>NW_022681455.1:75941867-77141867 GCF_009764315.1 Trachypithecus francoisi
AAAAAAAATGCATGTTACTTGTTTTGTTGCACTATTTGCTTTATTGTGGTTGTCTAGAACTGAGCCCATGATATCGCCGAGGTATGGCTGTATTTAGAAATGCATATTTAGCACCCTTTCCAGTTGCTCACAGAATACTTCCAAAGGATTATTAGTCACTGAGGGTGGTAACGGTCTGTCTTGTTTACATGCTGAATTCTTTTATCACTCAGAAATGCATTCAGATGAAAATAACAAGAAACTCAACCACAATGGCTTATACAAATATGAGTCTTTTGTTTTTTGTTTGGAGACAGGTTCTTGCTCTGTCACCCAGGCTGGAGTGCAGAGGCGCAATCTTGGCTCATTGCAGCCTCAAACTCCTGGGCCCAAGTGATTCTTCCCTCGTCAGCCACCCCAAGAAGAGCAGCTGGGACTACAGGCCTGCACCACAATGCCTGGCTAACTAAAAACAAAAACATTTAGAGATAATGTCTTGCTATGCTGCCCAGGCTGGTCTTGAACTCCTGGCCTCAAGTGATCCACCTGCCTCAGCGTCCCAAAGTGCTGGGATCACAGGCATGAGCCACTGCACCTAGGTAATTTTATTTTTTCTCTTCATATAAGAAATCTGGAGGGAGGCACCTTTGGCCCTAGTTCAGATGCTCAACAATGTCAAAGCAAATATTACTGGGATTCTTTTGGCCTTTTCACATTAGCAGTCAAGGTAGGAAGGAGGAGGAGGGAGACAGGGCAGCATCGATGGCAGAAAAGCGAAAGCAAAATGCTTTTTTGAGACCCCCGCCACTCGCCCCTTCTACTTATATTTGGGTCCCAGCCACTTCTGGCTGGAAAGTAGATAGGAAAAAGAGGGTTGGAAATGGAATGGAAGGCAGGTCACCAACTAACAATATCTGCCAGACAGTCTCTGGTATATGCAGGAGGTATCTCCATAGCTTTTTATAGACATCTGTTGAATGCATATGGTAGAATATTCAGGAATATTCAGTGCTTCTCCTTTTACAGAACAAGACATCCATGCTCTTAAGCACAGGCATTTGAATTTTTTTGGTCAATGAAATGTGCACAGGAGTGGCTTTAAGAGTCAGGCCCAGGGGGCGGAGCAAGATGGCCAAATAGGAACAGCTCCAGTCTCCAACTCCCAGCGCGAGCGACACAGAAGACCCGTGATTTCTGCATTTTCAACTGAGGTACTGGGGTCATCTCTCTAGGGAGTGCCGGACAATCGGTGCTGGTCAGCTGCTGCAGCCTGACCAGCGAGAGCTGAAGCAGGGCGAGGCATCGCCTCACCTGGAAGCGCAAGGGGGAAGGAAATCCGTTTTCCTAGCCAGGGGAACTGAGACACACAACACCTGGAAAATCGGGTAACTCCCACCCCAATACTGCGCTTTAAGGAAACAGGCACACCAGGAGAATATATCCCACACCTGGCCGGGAGGGTCCCACACCCACGGAGCCTCCCTCACTGCTAACACAGCAGTCTGCGGCGATCCATCCGCAAGGCAGCAGCGAGGCTGGGGGAGGGGCGCCCACCATTGCTGAGGCTTAAGTAGGTAAACAAAGCCGCTGGGAAGCTCGAACTGGGTGGAGCTCACAGCAGCTCAAGGAAGCCTGCCTGTCTCTGTAGACTCTACCTCTGCGGACAGCGCACAGCTGCAGTCCAATAGGGGAAAGAGCGGGGGCGGTGCAGACGCGAACGACTCTGTCTGACAGCTTTGGGGAGAGCCGTGGATCTCCTAACGCGGAGGTTGAGGTCTGAGAACGGACAGACTGCCTGCTCAGGTGGGTCCCTGACCCCTGAGTAGCCTAGCTGGGAGACATCCCCCACTAGGGGCAGTCTGACACCCCACACCTCACCGGGTGGAGTCACCCCTGAGAGGAAACTTCCAAAGAAAGAATCAGACAGGTACACTCGCTGTTCAGCAATATTCTATCTTTGGCAACCTCTGCTGCTGATACCCAGGCAAACAGGGTCTGGAGTGGACCTCAAGCAATCTCCAACAGACCAACAGACAGTCCTTCTGACTGTCAGACGGAAAACTATCAAACAGGAAGGACACCTATACCAAAACCCCATCAGTACATCACCATCATCAAAGACCAGAGACAGATAAAACCACAAAGATGGGGAAGAAGCAGGGCAGAAAAGCTGGAAATTCAAAAAATAAGAGCGCATCTCCCCCTGCAAAGGAGCGCAGCCCATCGCCAGCAACGGATCAAAGCTGGTCAGAGAATGACTTTGACGAGATGAGAGAAGAAGGCTTCAGTCCATCAAACCTCTCAGAGCTAAAGGAGGAATTACGTACCCAGCGCAAAGAAACTAAAAATCTTGAAAAAAAAGTGGAAGAATTGACAGCTAGACTAATTAATGCAGAGAAGATCATAAACGAAATGACAGAGATGAAAACCATGACACAAGAAGTACGTGACAAATGCACAAGCTTCAGTAACCGACTCGATCAACTGGAAGAAAGAGTATCAGCGATTGAGGATCAAATGAATGAAATGAAGCGAGAAGAGAAACCAAAAGAAAAAAGAAGAAAAAGAAATGAACAAAGCCTGCAAGAAGTATGGGATTATGTAAAAAGACCAAATCTACGTCTGATTGGGGTGCCTGAAAGTGAGGGGGAAAATGGAACCACTTGGAAAACACTCTTCAGGATATCATCCAGGAGAACTTCCCCAACCTAGTAGGGCAGGCCAATATTCAAATTCAGGAAATACAGAGAACGCCACAAAGATACTCCTCCAGAAGAGCAACTCCAAGACACATAATTGCCAGATTCACCAAAGTTGAAATGAAGGAAAAAATCTTAAGGGCAGCCAGAGAGAAAGGTCGGGTTACCCACAAAGGAAGCCCATCAGAATAACAGCAGACCTCTCGGCAGAAACTCTACAAGCCAGAAGAGAGTGGGGGCCAATATTCAACGTTCTTAAAGAAAGGAATTTTCAACCCAGAATTTCATATCCAGCCAAACTAAGCTTCATCAGTGAAGGAGAAATAAAATCCTTTACAGATAAGCAAATGCTTAGAGATTTTGTCACCACCAGGCCTGCCTTACAAGAGACCCTGAAGGAAGCCCTAAACATGGAAAGGAACAACCGGTACCAGCCATTGCAAAAACATGCCAAAATGTAAAGACCATCGAGGCTAGGAAGAAACTGCATCAACTAACGAGCAAAATAACCAGTTAATATCATAATGACAGGATCAAGTTCACGCATAACAATATTAACCTTAAATGTCAATGGACTAAATGCTCCAATTAAAAGACACAGACTGGCAAACTGGATAAAGAGTCAAGACCCATCAGTCTGCTGTATTCAGGAGACCCATCTCACATGCAGAGACATACATAGGCTCAAAATAAAGGGATGGAGGAAGATCTACCAAGCAAATGGAGAACAAAAAAAAGCAGGGGTTGCAATCCTAGTCTCTGATAAAACAGACTTTAAACCATCAAAGATCAAAAGAGACAAAGAAGGCCATTACATAATGGTAAAGGGATCAATTCAACAGGAAGAGCTAACTCTCCTAAATATATATGCACCCAATACAGGAGCACCCAGATTCATAAAGCAAGTCCTTAGAGACCTACAAAGAGACTTAGACTCCCATACAATAATAATGGGAGACTTCAACACTGCACTGTCAACATTAGACAGATCAACGAGACAGAAAGTTAACAAGGATATCCAGGAATTGAACTCATCTCTGCACCAAGCGGACCTAATAGACATCTATAGAACTCTCCACCCCAAATCAACAGAATATACATTCTTCTCAGCACCACATCGCACTTATTCCAAAATTGACCACATAATTGGAAGTAAAGCACTCCTCAGCAAATGTACAAGAACAGAAATTATAACAAACTGTCTCTCAGACCACAGTGCAATCAAACTAGAACTCAGGACTAAGAAACTAATCAAAACCGCTCAACTACATGGAAACTGAACAACCTGCTCCTGAATGACTACTGGGTACATAACGAAATGAAAGCAGAAATAAAGATCTTCTTTGAAACCAATGAGAACAAAGATACAACATACCAGAATCTCTGGGACACATTTAAAGCAGTGTGTAGAGGGAAATTTATAGCACTAAATGCCCACAAGAGAAAGCAGGAAAGATCTAAAATTGACACTCTAACATCACAATTAAAAGAACTAGAGAGGCAAGAGCAAACACATTCAAAAGCTAGCAGAAGGCAAGAAATAACTAAGATCAGAGCAGAACTGAAGGAGATAGAGACACAAAAACCCTCCAAAAAATCAATGAATCCAGGAGTTGGTTTTTTGAAAAGATCAACAAAATTGACAGACCACTAGCTAGACTAATAAAGAAGAAAAGAGAGAGGAATCAAATAGACGCAATAAAAAATGATAAAGGGGATATCACCACTGACCCCACAGAAATACAAACAACCATCAGAGAATACTATAAATGCCTCTACGCAAATCAACTAGATAATCTAGAAGAAATGGATAATTTCCTGGACACTTACACTCTTCCAAGACTAAACCAGGAAGAAGTTGAATCCCTGAATAGACCAATAGCAGGCTCTGAAATTGAGGCAACAATTAATAGCCTACCCACCAAAAAAAGTCCAGGACCAGATGGATTCACAGCTGAATTCTACCAGAGGTACAAGGAGGAGCTGGTACCATTCCTTCTGAAACTATTCCAATCAATAGAAAAAGAGGGAATCCTCCCTAACTCATTTTATGAGGCCAACATCATCCTGATACCAAAGCCTGGCAGAGACACAACAAAA
Organism: Trachypithecus francoisi; assembly: GCF_009764315.1. NCBI lineage: Eukaryota > Metazoa > Chordata > Mammalia > Primates > Cercopithecidae > Trachypithecus > Trachypithecus francoisi. The sequence goes on from NW_022681455.1 coordinate 75,946,646, forward strand.
AAAGAGAATTTTAGACCAATATCCCTGATGAACATCGATGCAAAAATCCTCAATAAAATACTGGCAAACCGGATTCAGCAGCACATCAAAAAGCTTCTCCACCATGATCAAGTGGGCTTCATCCCTGGGATGCAAGGCTGGTTCAACATTCGCAAATCAATAAACGTAATCCAGCATATAAACAGAACCAAAGACAAGAACCACATGATTATCTCAATAGATGCAGAAAAGGCTTTTGACAAAATTCAACAGCCCTTTATGCTAAAAACGCTCAATAAATTCGGTATTGATGGAACGTACCTCAAAATAATAAGAGCTATTTATGACAAACCCACAGCCAATATCATACTGAATGGGCAAAAACTGGAAAAATTCCCTTTGAAAACTGGCACAAGACAGGGATGCCCTCTCTCACCACTCCTATTCAACATAGTGTTGGAAGTTCTGGCTAGGGCAATCAGGCAAGAGAAAGAAATAAAGGGTATCCAGTTAGGAAAAGAAGAAGTCAAATTGTCCCTGTTTGCAGATGACATGATTGTATATTTAGAAAACCCCATTGTCTCAGCCCAAAATCTCCTTAAGCTGATAAGCAACTTCAGCAAAGTCTCAGGATATAAAATTAATGTGCAAAAATCACAAGCATTCTTATACACCAGTAACAGACAAGCAGAGAGCCAAAGCAGGAATGAACTTCCATTCACAATTGCTTCAAAGAGAATAAAATACCTAGGAATCCAGCTTACAAGGGATGTAAAGGACCTCTTCAAGGAGAACTACAAACCACTGCTCAGTGAAATCAAAGAGGACACAAACAAATGGAAGAACATACCATGCTCATGGATAGGAAGAATCAATATCGTGAAAATGGCCATACTGCCCAAGGTGATTTATAGATTCAATGCCATCCCCATCAAGCTACCAATGACTTTCTTCACAGAATTGGAAAAAACTGCTTTAAAGTTCATATGGAACCAAAAAAGAGCCCGCATTGCCAAGACAATCCTAAGTCAAAAGGACAAAGCTGGAGGCGTCACGCTACCTGACTTCAAACTATACTACAAGGCTACAGTAACCAAAACAGCATGGTACTGGTACCACAACAGAGATATAGACCAATGGAACAGAACAGAGTCCTCAGAAATAATACAACACATCTATAGCCATCTGATCTTTGACAAACCTGAGAGAAACAAGAAATGGGGAAAGGATTCCCTATTTAATAAATGGTGCTGGGAAAATTGGCTAGCCATAAGTAGAAAGCTGAAACTGGATCCTTTCCTTACCCCTTATACGAAGATTAATTCAAGATGGATTAGAGACTTAAATGTTAGACCTAATACCATAAAAACCCTAGAAGAAAATCTAGGTAGTACCATTCAGGACATAGGCATGGGCAAGGACTTCATGTCTAAAACACCAAAAGCAACGGCAGCAAAAGCAAAAATTGACACATGGGATCTAATTAAACTAAAGAGCTTTTGCACAGCTAAAGAAACTACCATCAGAGTGAACAGACAACCTACAGAATGGGAGAAAATTTTTGCAACCTACTCATCTGACAAAGGGCTAATATCCAGAATCTACAAAGAACTCAAACAAATATACAAGAAAAAAACAAACAACCCCATCAAAAAGTGGGCAAAGGATATGAACAGACATTTCTCAAAAGAAGACATCCATACAGCCAACAGACACATGAAAAAATGCTCATCATCACTCACCATCAGAGAAATGCAAATCAAAACCACAATGAGATAACATCTCACACCAGTTAGAATGGCAATCATTAAGAAGTCAGGAAACAACAGGTGTTGGAGAGGATGTGGAGAAATAGGAACACTTTTACACTGTTGGTGGGATTGTAAACTAGTTCAACCATTATGGAAAACAGTATGGCGATTCCTCAAGGATCTAGAACTAGATGTACCATATGACCCAGCCATCCCACTACTGGGTATATACCCAAAGGATTATAAATTACTCTACTACAAAGACACATGCACACGTATGTTTATTGCGGCACTATTCACAATAGCAAAGACTTGGAATCAACCCAAATGTCCATCTGTGACAGACTGGATTAAGAAAATGTGGCACATATACACCATGGAATACTATGCAGCCATCAAAAAGGATGAGTTTGCGTCCTTTGTAGGGACATGGATGCAGCTGGAAACCATCATTCTTAGCAAACTATCACAAGAACAGTAAACCAAACACCGCATGTTCTCACTCATAGGTGGGAACTGAACAATGAGATCACTTGGACTCGGGAAGGGGAACATCACACACTGGGGCCTATCATGGGGAGGGGGGAGGAGGGAGGGATTGCTTTGGGGAGTTATACATGATATAAACATCATGCACATGTACCCTAGAACTTAAAGTTTAATAAAATAAATAAAAAAAAAAAGAGTCAGGCTCTCTTTCTTCCACCTCTGTGATCACAGAAGCACGTGTCAAGATGGAGCTTCCATTGGCTTGAGTCCCTAAGTGACTCTAAAGAGAAGAACTCCCAGCTGACTGCTTAGAAACATGTAGCATGAGCAGGGACCAATCTTTGTTATTGGAGTCACTGAGTTTTTTTGGTTGTTTGTTACTGCAGCATAACCTGACCTACCCTGACTGTTGCTATGCTGTGTACCAGCTTATAGAGAAGGCCGTAACAAATTCTCCAAGTTATGAGTTTATAAACTATATTTCCTGATCTCATTAACAACAAGAGTATGCCTACATTAAGATAAATGATAGCTACTTGGAAATTAAATAATGTAAAAAGTAACCTTTTATCAAGATGGAAATCAATACTGAAAGAGTGGACTACTTAGACATTTAAGACAATGAAACCCACTGTCTAAAAATACATATGAGGGAGTGGGACTAAAGTTGTTCTTAGCAAAATCCATATTTGAAAGCTGTTACTAAAATAAATATGCTTATTGGAATAATTGAATTAAGAATTCAAAATAAGTAGAAAATGAACAGCAAAATAAAAGTAAAGTGAAAGGAAGCAATTAATAGAGATGAGAGCAAACATTAATCAGAAAACAAAAAGTTGGTGGAGCTGATTAATCAAATCAAGAACCAGAACTTTGAAGTGATGAATAAAATAGACAAATCTCTGGAAAGTTTAATTCCCCTGACATGAAAGAAAACACAGATATTCAGTGTAAGGCATGAGAAAAGGACAGCATACCTTGGCACAACATTTTTGGTGAGTGGTTTGACACACTTGTCAAAATATCCAATGTGCATGCCTTGAAAATGTGATGAATATATAAATGTTAGATTGAACAGAATGAGCTTCTCAAAAGTGAAGGCTTATGCAAAAATATTACTTTTTTTTTGTGAGATGTTGGGCCCCTGAACTTGCTGAACAGGGTATGAAGTGGGATCCTTCTCCAATAGCCTTCAGAGGAGGATGCATCTCAATCATTCTGGTCCTGCAAATGGGCCACGTAGCCTGGTCCCCATGATCCTATAGACCGAATACAAGGGAAGCGGTCTTGGCTATCCCACTTCCCTTCCCTCTTCCTCTTCCAGAAATTTCTGCTGGATTGTCTTTATGCTCTAAAAGATACAATTATTCCCAGGATCCCCAGCACCCACGAACTCTATAGGTGGCCACAATGGTGCCTTATTCATTCACTAAATTGTCTCTGGTCTCTGATTCCTCCAGAGAAGCTCCTTGTGTCAATTTGCCTCTTCTCTTACTGTAAATCAGGGCCTTTTTCTGACCTCAGGCTCAAGCTCCCACCTCTTTCACCATTTTGCCTTCGTCTTAGAAGAACTGGCAGTTGCAGCTGGAGGACTGGGGCAATTCTGAGCTCTGGATCTCAGTCTGCCCTTTGCAGCTCCATCTCCAATGGGAAGATTTCCTCTTGAATGCCCAGAATCCTAGAATGCAAGATACAAATACTTCCAGGCTCCTGGCCTAGAGTAGATCTTGACCATTTGGAATTCATGGCTAGAAAGAAATGACAGACTATTCATTCATTTGTGCATGTTTACATTTATTTGTTTACTCATTCATTCACTCAAAAATATTTATTTGTGCAGCTACTTTGTTCTAGGTGTTTTTCTAGACATTGGGGATTCAACAGTGAAACCAAGAGAGAAAACCCTTGCCCTCCTGGGGCTCACATTTTGGAAGGGGAGATACACAATAGACGCAATAAATAGGTCAACTGAAATATTTGTGAAATGGCAGTAAGATCCATGGAGAGAAATATGGATGAAGGATAGAGAGGGTGAGTTGGTTGCAATTTTAAATAGGGCAGTTAGAGGCCCCCGTGACAGGGGACATTCGAATAAAGGCACAAAGAAGGTGAATGAGTGAGCTGTGTAGATTTCTGAGGGAGACATAGTATAGGTAGTGGTAACCACAAATGAAAAGCCCTAAAGAGGAAGCATTGTTAAGACTATTCGAGAAAACAGCGAAGAGCTCGGTTTAGATGGAGCTGAATGAGTGAAGGGCAATGTCATTGGCGCTGTAGTCACAGGTAACAGCAGGATGGAGGGCATTGTCAGATGGAATCTTGGCTTTTTTTCTGAGTGAGCTGGGAGCTACACAAGGGTTCTGAGATGGGGAGGGACTGGGCCTTCCGGTGGCTGCTGGGTTGGGAATAGACTGCGGTAAAGCCCAGGTAAGTGCAGGCAGCCAGGTAAGAGGCTTCTGCAATGACCTAGATGAGAGGTGATGGTGGCTTGGCCTTGGATGATGGCACAGAGGTGGTAAGAAGTGGTTAGATTCCAAGGATACCAAAGGCAGTGCTGTAGGGATGGGAGTTAGGGAGAAAGAGGAGTTAGAAAGATGCCAGTGCCAGCTTTGAACATCAAGAACCCGTGCTTTCCATAGGAAACCCTACAAGGTAACATAATCTCTCATAACTCCTCTTCCTCTCTGAGGACTTGCATGAGATCATCTCCAAAATCTGTTCCTGGATCTTGGTAAGTCTCCCTCCAGAGGGCTCTGCTTCCCATTGTTGGACCAAAAAACGGAATAGGAGGAGTGCACGAAGTGAGCCTGGCTCATCTAAATTCTGCCTCAGTCCCCTTCTGTCTTCAGTGACAGCAAAGAAACATCATTCTATAACCCACTCAATGAAAAACAATATTTAATTAGGGCTCAGAGAGTTAGACAAGCAAACAATTAAATGTTCTATTATGATCAGTCTTGAGCCATTTAAGCTTCAGTTCAATAAGGCATCATTATACAGGTCTAATAGAAATGAAAATATAAATAGTGCAGTTTTATGTTGCATTTCAACCATTTCTTTGGCCTTGCAGATCTAGTTTGTTTGACCATGGCAGGTGGAGGCTAACAGCCACAAGGGTGATTGAGTTGCATCCTCCTCCAAATGGTGCTGGAGAAGGGTACCACTTCATCCCCGGTCCAGCACATTCAGGGGCCCAAACATCTTTAAAAAACTAATGTTTTTGCATAAGCCTTCACATTTGAGAACCTCATTCTGTTCAATCTAACATTTATGTAGTCATAATAAGGGGATTTAGCACAGACCTGATGGAGGCAGAAGGCAGGCATATCCACCAGTGGCTGGGGAAGCAGGGGAGGAATCTGTCGGTTAAGCTGGCTTGAACCAACACATCAGGGATGTTTTCTTCTTATTCCTGATGTCTGAGAAGCAACACAAGTATCCTGTCTGGGAGGAAAGAGAAGTAACTTAAAAGAAAACCCTGGATGTTTTGTGAGATGCTGGATTATAGAATAAATACGCCTAATAAAATCCCCCTAGTTGCTCAGCTTTGAGAATTTAGAAATAACTTCAGACTTTCATGAAGGCATTGCTTCACTGCAATTGGGAACATACCTGCTCAGGGCATCACAATCACAGGAGAGGTCTTTGGGATGAAGATGCCATCCATCTCTGAGGTCTGAGTCCCTGCAGCCAGGACTCCTGCCCAGGCCTTTTGGAACATGGAGGCACAAACTCATGTCACCTCTTCCTGGTACCCTCTCAACATCTTTCTTCCTGTCTTGAGGCATCCCAGTCTCCTCTCTGAACTACTCGGTGTGTCATGAGGATATGGTTTGGAGATAGTCTTAATCTAAGCCAGGTCTTTAGTGTTGTGAAAGATGGGAAACCCAACCCAAATTGGTTTAAGCAAAATGGGGAACTTGTTGACTCATGCAATTTTTTCTGTAAAGGGCCAGCTAGTTCATATTTTAAATGTTAGATTAATCTGTCACAACTACTTAACCCTGTCATTGTAGTGCAAAAGCAGCCATGGACAATAAGTAAATGAACAAACAGGTATGGTTGAGTTCTGAGAAAAGCTTATTTATAAAAACAAGTTATAAATTGGGCCATGAGTTGTTATTTGCTGACCAACCTCTGATCTAGAGCACTGTTGCAGGCTGGGCTCTTTAGAATGCTGTAGTGGAGTTAGAGGGCAAAAGGTTTTGAGGAGAGTAACACTTGTGAAAAGAAAATGAGAAGAGACAGATTTGTGCTGGAGGAGCTGTAAAACCACATTGCAGACCACACAAGATCTCTGCCAGCCTAGCAGGGAGCTCTGGAGCAAAGGATGCTGATATCATTTGGCTGTGTCCCCACCCAAATCTCACCTTGAATTGTAATAATCTCCAAGTATCAAGGGTGGGGCCAGGTTGAGATGATTGAATCATAGAGGTGGTGTCCCCCATACTATTCTCATGGTAGTGAATAAGTCTCACGAGATCTGATAGTTTTATAAATGGTAGTTCCCCTGCATAAGCTCTCTCGACTGCCACCATGTAAAAAGTCCCTTTGCTCTTCTTATATCTTCCGCCATGATTGTGAGGCCTCCCCAGCCATGTGGAACTGTGATTCCATTAAACTTCTCTTCTTTATAAATTACCAGTCTCAGGTATGTCTTTATTAGCATCAGGAGAATATACTAATACAGATGGCCATTACAGACGGGGGCAGAAATGGCCAGGTCCTAGTACACCATCTTGCTCAGTCAATAGCCAGGAGCCACCCCAAGAAGTGTATGACTTGGTTCACAAACTGAGGATCCTGAAGTTGCTGCCAGATGGAGGCTGTCAGTTATTTGCACTCCTTGATGCTGGGCTGTGTGTTTTCTCTCTAAGGGGGATTTGAACACTGCATCACCATGTCTTCCATAAGATCAAGGAATAAACACGGGGGAAGGAACCAGAGAAGAAGACTCACACTCACTTCCCTTGGAGTAGAACTTTGGTGTGTCCCTGGAATGGAGCATAAGGTTTATATTTGGGACAAATGCCTTTTGATAGAAAAACAGTATGATTTTGCCGAGAACATCCTTTCCCTTGAGAACCCATGGTAATTTTCAGCAACAGAACAAGTCAGAGGTCCTGAGTTCTGGCCAAACTCATCACGGCCACCATATTTGAGGTTAACCAAGCTCATTTTGTTCAGTTTCATTTTATTTTTGAGATGGAGTCTCACTGTATTGCCCAGGCTGGTCTCAAATTCCTGAGCTAAAGTGATCCTCCTGCCTCAGCCTCCTGAATAGCTGGGATTACAGGCATGTGACACCATGCCAAGCTAGCTTTATTTGTAATGGGAAAACTGTTGATTATAATTTGCCTTCCCATGTGATTTTCTCCATAGCCAAGAATGGGATTGAGTAAGCAATTGTATTTCTCATTATAAACGAATACTTTGGAATTATAGCTTACACAGCAGCCTCAGTTTCATGTGAGTCCACCTCAGAGAAGTGAATGCTTTGTCAGGGGCTGGACAATGTATCAGCCTAATCAGCTGAGAACTGGACTGAACCTTGGACCTTGGGGATTCATCAAAGCAATTGCCACCCTATAAGGAGTTTTGGAACTCAGGAAGGCTGCCTTCCTTAGAAAGTCTCCAATCTCTTTTTTTATACCCTCTGCATTGCAAATATGTGAAAAGTTGTTCCAGTAGATGACAACCACCAAATCTTACAAGATATGAAAAGACCCATCATTCACAAACATCTGTAACACTCTGAAGGTTAATGCAGAGACAAATGACCAAATCCCCCTGCAGTGGGTCTGAAAGACGCATGGCTCCCAGCTAAAGACTCCATTTCCCTGACTGTCTCCAGCTAGCTGAGTGTAGCCATATATCTAAATTCTAATCAGTGAGATGCGGGAATAAGCAGTGGGTACATCTTTTTTTTGTGTGTTTTTCTAATTTTTTTCAAATTTTATTTTAGATTCCAGGGATACTTATCCAGGTTTGTTACAAAGGTATGTTGTGTGTTGCTCAGTTTTGGCATGCAATTGAACTAGTCACCCAGGAAATGAGCATAGTACCCAATAGGTAATTTTTTTTTTTTTTGAGACAAGGTCTTGCTCCAGTTTCCCAGGCTGGAGTGCAGTGGTGTGATCTTGGCTCACTGCTGCCTCAACCTCTCAGGCTCAAATGATTCTCCCACCTCAGCCTCCCTAGCAGCTGGGTCTACGGGTGTGTGCCACCACACCTGGCTAATTTTTTGTACTTTTAGTGCAGACAGGGTTTTGCCATGTTGCCCAGGCTGGTCTCAAACTCCTGGATTCAAACAATCAGCCCATTTTGGCCTCCCCAAAGCTTTGGGATTACAGGCATGAGCCACCGCACCTGGCCCCAATAGGTAATTTTTCAACCCTTGCCCCTCTCACTCCCTCTCCACTCTTGCATCCCCCCCATGTCTATTATTTCCATCTTTATGTCCATATGTTGGGTGCATCTTCTGACTTACGACCTGACAGGGAGAGCAGCACACCCTTTCCCCTTCCTCTTTTCCTTTTCTCCTGGCCAGGATGTAGATGTGATGATAGGACCTGAAGCAACCATCTTGGGTCACAAGAAGGAAGTCACTTGGTGAGACAGGCAGAGCGACAAGACAGAAGGAGCAGCCGCCACGCCAACCATGGACTGCCTGTCCAGACTTTTCATGACAGAGAAATTAATTTCTAACCTTTAAAGCCACTGTTATTCTGCATCCCTCTTTCACAGCAGCTGAACTAATAGCCGAATCCACACAGTCCTTTTATTCCTTATGCATGCAGTGAGAGAAGATTGATAGAAGATTGTAGGCTCTTGACAAATGTCTGGGAGTATAATATAGGGTGCAACAAGGTCAAAGGAGCTGTGAGCTGGGGGTGAAGGACTGTTTGGCAAAGGCTTGGCATGGAGATGAATAGCCCTAACCCCAGTGCCAACGTCTTGTGAACCAGCAAAGAGAGACAGGAAGACAGAAGAGAACAGAAAACTACTGAGTGTTGCTCTCTTCCAGGCACCGTGCTAGCTCTTTATAAATATTGTATCTTACCCAACCTACTGGACAGTGCATCTCAGGGAAGCAGGTACTTTAACACTGGCTCACCATTATATTCCCAGTACCTAGAACAGTGCCTGGCACATAGTAGATCTTCAATAAATAGCTGTGGAATGAGTGAATAAAGCACCCCATTCCAATTCAATTAGATCAATAGCAATAGCCTGATTTCAGCCCATGAGGAAACCAAGTTCAGAGATGCTAAGTAACTTGCCCAAGGTTGCATAGGTGGCAAATAGCTGAACCAGGATTCAAAATCAGGTGAGTCTGTTATAAAGCTTTGGCTCTTTTTGGGCAGGGAAGGGGAACGGAGTCTCACTCTGTCACCCAGGCTAGACGGCAGTGGTGCGATCTCAACTCACTGCAACCTCCCAGGTTCAAGTGATTCTCCTGCCTCAGCTTCCCAAGTAGCTAGGATTACAGGCGCCCACCACCATGCCCTGCTAATTTTTGTATTTTTATTAGAGTTTGGGTTTCACCATGTTGGCCAGGCTGATCTCGAACTCATGACCTCAAGTGATCCACCTGCCTCGGCCTCCCAAAGTGCTGGGATTACTGGTGTGAGCCACCGCACCCGGCCAGCAAAGCTTTGGCTCTTTCCTCTGCTTAGGTATCGTCTCTTTGGAGTACAGAGTTTTCTGCTTATATGGTCAGAGAAGCAGTATTTCCCTTGGTGCCAGTGTCATTCAAACAACTAGTAGGAAATTCTGCTTTGCAGTGGTGTAGGGTTTCTTCAGGACATTCCTTTCTACAAGCAGCAGGGAGGCTGAGACCACTGTGTAAAGGCAGGGAGGACCACAGGAGTAGAGAAAAAGAAGATTTAGAAAGGAGCACAGGTTAGCAGACTTCTGTGCTTAGGTCCAAGACAATTTAACGTGTGGAAAATACTCCATCAGAGATATTATTGTGGCTATGAAACCTATCACTCATTTTTTTTTTTTTTTGGAGGGCGGAGTTTCCCTTTTGTCGCTCAGGCTGGAGTGCAATGGTATGATCTCAGCTCACTGCAACCTCCGCCTCCTGGGTTCAAGCGATTCTCCTGCCTCAGCCTCCCGAGTAGCTGGAATTACAGGCACCTGCCACCACACCCGGCTATTCTTGTATTTTTAGTAGAGATGGGGTTTTGCCATGTTTGGCAGGCTAGTCTCAAACTCCTGACCTCAGATGATCCACCGGCCTCGGCCTCCCAAAGTGCTGGGATTACAAGCATGAGCCACCGTGCGCAGCCACCCATCCCCCAATATTTTTGCACATGTACACTAATTGGAAAGGCTATTAGTGATTACGATTGAACAAATCTGTCCCCAAATCCAGGCAAAAACCACTGTTCACCAGATATCAAGAGAACCAATCAAGTTGCAAACAGATTGTTTCATTTTTGCTCTGGAGGAGGGGAGATCCAAAGTGTTAGACAGCATTTTATTTTATTTATTTACGTATGTATGTATGTATGTATGTATGTATGTATTTATTTATTTTTTGGAGACGGAGTCTCCCTCTGTCGCCCAGGCTGGAGTGCAGTGGTGCAATCTCGGTTCACTGCAACCTCCACCTCCCAGGTTCAAGCGAGTCTCCTGCCTCAGTCTCGTGAGTAAGTGGGATTACAGACACCTGCCACCACACCCAGCTAATTTGTGTTTTTTCAGTAGAGACGGGGTTTTGCCATGTTGGCTGGGCTGGTCTTGAACTGCTAGACAGCATTTTAATAAGGGGCAGGTTCATCTGGAATTACCATAGCTTTTCAATATCTAGGGCTTGAGCAGCAACTGCCTTCTTGAAGTGGGGCTAGGGTCTACACCCACCTGAGCCCCCCGGACAGCTGCTTTTGTTTATATCACCAGCCTGGCTCTGGTTCCCTCTTGTGTTAATGAGCCTCTGATTTAAGGAACAGAGGAAGCAGGATTTCCAGAGTACAGAGGTAGGTGTGGGTCTTTCTTGGGTCCCCAGTGGTCTGGGATAGAACATAGGAAACTCCTTGCAGATGAGCACCCTGGGGCCCCGGGAGTCGGTAGCGACCTTACAGCTTGAGCAGAACAGAGCCGCCCTTGTGTTGTGGTAACCTGGACCCGGCATAGAACCTTGGGCTATGAACCATGGACCTGGACAGGGATAGAACCTTCCTGAGGAGTTAGAGTTGACACCACCAGAGCTGCAGAATTGTTCACGATCTTGTTAGCACAGGTGGTTGACCATTGGTATATGTGGAGTTCTGAGCTGGGTGAATGGATGAGTGTGCATGTGTCAGTGAGTGTGGGGGATCTATGTGTGCAGGTGCCATCTCTGGATGGTCTCTGGATGAGTGGTGTGCATGCTGAAGAAGAGGATATTTTGTATCTGATGGCAACAGAGGGAATGCATGAATTATGTCTGCCTAGATGTGACAGATGAGGCGCCCGTGCCTTGAATACAGGGTGTGAAACATTTTGGCAACACCCGAATAAATGTACTTAATTTTTATTATCACGTAGTTCTTTTATCAGCATATTATTTTGGTTTACTTGATTGCAGCTCTCCCTCCTCCAGGGTAATTTATTCAGGTTGAACATTGACAACAGAAATAAAAACCATCCATCCTGGCTTCATGCAGCGCTGGGGCTTACTCCTGGTCTGGGCTTGCCTGTCTGTTGAGTTGGTCGACTAGCTGGTTGAGTGGTCAGATTTTATGTTACCTCTGTTGGTTTTCTCTCTTTTCTGAGCCACGTTTTCCACTTGTTCTGTGGAGTCATCAAACCCCCATTCTCTGTGCAGCTCACTGCTGCAGAATTCTTTTTTTTTTAATTTAAATGAGTTTAAATCATCTCAGAATACATTAGATTACCCTCTCCCTTGGGTTGGATATTTGCAGTGAAGGAAGTAAACTGAACATTTAGCAGTCATCTTTTCTTTTTCTCTTAATTGAGCAGAGGATGGCTGCCAGGAGGATTGGTATTCTGCACAAAGACCACCCTGAGATTCGCAACTGGGCTCCTGATGGTCTATAAACACACGCAGCCAAGCCAGGGCAAAGATGCTTCAGCATCTGGATCCCGAACCTTGGCTTGTGCCCATAGCTGTGCTGGAGGCTCACCTGAGTCCTTGATGACCAGCTCCCTTCTTAGCAGGCAGCCCATCTGCCTCCTGTAGTGATTCCCAGTGACCTCATGTCAGCATTGAGGCAACTTCCTATTCTGCCAATGATTTATTATTCATAATGAGCAAAAGATTCCGCTCTTCAAATGACCTGTCAGGGTGAGCCTGGCCTGGCGCTGGGGTCCTCAGAAGGGAAACTTTCCTCTGGGTTCCAAGGGATAGGAGAGGTCAGAGGGGCTCCGATACATGGGGTTAATATAGGTCAGGGCTTGCTGCTTTGTGTGAATTTGCAAAAATGTGCTCCTTCTGGGTAGACACATTCCCACAGCTGTTCAGTTTGGCACTGAAAGGGGTCCTTCTAGAAAGAAAACGTACCTCTTTCTCCAGGCACATTCAGGCTTGTGCCAGGGAGCCTTCCTTGGTGAGGAGAGACTGGACTATATTTTATCCTCCAGGGGATACCTTGGCTAAGCTCTTTTGTGCAGAGCCCTGAAGCAGAGGCCACTCGTTCTCCTGTGGCAATTGGGTGAGCAACTCCAGGGACTCCTTCTGCTCTCCTTGAGAGAAAGAATGACCTGCCCTCTTCGTCATCTCTTCCTTGTGTCTGCTTCATGTCCTAACCACTCTGCTAAGATGTAGGTATTATAGGTCCCATCTTAGAGATGAGGAAACTAAGGACCAGGAAGAGCAGTTTTCCAAGGTTAGACAGCTTGTAAGTGATGAGACTGGGATGATTAGAGATCAAGTCTGTAAGCCCATGGTCCTTCAACTGTATTTCCCTGCAAAAGTCATGAGATGGATCCCGATCATGTGCTGATTGTGATTTTGTGGATGCTATGGTACTGCCTCTTTTCCCCTTCCTCAACACGGTGGTAATACCTTTAGTCTAAACCTAGCTATCAACTCTTTGCCAGGCTCTGTGATAAACGCTGGGCTAAAGAGGTAAATGAGCAAAAGGAGCTTCTTGTCTATTTGTGAGAGATTCACAAGTCATCTCATCCAACTCCTCTGTGTCCATTTTTGTTTCTCCATGAGAGATGTGTGGAGAAGAAGGAGCCCTGGGCAGGGGAACAGCGATTTGGGAACCTTCCCTCAGGCTGGCTGCTGATTATCTGTGTGACACTCTGAGCAAGTCACCCGCGTAGGTGACCAACTCCTTGTGGTTTGCTTTGGACTTCCTCAGTTTTAGTACTGAAGGTCCCATGTCCAGAGAAACCCCTCCATCTCGGGCAAATTACTATGGGTGGTCACCCCACACTTGACCCCACACTGGCTCCTTCATAAGACTGTACTTTGCAGAAAAGAGGGGACTAGCATATTTTTTTCTTTTTTAAAAAAGTTATACAAGTCATACATACTGATTGCTGAAAATAGAGACGACCAAAAAAGTACCATGCTAAAATGGCTAATAAATATAGGAAAATATGCTCTATTTCACTCTTAAAGAAGTGCAAATCAAAACAAGATATAATTTTCACCTCTCAAATTGGAACAGAAAGTGAAAACATCTGATATACTTAATTGAAGCTAGAAAGGCTGTGGGGACATGTACCCTTTCATTCTCTGTGGCGGGAGTGCAAACTGGTGCAACCTTTTAGGAAGTCCATCTGGCATATCTATGAACGTTTAAGTAGGTACATCATTTGTTCTAGTAAATCATTTTTAAAGAATGTGTCATGTAGAAATACTTGCACAGGTCCATGAAGGTGTACATGAAAGAATGTTCAATACAGACTTTTTGCTGTTGTAAGAAAAGAAAATGGAACTAATCCAGGCATCCACCAACTGGGGTGAACAATAGGACAATACCACATGGTGGAATTTAGGCATCCACTTCTTGTTATTCCTATTACAAAGAGGTTCTCAAACTTCAGTGTGCATCAAAATCACCTGAAGTTCTTGTTCCAACAGATTGCTGGTCCTCATCTCTGGAGTTTCTGTTTAAGTAGGTCTGGGATGGAGCCCAAGATTGGAGATTATTATTCTAAGTGAAGTAACTCAGGAATGGAAAACCAAACATCATGTGTTCTCACTTGTAAGTCGGGGATAAGCTATGAGGATGCAAAGGCAAAGAATGACACAACAGACTTTGGGGACTCAGGGGGAAAGGGTAGGAAGGGGGTGAGGGATAAAAGACTACAAATCGGTGCAGTATACACTGCTTGGGTGCTGGGTGCACCAAAATCTCAAAAATCACCACTAAAGAACCTAATCATGTAACCAAACACCACCTGTTCCCCAATAACCCAGGGAAACAAAAAAAAATTATTTTAAAAGAATTTGCATTTCTAAAAACCTCTCAGGTGATGCTGCAAATCCCGGGACCATGCTTTGAAAACCATGGATATAGAGACAAATGAGAAAACTTCCTTCAAGTGTGACCTAGTCCAGACCTGGGAGCAGTACCATCAGACACAGAGAGACCTGAGCAGAAGTCTAGGAGGGAGACAGGGGTCGGGGAGGGGGGCCTTCTGATTTCTCCTTTGCTGGCTTGGAGTCCTCATCTGATCACTCAGAGTATGGGGCAAAGTAGGGCTGGATTCCTTAGAAAATATGAGTACCAGGGACTCCTGCAGAGGGGGTCTCAGCAGTAGGCAGAGGGACAAAGCAGCCTGTGGGATGGCCCTTGCAAACAAAGGCCCAGGGCTGAGAGGAGGAGAGAGGGCCAGCTGGGTGACTTCTGCCAGCTGTTTGTTGGTGTCTCTGTTCCTCCCTGGGAGGCTGGCATTCTGCTTTCAAGGACAACATCAGATGCTCAGGGAATAGAGGAGCAGGTGTTCCCAGGAACCAAACCTTGAAGATGAACTAACAGGTGTTGATTACTGTCTGGCAGAGGTGTGTTATGTGTGGGTATTGTTTTCTGCCTTCTCTCTTCAATCCCAGGCTAGCACCGTCACCTCCTCCTCAGCTAGGGCTTCTCTTGAGCTCTCCCCATGTGCATCTTGTGACAGTGAGACTCTGTCTAAAAAAAAAAAAAAAAGAAAAGAAAAGAAAAAGGAAAGAAAGTAAATTTCCCATACTGATGAAAGTCAGAGGTTAAGACTAACACCAAATCAATTGTACAACTTACAGGATGTCTGATCCGTGAGCTGACAGGAGGAGGCCACAAGATGAGGGTCCATGAATGGGACTCTGATACCTTGACTGGCAGCATCCCTGCTGTCCACGGTGCTGAATCTTACCAACCATTTGCCCTTACGAGAGGCCCAGCGTTTATCACAGAGCCTGGCAAAGAGTTGATAGCTAGATTTAGACTAAAGGTATTATCACCGTGTTGAGGAAGGGGAAAAGAGGCAGTACCATAGCATCCACAAAATCACAATCAGCACATGATCGGGATCCATCTCATGACTTTTGCAGGGAAATACAGTTGAAGGACCATGGGCTTACAGACTTGATCTCTAATCATCCCAGTCTCATCACTTACAAGCTGTCTAACCTTGGAAAACTGCTCTTCCTGGTCCTTAGTTTCCTCATCTCTAAGATGGGACCAATAATACCTACACATGAAGGAAAAGAAAACCAGCTGCCCAGGAACCTAAGCTCCCATTAGGAAAGTACACAGTACATCAAGGTCTAGTCAAACTGTAGCTGTTTGAGGTCATTTGGTTGGACTTGGGACCCACGGACGGTTATTTCCTTGGAGAAAGGAAATAACGTTGCTCGCCTGGTGGGGCGTCGTGCTTGATGCCTTAGCTGTATTATTTATCTTACTCTTTACAATAACCAACAGGGAAAGGTATTATTGTCCTCATTTTACCAATGAGGAAATAGAGGCACAGAGAAATTCCTCATATTAAGTGATGAAGTGAGGGCTCAAACACAGAGATCCAACTCCCAAAGCTGGAACTGGTGTCATTTACACCAACATGCCCCAAGGCTAATGCTGATGGCTCTTTGTTTAGGCAGCTACCCTGACATTTGGGCGGGTCACCAGATTGCATGTTTTCTCCCTGGGACATTTCAAATTTCAAATCTCTGGGACTCTGAAGCCGTTTGAAAAGCCTTTATTGTCCTAACATGCGCGTGCGCGCGCACACACACACACACACACACCATGCCCACACAAATGAATAAGCTTCATTTGCTTTTCCACTTATGGGAATGGGATATGAATATAAGCAAGACATTCAAATTAAAATTGACTGTTTTATTTTAATTGACCTTTGATTCCCACCTCACTATCTCCCTCCCGTCCCCGCTCTGGCCTCCTCCATCCCTTGCTGTGCTCTGTGATTCATCAGGCCCTGAGGCTCAGCAGCTGTAATTGGTTTGTAACTTCCTGGAATGTCAAAGCCAAGATGGAAATTTTACGTAGCACTCCACCAATTCTGTCCTGGATTTAATAATAACTTGGCAGAAGGAAAGGCAGATTTACAGCGGGAGAGAAATGTAATCAAATTTGGAGGTGAAATGCAATAAGTACAAATGCTAGTTTTCATTTGGAAGCTTCTTAGATAAATGTAATCTCACCCAGCTCCCAGACCCAATCCTTTGTTTCTTCTCCTGGAGCAGTGGAGAATTCTGGTGGGGTAAAAATCCTTGAAGGGAGAGTTCGTATCTGGGATTTCCTACCCTGGCCCCAGCAAGTGACCCTGGTGCACTGGGAGATGATGGTGGGAGAGGTATGAAGTGTCATTTGGGGGGACAAGGCTTAATTGGGGGCCTGTGATATGCTGAGTTCTGGAGGGAAAAGCAGAATTAAGCACTTACTAGGCACTGTTTTAAGTGCCTTTCATGTCTTATCTATTTCAGTTTCATGACAACCCTGTAAAGTAAGTAGTGTTATTCTTCCCGTTTAATAGAGACATAAAGTGAGGTTTAGGGAGAGGGTTCTCAGTGATAGAATGGAGTTCTGTTTGACTTTGGAGTCTATACTATTAACTCCTCTCTTGCAGGAATACTAACAGTTAATGTTTCTTTTTTTCTTTTTTTCTTTTTATTTATTTATTTATTTTGAGACAGAGTCTCACTCTGTCACGTAGGCTGGAGTGCAGTGGCACGATGTCAGCTTACTGCAACTTTTGCCTCTCGGGTTCAAGCAAGTATCCTGCCTCAGCCTCCCAAGTAGCTGGAATTACAGGTGTGGGACACCGTGCCTGGTTAATTTTTGTATTTTTGGCAGAGATGAGATTTCACTGTATTGGCCAGGCTGGTCTCGAATTCCTGACCTCAAGTGATCCACCCGTCTCGGCTTCCCAAAGTGCCGAGATTATAGGCATAAACCACCATGCCCGGCCTTTTTTTCTTTTCTTTTCTTTTTTGAGAGACAGGGTCTTGTTTAATCACCCAGGGCTGGAGTGCAGTGGTGCAATCATAGCTCACTACAGCCTCAACCTCCTAGGCTCAAGCAATCCTCCCACCTCAGTCTTCCAAGTAGCTGGGACTACAGGCATGTGCCACTATGCCTGGCTAATTTTTTAAATTTTTTGTAGAGTCGGTGTCTCACTATGTTACCAGGTTGGTCTGAAACTCCTGGACTCAAGTGATTCTCCTGCTTCAACCTCCCAGAGTTCTGGGATTACAAGCATGAGCCACCATACCCTAATGTTTCTTGAATACTAATTTGCTAGGTCTTAGGAGAACTTTCACAACATCTCTGGATGGTAGATATTGTCCTATTGTTCTCTCCATTTATCAGGTGAGAAAACATTCTCAAGATTTACCTCCCTACAAAAGTGGGTGAGAGCCACGTGAAAAGATGTTCAACATTATTAGCTATTGGGAAATGCACGTTAAACTACAATGAGATACCATTACACATCTATTGGCACAGTAAAAATAAAAAAATAGGGATAATGCCAAATGCTGGTGAGGATGTGGAGGACTGGGATCACTCAATCACTGCTGGTGGCAATTTAAATATAACAGCCATTCTGAAAAAGATATGTCAGTTTCTTATGAAATTAAATATATGTTTGCCATACAACCCAGCAATTATACTCTTGGGCATTTGTCCCAGAGAAATGAAAACTTAACATTCACACGAAAGCCTGTACATGAACGTTCATAGCAGCTTTATTCATAAAAGCCAATAATTGGAAACAATCCAAATGTCCTTCAAAAAGCAAACAGTTAAACAGTGGAACATCCATACTATGAATTGCTAGTCAACAATACAAAGGAACAGACTATTGATACATGCAACCCTTTGGATGGATCTCAAGGGAATTATGCTGAGTGAAAGGAAAAGCCAGGCCTGAAAGGTTACCTACTGTGTGATTCCGTTTCTATAGCATTCTCGAAATTACAAAATTATAAATGAAGATCAGATTAATGATCGCTGCAGATCAGAGAGTAGGGGAGGGAGGCAGGTAGATGTTGCAATGAAAGGACAGTACAAGGGACCTCGTGGTGGTAGATCTTGACTGTGGTAGTGGCCACACCAATCTATGCACATGATAAATAAAACTACATAGAACTAAACACACAAACAAGCTCACATGAGTGCATGTAAAACTGGCAAAATCTAAAGTTGGTGGATGGTATCAATGTCAATTTCCTGGTTGTGATATTGTACTACATTTATGCAAGATGTTACTATGGGGAAAATTGAGTAAAGGGTTCTGTGATCTCTATTATTACTTTTCTTTTCTTTCTTTTCTTTTCTTTTCTTTCTTTTTTTTTTTTTTTTTTTTTTTTGAGACAGAGTCTCACTCTGTTGCCCAGGCTGGAGTGAAGTGGTGCAATCTTGGCTCACTGCAACCTCTGCCTCCCAGGTTCAAGCGATTCTTCTGCCTCAGCCTCTTGAGTAGCTGGGATGACAGGTGCACGCCAACACTCCTGGCTAATTTTTGTACTTTTAGTAGAGATGGGGTTTCGCCACGTTGGGCAGGCTAGTCTTGAACTCCTGACCTCAAGTGATCCGCCTGCCTTGACCTCCCAAAGTGCCTGGATTACAGGCATGAGCCACTGTGCCTGGTCTATGATCTCTAGTATTTCTTAAAACTGCATGTGAATCAACAATTGTCTTAAAATATTAAACATACATGTGTGTGAGTGTGTGTGTGTGTTTTGGAATGTCAGTGAGGGAAGTGGATGGAGAGGGTGCAGAGGGGAGAAGGTAAGGACTTGCCAAAGTTCACACTGGATGATGGAGCTACACACTCAGGATCATAACCTCTGCTTTGAGCCACCACCCCATCTGATAGAAAACTGCTATGACCTTCACTTCTGGAATTTCCCCTTCCTCTCTCCATATGAGCCAAGATTACAAGGCCCTTGGTCCTACTCATACCCAGGGTGGGATATGTGAGCTCTGTACCCATCAGTCCCACAGACAGGAGGGGTCCAAGAAGGCTGGGAGCCACGTCAGGTCTGAGTCATTTTAGAGGAATTAACACAGACATTGAGAGAGAGAGAGATGCTGTACTTCTGAAAAGACCATTGAAACTGAATTTTCCCAGTGCCATTTTCCCCACCACATAGAAGTAGTGTGCCTGAGAATAAATTAAACAAGAAAATCAGAGGCCACAGATGGAGGAAGAGAGGCAGAAACCTGATGATGAAACATGAGCATCGACATCTCCTTGTCTGGATATTTTTTCTATATCACCTACCTATATTTATATCTGAAGCACCCACTTCTGGACTTCTTAGGTATATCTCTGCCTCCTGGATTCAAGCGATTCTCTTGAATTGCTTGGTATATCTCAGCCTCCTGACTAGCTGGGACTACAGGTGCACTCCACCACATCTGGCTAACTTTTGTATTTTTAGTAGAGTTGGGTTTCACCATGTTGGCCAGGGTGGTCTTGAATTCCTGACTTCAGGTGATCCACTTGCCTTGGCCTCTCAAAGTGCTGGGATTGCAGATTTCAGCCACCATGCCTGGCCCACCCTGCTTGCTATTATGCCTCCTAGCACTCTGTCCACCAGTCCAAGCTCTGCTTAACAACAGGAGTCATTAGTGAATCTATGACCCTGGAATGCCAAGACCTGGCCAGCTCCCCACATATTTGAGGATTCCAATCTGGGATTCCCTCTTCAGAGATCCTCTGTGGGGTGCCCTGAGCTCTGTCTGGGGAGAGGGAAAGGTAGGGCATGTCCTGACATGGGAGTAGCTCCCCTGGGCTGAGGAGTAGCAAGGCACTGATTTACAGACTTCTTTTTTATTCTTGGAGTCTATTTACCACTTCAGTTGTCAGCCCATCTCCAACATGATTTAAATTGGGAATCTGAATATGTAGATTGTCACCAAGGTTCTGACACTGGCTGTGGGACAGAAGGAAGTCACCTAATCACCAGTGTCCTCACCTGATGCCTGGAATTTGACTCCCACTGATGAAGGCTCACTGTGGGAGCCAGGTGGCCTCTGTCACTAATGACTGGATGAAAACAAAGCATGAAAGAATAGCACTTCACTAAGGTCTTCGGGGAATATTGAAGGGCATGGCTGGCTTCTGGGAGATGCTCTGCAGGTTGAGGAACAGGGAAGCACAAGGCTTGGTGAGTTTTGAGTAGGTAAGCACCAAAAGGTGCACTCAGAGGGACCCATATTTGCACCTGTACAATGGCTCTTCTCTTCCCTCTTGTTGATCTTACCAAGGAGGACAACCTTGAGGTCCCCTCCACAAATCATCCCCTGATGCCATATTTAGATGACTAAGTCAGGGGTAGAGGTGTGCTTGGTCAGGAGATAAGTCCCATCTTACCCCACTTCACCACTTCTCTCTTCCTCCCTTCATCCTATCCCATCCCAACTCCCTCCTCTCTCCGCCTATTGGCCACCCCCATCCCTCCTACTTCAACCCAAGGTCCTCTCACTCCGCTCTCCCACTTCCTGTCTGCTCCATTCATTTCTTTTCCATGTCACTGCATTCTGCTCACCTCCCAGCAGCACAGACTCAGAGCAAGACAGGAATCTTTTGGGATGTCTTGAGCCTGGGCTCTTACAGATTACAAGACCCATGCTCTTACAGTCAGAGTGGGGCATGTGAGGGCTGAATCCATCAGTCCCACAAGACTGAGGATGGGTCCAGGAGGGCTGGGAGCCATATCGGGTCTGAGTCCTTCCACAGGAATTAACACAGACATTGGGAAAGAGAGAGAACCTTTAGTTCTGAAAGGACTATTGAAACAATTTTCTATTATCTAATAGCGATACTCCTCTAATGACCCCCCACCCAAACTACAGCATGTGTGAATGATCCAGAAGAGTGGTTCTCAGAATCTCAAGCCAAAACAACAGCAGTTACTCTTGCCAGGTGCTGTCCTAAGAACGTTGATTCTTTTAAACGGGTGAGGCAGATACGAATGTTATCTTCATTTTCCAGATGAGCAAACAGTGTCACAGAATGCTAAATAACTTCCAAGGACAAACAGCCAGAGTAGAATAGCTAGAAATTGAACCCTGGTGTCCATGCTTCTGTCCACACTCAGTAGCAATGGTGAATGTCTCTGAGATGGTGAACAGTCCAGGCGTGGTGACTCACGCCTGTAATCCTAGCACTTTGGGAGGTCGAGACGAGTGGATTGCTTGAGGCCAGGAGTTCAAAACCAGCCTGTCCAACATGGTGAAACCCTGTCTCTACTAAAGAAAAAATACAAAAAATTAGCCGGGCGCAGTGACACACGTCTGTAATCTCAGCTACCTGGGAGGCTGAGCCGGCAGAATGGCTTGAATCCGGGAGGCGGAGGGTGCAGTGAGCCGAGATCTCGCCACTGCTCTTCAGCCTGGGCGACAAGAGTGAAAATCCATCTCAGAAAAAAAAAAAGAGAGAGAGAGAGAAAGAGAGAGTGAACAAAGGCTGGTTTTTGTTTTCTACGTTAACCAAGTATGTGTGACGTTTAAACGTTTGCGGGACAAATGGAACAGGAACGTCTACGTCAGGAAACTTTGCCTCTGCCACTCTCTGTGTTCAGGTGGAACTGTCCTCACCCCAGGCTCCATGGGTGGCCACAGACCAGTTGTCTAGTGAGGACTCATCTCCTCCTGGCCATAGTGACTAATTCAGTGATGGGCACTTGACACAAGCCAAGTCAACAATATTTGATTTGGGAGTTTTGATGGCCTAAGGCAGTTAGACAGCTAGATACTAGTTGGCCTGGGTCATGTGGTCAGCTCTGAACCAATCACTGTAGAGAAAGGAAGGAAATGGAATATTATTTGTTGATTGGCCAGGCCTGGGTCATGTGCTCAGCTCTGAGCCAATCATTGTAAAGAAAGGTAGGAGAAATAATAATGGCCTCCCGGGAGGGAGGTCCTGGGTTAATGGTCAACTCTATTCAAACTGCATGGACTGAGAGTAGGAGAGGAGCCCATCCCCAAAGAAAAGTTGGGTGTTTACATACCAGAGGATGAGGGAGTAGATGCTGGGAGCAGGGAGATGAGCTGTTACTCCATCACTCCTACTCCCACTCCTGTGGTCCTAGCCTGAGGTTGCCTGATCTCTTGTGGGTGCTGAGGTCGGAACCTGCCCAGGGTTGGGCCTGCCCCTTCTGGCAGCGTCCCCCTTGGAGCTGAGGTTGTTCCCTCAAACGCCACCCTGGCTCTGTCTGAGCTGAGGAGAGCAGGTCACAAATGCCTTGAGGAGCACTCTACCACACTCTCTCATCTGGCTGGCCTTGGGCAAAACCACCAGAGCTCCAGGACTCAGGTGCCTGCAGGAAAGAGGCAATGATATAATACATGGGAATGTCTTAGAAGCAAAAGTGCGCAATGTGTGGCCAATGACTTCGCTGACAGCCCTTTTTTTTTTTTTTTTTTTTTTTTTTTTTTTTTTTTTTTTTTTTTTTTTAGTATTTTGAGTTTGTGTGGGTTCTGGGGCAGTTTCAAAGATGATGTGAAAGACTCACTTGGCTAGCAGTAATTTGGAGGAGTTTACTATTTTCAGGTATCTAGCTACTTGTCCCAAGCTTTTCTCCAAGCGGATGATTTTGCATGAATTTCATAGGCCACAGGAAACACCTTTCAGGGCGACATTGAGTAATCTTTCCAATTTCGAGTATCCTTTTATACAGCGCTACAACTTGTCATATGTGCGACTGGGCGGGATGACCAGTGGGGGAAGGAATGCTGTCAGGAGACAAAGGATAAATCAATGTGCTGCTTTGTTCTGGGTGAGTCCCCATCTTCTCATCCTGAACTCTTCATCATTTTGGAATTTATAATATCTACTCATAATTTTTGAAGGATGTGGGCTTTTTAGTAACCACTGTGCTTGGGTCTCTTCTCTATGGCCGCAGGTCCAGATGGATACCAACATTAATAGACTCTTCATAGCGGTTTATTGAACTGGAAGCAGTCTTATTTTGGGGGTGCTGTTGCTAAGCTGGTGTCCCACGATGATGACTTATCATCATCCCCAGATTTGCTGGGCCCAGGAATCTGCATTTTCCCAAACCTTATCCTAGCCTGGTAAAACGTATTCACAGGAGAGGTTGAGTTACTGATTTAGATGCTAAATTTTAGAGGAAAGATTACAAAATACATAGGCAATGGAAGTTGAAATTTTCACTAGGTGGCTCTGTCTCACAGCTAAGGTTTAGCAGCACAGACAGCTGCAGTATTTAAGGCTGGATTTAAAGGCTTTAAGCATTGAAAAGATTATGGTGTTCCCCAGACCTGCCAATATTAATGCAGAATAAAAACAAAACTAAAGCATAAAACACAAGTGTACATGTTGAAATAGCTTCCTTCTAGATGTGGATGTGCTAATTGGCAAATGCTGAATACATTTATTGAACCAGAAACAGTCTTATTTTGAGGGTGCCACAGCTTAGCTGGTGTGCCATGATGATGCTTGTTCTGCCTTATGAATATTCTGGCTCTCGTGTCATTCATTCATTCATTTGTTCATGTAACAATGTTTAATGAGGTTGGCACAGCAGTTAACAAAAAGGCAAACATCTTTGCTTCTCCCCATCCTAGTGGTGGGGAGACAGACAGTAAATAAAGCAAATATAGAGAATATATGATAAGAGGTGATAAGTGCTCTGGAGAAAAACTAAGGTGGAAAGGGGAATAGAAGTTCCAGAGATGGGAGAGGAGAGATCAAGGAAGGCTTCCTGGAATGTAAGAGTTAAGTCCTGAAAGAGGTGAGTGAGTCCACATGGCCCTGGAAGAAGAGGGTCCAGGCAGAGGGGACAGAAATGTACCTAACCCTGGAGCAGCCAAGACGCAGGACCCCTGATCCTTAGGTACAAAGCTCTGAGGCTTTCCCCCAAATCCAGAGGAAGCCGTGCTAGGCCATCCCTCTCATCTCCTTGTCAGCAGAAAAATTTGACTTGCTGTCTGTAGCTGGGTGGCTACAGGAGCTGTCACTCAAACTGCCAAGTTACTACATTCTCCTTGTGGGTCAGGCCAGATCTGTTTGGTGAACACCAGTTAAGCATCACTTCTGTCCCTTAACTTGTCCTGGGCACCAGAAGCTGATCAGCAGACTCAACACAGAAAATTAGAATTTGCCAAGTATGAGAGGCAGAGGAGGGGCATCTAACCCAGCCTGGGGAGGGGGTGGGAGCGGAGTACCACCTATCTGTTTGATGTTCTCTCATCCTACTCCCTCCCAACTCAATGACCTCTTTTTTTTCCAGGTCTCAAAGATACCAAGTCTGTTCTCACTTCAGGGCTTTTGCTATTCCCGTGCCTTGGAGCTGCTTTCCCCAGATTTTTCCAAAAGTATGTTCTCGCCATTCAGGGCTGAGCCAAATGTCTCCTCCTTAGGACGGCCTTTCCAGGCCACTCTCCTGTGTCACCATCACTCTGTGTTGCCTCTTTTATTTCCTTCCTAGTACCCTCACTGCTTGAGGTCGTTGGTGCTAGTGCTAACACTCTCCCCCATCCTCTCCATGAGAGCCAAGATTCAGTTTTTCTTCTTCACTCCACCATCCCCAGAGCCAGACAAATAGGAGGCATTCAAAAAATATCAGTGAGCTGGGCGCAGTGACTCACACCTGTAATCCCAGCACTTTGGGAGGCTGAGGCAGGAGAAATGCTGCTTGAGCTCAGGAGTTCGACACTGCAGTGAGCCGTGATTGCACCACTGCACTTCAGTCTGAGTGACAGAGTGAGACCCTGTCTCAAAAACAAATAAATGGATTTATTTACTGAACAAGGGACTGTTGATGCATACTTGAATAACCCACACACTCTGACCAGCTTATCTGTTTAATGCATTCTCGGATACTCTTGCTAGCCATGGATGGCTGTTGTCATATATCCTGCAAGACTCAGGGCAATGCAATGGTTAAGAATATGGACTGGGGGCCAGCATGTGGCTCACACCTGTAATGCCAGCACTTTGGGGGCAGGGAGGGGGGCAAAATGAGAGGATTGCTTGAATCCAGAAGTTCAAGACCAAAACTGGGCAACATAGTGAGACCTTGTTTCTACAAACAATAAAAAAAAATTAGCTGGACTCAGTGGCACACACCTGTAGTCCCAGATGCTTGGGAGGCTGAGGAAGGAGGATCACGTGAGCCCAGGAGTTCAAAGCTGCAGTGAACTTTGATTGTGCCACTGAACTCCAGCCTGGGTGACAGAGACTTTGTCTCTAAAAAATAAAAAAAGGGAGAGAATATGAATATGGATTCGGGATGTAAATTGACTTGCTTCGATCTCTGACCCTGTCACTTTCAACTGAGTACCCTGGGCAAATTAATTGGCTTCTCTGAGCTGTTTCCCTACCTGAGTAAAGGATACATTCAGTAAGCAGCAGCCATTGTTATTCTGGCCGAACAACGGTTACCAGGCTTCTCTGTCTAGGAGAGTTGCTTGTGCCACCTTCTTCCTGAGTTGAGAGCCCCATCCCAGACTGGAGTCCCCAGAGACCCTGGAAAATAAACTGACAAAAAACTGACAAAATGCAAAGTGCAAACTCAGTGACTGTGCCCCTGGGGACACCGAGTTAATGATCCAGGGACGGTTAATGAGCTTCCTCCTTTGCTCTCTCACATTGCAGGTGGCATGGCAGCTTTCCAGACCCATCCACTGCCTCCACACCTGCCCCCTCTGCATACAATTTCTTTGCAGTGTCCTAAAAAGCTAACCAAGCTGAAATCACCTCTGCCATGGCTGTAACACTCCTGCACCATTACTCAGTGTTCTCTGAGGCCCCAGCTTCATTCCTGCCTCCTACCCCTTTCCATCTGTTGGGATCAATTGAAGGACTCGGCAATGATAACTGCTGAGATGGTCTCTTCAGTACTGAGTGTCTGGCCTTGCTCAGGGTTGGGGACAGAAGGAGGTGGCCCTGGAGAGCTTGCTTTGGTTGTGAATTCCTGCGGCCTCCCTTATGACCCCTGAGCATTCTTCCTGGGTACTTCCTGAGGTGGCTCACGTATTACAGTCACAATTACATTATGATTTAGTAAATGCCATCAGTGATTTCCCCTGGAGAGGTCGTGGGCCATGGTGGCTTAGGCCACAGACTGGGGATCGTGTTGCCTGTGTTGAAATCCTGGCTTCATCATTTGACAACAGTGAAATCTCAACCCAAAGTATGTTAGCTTTTAGATTTCACACAACCTGCTTCCTGGGAGCCAGGCATTATTGATAAACCCAATTGCTCAGGATCTGACAGGGAACAGAAAAGAGATAGCCCATGCCCTCTTGGAGCTTATGGTCTGGTGGGGAGCTGATATTAAGGGTAATGAATGTTCCTCAAGCAGAAGTAGAGGGTTCCATGGGAGGAAAACTGAGGCAAGAATGTCAGAAAGGAGAAAGTGAGCAGGGATTGACATAGATTGAAGTACAGCTTCTGTGGGAATGGGAAACACACCATCTCCCAGTGAAGTTAGAGCCTCAACCATTATAATCTGGTCTACAGAGCTCCAAGTCCTCTAAGAATCCTGAGTTCTCCTCAGGTCCCACGGATCACAAGTAAACCATGTCTTAGCTCATTCGCTCAGTCTAGGGGTTACTAACTTGAGTAGACACGCATACTAGGGCTGGAATTTAACATAAATATGAGAAACAGGCTGTATGTAAACTAAAGAACCTGGCAAGTGTGTTGGCAAATGGCAACTGGCCCAGGGCCTCAGTATCAGGGATTAATCAGGGACTAAACAGGAGCGTGGACACCTCTCTAAGGGGGTCGCCAGTACTCAGTCCGGCTGATTATGCCATGGGGGACAAATTGTCAGGTTTTCTGGTTTTTAACACAATTCAGATTACCTTCTGAAACTTTTAGATTTCTAAAAATCTGAGTAATTTAAAATTTAAGTCATTTTTTAAAATGTAAGGACCTCTAATGGGGTGATGGATGTGAAGTTGTTGATGGTCCATGGCCGTTCGTGGCCTTCCGGATTGTCCTTGTTGAATTGTCTTTCGGATGCTCCACCTCCAGCTTGAACCAAGAAAAATTCTGGGTGTGAAGGTGGCCTCTGCATCTCAGGGCTCCCAATTCAGAAGTTCTTCTTCAAAAGCACCTTTTAGATTTCAGCAGAGGGAATCTTGTGTCTGCTCCTTGAGAGTTCCCCTTCCATTGTGATGATGACAACAATCCCATTGCCCTCTCTGTTGTGCATGTTAGAAGCTCACTGTTCAATTTAATTGATTGTTTCTCCTGAATCCAGTATTTTTTCTTCCTTATCCTTCATGTGGTCTCATTGACTCAGGCAACTGTGCAGGCTCCTGTTCCACTTCCTAGCACTTAGTGTCTGGCTCTGGACCGAAAAAATAAATAAATATTTTATTTACCTTTGTATCTAAAATACCTGGTACATGGTAGGCACTCTATAAATATTTGAGGGTTGGACACATGATGCATTGGCCATTATTTTTTGATAGTATAAGAAATGGACATAAGTAAAATAACTTTGTACATTTTGTAATCACTATTATTAAAGGACTCATCCCTTGCATTGCTCAATGTCCCTTAATTAGTTAGGGTGGCCAACCATACCAATTTTCTCAGGACTAAGGGAGTTCTTGGGATGCAGGTTTTATAGTTTTAAAGCTGAGATGGAGCCAGGCATGGTGGCTCACACTTGTAATGCCAACACTTTGGGAGGTCGAGTCAGGAGAATCGCTTGAGCCCAGGAGTTTGAAACCAGCCTGGGCAATATAGAGAGATCTCGTCTCTACAGAAAATTTAAAACTTAGCTGAGCATGGTGGCATGTGCCTGTAGTCCCAGCTACTTGGGAGGCTGAGGTGGGAGAATCACTTGAGACTAGAAGGCAGTGAGTTGCAGTGGACCGAGATCACACCACTACAGTCCGGCCTGGGCGACAGAGAGAGAGATCCTGTGTCAAACAACAACAGCAACAACAACAAACAAACAAACAAAACCCAAATCTGAGATGGAGGGATTTCCCTGGATAAGAGACTGTCCCAGGAAAAGGGAGATGAGTTCGTCACTCTACCATAAATAAAGACCCAAAGAAAAACAATATTCTCTTGAAGCTCAAAAAGTTAAAAAAAATTACATTTTTCTGCAGAATTGGGGTGTTTCCTTTCATCTTCTCATGGCAGTTTTGAAAGCTTTCATGTTTCCCTCTTTGCCTTGGCCTCAAAGTAGCTCCAAGGTAAGTTTATGGGTAATGTCAGTAGCAGCTGTCAGTGTAGGTTGTATGAAATAATTGTTTCATTGCCTCTACCTTGCTTTTTACGTTTTTCTCTTTAGAAATTTTAACTTACAGTGCAAATTGCACTAGAATTATGTTAAACTACTCTTACCCAACATACATGAAAAATGCTTAGGTTTTTGTCTTTTTATTTCCCTTCATTTGGTTACTAGTTCATTCTATGTGTTTATTATATTATTTCAGGTGTTGGCAAACTATGGCTTATGGGCTGAATCTGGGCTCGCTGCCTGTTTTTGTAAAAAAGAGCTTTCATCGGAACACAGCCATGGTCATTAATTTACATATCATATATGTAATTGTATACATATAAACATATATTAATAATTTATATGCATCTCTAATAATAAATATTTAATCATTTATTTATGGCTGTTTTCATGCCACAGTGGCAGGGTTGAATAGCTGCAACAGGACTGTGTGGCCTTTAAAACCTAAAATATTTACTCTCTGGGCCTTTACCGTTTGCCAACCCCTGTATTTATCACAAATTTCAATTTATTTTGAAAGGACTTACATTTACATATAGTTTCAACGTTTATACAGTATATGTATATTTCCTTTTTTGAAAATGTACAGTTTCAAAGTGTACAGGTATATATTTTCTGTTTACAAAAGTCATATGAATTTGTTATAAAAGTGTTAACATCACAGAAATACATAGTGACAATAGGGACCATCCCCTTTTAACTTAATTCCTATTTGTGGCCTCAGTTAGCTAGTTAACTAGGGTAGATTCCTACAGATTCTTTTCTGTGAACAAACTAACCTACACCTATCACTAAAATAGTACCAAAAAAGAAAGAAATCTCTATGTAAGCAAATTTTCCTGGGTCAGCATTCTTAGATTCTCCATCGGCAGCATTTTTCTGACATGCATTCACAGACATTGTCACTCATTGTTTCCAATATCCTTCCTCATTGATCTAGTTTAATGAGAAGTCTTTTCTTTTTTTTTTTTTTTTTTTTTTTTTTTTTTTTTTTTTTTGAGACGGAGTCTCGCTCTGTCGCCCGGGCTGGAGTGCAGTGGCCGATCTCAGCTCACTGCACGCTCCGCCTTCCGGTTTACGCCATTCTCCTGCCTCAGCCTCCCGAGTAGCTGGGACTACAGACGCCCGCCACCTCGCCCAGCTAGCTTTTTGTATTTTTTTTAGTAGAGACGGGGTTTCACCATGTTAGCCAGGATGGTCTCGATCTCCTGACCTCGTGATCCGCCCGTCTCGGCCTCCCAAAGTGCTGGGATTACAGGCTTGAGCCACCGCGCCCGGCCGAGAAGTCTTTTCTAACTCTTCTCCACAACAGCAACATCATTGCAAGTTCTAATTATTCCTGGTACTTCTCATTACAATAATTATTCTTTCTTTATTATTACTAATTACTGTTGCTTTAAAACATCCCTCAGAATCAATGAGGATGGCAGATGCCTGGAGACTGTCACTTTACTTCCAAACCGCCACACTAAATAGTCAGGACTATGGCTTCAGCTGATTACCCACTTGTTTCTAGGAGAATGCCAGG
Source organism: Trachypithecus francoisi (assembly GCF_009764315.1). Lineage (NCBI taxonomy): Eukaryota > Metazoa > Chordata > Mammalia > Primates > Cercopithecidae > Trachypithecus > Trachypithecus francoisi. Next base: position 75,977,049 of record NW_022681455.1, read on the forward strand.
ACCAACAGCCTCATGCCACACATATCTGATGACATTGCTCACCTCCAGAAGCAATGGATGGAAGTCTCCTAGGGCCTCTGTCATCACTCAGAATCTTAGACCCATGGTGCTCTCTACATCTCTGATTGCCTCACTCCTCTTGCCTCCCCTCACTTCCCTCCCCAGTTACTTCCTCCACCACCACTGGAATTCCCAATCTATAACCAGGAAACATCCTTACATTCCTCATGTCTTCTCCAAACATTTTGTTTCATTTCTTGTCTTAGCTTAAACCTAGTAGTCCCCTATCCTTCTTACTGGCTTAAGGTCAGCCTTCCCAAGTGTAGGTTGCTTTTTTCTTCACCCCATGTACCTCAGGCATCCCTTTTGCCACTTTCAAGACATTTCTTCCCATTTTACCTAAAAAATAAAATCTCAGACCCTTTCAAGTAAAGTCCTCAGATTCATCTCAATTCAGACCAGCTGCATCTCAAGTGCTTAATGGCCAGTGGCTGCCATATTGGACAGAATAGCTATAGTATCAGCTGATCCTCCTCAAAGTGGTCCAGGGGCTGCCAAATTGGACAGAACAGCTATAGTATCAGCTGCTTCTCCTCAGAGTGGTTCATGGCATCAGCTGCTCCTCCTTAAAGTGGTCATCTATCATCGCCTCAGTTATTAAAGCCTCTGATGCCTACCTCATCACCACCTTACTTCCCACTCCATGTTGCTCATCATTCTTGATGATTTCAACATTTACACAGATAACTCATGTAACCCTTTGATTTCTCCATCCTTGGGCCTTCCCACTCAGCCATAATCTTTCCCCGACCAGCCCACTCTTTCCGTAGCCACATCCTGGACCTCACCATTGGTGGTAACTGTACAACCCCTGAAATCTGGATTTCAAGTCTCCCACTCTTTGACCACTCTCCTTCTGTGATAGTCTTCACCCTAAACATTTCCCTAACCCAGTAAGACATTTAGTTCAGCCTTAGCCAATAATATAATGCATGCCACACAGGTCATTTAAAATTTTCTAGTAGGCCGAGGCAGGTGGATCACGAGGTCAGGAGATCGAGACCATCCTGGCTAACACGGTGAAACCCCGTCTCTATGAAAAATACAAAAAATTAGCCGGGTATGGTGGTTGGAACCTATGGTCCCAGCTACTAGGGAGGCTGAGGCAGGAGAATGGCGTGAACCCGGGAGGTGGAGCTTGCAGTGAGTCGAGATCGTGCAACTGCACTCCAGCCTGGGTGACAGAGTGAACTTCTGTCTCAAAAAAAAAAAAGAAATGTAAAATAAACAATTAAAATTAATTTAATAATATAATTTATTTAACTTAATAGATCCAAAATATTATCAATGTATAATCAATATTGAATTATCATGAGATATTTTACATTTTATTCTTTTTATACTAAGTCTTTGAAATCCACGTACTTTATACTTCCAGCACATCTCAATCCAGAGTAGCCACATGTGAAGTGTTCAATGTAGCTAGTGGCTATCATATTGGACAGAGAAGTTGTATTCCGTTGATTTAATTAGGTTTCATCTATCCTGTCCAATGTCCTTCTATTCATTCTTATCCAGTGTAGATTCCATATCCCATTACTATCATCATAGTATTCCAAGAGTGTCCTCCACTCTTTACTTTTTCATCCAGAAAAAAACTCATTACTGTTTGGACCAAACCATTGGTCTGTACCCATGCAATGGAATATTACAGCAGAAAATCACACATCTGGATTTTCTGGTCTGTGAAGCCTTGCTTCACTTTTACGTCATGGTCACACATTTCAAATGGACATATAATGCTCCCCAGAAACTTAACACATTTATCTGGTTAAATTTGCTTTTCTCCTCTCTGAGATTATTATTTCATATATTTTTGTCTCTTCTCAAATCTTCTTCATCCCTTCCTTCCCTGACCTCTACTTGCAGCAGATGCCCTGGCTTCATTCTTCACTTACAGATGTCATAAATATACCCAAAATGAAGCTCTGCACCCCCTAGTCCATTCAATGCAGGTAGTGGTGCCATCACCAAAGCAAAAACCTGACTCAGTCTTAATTTCTTCACTTCTAATTTAACAAGTCTCATGTGGTTTGGCTCTGCTTCCCCACCCAAATCTCATGTCGAATTGTGATCCGAGGTGTTGGAGGTGAGGCCTCCTGGGAGATCATTCGATCATGGGGGTGGTTTCTAATGGTTTAGCACTATCCCTCTAGTGTTGTCTCATGATACAGTTCTCACGAGATCTGGTTGTTTGAAAGTGTGTCGTACTTCTCCTTCCATTTTCTCTCTCTCTTGCCACCAACGTGAAGAGGTGCTCGCTTCCCCTTTGCCCTTCTGACACGAGTGTAAGTTCCCTAAGACCTCCCCAGCCATGCAGAACTGTGAGTCAATTAAATCTCTTTTCTTTATAAATGACCCAATCTCAGGTAGTTCTTTATAGCAGTGTGAGAATGAACTAATACAAAGTCCTTTTATCCAAAATGAATCTAAAATCTGCCTACTTCTCTTCTAGGCTATAACCACCACCCTGGATCTAGTCCCCATCATGTCTTGCCTGGGCTGCAGAGACAGCTAGCTGGTCTTCCTTGTTTTCATTCTGACACCTCAAATTCATTTTCTACTGAGCAGCCAGAGAGGTCTTTAAAAAATATAAATGGGATCATGTCACTCCCTTTCTTGCAACTACTTGTTTCCATGGCTACAAAGGTCCTACATGATCTGACCCTTGCTTACTTCTTCACCATAATCTTTCACTACCCTTCTCCCTACTCACTGTGCTACAGCCTCACTGGCTTCTTGCTTATTTTCTGAGCATACCAAGTTCTTTCTTGCCTTCTGGCTTTTGCATTGTGGTTCCATCTGCTTGGAAAGATCTTCCTCTGGTGTTTTTCACGATTGGTTCCTTTCCTCCTTTTGCTTTTTAGAGACATCTTCCCTTGAAATCCCATGTAAAACTGTATTTTCGCCTCCCTCATCACTTACTCTCTTATCAATTCTCTGTGTTATTTTCCTTGTGGCATTTATTATCCAAAACTATCTAGTTTATTTTCTTGTTTACTGCTTTATCAGCTGTTTACCCACTAGCAATAAATCCACGAGGGTAGCAACTTTGTTTTATTCACTATTGCTTTCCCTGAGCCTGGCGTAGTCCCTGACACATAATAGAAACTCAGTAAATATTCACTGAATGGATGGATGGATGGATGGTTGGATGGATGGATGGACAAATCAAGGAATTGGATGTTCCAATATTTCAGGACTCCTCTCATAACTGTGAAATGCACAGACTTGCAAGATTGAATTTAACAGCCCAGCAAGATCATTAACCTCAAATTTGGGTCACTGAGATTGACAAAGTGTCCCCCTTTCTCCCTTGATAGAGATCATGTCTATAAATACTTCTGGGCATTTAAGCTCTTCAAATGTGGTAAAACAGCAAGTCTAAATAGACTACTTTCCTGACAGGGTTGGGTCAACAGAATATATTATCCCAGAGAGACAGATAGGGTGGAAGCCTCAGGGCTACATCAGTTAGAGAGCTCAAAGGATGTTCATCATGCAGACTGTACAGATAGGCTATGATCTAGTGGTAGTTCCAAGAACTTGTCATATATTCACTTAAAAAATCATGCTGGCTTCTGCATGGAAGATGGACTGGAAGGAAACAAGAGTTAGGAGTCTTTCATTTTAAATGCATTAAAATGAAAGAACATACTGACTCAGGTAACTGAGAAGGCTGGAAGTGCTTGGCTTCAAGTATAGGTGGATCCAGGGACTCAAAGCTCTCATTAACCAAAATGTGGAGTTTAATTACCCCCCCTCCCTTGAGCACGGGATCTGGGGACTTGCTTCCAAAGAATGGTATGGGAAGGGAAAAAAACCAAAGTAACTTTATAGTTGAGAAACCTGGCCAACATTGGCCAGGTGAGGAAGGTTAACGTCACCAGTGATAAATCATTTTGATAACATGCAGCCCCTGCTATAATGAGATGAGGAGGGCACTTCACTTCTGTAGTGTTCTTCCCCATGCCAATAACTCCAGGTCTAATCATGAGAAAGACATCAGACAAATCCAAATCGAGGGAAAGTTCACTTACTACGTGATCAGGATTCTATAAAACTCTCAATGCCTTGAAAACAAGGAAAGGCTGAGAAACTGTTGCAGACCAATATGTGACAACTAAATGCAATGTGGTCTCCGGGGTTGGCTCCCATAACGGAAAGTGTCATTAGTGGAAAAGCGAGTGAAATTTGAAGAAAGTGTGGGTTTAGTTAATTGCAATCCACCAATGTTGGTGTCTTAGTTGTAATGAGTGTGCTGTGGTAATGTAAGATATTAACAATAGTGAAAACAGGATGAGGGGTGTCAGGGAACTCCGTGTGATTTCTCTGCAACTTTTCTGTAACTCTAACATTGTTTCAGAATAGCTAATTTTAAAAACTATCATCAAGACCCAGTTTCTATTTTTTAAAACCTGTATTTTTATTAGGAAAAATATATGCTAATCTTTTTACTATCTTTAACATTTTTAATTGTGGTAAAACACACATAAAACAAAATTTGTGATTTTAACTATTTTAAGTGCACAGTTCAGTGGCATTAAGTACATTCACATTGTTGTGCAACCATCACCACCATCCATCTTGAGAACATTTTCATCTTCCCAAATTGAAACTCTATACTCATTAAACAATAACTCTCTATTTCCCCTTCCTCCAGCCCCTGGCAAGCACCATTCTATTTTCTGTCTTTCTGAGTGTGACTACTCTAGGTACCTCATCTAAGTGGAATCATCCAGTATTTGTCCTTTTGTGACTGGCTTCTTTCATGCAGCATAAGGTACTGAATTTCCATCCACGTTGCGGCATGTGTCAGGATTCCATTCCTCTTTAAGGCTGAATAATGTTCCATTGTGTGGGTAGACCACATTTTGTTTATCCATCCATCCACTGATGGACACTTAAATTGATCCCACCTTTTGGCTATTGCAAATAAAGTTTCTACTTTTGAGCTCTGACTTACTTGCTGTCAGCAAATCTCATGGGCAGAACTGCCAGTCACTCCAGTTTGCCTGATACAGTTCCAATTTTTGTCTGCTGTCCAGCGTAATGAATAGTTTCCCTTTTGCTCTCACAAGTGTCCTGATTTGGATGACACATTATATGGCCACCCAGTCTCTCTGTGTGGATCTCAGTAGTTCTGGGCCCACATCCTCCCAGCTGTAAGAGCAAGAGACAGAGTCTCTGATAAGAGTCTCCAAACTGAGCCTGACAGGCTCTGATGGAGTCAGATTCCCAACCTGGAAGCAATAGTCTGGCTAGGGGCATATCATGGTTTGATTAGCCAAGTGTGGGTTGAATGCTCATCTCCAGCACCAGGACTGGAGTTAGCTCTTCCCAAAACACATTAGAAGGAGGGAGAACTTATTTCTCAGGCAAAATTGGAGGTGGAATGAATGCCAGGGATGCAAAAACAGACGTCAACCAGGTGGAGAGAGATGAGGTCTTCAACTGATTTACTTTCCAACTCCCCAAATTAGAACGGGTTTAAGATTACATTTGGCTGGGCACAGTGGCTCATGCTTGTCTGTAATCCCGGCACTTTGGGATTAAACAGTAACTCGCCGAGGTGGGCGGATCACCTGAGCCTGGGAGTTTGAGGCCAGCCTGGGAAACATAGTGAGACCGCTGTCTCTACAAAAGATACAAAAATTAGCCTGGCATGGTGGCACGTGCCTTTAGTCCCCAGCTACTTGGGAGGCTGAGCTGGGAGGATCACCTGAGCCCAGGGAGGTCAAGGCTGCAGTGAGCCATGATTGTGCTACTACATTCCAGCCTGGGCCACAAAGTGAGACTGTCTCAAAAAAAAAAAAAAAAGAAAGAAAGAAAGAAGAAAGAAAGTGTTCACAATTCTTTGCTCTCACTCCGTTGCATTACAGTTAGTGTGTTAAGAATTACATGTACCTGCAGATGATCTTGTCTTGATGATAGCTCATAATGATCAGTTGTTACTGTTCCATTGTTTTCTTACCTGTGAGAGTTGGGAATTATTGTACTGCTTGTGAGTTGCAATTTACAGTTGCTTCAAGTTTCTTTTACATTTCACCCATGGGCAACGTAGAAATTTTGTTGTGTCAGTGGAGGAATACTGTGAATTCCATCTGGTGTGTGTCAACGGAAGGAAATGACTGAGAACCATTGTTGCAGGGGACAGGTGGCCATTTTCCATCATGAGAGGTCTCAGGGACACTTAGTGGGGCTGGCATAATTCTCAAGGTGCTGCATTCTGGGCAAGTCCCACCTGTGTGGGCAGCTGAGAGCAACACTGGCTGAGATCTCAGGCTAGAAAGAGGACAGCTTGTGTTGGAACTCCAGGGATGCCAAAGCTATGTAACATTTGGCAAATTACTTACTCTCTGAGAACAAATGGGACTAATAATTGTGCCTCCCTCACAGCATTATGTTAGGATTAAATAAGATAATGCCTAGGAAGCACTTGACAGTGACTAGCACATAGTAAAAGCTCAATAAAGATTCACTGTTATATTTGTTATCTTAGTTCAACTCCAGAGCCCGGCTTACAAGAAGTCACCTTTTCAATCCAGGAAGGCCTAAGACAGTGCAACTCAAAGTGGGGTCTGTAGACCCCACAGTGTCAGCATCAGCTGGAAGCTTGTTAGAAATGCAGATTCATTGACCATAATTTAAAAAGTAAAAAAAAAAAAAAAAAAAAAAACAGTAGATGTTGGTGTGGATGTGGTAAAAAGGGAACACTTTTACACCGCTGGTGGGGATGTAAATTAGTACAACTACTGTGGAAAACAATATGGAGATTCCTTAAAGAACTAAAGGTAGAACTACCATTTGATCCAGCAAACCCACTACTGGGTATCTACCCAAAGGGAAATAAGTCATTATCTAAAAAAGACATGCATACATGTGCTTATAGCAGCACAATTTGCATTTGCAAAGATATGGAACCAACTTAAGTTCCCATCGACTAACAAGTGGATAAAGAAAAGGTGGTATACATACGGCATGGAATACTACTCAATCATTAAAAGCAACAAAATAATGCTTTATGCAGCAACTTGAATGGAGCTGGAGGTCATTATTCTGAGTGAAGTAACTCAGGATTGGAAAATCAAATATGGTCTGTTCTCACTTATAAGTGGGAGCTAAGCTAAGAGAATGCAAAGGCATAAGAATAATATAATAGGCTCTGGGGACTTGTGGGGAGGAAGGTTTGGAGGGGGGTTAGGGATAAAAGACTACATATTCGTTTCAGTGTACACTGTTCGGGTGACGGGTGCACTAAAATCTCAGAAATCACCACTGAAGAACTCATCCATGTAACCGAAACCAAAACTCAAAAACTATTGAAATAAAACAATTTGAAAAAGAAACGCAGATTCATGGGCTCTACCTTCTGAATCAGAATCTCAGGAGTGGGGGTTGCAGCTTAACAAGCTCTCTGGTGATTTCCCTGCATGCAAAGTTTGGGAGCCACCATCTTAAAGTGCTTTTACATTAACCCTAGCTCCAGGCAGCGATGTTACCAAGCCACCGCTTGCCATTGTGAGAAATGATGGAAAGGAGGAAGACAAAACAGAAGCAATGGGGTCTGGGGAGAGAGGCATTGATGTGCTGAGGCTGCTCTCTGGCCACGGGGACCTAGAGGTAGGAGCAGACTCCAGAGGCCACACCCCTCTCTGGAAGATTCAACATGCAAAGGAAGAGGGTGAGTGGCTATTTTTTTTCCTTTTTTCTTTTTTCTGAAATGGAGCCTTGCTCTGCTGCACAGGCTGGAGTGCAATGGCACGATCGCGGCTCACTGCAACCTCTGCCTCCTGGGTTCAAGTGATTCTCCTGCCTCGGCCTCCTGAGTAGCTGGGACTACAGACACCCACCACCATGCCCGGCTAATTTTTGTATTTTTAATAGAGATGGAGTTTCGTCATGTTGGCCAGGATGGTCTCGATCTCTTGACCTCACGATCCACCTGCCTCGGCCTCTCAAAGTGCTGGAATTACAGGCATGAGCCACCACACCAGGCCTTTTTTATTTAGAGGTAAGGCCTCACTGGATTGCCCAGGCAGGAGTGCAGTGGCACAATCATAGCTCACTCACTGCAGCCTCAAACTCCTGGGCTCAAGCAATCCTCCCACCTCAGCCTCCTGAGTGACTGGGACTACAGGCTTGCCACTGTGCTGGGTTAATTTTAAATTTTTTTTGTAGAGACAGAGTTTTACTATGTTGTCCGGGCTGGTCTCAAACTCCTGGCCTCAAGCAGTCCTCCTGCCTTGGCCTCCCAAAGTGCTGGGATGAGCACAGGTGTGAGTCACTGTGCCCCAATCACTATTCTTAATAATAGAAGGTTGTACTTTGCAAAAGTCTTTCCCTCCTCTTCTGGCTTTCATGATCTTGAGCTGTCCTGATTTTCCCTGACCCAGAAGAATCCTTTCACATTTCCTTCTTTCCCTACCCTGAAACACTGTTTTTCAGGACCCCACTCTCAGTCATTCTTATCACTCAAGTCTGCCTGCCATGCTCATAACTTCAACCACCAGCCAGCTGTCTGGGGCCTTTAGTTCTCTCTGGAACTGCAGATAAGCACTTTTAATTGCAAAAAGTGCTTTCCACCAAGCACCACTTCATCATCTCCAACTTAATATGCCCAACACAGACTCAATTATATTCCTCTCAAACCCGATTTTCCCTGTGTGTCTCGTCCTGTCAAACGACTTCTTCACACCCCCACATACCTTCACTCCAACCCCATTAGACTGATAGCAGATTCTCAAATGCATGCTGGATTTTCCTGTCTCGATGGCTTTATTATTAACCTGCACCTGGAATTTTTTTTTTGTCTAATGTCTTCCCATAAATTGCCTACTCTTCCCCCTTCCCCTTTCCAATAAATGGCACCAATGGCCTTTCTGTTGTGGAAGCCCCAAATCAGGAAGTCATCTAGCTACGGTGCTTTCTCTTATTCATATCTAATACATCAGCAAGTCCTGCTGCCTCTGTCTCCAACATTATTCATGATCCGTCCAATTCTATCTCCTCTGAAACCTCCTTAGTCCAAGGCACTGTCACCTCTCAACTGCACTATGATGAAACTTTCTGACAAGACCTCCCTGCTTCCATCCTTTCTTCACTGGACATCTGGAATCATCTTTCTAAACTGTGGAACATATCACTCCTGAGCTTTAAATCCCACCTTGCCTTTCCCTTGTACTTGGAATAAAATTCAAACTTTTTAATTTTTAAGGCCTTACATGATCTGAGCCCTACTTATCTTTCTTCCATGTTGACTCTCATTTTGTCATGGAGGTGTTCATTCTGTTCTTTCTTTTTTAATAGACGGAGTTTACTCTATTCCCCAGGCTGGAGTGCAATGATGTGATCACAGCTCACAGCAGCCTCCAACTCCTGGGCTCAAGTGATCCTCCTGCCTCAGCCTCCTGAGTGACTCAGACTACAGGCATGCACCACGATGCTGGGCTAATTTTTAAAGTTTTTGTAAAGGCAGAATCTCACTGTGTTGCCCAGGCTGGTCTTGCACTCCTGGCTTCAACTGATCCTCCCACCTCACCCTACCAAAGTGCTGGGATTACGGGGGGGTGAGCCACCACACCTGTCCCTTATTCTGTTTCTTCAACACACCCAGCTCATTCCTGTCTCAGGACCTTGCACTTGCCATTTTCTCCATTTGGACTTTTTACACCCAGATCTGTACATGGCCAACCACTTTGACATTTTGGGAGATCACTCTACCCCCAAAGAGGGAGCCCTTTGCTATCCCTTTCTATCTTATTATTAGCTAATAACCTCTCCTCTCCTCTCCTCTTCTCTCTCTCTTTCTCTCTTTCTTTCTTTCCCTTCCTTCCTTCCTTCCTTCTTTCTCTTTCTTTCTTTTCTTTCTTTCTTCTTTCTTTCTTTCTTTCTTTCTTTCTTTCTTTCTTTCTTTCTTTTTTCTTTCTTTCTTTTTTCTTTCTTTCTTCCTTCCTTCCTTCCTCCTTCTTTACTTTCTCCTTCCTTCCTTCTTTACTTTCTCCTTCCTTCCTTCTTTACTTTCTCCTTCCTTCCTTCTTGCTTGCGTGTTTGCTTTCTCCTTTCTCTTTCCACTTATCACTGGCTAAGAATACTTTTTTTAAAACTTGCTTGAGAGCAGTGGCCAGATCTGCCGTGTTAGCTGCTGCACCCCCCAGTACCTAGTCAGTACCAAGTCAGAATAGACATTCAATAAACAGTTGAATAAGTATTTAAGAGCCTTTCCATATCTTCTAGTCCAAACAAATTCCTTTTCTCTTAGTACTCTGTCATAGGTTACGTTCTAGAGAAAGACTGAGGCAGAGATTGGCAAGTAGGAAATGTGCCGGGCACAGCTCTTAGGTACAAAACGCCCATGAGGGAGCCAGAGAAGCAAGAATGGGCAGAGACAGAGGTTGCAGCAAGAAGGAGTTGCAAGAGAGAGAGACATCGGCTAATCCAGGGAGACTTCATAGCTGAGATGGCCCTGCAGAGATTTCCCTAATTAGGCAAGGTTCTTGTAGCCCCATGTCAGATGGATTAGGCTGTCCTAGGAGAAGGCATGACCTTAATCAAGGAAGATTCCTTCAGTTGAAGGCCACTCTGAGAAGGATACAACTGTGAGCTAATGACAACCAGCACCCCTGGTAGCTGGGGGAATGGGGTCACAAAAGGAAGGTCTGGGCAGCCAAGATGGAGTCCACTACACACCCCATGCATAGTATTTAACAAAATGTGCCTTGTAGTATTTATTTATTTATGTATGTCTACCTCTTCCTGTTGATTTATCAGTCCCTAGAGAGAACAGGAACAAAGATTTCCCCATTATCATGACCTCCATAATGCTCAACCCATGAAAAGTGTTTTGTAAGTGATGTCTGAGTTTAATTTAACGGAAAGAAATTATAGCTAACAATTCCCTTTATGTGTGGGAAATGCTCAGGGTAGACTCCACAAAATGGGTAATGGAAACCCTCTTTGGGTTAGAGATGGCAGACCACAGATAAGCTCCCAGAAATGTAGGCATGGGAGTGAGCAATCTTGTACTAAATGAATAAATTGCAAAGACTCTTAGCTATGAAGCCAGGTGACTTTCTCTACCTGAAAAGCAGACTACAAGCAAATGCTGAGCACCACTGACCTGGTCTGCTGGCCCACAACATTATCGTGTGTCAGTGCTTTTATAAAATGGAAATTTGTTGGAAAATTCAATATATTTTGCTGCATTCCTTCCAGACACGATACCTAGAATACATAGGCTGGAGAAAGGAACCAGAAGAAAGGGGAATAATTAAGAAAAATAATGGGTTTCTAGAGTTACAACCCTATTTAGTAAAAAAAATTGATGTGTTGTTCTAATGGGCGAATAAGTGGACAGGATAAAACAGGGGATGCCAAACATAGGCTCTTGACAAGGAGTATAAATTTAGGGTTCAACTATTTCAGATCCTTCTTGGTTCCAGACTCTCCCCCCAGCTAGAATGGCTTATGTCTCTTGCATGCCTGTCTCCTAGACTTGCAGCTCTTGGGGTTTTACCAGTCCCATTCTAGCTGGATAAAGACAATATAAGGTACAAGGGCAATAGCAGGAAGGGTCCTATTGACTTAGGAATTGGAGGAACACCTGGAATGCAGAGAGGGAACAATCTACTTGGAATGTGACAAAGTGCTGTGACTGCATCCCTTTGGACTCCTGGGTTAAACACAGAAAAGCAGAGACAAGAGTGAGATCCACAAAACCTTTGAAATTGTATTATTGTCATGATATTTCCCACAGTATGGGAACAAGACTCTGGATGTCCCCAGCAAACTCAAGGGAGTTACATGCATTTGAACAGTGTTTAGTAAATCACCAACCAATCCCGCCATTCTTCTTGTCATCTTAATGACCTACTATTGTGTCAAGTGTCTGGGAGGGACCCTATTCATCAAAAGAGGCCGTTTAAGCAAATTTCATGTACATGATGGGTTTGCATGATTTCTTTGTATTTCCTGTTTTTGAGATCTTAGTGACTTATGACATTCAGCGTATGCTGAGTATATTGGACAGTTTATTAGAAGGTTCCAGGGCTTATTCAGCAGCTTGGACCCAACAGCCTCACTATGTCTACATAGCAATAATACATTAGACAAATACGCAACTGGAATCTAAACAGATTATGAAGATTGACAATGGGATGGGTAAGTTTCCCAGGCACTAAGTGTTCCAAGGCAGGGCAGGCTCTGTGGGCCTAAGTGTGTGCTCTGGGGCATCTCACATAAAGTTTTGGGGCTCTGCATGTGGTCATAAAGACAGATCTGATGATACTAGACAGGTCATTTGGAAGCAGGTGGGTCTTCTCAGGGAGACTCTATTATAGGTTGAGTTTTGTCCCCCAAAAAAGATATGTTGAAATTTTAGCCCTCAGTACTTCCGAGTGTAAACTTATTTGGAAATAAGATCTTTGCAGAGGTAATCAAGCTAAAATGAGGGCATCAGGGTGGGCCCTCATCCAATATGACTGGTGTCCTTCTAAGAAGGGGAGATTTGGACACAGAGGCAGACACACACACAGGGAAGACGATGATAGGACACACAGGGAGAAGATGGCCTTTGTCTGGAGTCACGCAGCTGTGACCCAAAGAGCACCAAGGATTGCCAGCAAACACCAGAAGCCAGCAGAGGCCAGGAGGGATTCTCCCCTAGAGCCGGGGAGAGAGCATATACCTGCTGACACCTTGATTTTGAACGTCCAAACTTCAGAACTGCGAGACAATACATTTCTGTTGTTTTAACCCATGCAGTTGTGGGTACAGGCAGATCCCTACTTATGGTGGTTCAATTTCTGATTTTTCGACTTTACAATGGTGCCAAAGTCATACACATTCAGCAGAAACCATACTTCAAGAACCCAAACAACCATTCTGTTTTTCACTGTTAGTGCAGTTTTCAATAAATCACATGGGATACTCAACACTTTATTATAAAATAGGCTTTGGTTTTGCCCAACTGTAGGCTGACATAAGTGTTGTGAGCACATTTAAAGTAGGCTGCAGGCCATCATCCTTGGCAAACTAACACAGGAACAGAAAACCAAATACCGCATGTTCTCACTTATAAGTGGAAGCTAAATGCTGAGAACACATGGACACACGGAGGGGAACAACACACAGTGGGGCCTTTTGGAGGGTGGAGGGTGGAGGGTGGGAAGAGGGAGAGGATCAGGAAAAAACAACCAGTGAGTATTAGGCTTAATACCTGGATGATGGCATAATCTTTACAACAAGCCCTGATGACCGACGTTTACGTATATAACAAATCTGAACATATTCCCCTGAACTTAAAATAAAAATTAAAAAAAATTTAAAAAATAAAGTAGGCTAGGCTAAACTATAATGTTCAGTACGTGTACTAAATGCATTTTTTAGTTAGAATAGTTTCAACTTATGATGGGCTTATCAAGACATGACCTCATCATAAGTTGAGGCCCCTCTGTACCTACAGCCGTAGAAACCAATACACCCTCACCGAGAAAAAATGTGGCCAAGTGCGTGAGGGCAAATCCACCCACATCATGTGGTGAGGAGCAGACTTTATTAGGAAAACTCATAAGCCAAGAGCCACCAAGATGAGCACGTTGCACCCTACCCCATTCTCTCAGGACCCCACAGGTGCTGGACACAATGTGGGCCTGTGCTCCAGGGAACAGCCCTGCCCCTCTCCTTTACCCTGGTATAGTGCAAGCATGAATGTAGCCTTGGATGTGGGAAAAATAAGCCTCTGGCTCAGGAATCTAGGTTTAGATGGAAGTTGTGTAGAAATTGCACAAGACTTTGCCGGCTTCTTGCACCTGGAAGCCTTGTGGAAGTTGGATGTGAGCTGCAGCCCCACCTCTGGGAGAGATGGAAACTCTGATTCCTCTAGCTCACTGCCAGGAAGTCTGAACCTCTAGGATTACTCATGGGACACCCCTGTTTGTCTCTGTAGAAGAAGTCCTTTCTTGACATGGGCTTCAGACAGGACTCAGGGAAATGCTTCTATTCCTTGGATGATGCAAGGTCAAGAGAGGAAGGATGAGGTGCTGCGGATAAACACCAGGAGGGTGCGACTCAGGGCGTGACACAGCATCCAGCGCTTATCCTTGGCTCCTTATTTCAGATCAAAGTAGCAGGAAAAGAGATGGGATGTAGGGGGACAGCCTGGGATTGAGCACTGGGGTACCTAGGTCCCAAGTCTGAATCTGTCACTAAGGCTGTATTCTAAGGGGAAAAGGAGTGGGTGCAGGAGAGAAAGGTAGAGGCTGCTGAAGACCTTCAGTTCAGAAAAAGTCAACCACACTCAGAGCCAGAGGAGGGAAGGCTTTGTCAAGATTGGTTCAGGTCCTGGGGGAAATGGAACTAATCCAAACTGCAAATGGAAGAAAGAGTGGATGGGTGGAAGAGTCAGGGCTGGGGGCAGAGAAGAGTCAGACAATGACAGAGCACTCTGGGGGAACACAGAGGGGTGAAAAGAGACAGGTGGACAAACTGGACAATAAACATCTTATGGAATCCTGTTCACAGCTGATGATTTAATTGGGTGGCATCCTTTTAATATTTGCTTAGTTTTTCCGCAAACTCCTCGAGGGCAAGGACCAAGTTTGGTTTATATTTGTATTCTCCATGCCTAAGTTGGTGCTGCCACAAGTAGATGCTCAAAAAAGTTTGTTGTTGCACGGATTAGTATTATTATGTTATATTATTATGAAGTTTGTTGTTGCTACTGTGTGAATAAATTATTTTTGCATTTGTGCCTGTGTAGATGATAGGTTTATGTATAATGACTTCCTTATCCGTAGGAAGGTGAGCTCCCAAGGATTGTCCATCTCTGGGAGAGAAACTGATACACAGTTTTGGAATGGTGAGACTGGAGCTCAGTCCATGGAAGTCAGTCATCCAAGAGCACCTTAGTTCAGTAACCAATTCTGAGTGAGAGAGCAAGAGAAATAGGAGAGATTTGGACCAGCTAAGTGATGTTCACCAGCCTGCTGTGAGCTATTTCTATGGGGACCTTCCCCTTCATAGCAAAGGGCGCTCCCTAGCCCTCAGGGTCAAATGGAGAAGGGCAGAGACAGCTCTGTCTTTAAGAATTATAGCAAATGTTATGGGCCTCATAGTGACTTCTGGCATCAAGGAAATGGGAAGTGCAGGTGCCCAAACTGCAAGCTTCACTCAAATAGATATATTTAACGTAAAACTTATGTAAAGCAAGTGTATTAGTTGCTTCTCACACTGCTTTAAAGGTACTACCTGAGACTGGGTAATTTATAAAGAAAGGAGGGTTAACTGACTTATAGTTCCACATGGCTGGCGAGTCCTCAGGAAACTTACAATGATGGCAGAAGGTGGAGGGGAAGAAAGCATGTCTTCACATGGTAGCGGGAAAGAGAGTATGTGCAGGGAAACTGCCACTTTGAAACCATCAGATCTCGTGAGAACTCCCTCACTATCATGAAAACAGCATGAGGGAAATCACCCCCACAATTTAATCACCTCTCACCAGGTCCCTCCCTCAACATGGGGGAACTGCAATTCGAGATGAGATTCGGGTGGGGTCACAGAGCCAAACCATATTAGCAAGCAATCATCCTCACATTGGAAAATGTTCACAATTCTTTCCCAGTCCATTCTCCAGCCCTCTCCACCATCTCCATAACAGCCCACATCCTGTGAACAGTGGCAGGGATGCTCTCAGGAGAGGTATGAGAAGCAAGGTGACTGAGGAAATCTCCTTCCCAGCTTGGAGATGTTTTTCCTTAGCAGCGTCACCTGGGGAGCTGTCTTCTTGTGGACTCAGGAACCCTCTGAGGTATAGTGTTGCTGAGTGGTGTCAGGCTGATTGAGGGGAATCACAGTTCAAAAGGAATGCTTGGCCATTTGTATTTTCTTCTCTCTGCCTGACATTTGCATAAAGTTTTTCTGCCTTTCCTCCATGTCTCTATTGGGATTTTGTTGCATTACTTATCAAACTCAGTGAACTATTTAGATAATATAGACCTTCATTTGACCCAAGTCAAGGAATGTTTTCCTCTGGCTCATTTTTCATTTTATTAGAGAATGCCAAAAAGGAAGGAAAATATGTAGTATACTGAATTTTCAGTGCAAAAGAAAAAAAAAAAAGAAAAGAAAAGAAAAAGAAAGAGGGTGGGCATGGTGGTTCATACCTGTGATCACAGCATTTTGGGAGGCTGAGGTGGAAGGATTGCTTGAGCACAGGAGTTTGAGACCACCCTGGGCAATATAAAAAAATTATCCAGACATGAGGCACACATCTGTAGTCCCAGCTATTCAGGAGGCTGAGGTGGGAGAATCCCTTGAGGCCAGGAGTTTGAGGCTGCAATGAGCTGATTGTGCCGCTGCACTCCAGCCTGAGTGACAGAGTGAGACCCTGTCTCGTTAAAAAAAAAGAAAAGCCTGTAATCTCAGCACTTTGGGAGGCCAAGGTGGATGGGTCACTTAAGGTCAGGAGTTTGAGACCAGCCTGACCACCATAGTGAAATCCTGTCTCTCACTAAAAATACAAAAATTAGCCAGGCATGGTGGTGCATGCCTGAAATCCCAGCTACTTGGGAGGCTGAGGCAGGAGAATCAATCACTTGAACTCTGGAGGCAGAGGTTGCAGTGAGCTGAGATTGCACCACTGCACTCCAGCCTTGGTGACAGAGCAAGACACCATCCTAAAAAAAAAGAAGAAGAAGAGGAAAGAAAGAAAAGATGCTTAAAACATCCTTTACTAACTTTTACTAACTTCCTGATGGCTGGCAGATATTTGCATCTGGCCGCAATCTTGATTTAGTTGATATAAAAAGAAAATGTATTAATTTATAAGCTGAAAAGATCAGGAGTACAGTTAACTCTAGACATGACTGAATTCAGGGGCTCAGACAATGTCATTGGGACTCATCTCTGTCTCTTGGCTCTGTTGAATTGTCTGGGATATTTTCATTTTCAGGCAGGCCCTCCCTAAGTCTTGGCAAGGATGGCTCTTCCATGGCTGCGAGCTCACATCTGACTACCTCGTTCATCTGCTAGAGGGAACCTCTTGCCCCACAGTTCTAGCTAAAGCCCCAGGAATAACACTTGTTGACTCTGATTGGTTCAGCTTGGGCCACCTGCTCACCTCTGAACCACTCACCACAACCAAGGACATGCAGTGCACTGATTGGCCAGGGCTACATGCTGATTCCTGGAGAAAGAGGGTGGGATCTGCCCCACCTAAACCTCATGGAGTTATTGTTTGTTCAGGGGATAAAGGAGTGCAGGCAGGAAAGGTAGTTTCACAAAAGAAAACTGTGGCGGATTTGTCAAAAGAGAGGAGATAGTATTCTGCACAGAAAAACAACATATCCATCACAGCATTTCCATACCTCCAAAGACTTAGAAAACCCATTCTTTATCATATGGTATGTTGCACATGTTGGACCTGGGCAGATCAAAGTCTTTCTTGGCCATTCTTTTATGATTGCTGATTCTTGTGTTGTTGCACTTTCTTTCCTTTGGATCCTATCCTAGATAAAATAATGAGACTTAGGAAAGGATGGGATCCCCCTCCTTCCCATGAGATGTTTCTGATTATCGTCCCTCCATTGGCTTCCTCTCATTACTTTGTAATCAAAAGTAGCACAATTGCCTCTGAGAGTGGCAGCTTTGGAGCACAGCTATTATTCTGGGACGCCCTGGAGACCCCAGTCTAATCACTGCAGCTCCCCGCCTCCTCCTAGTACATACGTTTTTTCTGTCTCCTGTTTAAGGAGACACAAGGAGCACTTTCTGTTCACACCTAGAGGTGTAGTTCAGTTTGAGTCTGGAAAGGGTGCTGTGTCCCACGGTGATTTTTTCTAGCCCCAGAAGCCTCTCTGATCATGAAAGACCGGAAATGTGATGTGAATATGGACACGAGTCCTTGAGGTGGAGGTTAGGAAAGAGAGCAAAGGAATGGTGTATGCATGATGACCACAGACACTCTGAGAGTCTGATGGTGCAGGCACCAGAAGTAAGGAGTTGCTTTTAGCTTGTGCCAACATGGGTATGGACATTTCAAAAATTGACCAACATAGCGCAAAATCTCTGCTGGGAAATGGGCTTGATTTTGGGGAGATACCTGAGTCTCTCCAACTGCTGAAGAAGAGGCTCTTGGATTGGGTTGGTGGGTATGCTGGGGTATCTCATGGTGTCCTCAGCATTCCTGCTGGACCTTTTTTTGGGGTGTCATCAGCCCTACTCAGACCGCATAGACTGACAGTGGGTGTGCTTTCCCAAAAGGAAAATCATGATGATTTTATCCAAAGAAGGGAGAAGGGAGCAGGAAAGCTTGAGATGTCTATTAGTGCCTAAGAGGTCAGGGCTTCCCCAGTGACAGCTGGACCCTGTGATAAGCTGAATGCATGGATGTCATGATGGAGATAGATCAATAGCACCTTGTGATAGCAAAAGCCTGTCAGGGACAAAGTGTTCACAATTGCATCCAGGTGGAATTGTACTTTGGCCAAGCATATAGGCTAATAGGCTGGCATATGTGATATCAGTCAACATGCATTGAACACAGTGTGTGCTGGACACTGTACTAAGCCTCTTTATGTGCACAATTGCATTTAATTCTCCCAGCAGTCTTTGAAGGAGCTGTTTTACATTTGAGGGACCCAAGGCTCAGTGATGTGTTCAAGTAAGTGGCAGAGCTGGGCTTTGGGTCCAGGACTGTTTGTTTTATGAGTCTGAATCCATGAGGATACAGCACACTACGTGTGGGGCTCACCCTGGGTGTGGGAGGAGGCTGGTAAGGGAGGCAGGGCCCATTTGCCCGAGTTCCAAGCATAAAAAAGGGGAAGCCACAGAGGAACCCTGTGTAAGTATCACCCAATCTCAGGAAATTCATCTGGACCTAATGGACGAAGCCACTCAGAGTAGTGGAGACATATTGGTGAAATCACAGTGGAACCAGGCTGTGACTCTCCAACGACCCAGGACCACCTTGCTGGGGAAATCCTCAGCTTTGGGAGACTTGGTTTCTGCTAGGACAGGGCTTGGTAAACTTTTCCCATTGAGGATCAGATAGTAAATATATTTGGCTTTGAGGCTACATGGTCTCTTCTACAACTAAAAGCAGCCCTGGACAATATGTAAATAAATGGGGATCATTGCCTGCCAATAAAACTTTGTTTACAAAAATCAGGCAGCAAACAGAATTTGTCCACAGCTTGTAGTTTGCTGACTCCTGCTTTAGAAGTATTTTGAGAGATAGACTAAGTGCTAACTGCTAACACCCAGGCTAGAGTTCAGAAAGTCAGGGGTCCCCCACAGAATTGAGGCTTCTGGGGAAATTTTCTCCTGGTGAATTTTACCCATGCAACACCTCTTTGTCCCCAGCTTCAATGGAAGGGCTTAGGGCATCTTGAGCTGGTCCCCCAAAGTCTGATAAGTGAAAGATGATCTGTCATCAGCATGCGGTGTCACATGCAGGACCTGAGATGGTGACGGGGAAAGAGTTCATCAGGGCTCTGACTTTTTCCCTTGCATATAGAGTTCTGTATTAAACACAAATGGGATCAAGCCACATCAGAAATTTAGCAACTTTCTTTATTCATGTTGCATTATCACATCATGTCACCTCTTAGCTCAGAACTTTCCTGTAGCTCCATCGTACTCAGAGCAATGTCTGGGACAGGAAAGACAATGTTCGCGTGACGGGTTGCCAAGCCCTGCACAGTCTGGTCCTGGGTACCGCATGGACGCATTTCCTGCTCCTCTCTCTCTCACTCCCTCCAATCCCGTGGACTCCCTTGCTGTTCCTTGAACACACCAGGCACACTCCCATTCCAGGACCTGCACATTGACTGTTCCCGCTGCATTGGATTCTTTTTTTTTTTTTTTTTTTTGGAGACGGAATCTGGCTCTGTCGCTCAGGCTGGAGTGCAGTGGCCGGATCTCGGCTCACTGCAAGCTCCGCCTCCCGGGTTCACTCCATTGTCCTGTCTCAGCCTCCCGAGTAGCTGGGACTACAGGCGCCCGCCACCTCGTCCGGCTAGTTTTTTGTATTTTTTAGTAGATACGGGGTTTCACCGTGTTAGCCAGGGTGGTCTCGATCTCCTGACCTCGTGATCCGCCCGTCTCAGCCTCCCAAAGTGCTGGGATTACAGGCTTTAGCCACCGCGCCCAGCCTGCATTGGATTCTTTACCTCTGTTATCTGCACAACTTGCTAGCTTATCGCCTCTGTCACGTCTGCACAAATGTCATCTCCCCATTAGAGCCTTCTCTGACCTTGGTGTTTGAAATTGTAGCTCTCTGTTCCCCACTTCCTCAGACTCCTTATTCCTTTTTCCTGTTGTACCATTCTTCATTGTAGGCACTACCATCTGACATTCTATGCATTTTGACTGTTTATGTGCTTATTGTGTATCACCCTCCATTAAAGTACAGACTCCAAGACGGCAGGGATTTTGTTTAGTCCACAGCTATGTCTTTAGCACCTAGAATTGAACCTGGCACATAGTATATATTTAATAAGTATTTGTTGCAGCTTTCTGGTTGATGTAAATCAATCACATTGCTTTTATGAATTCTGTTGCATGGTTATAGCCTTATTTACCTGACTTTCTTTTGATGGATGGTGTCTACTGGTTCTAATGTTTTGTTATTAAAAATAATGCTGCAAAATCTAGACTGTGAAAAACTTGACAGACAAATGACCTGGTTTCTTCAGCAAAGACATTGCAAGAAAAAAAGAGAGAAGGGAGTGGTGATGGGGAAGCGGGTCTACGGATTAAAAGAAACTTGAGAGACATATCAACAAATAGCAACATGTGATGGACTCTGATTCAAATAAACAAACTCTTTAAAAAAAACTTCTTTTTTTGATATTTATGATACAATTGGAAATTTGCTGGGATGTCATAATGGTATGTGGCTATGTTAAAAGAATAAAGTCCTCACCTTTTGGCATACTTAATGAAATATTTGCAAATGAAATGATATGATGTATGAGGCATGCTTGCCAATAATACAAGGATGGGAGAAGTGAGAAAAATGTAGATGAAATAAGAGTGGCCATGTGTTGGATAAAGAAAACATGGTACATATACACAATGGAGTACTATTCAGCCACAAAAAAGAATGAGGTCCTGTCATTTTCAACAACATGGACAGAACTAGAGGCGTTACATTAAGTGAAATAAGCCAGGCACAGAAAGACAGACTTTACATGTTCCCACTTATTTGTGGGAGCTAAAAATTAAAACAATTGCACTCATTAAGACAGAGAGTAGAAGGATGCTTACCAGAGGCAGGGAAGGGTAGTAGTGGGTGTGGGGAGGGGGGCGGGGAGGGGAATGGTTAATGGTACAAAAATATAGAAAGAATAAATAAATATTTGTTGCATCTTTCTGGTCGATGTAAATTAATCACATCACTTTTATGAATTCTGTTGCAGGGTTATAGCCTCATTTATTTACCTTTCTTTTGATGGATTGTGTCTGCCATTCTTCATTGTAGGCACCACCATCTGACCTTCTATGCATTTTGATTGTTTATATGCTTATTATCTGTCACCCTTGTAATTGATATGAGTATTAAGACCTAGTATTTGATAGCACAACAGGGTGAATATAGTTAATTGTATATTTAAAAATAACTAAATGAGTATAAATGGATTGTTTGGAACACAAAGCCTAGATGCTTGAGGTGATGCATACCTCATTCTCCATGATGTGACTATTACAAATTGCATGCCTGTTCCAAAATATTTCATGTACCCCATAAATAATATACACCTACTGTGTACCCTCAGAAAAAATATTTTTTTAAAAAAGAGCAGCCATGTAGTGATAATTGTTGAAACTGGGAGGTAGGCTTATGGGGATATATGGTACTGTATTGTATTTGCTAGTATATTTTTGACATTTTCCACAGTGAGAACATTTTTAAAAACTGTTTAATAATCTTGTGTGTGGGGCGGGGTGGAATGGGTGGGATTTTAGATGAAGTAAAACTAACCATCAATTGAGTAACTGTTGAAGCCGGGTGCTAGATTTGTTAAGCCATCCTCTCTACTTCTCTATATGCTTGACATTTTCTAAATGAAAAGTTAAACAACTGTGCTGCAGTGAATATCCTATCATAAACCCCTTCTTAGGTCTTCCCTGATTTCCATCTCCTTAATTCTTGATGTGGCTGTGTCCAAATAGGCTGTGAATGCTCTCTGAGCAAACACTGTTGCTGCCTTGATGTTCTAAAACTGCGTTTTTTAAAAACTTCAACTTCATCATCACATCTAGTTCTAGAGCATTCCCATTATCCAAGAAGATCCCTTGAGCCTATTTACACTTAATCTCTACCTCCACCCCCAGTCCCAGGCACCATGAATCTACCTTCTGTCTCTAAAGATTTGCCTTTTCTGGACATTTACCTTTTTAACCAGATCCTCATCTGGAATTTTTTACATTCTCTTTGCTACTCTACAAAATGACATTTCTGACTCAAGGACACTTTCTGTCCTGTTATTACTGAGTAAGTTTTTGAGACATAATCTTCTCAGTTCTGCTCAGAAATGTAAAGAATTCAGTTCTCTATATTTGGGGATTTACTGTGTCACAGTGATGGTCTATGACCCTTGTATTACACAGAAATTAACGATATGCTAAGAAGACAGTAGTGATCAAGGCTCAGAAAACATCCTGTATAAGTGGCTTAGAGAGGAGGCAGACAGGCCAGGCATGGTGGCTCATGCCTGTAATCCCAGCACTTTGGGAGGCTGAGGAGGGTGGATCACTTAAGGTCAGGAGTTTGAGACCACTCTGGCCAATAGGGTGAAACCCCATCTCTGCTAAAAATACAAAAATTAGCCAGGCGTGGTGGTGGGCCCCTGTGATCTCAACTACTTGGGAGGCTGAGGCAGGAGAATTGCTTGAACCCCAGAGGCGGAGGATGCAGTGAGTGAGATGACACCACTGCACTCCAACCTGAGCAAAAAAAAAAAAAGGGGGGGGGCCAGACAAATTCAAATCTAGATGTCACCAACCCTGATAAATACATTTCTCAATAAATTTCCCTAGGACCATGGTTGTTTATAAGGTCTGAAATCTTCTGATATTTCTTGCAGCCCCAGTGCTCAATTTTGCATTACTTCCATGCCACAGATCTTTGACCCCAGATCCTACTGGGACATCAATATAGTGATATTACTAGTTCCTTACTTTGTAGTGGATAACATTTTCCCAGTTCATTAGAAAAGTGTTTACTAGGGTCTCTTACACTTTGTGAGTTAGACTTATCTCAGGATCCAGAACATTGATGCAGGACCTGATTACCTAGTGATTGGATAGTCTTTATCTGTTGGATAACTTCATTTATAAATCTAGAGCCATGGGGCTATTCATCCATTCAATAAATATGAAATAGGCATGATGAATGCCTACTATATGCCAGAATCTGTTCAGGAGCTGGGGATATAAAAGATAAACATTAAGAAAAAACAGTTCTTGTCCTTAAGTCTAGAGGTGGAAGTCTTGTCACAGTCTAGAGGTGGAGACAGACACATAGAAAATTATGGCAAAACTGAAATATTATACATAATATTTCAAGTTATAATTGTAGTATAGAGGTAATCAGGGCATATTTCACAAAACTTATGTTGGATTTGAGTCATGAGGGATGAGTAGGAGTTTGCATATGGCAAAAAGGGGTAAGAATATTTTGAGAGCTAGGACACAGATAAAACATGAGGTATAAAATGTGATTTGAGAGCCCAGTTATTTCTTTGGTTTTATTTTTGTTTGAACATAATTATTTTTCCTTTCAAAATTCTAGGATGAAATGTTTTTTCTTCTCTTTAAACATTAGTATTATTTAAGGCTATAAATTTACCTTTGTATACTGCATTGGATACATTCCACACTTTCTGGCATGCAGTGTTTTTTTGCTGCTTCCCAGAGCAAAACTCTTTGGGTGGAAAATCTAGTTATAAGATAAAGTTCCAATTTGTCAGCATGGCTGAATACAGTCTTTGTGAATGGATTCCTACTTATTTCTCCAATTTAATGTACTGCCTTCCCCTGCTAAAATTCATTTAGTAGCAATATTCACAGTTATTGAACGAACTATGTTTTCTCACCTGTATGAATTTGTTCATACTATTATTTTTGCATGGACTAGAAAAATCTCAGTCATGTTTCTTAAAAACATTTGACTTTAACAGCACTATCTCCCTATGAGTATGCTAGGTTGAGTTAGCAGCAAAATATTCACAGGTACTAAAAAATGTTAACTTGCTGTAGAGAGTCATTTAATATTGATCTAATGAATTTGGGGAATGTCTACCAAGACAATAATTTCCAGGTTTATAAGACTGACGTCGAGCTATTTCTTTTTACTGCAGTTAAGCACCAGAGTGACTTGTCTCGTGAGATTCATGGCAGTAAATCTTGGTACAGGGTATTACAACCATGTCCTCAGCATATGAGCATATGCTTCTCTTCCTATTTTTAATAGCAGAATGACATGGACTCAATTCATGGAGAAGAATATCAAGTTACCAATGTCTAAGTTAGAGGACTTGGCTATAATACAACCTTGTTTTTTAAAAAATGGAGAGAGATTTGATCTGTCCCCAATCTTGTCTTAATTTTTCTTGTTCCTGTAGTGAAATAAAGATGCAGACTGTTTAGATGACTTATTACAGGAAAATTTATCTCAAGTTCCTTCATCTTTAGCAATTCTATTCATGAAATCAAAGACCAATGGGAAAAAATTAATGAAAGCTGCCAACAGCCTTACTTTTCTCTTGGCAAATGTCTTCATAAGGCAAAAGAAATTGTGGTTAATACAAAACAGATTACTTGAACACGCTTTCTCCTCATTTGAGATATCAGGCTGATTTATTCAGAATTGCAATCAATTGAGTAGAAAACTAGCATGTGGATTTGAAGGGTTATCTGGAATATTAACAGCTCTGTAGCTTTGAGGGAAGATAAAGTTTCAGGTTGAGTTCATACAGAAGGAAGAGTACCCTAGGAGCAATGGAAGGAACTGTACAACATAGTCAGAAAAAAACTTTCTAAAATACTGATGGCAAAAGATTTTCTGGACCAGCTTGTATTAGAGGGGAACTTTTGCACGCATTAGCATCTGCAAAAGGAGCAACTGCTTATCTCCACTTTATGACACCATTGAGATGTCTTATGCTGTTATGATTTTGACCAAACTTACATAAGACCACTGAATCCACAAACCTGATTCTATGCACATTTCCTTGTTTTATTTGGTCCTTTCTTTTGGGATTCACATTCTTTCTTCCTAAAATACTTCCTTTAATTCCCTAGTGAAGATATTTTATTTTTCTTCAAAGGCATTATTTAGTTCCTGTTAGAGAATGATAGTTTAGCTAGGTATACAATTCTGAGTTGACAGTTATTTTCTTTTAGCACATTTAAGATCTCATTCTATTATCTTCAAGTTTCCATTGCTGCTATTGAAAGTCTTCTGCTACTCAAACTCCACTGCTTTGTCTTTAATTTCAGGCTGCCTTTAGTATCTTTTTCTTTGGCAATGGGGAGTGGTTTGAGTATTTTTCAATTTCACTGCAATGTGCACAGGTGTTAATTTTTTAAAAAAAACAGTTTGTGTTTGTATGCTTTCTGAGCCTGAAGGTTAATTTCTTTGTCAGTCTGGAAAATCCTCATTTATTCTCTCTGCAAGGATTGTTTTTCTTCATTATATTCCCTTATTTAGGCAATATGATTAAATATGTATTCTAGAATCAGTGCCTCTTAACCACTCCATAATTTTATATTCTTTATCTCTCTGTGCAATATTCTAGGTAGTTTATTCAGGTCTATTTTCTAGGCCATTATTTTTATCTTCATTTGTTTACAATCTGTTGGTTTATTTGTTCACTGGGTTTTTAATTTAAATTATTTTTTATTTCCAAGAGTTACATTTGATTATTTTTTACTCTTACCTCTGTTTTTGAATGTTTTAGTTTTTCTCCTTTTAAAAAATATATATTTCATATTCTGAACTTGACAATTCTACATTGCAGAGTTCTTGGGGGTCTCAAGTTCTTGTGTTCTTCATTGTTTCTACTTATTTTCACTCATGGTTATTCTTTTGTGTATTTTTTTAGTTTTGGCTATTGAGCTAATGTTTAGTAGGGTATTATCTGTGGATTCCTGGGTGACCTGGGTTGAGGGTGGGTACCTCCAGGGAGAATTTGCATTTTCTTCTTCTAGGTACTCTGAAGGGCTACCAGTGTGGACTCACTCTTCTAATTTTTCTGCTGGGGTTTTCCAAACCATGTAGAAAGTATAATTGGAATCTCAAATCCACATGAGAATGACTCTATGGTAATGAACTGTCAGGGAAATATTTTTCCTTTTGAATTGAACTGATTTCAACAGGTATCCTTAGTCTTATTCCTTTGCCAGTGGGTGAATTATTTTCTAGGCAAACCTCTCATCAAAAGAATAGCCCTTTGAAGGTCCTGACCTTGTGCAGATATATTCCTACCACGGGCAGGTCTAGGACTTTGGTCATTTCTCCTCATGTGACTGCTAAAATCTGTAAAGCTGTAAAAAAAAAAACCTCTTGATTACTGAGATTGGCAAATGCCCCTAGGCCTGCTATAGCCTCAGTGTCAACTTGTCACTCTGCTTTTCAGCTGCCATTTCATATTTTGACATCTGGGGATTTACGCTATTTGGATGCTGTTCGTATATTCATTTAGAAGAATTTCTACATGCTTTGTGCCAGGGGTTTTCCCAAGATGTCCAACCTATTAGATTATTAGAAATGAAAATCTCATGTTATTTTATTTCATTTTTCCCTTAACAATGTATAACATATCTGGTACCAATAAATACTCATTTAAAACATATTTTTATAAATGAAAGTATTTACTTATTTGTGTATTTCTTTGTAGATTTCTATGAGAAGTTTTTATTTTGTTGAATATTTTTTACAGACAAATTAAAATATATGGGTTGATTTCTCCACTTTGAAAGTAAGCATTTTTGTCTTTTTTTGGTATGGTAAGCAGGCAATTATTTCTCGTTGCTGCATCTTAATCATAACTTAAGATACCCCCTTGAACTTTTGTCCCATATGTTAATCTTTTGTTTTTTCCTCATGCAGACTTTTTTTCTCTCCTTGACTAACAGTCTCAGGCACCATTATCATTGTATATGCTTGCCAATGCAATATATAAAAGCAAAAGAGATATGCAGACTAAATGTGTGTGTGTGTGTCTGTGTGTGTGTGTGTGTGTGTGTGTGTGAGGGGGGGGTGGGGGGGACAGAAACCGAAAGAGAGATTAAAGACCCTCACAGCCACATATACATAACCTGCAATTCAAATATCTTTATGATAAGGGGGGAAATATCCACTCATTTGATTGCCGCTCTCTCCACCGCCTCCCTCCGTGAGCTCCTAAAACACCACAGTAGCTTAACCAGAGCTGTGGCTATGACTGTTTTTGCATTTCTTGGGGCTGGCATTGGCAGTCTATTGATTTCAGGGTTGCTAATGACTGTGCGGAATAGAAGAAGCTTTTGTGGCCAGACTGAATCTAGACTTGGAATTGCATGACTAACCATTCCTGGGACATCGTCTGCTGAAGTAGTCAAAGTGGGTTTTATTTTTGATAAACTTTCTTTCTCCAGTCTCCCTGTGGCTATAGGAAAGGTACAGCCAGAAGAACAGTCTGGGCAGGGCTAGGTGCCCCTGGGAGCCGGGGCATTTAACAACAAAAAGGTTGTTTCCTGAGGCAGTGGAGGAGGAATGTGTCCTTGGATAAGTATTTGGATATAACACCCACATGAGGCACAAAGTTTTCTCAATGTCACCCAGACAGCAAGCCCTTCAGGTATTTCCCCATGGTTGGCAGCCCTTCTCCCTGGGCTCCTGGGAATACTTACTATATATGGGACAGGCATGGTCCCGAGAGTCCTCTTTATGCAAGGTTATGTAAAACATGCTTACAAAAAGAACCATGCACCAAGCTCTAAGTGAGCAGATGCTTCACACAAACTAAAAATTCCCCTGAGTGTCCAAATCTCAGTTTTTAGAATGTCTCTCACCTCAGTTGGGAGGACTAAAGAGGAAGGGAAGCTCTAGTTCCAGCTTCTCCCAGGCATCTGATGAGGCTCCTTGCCTCCTTAGGGCTTCAGCTATGCACACAACATTTCTTTCTTTCTTTTCTTTCTTTTATTTAAGTTGGGGCTTTGCTGGAATATCCTTAGGTGGGTGGTGAGCTCCATGAATTGTTCTAAAATGGACTATTCAAAACTCTATAGTTTGAACAAGCGGAAGTGGGGAAACCATCCTTGTCATTCGTCTATCTATCCATCCATCCATCCATTCATCCATGCATTCATCCATCTATCCATCCATCCATCCATCCATCCACCATCCATTCATCCATCTATCCATGCATGCATCCATCCATCCATCCATCCACTCATTCATCCTTCCATGAATGCATCCACACATCTAGCTATCCATTCATCCATCTGTCCATCTACTCATTTGCCTATCACTCTGGCTCCAGTTAAATTAAGCATAATTAATCTAAATTAAGCATTTAGATTAATTTAAATTAATTTTGCTTAATTTAATATTATCACTCCTCTGTTCATCATCTCCCCAGTGCTTCCCATTTCAAAGGGTGACAAGACCTTCACCTTCCAGCCCATCCAGTCCCCTTTTGACCACAGTTCTACCCTGACTCACCCACCCCCGACACACTGGCCTCCTTGTTGCTCCTGGAACAACCCACAATCTAATCTCAGGGCTTTGCACTTGCTCTTTCCTCCATTTGGAATGTCCTTCTCCCAAATATCCATATGGTTGGCTCCTTTGCCACTTCCAGGTCTGTATCCAAATGTCACCTTCTCATTTCCCTGGCTTTTGTCTTCCTTAGCACCTATCACTAACACAGTACGTGTTTTCATTATTTATCTGATTTGTTGTCCATCTCTTTGCTTTGAAATTCAGGTCCAGGGAGGATGAATGTTTGTCTGTTTTGTTCTCAGCTGGATCTCTAATGGCTAGAACAGTTTCTGTCTCATAGTAGGTGATTATTATATATTTATTGAAAGAAAGAAATGAATGAATTTCTGTTTTCATCTTCATGGGGAGAGTCCCCTCTATCTGTCTTAATAAAGAAACTGGGAGGAAGAGAAAGGGTGGAGAGAGGCACCATTCACATGGCATGGCTCTCCCTGTCTGTTTTTTTGGATGGTGGGAAAAAATAAGATATCCTCAAACTCAACTCATCCTAACAGCACTCTTTCTCTTTGCAGAAAGAATATCTTGCTCTTGATGATGGCTTCTGCTTGGGGAGAAGTAAGAAACAGGGTGAGGATAGTGGAAGAGAGGGGGAGCCTCAGGTGACCTTGTTAGAAACCAGCACAGGGGACTTTTGTAGACTGATGAGTGGCTTACAGTGAGTAGATGATGCCACCTTACTGTGGTTTGGGTTTTTCTGGGCAGGGCAGGGGCAGTTTCCAGGGCTCTTATGGAAGGGCAAGGGCATCTCTAGCTGGCCACATTGCGAAGTGGAGAAGAGCAGCTCTTATCCATGCTGGGGAAGACCAGCTGGCTTCAGCCATGTGAATGGCACACAGTCAAATTCGGATCTACCCATGAGCTAAACAGTTGGGTCCAGAAACTGACCACCTTAACCAAGCTAGTGGTCAAAGAGTAAGCCAAGTAACCATTGTTACAGACAGAATGTTTTCATACCCCCCAAAATTAATATGTTGAAACTCTAACCTCCAGTGTGATGGTATTTGAAAATGGTTAAATACCATGGCTCCCAAGCTTTGGGAGGTGATTAGGGTTAGATTAGGTCATGAGAGTGGGGCCTCATGGTGAGGTTAGGGTTCTTATTAAAAGAGAAAGGCACACAATAATAACTTAACTTTGCATTTTAAAATAACTAAAAGAGTATAATTGGATTGTTTGTAATCACAAAGGATACATGTTTGAGGGGATGAATACCCCATTTTCCATGCTGCGATTATTAATACCTAGTATATGATAGCACAACAGGGTGACTATAGTCAAAATCATTTAACTGCACACTTAAAAATAACCATGAGTATAACTGGATTGTTTGTAACAAAAAGGATAAATGCTCAAGGGGATGGATTCCCCATTTTCTGTTATGTGATTATTGCACATTGCATGCCTATCCCAAAACATCTCATGTATCCCATTAACATATGCAGCTACTACGTGCTCACAAAAATGAAAAAAACAATTTAAAAGAAGACACAGAAGATATCCCCCCCTCACTCTCCTTCTGTCCCCTCTTATCCCCGCTTCCTCACCTCCATCTCTCCATTCTCTCCTTCCCCCTCTCTCCCCTCTCTCTTCCTCCCTTGTCCCTCTCTCTCGTTGCACTCACCAAGGAAAGACCCTGTAAGGTCATAACCAAGAAGAGAGCCTTCACCAAGAATCCAACATGCTGGCACCCTAATCTCAGACTTCCAGCCTCAAGAACCTTGTTGTTTAAGCCACCCAGTCTATGGTGCTCTGTGATAGCAGTCTCAGTGACTGAGACAACCATGAACCAAGCCCAGGTGCCGGGAAGTTCATTCCAGACTCCAGATGGCCAAGGTCAAGAGGAGAATTCCCAAACGAGCTGAAAAGCCAGGGTGTTTATGGAGCATGGAGTGCAATGGCAGAGAGTGGTCCGGGGATGGACTTGGGGACAACTCCTAAGCTCATGGAGGGACCAGTCACTTCCTGAATTTGACTTCCACAGTCAAATCAGACCTTTGTACCCACCACTCATGGGGGACTGTATTTTTGCCATTCTTTTCTCTTATGCCCTGCAAAGCCTGGAGTTACTTACTCTCTTAATGCCACTAGGTGGTGACTCTGCTTCAAGGACTCAAAACCCCAAGGCTATTGATTGGGAGCTGAGCACTTGATAAGCAACGCTGTTACGTGCATTATCTCATTTAAACTTCACGGCAACTCTAAGGAGTAAGTGCTATTATTATCCGTACTTTACAGATGACAAAAAGCTGAGGCTTAGCACATTTTAAGAGCTTTGCCTAATGCTATTCTCCAATAGGTGGCTCTCTCAACACATTGCTTTCTGAGTCAGTTTGAGACTGGCAGAAACTGAACACCATTTTAAAGCTGGACAGTGGTGATGCTCTCAGATGAACACATATGTTGAAAAAAAATCATTAATGTCATTTAATGTTCACTTACGGAGCCCTTCCTATGACTCAAGTGCCAGAATAATGGTTTACAAACACAATGTAATTTAACCCTCAAAACAACCCTACAGATCAGGCACCGTTGTTACTCTCATTGTGTAGATGAGTTTGTTGACATGCAGAGAGGCTAAGTAATTGCTGCACAGGTGTGTCTGAGTAGGTGACAGCCCAGAAGCCAAGAGCAGAGGTTGCCTATACTTCAAAGTGCTTTGCCCTGGATTCTAAGTGGGAACTGAGGAGATCTAGGTCTTTGGCCTCTGGCTGGGATCTCAGAAAGGGAGAAGCTAACCCAACAGAATCCCCAACCCCCTACAAGCAAAAAGCAGTCAGAATTTTGATCCAAGTCCCGGTTCTGGCCATAAGCGAGGAACATTGGACAAACAGCTGTTTGAGTGATGTGGATCAGGCAGGGACTATGGCAAACTGGTGAGCACAGGCTGCATTTTAAAGGACTGTTCTGGCCAATTGCTGTCATGTAGGAATGTGGTCTACTATGTACCCACAAAAATGAAAAAAAAATTTTAAAAGAAGACACAGAAGATATCTCCCCCTCACCCTCCTTCTGCCCCGTCTTATTCCCCTTCCTCACCTCCATCTCTCCATTCTGTCCTTCCCCCTCCTTCCCCTCCCTCTTCCTCCCTTGTCCCTCTTTACCAGGTCCTTTGAGCTTCCAGAAGAATCTGAAAATTCAATCTCCTTTTAAAAAATGTTGGCGGCCGGGAGTGGTAGCTCACGCCTGTAATCCTAGCCCTTTAGGAGGCCGAGACAGGTGGATCATGAGGTCAGGAGATTGAGACCATCCTGGCTGACATGGTGAAACCCCGTCTCTACTAATACAAAAAATTAGCCGGGCGTGGTGGCAGGAGCCTATAGTCTCAGCTACTCGGGAGACTGAGGCAGGAGAATCGCTTGAACCCAGGAGGCGGAGATTGCAGTGAGCAGAGATCGTGCCACTGAACTCCAGCCTGGGCAACAGAACAAGACTCTGTCTCCAAAAAAAAAAAACAAACAAAAAAAGGTTGCCAATGGATTTAAACCTTAAAAACCATAAAACTATCTAATAAAAAAATACACAGTCATGAGCTGAATTTGGCTGGCAAATCTCTGTTTTTCATACTTGAAGATGCCTTCAGTTCCCTGCAGTTCTGAGTTCTTTCATTCCATAAACTTTATGAGCCGTGGTGCTGGCCAAGTCGAATTGAGGAAGGAGAAGATATGGGGAAGAAACAAGAACCGTCTCACCCTCCTTGGAGTTCCAAGGAGGTCTCCATGGGACTCTTTCCCTTAGAGCACTTCTCCTAGATCAGTTTTCATACTTTGGTCAGTTGCAGAATCACCTGGGAACTTGGTAAGACGAGCAAGGCCCAGGCGCATCCTCTTTTATCAAGTCAGGACTTCTGTGCACCTGGTGAGTTCTCCAGATGATTCTGACAACCCCCAAAGTGTGGGAACCCTTGTCCTACATCTGTGATTCTCAGCACTGGCTGCACATAAGAATCAACTGGAGAGCTTTTACGACCACTGATGTGCAAGTCCTACCCAGGACTAATAAATCAGCCCCAGAAGATTCTAATGTGCTCCCAGGGTTGAGACCCACTGACTTGATCAATGCTCCTGGTTAATGCTTTTTACACTTTCGTGTGCTGGAGGATAACCTCGTGGGTTCTTGTTAAAAATCAGTAAGTCTGGGGTGGGGACTGAGATTCTACATTTCAATGCTGCTGCTGTTGTTCTGGGAATCACATTTTGAGCAGCAAGGTCTGGGAGGGTGTTTTCCAAATTTTCCCAATGATAAGAATCACTTGTTTTTATCAAATATATAAATTCAGTTGTAATTTTTAAAAGACCACCCAAATGAGAACAAGCAAAGGATATTTATTTGGGGCTTGCTCCAGCAAGGGAGTCACTTCTGTTTGGTAGAGGCTCAAAGGTAGGTGGAGGAGTGGGGAGGCTTTAGAGGCGGGAAGCAGGGGGAGACTTCAGGTGGGCCCTGAGTGGAGGCTGCTGGCCAGGAGAAGCTAGAGACAAGTTAACTAGGGGCAGGAAACCCTATGTGATTTGTTAGGGGGCATGTTTGACTTTCTCTGGTTGGTCTTAAATTGGAAACAAGGACAAGAATTAAGGAAATTGGGCCAGGTGCAGTGGCTCGCTCTTACGTCCTCAACAATTTGGGAGGCTGAGGTGGGAGGATCGCTTGAGCCCAGGGGTTTGAGACCAGCCTGGGAAACATAGTAAGACTTACGTCTTTACAAAAAACAATAATAAATCAAAAGAACTAGGAAAATTGTCAGTTATTGATTAAGTCTTGGTTCTTCTGAGCCGATGGCTGCAGGAGTTGTT
The DNA here is from genome assembly GCF_009764315.1 of Trachypithecus francoisi. Taxonomy (NCBI): domain Eukaryota; kingdom Metazoa; phylum Chordata; class Mammalia; order Primates; family Cercopithecidae; genus Trachypithecus; species Trachypithecus francoisi. Next base: position 76,010,667 of record NW_022681455.1, read on the forward strand.
GTTTGGCTTCCTGGAGGGTTTGCTACAGAGAATGGTTCAGAATTCAATTTTATTATGTTCACCTGTATATTTAGTCTCTCAATTCCCAGAGCTCTCCCCTGGACTTTCTGGTTCAGAAGGTCTGGGTGAGGGTCTAGGAATCTCCAGGTGATTCTTATCATCAGGAAATGTTGGCGGGAACCCTGATGGAAACCAAGTAAATTGGAATCACCTGGAGACATAAGTCAACCGTAACTACCCAGGCCCTACCCTAGACTTCATGAGTCAGAATCTTAGGGAGCGTCATGAGGAATCTGTTTCCTCTATCAGTTGTGTCTTCCTAACTAACCACTTTGAAACAGTGGGTTAAAACAAGAATAGTTTATTGCTTTTCATGTTCTGTGGATCTTCCCCAGTTTAAAGACTCTGGGTTCCACTGGCAATTGTGGACGACCCCCTAATCCACAAGCCCCAGATCTCCCTCAGGAAGAAAACTTTGTAAGTACTTGGGAGCCATCAACAAATTGTGTTGAAGTAGGGCCATTCAACGGTATTTTGGCAGGTTTTGAATATGAAAGCTTAGTGATTTCCACAGACTCTAAGACGGAGTTTCTTTGAAAAATGATGCGGTAGCTACAGGTGATTAATTTGCTGCATTATACCTGCTCTATTAGGAATGAGATAAATATTTGAAGTTTTTGAACGATAGAAGTTGTGCGGATATATATTTCAAATAAACACTAATAATGATAGTCAATATTTCTTGAATGCATATAAGGTGCCACACACTGTTCTGGACACTTTACATGTGTAATCTTCATGGCAGCCTGTTGAGCTAGGTCCCATTTCTCAGGTAGGGACACTGAGGCACAGTGTGATTAATACATTTGCCTGAAGTCATAAAGCCTGGATTTAAACCCAAGTGGTCTGACTCTACACTCAAATATACTGTATATCCCACATACACTCAGATAAGGGAAATTAGTTCTTTTTGAAGCCCCAGGTGTAATATCTCTCACTATGTATTGCATAAGTTATAGGAAAGAGGTTATTTTACCTGGCCTGACTGGCTTAAACAAGCAGTCACTAGTCAGGCCACAAAGGACTGGTTCATGGTCTCAGTCTTGCAAAATAAATTATCTTCTTTTCGCTGTTCACTCTTCAGCCAGGGGGAGGTTGGTTTTCTAGCTTTCTTCCCCACATCCAGTGCTCTGTGATTGTCCAAACACTTAGGGCCAGCTTGACAATCTAGAGATAATAAAAATAAAACTGTGGTGAAAACAACCACATCATCAGTTGCTATGCCAACCTACGTTGCAACCAAGGCTATTTCATGGGCGGTACTGAGGTAGAAAAAGTTCTGGAGGCTAAGGCGGTAGAGGGCATTCAAAATTTCCCTCAATGGCTTTTGAGTCCAATCTGCCCAAAATAGCCTTCGGTGGTTTACACTTGCCTTCAGGATAAAGTCTCCCTGCTTAACAGGGCTAAACATCATCTTCCCACTCCTTCCCACCCCTCTGGCTTCATCTCTTTCCATTTCATCACCAGGTTCTGTAGTCCTGCTAGATTGAGCAAATTTTGTTTGGTGTGTCCTTGCTTTCCATCACCTCCAAGTCTTTGCACATATTCACTGCCTAGAACTCCGTTCCTTCCCTCTGTCCTCCTGCTTTATTCATCCTTTAAGCTCCAGTTTGTATGTCACTTTTTTGACGGAACCTGCAAATATTAAGAACCATGAAGGATCTGAGTTTTAACTTCCTTGCAAGCTAACCTGTTAGTTGGCCTTAGCTTCAAGGATGCTGCAAAAGACCTGAGATACCTGGGTCAGAGATAAAGGATAATTTATGACTCATAGCAATAGCAGAGTCCAGAATATCATCATTTTTGTGTTGGTTCTCTAAGCCCCAGTTCCAAGAGTGTGATGTGAAGAGGGAAACTGAATCTTCTTTTTTCTTCTTTCTTTCTTTTTTTTTTTTTTAGAGACAGGGTCTTGCCCTGTTGCCCAGGCTAGGGTGCGGTAGATGCAATCATAGTTCACTGTAACCTCAAACTCCTGGACTCATGTGATTCTCTTGCCTCTGCTTTGTGAGTAGCTAGGACTACAGGTGCATGCCCAGTTGATTATAAAGAAATTTGTTTTGTTAGAGACAGAGTCTCATTATGTTTCCCTGGCTGGTCTCGAACTCCTGGCCTCAAGCAGTCCTCCCACCTTGGCCTCCCAAAGCTCTGGGATTACAGGCATGAGCCACCACACCCAGCTGGAACCTGAATCTTCTACAATGGGCAGTGAGCATGCCTACCCATTGCTGTAGAGGAAGATATCATCTCTATCTTTCAAGGTTGTTTTCCAAATATCCTTGAAAATATAGCCCAAGACAAAGACAGGCCCTCTGCTTTCAAAACATGCAGAAATGCAAGAGATCTATGGAGAATTTTCTCCCAATAACTCTGGGTTCAATGTCATCTGCCTTGGTTCTCCCAGTTAATTTCCTCTCAACTGTCCTTCACTTGACAGGGACTTTCCTTCATGCTCCTCTCTCATGGTCTACACCGGACTCCTTTGTAGTAACTTTTTATAGAATTGGGCTCTTGTCCTTCAGAGCACTTATCTCAGTCTGTAATTATATACTCATTATGGAGATTATTTGATTAACATCTGTTTATCCCATTATGCTATATGCTTCATAAAGTCAAGGACTGTGTCTGTTTTCACAACGGTATCTGTGTTGTTCAGTGCAATGCCTAGCACACAGTGGGAACTGAATTCATGTTTATAGAAAAATTGGGGCTATTACATTGAAAAAGTAAAAATCACTGAGGGTCAAAGAAATGGAAGTGACCTGCCCAAGGTCTCACAGCTAGTTTCGAGTAACTAAATTCAAATTCCCTGAATCACAATCCATTTTCTTTTCCATCCATGAGCACTTAATCAGATTTCATTTCCCCACAATGGTGGTGGTGGTGGTGGGGATGATAATTGGGTGGGGGCAATGGAAGAAAGGCAGGAATGACTTGGGCATGGGTGAGAAGTATGTGGCCCCTTTTGGAAAATAGTTGAGATTTTTCTTTCAACTATTCCTGCTCTGGGCCCCACTGAGAATCAGAATTGGGTTAGGACTACTGGAAGCCTATGAGGCAGACAAATGAATGGTTCAGATTTCAGACTATTGTGGAGATTGTAAAAATAGACCTTATTTTTCCTTGGGCATTCCCCTCCCACACTGACTCGGGCTGGATTGGTAACTTGCTTTGGCCCATGGACCACTGGCAGAGGCCCTAAAAGCACTTGCTCATTGAGAATCTTCCCTCTCTTGTTCATCTGAGGACCCTGTGGCACCTGCATGTGAATAAATCCAGGACAGCCTATTGGGTGATGAGGGACACACAGCCAAGTCATTCCCAGCACCCCAGCCAACCTGAAGCCAACCCACCAGACACATGGATGAGGCCATCCTAGACCATCCAGCCCTGGCAGAGCTGCTAGCTGACCAAAGAGATCAGCTGAGATGACACAGACCAGAAGAACCATGTCACTCACATAATAATTAAGAATAATAAACATGCCATTTTAAACCATTAAGCTTTGGGATGTTTGTTATGTAGCAGAAGCTAACTGATACAACCATGGTGCACACTTGTTTAGGTTTAAATCCCAGCCTCATAATTTAATTGTTTAGCCTGAAAGAAAAGTTCTTTATCCTGCCTGTGTCTTAGCTTCCTCACCTGTGAAATTATGATAAAAATGGATTATGTAATTTACAGCATTCATGTACACAGTAAATGAGTTAATACTTTAAGAATTTTCAGAATGGTGCCTGGGATATAGTAACCGCTATACATGAGCACAACTATCATGAAAGATGATGATTTCCACCACCTATGCCATGTGTAATTAAAACAAAAACTGCTTAAACAAAATTGGTAAATGTAAAGACCTCTACAAAGTTTTTTTGAATTACTGAATGCTGAGTGCCATAAGCATGCCCTCCTCCCTTGTTTTGGGTGCAGCCCCCTGTTACTGATATCTTAAGTGTGTTCTAGTTTCAGGGAGCCCCAGCTGAGAGCCCCTGGGTGGAGGAATTCTCCGTCTTCTGGCAGACATTAGGCTCCAGCCAGCCCCCTCCCTGTAGCAGCTGCTGCATTTCAGCAGGGTTCATCTGTATTCAAGCCAGGGCGTGACAGCACAGAGCAAGACATTCAAATGCACATTAGAGACCCTGTGAAACCTGTTCTCTGGACCGTGTTCCACAGAGAGGGCAGGACCCTCTCTGCATTGACCCAGGCCTCTGCCCTCCTTCCTCAGGGGCTGTGCTAATTAGAGAGGCTGCTCAGCTAATGGGGGTGCTCATTGGCCCGACATGCTCTGAATGCGCAGCCTCGGAGGGCTCTCAGAGTTACAGAGACTAAGGCCTTTGGCCACTTTACCAGCCACGGCAGCTGATGAAGTCCTGTTTCTTTAAAATTTTCACTGAATGGTATTAATAGAAAGGGATGGCGGCATCTCCCCACCCTTGTATTATGTGATATCACGAAATTGTCCCATGGGGGGAGATGTCATTGCGAGCAGTCATCTCTCCTTGAGGCCTTTGGTTTACATCCAGCTCATTATTACTTATCAGGCCGCCGGTGTCCTGAAATGCTTAACAGAACAAAATATTAGAGCATAAGAGAGGAAGATGGAGTGCTGAAAGAAATATCACAGACTGTTCTAGTATTTCTCAACTCGTTTCATTTTATATCATTTTTTTCCTCCTGGGCACAGCCTGTGGCATAGATAAAGGGTGCACAGCGAATGAATCAGAACACAGGCTTTGATGGCAAGCAGATTTGTGTCTGGGTCCCAATTGAGTCACTTACTGACTGTATGAGTTGAATGTGCCACTTAATCTTCCCACACCTCAGTTTCCCCAACTGTAAAATGAAGATAATACCAGTTGCTACTGGATAGGGTTGTTTGAGGATTGAAAAATAAAGCAGGTATCCTTTCCCAAACTTTATAGGCTTCAACTACTTTTAGATTCTGGAACATCTACCAGGTGCAATCCCTCCCTCCGCCCACTTGATGGAACAATTTCATTCTACACAGGAGAAAACAAAAAAACCTGAGATGGGAAGTTGGTTGTGCCAAGAATCACAGAGATTAGTGATGGAGCCATTATGCTCTCCAAGCCCCTGCCTTGTCACTCTGTCTGTCCTTCCTATTAGGAACCACCCCACAACCACGTGTGGCTTTCTGAGTGCTGATCGGACCAGAGGTAGACACTTGGCCCAAGGGGTGGCCCATCAGTTCTTGCTTTCAGGAATTTGGCCTGGGACATTAAGCTGAAGCTGAAGTGGCCAAATTGCATTTTGAGAGGTCATCACATTGACTAGGGCCCCTGCAAGGGAGGAAGTGTGTATCATGAGCAAGGAGCAGTTGCGGAGCAACAGGATTTATAATGTAAACTAAAGATAAAGTGTAGATGATGTAGACACTGGTGGGAAGCATCAGGAGAAGTGAAGAGCCTAGAGAGGCAGACATTGGAGGATTGAGTTGAGAGCAAACCTGAATGGGCACTTGGCAAGTATTTTTGGAATGAATGGTGGATGCCAGCAGGGGAAGAGAAACACTTGGCACTTCCTTGAATTCTGTTCACCTGCCGTTTCCCAGCCTCATTCACTGGCTGGAGTGATTCCTGCTCTTGGATTTCTGAGAGATTTGCAACCCTTAATGCCACACAGACCTTCTAAGCAATCCTCCTTTCCCTGCCTTTTCTGCAGGCTAAACTCTAATCTGTACCATGAGATGCGCTGCTGCAAAGGGAGAGGCAGGTGGCGAGGGGTGAAGGTTCAGATGAGGAGGAAGGAGTGGTGCAAAGACAGGTGGGAGAACATCCAGGAGTACTGACAACCTCTTTCAGGTTGGACACTACTTCCAACCTCTTTCAGGTTGGACACTACTTCCAACATTACAGCAGTAATGAACCATCCGAAAACATAATGGCTGATGCATCTATTTAGTATGATCTCTCATGGTTCTGTGGGTTGATTTGGTTCAGCCAGGTGGTTTTTACTTGGGGTCTCTTGTGCAGTTGTAGATAGGTGGCAGCTGGGTTGCTGTCATCTTAAGGCTTGACTGGGCCAGACAAAAAAAAAAAATGGCTCACTTGTATGTCTGGCAGTTGATGCTGAGTGACACTTGGGAACTTGGCTCTGGTTCTGGGCCTGACTGTGCATGGTTTATTCATGCGGCTTGGGCTTCTCACAGCCTAGAGGCTGGTTTCTCAGAATGTCCATCCCCAGAGCAAGCCTTCTGCAAGATCCAAGCAGAAGCGGAAAGGCTGCTTTTGACCTAATCCTGAAAGTCTCAGAACATCTCTTTTGCCACATTCCATTGGCCAAGCAAGTCATTAAGATCATTCCAGATTCATGGGCAAGGGAATTAAACTCTACCTTCCAAAGGGAGACATTTCAAAGAATTTGTATTCATTTCTAGTTCATCACAGAGCCCAAGCTAAAGAAGTATAAAAACGTCTCCCCAGTGCCCCAGCAGAGATGGCAGAGAGTACAGTGATGCTGGGTTGGGGTATTGCAAGGTGGACGGGGATAAAATAATAGGGAAAAAAATGGAAGACAATAAGGCAATCTCCAAAAGACCCTTCATTTCTATCAGTTAGTTAATAAAAGCAGCTATCACTTATCAAGTGCTTTCTATGTGCTAAGTGCTGTCCACAACAAGCTAATGGGTTGGTAACTATTATTATTCCCATTTCAAGGAATAGAAACTGAGTCACAAGATGCTAAGTAACTAGACCAAAGTCACAGAGTTTACAAGCCATAGAGCTGGGTTTTGAGCAAAAGAATCTAGCTCCAGAGTCCATGCTTTGAGCCACCACACTACACTGTCTAACTTTATTGCCCAACTGGCAATTGCTGAGAGTTTGCTATGTCCCAGGCCCTGTTTTAAATCCTGTATATTTGCTATCTCATTTAGTTCCAAATGGAAAATAGGAGTATGGCTGGAACTCTGGCCTGGGTTATCGATTAGTATAATTCCCACTAACTGCACCTGATTGAGCCCTCCCATGCTATTCATTTCCCATTGCCTGTGCCTGGGATATGCTGACAGGGAGATGGGTGAGCAACCACATCACAGTGTGAGTTCTAGAGGCAGACAAGCCAAGTAAGCCCTGTCACTCAGGCCACACAGGCCAAGGTGAGGCCATAGTTCAGGCATTTGTCAAGGCAGCCATGCGGGCCAAGGGCTGGAATAATTCATGCCCTGACAGCTAGAGCTAAATTAGATCTAGATAGCGTGGCTGTGTCATTGTTTAAGGAATTATAATGTAACGAGCCACATGCATTTACATGCATTGCATTAAAAGGGTTATACGTGCTTATCCTACTAGGAAAAGGTTGAATCTCTATGAATGTCTCATGTACCACTTCCGTGGATCAGGCTAGTAAGTTTTGTTCATGAGGAAAGATGTTCATTTGCTCTTAGTTTTTAAAGATAGGGAGATCTGTTGTCAAAGAGATGAGCCTGTCCTCACTGTAGAGATTAGAATGCCTCTGGACATGTGAGCTGCCCCTACCCTGAATGCTGATTTCTCCATGCATGAACAACCCTTTGCTTACATAGGTCGCAGTGCAAGGACACAGTGATCAATGAGGGGGTCTGTGAGAAGTGCTACCACCAATCTCCAATGCAATCTCCACTGCAAGGTAGTGAGGAATTGATTCCAGAAGCCTCTAAAACTGTCCCTGTGGCAAGAATGGTGGTCTCTTAAGTGGAACAATGGCTGCAGTGCTGTAACCTGCAGAATCTGTTAAAAAAAGCACCTTGTTGCTACTTGGGTCAGAGACAAAGGTTGATCTTACCTTTGTCTCAGGTTCTCCTAAGTACAAGGATCAACATTTCAGGGAAGCTAAAAGGTTTAATTGAGCTTGACAAGTAAACCAAAACATACTTATGCTTGACTTCCTTCTTTAAATGATCCCTAGATAGGCTCAAGAGTGAGGCTGATGCTGGAGATCATGTATTTGTAGTGACAGTGAACTGATTGGGCATAGGAGTTTCTGCAGAGGTTTTTAGCAGCCTGAACAAATTCTGGGTTGAAGCAGTTGGTGGCAGAGGGACAAGGGGATTAAGAGTGTGGGTGGCAAGCAAGTAATTGAAATGGGGGGTTGTGGGGTCTAGGCTGGTTAGGGAAGAATTTGAAGCTTAGCAGTTCACAGGCTGAGAAAAAGGGAAGGACGAGACCCTAAAGGCTTCAATGTCATTGACACATGAAGCAGCAGTGGGGAGGGTAAGATATTGCAGCTGAGAATTGAGCATTTATGGCATGGAACACTTCTAGGAGATGCCAAGAAGTTCTAGGCATAGCTTTGGTTGAGATGGAGAAAGTTGCAGCATCAAAGAACAGGGAGCCTCTGGTTGGACAGGTCTTCTTCAGACACGGAAATTACCCAAGCTGCTGAGGAGTGTCGAGGAGGCTTTGGATGTCAGTGATGAGGCGGGAGGGAGATATGACCAGATGCCGTGGGCTTCTATTTTTCGCGTGAATTTGGAAGAGTTGATGAGAAAGAAGCTCAGGATACTGTGGGGTTGAGAAAGATCCAGAGTATAAATTCTCCAAGCTGTTTGCATTTTGTAAGATGGCCAAGAATGAGAGAGCTGCCTGGTAGCAGGAACTGCCTTCAAGTTTCCAGGTCAGGCTAATACATTTGCAGGAGGCCAGGAAGCCCTAGCTGCCTCTGAGGTTTGCACAAGGTCTGCCATAATTTGTAGGTATTGACAAAAAAAAATTCATTCCAAAACCAAACTGCGGTCCAGGAGTGGGGATGGGCAGGTACATGGTGGACACAACTGCATGGTGGACTCAACTGTTACCTGGGTGACACATAATCACACATGCAACTATAGCCTTAGGTGAGAAAAAAAGAGCCTTGCTGCTTAATTCTCTCTGTGGAATTATTTACCCCTCCTCATGGGTGTGCTTTATGTTTCTACAGAATTTTGGAATGAAGAAAGTCACTGCTGGCCCCTGAATCCAGAGGAAGCTCGCTCCCTGGCGCTAATATCCATAGGTAATATCCCTTTACTGATTCACCCTATCATGTTCGTTTCAGGAGCAGCAGCTTTGTCCAAAATTGTCATACCTGTGTTACAGATGCTTCCCAAGTGATAGGGGTCTTCCTTATCAGATGGCTTGACTGACTCTCAACCATTTTCCATTTTCCCTTCGTAACACTTGGAGTGGAGCAATCCTTTTAGATATTAGCCAAGGATCCCCATATGTCATTGCTTTTCCTGTCCACCGAGTTAGTGAGTTTTAGTGCTTCAGAGGAGGGATGGTACAGCAGAGAAGCAGGTAAATGTTTGCTATTTGGAGAGAAGGGTTTGGAAATAGCTGGACGACTGGACCCAGTGTGACTTCACTGTGGGGATGAGCAGATCTCAGCAAGGACCCTGCATGGATGATGGACGATGGCCAAGGCAAAAGAACAGGGTAGCTTGGGGCATGCCAGCATGGGCAGCAGGCAGTGATAAGGGACCAGTTCACCCTCTGGCATTTGGTTCCTCTGCCCCTCCCACACAGAGAACAAGTGGGGGTCCTGCCTGAGCAGCTGAGATTGTGTTTTTACCACTCAGAGCAAATGGGGCTTGGGATACCAATAAAAATCAGCTATAAAACCAGCCAGAAGGCTCAGTTTACTTCACCTCTAATTTGTGGCCTGAAATTCTTACTTCTGGAGGAGGCAATCTGTCAGGAATTCTAATCAGTTGTGTTTTTAGATTTAATTGTGTGTCTGCATGCTGTACTGATAGCAAACATTAGAAATGAAGCCACATTTGCTCAAGGCAATGCTGCGGCCCAAGAGAATTGGTGAGTGGAGGTGAGATGGCTTTCAGAAGTCACTGCTGATTTTAAAAATGACACTACCTGTGATAAGAACGGAGGAAAAGAAGTGGAGCTCAGCAGGAGAGGGAAGGAAAGATGAACAGGAGGGAGGTTTGCTTCAGAGTTCCCTTAAATGTGGCATTTCTGAAAGAAGCAGATTTATTACTAGAGAGGGCAGCAGGTCAGAAGTCACAGGAGATTATGACATCAAATTAAGCCAGTTTGCCTTGTAGTTCACCCTGGGTGTCAGTCCTTGGGAAGTACTGTGGTTTGGATGTTTGTCCCCTCCAAACCTCATGTTGCAATTTTATCCTTAGTGTTAGAGTTGGGGCCTAATGGGGGAGGCATTTGGGTCATGGAGGGAAGCAGAGCATATTTATAAGCAGATCTCTCATGAATAGATTAATACCCTCCCTTAGGTTGAATGAGTTCTCACTTTATTAGTTCCCACAAATACTGGTTATGAAATAGAACCTGGTGACCCCTCCCTCTCTTGCTTCCTCTCTTGCCATGTGATATCTGCACAGCCAGCTCCCCTTCACCTTCCACCATAAGTGGATGTAGCCTCAGCATACACAAATGTCCAGTTTTGAACTTTACAGCCATTAGAATTGTGAGCCAAAGAAACCTCTTTTCCTTATAACCTACCGAGCCTCAGGTACTCCTTTATAGCAACACTAGATGGACTAAGACAGAAAACCAAGTCTTCTCAGTGGGGAAGAGGAGTGGGGAACACACATAAAATTGTGGAAGTACCTTTCAAACTGGGTAATGGGGAGAGGCTGAAAGAGTTTGGAGGGCTCAGAAGAAGACAAGGGAAAGTTTGGAACTTCCTAGAGACTGGTTAAGTGGTTGTGACCAAAATGCTAATAGAAATATAGACAGTATACGGCTGAGCATGGTGGCTCATGCCTGTAATCACAGCACTTTGGGAGGCCAAGGTGGGTGGATCATTTGAGGTCAGGAGTTCATGACAAGCCTGGCCAATGTAGTGAAATCCTGCCTCTACTAAAAATACAAAAATTAGCTAAGCGTGGTGGCGGGTGCCTGTAATCCCAGCTACTAGGGAGGCTGAGGCAAGAGAATCACTTGAACCCGGGAGATGGAGCTTGCAGTGAGCCGAGATTGTGTCACTGCACTCCAGCTTGGGTGACAGAGCAAGACTCTGTCAAAAAAGGAAAAAAGAAAAGAAAGAAGGAAGGAAGGAAGGAAGGAAGGGAGGAGAGAGAGAGAGAGAGAGAGAGAGAGAAGAGAGAGAGAGAGAGAGAGAAAGAAAGAAAGAAAGAAGGAAAGAGAGAGAAAGAGAGAAAGAGAAAGAAAGAAAGAAAGAAAGAAAGAAAGAAAGAAAGAAAGAAAGAAAGAAAGAAAGAAAGAAAGAAGAAAGAAAGAAAGAAAGAAAGAAAACCATGCCGGAGAGGTCTCACATGGAAATGAAGAACTTATTGAGAACTAGAGCAAAGGTTACCCATGTTACTCTGTGGCAAAGAACTAGGCCACACTGTGTCATGCCCTTAGACTTTGTGGAAGGCTGAGCTTAAGAGTGATGACCTAGGGTACCTGGTGGAAAAAATTTCCAAACAGCCAAGCACACAAGGAGTGACATGATTACTTTTAACAGCTTATAGTGAATTACAACAGCAAATGAATGAGCTAAAGGCAGACTTTATAATTAAAAGGGAAGCACAGCATACAAATTTGGAAAGTTCACAGCCTGGCCATGTGGTAGAAAAGGAAAGCATTTTCAGGAGAGAAATTCAAGGGTATGGTGGGAAGTATAAGTTGCTAAAAAAATTTGCATGACTGAAAAAGAGCCAGGTGCTAATAGCCAAGACAATGAGGAAAAGGTCCTGAAGGCATTTCAGAAAACTTTGAGGCCTCCCCCTCTTATCACAGACCCAGAGGACTAAGAGGACAGGATGGTTTCAGGGGACAGGCCCGGGGTACTACTGCCCTGTGCCACCTTAGAATATTGCTCACTGCATCCAGGCCATTTCTGCTTCAGCCTTGGTTCAAACAGCCCAGGTACTGCTCGAGCCACTGCTCTGGAGGGCACAAGCCATAAGCCTTGGTGTCGTCCATCCAGATTTCAGAGGTGGAAGCCACCAAGGCTTATGCAGAATCTGTTATGCAGCTCTACCAGGCATTGCAAGGCTTATGCAGCTCTACTAGGCATTGCCTAGGTGGGAACTCTTAATGGTGACTCCACTACTGAGGCAGGTTCCTGCCTGGCCACCCAGACTGTACATCAGAGCTGCAGGAGTGGGGCCACCATCAGGACCTAAAAATAGTAGAGCCACTGGCCACTTCCCACCCCACCTGGGAAAAGCGTCTGGCTTAGACTTTGTTCCATGAGAGAAGTCATGTAGGCTGTGCCAAGCAAAGCCATCAGGGTGGGGCTGCCTGAAGCCTTGGGAGCCCACCCCTTGTACTGGTGTGCTAAGGATGCAGGGCATGGAGTCAAAGGTGATTACTTTGGAACTTAAGATTTAATGTGTGCCCTGTTGGGTTTTAGACTCGCGTTGGGCCTGTTACTCCTTTCTTTTGGCTGATTTTTCCCTTTTGGGATGAGAATATTTGCCCAATGCCTGTACAACCATTGTAACTGGAAGTGAATAACTTGTTTTTGACCTTACAGGATCATAGCTGGAAGGAACTTACCTTGAGTCTCAGATAAGACTTTGGACTCTTGAGTTGATGCTGAAATGATTTATGACTTTTGAGATTATTGGGATGGAATGATTGTATTTTGCATGTGAGGAGGACATGAGTTTTGGGGGTCCAGGGGCACAATGCTATAATTTGAATATTTATCCCTTCCATACCTCATGCTGAAATTTTATTCCTGGTTTTGGAGGTGGGGCCTAATGGGAAGTGTTTGTGTCATGGGAGCAGAGTCCACCTGAATAGATTAACGTCCTACCGTGGGGATAAGTGAGTTCTCACTAAATTAGTTCCTGCAAAAGCTGGTTGTAAAAGGAAGCCTGGTACCCCCCCTCGCTCTCTCTCTAGCATCTTTTTTCACCATATGATCTTTGTACAGCCAACTCCCCTTCACCTTCTGCCGTGAGTGGAAACAGCTTGAGGCCCTCACCAGATGCAGGTGTCCAGTCTTGAACTTTCCAGCCACCAGAATCATAAACCAAATAAACCTCTTTTCTTTATAAACCACCCAGCCTCAGGCGTTCCTTTATAGCAACACTAAATAGACTAACACAGAGAGGATCCACTTGTTAGGATTCTTTTAGGCACAGAGCTCTCAGGGTGGAGCTAGTGGTCATGGCCCTTGGCCTCAGAAGTGTGGCCCTCATTAGCAGTCTCTTGTGCCCCTGAGCGTGGATGGGAATAGTTTAGACATAAATGCTGTGTTCCTGATTGACTTGTTTCCATTGAGTCCATACCTATTAGGGATCTGCTGGTAATTATCTGGCTCTACTTCAGTCCCTGGGGGCCTGTATTCTGCAGCAGTAATGAGCCTGAGCAGCCTTTCTGGCATAATAAACAGCACCGGAATGCAGGGAAGGGCACTGGCTTCCTCTTTCAATAGGGCACATCGGCTTCAAGGACGATCAAGAGACACACGATCACAGGCAAACTTTAATTGCTTTTGTAAAACTGCAGATGAGTAGCAGGCATTGAGGTCTCCCTGAGTCTCACTTGAGAAGTGAGCTCTTTATTCATCTTGTGTGCTTGAAAAGGGGTGGGAGTAATGACAACAACAACAACTATCATTTAGTGAGTATTTATTATGTGCCAGGCTCTGTGTGAAGTGCTTTATAAGCATTGTTTTATTTAAAGCACACTGCCACCTTATGAGACAGGGCCTAGTACTTTCCCCATTGTACAGATGAAGAAAGTGAGGCTCAGAAGAAGTGATGTGACTTGTCCAGTTGGTAGAGGATGGATGTAAATGATGGGAAGCAAGGGAGGAGCCAGGGGTCCTGGACAGGAGGGCATGGGAAAGCTTTTCATGCTCTTTGTCTTCAAGCTTGATGAGAAGGAGATGAGGCTCTTCAAGGGAGATGAAGGCAGGGTGATATGTTCTCACATATAATCTTTGTCACAGTTCTCCTTTCTGGCTCTCATAAGGAAGGAAAAAAGATATCAATGAAATTTCCTAAAGTCTGCCTGACAATCTCTGTGTTCAGGTAAGTTACTATGGGACTTCAAAAGGTCACAACTTTCAAAACTAGCAAGAGGCCCTAATAACTGCATGTATAATGTCTCAGGAGGAAAGTGGCCTTTAAGATAAAATAGATAATACAATTTTTTAAAGAGGAAAGAAATAACCATAGGCACAAATGATTGGAAAGACATATGCAGCTGCCTGAGTGGCAGAATACTGGGTGAGTTTCCCCTTATTATTTTTTCTATAATGAACCTACTTTTAATTTAAAATAATATTTAAAACAGTTCTTTAAAAACCAACCACAAAACTGTCTCTTACAAACTCAGTTGTGGATATAAACTATTTCAAAGGAAGTAGAAATGAAATCAACATCTTCGATTTTATGGGATAAGCTAAAGCTAAATTCAGGAAAAATACTTGTCTTGAATATTTTAGTCATTAGATGAGCAAAAAGTGAAAATAAATGAAATGAGTTTGACCTCAAGCATTAGAAGGAGAAGGTGAACAAAATAAACCTAAGCAAAGCAGGAAGGAGAACTTTAAAGAATCATAAATTGAACCTGAAAACCTAAGACCAATAAAAATTGATAGCTACATCCCAGATCTGATTCTTTAAACAGACCAGTGAGATAGACAAATCTCTGGCAAACAAGAAAATAGTCAAAATTCAGAATTGAAAAGGAGTTAGAACTATGGACTTAGAGGCTATTTTAAAAGAATTAACAAAGGATATAGTACAAGATAATGCAAATGAATTTTAAAATCTAGGTGAACTAGATTTTTTGAAGGAAAATACAAATGAATAAAATTGACTAAAGAAAGAAGTGTGAACTTTAAATAGAACAGTAGCCCTGAAAGAAATAGTAAAAGTTGTAAACAAACAACAAAACCCTACTTTATTTTATGCTCAGACAATTTATGGATGAGTTTTGTTAAACACGCAAAGAGCAGGTTATTTACAGACTCCTAGAATAGAGCAAAATATGTTATATATATTTTGAAATGTTTCTCAAATAGTTTTATGAAGCTAGCATAACTGACAACAAAATCTGATGAAAACATTGCAGAAAGGGCCCAGTACCGTGGCTCAAGCCTATAACCCCAACACTTTGGGAGGCCAAGGTGGGCAGATCACCTGAGGACAGGAGTTCAAGACCAGCCTGGCCAACACAGTAAAACACTGTCTTTACTAAAAATACAAAAATCAACTGAATGTGGTGATGTGTGCCTGTAGTCTCAGCTACTCGGGAGGCTGAGGCAGGAGAATAGCTGAACCCAGGAGGCAGAGGTTGCAGTGAGCCAAGATCACACCACTGCACTCCAGCCTGAGCAACAGAGTGAGACTCCGTCTTAAATAAATAAATAAGTAAATAAATATTTAAAAAGATAACAAAATCTAGTCAGAGATGACTGAGATGTGGGCTCTTGTCAGCATACTACAATTTGGTGCTGCTTCAAACCTAATTTAAATATTAAACATTTGAATTATAAAAGTTGTATGTGGTTGTTGAAACAAGTTAAAAAATGGATGCAACTGAAGCATCTAAAGTAAAATTAATAATACTTTCTACCCCTCTCCAGACTAATATTCCTAATAGAGACTGTTAAAACTATTGTATGGTAACTGTCTATATTTTCCTTTGCTTATATAAACATATAGAAATGTATGACTACTTACATAGGTTTCCCCTTCCCTTTAAAAAGTAGAATGTACAAAAGATATTCTTCAGCTTTCTTTAATCAGTTATCAGTTTATCATGGATAATCTTCCAATTAATACACAATACTCTATATGATTAAAATTGATGCTCATTAAACATTTATGTAGTACTTATGAAGCAGAGTGTCTGGGTGTTGGTAAATAAGAGTGGGAAAGGAGTAGACTTCAGCCTCTCCAATGATGCCCCAACAATTCAACTCTGACCCAGAACTTGCATGAATGTCCCACTGAGTAAACTCACATTCCTATAGTTATTTGTACCATCCTTCTTAGACAGTGGTTCAATGACCATCTATTTGTTCCTTAGGAGTTTTGGTGAATACAATGTTTAGTAATATTTGAGTACTTTAGTGATACTTCAAAGTACTTAGATACTTCAAATGACTGTTTAGGTGTCTCATTCTGTGATCTAGCACTAACTAAGTCTATAGTGGATCATGGGATTAGGAAATGAGCACTTATACACTGTATGTGGAAATTTTTTTACAATCTTATATAAAGATAGGAGCAATAGACACTAAGGTACACGAGAGAGAGAAGAGTGGGGAGGAGAGCAACCATTGAAAAACTACCTATTGGGTATAATGCTCACTACCTGGGTAACAGATTCATTCATACTTCAAACCACAGCATTGTGCAATATACCTTTATAATAAACCTGCACATGTACTCGCTGATTCTAAAATAAAAGATGAAAGAGAAAAAATGGAAACAGTCAATAAGAATGGGTATTTATGTAAAGTCAAATAAGTCTTCAAAAGCAAAAAAAAAAAAAAAAAGAAGAAATTAGGTACAATCTTTATATAGGGCAACTTGTGCATCCAGATTGGCATACCATTTGAGTAGGTAGTTTAACATAAATAAGTAAATAAATTTATAATACAGACAAACCTTTCCGGAGAAAGATGATTATCACTAATTTATTTATAATACAAAAAAATTGAAAACAATCTAAATGCTCATCAACAGGAAATAATTATGGTACATTCATGCAATTGAATTCTGTGCAGTTGTTAAAACTAATGTTACAGAAGAATATTGCTGTAGGAAAATATAATGTGTGGTTGTATGAAAGGTGTTATTATGAAATATTAAGTGTTCTACACACACGGAGAGATAGTTTAAAATATTAAAATATTGAAAGAATATTTACAAAGTTCCCCTTTTATACACGATGTTTTGCTAAAAGTGTCTTTGAAAGTGGGCTCTCTGAAAGTTCAGCACTAGGCTTACATGTGACAAAGTATTCCTATTCTTACAGTGCTAAAAACAATGAAAATCCTGACTTATGGTTGCTGCAGATCTTCTATGGAGGGGAGACTCTTTGGCAGTGCTCCGCCTGGGCCTCCCTGTGGGAGGATGTGGACAGTACAGGGCATGCCCCTCTTCTGTCCATTCAGTGGTATTCACTGGGTACTTGCTCTGTGCCAGTGCCTCTGCTGAGCACAGGGACATGCTGGGGAACAAAACCAGACTCGTTTTTTTTTTATTTACTTTTTTTTTTTTTTTAAGACAGAGTCTCGCTCCATCGCCCAGGCTGGAGTGCAGTGGCAGTGATCTCGGCTCACCGCAACCTCCGCCTCCAAGGTTCAAGCGATTCTCCTGCCTCAGCCCCCCGAGTAGTGGGATTACAGGTGCGTGCCACCCCGCCCAGTTGGTTTTTGTATTTTTAGTAGGGACGGGGTTCCACCATGTTAGCCAGGATGGTTTTGATCTCCTGACCTTGTGATCCTCCCGCCTTGGCCTCCCAAAGTGCTGGGATTACAGGCATGAGCCACCGCGCCTGGCCTCAGACTCATTTATTATTCTCACATAGCTCACAATCGAGTACAGTAGGACCCATCTTAATGAAATAGTCACATGAATGAATGTGCCCTCAAAGAAAAGAATACGTCAGCCATTCCCCTTGGAAGTGATGATGGGAAAATGGACCTGAGCCTCTCTCCTTACCCAGGTCTTGCTGACTGTCTTCCCTCTCTCCCCAGGAGCCACGGCAGATGGTTAGGTAGCCCCCAACCTTAGGTCCTCTATGTTGTCGAGTGCCAGGGAAGGGGCAGAGGAAACGACTTTCCCTCCTGGGCTTAGTGGCAGGGGATGAGAAGGGCTTTGCTGATGGCCTCTGCCACTGCCCAACCAGAGGACAATCAGAGCAAGGCTTTCTACATAAGAGGGCTCTTGGGGTCACTCTGTGGGAGAAACAAAGAAGATGGGAAGAGGAAAAACTGGGCTACAAGACAGAAGAGCCCTGGGAGGACCTGGAATCATTGGGTCTGTTTTCCAGCCCTTCTTGAAAAATCACAGGACTCTGCCACCGGTGGTCCCACATCCCTACTTTATAACAGTTCTCAGGAGCTTCCCTGGCCCTTTAGTTTACCTACAACTCACTTTGTGTTATCTTCCCCGGCCCTGCACACGGCCACCAAGTACAGCATCACAGAACGTGCACTGCATAACTTCAGAGGAAGCCATTCCCGTAGACTACAATACGAATGGTACCCTCTGGAACTGTGCAATGTAGTGACCCTGACTTGTTTTTTCTTTTTTGAGATGGAGTCTCGCTCTGTGGCCCAGGCTGGAGTGCAGTGGCGCAATCTCAGCTCACTGCAAGCTCCGCCTCCTGGGTTCACACCATTCTCCTGCCTCAGCTTCCCGAGTAGCTGGGACTACAGGGGCCCGCCACCACGTCCGGCTAATTTTTTATACTTTTAGTAGAGACGGGGTTTCACCATGTTAGCCAGGATGGTCTCGATCTCCTGACCTCGTGATCCGCCCACCTCGGCCTCCCAAAGTGCTGGGATTACAGGCTTGAGCCACCGCGCCCGGCCCCCTGCCTTGTTTTTAACTTGCATTTTGGATCTCTGAATTAGGGCGTCGGACATATAATATGTAATTGGCACAAAAGCCGTCTTTAAGAAGGACAAGCATCACCAGCACCTGCATGTATTAGCAGTGTTTATTTCTGGCTGGTGGCATTATGATTGAGTTTTAGTCTCGTCTTTGTGATTTTTCACATTTTCCGATTTTTCTGCAATGAACATTTTTTCCTTCTTTAATCAGAGAACAGGGAGGAAATGACAATAAATGTTACATTAAGGCAAAAGTAAACGAGGTGCTCTGATATTCTGGCAGGCAGGAGAGCAGAGGCCAACAGTTACTTCTAAGTGAGAGGCTGGAGGCAGGCAGTGAGAGGATTTCTAATGAGGCCAAGAGTCCAGGGAATGAACCAGAAGGGGGCTGAGATTACCATCTGAATCTAACCGCCTTCTTTAGAAATTACTAAGTGTGCAGTGTCCTGGGAACGCAGAGAGACAGAGAAACCAGCACAAGCACAGGGTACATTGCCCCAGGAATGAGGATTGAGATTTGCTTTCCTCTCTCACTCTCCATGAAAGGAAGTAAACATGGGCTCTGAGCTTGGGAGAAGCTTGATTAATTGCCAAGCTAAGGCTAGTGAACAAAAGTTCAATTAGAATTGTGCTTGCTAATGAAATCCAAGTGCTGGAGCAGGAAGCTGGCAGAAGTGGCCCTGTTTGCTGTAAGCACAAACCGGGAAGCTGGAAAGGGTGGGCTTGGGGGCACTGGGAGAATGGAGGGATGCTTCCCTGGGTTGGAAGTGTTGTGGGCAAGAAGCATTTCACCGCAGCCTTGTCAGAAACAAATTGTGCTCAAGTGCATGAGCTATAAACCTTTTTGTACTTCAATTTCCTCATCTGTAAAATGAGGATAATAATACCTTCCTCAGAGAGTTATTGTAAGAATTAAACAGTGTGACTTATATACAGTTACTTTCCCTTTCCTTCTTCTCAAGCTAATTCAATACGTCGAGTACTTACAGACCACTTGCAGAAAGCAGGCCACTGTGCAGGGAGGAGTAGACAGGCAGACCAGTTGCAGAGCCATGCTCCTTGTGTATATGATCTCTTCACATCATTATGATCCCATGACATAAATTTTTTATAATAACTTTATTATTATTACTATTTTTTCCCAAAACAGAGTCTGACTGTGTTGCCTAGGTTGGAGTGCAGTGGCATGATCTCGGCTCACTGCAACTTCTGCCTCCCAGGTTCAAGCAATTCTCCCTGCCTCAGCCTCCTGAGTAGCTGGGATTACAGACACCTGCCACCATGCCTGGCTAATTTTTGTATTTTTTTTAGCAGAGATGGGGTTTCGCCATGTTGGTCAGGCTAGTCTTGAACCCCCGACTTCAGGTGAACTGCCTGCCTCAGCCTCCCAAAATGCTGGGATTATAGGCATGGGCCACCGTGCCCGGTCAATAACTTTACTTTTAACTTTTTATTTTGAAATAATTTTAGACTTACAAAAAAGTCTCAAAAATAGTGTGGAGAGTTCCCCGTATACTCTTGACCCAACTTCCCCTGACGTTAACATCTTACATAGTCATAGCACAATTTTCCAAACCAAGAAATTAATATTAAGAAATTATGAAACAGCTAAGTCACTTACTTAAGAGAATTGTACCCATTGTAATAGCGCTTACTAAAATTTCACCGATTCCCCTAATGTTTGTTTCCTGTTCCAAGATCCAGTCCAGGATCCCACATTGCATTTGTTTTATTTTATTTTATTTTTTAAATTTTTCATATGGAGTCTTACTCTGTCGCCCAGGCTAGAGTGCAGTGGTGCGATCTCAGCTCACTGCAACCTCCCCTCGCGGGTTCAAGCGATTCTCCTGCGTCAGCCTCCCGAGTAGTTGGGATTACAGGCGTGCACCACCATGCCCGGCTAATTTTTTGTATTTTTAGTAGAGACAGGGTTTCACCATATTGAGCAGGCTGGTCTCCAACTCCTGACCTCAAGTGATCCACCCACCTCAGCCTCCCAAAGTACTGGGATTATAGGCATGAGCCACTGAGCCTGGCCCACACTGCATTTAATTGTTATGTCTCCTTGGTTTCCTCCAGGCTGTGCCATTTCTTGTCTTTCACGACTTGGTACTTTTGACGAGCACTGGTCAGTTATTTCATAGGATGTCTTTCAATCTGGGTTTGTCTCATGATTAAATTGTGGTTATGCATTTTAGACAAGGATACCACCGATACGAGGTTGTGTTCCTCTCAGTGCACCCTACCAGGGGGTCATGAAGTTCATATGTCTTACAGTAACTTTGTTTTTTTATTTTTACATATGAGTTACAGAGATTAAGTAACTCACCTGAGGCCCATAGTTTTGAACATGACAGAATCATGAACCACATCGAAATGGTCTTGGGAGCAGGAAGGATTAATAGATGTTAGAAACGCAGGCTTGAAATGCAGGTAAGAGATCATGACTACACTGTGATTTAAATTGTCATTTGCATGTAGATACGAACTAAATTAAGGAGATTCCCCCTTCCCGGGGGGAATATCTGGAGCTCCCAGGTGGCTGATTCAGTAACATAAGCAGTATCAGTGGACCAGGTGGGCCCAGGGAGAGATGCAAGCACCTGCTTCCTCGACCGGGCCAGCTTTACTCAGCTGAGCTAGCTGTGTCCACAAAGGAATGTGGTCCAGTGTGGCTAGATCCTCCAATTAATTGCAGAAGAGCATTCAGTGTGGTTTTTAAATATTGGAAACAAATTACAAACAATATGAGCAAACCTGTATGGGCTAAACAAAACACATCTTTTTTGCTGGATATGGCTTACATATCACCTCTGGGCAAGGACAGCAGAAAGCTGAGAAGGCAGCTTCGGGGTAAAGGAGGAGGAAGAGAGGCCAGCCTCCAAGACCCAGAAGTCTTGATGCAAAGATGGACATAGCAAGACAGGGTAGCATCACAAAGGCCAGTGAGGGAGGGTAGGAGAAGGCAGGTGTGTCCGCACTCAGGATTCTGGCAGAAAGGGGGAGAACAATATTGCAGAGACTGCCAGGAGACCACTCCTTCCTGTTTAGCTATGAAACTTGCTTTGGTCAATTAAATGTAAGCAGAAATGACTTGTGTCGCTTCTAAGCAGAACCATTTAAAGCTAGTAAACAGAACTTCTTAGTAACATTCTTTTTTTTTTTTTTTTTTGAGATGGAGTCTCGCTTTGTCGCCCAGTCTGGAGTGCGATGGCTTGATCTCAGTCCACTGCAGCCTCTGCTTCCCAGGTTCAAGTGATTCTCCTGCTTCAGCCTCCCTAGTAGCTGGGACTATAGGCATGCACCACCATGCCTGGCTAATTTTTTTGTATTTTTGGTAGAGATGTGGTTTCACTATGTTGGCCAGGCTGGTCTCGAACTCCTGACCTCGTGATCCTCCTGCCTTAGCCTCCCAAAGTGCTGGGATTATAGGTGTGAGGCACCAAGCCGGGCCTCTCTTAGTAATATTCTAGGTAGAGAATATGCTGTCCGCCTGAGTCCCGGAATTAAGATAACATGGAGCAGATATCAACCTGTGCTGGAAACGTGAAATGAACAAGAAATAACCCACTGTGTCAAGCCACTAAGATTTGAGATTGTGGCCGGGCACGGTGGCTCAAGCCTGTAATCCCAGCACTTTGGGAGGCCGAGACGGGCGGATCACGAGGTCAGGAGATCGAGACCATCCTGGCTAACACGGTGAAACCCCGTCTCTACTAAAAAATACAAAAAAAAAAAACAAAAAAAAAACTAGCCGGGCGAGGTGGCGGGCGCCTGTAGTCCCAGCTGCTGGGGAGGCTGAGGCAGGAGAATGGCGTGAACCCAGGAGGCGGAGCTTGCAGTGAGCTGAGATCCGGCCACTGCATTCCAGCCTGGGCGACAGAACGAGGCTCCGTCTCAAAAAAAAAAAAAAAAAAAAAAAAAATGATTTGAGATTGTTCCTGCCGTAGGACTGAACCCATTCTGATTGACACTAGCTCATTTATCTACAGCCAGTCACTTAGTTTCCTGGTCATATAAATTAAAGGATATTTTCTTCACTTTGCCTAAAGGAATTTCAAACAATTTTTTATTTCTATGAAACATTTTCCCAAATTTGTACCACTTTATCTTTGTGGTGCCTTTTCTCTCTTCTGTCTGCTGAATAACCTTTCTTGAACGTGTATATTTCTTCCAATAAATATTTTCAGGCCTGCAGCATTTTGTGCAGGATTTACTAAATTCATCCCTTTTGATTATTTTGGTCTCCTTGATTTTTTTTTGTTTTGTACTATGCGTGTCTGAGTACACTTCATGGGCTAAACCAAATTAGTATGTAGTCAATGTTCTCACCCTGTTTAAGAAGGCACTGGCATTTTGACAGCAAGGATGAAGACATGTGGCAGATGGATATGGAATTGTATTGAATTCCACTCTATTTTTCAAGATATTTAATTCATAAAGTAATTTCGGGATCATGAGACACGATACATATAACATTACAACCAAATGTATTTATGACTAAATTATAAAACTTTGCAGGAAAGGCCTCTAGACAAGCTGGCAAAAAGTCATTAAAGTATTTGAACATTCATTCAGTCACTAAATATTTACTGAGTGCCTCAAATATACTAGGGATACATCAAGGAATGACAGGTGGCTACTCTCATAGGAGGCTCGTTAGGGCAGTGGAGCAGAGTGGCTAGAGGCAGGTTTTGGAGCCAGAAGTATGACTAAGCAATTGACTTCATTGTCCCTCACATGGGCCTCAGTTTCCCCATCTGTAAAATGAGGATGATCAGAATTCACATGGTTGTATTAGAAATGAATGAGCTCGATGTATACAAAGTGACACAGAACTGGCAGATAGGGAATGCTTAAGGAGTGGTAGCCTCGTTGATGTTACACAAACTTCCCTAAAATGAGGAAGCAGGGCCATGAACAGAGGTTGCTTTTGTGGGGAAAAGTGTGACAGTAGAGAAAGGGAGAGAGAAAAGGAAAGACAGTGGCCAGGATGAAGAAAAGAGTTGTTTGTTTAGTACTGGAAACTTAAGTATGCCCATTGTCAGGGGGAGGATGAAAAAATATTGAAGACTCAAGAGAGATGGGACAATAGGTGGAAGTCAGTCTTGCAACACAGGGTGGAGAAGTTAGACTCAAAGGAAAAGAGGAGATGCTTCTCCTGGAGTGGAGATGAGGTCTGGAAGGAGAGCAGGAAGATGCTCAAGAATCTGGTTGCAGAGAGGAAGAAGTTAGGGGATCTCTGCTGCAGGGGCCCCTTGGTCTCTATTAAGAGAAGGGGGCTTATGAGGCAGCTGGAGATGGTTGGGGCTCTAACTACGTGTTTCTCAACTTACTGGCTGTCAAGCAGTGAGCGGTCCAAGTCTGAACTCAGTTACGATTTCCAAACTGAGAAGCATGCATTTGTTGGTACAGGCTTCCTAGGAACCTAAAGCCAAGCAGTCACTCTGTTCCCAGAGTTCTCCAGTGAGAAGGAGAAGCTGGTCTGGTCTCCTATCACCACACGTTTAATGATTTGCCATTTGCCATTTGCTCAAAAAAGGCCAAATGAGCTAACCTGCTTGCAAGACCCATTATGAGCTGCTCCCCTCGCCCGCCACCTCTTACCACTCTTCCTCTCTGCAGAGGGGGCTCAGGTTTTCCTGTGTAGAAGGCAGGGTGTTTTGAGGTTATAGTGAGCTATGATTTCACCATTGCCTCAAAGCAATACTTGCATTATGCTTTGCATAAATCTGAGACAACCTCGATTTGCCATCTCAAAGAATGGAGGCAGTGAGATACAGAAAACATGGAAGCCACCGGTTAGCATCTCTTACTTTGTGTGTCAGTCATGTGGAGCTTGGCTTGGTTCCTCTTGTAACTGATGACTGACAGTCTGTGCTGTGCTTGTGCTCACCCTGGGGTCTTCATGCATGCTGTTCCCTCTGCCTGAGCATATTTCTCTTTCCTTCCTTCCTTCCTTCCTTCCTTCCTCCCTCCCTCCCCCCTCCATCCCTCCCTTCTCCCTTCCCCTTCCTTCCTCCCTCCCTCCCTCCCCCCTCCGTCCCTCCCTTCCTCCCTTCCCCTTCCTTCCTTCCTTCATCCCTCCCTCCCCCTCTGTCCCTCCCTCCCTCCCTTCCCCTTCCTTCCTTCTTCCTTCCTTCCTTGCTTTCCTTCCCTCCCTCCCTCCCTTCCCCTTCCTTCCTTCCTTCCTTCCCTCCCTCCCTCCCTTCCTTCCCATTCCTTCCTTCCTTCCTCCCTCCCTCCCCCCTCCGTCCCTCCCTCTCTTCCCCTTGCTTCCTTCCATCCTTCCTTCTTCCTTCCCTCCCTCCCTCCCCCTCCCTCCCTTCCTCTCTCCCCCTTCTTCCTTCCCTCCCTCCCCTTCCTTCTTTCTTCCCTTCCTTCCTTCTTTCCTTCCTTCCTTCCCTCCCTCCTCCCCGCTCCGTCCCTCCCATCCCCTTCCTTCCTTCCCTCTCCATCCCTCCCTCCTTCCCCTTCCTTCCTTCCTTCTTTCCTTCCTTCCTTCCCTCCCTCCCTCTTCCTTCCTTCCTTCTTTCCTTCCTTTCTTCCTTCTTTCCTTCCTTCCTTCCTTCCCTCCCTCCCTCCCCACTCCGTCCCTCCCTCCCTCCCTCCCCTTCCTTCCTTCCTTCCTTCCTCCCTCCCCCTCCCTCCCTCCCCCTTCCTTCCTTCTTCCTTCCCTCCTTCCTTCCATCTTTCCTCCCTCCCTTCCCCTTCCTTCCTTCCTTCCTTCCTTCCTTCCATACTTCCTTCCTTCCTTCCTTTTTTGTCTTTCGACAGAGTCTTGCTCTGTCACTTAGGCTGGAGTGCAGTGGTACAATCATAGCTCACTGTAGCCTCCAACTCCTGGGCTCAAGTGATCCTCCCACCTCAGCCTCCTGAATAGCTGGAACCACAGGTGTGAGCCACTATGCCTGGCTAATTTTTTTAAAAAATTCTTTTGTAGAGATAGGGTCTTACTGTGTCACCCAGTCTGGTCTGGAACTCCTGACATCAAGTCATCCTTCTGCCTTGGCCTCTGAAAGTGCTGGGATTACAGGCGTAAGCCACTGTGCCTGGCCCTGGTACACATTTTCAGACCATGCTTTGTCTGGATAACTTCTACTCATCCTTCAGATCTTAACTGTAAAGGCTCCTCCTCCAGGCAGCCCTCCTCCCTTCTCTCCCTTTTCACTGTCAGTTGATCCTGTATTACGATAGTTTAAGTGCCTGTCTCCTGTGCTAGAATATAGACATCTTTTGTACTCCAGCATCCTGCCCAGTTCCGTGCTCCTGGCCCAGAGCAGACATTAATAAATGTCTGTGGAATGACACGTCAAATGAATGAATGAATGAACGAATGAACAAACGAATGAACGAACTCCGTGAGGCTCCAAAGAAACAGTGAGCAACTCAACCTGTAGGTGGCGCAGTTGAACAGGCGACCAGAATGGGAAGGGCTTATGGCCAAGGATCTGTCACCTTTGTTGCTGTTAAACCACGTGGCGCATGATCCCTGTGCAGTTGGCTTTTGAGGCTGAAATCGTGACTTTATCTTTATCAAACTGTGGGTGCTGTGGAGTCGCCCGGTGATTACATTAAAACCATTGGTTTTTGAGTTGGACTACTCGAGTCTAAATCCAGGTTTTTGCTCCTTCCAGCTGAGAAACCTCCGGAAAGTCATTTAACTTCCGAGAGCCTCAGTTTTACCCTCTGAGAAAAATGGGCAAGGCAGTAACAGTACCTGCTCCCTCACAGAGCTGCTATTAATACAAAGATTGAAAGGGGAGTGAGTCGCTCAGGCATGCCCAGCCCAAAGCAGGGCTGCAGGCAGCTTAGGGATGACGAGTGTGGGATTAGGGCAGGTCTCTGTGGCGTCTTCCTCCCCTCCCTGCGCCATGGGGCGCGCGTGCAGGCTGCGCTCTGCCCACCAGTCCTGGCACAGCCTCTCCTGAATGCGCGGAGCGGGATGCAGCCGAGATTTCTGGGGTTTCGAGCCTACTGGGGAGTCGCAAGGCGGCTCCAGGGCTTGCGGACCCATGGCTGCTCCTCTGATTGTGAAAGCAGCGCTGCGGCTCACAAAGTGGCCCTTTCAGTGGTTTTTGCAGCGGCAGAAAAGCGCCTGCGGGCGGCCGAGTTCCTCCACGGTGACCTCCGAGCTGGTGGTAAATTGCATCTCTCGGCAGAGGTAGCTGCGGGAAGCGCCGGGATCAATCCTCACCGGGAAAGGACAGGGCTGGAGCGCTGGACCGGCACGACCCTGAGTGCAGTGCGGTCGGGGTGGAGGGTCCACTGGGGCTTGGCCATGCCAAAAGGCGTGCTCTGGAAGCCAGGCCACGGCAAGTCCTCCCAGTCCCGCGAAATGCTGGGGAAGGAGAGACTCCACCTGGAGCCCCCAGATCCTAGGAACTCCTGGGGTGGGTGGGAGTGTTTGGAGGATGGGCTCAGAAGAGTGGAACTTGGATTCTGGAGCTCAAGGGGGCTGCGACTCCAGCCAGAAGCAGCCCTTATTATCCCCTTTCTGCTGAACGTCCAGACAGGGGTTGGTGTCACATTAGGGGGCGCTGTCATAATAACATGAGAGCTGCCAGCATCAGCGCTGCACTCAACACACTTAGGGGTGATTCAAGCTTTGCCTCTTACTGTGACTTGAGGAACATTATTTCTTTGGGCCTCAGTTTCCTCATCTGCAAAATGGAATTATGAAGTAACTTCCTGGAGTTGTTGCTGTTACAGGATTGGCACACACAGTGCACTGCCGATCCTAAGCCATGCAGAGGACTGATGGATCCACACAATCTTTCCCGCTAAGCCTAGATAGCGTCAGTGTGGTGCTCCACACTCTGATCAGTTACTGCACAGCGTGAAACCTTCAGGGCATCGCAGGCCTTGGGACTTGCCAAATCATGGGCATCAAACTTCATTACAATTACACGTTTCTAGCCTCATTCAAGAATGAAGAATCTGCAATTGCACATCACTGCGGTTCAGCTTTCATTGCACTAGAGAAGTGTGTGTTGGCCAATGTATAAATGTGCATATCTTCTCAACATTATTTAGAGGATGACAGTGTGTCTGGGGATACTTCATCAGCAGAATCTAATAAACTCAACATCATTAGATAGTTACATAAAACAAATGAAAACGTTGATGTATCGTTTACCTGTTAGGACGTATTATGTAATACCTCATTGGGTTGGGGAAATTAGATGAGATAATGTATGTAAATCACTTAGCACAGAGCCCGGCCCATGACATTTGCTCAATAAAAGTTAGCTAGAGTAACATTAAGACATAGTGAAGTTGAAATATTGATATGGTTTGACTGTGTCTCCACCCAAATCTCATCTTGAATTGTAGCACCCATAATTCCCACGTGTTGTGGGAGGGACCTAGTGGGAGATAATTGAGTCGTGGGGGTGGTTTTCCCCATACTGTTCTCATGGTAGTGAATAAGTCTCATGAGAGCTGATGGTCTTATAAGGGAAAACCTTTTTTGCTTGGCTGTCATTGTCTCTTGCCTGCTGCCATGTAAGACATGCCCTTCACCTTCTGCCATGATTGTGAGGCCTCCCCCGCCATGTGGAGCTGTGAGTCCATTAAACCTCTTTTTCTTTATAAATTACCCAGTCTCAGGTATGTCTCTATCAGCAGCAAGAAAACAAACTAATACAGATACAGTGGAGTTCACAGAGCTGTGACCGTGCATCATTGTTTTGTTAGGATTAGGTTCTGCTGCATAAACAGAATCTACTCTGCTTGGTGCCACACCCTGACTTCATTCCTTCCCTTCCCAGTCCTACTTTCTACTCCCCTGCAGGCTTTTCCTAAGAGCGTACCTAGTAAATTACCTTCAGATGAATCATTATTTTGAGGCTCCTAGGGAACCCAATCTAAGAACCACCATCACTCATGGACATTAAGACCTATCAGATTCCAAGCCAGTTCAACCAATCACAACTCAGCACCTCATCCTTGCTGGTCACATTCACATTAGCGATAGCAGTTAATATTTGTACCAGACACTGTACTAAGTGCTTGATATATATTAATTCATTTAATCCCCACAGTAACTCTATGAAGTAGGTAGTCTTTTTTTTTTTTTTTGAGATGGAGTCTCGCTCTGTCGCCCAGGCTGGAGTGCAGTGGCCGGATCTCAGCTCACTGCAAGCTCCGCCTCCCGGGTTTACGCCGTTCTCTCGCCTCAGCCTCCCGAGTAGCTGGGACTACAGGCGCCCGCCATCTCGCCCGGCTAATTTTTTGTATATTTTAGTAGAGACGGGGTTTCACCGTGTTAGCCAGGATGGTCTCGATCTCCTGACCTCGTGATCCGCCCGTCTCGGCCTCCCAAAGTGCTGGGATTACAGGCTTGAGCCACCGCGCCTGGCCTGAAGTAGGTAGTCTTATTATCCACATTTCCAGATGAAGAACTGAGAACCAGAGAAGTCAAGTAACTTGCTCAAGGTCACACAGGTAATAAGTGGCGTGGCCTGAATTCAAACCTAGACAATTTGGGTTTTTGAGTTTGGGTCTTAACAGCACTCTCTGTAGCTAGTCATTGCAATGCACCCAGTAGAACTCAGTAACTAAATGGTAAGAATTGTTAATGTGAGCAACAGAGACCAATTGGGAAGTGAATTACCCATGGCTAATATAATAATTTGGTTGTAAAAGCAACCAAAGTGTCTATAAGAAAGAAATTTTGAATAAAGCCCTGGGCAAAAATAAAATAAAATTGAGCGATTTTGAAAAAAATACAACAGGTTTGTGTATCATGTTTACCTGGGGCTTTGCTGGGGTTACCTCTGACCTCTAGACATCCTGCACATATTAACACCACACACACACACACACACACACACACACACGTGGAGATGTTGTCTTTACAAAGCTAAAGAAGCCCATGCTATTCTCATGAGGCCTCTGTTGTCTGAATTTCTGCTCACAGAAGCTGGGGCCATCTTATCTGGGTGATAGCCAAGAAAGATGGTGTTGGGGGTTACTTGAAGCTTGAGCTAGGATGAGGGAGGTAGGCACAGAGATGTGGACTGTAATGTCCTAGATGGCTTCTCCCATCACATGTGTGGTGGTTGGGTTGAGATGGCTGAAACAGCTGGGTGCCAGCCAGCACCTCTCTTCCTCTCATTCACTTTCTTTTCACGTGGCCTTTCTTGTGACTGGCTTCAGCTTCCTCACAATATGGCAATTTCAGAGTAATCTGACTTCTCATATGGGGAAAACATTCCCTCAAGAGTGCAAGCAGAGGCTGTCTGACCTCTCTCAAAGGCCTAAAAGGGGCACAGCATCTCTTCTGCCAAAGTTCATTGATCAAATCAATCATAGAGGCCAACCCAGATTCCAGGGAAGGGAAAAGGATCTCCCCTCTCAACAGAAAGAATGGCCATTTTTACCCTGCCACAGACTGTAGTTTAAGCAAGATAGACATAAAGTTTTATTGTTATTAGGGTGTTGGGATTGTTTGTTACAGAAGCTGACTTATGCTGAATAATGCACCTTGTCATCACTGCATGTATAGGGGCTTATTCTCATCTTCCATCAAAAAGGGTCATCTAGTAAATGAAGCAAAACTGAAGGAATGGAAGACACCATCCAGGGAATATTCAATCTCTGTTCCTTCTCAAGACCTCAATTTCTGATCTTCTTCCGACTCCTTTTGCATTGAAGAAAAATAAGTTCAAGTAGTAGATGTATGAACTCTCATATTTGGTTCAAAGAACAGTTTTCATCAGGGAAATTGAGCTAGTAGTCAAAGTGATTAAAGCCATTTGGAGGTAATGAGCACCTCACTACTGGGAGGCATTTGCGCAGAGGCTGGTGTCATTGGGATGTTGGAGTTGAAATTCAACCACTATCCCTTCCACTACTGAGGCTGCTTTTCCTCAAACCCAATGAGATCCCAGTTTGGTGGAAGTCTTTTCCAGCCCATGAGATCACCTGGGTGGAAATCTGAGCTCTTGATTGTCATGAGCAGGCAACCAGGGAGTGTAAATATACATCTTTCTAGAAAGTTCCAAGGCCAGGTAATAAGAAACTAGTCCTTGGCATTTGATAGAAAATAAAGGATTTCAGAAGTTTTTTCAAGCAAAGACTGGAGGCTGATAATAATAAAGATGTGTGAGTGTGAAATAGATGAGACCTTGACTTCTGCTTTGCCTGGGTATGGGGAGGGGTCTTTTGTAATCTACTGTGGATTTCTCTAGAATAGTGACAATGTCTTAAATATGCTTGGTTCCTTTCTTTCCCTCCACCTCAACATCCTGTGCTTCATCTCTAACTCCAAAATACATACTGAATGTGTCCCTTTCTCTCCACCTCTGCTGCCCACACCCTGATCCAAGCCACTATCATTTCCTGCCTGCACCACTGCCCCAGCCTCCCAAATGGCCTTGGTCACATGCTCATCTCTCCCCCTACAATCCATTTTGCACACCTGAGTCTGAGAGATCTTTCTGAAACAAATCATGTTACTCTTCTGATTAAAACTCTCTCATGGTTTCTCATGGCACTAAGAAGAGAGTCAGAGTTCCTGCAATGACTAGAGGCTCTACAGATTCCAGCCCTTTCATGTCTCATTGACCTCATCTCCTACCCTCTTGTCCTCAGGACTTGCTGCTCAGCCATACGGGCTTCCTTTCAGTTATTCATTCATTCACCCAGCGCGATCCCACTTGCTACTCTCTCTGCCTGAAACGTTATTCCCTTCCCATCTTCTTGTCATCCTGATCTCTGCTTAATGTCACCTCATTAGAGAGACTTTCCATGATCGGCCTATGTAAAACACAGCCCCTCATCCTTCTGTATCCCCCCACCCTTCTTTCTTTTCTTTATGTCATCAATTTATTTGCCTATTTATTTATCCAACATCCTCTACTCTAAAAGGTTATGCCCAGAAGACACTTTGGCTATCTTGTTTTCTGCGATATCCCTCTAGCCTAGAACAGCACTTGTCATAATCAATTGAATAAATGAAAAAGTATCAAATAAATTAAAAAATGAATGACCACTTGGCACGCCCCCAGGTTCCAGCAGAGATCTGGACATGCAGTAAGCAACCACTAACTTTCTTCCATTTGGTGACTAAATGGAAAACAAAGTAGGCAATGGCTTCATGTCGTCACTGTGTTGTGGTTGTGTTTCAGTATATGCAACATGGTGATTTTGTTCTTCAGAGGGGTTCCTCGCATCCCAGAGAAAATGACTTGAGACACAAACTGCAGGACAAGGTCAGTCTACCAGGATCCTGCCCAACTCTATCTGAGCTCCCAAAAACTCATTCATCTGCCTTCTCCCTGACCCACCTTACACACTCCAAGTTGACCCAGCAAGGAGCTGGTGGGTGAGTGAATATCTTCAAGGCTTTTTTAAAACAGACCATCAACACTCAGAATGTATAGCCTTAAGTGTGTTCCTAGAAAGACAGACTGTCTGGGAAGATAGAATATATAATCAGAATTTCTTAAGTGGTACTGCTTGGATACTGTTGTGAGACATTAATTTGTATTTTCTCTCTTTTCCTTCCTTCCATACAGGCAGGTGGCTGGCTTGGTGGTTGATTGCTTTAAGGGAGGAATGTGTCAGGACTAAAGGCAGAAGTATCCCCCGAGATTTCTGTCTTTGTTGCTGAAAACTTAAACATGTGAGGATAGGTTTGTGGGAGGAGGTGGAATGGCTTAGATGACTCAGAAAGGAGAGAGAGAGAGAGACTTCCCTGAGATTAAGAAAAAGAGATGTCCTCTGGGTTGGGGTAAGAGAGAGAATCCAGTGGGTTCCCAGAGAAATAGGCAGGCAGAAAGCCCCCAGGGAAAAATGGTACATGATGTGTCCGTGGACATAAGACCACAGGGACCTGGATCTCCAGGCTTGCCAGAGATCCTTGGGTCCCATGTCTGGAGTGAAAGCAGCATACAGAACTTGGAGCTGAAGGTACCACACAGATGAATGGAACTCTCAGGAGTAATTGACACCATAGATCTCACACTCCATTCCTTGGCACTGGATAAGATCCTGGATCTTTGGCAGTACAGATGCATTGAGCTGAGGGCCACTCTAAGAGGCAGAGGCTGAAGTTCCTGCTAGTGCTACAAGGTTCAGAATGGGAAATTTGGCTGTTTTGTTTGTTTGTTTGTTTTTTAATAAGGAGATGTGACTATTCTTGCACCCTACACTTTTGAGACAGAGATTCCCATCCACTCTGTGTTTATTATTGGAGGGATGAGAACTAAATGAGAGAGGAAGCAATAGATGGGGCACAATGACAGAGTTTCTGGTTGACTAAGGGGGTGGCCAGGCCTCTCATACTTGCTTTCCAGGGTGTCCTTGAGGAGTTCTCCAGGAGTTGCTTCCCCTGGCTCTGTATTCATGGTTAAGGAAGTAATCCAGGCCTAATGATGCCATAAGCATGATCACACCTTCTTTTGTGTAAATAATGTCTGATAAAATGAGGTGTGAGCCTGCTGTTGCAAAGAACACTTAGCTGTTAAATGCTTTCTTTTCCACTCCATTGACTTTCCCTATTTATAGCTTTTCAAGCAGAGCGTTTGTGTCATATTCCTTTCTTACCAGCTGCTGGGCTCCTCAACTTAGTTCTGAAGGAAAACCCACAAGTACTTCCCTGGCATTACCTGTTCCGTATGGCGCTGGCCTCTGCTTGGGTCAAGAGTCAATAGAACAAAGTGTGGGGTGAGGTCTTGTATTAGTCTGTTTTCTTTTGCTTATAACATAATACCTGAAACTGAGTAATTTATAAAGAAAATAAATATATTTCTTACAGTTATGGAGGCTGAGAAGTCCAAGGTGGAAGGTGCTGCATCTAGTGAGGGCCTTCTTGCTGGTAGGGACTCAGTAGAGTCCCCAGGCAGCACAGGACATCACATGGAGAGATGGCTGAGTGTGCTAGTTTGGGTCCTTCTTCCTTTCTTTTCCTTTCTTTCTTTTCTCTTCTTCTTCTTAAAAGACAGGGTCTTTAAAAAAATTTCAATAGGTTTTTGGGGAACAGGTGGTGTTTGGTTACACGAATAAGTTCCTTAGTGGTGATTTCTGAGATTTTGGTGCACCTTCAACTGAGCCGTGTACACTGTATCCAATGTGTTGTCTTTTATCTTACTCCCCTCCCACCCTTTCTCCCAAGTCCCTAAAGTCCATTATATCATTCTTATGCCTTTGTGTAGAGACATGGTCTTGCTCTGTCACCCAGGCTGGAGTGCAGTGGCTTGATCATAGCTCACTGCAGCCTCAAACTCCTGGGCTCAAGCAATCCTCTCGCTTCCAACTCCTGAGTAGGTGGGACTACAGGGACACATCCCCACACCTCACTAATTAAAAATTTTTTTTTGTAGAGATGGAGTCTCCCTATGTTGCCCAGATTGGTCTTGAACTCCTGGTCTCTTCCTCTTAAAGCCACCATTTCTCTTCTCATGGTAATCCATTAATCCGTTAACCCACTGATCCATGAATGGATCAATCCATTCATGAGACAGAGCCCTCATGATCCAATCACCTCTTAAAAGCCCCACCCCTCAATACTGCCACATTGGGTATTAAATTTCAACATGAGTTTTGGAGGGGACAAACATTCAAGCCATGAAAGTCTCCTCTCTTCCTCCCTGGACTTGCCCCAGAAGCCTTTTTGCCAGATCAGTTAGTAACAGTCCCTTGACCTGGTTAACCTAGTCAGAGGTGAGGGGCATCTACTGAGAGGGGAGGATTATAGAAACTGGAGTGAGAGGAGGTTTTTTGTCTTGAAAATAGGACAAAGGGTATTGAAATAAGAACAACAAAAACACTCCAGTGAGGGTGATAACATACTAATATTAACATTAGTATTAATGTTAATGGGAATACTGTAGTTAACCTTTACGGAGTTGCTTACTGTATGCTGAGGACCATACGAAGAGTTTAAATGCGTTATCCATTTAACCTCACACCAACCCCACAAGGTAGGTTTTGAGTGGGCAGTATTGATCAGAGGGGAGTCCGCTTAGAGGAGGAGATAAGGTATTGTGGCTGCTGAATGAAAGTAAAATGAATTATGTGAACATGTTCAGGAGAAACCATAGAGGTCGATTTAGTCTTATTTGTAGGAAGACAAAATAAGGAACAAGGGTAGGCAGAATTGTGGGATGCTTTTTTGTTCTTTGACAGCAAGAGTGGATTTTAAATGTGCTTTTCTTATTTTTTAAATTTGTATGAATTTAGGGAGAAATGCAGTTTTGTTACATGGATATATTGTGAAGTGGTGAAGTCTGGGATTCTAGTGTAACCGTCACCTGAATAGTGTACTTTGTACCAATTAAGTAATTTATCATCCCTCAGCCCCTCCCACATTCTCACTCTTCTGGGTCTCCAATGTTTATCATCCCTCAGCCCCTCCCACATTCTCACTCTTCTGAGTCTCCAATGTCTATCATCCCTCAGCCCTTCTCACATTCCCACTCTTCTGAGCCTCCAATGTCTATCATTCCATGCTCTGTGTTCATGTGCACACACTAGCTGAGAACATGCAATATTTGACTTTCTGTTTCTGAGTCCTGGATTTTAACCCAGTAAAACTGAGGTCTCAGTAAAGACAGTATCCACACAGGCATCATTTCTGGTTGCCCCAGTAATAGGATCCTCACTTTAGGATAATATTATAATGAGAAAGTGAAAATGAAATAAACAGGAAGTCAAGAAAGAACTGTGTATGCCTAGTGAATGCCATCTTGGGAGGATGGAGATGGGAAAGGAGGGCAGGAGGGAAAACATTTGGATTATGTATAAAAGTTACCTTGAGATAAATTGGCATGGCATGTATCTTTGGCATCTCCCACAAACTTTAGGGAAAAAAATGGGATGGAAATAAATAATGAACTTGCTTATCCCCATTAACTAATCCTTTTCAACAATGGCATAGCCTCCTGGAGAAATGTGTTCACAGGAAATGGTGAAAGACCATCTTCCTGGTGTTCTGTGGCCTTGTACTTAGCTTTGAACACTGGGATCATGGTTGACCTGGGATCTGAGATGCACAGCCTAGAGTCAATCCTTGCCTCTCAGGGCACCACCAGGCAGTGATTTTGACAATCTACTGCTTAAAATTTTCTTCCTGCTCTTACTAACACCAGAGAGTTGGACATGTCCCAAAGGAGTAAAGGGGATAAGAGAGGAGATCAGCAGTTCTTATGTTTGACGCCACTTTACAGACAAGAAAATTGAGGTTAAGAAAGGTTGAGTAACACATGTGGTAGGGCTGGGGTTAGAATGCAAATGCTTCTGTCTCTAGTTCAAGCATGTCATTCTTTCCAGCGTCTTATTCACCTTCTCAAAACCAAAGAAACTCAAGGAGGAGAAAGAAGAAACAGTAGATTGCTTGCCAAAGTTTGTCACAGCTGTTTCCTTCTCTGAATCCTTTTCCTATGCCATGGAACTCTGAACTTCTCCCATCAAGAAGTAGAGTTTGGCTAGGTACAGTGGGTCACACCTATAATCCCAGTACTTTGGAAAGCTGAGGTGGGAGGATTGCTTGAGGTCAGGAATTTGAGACCAGTCTGGACAACATAGCAAGACCCAATCTCTACAAAAATTAAAAAAAAAAAATTGGACAAAATAGTGTGCACCATAGTCTCGGCTACTCAGGAGGCTAAGGCAGGAGGATCCCTTGAACCCAGAAGTTCAAGGCTGCAGTGAGCTATAACGATGTCACTGCACTCCAGCCTGCTAGACCCTCTCTCTAAAACAAATAAACAATCAAAAAAGAGGCAGAGTTTATGTCCTCACCCCTTGAAATTGGGCTGCCTATGAAACTTGCTGGCTTGAAATTGAGCTGGCCTTGAAACTGCTATGGAAGTGAGAGTGTGCCAGTTCTGAGCCCAGGCCTCCGGGGCTCTTCTGGGCTTCCATTCACTCTGTGTGAGCCCTGCCATGGCCATGTGAACTAGCCCAGGCTAGCCTGCTGGAGGACAAGAAACCCTAGGGAATGGAGCTGAGGACCTCCACTGATGCAGATACAAGAGATCAGCCGATGGTGGCCCCGGTCAGCAACCCAGGCATTCATGAACAAGAATAAATGTTGATTGTTGTATACCACTGGAGTTTTGTGATTGCTTATGACATGGCACTACTGTGGTAATAGATGACAAGTACAGAAGGCTATGGAGACTCCATCCTGGGAAGACGCACAATGGAATATTAGACAGCAGGATGAAAGAGTACGTTTAGCAGGTCACAAGGACTCTGGGAATCCGAAACCTTCTGAGGAGTCTGCACTCAGTGATGGATGGAAAAAAATAGATATTATCCAATACCGTCCTCGGAGACATTGCCTTGGAGAAACAAAAAGGAAACCAACATTCTGTGCCAGGTAGTCTAGAGTCATTCTTCCTTTTTCTCTTTGCAGCTATCCCCATGAACACCATTTCACAGCTGAGGCAGGGAAGGGACAAACTCAAGGTCATACAGCTTAAAAGTGGCAGAGTAGGGGCCAGGCACAGTGGTGCATGCCTGTAATCCCAGCACTTTGGGATGCTGAGGCGGGTGGATCACCTGAGGTCAGGAGTTCGTGACCCAACCTAACATGGTGAAACCCCATCTCTGCTAAATGCAAAACAAACAAACAAACAAAACCGGGTGTGGTGGCACATGCCTGTAATCCGAGCTACTTGGGAGGCTGAGACAGGAGAATGGCTTGTACCTGGGAGGCAGTGGTTGCAGTGAGCCAAGATTGAGCCATTGCACTCCAGCCTGGGCAATAATTGTGAAACTCCATCTCAAAAAAAAAAAAAAAAGTGGCAGGGTAGGAATTCTCACCAAGGTCCAATGGACTCCAAAGACCACCTTCTTAATCAACTCCATGTTTTCCATGTAGTCATTGAGCAGGCATTTACTATGCCAACCCTGTGCTAGGCTTAGAATTTCCTAGTTGACTGTAAGATAGTCTCTGTCCCCAGAGAACTGGAAGTCCATGTGAAATAGGGTGTTTTTGGTGCTATGAGACTAGTCACTCATGGACTTCCAAGGTGCGATTCCTTCTCAGTAGAGGAATGTTGGGTCAGAGGGTTCTGGATTCAGGTAATCATCAAAGGGCAATGGATTTCAGTTACTCAAGTACTTTGGCTTCTTGTTTTGTTCCTCATCCTGAAATGGGCTTGGGATTTAGGCCCTGGTTATGGACTTTAGGCAATACTGAATTCAGAGCTACTGTTCCATTGGGTTCTGGGCCCGAGAGTGCTTTAACATGGATTATGGAGAGGGCTCTAGGATTAGACTTGGATTAGACTTTGAATTCTGTCTGAATTGCACAGGGAAATGTTAGGTCTTTACATAGCTATGATTTTCACTAGGCTTGGGATTAAGTTTTGTGCTCCATTAATCTCTGCACTTGGCTTAGAACACCAGTATCTTGGCTGGGCTGGAATCTAAGATGGATGAGGCAGGTGGGCTCAGGGCCACCACCATATCTCAATGCCTTGACTGGCCTCTCTTTGATTTCTCTCTCCTTCTCTTGCTCAATCAGCAACTACTATCTCATCTCCTGGGAAGTTTTCTTCAACTTCATTGAATGAAGTCCACACTTTCTCCTTCACCCAGGTGTGAAAATAAGAAAGCAAGCTTTCCAAGGTTCTTTAATCTATTTACCACTTCCCAAAAATAACTCTACCACTTCCTTAACCCTTGCTATTGGCGAATCCTGTGTTGATCTTATGCCCTAGAATCTAGAAGAACTCTAAGAACAGATTCTGACTGCAAAATCCCAAGACTACTGTTTCTAAGGGCTCCTGGCCACTGGATTGAAGGTGACCCTAAGGTCACCTTCTGAAGGGGTTGGGGGCCACCAGGCCATGTGCTGAGGGGTTCAGTGTGTGCAAAGCAAGCTAAGCAAATCAAGCGAGCTGGGATGCTTTGTTTTGGAGAATTTTTTTTTTTTTTTTTTGGAGGTGGGGGAGTTCCTAACAGAAAAGTTGGTAGCTACCATATTTCTATAGGATCTAGGCCAGCAGGTGGCTGTATACCCAAGCCCACTAAAAAGCCCATAGGGCCAGAAACAGGTGTACAGAAATACATCTCAAGATTCAGAGCTAGGATTGACAGAGAATGGGGCCACAGCTGGAAGCCACAGTGAGAGAAGATACAGGAACAAGGAGATGGGAAATTTAATAATCACATTAAAAAATTAAACACTAGGCCCCAGTGCTTGTCACTTTCCATCCGTTGAGATTCACAACACTTGACATCCAATTATAATTGTGGGTTCCTATAAAACAGCCCATTAACTGCAACTATAAATTATTATTGCTTATGTGGAGTAGGCTGCTGGCTTAGTGGCTGATACTGAGGATTATGGAAATTATTATCAAGCAGC
The DNA here is from genome assembly GCF_009764315.1 of Trachypithecus francoisi. Taxonomy (NCBI): domain Eukaryota; kingdom Metazoa; phylum Chordata; class Mammalia; order Primates; family Cercopithecidae; genus Trachypithecus; species Trachypithecus francoisi. The sequence goes on from NW_022681455.1 coordinate 76,049,554, forward strand.
AATGTCTCTCTGAGTCCTCTAGCTCTGGGGAAGATGTATGGACCCTGGAAGAATGAAGAGGGCTTCCTAGGAGTTTTGACTACATGTTTTGCCACAAATTGCAACTTGCTTTGTAATTGACAAAGGGAGGGCTTCTTTCTCTACCACTCCTCAAATTTCCCATCTAGTCACCTCCCATTAGACAGGAACTTGCATGGCTGTGCTTGAGGACCTGGTATACAAGTATACACATACACACACATGCACGCAGCTACAGATGTTATTAATGTCTCTTATTTGCTGAGTGCTTTCTGCATACCTGGAAAAAGTTAGGTGACTTATCTATGTTTTCATTTTGTCTTCATATCACCTTATGGGATGGTGATACAGCTAGTCCCATTTTACAAACGAGGAACTGAGGCACGGAGTGATTATGAGTTATTTGCCTAAGGTCACCGAACTAGTAAAGGATGGAGTCTTGATTTAAACCTAGGCAATTTCACTCTGGTCTGGGCTCTTCACTACTTTCACATGCTGCCTGCAGCAGATACCCTTTCACAAACAGCTGCTGACACTTCTGGATAGAACAGACATCCACAGATGCACTCCAAACACTTTGCAAATACAGTCCTGCAAAAGCTACCTGCTTAGCTGCTCATGGATTTATGCATAGACACTCCAATATGCACACACACATACACACATGCATCATGCATGCACACGCCATATGCATGCACATACATGCACATACCACACACGCACATGCATGCACACACCACACACGGATATGCATGCAATAACCCCCATACACACACTTGCAAATGCCAGCCACACACACACACACACTACAGACACACACACACAGTATAACTCTTGCCAACCACTCCTACTCCTGAAAAATAAATCAAGGCCGGGCACGGTGGCTCACATCTGTAATCCCAGCACTTTGGGAGGCCAAGGCGGGTGGATCATGAGGTCAGGAGATCGAGACCATCCTGGCTAACACGGTGAAACCCCGTCTCTACTAAAAATACAAAAAATTAGCCGGGTGTGGTGGTGGGCGCCTGTGGTCCCATCTACTCCGGAGGCTGAGGCAGGAGAATGGCATGAACCCGGGAGGCGGAGCGTGCAGTGAGCCGAGAGCGCGCCACTGCACTCCAGCCTGGGCAACAGAGCGAGACTCCGTCTCAAAAAAAAAAAAAAAGAAAAAAGAAAAATAAATCAACATACATCGTGGATCCAAATAAATGCTTTCTAAAATTCTTTAAAGAGCTTATTCCATTCTTTATCAATTCCTGAGTCAGCAACTTCGACTCTCCTCTCCTCCTCTGCAGACAGCACAGCTTCCTGGGAGGGGAGAACCACCAAGGAGCCTTGGGCGATTGCTGTCTTGCAATGGATTCTATTGCAGAGTAGGGCGCCCTCAGCCCGGATGGGGTTTTCTGTCAGCTTAACAGTGTCACTTCCTGTCTTCCAAAATTCACGAGAGCTTCTTGTCTACTGGTAGTACCTTTCTCTTCTTTTCCAGATTTTCTACAGTTTTAAAATTTGTATCATTTCAGTGGCATTTGGGGACGGAATAGAGATAAACATAGAGATTAGATTTACCCTTTAGCAAACAAAGATTGTCCATTGCATTTTAATATTTGGCAATTTTTGTTTTTGTTTTTGTTTTGTTTTTGTTTTTTGAGACAGAGTCTTGCTCTTGTCGCCCAGGCTGGAGTGCAATGGCACGATCTCGGCTCACTGCAACCTCCACCTCCCAGGTTCAAGAGATTCTCCTGCCTCAGCCTCCTGAGTAGCTGGGATTACAGGCATGTGCCACCACGCCCGGCTAATTTCTTTTGTATTTTTAGTAGAGATAGGGTTTCGCCATGTTGGCTAGGCTGGTCTCGAACTCCTGACCTCACGATCTGCCCGCCTCGGCCTCCCAAAGTGCTGAGATTACAGGTATAAGCCACCGAGCCTGGCAGTAGTTTTATTTTTATAGCAAAATAATATGTACCACTATTGACTGCTTTGCCACATATGACTTGGTATGTATTGTCACGTTTCATATCCCCTAGCAATCTGTGAGGTAGGGACCATCATCGCCAGTCCTTTTAACAGCTAAGGAAACTGAGGCATAGGAAAAGTTTACCTGATGAAACTCACATAGCTAAAAAATGGCAGAGCCAAAATTTGAACTCAACTTGTCTAACTCCAAAGCTTGTCCTTTTCACCTAACCTACACCTTCTTTTGGCCGAAAACAATATGTCTTAACCATTCCCTTTTTACAAGTGTAATCTTCTCAAGTCTCAAGAAAATATGGAGTAGGAATAATTATAAAAAGTTTTTTCATTTTTCTTGGCTTACATCTAAGAAGAACCTTTTAGCACAATCTCATTTTAAACTCCTGAATCTTCTCTTACTTTTTTTCCTTTTCCCTTATAATTTTTCTTTCCTGGACACGTTTACAGAGGGAGATCTTCTTGTTCTTTCCTTTTTGTTTGTTTGTTTGTTTGTTTTTTAAATGGGTCTTTGTTTGATCCTTTTGTCTCATACTAACGGGAATAGGAGAGCTTGTTTTTTTTTATTTTTCTTTTGCTGGATTGGGATTTGGTTACTTCTGATAATGAGTAGGAAGTGAGTTTCTAGGGGAGTCAGCATTGCAGAAGAGAAGTTTCCTGCTAGGCAAAGCAGTTTCCTTTCTGAGTTTATTTTGGCAGCAGAAGTTAGTAGGGCACTGCCCTCTCCTCTAAGTGCCCTCATTAAGAGCTCACTGCAGAAATGCCTCCGCTTGGCTTGGCGCACTGTCCAGGGGAATTGCCGGGGTGGACAGCTCCGTGGTCTAGCGCTAATGCTGCCCGTGTCTCACGTCCTGTGTCCTGTCCTGGTCCCATCACTCTGCTGGAGGGATCTTTGTGGAAATCCCTCTTCCAGCCCCAGCTTTTGAATGGCTAGCTTCCCTGTCTCCCAGTATTGATGAAGGTCTCCCCCGACCCATTTTTTCTATTTCTGTGACCATTTCAATTGGACTTTATGAAGGAGAGGAATTAAAAGCAGGAGCTTCAAGTATTCTAATGAAAATGCAAATTTAAAATTTTCTTTTTAACAAGAAAAAGGACTGAAAGGATAAATATTCAAATATATATCTGGGTAGTGGAATTATAGGTGATTTTTATTCTTTTCTTTGCAATTTTTCTTATCTCAGTTGAGTATCTGTTACTTTTCATTGATAGTTTTTTATCTCTTAATTTTAAAACTTCAAACATATAGAAAATAATATGACAGACATCCACATACCCACCATAAAAGTTTAATACATGTTAACATCTTCCCTATTTGTTGCAAACTTTTTAAAAAAATTTTTCCTAGGATATGTATTCCTTTTCTAAACGAAGACTTCAGTACTCAGAGAAAGCTAACTCAGGGACTCTCTGAGTCCTAGAAGTAGTTCATTGCTTAACAATGAAATAGGCAGTTAGCACTGCCAGAGAGGCCTGGTACCTGGCCATCAACCAGTTCAGGTTTTGGAGTAGTGCTGCCGTTAAACAGACTCAGGGAGGGAAGCTGGAGGGTGTGTATACCAGTTTAATGCCTGGGAAGATTTCCCCCAATCCAGAGTCTAGAGACGTCCACTCCATGCCTTACAGACCTCTTAGAGCCTTGCTACTCAAAGTGGGGTCTTAGACCAGGATCTCTTGGCAGCTTTTTAGAAATGCACTGTGTTTCTCACATGAAAATGTGCATACGAGTCACCCGGGGGTCTTGTTATAATGCAGATTCTGACCCAGCAGGTTGGAGTCGGAACTGGTGTTCTGCATTTGAACAAGCGCCCAGGTGATACTGCTGATGCTGGTCTGCAGGACACACTTTGAGTCACAGAGTCTTAGAGGGCTCTGTGTTACCCCAAGCTGAAGGAAGCCACCCTGGCTGTACGTGGCTGGAATCTAGTCTCATTGGTCAGACCCAATGTTGCACTGGTTTTTACATTTTTGGAATACCACCTTGCTCTTGGAGAAAACGTTTGGCCATTAGATCACTTTAGGTTTTGCTTTCAGTTTTGTGTGCCTCAATTATTACAAATTATTGTAATTAACTCTTTGAATAGAGTCCATCAGGGCAAACTCAAAGCATAATCTATTCTAGCTAGAAAAAAAGGATACATTTCTCTAATTTCCCAAATCATTATCCATATTCAGTATATCTCAACGTGGGATGAATGTCTCATTGTTGGTGTGTTTAAGTAGTGCATTGATGGTTTAAACAATTTCTTTTTAGCATTTGTTGGGCTTTGAGAGAACCAAAAAGGCACAACCCTATTATTTTTTTCATCTGAAGTCTGATCCAATTGAGAAAAAGACAAAGCGTAAGTCAGATGGGAGATTGTGGTATCTCATTGTGGTAAAGACTCAACTGCGATCTGATTTTATTAGAGTCAAGGGCCCTACTAATGCCCATCACACCTCGTACCCCAGCTGGAACATTGGGCAGCCCACCTGAGGGTACGTGTGATTCTTAGGAACAGACTCAATTGCCCAGATCACTGCGTGACTGTAGTCAGGTTGGAGAGGAAGGAGGAAGAGACAAAAATGAGTTATTTACGGCCGGGTGCAGTGGTGCATGCCTGTAATCCCAGCACTTTGGGAGGCCGAGGTGGGTGAATCACCTGAGGTCAGGAGTTCAAGGCCAGTCTGGCCAACATGGTGAAATCCCTTCTCCATTAAAAATACAAAAATTAGCTGGGCGTGGTGGTGTGCGCCTGTGGTCCCAGCTACTCAGGAGGCTGAGGCAGGAGAATCGCTTGAACCCAGGAGGTGGAGGTTGCAGTGAGCCAAGATCACGCCACTGCACTCCAGCTTGGGCAACAGAGTGAGACCCTGTCTCAAAACAAACAAACAAACAAGCAAGGATTTATGATAAATTACCTCCACTCAACCAGGAAATGACCAATGACTGCACCCACCAACCAGATAAATTCTGTGAAAAGGAGAAGGAATAAGTAAAGTCTAGGAGTGTTTTGTGAAAACCCCTTCTCTTGAAACCAGATGAATGTGGGAAGATACTCCCTTATAGCAATAGTTATGCTTTTGTATTTTATTTTATTTTATTTCATTTCATTCATTTATTTAGAGACAGGATCTCTGTCACCCAGGCTGGAGTGCGGTGGTGTGATTATAGCTCACGGCAGCCTCAACCTTCTGGGCTCAAGCGATCCTCCTGCCTGAGCTTCCCGAGTGGCTGGGACCACAGGTGCATGCCACCACATCCAGCTAATTTTGCTTTTTTGTGTGTTTTGTTTGTTTGTTTGTAGAGACGGGGTCTCACTATGTTGCTCAGGCTGGTCTCAAACTGGACTCAAGTTATCCACCCACCTTGGCCTCCCAAAGTTCTGGGATTACAGGCCTGAGCCACTGCGCCCGGCTGCTTTTGTATTTTAATGAATTAGGGTTAGTGGAACTGACTTTTCATTTATAATAGTCCTGCCTCAGCCTCCCGAGTAGCTGGGACTGTAGGGGTACATGCCACCAAACCCAGCTAATTTTGTGGGGTTTGTTTTGTTTTTTTTTTATAGAGACGGGGTCTCACTATGTTGCCCAGGCTGGTCTCAAACTCCTGGGATCAAGGAATCCACCCACCTTGGTCTCCCAAAGTGCTGGGATTACAGGCCTGAGCCACTGCTCCCAGCTGCTTTTATAATTTAATGAATTAGGATTAGTGGAACTGATTTTCCATGTATTATAGGAACATAAGGTCTCCTTTTTAAATAAATTGAAGTAAATAAAATGAAGATAACTTAAATGAAGATTAAAGTAATAATAGTACACATAGTATGTGGATATGGCAAAATTGTAAAGATGATGCTCAAATGTCCAAAGTCTGGGAAACACTGGCCCACTGACTAGTCCCTGAAATCTCAATGCCACATTTCATCTTCGTAAACTGAAGACCAGGGTCACTTGTCCTAGTGTTTTCCAGAAGGGACAGAAAAGGAACAGAAGGCTTTAGTTTAGTTCTTTAACCATTGACCATTTTTGATTTGGTTTCACTCAATAGAGTGGTTAGAACAAATAAACTAAGACCCTTGACGTATTATTGGTCTTGATTTCACATATATAAATCATTTATGGGTCGAGTCATATGATCTTAATAGTATTGATCCAAGGCTTTTAATTCTGTCTCTCTCTTTTTAAAAGTTCACTGAGAGAATCTAAGTGGGTAGGATACCAAATTCTACCTTTAAATGGCATGAAATGAGACTGTGTCCTTCAACAATTTGATGCAGCTTTTAGACGAACTAGAAACATGTCCGACCGCTGTAGCAAACAGGGACACCAGTTTCCTTTTATCCATTACATGTCAAGGTTATAGTCACAGTTTCCAGGAGGCAGCATGATACAGCCAAACCTGTTGACTAAACGGTGCTAGGCAGAATTAGCTAAATGCGACTGATGCCAAAAAGAAAACATGGATTTGGTAGAAAAATCTCAGCATCCACATGGTGACATTAAATTATTCTACCCCAGAGGTTCATTCACTCTGTTACCTAGGGGCCATGTGCTGCCAAATTTCCCTGAAAGGTTGACTGCTATACATTTGAACTCAAAATCAAAAGCCCTCTGCAAGCATGCTTAAATAAGGTATGACAGGCCGGGCGCGGTGGCTCAAGCCTGTAATCCCAGCACTTTGGGAGGCCGAGACGGGCGGATCACGAGGTCAGGAGATCGAGACCATCCTGGCTAACACGGTGAAACCCCGTCTCTACTAAAAAAAAAAAAATACAAAAAACTAGCCGGGCGAGGTGGCGGGCGCCTGTAGTCCCAGCTACTGGGGAGGCTGAGGCAGGAGAATGGCGTAAACCCAGGAGGCGGAGTTTGCAGCGAGCTGAGGTCTGGCCACTGCACTCCAGCCTGGGCGACAGAGCGAGACTCCGTCTCAAAAAAAAAAATAAGGTATGACAGCTGCCCCCACTAAAAAATCCCTTCAGAAAAGATGGAGCCATCCTATAATTGAGTCCTAATAAAGTCTGTATATTAAAAGGCATTCTCTACTTTCTTTTGAACCATGAAGTACTGTCTGTACAGTCTCGCGTGAGCTGACTTAATGCTAATCTGGAATGTTTATATAGGTCACCGGATGGACTTGGTAACAGAGAAGGCAAAGAAATTTAACACAGATTTAGTCCTTATTCTTGGTGATGTGAACTCACAGTGCAAGAGTTGGATGTAAACAATGTGCTAGAAGGTCATTTGAACCAGCAAGATGTGAAGTGACTAAAAAAGAAGACAACGTGTATCTGTTCTCTAGTCCCAGGTCTAACAAGCTTTGCTGATGGAAAGTTCTTCTTAAAAGACAATTTAAAGTTTAGTGTTGCAGCGTAAGTCTTTTCCTCGTGAAGATAAGAAGTTAGAGTTTTAAGTTGTTGATTTGAGTTCTGACTGGTAACCTCAGACAAGTCACTTAAAAACAAAAACAAAAAACTGCTGGGATCATGACTCCAGCCCTTCATGACCAACCACCAGGTAGGTCAACTGTCCTAACATCTTGGGAATGGGTGCATGGGGCTGGGAGAAAATTTCCTTGGTGTCACCACACGTGGATTTGAAAACTTGGGCCTCCCAGACAGCTGTTAGATAATGCAAAATAAAATCCTGATGTCAAAGATTAATGAGCATGTAAATAATATCATTTCATAAGATTTGAGGGGAAAAGCAGTATTTTAAATTCATATATTAATGTAATTTTAAATACAATCCGTCAGAGTAACTAAAATAATGAGACATTACAAGCAGATGGCTATCTCATCTAAATTTCTAAAAGTTTGTATTATGTTGAAACGTATGAAATTGCTACTTTTGTAAGTCAGAACTGCTAAGTATTGGCAATTTCATGTGGTTCAACTTTACAAACTCAAATTGGCAGAATACTTTAAAAAATACCATTGGGAAAATAGTGGATCATGTTAGTGGGGGCAGGCATTTATGCTACAAGGTGAAAGTGGCACCTTGGAAGTATCTGACCTCAGAATCTTTAAGGATAGGGCCGTGATGGCATTTTGGAGATTCAGTGGAGTGTTTGTTGAATTTTTTACTTAACTGAGAACATTTTGGGAGACAAACTCTTGGCTCTTGACTCTTGGTGATATGGAAATGATATGGATATGGAAATGTTGGATGTACACAATCTGTTGTAGGGTCATCTTAACCAGCAAGATATGAAGTGATTTCATATTTCAATTATGATGATATACCTAGAAATTATAATGTCTGTTGACTATTTGCCCAATTTTTTTGACAGATAGATCTTCTTTCATACAATGTCATAGAATACTTGTCTTTCATACACTCACCAGTGACGTTAGTGGCAAATTGCTTGCCTCCAGCTAATGCCAAAATCGAATGGTGGAGGTTCTAGGGAGAGTAAGATCATCACTGTTCATCTCTCGGAATTCTACCGGCTTTCTCACTCTATCAACCCATACCACCTATAATTTGCAGTTCTTGCACTGTATCACCTTGATCCCCCCTAGACTCGCCCTAATAGAACCATTATTTCATACGCTTTCTAATTCATACTTATCATTAGTTTGTATAGAAAATAGCAATATGAGGATTATCCTAGGATTTCCGGTGAAAATAATTATAGAAGATCCACTATGTTGACCAGCATCTCTTATATAAAGAGGAAATGAGCCCTGTCTCCTTGGAGCTCACGTCATTAGACCAGATGATGTCGTAAGAGACACATCACCCATCAGTTTTCCTCCTTGTTTTTGCTGTTAGGAAACTCACATCTATGTTTGAGCTCAAACATCAGAGAGCTTTTCTCACTATAGTGTTTCTTTATACGATTCTACCTCGCTCTTGATTCCACATGAAATTGCCAATACTTGGGTATTTTGACTTACAAAAGTAGCTATTTCATAATATATTTCATACGTCTTAACATAAACTTTTAGAAGTTTAGATGAGATAGCCATCTGCTTATAATGTCTCATTTATTTTAGTTACTCTGACGGATTGAATTTAAAATTACTTAACTTTTTGTCAGGAATTTTGTGTTGACCCCTGTAGCAACTCCACCCCCAAATGTCAGCTTAGCTTTGGAGAGCAGGCTTGGTCACATTCCCATTCTATACCCCTGTCTGCTTGTTTTTGTTGCTATAAACAGAGCACCAGGATTTTTGTCTGATTTCTTAGTATGAGCTCCACTTCTCCGTTAGTAATATACTGGACTTAATGAACAGTAGGAAAAAGACAACGTATATCTGTTCTCCCAGGTCTAACAAATTTGCTGATGGCAAATTCTTCTTAAAAGACAATTTAAATTTTACTGTTGCAGCATACATCTTTTCCTCATAAAGATAAGAAATTAGAGTAAGAAGTTGTTGATTTGAGCTGGCTGTGTAACCTCAGACAAGTCACCTCTAAAAAAACTTCTGGGATTCAATTTCTTTCCTCTGTAGAATGGGAATAAAAATCTTTGTTATTACAAAGATTAAATGATATAAAGTACATGAAAGGACTTTATTTCCTTAAGCCAGTATACAAGTCATGTTACAATTATTCAAAGGCAGGAGGAAAATTGAAGTCTTGTATAAAATACCTTTGTGCCCTAAGTACTTTGCCCTAAGTATCTTTGTTTCTTCTTATTACCCAGAAGCTCCTTGCTATACCTCTGTCCAAGGGCTTGAATGGCTACAGCTTTTGGAAAAGGATCCAGGACTCTGACGGTGGCGTGTATTGCCCTTAAAGCCACTGTGAGGACCCTGGAACTCTACCCCATGAGGGCCAGGTTCATCTGAGTACAGTGAGCTGCAGAGCCCATGCTGATCTGCGACACAACAAAATGCCCAGCGTGGAAGGGTAGTTAGGTCAGGGGCTGAGCTGCAGCTACAGTCAAGCTATAAATACATCCTTCCCTCGAGGCCTGGAGAGGAACAGAGTGTCTTCCTGGAAGCCTGAGGGCAGGATAGCAGGCCCATCAACAGATGGCAAGATGCCAGCCCACGGCAAGGCTGAGCATATGTCAATTGACTGGAACTCCACAGATAAGCTGCAGACGGAGGTGTGCTGGCGTGGGTGCTATCCATTAAGTATGTGTCAGTCAGCCATGATCTAATTAGCCATGTGCAGTCAATCATGTTCTGGTCAGATGTGGATCAGCCAGACACATGTCAGTCACACAGACTCATCTCCAGTTCTTCAAGGCTTGTGGGAGTAAAATGAACGTCAGTCACACACACGTCCACTGGGTGCATTTCCATCAAACACACTGTTGCATGAGAAAGGGGCACAAACCACGTGCCCCCAGCAGCATGCAGGAAAAAGGCTAATGTAAGAATTAAGAAGTTGCTAGAAGCCCTTCCATCCTCCCTGGCTCTTCTCTTACCACCTTTCTGGTCCCTTTTCCTGCAGTCTGAGTGTGCTATGTACCCAGCAGTGCAGATGCCACATGGTGGGGGACAAAGAAAGTGGAGCGGCATCTTACTCAGAGATTGGGTTCTGGAGTGAACAGGTCAGATGACAAAGGCACGGAAGCAAAGTCGCCTTGAGAAATCCCCTCAGTCCAACTTCGCCAGTTTTACCTTCTGTGCATTTGGGCTTCTATACAAAATACCACAGATCTGACAATTTGTAAATAATAGAAATGTCTTTCTCACAGTTCTGAAGACTGGGAAGTTCAAGATCAAGGTGTTGACAGATTTCGTTTCTGGTGAGAGCCTGGTCTTTTCCGAGATGGCATCCTGAACACTGTGTCTTCGCACAGCGGAAGGGATGGGAGGGCCAAAAGGGGCCAAACGCACTCCCTCAAGCCCTTTTTAAAAGAGTGCTAATCCCGCCCATGAGGGTGGAGTCCTTGTGGCCTAAACCTCCCCAAATCCCCAATACGCTTGTATTAGGGATTCAGTTTCAACATGAATTCGGGAGAGGACAAACACTCAAACCACACTGCCTTCCATCATTGCTGCACATTGCTGTTGATTCAGTTGGTCAGAGGAAGTAGGTGGCTTGCGTTTGGGGACCACAGAGGATAACAAATAAGTAATAACTAACATTAGAATCACAGTTAGTAGGGAAAATGCTCACACTGTGAAGGGTATGCCGAGATCAAAAGGACAGAAGGTCTATGTCTCCTTTCTTATGGTTATCCTGCAGGATATGTTCATGAACAAGATAGCAGGTAAAATTGCTTATACCATTTAAGTCATCTCTTTTTTTCTCAGTTCGACAGAATAGGATTGGATTTAGGTGAGTTAAATGCTTTATGAGATGACTCCCTTGCATCATCAGATGAAATGCAATCTGATTTGCTTTAGAGGTGTTGAAAATGTGTTTGGTCCAGTGCCCAGAGCTCAGGCTAAATCCAGGCACCAGGCCCACAAGTGCATAAGAAAACTCCAGGGCCTCAATGTGTTCTCTCAGGTGTTCCCTGGCTACGGGAAGCAGGGAGAGTGGTGTGCCTGAGCTTGCTAGTTCTGTCTCCTGAGAGCTGATTGCACTTGTCTCTTCCTAATTTGCATGCAGCGATGCCACTTTGGTAGCTTGAAATTGGCCCAGGTGAGTGTATTTACACCAGGGAAATTGGCAGATGCTGCAAATCAGACGTCTTTCCTTCCCCTGATACTCCCTCAGAGAGCCGGTTTATGAGCTGGAGATAAAGGCAGGGAGAAGTTGGTGCTGGGGGCACTTGCCTTGAGAAGTCAAGTGGAAGGGATAGTGAGACAAATTGGAGGTCTCTAATGTGGGAGGTGCTGGAGTCATTTTGAAGATTGGTTGGAAAGTGTTGGTAAGCTAAGAGACAGCTTTTTCAAATAGTTGAAGTTTCATTGTAACACAGATTGTTCAATTTTCCCCCAATATTCATTCTCTCCTTCTTCCTTAGCAGAAACTCCAATTCTGGGTTGTCAGGGAAGCAATGTGTTCAGCTAAGAGATTACATTTTCTGGTCTCCTCTGTAGTTAGAGGTGGCCAAAAAGATGTTCATATAAGTTACTGGGCCAGGTGTGGTGGCTCACGTCTGTAATCCCAACACTTTGGGAGGCCGAGGCAGGTGGATCACCTGAGGTCAGGAGTTCGAGACCAGCCTGGCCAAGATGGTGAAACTCTGTCTCTACTAAAAATACAAAAGTTAGCCAGGTGTGGTGGCGCTCACCTGTAATCCCAGCTACTTGGGAGGCTGAGACAGGAGAATTGCTTGAACCCAAGAGGCGGAGGTTGTAGTGAGCCAAGATCACGCCATGGCACTCCAGCCTGGGCAGCAAGAGCTAGACTCCATCTCAAAAGAAAAAAAGTGAAAGAAAGAAAAAAAAGAAATAAGTTACTGGGTAGAATTTCTGGGAAATATCCTCAAGGGGGGTTGATTTAGTTAGAAGGAGTAATTTCTTTCTTTTCCTTTTCTTTCTGGCTACAACATAAATAGGATGGTTGGAGCCCCAGCAGCCATTTGGACCATGAGGATGGAAACCATGGAAAAGGATGGTGTGGCAGAAAGACCAAAGGAGGCTGAGTCCCTGATAACATAATGGAGCTGCTGCACCAACTTTTAACTGTCTGACTCCAGACTTCTTTGATTTGAGAGACTAAATCGCGGATTTATTTAAGCCACTGTTGTCAATAAAAAGCAGTTAGGAATACAGTTCCTAGAAGGCACATTCATAGTTTCATTTCACACTAGAAAAATGGAATAAAATGTGTTATAAGTTGTTTGCGGCAGGGAGGGGTCTTGCTTTTTTCCCTCGAGGTGATAAAAGCAACATGTTCTCAGTATTTACCAGGAAACCAAAGGCAAAGTTCATTGTCACAATGTGAGGAGCCCCACTGAGACAACTATTTATTGGCCTAAATTGGTTTTTCAGATCTCTGGTGCTGAACACTGGGAGGTGGTGTGACAGGGTGAGGAGACTGCGTATGTCTACCTAGGAAGGGGACTAAACAGGAAGGAGACCAGCAGCCCATCTTATCCTTGGAAAGGTGGGTTTGTATTTCTGCCCCTAGTACAGGTAGGTAGGTGTGAGATCCACCTTGAATCTATGGGAAAGCTGAGTATACTCCCTGGACTGGGATATGGTGTAGATGGGTCTGGGGTCAAATCTTGTGACCAGAATTTAGCCCAGTGGCCTTAATTCTTGGTCCCAATTTCCCCCACCTAAAACAATCATGCCTCCAGGTGCTTTTCAGACTGGCATGTAACACTCTTCCAAAAGATGAAAATTGCTCTCATTCTTTAAGACAGGGCTCCGCTGTCACCTCCTCCTGTCCTGATTTTCACCAGGAAAGTCTCCACTCTCTTCTCGGTGCCCTTCATCACATAGATTCCACTTATTACATTATATAGTAATTATTTGTTTATACGACTCTAATTCTCATTAGTTTGGGGGCTCCATGGGGGTGCAGGAAGGAAGGCCAATATGACTGTGCATCTCTGGAGCCCGGCTAGTACACCTAAGTGTTCAAGGCTAAGTGAATTAAATCCCATCAATTATTCATTTTTAAAAATTAATCTAGTAGGTTCTTCATCAAGTTTAAGGAAAAAATGTAACCTCATTGTCCCTCTGGGGCAAGCTTGTCCAATGAACAATTTGGTTCAACTTTTATGTAACAAAGTTGTGAGTTGTTTCTCAGCTGCCCAAACCCTCAGCTCATGTAACCTAAGCATGCTCACATGAACCAAGCTTGCAACTTCTGAGGAAACCTAAGTGACCAGACCAAGGAGCGGGGACTGAATGGAGAAGCAGATATCACACGGCAGGATCCAGAATCCAATCAGATCAGGCTCTGCTGTCACCTCATGGCAGGACCCAGTCAGATTAGGCCTCCTGACATCACCTTATTTCAAGATCCAATCAGATTGCACCTCATTACCCTATGCTTATGAAACCTGACCCAGCCCCAGCTCGAGGAGGCACTGCTTTGGAAGCTATCCCTGGTGTTCCTCTTACTGTTGCGAGTAATAAAAACCCCCTTGTTAAACCCCTCTTGGTTGTGGTCATTGGGCTGTCACTGGCCAAGCTACAAAACCTATCCATTGTGTGGGTAACAAGCTGAACTTCATCTAAGAGGTTGAGAGATTTATCATAAGTGGGAGAAGAGTGGGAAAGTGTTCCATGGCCTTCTTCATGAAGTTCTTGCTGATTCTGTGTTGTTCTCCTCGTTTATATGACCGTAAATTCTTGCATTGCTCCAGTTATTGCACTTTGCTCACTGTCTCATGTGTCTCCTGTGTGACTTGCTCCAGGACAGTGCTTATACTCTGGCAATCAAGGGTGTAGTCTTGAGACTAGAGCCTGACTTGACTCCTGGCTCTACCAGATGTGAGAACTTTAGACATTTTCTTTACTTTTTTTAAGCCTTACTTTTCTCATCTCAAAATGAGGAGAGCATCAATATCAGCTATCACGTTTGAGTGTGATTCCAAGCACTTCATATGAATTAAATTTGTTGAATCCTCATGAAGCCACTATGATATTGGTACAATTCTTAATCCCCCTATTTTATAGATGAGGAAACTGGCACAGGAACCTAAAATAACTTGCTTAAGGTCTCAGAGTAAGAGAGTAGTAAACTAGGGTTAGAACTTAGGCATCCGTGGTCTTAACCACCACACTGAATAGTTTTACTTTTGACTACACTTTGAAATAGTACTTGCCTTGGCCGGGCGAGGTGGCTCATGCCTATAATCCCAGCACTTTGGGAGACCGAGATAGGCGGATCACAAAGTCAGGAGATCAAGACCATCCTGGCTAACATGGTGAAACCTCGTCTCTACTAAAAACACAAAAAAAATTAGCTGGCCTGGTGGCGGGCGCCTGTGGTCTCAGCTACTTGGGAGGCTGAGGCAGGAGAATGGCGTGAACCTGGGAGGCAGAGCTTGCAGTGAGCCGAGATCGTGCCACTGCATTCCAGCCTGGGCAACAGAGCCAGACTCCGTCTCAAAAATAATAATAATAATAATAATAATAAACTATTAACAAAAAGGAAATAGTACTTGCCTTACAGAGTTATTGTAAGATATGGAAAGCACAATTGCCGGCATACAAAAAGCATTCAATAAATGTTACCTGTCATTACATCTGTACTTCCCTTTTGCACACATTCAGTAAATTTTTGTTGAATAGTTTTGAGTGTTAATAAGTGTTTATGAGGATGTAATAAAGAGACACATACACACAAGAAGACACAAAACCACACATAAGTATGCATCCATGGAGAGACACACATGTGCATACCAAAAGGACTGAATGTGGAGTATGAGGGATCACTAAGGATCACAATACCAGCAGAGTTGGAGAAGCTCCTGAAAGGCAGAGCTAGACAAATAGAAAGAGTCTTGGATGTCCAAAGGCAGAAGTATCTCAGTGCTAATTTCCAGATCATTCAGGGACATGGAATCCCAGTGAATGGGGAGGAACTGTAGACAGGGCTGCCATGCAAGACTGCAGTTTGTGCCTTACAAAAAGATGCCAGCTGGGGGCTGGGGGGCAGAGTGGGGGCTGATATCCAATCTGTACTCCATTCACCATGCTGTATACTCAAAATGCTGTGTCCACCCCAAAGACACACCTTTTCCCATTTATCTGCCAATTAAGAGTGCTTTTTTCTAACCTCACAAAGGCTAATGATGGCAATAAAGATCCCAAAAGACCTGAGTGATTTCAGGCAGAAGACAGAGCCGAGGAACAGGGTCTATTCTTGTGGTTAAGCAATGATCAAAAGGGCTAACATTCAGGTTAGAGAGCCCCAGAAGTTCATTCATGTACTCAAATAATTATTAAGTACTTATGTATGTCAGGCACTATGCTGAAAAATATGAGCATAGTCCCCACTCTCATGTAGCTTCCAGACCTCTAGAAGAGACAGATATCAAACAAGTAAACTAATATATAATGTCAGATAGTGATAAGTGCTATAATAGACTTTTAAGAATTACAAGATTGAGAGTGACTGGGGAAGACAAAGGGCAAGTTTTGAGTGGATATTTGAGCTTAGAACTGGATGATAAGAAAGGGATGGCCATGAAATCTTGAGGATTAGCTCTTTAGGAGGAACAAGTTGGTGTCAGAGTTTAGGGACAATAAGGACACCCAGAGATTTACCATCCCAAGTGGGGCATGGTTGAGAGTGAAAGAGGCAACGTTGATAATTATGCCAGGACAACAGGTATAAACTGGGTCTGAACTGGGAAAATGAGAGTGAGAGAGCACCTTACCCTAGGGGGCACAGGGACTGGGTTTATCTGGCCAGAGAATCTGGAGCCCAGCGTTTAGACTGAGCCACTTGATCCTGGGTTGTGAAAGTGATTTAATTCACCCATTCATAGGAAGAAGGAAATTGCTATGAGCAGTTCGGTAGTTCTGTTAGAGCTGCAGCTGATCTCAGCCAACAGAAGTACTGGAGCGGTTGTGGATTCCACTGCCAGGAATGAAGGGAATATGAATGGACTGCCTACTACGTGTGAGGCAAGTGTTTTCTCACTTAATCTTCACAACAAAAACCCCTTGTCATGCGTACAAATGTCCCAATTTACTGATGATACAATTGGCTCAAAGAAGTTAAATAATTTCCCCAAGGTCATGTAGCTAGGGAATGACAGAGGTGGGATTCAAACTCAGACCTATTGGGTCTGAGCAAATTGTGCTTGCTTCTATACCATATTGTCCTTAGACAGAGGCAGGGGAAAGAAAGCAGAGACTGAAACAGGTACAGACACATTCCAATATGTGTGGAGAAGCATACTCACATATTGACACAAAGCCACAGAGAGAATCAGAAACACCTGGAGGCTTTGCTACATTGATATGGTTCTGTGGCCAAGACAGCTAGATATCCCTCAATATCTGTTCTCCCCTTATTTCATAGAATAGCCTAGTTTTAGCTCAGTATAGTGACACCCAAATTAAAGATTACACTTCCCAGCTTCCCACACATCTAAGTGTGACCAAATAACTATGTTCTACCCAAGAGGGTGTAAGTCAAAGTGGTACCACTACCTTTGCACAACCACAGGAGGCACCATTCACAATATGAAGATGCTGTGAGTAGAAATGATGTTGCAACCTCAAATGGAAGAGGCATGTTCTTCCTGTGCCCCTTTTTGCTCCTAAGAGATTGAATGTACCAACGAACAATGGCAATAGAACTCTGATCCACAACCTCTTCAGCAACCTGCTTGGGAAGCCAGACCACAATCCCTGCAGCAACTGGCCCAGAATGAGAAAGACTTGTTCAGTAACTGCCAACTCCTCCATTTTTTGTCCCTGCTTCCAACTCAGGACCAGACAGAGAGTCACATAAACCTCTGAATCAATCACATAAGATGCCCGTTTTTGTTTTGTTTGTTTTGATTTTTGTTTTTGTTTTAGATGTCCAGGCTACAGTGCAGTGGTGTAATCACAGTTCACTGCAGCCTCGACCTCCCTGGGCTCAGATGATCATCCTGCCTCAGCCTCCCAAGTAGCTGGGATTACAGGACATGGCACAATCCTAGCTATTTTTTTTTTTTTTCATAGAGACAGGTTTTCACCATGTTGCCCAGGCTGGTCTCGCACTCCTAGGCTCAAGGGATCTGCCAGCCTCAGCCTCCCAAAGTGCCGGGATTACAGATGTGACCCGCTGCACCCAGCCAGATGACCCACTTCTAATGAGCTCACTTCCAGCTTTCCTATGCTAACTACCTACAATCAGGCACCCCTGAAGCCTTCTCTCTTTTCCAGTATGAACCTTTCCCACTGTTCTACCAGCCTGTGAGTTTCTGCCAAATGCAAGACTCCTTGCTAGAGCAAGGTCTGAATCGACGACCTCTGCTTGCTCTCTTTTGGATAGCCTTCATTTATTTCTACACCCTCTTCCTGCTGAGTGGAATGCAGATATAGTAGAATGCATGGGTCTCCAGTCTCTGGTGTCATGGAACTGCCGTCCACTCCAGGCTGTTAGTAAGAGAGAAATACATTTCAGCCTTTTAAGACACTGCCATTTTGTGTCTCTGTTTCAGCAACCTAACCAAACACACACACACGCACACACACACACACACACACCCTGAGGAGCCTTTCTAGTTCAGATTGAACATTCAAACTTCATCTATTTAAAGCATACTATTTTGGAACTTGCACAAGTTTTCCCTGGGGCAGCCTGGGTAAAAGGGTCCATTTGCACTGGATTAAAAAATCAGAGTTTGCTGAGCAGATTCATATACTCCAGATTTTACTCATTTAAACTAGGATTTTTAAGCATCTTTCATTTGCATACAATGATTGAGATGATAATTACGAGAGACTCATACCTATTCATTAATACTTGAAATTTACTTAGTCCGGGCAGTCTGAGAGTGCTTGTCATGCAAAAGAATAAAGCTGCATTTATGCGCACAAAATTCAAATTTTTCATCAATTCTGACTGATCTCTTCAGAATAAACAAGCAAATTGCATTGACTCCTTCTTAGGCGATTCCTTTGTGTCTCAACGCACTTCTGTCTCCCATTGGATATGGCTTTGGCCCCTATAAGGCCCAGAGTTACAGAACACCAAATGCTTTTGGATGGGAAGTGTATAAGGGCAATTAATTAATGCCCATATACAGTCTGCCCTTTTTCTGATCACCAGAGGCTCAGGGCCCCAACTTCCAAGCAGGAATGGCTTGCACCCTGTCACTTCTCCAGATCCACAGGGAAAGCACAGAGGCAGACCTGCAGAATTGATTTCTTGATGCCACGGATCCAGTCATTTGATTCCCCGTAAGACACTTGGGTAAGGAAGATGGACCAAGATGCAGAGTTGTTGTATTACACTTTAGTGTCTTCCACCCTTATAAGTCAAAACTGATCTTCAAGGAGCTTCTACTGTGCCTGACAGAGCACACAAAGTCCACGCGGTCCCCAGATGTTCAACAATCCTTCCTTGCTTCCTATGGATACATGGAGCTATCTGGAAAGCATCCCCCAGAAATGCAGTTCCTTGGGACACCCTTATCCACAACCCCAGACCTCCAACATCCATCCACCCTCTCACACATTCAACCATCACACATCTGCTATGTTCCTACTACATCTTAACAAGATATAGTCTTGACTCTTGAGGAGTTCATGGTCTATAGTGGAGGCAGAGATTTACACATTTATACAAATAATTATAATCTAGTATGATAAAAGCTGCCATTGAGTCATGTACAAGCTCCCCAGTGAACAGAAGAGTGAGCAGATAGCTTAGCTGGAGAAGGCTTCACAAATATCAAGCAAACGACACTTGAGTGAAGGGACCATGGGTTTCCATTAGCTGGAGACGTGTCAGGGAAGAAAGCATTCCAGGTGAAGGAAATGGCATGGGAATAGGTATGGAGACTTGAAAAACGCAACAAAAGGCACATCGTTCTGCAAGGTTGTAACAGAGGATGAAGGAGAAACTGTAAGTTGGGGTCGTCTTGGGTGCCATGCTGGAGGATTTGGCTTTACTGGAGGTTATGAGATACATTCAAGCCAGGGCTGGGAACTCAAATGCCTACAAGAGCCCGGCAAATGACAAGTCAGCAAGGGAGGGTGCCTACATGGGAGCTGTAAAACTGGGGAGTGCAGGTTCCATCCAAAGGCAGCAGCCAATTGTTGCCATGATGTGGGGTGGGCTTAGTGTAGTCAAGTCTCTCTCTCTCTCTTTTTTTAATAGGAAGCTGGAAATCCATATTTTTTACATACGAATGCTCCCAGTTTCTAACTGTTGACAGTTATTTCAAAATATCATCCTGGCCAAGCAAAAGGATATCTGATGCCCCATCAACCTTTGGACCTTCAGTGTGGCACTTCTGATCTAAAATTTCTAAGCAGAGAATGAACACAGACTTCTGTTTCAGATAGAGGGTGTTCCCATAGATCTCACATGATCTTTCTGTCTCAGCTTCTGCCACCAAGAACTTCTTTCCTCATCTCCACCACTTTGCCTGTGCCCCAAGTAGTCCTTGCCCTCCTCCCTGACCCCTAGACCACCCCCAGCACCAGCTGCCTTCTAGCACTGGGAGAAGTTGAATTAATGAACTGTGCTGCAGACCCAGCTTACATAGAAAAACCCAGCATTAAGGACACAAGAGAGCCGTATTTATTTCACATGGACAAGCATGATTCCATTGCATGCTGAACATGAAAGCTCGAATGAGCAGAGTACCCGTAACAGCAGAATTATGTGCTTTTGTCCACAGGGAGCAGGGAGAATCACAAAGTGGTTTTCAGAGACAGTGTTTTTCAAGCACAGTTGAGACCACAGGCTCTGAAGTCACTGGTTTATTTCATCACCAAAGGGTCTGTCTCCCAGGAGTGGCTGGAGGTGCTTTCAGCTTTGCAATCTCTCAATGAATTGCTAAGGTCTCAGGAAGGCTAAGGATGGTCTCCCATCCCACCACCCAGAGCATCTTGAAGAAATGAAGCTCAGAGGGAAGATACATGCCACTTGGATTTAACAAGGCCACTCCTGCATGGACAATGACAGAGACCGACCGCTGTGCCCATAGCAACAGAACCATCATCGCTTATAGTATCTATCATCACTGGAACATTCACTCTTCTTAAAGCAATTCCCCAAGGCCCCTTATGGGCAGAAAGGAGAATGATTCTGGAATTTACTGGACATGCCAGGAGCAGATCAACTTTGCTTGAACAGACTGATGAGAGATAGTGGCAGGGACTTTCTGTTCTCTCAGCTTTAGCTGGGCTTCCTGGTTCCAAGACGATGCAGCTCAAGGTGGGAAAGGGGGCTGGAGCTGAGATTTGTTGGAGGGAGAAGATCAGAGGGTCTGGGAGCAAATCTCATGGAAGAGATAAGCAGAAGAACCCTTGAGAGCCCTTTCCTCTCGTGGGCTTATTCCCATCTGAAGTCCTGCCCAACAGTTTCATAAAATTTGATATTGTAAGGTCTATAAAATTCCCGGAGCTGGTCTATCACTTCAGGATCAATCTGTACATGAGTTCTCCCTTTTGATTTGCCCAGGCACCGAGGCAGGAGGCTCGATTCTGTTTTTTTCAAGCAAGGGAATCCTTTGGTCTTGTTGAAATAGAAGTGCTTGTCCGTGATGAATCTCTTAATGCCCAGGAAGTCCTGGACTCGCCCCATCTCGCCGGCCGGGTCAGTGATGAGTCGCTCGCCACTGACGAAGTGAATCTGAGCTAGCGGGAAGTACTGCAGCCAGCTCTCCAGGTGCAGCACGTACATGCCGATGCGGATGGCGTTCCACGACACGTCCACCAGGCCCAGGGTGCGGTTTCGGAAGGAGAGGCCCTCAAAGGTCGGGATGTCGGGCTTCTTGGAGAGTGTCTGGGTGTAATCAGAGATGGCGCGGGTCACAGGGTTCCGCACGACCACAATCAGCTTGGTGTCTCGGGACATGTTGAAGATGCGTCGAGGAGCCTCTTGAGTGACGAAGTAGCTGGGCGTCTTCTCGAGCGTGATCTGGCTCTCCAGGGTCCTGGGCATCAGGCTCCTGTGTGGGCAGAAGGAACACATCATCAAATAGGTTTGCCTGGGGCCAGGCCTCAGGCCCAGCTACA
Source organism: Trachypithecus francoisi (assembly GCF_009764315.1). NCBI lineage: Eukaryota > Metazoa > Chordata > Mammalia > Primates > Cercopithecidae > Trachypithecus > Trachypithecus francoisi. The sequence goes on from NW_022681455.1 coordinate 76,071,039, forward strand.
TCAGCCCTTCCACCCAGGGACCTGTTGCATCCCCCTCCTCGCCTCTGTTCCATTCAAAGCTCTCACCTGGTGAGGGACTCACTTTAAGTCTTGTTGCTTTTCTTTTCTTTTCTTTTTTTCTTTTATTTTGAGATAGGGTCTCACTCTGTTGCCCAGGCTGGAGTGCAGTGGTACAGTCACAGCTCACTGCAGCCTCCAACTCCTGGGATCAGGCTATCTTCCCATCTCAGCCTCCCAAGTAGCTGGTACTACAGGTGTGCGCCACCATGTCTGGCTAAGTTTTTCTATTTTTTTGTAGAGCAGGGTCTCACTATGTTGCCAGGCTAGTCTCGAACACCTGGGCTCAAGCAATCCTCCCACCTCAACCTCCCAAAGTGCTGGGATCACAGGCTTTTTTTCTTATTTAATGTTTAACCTGTTTGCTTCAAGACTGGAAACAATCTAAGCATCCATCATTGTGAGCTAAATAAATTGTGGAATAGCCAATTAATAGGGTTAGGTAGATCTGTATGCATTAATATGGAATGACTTCCAACATACAGTGTTAAATGAAAATAGGCAAGATACAGCTTGTACATCTTAGGAAGGATACATAAGGAACCAATAAAAGCAGTTGCTTCTAGGGAGGAAACTCAAGGTGAGTGCAGAATTAGAAGATGAGGGATAAATGAGAATTACTTTTCTTTTTTTTTTTTTTTTAAGGGACAAGGTCTCACTGTATCTCCCAAGGTGCAATGCAGAGTTACAATCATGGCTCACCGAAGCCTCGAACTCCAGGGCTCCACTGATCCTCTCACCTCAAGAAGCCGGGACTACAGGCTCATGCTACCACTCCTGGCTGATTTTTAACAATTTTTTGTAGGATGGAGTCTCACTGTGTTGCCCAGGCTGGTCTTGAATTCCTGGACTCAAGTGATTCTCCTTCCTCAGCCTCCTGAGCAGCTGAGATTACAGGTGTAAACCACCATGCCTGGCTTATTTTTTGCATTTTTTTTTTGTAGAGATAGGGTCTCACTATGTTGCCCTGGCTAGTCTCAAACTCCAAGCTTCAAGTGATCTTCCTGCCTTGGTTTCTCAAAGTGTTGGGACCATAGGCACAAGCCACTGCACCTGGATAAGAATTACTTTTTATTTTATAACCTTTAAAACTGCTTGAAAATTTTAATGCATTTATTACATATTCAAAAATTACAAAGTAAGCCACTGAATATTGTTCTGGCAAAAGATATTTCTCCAAATATATTAAGAAAATCTTTTTTTGGGGAAAAAGTCTTGTCTTGCAGGAATAGCAACTGTTTTAGATATGAGTTCTGACGTCTTCTTCTGCTGAAAAACAGTTGAAATACATCCTTTGTGTAGGCTTGAACAAGCCAAGAACTCCAGGCTGGTTGGGACCTCAGTCAGGAGCCAGGCTATGTAACCTCTCTTTCCCTTGTTTTTTAATTTCCTGGCTCTGCTTGAGACCTTAAGGGATCTGGGAAGAAGCACTGAAGTCTCTTTCCCAGGAGCATCTCATTCAGACCTTGATGGAGGGGAGCATCCGTGGTTCCCAACCGCTACTTCTTGATGAAGGTCACCGTTGACCCTTACGTGCATTTTTCTTAATTCTAGCTGCGCCTTAGAACTACCCGAGAAGTTCTTTTCCTTTCCTTCCTTTCCTTCCTTTTTCCTTCCTTTCCTTTCCTTCCTTTTCTTTCCTTCCTTCTTTCCTCTCTCTCTCTCTCTTTCTTTCTTTTTCTCTCTCTCTTTCCCTTCCTTCCTTCCCCTTCCTTCCTTCCTTCCTTCCTTCCTTCCTTCCTTTCTTTCTTTCTTTCTTTCTTTCCTTTCTTCTTTCTCTCTCTCTCTCTCTCTCTTTTTTTCTTCTCTCTTTCAAATATGTCTGGGCTCTGTCCTAGAACAACTGATTCAAAATATTCAGGGGGGAGACATATAAAGTTCCTCAGATCATTCTAATGGGAAGACAGAGTTGAGAAACCTTTCCCAAGCCTAATGTGGTAGGAGGCGGGTCTAGACTCCAGAGACAGGACTTGGATATGGGACCAAATTGAGGACTAGCTAAAACAGGGTGGGGCGGAAGCAGCTTTCCACAAGACACGCCCACCAGTGTGCCCTGTCAGCTTACCACTGCCATAGCAACGCCCGGAAGTGATCATCCCTTTCTATGGCAACAACCTGATGATCTGGAAGTTACCATCCTTTTCCTAGGGTGGTAAATTTCTGCCTAATCTGCCCCTTAATTTGCATGTAATTAAAAGTGGGTATAAATATGACTGCAGAACTGCCTCCGAGCTGCTACTCTGGATATTCTGCCTATACACTACCCTTGTAGGGTAGCCCTTCTCTGCAAGTAACAGTGCCTCTGCTTCTGCTGTACACTGCTGCTTCAATAAAAGTTGCTTGTCTAACAACACTGGCTTGCCCTTGAATTCTTTCCTGGGCAAAGCCAAGAACTCCCTGAGGCTTGCCTGCCCTGCATCACTAACACTATGATTTACCAACCCCCAGAACATTCATTCTCACATCCTTTGGAATATCAACTCCCAGTTCTTAGCTTTCTGCTTCCCGGCTCCTATCACTCTCTCCACCCAATACCCTGGCCTCACAGTTCTTTGACCTTTGCTACTCCAAGTATTTCCATTTTCTCTTTCCTTCACCAACTCTTTTTCACGGCCATACCTTGGGTCATGTCATGGAAATTTGCCTAACTCTGAAGTGGTTAATTCAGAAATTTCACTCTAAGACTATGTAGAGGTTTGAATGGTGACCCTCCAAAAGATATGTCCACCCACAACCTTTGTTCTGTTTTGGGTTTTGTGTGTGTGTGTGTGACAGAGTCTCATGCTGTCACCCAGGCTGGAGTACAGTGGTACCATCAGGGCTCACTGCAGCCTCAATCTCCCCTGGCTTAGGTGATCCTCCCACCTGACAACTCCCAGGTAGCTGGGACTACAGGCACTCGCCACCACTCTTGGCTAATTTTTGTATTTTTTGTAGAGACAAGGTTTCACCATGTTGCCTAGGCTGGTCTTGAACTCCTGGGCTCAAGAGATCTGCCTGCCTTGGCCTCCCAAAGTGCTGGGATTACGAGTGTGAGTCACCATGCCCAGCCCACCCAGAACCTTTGAATGTGACCTTATTTGGCAAAAGGGTCTTTGTAGATGTAATTAAGGACTTGCAGATGAGATCATCCTGGATTAGAGTGGGCCATAAGCCCAGTGACGAGTGCCCTTGTAAGAGAAGGGAGGAAGAGTCACACATTAAATATGGTGACCTGAAGACGAAGGCAGAGTGTGAAGTCAGATATCTACAAGCCATAAACACCTAGGATTGCCACGAGCAGCCACCGGAAGCTAGGAGAGAGGGACAGGGCAGATTCTTCTCAGAGCAATCAGAAGGAACCAACCCTGCGAACAATTTGGTCTCAGACTTCTATCCTCTAAAACTGTGAAATAATGCATTTCTGTTGTTTTAAGCCACCCAGTTTGCAGTAATTTGTTATGGCAACCACAGGAAACTACAGATTAAAACCTCGTCCCTTTTTACCTTTTCCAGTCTCAAACTTCTTATACCCATTTTCAAATTCATCTGGGATTCTCTTGATTTCACTTTATTCCATACCTTCCCTGGACCCAACGAACAATCATTTCAATAGCATCATCTTCATCCTCACCCATTTTCCCATTCTAATTGCTCTCCCCAGTCTCTAATAATGCATCCTTCCAGCCTTTTCTCCTTTCCAGGTCTGTCCCTGGGTTGCCAAATAGCAGTGGAGAAAATTGCTGGCATTTACAAGTAGATCCTTACTATGTTCATGGATTCTAGCTTCCATTGAATCTTCAATACTGCTCAGTGATCTTATATTTGTCTTATCAGGCCCTTTCCATCATTTTTCATAGTAAATGTTTCCAATTCTCATCATACACTCCCAGCCTGAATCCTGTCATCCATCCTTAACATGCAGCTAGTCTCCCATGACACTAGAAAGGCATAAGCTTTCGACCTAACACCTCAACTCCTTCAATCTGCCTCTCCTCCAGCTTAAAGCTGATCCTTATGTGCAACCATCCTGAGTCCCTCCTGCTGGTCTCAGAGAACAAGGTACACAAGGGCTCACCCATCCACCTGTGCTTAGATCCCTTCCCCTTCTGCCTTTCCTGCAAACACACCCATTAGTGCCTTGAACCTTCTAATTCATTGCTAGGCTGATATAACTGATCTCTTGCTTCCAGGCCCAAAGTCTATGTGGACCCTTTCTGGTTGATTGAAATAGTACTTATTCGTATTAAGTAGGACAATTAAAAAAAAGTATTTATTAGTATTGAGTAGAACAATTAAAAACAATTTTTTAAAACTTGAGTAGAACTAATTTTAATAAAGTAGTATTGAGTAGATAGTTTGCATTATGTGCAAACAATCACAAGGGCACTTGAATAGAATTCTTTGGCTGGATTTTCTTAGAAATCAGGACATATTATATTGTGACTATGGCATATATGGTAATTAGGTGTTGGCCTGTATGACAGGAATAGATGAAATTACATAAGGGTAGCAGTGCATTTAAACTGTGTTTAAAGACTTCCCAAACTCTACAGGGGCCATTGAAATAAAGGTCTTTCCCAGCACAAGGAAATTGACTTGACTTGCCACTAAACAGATTCCTTTGCAATATCCTTCAATACGCTAAAGAATATCCAAGAAAGGAATTGAGGACAGATTTTCTAAGCTTAGTTGACTATAGAGCTGTGAAGCACCAATTAACATCTCTTTTTGTTACCAGTTTGGAAAATGCTGACCAAATCCAGTGATCTCCAAAGTACCACATTATTTCCCCATCTGTGCACTAAAGTGAAGCTCCATCCTTCTAATTTCTCTTTTTCTTTAATTTCTTTTTTTTTTTTGAAATGGAGGTTTGCTCTTGTTGCCCAGGTTGGAGTGCAATGGCACAATCTCAGCTCACTGCAACCTCTGCCTCTCGCGTTCAAGCAATTCTCCTGTCTCAGCCTCCCAAGTAGCTGTGATTACAGGCATGTTACACCACACCCAGCTACTTTTTTGCATTTAGTAGAGACAGAGTTTCACCATGTTGGTCAGGCTGGTCTTGAACTCCCGACCTCAGGTGATCCACACACCTTGGCCTCTCAAAGTGCTAGGATTACAGGCATGAGCCACCGCACTCAGCCTACCCTTCTAATTTCTAATTGGTGTTGTCAGTTGCAAAACCAAATGGCAAATACTAAAGAAGATACAAAAGTCAGGCTGCAAACACGCTGTAGTCATGCCACAAGTCAGAGGGCTCCTGGGTACTTCAAATTTTCTCTATCCCATCAAAAAACACCCTTGAATATTTATTTCTCCTTGTGTCATTGGAATAGAGTGTTGAAGTTCTGTGTGATGATAATGTGCAAAGGTACTGCGTATACCTTCCCATGCCCTGTGCACATTGGAGGAAGGCGTGATTAGACTTTGCCTTGGGGCTCATCTTTCTCCTTTATGTCACTATTTAAATTTTGCTTACTTGTTTCCAGCTGCTAGCAAACAGCTGAACTTTTCTCTCACCCTGCAACCCTTTTAAGTTTTTGCCTCCTTTGTTTTCTATGTAGCTCTGCAAAAGTTACTGAAAGAATAATCTAATGCTCATTGTTTGGACTTTCCTCCCATCTGTTATTTTAACTTGCTTAGGAACTATTTTCCCTACATCTGGTAACAGGCCCAGATTTTTCCTTGAGGACTACCACTCCAGCTTTGGACAAAATCTTGGTGGGCCAAGGGTGGGGGTACATGTCCAAAGTTAGGCTACTGGGAACCAATTGTGTTACAAAGACTAAAAAGGTGTCATAAAGATTGAAATTCCAATCAGATATAAAGCCCTAGAAGAGATTCCTCATTAGTTTCTGTTGCCAAATCCCTGCAGCTATCTAGGTTCTTGCCCTTTCCGAGACCTGGCTCTTCCCCTTTCTTCTGGATTCTGTGAATTACTACACATCCTTCCAGTAAGTTTCTACTATTTTAAATTAGAGTTTGTTTTTGTTGCTTGCAATCCAAGAATTTTAACCTGTCTTTTACAGTCTGGCCTCTTGTGATGGTTTGAATATTTGTCCCCTCCAAAACTCATGTTGAAATTTAATCCTCAACATGGTACTATTGGGAGGTGGGGACTTTAAGTGGTGATTGGGTCATGAGGGCTCTGCCTTCACAAATGGATTCATCTATTCATGGATTAATGAATTAAAGGATTAATGTGTTAATGAATTAGTGGTTTATCATGGGAGTGGAACTGGTGTCTTTATAAGAAAAGGATGAGAGATCTGAGCTAGCAAGGAGCACACTCAATCCCCTTGTCATTTAATGCCCTGTGCTGCCTCAGGACTCTACAGAGAGCCCCTACCAGCAAGAAGGTCCTCACCAGATGGAACCCCTTGACCTTGAACTTCTCAACCTCGATAACTGTAAGAAATAAATTCATTTTCTTTATAAATCATCCAGTTTCAGGTAATCTGTTATGAGCAACAGAAAATGGACTAAGACACTTATTTTCTGTTGAAGCTATACTCACCACTTGATTATAAATTCCATGAGGGCAGGTCAGGGTGTATCTTAATTGCAGCTGTATCTCCAGAGTCTACCACAATCCATGGCACAAGTAAGGTCTTTATCAATATCTTTGAAATTTAAATGGAGTCAGCAACCTATCTAATCCATGTATGCATTGAAGCCCTCATCCCCTTTAGAAATTCCTAACTCTTCCCAAACCATTCTGGAACTTCTCAATGGCCTGCATTCCACTTCTCTCATGCTGGTTTGTGTTTGTTTGTTTGTTTGTTTGTTTGTTTGTTTGACACAGGGTCTTGCTCTGTCTCCCAGGCTGCAGTACAGTGGCACAATCTCAGCTCACTGCAGCCTTGACTTCCCAGGCTCAAGCAATCCTCCCACCTCAGCTCCCCAGGTAGCTAAGACCACAGGTGCCTGACTATTTTTTTTTTGTATTTTCAGTAGAGACAAAGTTTCGCCATGTTGCCCAGGCTGGTCTCGAACTCTTGGGCTCAAGCAACCCATCCACCTCAGCCTCCCAAAGTGCTGGGATTACAGGCGGGAGCCACTGCACCCAGGCCCACTTCTGTCATTCTATGTGATCCTCCTGGAGGACCTCATTTCTTCCCCAGCCTTTAACCATCACCTAAGAGATGCTGACACACAAATCTGTAACTGCAGCTCCAACTTAAAGCTTTCCTATGTTCTTAACTGGAATGCCTGTCTATGGACTGGATACCTCAATTCAACAATTAACATTTTCCTCCCCAGATTTGTTTATCTCTTTTGCCTGCTTTGCAAATATCATTATGAAAGGAGGAAAACTTCAGAATCATTCTTTTCTCTTCCTCAAATCAAATGCTTTTCATTCTTGTAAATTTACCTCCCCAACCTTCTGAAGTCTCCAGCCTCCTCCCTTAGTCCACGAACACAGCCGCAGGCCCTTGTCAGCTCTTCCTCAGACCACAGATTTCTCTCTGCCCTCCATGTTCCTATTCTTTTTTCCCTTTTCAACTCATTTCATGTCCACCAGGGAATCCAATCATGGATTCTAAGCTTTCTGGAGCAAATGCAATTAAGTCAGGCATCAGTGATTCTTTTGAATAAGGTCCGTATTCCTTGGCTTGGCATTTGAGGCCCTTGTCTACCTTTCTAGAATTACTCTCTTGCTCCTTCCTTGGTAGCCTGATGTTCATGCCATGCTGAACATAAAATCCTCTCCCCAGACAGGAACCTGCCATTTCATGTGTGTTTTGCACTTGCCAAGTGTTTTATTTTTATTTTTTAAGACTCTGGTCCATCTTACTTGTCTCTCTTGCCCTGGTGAATGCCTACTCACATTTCCAAGTCCAAACCAAAAGTCACACACACCCTCTGTAAACCCTTCTTTGTAACCTCATGGCACTTTGTATAACCGCCTACTAGCACCATCATCCCCTTGTGTGGGAATTGTTAGTTATGCATCCATTTATGCCAACAGATCCTCAGCAACTTGCACGTCTCTTGTTCATTTTTACCTCCCTCACATCACACCTAGCATACCATAGGTGCTCAATAAATGGATCAAAGATCCAGTGTCAGAGGTGGGGCCCATTGAGAAGTGACCCTTGAGTCCTCAGAAGTTGTCAGTGCTGTTTTATAAAGCTCAGCCCTTCTTTAGCATTCTGGCCTCAGGCAGCTAGTTCTGCAGGGAACTTTTCTGTTGTTTTTAAGATTTCATTGTGCCCACAGGGGCTCTGGCTCACGACTGAGGGGGAGTCCAACCTCTACTTCACCAAACTTTCCAAATGTAGGAAGGTAGAATGAGATTTAAACGAACGTCTCATGCCATTTCTGTTTTGCCACATGTACACTGTCCCTAGCCCAAGGCTCTACCCTGTGGCTGGTGGGAAGGGGGTGGTGAAGTTAAGCTGCATGCCAGGACCACTTGAGGGGGTTTTGGAGCAATAAATGTCTGGGTCCCACAACAGACTAATTCAATCAAAAACTCTGGGCCGGGCGCGGTGGCTCAAGCCTGTAATCCCAGCACTTTGGGAGGCCGAGACGGGTGGATCACGAGGTCAGGAGATCGAGACCATCCTGGCTAACACGGTGAAACCCCGTCTCTACTAAAAAAATACAAAAAATTAGCCGGGCGATGTGGCGGGCGCCTGTAGTCCCAGCTACTGGGGAGGCTGAGGTGAGAGAATGGCATAAACCGGGAGGCGGAGCTTGCAGTGAGCTGAGATCCGGCCACTGCACTCCAGCCTGGGCGACAGAGCGAGACTCCGTCTCAAAAAAAAAAAAAAAAAAAAAAAACTCTGGGCATGAGGACCAGGTACCTGCAATTTTATTTATTTATTTATTTATTTATTTATTGAGACAGAGTCTCACTCTGTCGCCAGGCTGGGGTATAGTGGCGCAATCTTGGCTCACTGCCACCACCACCTCCCAGCTTCAAGCGATCTTCCTGTTACAGCTTCCTGAGAAGCCGGGATTACAGGCATGCACCACCACGCCGAGCTAATTTTTTGTATTTTTAGTAGAGATGGGTTTCACCATGTTGGCCAGGATGGTCTCGATCTCTTCACCTCGTGATCCACCCGCCTCAGCCTCCCAAAGTGCTGGGATTGCAGGCATAAGCCACCGCGCCCGGCTGGTACCTGCAATTTTAAAGCTCTGCAGATGATTCCAGTGGGCCACCAGTGCTAAGAACCACTGTGGCAGACTGCACCTTCCTTTAGCCACGTGTCCCTTAATACAGTTGCTCATAAGAATTAACTGGGTACATCTTGGAGAAAAAATTCCCAGGTCCCTCTTCGGTACATTCCAATTTCAGTGGGTTTGGGGTGCAGTTCAAGAATATGCATTTTAAACAAGCTCCCCCCGTGATTCTTATGATCAGAGAAGCTTGGAGCATACAACCTCAACAAACGGTATTCTCATAAGTAACATGGGCACACTCATTACTACCGAATATATTTGATGTTGATTCGCGTGTTTACTGTCCCTGGCCACACCCATCCCATCCCCCAGCAGATGGTAAATTTTGAGAGTGAAAATTGCTGTCTATATTATTTACTGCTGTATTCTCTATGCCTGGACAAAGGCTGGCACTTAGTAAGGGTTCAGAAAATACTTGCAGAAGGGAAAAAATAATAAAGACAAGGCTTTAATCTTGGAACAATGAGGCAGAATAATACTGTTTGTACTGATGAAGATGTGTCCCTCTTTCTATGCTATAAAAGTCTGTACTCTTTCACCCTAAGGGAAACATCACAGACTTCCTATAGCCCCTTCCAAAAGAAAAAAGAGAAAAAAACCCACCCAAGTACTCTCTTGTCATCCTGAGGCTTTCTGGAAATTATATTTTTGACCCACACTGGGTTACCCAGTGGAACACAAGACAGCTCCCTTGGAACCCACTATCCACCTAAGCAACATCCCTTGCTCACACGTGCAACCTGCCTGATGTCGGGCCATCATCGGAAACTTACAGAGCTGGAACACCGCTGATTATTACTGATAGGATTCTCTGGAAGATTTCATTTTCTGCTAAATTTGTACACTCTTTATATGTGTTCTGGAAGACCCGGCTGCCTGGAGGACTGTGGTGATTTATTAGCTTCTAACTGGGCAACCAAGCTCCTTGAAAATCATTGCAGTCTCCGGAGAGATAATTAAGAGCGGAAGAGGAGGGAAAAGGCCTTATTGCAGGAAACTGGTTCTTCAGACCAAACCTGCTAAAGCCCCACACACTGAGCCATGTGGCAGGCGCAGCACCTGTGGCTGTTTATCCTCGTCTAGTTGAGCGTAGTCATGAGCTCCCTCTCACACTGTGGGACCATTTCCTTCCAAGTCCACAGCCCCAAATCCTTACACTTACGTGACCCTGGAGCAGGTCACTAAGTCTCAGCTCAAACTCCAGCGACCATTCTTATTGCTCACAAGATAGAGACTTCACCAGGATTTCTGTGGCTCTTCCTGATCCTGCCCATGGCCTCTCCTGGGCTCTGGCTAGACTAGATTATTTGAAGCCAGTCTGTACTCCTTCAAAAACTGTATCTTTCATGCTAAGGGAACTTTGACATGTTGTACCCTTTGCATGAAGCCCTCCTTAACCCGCCTGGCAAAACTTCATTTCTCAGCTCATCGTCACCTCCACCATAAAGCCTTCCCTGACTATGCCCTGATTATTTCTCCCTTCCCAGAGGAGTTAGGTGTTGTTTTACTCTTGTGATTCCATGATACCCACTACAGATATAACCCATTTTTGATACATCATCTGAGTCTATCATCCCTCTAGAGTTCATTGTCCCTGAAAGCAGGGATCATGACTGTGGCATCTCTATATCGACAGTGTCTAGTCCTCTGCTGGTGTGCAATCATGGATTCATTCATGAGGCAAGTGTTTACTGAGCACCTACTATATGCTGGGGATACAGAGATAAGTGAAGTGCAGTCTCTTTCCTCAAAGAGTTAACAGCTTTGTGTATCAACTGGGACAGGAGGTGGCAGGGTCCCCTTTTCCTAGTGTGAGGGGCTGCACCTAAACTTGGCTTCCTATAAGAAGTGGTAGCTTTCTTCCTCTGGCAGGAGAGGTTATCCTTGAACCCAGTTTCTCATACGTCCTCAGGTACTCAGGTGCTGGGCAGCTGGCTGTCCCAGATAACTCCTGTAAATAGCTGGTATCTAAATCCACTCAGCCAGTTGTTTGATTATTCCCCAACTGACAAGGCTGCTCTAATCCCTATACTACAAGAGGGAAGTTGATAAAGCTGGAGGGGCAGAGTCCCTTCATCCTTGGGGCATATACCACATTGGGTCCAGGCCCCGGCAGTTCCCTCAATGAGATGGTGAGAAGAAAGGGTAATGCTGTCCTTCTCCCTCTTCTGTTGTGACCCACGGCTTGCAAATGTCCCCAGTAAAGCCTATTCCTTTATCCATCCCTTGTGTATTGTGGAATTTATCCCTAGTCCTGCTGTGTGACAAGTGGAGACTACAAAGGGATCCTTCTTACATGGCATGTCCACATAGAGGACCACTGAGCAAAGAGATTGCACCTCGCTTATCTTTGTATCCCTGGTGTATAGTAGGTGCCCAGTAAACACTTGCCTCAAGAATGAATACACTAGTGCATGCCAAGCACAGGATGAAGCATTGCCAATACAGAGATGTGACAGTCATGATCCCCACTTTCAGCTACTGGCTACTTTAATGGCTGGGTATGAGTATAGGATTTGGAATCAAAGAGACTTGAGTCTTGTCACTTGCTAACCATAAAAAATGGGTACGCAGCAGTCATCAGACATACACGTGGTCATCGGTGCCTTGGACATAAGACAATAGCTGACACTTATTGCACAGTGACTGTGGGCCACATGCTGTTCTAAACTCTAAATCATCTCACTTGATCTTCACAATAATCCTACAAAGTAGGAACTCACGCTATTCCAGTTTTTGTGCTAAGGAAACTAGGACACAGAGAACTAAAGTAAATCAGCAAAGCAACACAGCCAGTTTGCAGAATCTAGATTCAAGTGTGACTCTCACACAAGAAGAAAACGTGAGAATATAAAAATGAATCTTGGCATGAGGACAGCCTTTCTAGGCATGAGACAAAAATCATGAAGGAAAACATGGAAAAGTTAGACTCTCAAAAAAATGTAAGTCCCTGGAATAGAAAAATACCATAAATAAAAAGAAAATGACTAATTGGAAAAATATCTGCAGCACCTACACTATAAACACAGAGATGATTTCATATCTATTTTTCATATATTTTTATGTTTTATACATTTTTACAGACACATTGCAAATCAATAAGTAAAGGAGAACCAGCCAGTAGAAGAAAGGATCATAGGCATGAGAAAAGAGTTAATAAAGAGCTATGAATAGAAAATAAACATATGAAAAGATAAATCTCTAAAATTAAGGAAACACAAACTAAAATCATGATGAGATAATATTAGTCACCTGTAAGGCTGGAAAAAATTGTTTTTTAAAATTGTAACAATTATGACAGCAAGAATGTGAAGAACTAACACTCTCCTAATTTTGGTAGGCATATACACTGATGCAGTCTTTAGGAAGACAATTATACATTATCTATCAAAATGTAAAATGCACATACCCTTTAACCCAGCAATTCCACTCCTGGAAATGTATTAAATGTATTTGCACAAGTGCGTAAAGACTCATGTGCCAGCAGTTCATTGCAAAATAACCAGTTAATATCATAATGGCAGGATCAAGTTCACACATAACAATATTAACCTTAAATGTCAATGGACTAAATGCTCCAATTAAAAGACACAGACTGGCAAACTGGATAAAGAGTCAAGACCCATCAGTCTGCTGTATTCAGGAGACCCATCTCACATGCAGAGACATACATAGGCTCAAAATAAAGGGATGGAAGAAGATCTACCAAGCAAATGGAGAACAAAAAAAAGCAGGGGTTGCAATCCCAGTCTCGGATAAAATAGACTTTAAACCATCAAAGATCAAAAGAGACAAAGAAGGCCATTACAAAATGGTAAAGGGATCAATTCAACAGGAAGAGCTGACTATCCTAAATATATATGCATCCCATACAGGAGCACCCAAATTCATAAAGCAAGTCCTTAGAGACTTACAAAGAGACTTAGACTCCCATACAATAATAATGGGAGACTTCAACACTCCACTGTCAACATTAGACAGATCAACGAGACAGAAAGTTAACAAGGATATCCAGGAATTGAACTCATCCCTGCACCAAGTGGACCTAATAGACATCTATAGAACTCTCCACCCCAAATCAACAGAATATACATTCTTCTCAGCACCACATCGCACTTATTCCAAAATTGACCACATAATTGGAAGTAAAGCACTCCTCAGCAAATGTACAAGAACAGAAATTATAACAAACTGTCTCTCAGACCACAGTGCAATCAAACTAGAACTCAGGACTAAGAAACTCAATCAAAACCGCTCAACTACATGGAAACTGAACAACCTGCTCCTGAATGACTACTGGGTACATAACAAAATGAAGGCAGAAATAAAGATGTTCTTTGAAACCAATGAGAACAAAGATACAACATACCAGAATCTCTGGGACACATTTAAAGCAGTGTATAGAGGGAAATTTATAGCACTAAATGCCCACAAGAGAAAGCTGGAAAGATCTAGAATTGACACTCTAACATCACAATTAAAAGAACTGGAGAAGCAAGAGCAAACACATTCAAAAGTTAGCAGAAGGCAAGAAATAACTAAGATCAGAGCAGAACTGAAGGAGATAGAGACACAAAAAAACCCTCCAAAAAATCAATGAATCCAGGAGTTGGTTTTTTGAAAAAATCAACAAAATTGACAGGCCGCTAGCAAGACTAATAAAGAGGAAAAGAGAGAAGAATCAAATAGATGCAATAAAAAATGATAAAGGGGATATCACCACCAACCCCACAGAAATACAAACTACCATCAGAGAATACTATAAACACCTCTACGCAAATCAACTAGAAAATCTAGAAGAAATGGATAATTTCCTGGACACTTACACTCTTCCAGGACTAAACCAGGAAGAAGTTGAATCCCTGAATAGACCAATAGCAGGCTCTGAAATTGAGGCAATAATTAATAGCCTACCAACCAAAAAACGTCCAGGTCCAGATAGATTCACAGCTGAATTCTACCAGAGGTACAAGGAGGAGCTGGTACCATTCCTTCTGAAACTATTCCAATCAATAGAAAAAGAGGGAATCCTCCCTAACTCATTTTATGAGGCCAGCATCACCCTGATACCAAAGCCTGGCAGAGACACAACAAAAAAAGAGAATTTTAGACCAATATCCCTGATGAACATCGATGCAAAAATCCTCAATAAAATACTGGCAAACCGGATTCAGCAGCACATCAAAAAGCTTATCCACCATGATCAAGTGGGCTTCATCCCTGGGATGCAAGGCTGGTTCAACATTCGCAAATCAATAAACGTAATCCCGCATATAAACAGAACCAAAGACAAGAACCACATGATTATCTCAATAGATGCAGAAAAGGCTTTTGACAAAATTCAACAGCCCTTCATGCTAAAAACGCTCAATAATTCGGTATTGATGGAACGTACCTCAAAATAATAAGAGCTATTTATGACAAACCCACAGCCAATATCATACTGAATGGGCAAAAACTGGAAAAATTCCCTTTGAAAACTGGCAAAAGACAGGGATGCCCTCTCTCACCACTCCTGTTCAACATAGTGTTGGAAGTTCTGGCTAGGGCAATCAGGCAAGAGAAAGAAATCAAGGGTATCCAGTTAGGAAAAGAAGAAGTCAAATTGTCCCTGTTTGTAGATGACATGATTGTATATTTAGAAAACCCCATTGTCTCAGCCCAAAATATCCTTAAGCTGATAAGAAACTTCAGCAAAGTCTCAGGATAAAAATTAATGTGCAAAAATCACAAGCATTCTTATACACCAGTAACAAACAGAGAGCCAAATCATGAATGAACTTCCATTCACAATTGCTTCAAAGAGAATAAAATACCTAGGAATCCAACTTACAAGGGATGTAAAGGACCTCTTCAAGGAGAACTACAAACCACTGCTCAGTGAAATCAAAGAGGACACAAACAAATGGAAGAACATACCATGCTCATGGATAGGAAGAATCAATATCGTGAAAATGGCCATACTGCCCAAGGTGATTTATAGATTCAATGCCATCCCCATCAAGCTACCAATGAGTTTCTTCACAGAATTGGAAAAAACTGCTTTAAAGTTCATATGGAACCAAAAAAGAGCCCGCATTTCCAAAACAATCCTGAGTCAAAAGAACAAAGCTGGAGGCATCACGCTACCTGACTTCAAACTATACTACAAGGCTACAGTAACCAAAACAGCATGGTACTGGTACCAAAACAGAGATATAGACCAATGGAACAGAACAGAGGCCTCAGAAATAATACCACACATCTACAGCCATCTGATCTTTGACAAACCTGAGAGAAACAAGAAATGGGGAAAGGATTCCCTATTTAATAAATGGTGCTGGGAAAATTGGCTAGCCATAAGTAGAAAGCTGAAACTGGATCCTTTCCTTACTCCTTATATGAAAATTAATTCAAGATGTATTAGAGACTTAAATGTTAGATCTAATACCATGAAAACCCTAGAAGAAAACCTAGGTAGTACCATTCAAGACATAGGCATGGGCAAGGACTTCATGTCTAAAACACCAAAAACAATGGCAACAAAAGCAAAAATTGACAAATGGGATCTAATTAAACTAAAGAGCTTCTGCACAGCAAAAGAAACTATCATCAGAGTGAACAGGCAACCTACAGAATGGGAGAAAATTTTTGCAATCTACTCATCTGACAAAGGGCTAATATCCAGAATCTACAAAGAACTCAAACAAATTTACAAGAAAAAAACAAACAACCCCATCAAAAAGTGGGCAAAGGATATGAACAGACATTTCTCAAAAGAAGACATTCATACAACCAACAGACACATGAAAAAATGCTCATCATCACTGGCCATCAGAGAAATGCAAATTAAAACCACAATGAGATACCATCTCACACCAGTTAGAATGGCAATCATTAAAAAGTCAGGAAACAACAGGTGCTGGAGAGGATGTGGAGAAATAGGAACACTTTTACACTGTTGGTGGGATTGTAAACTAGTTCAACCATTATGGAAAACAGTATGGCGATTCCTCAAGGATCTAGAACTAGATGTACCATATGACCCAGCCATCCCACTACTGGGTATATACCCAAAGGATTATAAATCATGCTGCTATAAAGACACATGCACACGTATGTTTATTGCGGCACTATTCACAATAGCAAAGACTTGGAATCAACCCAAATGTCCATCTATGACAGACTGGATTAAGAAAATGTGGCACATATACACCATGGAATACTATGCAGCCATAAAAAAGGATGAGTTTGCGTCCTTTGTAGGGACATGGATGCAGCTGGAAACCATCATTCTTAGCAAACTATCACAAGAACAGTAAACCAAACACCGCATGTTCTCACTCATAGGTGGGAACTGAACAATGACATCACTTGGACTCGGGAAGGGGAACATCACACATCGGGGCCTATCATGGGGAGGGGGGAGGGGGGAGGGATTGCATTGGGAGTTATACCTGATATAAATGACGAATTGATGGGTGCTGACGAGTTGATGGGTGCAGCACACCAACATGGCACAAGTATACATATGTAACAAACCTGCACGTTATGCACATGTACCCTAGAACTTAAAGTATAATAAAAACAAAAAACAAAAAAGAAAAAACCAGACACAACATGTCTATCAGAACAACAGTGAGGCCATATGACAGATTATGATTTGGCTATCAAGAAATGAGGTGGATCTACAAATACTGATACCAAAAGGAGTCAACATAATATTAAGTGAAAAAAAGCAGGTTGCAGAACAGTAAGTTTAATATGTCCCTATTTACGTACAAAATAAACACATGCGTGCTAGTGCCTATATGCATAGACCTCTTCTAAAAGGATACACAATACATTTAACAGTTATTATCTTTGGAAAATAACCTTGGGGAATATGGCCTGGGCTGTAGTGTAGAATGGGACTTTATTTTCACCTTTAGCTTTTTGCATTTGGATTTATTTTTCTCTTTGCCATGCACATGTATTTTTTGTCATTTAAAAAAAAAACTAGCTAATGAAAAGCTATTTTTAAAAGTCTCCATTGATATTATTTAGGATGAAGAAAGCCTCTACTGTGGAGTGAGGGGGAGGAAACATGTCTGGAGTGGCTGAGGTGTGGGCGGGAAGGAAGGATATGGAAGGTGAAAATGTATAGCTCCTTTCTCAAGAAGCTTGCTTGGAAAGGAGGAACGGTGATTGTGGGTGTTGAAGGAATGTTTTTGCTGCTGCGTATACAGCACTGATAAGTTTCCAGGCAACTGGACTTCAATTTCTTCAGCCCCATCTGCAGCTGACCGTGGGACACTATCTGGAGGTAACTCCCAGGATATCTCTTCTTCTGTGGTCTGGGCTTAACTTCTCTCCCTGCCCTCCCTTCTCTCTGGAAGTAGACCCCATAAGCCTGTGCCTCTCACACTTTAATGTGCATTTGAATTTGCGTGTTGGGTTCTTCTTGAAATGCAGATTCTGATTCAGTAGGTCTAGGGAGGGGGTGCTAAGAGTATGCACTTCTAGCAGGCTCCACGGTGAGGCTGATTTTCTGCTCCCTGGGCCATCCGTTGAATTGCAAGGTCTTAAGGCAGCCCCAGCAATACTGGTACAAAGGACATAGCCAATGAATATTTATTGCCTTAATCGGAATCGGCTAATTGATGTTGGGTGAAAAATTGCAGATGACTTGAATTCAGAAAGCCTGGATTGGAGTCCCAGCTTTTCCTTTTCCTGGCCATGTGACTTTCATGTTAGTTTCTTCACCTGCAATGTGTGGATCATGGTAATGCCGACTTCACCTGGTTGTTGTGAGGTCTAAGCTGCGAGAGTCCCATATAAAGTGTAATGCACCGTGACCATCTATCAGTGAGTTCCTCTTTCTCTACTTGATTTCCCCCTTTAGTTCAAGTCTTTTTCATTTTCAAAAAGCTAGCCATTTATCCCTTCACCTGCTCCTGCGACAGCCCTGTATATCTCCTTTTCTTCCCAGCCAGAGTTCTTGAAATAAAGCTCCATGGCTTCACTTCCTCACCTCACATTCATCCTCTTGCTCCATCTCCTCCCACCCCATCACCCTCTGAAGCAGTACTCTCCGAACACAACCCTAAATGCTAACTCCACCTCGAATCTTGGTCTTGTTTCACTTTTCTGTGGCCTCTGAAGCACTTGCCTACTCCCTGCTTGTTGAAACTTGTTTTTCTTCCTTTGGGAACACATTCTTTCTTCCCCCCCACCCCTGCCTCCCACTGACCATTCTTTCTCCATACACACTTCAGTTATTTCTCCTCAACTTACCACTTCTGATGTCTCAATTAATGGCCCCACCATTCACCAGTTGTCCCAGCAACACCCATGTCTAATCTATAACCAAATTCAATTGGTGATCTCTCCTCACTCACTCCCTTCCGATGTCTGTCCCAGCCAGCTCAGGACATACCACAGCTCTCTTCACTCATGATCAGAGCTGTGGGGAGGAACTCAGTGCCTATCTCTAGCTAGGCTCTACTTTGTAGCTTCCAGCCTGAGGCAGCTTGCTCTCGTGAGATGTTCCCCAGTGACATTAGCATCCAGGAAACAAAATGGCACATGGGGACAGTGATGGTGCCAAGTGGAGGCCAAAGGGATCTTGATCCCCCTCTAGTCTCCGTCAGTCAATCAGAGTGAATGCATGCCCTGAAACAGCATGCATGGCAACTCCCAGACAAGCTTTCTATCCTTCCTCTGATGGGGCCACTCCTACCCCTTCCCCCATATAGAAATTTTGAAGCCACCACCTCCAGAGAGAATGATGGATCATCCCTGAGTACCTGCAGGAGACCCTCAAAAAGGGCCAGGAACCTGTACAAGAAGCTTCCTGAGGCAACACTGGGAGCCAGGAGCACCTGACTGCCCTCTCTTTATACTCAGTAGGGCAGAGCACTGCTGGAGAACACCTGAAATCACAGGTTGGTTCCACTCCAGACACCTGATTGCCAACACAAAGGGGGCTGATATGGTTTGGCTGTGTCCCCACCCAAATATCGTATTGTAGCTCCCGTAATTCCTGTGTCCTGGGAAGGACCCGCTGGGAGGTAATTAAATCACGAGGGTGGGTCTTTCCCATGCTGTTCTCATGGTAGTGAATAAGTCTCATGAGATCTGATGGTTTTATAAAGGGGAATTCTCCTGCACATGCTCTCTCTCTTGCCTGTTGCCATGTAAGACGTGCTTGTGTTCTTGCTTCACCTTTCACCATGATTGTGAGGCCTCCTCAGCCATGCTGAACTGTGAGTCTATTAAACCTCTTTCCTTTACAGACTACCCAGTCTTGGGTATGTCTTTATTAGTAGCATGAGAACAGACTAATTCAGGGGCCTTTAGTACACAGCACAATTCCGCCATGTGTCTCTGGACAACTGGCTCTCTCACTCTACATGACTATTTCAGACCGTTTCCATTCTCTGCAAATGACCAAACTCTGCCCTTTCCTGCCACTGTCAGTAGGTGACCTTGCATCCCATTCCACAGACAATATAGAAACCATTAGAATGTAATGCCCTCAATATCCTGCTACTAAGCACATAACGTTTTCTATTCTGCCCAGCACTAGGCTGAGGATGGAGCAGGTCAACCCAGCCGTTTCCTGATGCCAGCTTCCTGCTCTGAAACCTCCCCCACCACCCAGTTTCCTGCCTGAATTGTCCACGTAGTCCCCACCCTCCACCATCTGCACCCTCATCCTTTCCCACCAGATCTGAAAGCTTCCCAGGCAAACTCCCCAGCCAACAACTGCATGAGTCACTGAGTTTATTTTGTTTGTTAACACCAAGCTTTACAACCTCACACTTCAGAGTCCCCCGGGGGTATTAATGGTTTTGCAGGGATGAGTTCCGCAAGCCAGCCCCACTTCTTGCAGCATAGCAGCGCCCCCTAGTGGGTAGTGGGAGATGATCCAATTGCAGTGGTTGGAGCCAACACCTGTTGCCTCCCTGGAAGAAATTAACCAATGATAGGAATGCTTTCCATTCTGACTCCCGAATATTGTCTTTGTATCAGGATACATTAAGCTCCATGATTGCAATGGGTGAGCAGGAGCTGGCTTTCTCATCATGGAGGGAGCAAGGGCCATGCACTGGGAAGTCAGCTGCCTACATATAATTAATGTCTCAGATGTGCCTAAAACCACATGTGTAGTTGTTGGGTCACTAATACTCCTGCGGGTTCAAGGCCTGCCTAAACTATACACATGTGAGTTCTTTTCTAGGCTTTTGTGTAGAATGGTCCAGCTGTGCACGTCAGTTCTGGAAGGCATTTGCAAAACCCAGCAACATGAACTAGCAGACACTCTTGAATCCCCCAGTCATTTCCTTTCTGTCTCTAGGGCTGTGCTGTTCTTTTTGCCTGGATCACTTTACCCTGGCTCTTCCTGTGGCTCAATCCTTCTCATGCTCAGGTCTCAGTTAGAATGTCACCACTTTCAAATGTCACTCTCTGAAGTGGCTTATTTCCTCATCACTCTAAGCACAATCTGTAATTACCTTGCCTCTCTGTTTATCTGTTGCCTTCCCCCCTCCCCAGGTTAGACTGTGGACCCCATCGGGAAGGTACTGTGCCACTCTCTTAAGTGGCTTATTTGGCTTATTTCCTCATCACTCTAAGCACAATCTGTAATTATCTTGCATATCTGTTTATTGCCTCCCCCCTAGTTAGTCTGTGAACCCCATCAGGAAGGCACAGTGTCTTGCTTGCTGGCTGTGGTATCTTCAGTCCTTGTCACTGTGCCATGCCATCATAGGCAGGCAAAAGAGAATGAATCATACCTACCAAATATTTTGCTTGTTAAATGAATAAGATGGGAAGGAATCAAAGCCTAAATCAAGAAGATATGAGCTCCTGGAGGAAATGCAGCAGCCTGAGATCTTTAGAAAGAATTTCCCAAAGTGTGTTTACTTATCATCTGTGGCGCACAAGTGATTCATGGATGAAATTTACATTTTTTACAGTTACATGTTTATTTTAATATATTTTAGAAAATTGGAACCAGGACATCACTTTTACTTAACTGACTTCATTGTTTAGGATGAAGCTTAAATACATAGTGAAGGTAGAAAATGTAAATTTATCTAAACACAAATATTAAGTAAATAATAGTCTATGTCCTTGAATATGGTAAAAAGTTGATCCTTCAGTGACTAAAGTTTGGGAACCTGTAGCTCAAAACAATGTTGGTGCAGCCAAAGGGAATATAAACCAGAGTAATATGAACTCAGCAAATATTTACTGAGCACCCACTCTTTGCCAGCCATCTTAATAAAAAAAATTACAACATGTGTTAAAGGAAAAGAAAGAGAACAAGCGTAATGAGGAAATTAATTGATCAGAGAAACCCTGGGGGACATTTGAGCAGAAGGACAAGAGGTGAGCACAGGCTTAAGCAAAAAGACAAGGGTAGCATGGCGGCACACGCCTGTAATCCCAGAACTTTGGGAGGGCTAGGTGACTGGATTACTTGAGCTCAGGAGTTTGAGACCAGCCTGGGCAACATGGTGAAGCCATGTCCCTACAAAAAAACACAAAAATTAGCCAGGCATCGTGGTATACACCTGTAGTCTCAGCTACTTGATGGGGCTGAGGTGGGAGGATCACTTGAGCCCAGGAGGTCGAGGCTGCAGTGAGCTGAGATTGCGCCATTGCACTCCAGTGCCTGGGCAACCAAGCAAGACCCTGTCTCAATTAACAAAATAAAAAAAAGAAAGAAGAGAAAAGAAAGAAAACAAAAGAAAGAAAGAGAAAAGAAAAGACAGCAAGACGACATGAAAAAACAAGGTATGGATGAAGTAAGCTAGTACCAAAAAGAATTAAAAAATACAACTATACTGACAACAGTAAAGAGCAGGATTAGTGAGGTCAAAAATAAACATCAGAACAAACTGGAATCTGATCTTAGGCTTCTAAAATAAAATTCACAAGATTGAGCTGATGAGAGAGAAAGTGGGATGGTAGGCAACTTGTAGTTTGCTGATGTTATTGAAGAAGAAACCCAAAACAAATTGGACAGAGCTATAGGCAAAGATTTCATTAAAGAGACCTTCCCAGAGATATAAGATGGCTATGTGGGTATATTAGAAGGTCAGCCTAGTCCGAATGAAATAAAACCCACATCCGTGAGGCTGAATATCCATCATCCATCCGTCCATCCACCCACCCGTCCATCCACCCACCCATCCATCCACCCACCCATCCATCTATCATCTATAATACATAAATACACCAGGACAAACATTTTAAATAATAGGTACAATTCCAAAGTTCTACAAGTATTACAGGCACCCAGGGCAGATAAAGCAAACAAAACAGTTTTTCTACAAATTTAAGCCAGTCAAAGGCCTTTTAGCAGCATTCAATGCTAGAAAAACACATATTATCATCTAAAGAGTTTTGCAGAAAAAAATGTGTAACTCCTAATAATAATTATTATTGAGCTAACATGCTTGTGAAGGCAAAAGAAAAGTGTTTTATGGCATGCAAAATCTTGAAAAGCATTAGATCCTGCTCTTCAAAAAAATCCCTTGAAAAGTAAAACAACATCCCGAGTGATGGTGTGGAAAAGCTCAAGAATGGAAAAGTTGTATATGAAAGGACAGTGATGGGGTTAAACAAACACTAATCCCAAATAAATAATACATGTAGCTTCTAATGTCAACATTATGCTTTTAAAAAAGATACAGACAGGCATGGTGGAGTGCACCTGTAGTCCTAGCTACTTGGAAGGCTGAGGCGGGAGGATTGCTTGAGCCCAGGATTTTGAGTCCAGCCTGGGCAACATAGTTAGACCCTTTCTCTCTTAAAAAAATATAAAAATTAATAATTTGATGCATCAAATCCACATTAACGAAGACTGAAAAGTTGGCAATACAGGAAGAAAAGGAGAAGGGACAGAGAAAAATTACACAAGTCTCTTACCAAGAGATACTATCTACTCATTTACTCTATTAGAAAACTGCAAAATGAACTATTATAAACAGGATACATACTTTCCAAAATAGTGGAAAATGGAAAAGAAAAGAAAATCGTTTGGCTATATAACAAAAGACACAGGGGATAGGAAAGTAAAAAAAAAAAAAAAAAAAGCAAACATTTTAGGGCAAGTAGAAGAAGTATAAAAGACGGATTGTATTAATATTAAAAATTGTTAGAAATAGGCCAAACACCACAATTTTCAAAATGACAACAATAAGAGCATTTGTGTTCACAAGACCACCCCAGAACACACAGGCAGGAACATTTTATACGAAAATGGAGAGGTGAAGATACATCACGAAAATGTAATGCTAAAGAAAGCTAGAGATAGGATATTAATTCCACAGAAAGTAGAATCCTAGGAAAAATATATTAAATGAGACAAAGTGAAACATTCAATATTGAAAAAGTTGCCTGTAATCCCAGCACTTTGGGAGGCTGAGGCAGGTGGATCACCTGAGGTCAGAAGTTCGAGACCAGCCTGGCCAACATGGCGAAACCCTGTCTTTACTAAAAATACAAAAATTAACCGGGTGTGGTGGCAGGCGCCTGTAGTCTGAGCTACTCGGAAGTCTGAGGCAGGAGAATAGCTTGAACTCAGGAGGTGGAGGTTGCAGTGGGCTGAGATCGTGCCACTGCACTCCAGCCTGGGCAACAGAGAGAGACTCTGTCTCAAAAACAAAAACAAACAAACAAACCAAAAGAAAAAAAAAAAGAAAAAGGGACCAATTCATAGTTGGAAATTGTACATAACACGGTGAATCAAACCCAGCTTTTACTTCCACTCCCTCTCTGGTTAGCACTAGATTGATAATAAGTGGATACAAAATATAAATATCAAAATGTCAAAGAGAAATGGTGAAGGGTTGGTGGCAGACAACAAATATAGGCATATTTTTGGAAGAAGGGAGGCTAATTTGTTTTTATTGATATATCTATTCTTTTTGAGACAGGGTCTCATTCTGTCTCCCAGGCTGGATTGCAGTGGCACGATCATGGCTCACAGCAGCCTCCAAGTCTTTCTTTTTTCTTTTCTTTTTTTTTTTTTTAAGAGATGGAGTCTCGCCATGTTGCCCAGGCTGGTCTTGAACATCTGGCCTCAAGTGATCCTCCCACCTTGGACTCCCAAAGTGGCTGGGATTGCAGGCGTGAGTCACCGCACCCGGCCCTGAGGCTGATTTGTGAGAGGCATTGGACTTAGAAAAGATGAGAAGGCTGAAACTCAAGTAGCTGTGGGAAAGGAGGTGTCACTAAGGAAGAGAAAGTGAGTTCTTGACACAGAACCTTCCAAAAGCTCAGGAACTGGAGGCACCAGGGACCCCAGTGGCGGTGAGAGGTTCGAGAAAAGGCACAATCAATGTTAGAGGTCTCTAGAAGGAGGAGCTACATTCACAGAGCCTTCCCCCTGCCTACAGCCAGGCAGCTGCCCTACACCTATTAGGACAGCAGAGGGAAGATTATGTCTTGGAGATTTTGAACCAGGGAGCCCCCAGGGTCAGTGACATAGGGAACAGAGAAGAACGTGGTGAGGCACCAAGCCAGAATGCTGGCAGGAAGTGTAGCTACTCCTACCTGACAGTGGAGGAGCCATTTCAAGAGAAACTGACCAAAGTGTCAAGTTCAATCTACCAGAGCACAATGTATTGCAAGAAAAGCATGGACGGGCGTGGTAGCTCACGCCTGGAACCCCAGCACTTAAGGCCAGCACATCATTTGAGCCCAGGAGTTCAAGACCAGCCTGGGCAACATAGTGAAACCAAATCTCTACAAAAACAAAAAAATTACTAAAACATTAAAAATAATAAAAATAATTAGCCAGGCATAGTGGCATGGGTCTGTGGTCCCAGCTACTTGGGAGGCTGAGGTGGAGGATCGCTTGAACCTGAGAGGTTGAGGCTGCAGTGAGCTGTGATCATGTCCCTGCATTCCAGCCTGGGCAACAGTGGGACCCTGCTTCAAAAAAGGAAAAAACGTTCCCCTTCCTGTGTCTGTGTGTTCTCATCGTTAACTCCTGCTTATGAGTGAGAACATGCAGTGCTTGGTTTTCTGTTTCTTTAAAAAATATATGTATTTTAAAAAGGAAAAAAGAAAAAATAAAAGCTGCCAAATCCCATCAAGATCAATATCATTGCATCTAACCCAGTTATAATTCAGTGCAGAAATAGGTCAAAAGAAAAAATTATCATCTCAACACATTCTGAAAAAGCGCTTAGTAAATTCTACATCTATTACTCATTAAGGAAAAAAATAATAATCTTAAGAAAGCAGGAAGGCTGCATCTTTAATGTGAAACAGAATATCCATCTCAACCCCATAGGCACTGGCATATTGAAGGATGAAATAATACCAATAGCTAACATTTATTGAGAGCCTTGTGGTAGACATAGCTATATGAGCTTTTACATGTATTATCTCATTTAAATACCACAGAATATCATCAAGGAGCTATTACTATTAACTTTATAGCCTTATTATTAACCTTATTATCACTTGAGGGAATTAGGCAGAGAAGTATCCACCCAAAGACCCAAGAGACTGAGTAGTGAAGCTAAGATACAAATTCAAGTGTTTTTACTCTAGTACCTGTCCCCATCAACTCCAGACTACAAGTCTCATTAAAGTTAGGCAAGGCAAAGATGTCCCCTAACACAATTAATATTTAGTATTGTTCTATAATTAAACTCAATTAAAACTGTAATAACTGGAGAGATGGAAAATCGTAATGTTCGAAAGACATCAATTCTTCTCAAATGAAGCTATAAATCAAGTGTAATTCCAATCCAGATCCCAAAAGGATTTTAAAAATTGAATTTGACATAATAATTATAATGTTTCTATTGGATCAGTATATTAATGAAAAGAGCTAATGCATTTTGAAGAGCCATGGGGGATGGAATTGTAATAGTCAATATTAATATATATACTATAAAGCTATAGTAATTAAAACAGTGTGGTTCTGGCTCAGGAACAGACAAATGGATTAACAGGAGAGAATACAACATCAGAAATAAGTAGAGCTATGTGAAAAAAAACACGTCATAAAGGTGGCATTTCAAATGAGTTGGGAAATTATGAATTATTGGGGCTTTGTTGAGGCAATTAGTCAATCATTTGGGGAAAAAATGGTGTTAGGTTTTCTCATTCATACCCTACCCCATTATTAATTCAAGATGAATGAAATGATTCAATGTTAAAAAGAAAACAATGAAAAGAATTAAAATATCAGTAAATACGTATATATTCTCGAGAACTGGGGAGGCTTTATAACCATGGTATTACTAGAAGAAAGCAAAGAAAAAGACTTTAGATGGACCACATAAAAATTTTAAAGTATCGGAAGACAAAACACTCTTAGAGGAAGAAAATGCAAAAGATAAACTGTGTTCCAAATATAATAGATAAATAGTTTCAATACAAAGTTTTTATAAATCAATAAGAAAAATGTCCCACTAGAAAACTGAGGAAAGATATAATTCCTGAAAGAAGATATAAAATTGGCAAAATATTCACATTCGTTAGATATCAAAGAGATACAAATTAAATCCAAGATAGCATTTTGACCTATCACAGTGTTAAAAATTATTTAGCAATCCATGGCACATAGAAATATGCACTCTTATAACGTATTTGGATTGCAGATAAGTTTAAATTTTATGGAAGGCACTCTCTATAATTTATCCTGTCAAAGTATTAAGATATTTGCAAAAAGATGGATAAGGATGCTTAACTTAGTATTATTTATTTAAAGTGGTGAAATAATAGAAACAGCCTAAGTGTAACACAATGTTAATATTTATTAAATGATAGCACATTCATTTAATGAAATGCTATGCTGTGATTATAAATAACATTTTAGAAAATACTAGAGATATAGGGAAAATGCCAGTGTAAATTGGTAGGTTAAAAAAAATCAGAAAATACTTCATATGCACAATAACTGGTCTGTATATTTGTGTACTTGGATATTAAAAGGAAGACATAATTTTTTCATGATATTCTGGTATTCTCTACTTCTCCCAACCCTATAAAATATACCACTTGCAGTTCTTGACGACTTTTCCTGAAAGATGTGTAGAACAGCCTATTCTTTGTTTGATTTTCATACAAAACCCTTCACTGCTTTACTCCCTGTGCACTTATAAATTCGAAATAGGAAGCTTCAGCACAGAGGTGGAGTCCATTTCAGCCAAACAAATTATTACAGTAACTTCAAAGAGAAAATCAGCTGTAGATGCATAGAATATATTGCATGATACATAAGAACATATTACATTGGGTCTCTGAGGAGGGAACTGAAGGGCTAAGGGTTGGAAGGAAACTCATTTTTTATTGTGAGACATAATTCCTGAAAGAAGATAGAAATATTGCAAAATATTCAGTCATTAGACATCAAAGAAATAAAAAATTAAATCCTTTGTAATTTTAAAATTGATTTTTTAATTGTAATTATGAATTAATGTTTAAATTAATCCTTTGTAATGTTAATCCTTTGAAATACAAATTATATCCTCATTGCACCCTTTGACTTCTTGGGTCAAGTACGTGTTTTTTTTTTTTTTTTCAAATGAAGATTGTACAAGGGAAAAGTCTGAATTTCTGTTTTGTTGCTTACTGTTGTGCGGCCTCAGGCAAGTCACTTAACCTCACTCTGAGCCTCAGTTTCCCCATTAAAGGGGATAAAATAAAACTCACTCTGCAGAAGTGTGGAAAGGCTTTGAGATGATGCATGGAAATTTCTCAGTATGTTCTGATGCATAGTAGGCGCTTGTTAGTTGTAGTTATGATTAACCTTGTACCTGCCTGAAGCTGTGGGAGAACTGAAGCAGAATGTAATTATCCATGTTGGAACCAGGCCAGGATACCTGAGTCTTGCAAAACATGCAGCTGAATGTTCAATCAAGATATGTAAGTACACAGCCTCAGAACCTAACCAGTGCTTTCCCCTAGGGTTCAGGAAGTAAAATGCATTTCACCATAGCACATCTGCTCGTTTTTTAAAATTCCATAACTAATTAAGCAGAATCCTCATCAGCGAGCTCTATGTGGATTAGCTAAATATGTCAGCAAACTCTGGCCCTTTTCTGTTAAACACAGGTGATTTCTTCTATCTACTAGTGCCTCCAGCCAGTTGCTGAATGCCTGGAGAATTGGATGGTTAAGGCTTTTACTTAATCCACGGAAAGGCACTTCTCATGCAATGGGTCAGTTTGATAGCTCTTTATAATTAGGAAGGCCCGAGAGTTTGGTGGTTAAGCCTACAGACTCTGGAATCTGCCTGACATGGTTTCTAATTCTACTTGCCCAACTCCTGAGTAATCATGGGTAAGCTATTTAACCTCTTTAAGCCTCAGTTTTCTCCTCTGTTAAATGGGTCAAATTGTGGTGCTTAACTTCCTGGGATTATTGTCATAATTAAGTGTGATGTACTTTGTACAGTGCTTGGTGCTTGGTAAGACCTAAAAAGTTTGACAAAATAAAGATGTATGTGCTTTTGCATTAAAAGAACCTTCCTCAGGAAGGTCACCTATTGCAGAAAAATGTATATAACTGAGATCTCTTTAAAGAAAGTTTTAACAACAGGATAAAAGCAATCACAAAGAACATTCACATTGTCCTCTGTGGTAAGCTTATAAATAACTGGCTTTTTAGATATCCCTAAAGGTAAAATATGAGAAAATGTATCATTCTATTGTGGTCAAAAACATTTCAATGATTTCAAAGAGAAAAAAAGTAAAGCAATGCTCCTTTAAAACGAAAATCCTTGTAGGAAACCCCAAAGTCTGTGATTATTAAATGGTATCTCTCATATCTCCCCATTTTTCAATGGGCATGTTGTCATATACATGTAACTAATTATTAGTTAACTCTAAGCCCTTGTGTGGAAAGTAATACTCGGATTAGCAAGAAGGTCAAAGGAGAGATATCCGAAGCTTTTTTCTTTTCTGATTGTACAAGATTGTAATGAAGGATATGTGGGGTTTTCCTTATTATGCCAAGAATCTTGAAATAGAGGAAATTATTCACTGGTTAACTATTATATCGTGAAGTCAATCCTAAGAATAGTCACTGCTGAAAAGGCAATAATTTAGTCTGTTGTATTTTACTTTATTTTTTAAAAAATATTTTTGTCAAAAGTCTGTTATTTCCCGGAAATGTATAGGCAATTCCCAAACTCTCCCATCTCATCTCACTTCCTGGTTGTGGTATAAACCTGTTGAATGTGTAAAGGATAATCCCTACTGGAAACTATTTTAGTGAAAAACACAAATCTAAGTTGTAATCTTGTTTCCATCACCTAAAAATTGAGGTACACTGAGCAAGTCCCTTAAGCTCCCCAAGTCTCAGTTTCCACACATCTAAAATGGAGAAAGCAATTCAGGCTGAGTATCCCTTATCCGAAATGCTTGAGACTAGACATGTTTCAGATTGGGGATTTTTTCCAGATTTTGGAATATTTGTATTATACTTACTGATTGAGCATCCCAAATCTGAAAATCCAAAATCCAAAATGCTCCGATGAGCATTTCCTTGAATTGTCATATTGGTGCTCAAAATGTTTTGGATTCTGGAGTATTCCAAATTCTGGATTTTCAGATTGGGGATGGTCAACCTGTATATTTCTTACAGGGCTTTTGTGAGGCCTCAGTGAATGATTCATATGATTAAATAATTGCTTATGAAGTGTTGGCACATGTTATAGGAGGTCCTTCACATCTTCCCTCTGTACTTATTATCATTGCAAATAAGTTTGATTTTGATTGTAAATTTGTCACCAAAGTCTGTGAGTCTGAAACTTTCATTGTTGTCTCTGCTTATTCCTTTGTCTGTTTTTAGGAAATGTGTGTCTGTGTTTGTGTGTGTGTGTGTCCAAATTTTTGCATGTGAATTATCAGGTAGACACTTTTGTGTGTGGCTAAAGCATAAAGGAACATGGGCCGACCTCGACTGTCATGATGCCATGGCTGTTGTACAGTTTTGTCAACAAGTTCATTCAACATTGACAGAGAGGGGAACTTGTTTGTGCTATGTACTGTCCCTGGTGCTGATAGCAAATTTTTGCCTTAATTAAGGAATTCATGTTTTAGCCAAGAAGACAAAGGGCTACAAAACAAAGAGAAATGCTCAGGGCGGAAATGCACCCAAGGTGCAATGAGAGCCTGTGAGGCAGTGGCACCTCACTCTGTCCCAGAGAGTGCAAGAGTGTCTCAGTTAAGCCAACATTAATTTGGTTAAAGCTACATCCAAACTAACACTCAGATGAAGTGGTAGCCAACAACTATAGTTTCCAGAAGGAGCAAATGGTCAATGGTGTCTAATGCTAAGAAAAGCCAGAGACGGGGCCAGGCGCGGTGACGCATGCCTGTAATCCCAGCACTTTGCCCGTCCGAGGCTGGCGGATCACGAGGTCAGGAGATCAAGACCATCCTGCCTAACATCATGAAACCCATCTCTAATAAAAATACAAGAAATTAGCCGGGTGTGGTGACACACACCTGTAGTCCCAGCTACTTGGGAAGCTGAGGCAGGAGAATTTATTGAACCTGGGAGGCAGAGGTTGCAGTGAGCCGAGATCGTGCCACTGTACTCCAGCCTGGGCAACAGAGCAAGACCCTGTCTCTAAATAAATAAATAAGAAAGAAAAGAAAAGAAAAGCCAGAGATATTCTTGAAAAGTAGTCTTTGTATATGTGAGATTACACAGCCTCAGTAAGATGTGGGCATAAAAGCACAGATCAGTTAGCCTTGAATGAGTGAAAGAATAGTGACTGGTTTAGGGAGTGTTCAGATTTGTTTCTCCTGTCCCCACTCCAGAAACAGACACAGAGACAAGGATTTAAACACGAGAAATGTATTTGGAAGGTGATCTAAGAAAACACCAGAGAGTAGGACAGAAAGGAAGCCAATAAAGTGTGTGCTGTTAAGCCAGTTACCACTGTGGGAAACTGAGGCTTGGTCCCACTGGAGCTCTGGAAGGCAGTGTGGGATCCAGCCTAGAGTTGTCCCAACTGAAGAACAAGAAAGCTGTTGTATTTATCCTCCACATCTTTGTCTGTTATTCACTGAGGGCTGGCTCCAGGCTTATGAAGTCTCCAGAATTTTGGCTTGCAGTGGCATGATCATGGCTCACTGCAAACTTGAACTCCTGGAAGCTTGAGGGATCCTCCCACCTTAGCCTCCTGAGTAGCTGGGACTGTATGCACATACAACCACGCCTGGCTAGTTGTTGTTGTTTCTTTTTCCCCATGGAGATGGGGGTCTCGCTGTGTTGCCCAGGCTGGTCTCAAACTCCCGGCCTCAAGGGATCCTCCCACCTTGGCCTTCATGGGCCAAGAATGCCCCTACTGAGTCACAGCCTTCATCATGTGAGGGTGAAGGCTAACCAGGATCTGAGCCAAGCACCGATCGTGTCTGCTACAGGTGCATCCAGCTGTGTAAATAGTTTGGAGGGTGCTATAGACTGAGTGTTTGTGTTGCCCCAAAATTTATATGTTGAAACCTAATCCCCAAGGTGATGATATGTGAAGGTCAGGTCTTTGGGAGGTGATTAGCTGGTGGGCACAGAGCCCAGCGAATGGGATTAGTGCCTTTACAGAATAGACCTCAGAGAGCTCCCTCATCTCTTCTGCCTTGTGAGGACATAAGAAGATGGCTATTAGTTAACCAGGAAATGGGGCCTCACTGGACACTGAATCTGCCAGCACCTTGATCTTGAATTTCCCACCCTCCAAAACTGTGACAAATAGATTTCTGCTGTTTATAAGCCAACCAAACAGATGGAGACAGTGGGAAATGGAAGGATTTGCAGGAGCAAGGTCATGTGCTGAAGAGCAGGGCCAAAGATTTACAGTGGACTGAAAGGTTTGAAATGGCCATTGGGGGAATGGAGTGGGAGGTTCCCAGGTGCACACGATAAATCACTAGAAATGCTAGGGACTCTGATGAATTGTGACTCATAATTTAAAAGTGGAATCAGGCCAGGCCCGGTGGCTCATGCCTGTAATCCCAGTGCTTTGGAAGACAGAGACAGGAGGATCATTTGAGGTCAGGAGTTTGAGACCGGCCTGGGCAACATAGCAAAACCTCGTCTCTATAAAAAGATGTAAAAACTAGCTAGGCGTACACCTGTAGTCCCAGCTACTTGGGAGGCTGAGGTGGGAGGATTGTTTGAGCCCAGGAGTTCAAGCCTGCAGTGAGTCATGATCATACCACTGCTTTTCACCCTGGGCGACAGAGCAAGATCCTGTCTTTAAAAAAAAAATGAAAAAGAAGTGGAATTGAAGCCACAGTAACACCAAAAATGTGAAGTATAAGCCAGCAAAGGAAAATAGAGTAAATGTCTCCCTTTTTGGATTCTTGAATTTGTTGTGTTTCTTCAATCTATGAAACAGAGGTCACTCTCTAGGTGGTAGAAAAATAATTGCGTCAGACCCGCTACTTAAAGTTGTGCCAAGTTGTTTTCTGGCCAAGGGTGCCCAGCCAAGGGAGAAATGGAGGTGAAACCAAGTCTTTACTTAGTTTACCAAGCTGTCTCCCCTACAACTGGGCTTACAGGGAAGTGGCACTCTGTCTATTTTCCATGAGGTCAGCAGTATCCCTGCACTTCACACAAGAAGCCCAGGGATTTGGGCCAATGTAGGTCTTCAAATATGGCTCATCAAGGCCCTGTGTCCAATGGAGAGACGTGAACACAGCATTTTACATCACCGCATCCCCAAGTTGTACTTCTCAAGAAAGGTTTTCTGCCCATTAGTATCAGAGAGAGAAACAGAAAGCTATATTTCAGTTTGTTTATTGCTCTAAAGCATCTGTTACTTTGCTATGTTTTGCAGGGAAACTTGGCATCTCATATTCATAAATGAGCTGCTTTGGGTTTAATTGTGCAGCTAACTTGAGCTATAAAACAGAATCCGTAGCTGCCTGGAGAGGGTTTTGAGGGAAAAGCAAATGAACCTCCAGGGCTACTTTGCTTAGAAGATAATCTGTGTGTTAAGGGCATCCCCTGTAAGCCATGTACATTTCGCTCTCAGTGTTGGGGTATGAGGGAGCCTGGGCTTCCACGCATGAGCCAGGAAAGAAAGGCTGATTTCTGATGGCCTGACCCTTGGGGACAGGCTGAGACAGCTGGACTGGGCCAGATGGTCTGTCCCTATCTCTGACTCCAGGCATTTTGTCGACCAGTGACCACAGTGGGTAGACTGGGTGACTGTCTGCAGAACCTTCTGCTCAGTCTTCCCCACTTTGCCCCTGGTAGAGGAGTATCTTCAGTAAAAATTAAGGACTTGGCTGGGCGCAGTGGCTCACACCTGTAATTCCAGCACTTTGGGAGGCTGAGGCAGGCAGATCACTTGAGGTCAGGAGTTCGAGATCAGCCTGGCCAATACGGTGAAGGCCCGTCTCTATTAAAAATAGAAAAATTAGCCAGGCATGGTGGCATGTGCCTGTCATCCTAGCTACTCGGGAGGCTGAGGCAGGAGAATCACTTGAATCCAGGAGGCAGAGGTTGCAGTGAGCCGAGATCCCGCCACTGCACTCCAGCCTGGGTGGCAGAATGAGACTCTGTCTCAAAAAAAAAAAAAAAAAAAAAAAATTGAGGACTACATGGGATCCACAATGACATACAGTGAAGTATTCTAGCAGAGAGTGAGATTTAAAGTTCTGTTCTTCCTGGTTTGTTTGTTTTTTTTTTTTTTTTTTGCTTCTTTCCCCCTCCCCCCCTCAATTTTATCTCTAGGGACTATGGATTGCATTGACTCTGGAAGATTTTTCTATATTGGAGTCTTACAGAATCAAAGTTGGGGCAAGACTTTTCTTCTAAGCCACCTCTCACAGATCCTTAAAGAGGGAAAATGGGGGATGGGGAGGGGGTGGCAATATGGCAATTTTCAAGAGTGAAAAATGTTGGCTGGGAGCGGTGGCTCACACCTGTAATCCCAGCACTTTGGGAGGCCAAGGTGCGCGGATCACTTGAAGTCAGGAGTTCAAGACCAGCCTGACCAACATGGTGAAATCCCATCTCTACTAAAAATAAAATTAGCTGGGCGTAGTGGCACCTGTCTGTGACCCTAGCTACTCGGGAGGCAGAGGCATGAGAATCGCTTGAACTGGGGAGGTGGAGGTTGCAGTGAGCTGAGATCATGCCACTGCACTCCAACCTGGGTGACAGAGTGAGACTGTTTCAAAAAAAAAAGAGAGAGGGAGAAAGGAAAAAGAGTGAAAAATGCAATGGGTCAGGGCTGAGAAGCTACAGGGCAAAAGGAGGGATGGTCAAGGTATATGTCTAGGTGGGATCAAAGCCTGACTAACTTTGCACAAGGGATAAAACTGAGAGTATATATATATATATATATATATATTCCCGAGAGAGAGAGTGTGTGTGTGTATATATATATATATATGGCTCACTGTAACCTCTGCCTCCTGGGTTCAAGCAAGTCTGAGAAAAAATATATATATATATATATTCGGAGACTATATATATATATATCAGAGAGTGTATATATATATATATATATATATATATATTCTCTATTTTGCAGATTGGAAAACGGAAATTAGGCAAGTTACCCAAGGCCATCCAGTTCAAAGATAGCAAAGCAAAGGTTTGAACCCAGAAGCGACAGGACCTGTCCCAGGGCTCAGGGAGAAGCAGAATGCGAAGCTCCTTCTATTATAGATAGAATCCTGTGATGAGAAGCTACGGAGAGTCCCGCCAACACCCGCATCCTCGCCATAAACTATTGTAAATGAAGCTGCTGCTTTTCCTTCTACCTTGGCAGGAGCTCCAGTGTGGAGTCAGAAGAATCTGGGTTGAAAAGTCAGCCCAATCTCTAACTAGTGTGTTCTTATACAAATTATTTAACCTCTCTATTCCTTGGGTTTCTATCTATAAAACAGAGACAGTAGTAGTAATACTTCATAGGGTTGTTGCAAGGATTCAGTGAGATAAAATGAGATATATGATATCGTGTAAAGCCCTAAGAATGGTCTCTGACACATAACAAGTGCCTTGTAGGTATCAGATGTCAAAATTCACGTTTACATGGTGCAATCTGGGTCAAGCATAGCTCAACTGCTTTCTTGACCCTGGGTCTTTCCGTTTTCCTCTGTCTCTGTGACTTGCCCATTGCAGAAAAATGATAGAGCCTTTATCCTCAGTGGGGCAGGACCAAATTGTTCTGATTTCTAGGGGTGGGTCTGGAAGCCACATCTATGATTTTTCTCTACGAGGCCCCAGAGAGGGTGAGGGAGGTCCAGATCTCCTCTGTGGCTGGCTAGGTGGGTGCCCCAACTTTTCCTTCAGGCAGATCCCGAAGCCAAGTTTAAGAGGTGATGAGTAGCTATGGAATGCCTAATTTTGGCCTTGGGTTCCAGATGCATTCTTCAATCTAGCTTGATCAGGAATACAAGTATAAATTATATTTTAATGTCCATCTGCACCTATTTTTTAACTTAGTTTAAAACCAGAAAGTGAAGAGAAGCATTAATTGTTGACTTCAAACCTCAACTGAAGGAAAGTGTACAGTTTAGCCACCATCTAATATTTTACCTTCAATCCAAAAAAACACACAAAAAAAACACCAGTTGCATAGTTATTCTAGCCACTAGAGTGACTTTCTAAAAGAGCTCACTTTATTTTTTGGATTGTGCTAATTGTGGATCCCTGGACTTCCTACCCACCCTACGTAGCACAGACCCAATTTCTCCTCCACATAACAGCTTTTCAAATATTTCTATCTTAGATAACTCTTTTGTCCCAGAAAAAGCTCCTATTCATTCAACTCTTTCTCATCGGACCTGTTTTTTAGTTTCCTTGCCCTTCTGGCCTCTCCAATTTTTTCTGGCTCTCTCTAAAAGGGTATAAACCCTCAGACTGAGTTGTGGGTCTGATGTTATGGACAATAGTTGTCTGATACAACTGGGCTGGTGGGACACTTCCTGAACTTCTTTACAGTCATTTGCTTTCATCTTGTGGTTCTCAGAGTCAAGAATGGCTCATGTGCTTGGGAACTGGCATCTGCTACACTTTACAATATTCTGCAAGCACTATAAAGTGATCTGAATTTTCCCCAAATGGAGTATATAGATAGCAGGAATGTTGCTATGGTCTGGGAATCTTTTCTTCTTTTCTTTTCTTTTTTTTTCTGAGATGGAGTCTCTCTCTGTTGCCAGGCTGGAGTGCAGTGGCATGATCTCAGCTCACTGTGACCTCTGCCTCCTGGGTTCATGCGATTCTCCTGCCTCAGTCTCCTGAGTAGCTGGGAATACTGGCGTGCACCACCACACCTGGCTAATTTTTGTGTTTTTAGTAGAGACAGGGTTTCACCATGTTGAACAGGATGGTCTCGATCTCTTGACCTTGTGATCTGCCTGCCTCAGCCTCCCAAAGTGCATAAGCCACCACACCCAGCCTCTTTTTTTTTTTTTTTTTCAAGAAGGAGTCTCACTCTGTCACCCAGGCTGGAGTGCAGTGGCACAATCTTGGCTCACTGCAACCTCTGCCTCCTGGATTCAAGCAAGTCTGGCTCAGCCTCCTGAGCAGCTGGGACTATAGGCATGTGCAACCATGCCCAGCTAATTTTTTCATTTTTAGTGGAGACAGGGTTTCATCATGCTGGCTGGGCTGGTGTCAGACTCCTGACCTCAAGTGAGCTGTCTGTCTTGGCCTCCCAAGTTGGTAGGATTACAGGGATGAGCCACTGCACCCAGTGATCTGGGAATCTTAATGCAGCTAAGTTTACTCCCTCACTGATCTCCAAGGTTCTCTTGAAAACCCTAGGTATATCATTTTTTTAATTTTTTGAGATGAGGTCTTGCTGTGTTGCCCAGCCTGGAGTGCAGTGGTGCAATCACGGTTCACTGCAGTCTCAACATCCCAGGCTCAAATTGACCCTCCCACCTTAGCCTTCCTGGTAGCTGGGAACACTGGCGTACACCGCCAAGCCTGGCTAATGTTTAAAAATTTTCTGTAGAGATGAGATCTCACCATGTTGTCCAGGCTGCTCTCGAATTCCTGGGCTCAAGGACTCCTCCCACCTCGGCCTCCCCAAGTGCTGGGATTACAGGTGTGAGCCACCACACCCGACCTTGTATATCATTTTTAAAATGTGATGTAAGAAATAAAGATTTCGTGCAAAATTTCTCAGTTATAAAATTTTGGCCAATTATTTTTAAATAACATCAACAGCTACAAAAACAAACAAACAACAAACAAACAAACAAAAAACATGGTAAGAACCAAGTAAACTGTGTCTCCTGATTCTTCAGGCTACTGTCTGCCAGTCTGCAGCCTGCATGCCTCAGCCACTGGCCTATTCTTCTTTCTTTTGCTGATGTTTACGAAGGACCTGTTCAATTCCAGGCACCTGAGAAGATGCTAGAAGAAGAGAAGTGAGTAAAGGACCCACAGTTCTTGTACATGTGAATCTTGCCCAGAATTAAAGTAACCTATGAACCTTTGTCATAAGTCTTTTAGATGCTGTGAAGAGGCTTCTCCAGCTTTCCAAGGCCCCCAGGAACCCTCCTGTCCTCATCTTGCTGAGAAGTTAGGATTCTGTGGTGAGAGTCATCTTCCCCTATGTTGACCCCTTTGTTCCCACTCCTGTCAGCTTCCTGCAGGCTCTGCTTTCTCTCAACCGGCTTCTTTTGGCTCTTTCCATTCCAATATGGCTGAATGTGGATTTTGGGACCCTCTTAGAGCATGGAGCCCTCTGGAAACTGAGAGGAGATGAGGAAACAGGAACAAGGGTAGAGACAGAGCAAGAAGCAGGGCCCAGAAGAGCCCTCGGAGCCTGCGGTGACCACGTGGACTCAGCCCTGTCTCCTCCTGACAGCGCCAATGTCTGCTCCACGCAGCAGCAGGCAGAGTGTCCTCTCAACGCTCGGCAGTGGAGAAGGAAGGGAAACAGCATCTCACAAATCACCTGCTGAAGTCAAGAAGTGGTCAGGAGCCTTCACAGGTGTTCCTTTCAACTCTCCCAGCAGCCCTACAAGACATGTGCTGTGATTATTTCTACTTTTCAGATGAGGGAAGTGACTTTAGACGAGGGAAGTTCTTTCCCAGAATCATCCAGCTAGTAATTGGCAGAGCTAGAATATGAATGGGGATCCGTCCTTTGGTTGCAGATGATGGAAACTCAGTTTAAACTCGCTCAAACAACAAAGGAATGTATTGCCACACATACTTTGAAAGTCCCATGATGCATCTAGTCTCAAGCCCATCCAGATCTAAGGCATCCAATAGCATCCCTGGGGCTCTCTGTATCCATTCCTCGATTCTGCTGTTCTCTGTATGTTCATTTCATTTTGCAGATCGCTCCCTTCAGATGACTGGCAAAGGTGTCTATTAGCACCTGGGCTACATAATCCTCACAGCTTGATCCCAGAGGAAAAGACACTTATTTCTACCAGAGTCCATAGACTGTATCTTAGGGAGTTTTGGATTGACCCATTTTGAGTCACATGCCATTCCTGAACAAATCCCAGTGGCCAAGGGGCATGGAGTTCCCTGAGTGGCCAGCCCAGGTCATGAGCCCATCTCCATGGGAGGAGGACAGCGTTATACACTCCTTGACCTGGGCCACATGGCACAAAAGTCTCCCTAGACAAAAATCCAAGTGGTACCAGCCAAATAGGGGATTGGATAGGTAAAACAGAAAATATAGACAACAGATGTATATATCTGGGTGACAGAGTGTATACATTTGTTTTCTATACTTTGTTACTGAAGATTTCCTTCCTCCCCCCCACCCCAGTTTTTATTTTTAATTTAACTTTATTTTATTTTTAGAGACAAGGTCTCACTCTGTCACCCAGGCTGGAGTGCAGTGGCATAATCATGGCTCACTGCAGCCTCAACCTCCCAGGTTGAAGCGATCCTCCCATTTCAGCCTCCCATGTAGCTGGGACTACAGGTGTGCCACCACACCCAGCTAATTTTTTAATGTGTTTAGAGATAGGGTCTTGCTATGTTGCCCGTGCTCACCTGAAACTCCTGGACTCAAGTGATCTTCCCACCTTGGCCTCCCAAAGTGCTGGGATTATAGGAATGAGCTACCCCCGGCCCCCACACTTTTATTGGAAAGAAGATAAATCAAGATAGGAGAGT
Organism: Trachypithecus francoisi; assembly: GCF_009764315.1. Classification (NCBI taxonomy): domain Eukaryota; kingdom Metazoa; phylum Chordata; class Mammalia; order Primates; family Cercopithecidae; genus Trachypithecus; species Trachypithecus francoisi. The sequence continues at coordinate 76,110,333 of NW_022681455.1, forward strand.
TAGCAGCTGTGAGCCTTTCCTTATGTGGTTTGATTACTCTCCAATACCTAAGTTAGCAGAATGTTCTTCAACAGTCCCAGAGGCTGAGCTCTGTGCTTTATAGAGCTTTGTGCATTTTCAGAGGCCCCTTGTTCTTTCTCACCATGACTCACCCAGTCTATGGTTGGAAATCACAGTTTCCCTCCCAAGTCCCTATGTCCAGTCTGGGGTTCATGGTCATGAAAAATCCCCATGCTTTGATGGCAGAAGGCAGAAGTGACTGCCTTATCTTCTCTGGGAGCCCAGGGAACAATTTCAGACACAAACATATTGGAGGAAGAATTCAGCAGTGGAGTTGGTACCTCCAGATTAATTTACACTCCAGCGGCCCCCAGAGAGACTGACAGACTGATGGATGGCAATGCCTGCTGGGTGTGCGGCCGCATTAATGCTGCCAGGAACTCAGCTCATTAGCTCAGAGCTCCTTTCCTTCCCTTGCCACACCTTAGACACAGCTAATCTCATGTAAAGTGGGGCCAGCTCACTCGGGTCACGTGCACTCAATGTCCGATCCCTGAGGTGGATTTCCAACTGGGATGCTCCTCAGCAAAGTGTGCTCATCACCCCCACCCCATCCACCCTCTGCCTTTATCCTTCCAAGGGCATGGTGCAGAATACCTGGCAAGAACACAGTCCTCAGAGGAGCTCAGTTACCTTCCCCTGAAGAGCCCAGTAACAGTTCTGAAGGCGGGAGCGCTCGTGATATCAGCAGTCCTGCCTGCGGGGCGTTAGCTATTAGAAAGCTCTGGAGATCATCTACAAGACACTGAAACACCTGGTGGATTCTGTTGGAATCCAAAGAAATTATCAGTGAGACTAGTTATTTGCTCAGAAAACAGAGCCTGGGTTTGGGGCTGAAAACAGAGATGCTGGGTTGGTGACGACATAGCACTGTTGCTGAATTTGAGCCCAGGCAGTCTGCATAGATGGCCCTGGCACTGACTTATTAAGATGGGTGCTCAGCTCATAAAAAGAGAGCATGAAGCGGCTAGCTGGCCTTTTAACTTTTCTCCCTCTAAGATGGTTGCAGAAATATGTAGATAGGGCTTTGGGCAAATGTCAGGAGACCCTCTGCCCTGTTCCCCTAACTTCTCTGACTTCGTCTCCAACCATCTCACCCTCCCTTACTCCACTCCAGCCTCACTGATTGTTTTGCAATTGAACATCCAGACACCTGCCTACCCCAGGGCTTTGGCACTTGCCGTCCACCCTGCATGGAATTGCTTCCCTCAGATATCCACACGGCTTTTCCCTCACCTTCTTCAGGCTTGCACTGAAATGTTACTCTCTCGGGGGGACTTCCCTGACCACATGTCTAAAATTGCAACACCCTTCCCTCAGTACCCCTCAATTACCCTCAATTCTTGTTGTTGTTCTCTGCCTCACTTACCACCTTCTAAAATTCTCTGTAATGTACTTATTTCTTTTGTTTTGACCTTGTTAGGCCCCCGCTTCATATCCTTCAGTGTTTCCCCCGGGCTTACAGGGAGGATGCTTCTGATGGTCAGTGAGCCCGTCATCAACTAACCCTGCATCACAGACCCAGATGGTTAATCCCTTTCAAATCCTCCCTCAGTCGAGGACAAAGTCTCAATTTAGTGTTAGTATGACTCAAACATGTACGAATCTCCCTTCTTAACAAAGACAGGGCAGGTCTCAGGCTCCGAGCCTTCCACGGGCAACAGTGTCTAATCAGAATTGAGTAACATCATTTGGGTTTTGTTTACTTATTTCTTTGACAAAGGATCCCTGTTTTCCACTTTCTGCAGTGTTAAAAAGTTAACCTTCTAAAAAAAATTAAGCAAAAAACTCGGGTAGCTGATACGAAGAAAATCACTAAGGGGCTACATGAATGACAGAAGTTTAAGACGTCATAATGTACACAATAAATTCTAAATATGTTTGAGCAGTGCACTTGGAGCTTTCCAGACCTGATACTAGCTGCAATCTTAGACATTCTCCTCTGCACAGTCTGGACTCTGGTAATACAGGAATATTTAAGGTTTCTCCCAGCACTTAATACACTTTTACACATCTTGGCCCAGAACGTGCTTCCCAGCATTGTCTGGTGGGTGGGGTCCTGCTTGTCCTTCAGGTATGAGCACCAGCATCACTCCCTCCAAGAAGCCCTCATTATCCCCCTCTATGCAAGAAAGAATTCATTCTTTGCTTCTCTCTGCCTCCTGGATACCTCATAATACCTGTATTGTTGCACTCATTACACCGCACTGTCTTACTTGGTCAGACAAGCAGCACCTTGAGGGTAGACGTTGCCTTCTTCCTCTTCATTACTGCCATGCCTAGCACAGTGCCTGGCTCGTATCAGGTACTAATAAATGTTGAGTGAAACACCATCTTACATACATTCTGTGGATGATTTCCTTGCCTAGTACTTTGGAGTTAGGGGTAGGTCTGGGATGAAATCCAAGCTGATACAAACCTGCACCCTTCTCAGCATAAGTCATGATCCTACAACTGTCTTGGATTTTCAGATCCTCTCCTCTGTACAAATGAACATCTCATGGACCAATAAAGAAAGACATGCATCCTCCGCTCTGCAGTAAATCGCCAGGCCGACCTAGTGTGTTAGAAGGAGGCTCCGTTTCCCTGCCTACTTATAACCAGTCTGCTCATGTTGAGTCAACTAGTTGGCAAATTTACGAGAAGTCACTGAGCACGCCATGGTCAGCAATCCTCCCTGTCAATCCTGCTAGGACTAGCCAGCCTCCAACAAAAGTATTCCTGCTCCTCTGTGCCATCCATGCAGAAAGAGAGCTCTTTGGGGGAAAGGCTGCAGTCACCCAACTATTCAGGTGACCGGGTGGGTGAGTCTAACCCAGCAGGCTCTAGTGACTTCAGAACTAAAGTCATATCTCCCAGTCACATTCACCAGTGATATAGCTGACATTTTATCATTATTATTATTCTTTCAATAAGCTTTTGGGGGAACGGCTGGTGTTTGGTTACAGGGATAAGTACTTTAGCGGTCATTTCTGAGATTTTGGTGCACTTGTCACCCAAGCAGTGTACACTGTACCCAATGTGTAGTCTTTTATCCCTCATCCAATGCTTGGTTTTCCATTCCTGAGTTACTTCGTTTAGAATAACGGCCTTCAACTCCATATAAGTTGCTGAAACTGCCGTTGTTTTGTTCCTTTTTATGGCTGAGTAGTATTCCATGGCACATATATACCACATTTTCTTTATCCACTCATTGATTGATGGGCATTTGGGCTGGATCCATATTTTTTCAACTGCAAATTGTGCTGCTGTAAGCATGCAGGTACATGTGTCTTTTTCATATGATGACTTCTTTTCCGCTGGGTAGATACCCAGGAGTGGGATTGCTGGGTCAAATGGTAGATCTACTTTTAGTAGATCTCCACACTGTTTTTCATAGTGGCTGTGCTAGTTTTCCATAGTAGTGGCGTTTCCACTGGCGGTATAAAAGTGTTCCCTTTTTACCATATCCATGCCAACATCTATTATGTTCTAATTTTTTAAAAAAATTATGGCTATTCTTGCAGGAGTCATGTGGTATTGTATGATAGTTTTGATTTGCATTTCCCTGACCATTAGTGATGATGAACATTTCTTTCATATATTTCTTGGCCATTTGTACATCTTTTTTTTTTTTTTGAGAATTGTCTGTGCATGTCCTTAGCCCACTTTTTGATGAGATTATTTGTTTCATTCTTGCTGATTGTTTGAATTCCTTGTAGATTCTGGTTACTAGTCCTTTGTCAGATGCATAGTTTGCTATAGCTGACATTTTGATGGCCATTTGTCTCATTCTTGACTCGACTCATTTTGAACTTGGGAGGGGAAGAAAGGAATGCAATATTATATGCAGACATGTGTCACTCCACGACAGAGATATGTTGTGAGAAATGTGACATTAGGCAACTTTGTTGTGTGAACATCACGAAATGTACTTACACAAACCTAGATGTTAGAGCCTACTACACACCCAGATTATATGGTATAGTCTTGTGCGTAGGCTACAAACCTAGACAGCATGTTGCTGTCCTGAATACTCCAGGCAACTGTAACACATTGGGAAACATTTGTGTATCTAAATACAGGAAAAGAACATAAAAGTATGGTATAAAAGGTTAAAAATGGTATACCTATATAGGGCACTTACTATGAATGGAGCTTGCAGGACTGGAAGTTGCTCTGGGAGAGCCAGTAAGTGGCGAATGACTGTGAGGGCCTAGGACATTCCTATACACGACTGCAGGCTTTATAAACACTTACACTCAGGCCACACTGCGGTAGCTCATGCCTGTAACCCCAGCACTTTGGGAGGCTGAGGCGGGCAGATCATGAGGTCAGGAGATCGACACCATCCTGGCTAACACAGTGAAACCCCGTCTCTACTAAAAATTCAAAAAATTAGCTGGGTGTGGTGGTGGGTGCCTGTAGTCCCAGCTACTCAGGAGGCAGAGGCAGGAGAAGCACTTGAACCCAGGAGGTGGGGGTTGCAGTGAGCCGAGATCGCGCCACGGCACTCCAGCCTGGGCGACAGAATAAGACTTCATCTCAAAATAAACAAATTAATTAATTAATTTATTTGTTTATTAAAAGTATTTTTCTTTCTTCAATAACAAGTGAATAAGAGAACCTGAGCTCACTGTAACATTTTGACTTTATAAACTTTTAAATTTATCTTTAACATTTTGACTTTTTTGTCATAACGCTTAGTTCAATATCTTTGTACAGCTACACAAAAATATTTTCTTTATCTCTTTATAACCATTTTTCTATTAAAAAAAAATTTTACTTTTTACTTTTTGAACTTTTTTTTTTTTTTAATTTAATTTTTTTTTTTTTTGAGACAGAGTCTCGCTCTGCCCCCAGGCTGGAGTGCAGTGGCCGGATCTCAGCTCACTGCAAGGTCCGCCTCCCGGGTTCACGCCATTCTCCTGCCTCAGCCTCCCGAGTAGCTGGGACTACAGGCGCCCGCCACCTCGCCCAGCTAATTTTTTTGTATTTTTAGTAGAGACAGGGTTTCACCGTGTTAGCCAGGACGGTTTCGATCTCCTGACCTCGTGATCCGCCCGTCTCGGCCTCCCAAAGTGCTGGGATTACAGGCTTGAGCCACCGCGCCCGGCCTGAACATTTTTTTAAAATTAAGACACAAAGACACACATTAGCCTAGGCCTGCACAGGGCCAGGATCATCTTTATCACTGAAATTGCCTAGCAATGCATTTTACAGCACACGCCCCCAGCAATAAACGATACTTGACTGTGTAGGTGAGTGTTCTGTCAACGCTGGTCGCTATTACGATTGTCCCATTAGGACACGTTCGTGCAGTCTTGGCCCCGACACCCTTCCTTGTATGTGATTTGGGATTGACCCTCAGGCTCCAAACACTCTCAGCTGCAGAGGAGTCCTGACCACTGTATCGACTCAGCCCTTCAAGGTTAATGGCCTAGGAACTTAGGATCCAGAAATCTGAGGAGAACCAGGAGATTTGTCATTGGATCAAGTGGTTCAGCTTCCTGGGGCCTGGAGGTATAACAGGTCCCAGTCCTGTCTTGACTGTAACAGGTTCCAGCCCCAGCAGGTGCCTCTGCCAGCCCTCAGCAGTGACATTTACAGGGAATAATGCCTCGTTCCAGACAGCATATGGCCCTGGCAGAGTCTGGCACCCAGGAGAGAGACTCACAGCCATATGGGCTCACTGCCTATGGTCAAGTCAGGCCACACAGGGACGCATGGGTTGGGAGACTCAGACGGGATCGCTGTGAAACCAGGCTTGAGGCCAGCGGTGTCTAGGCTTTGCTGGAACCCTGTTTAGTGCAATTGCCAGTGAATAAATTCCACGCAAATCTGAGAACTTGCAGATGGGACGTGGAGGAGGAAATCTCACCTTCTGAACTTATCTCCTGTAAAACAAGTCTGGAATAATCATCTTTAGGGTTGATATGAGAAGCAAAAGGTAGATTATTAAATAGCCTTTTACTTGGGTTTATCTCCAGGGCTGCCATTTGAAATCCTAATGCTCAGTTGACAACTAAAAGTTGAAGGAACAGTTTTCTAGCTTAGTTTATGGTCCTGAGGGGGTCTACTGTTCGCAAAAATGGCTACACGCAGTCCCCTTCCTGTATTAACACCCTGTGGTAGTGCCCTCCCAGGATGACTCAAAACTTGGCTCCGAACTTGCTTTGACCAACAGGATAGTTGCAAATGTGGCACATGCAGACACTTGAAAAGCTTTTGAGCACTGAAGCTTGCCCTCCTGCTGTTCCTGGAACCCTGTGATCTCCATTGAGTAAGCCCAGGCAAGCTTGCTGAAGAATGGGAGATCACTCAGAGATGGGGCAGCCTCCATCATCTCAAGCACTCTGGACCAAGCCGCCATCCATCAGCCAGCCCTGTAGTTGACCCACTAGTTGATCCCAAATGCATGAGTGAACCCAGTCAAGCTCAGCTAAAGCAGGCTCAGTCTAGAACTGCCCAGGTGAACTCAAGCCAAACTGCTAATCGGTAGAGCTCCTGGACTCTACAAGTGGCTGTTGTGTTAAGCCACTAAGTTTTGGGGTGGTTTGTTACACAACAAAAGCAAACTGAAACACACAGGTTTTGTTTTGTCAGAGGTTGCCAAGATAGACTAGGCTTAATCCTGGTAGACTAGAATATCTGCCCAGAACATCCCAGAATGGTCACTTGTAAAGTTTAACAAAGACAGTGACTATACATTCAAAAATTCCTGCACCAAAAACAAAAAACCATCTCCCATTGCTCTTGCTCTTCTAATCTAGTTTATCTGCTACCCAGCAGGTTTAGAGGTTGAGAAAATTGTCCAAGAAAGTTGTCATTAAAGTGAGATAAGATTTAGTGAACATTTAAATGTCTGCCATCTTCCAGCCTTTGAGCTTGGTGTTTAAAGAATTCTTGGTTTCCTTTGCCCCCACCACTCCCACTTAATAACCTATGAAATAGATTCTTCTTCTACACATGCTGGAGATGAGGCTCAGAGAAGTGGTGCTGGTTTTCCCTTGGAGTGATGGAGCAAAGCTTTGAATTCCACTCTGCTAGCTCTGAAGTTAGACTGTTTTGCTGACACCCCAAGATTCCTCTTCCAGCAGACACTTTTTGACCACTACTTACATGCCAGATACTTTTCTAGATGCTTTACGTGAATAATTTAATCCTCAACTCTAGCCCAACACAGTAGTAAGTATTGCTTTATAGATAAGGAAACTGAGGTACTGAAAGGTTAAGAAACGTGTTCATGATCACATGTCTGGTGAGGGGTTGAGACATGATTTGACACAGGGCTTTGTGGCTCCAGAGCCCAACTTCCAGCCAGAGATCTCAGTACTAATGGTTGAAAGTCTGGAAGTCATTATATAAACAGCTTTTATACAGTGTGACTCTTATAAACCAACATGAGGGCTCTAGGTAGGGAAGCCAATTGGCAAATAAGTCCATGTTTTGGGTTCTCTGGGATGATGTTAGGGAGAATCTTGTCCAGGGCTGCTCCGTCCTCAACCTCAGTGAGGCAGTCCACTGGACCCAGTGGTCCACGTCAGAGTTGCTGGTTGGGGTACTTACATGGGCCAGGCAGGTAACAGATGAGTGCAGTGGGCTGGGTGGGGCTGGTGGGAAACCCTAGAGGGTGTGCCCATCTAAAGAAGGAACCACTTCTTTCTGGCTGATTATTTACAAGCAGGAATATAGGTCCAGTGTTGCCCAATTTCCCCATTTTTCAAGATAGAACTATACATTTTTGGTATGTTTTGATTTTTAAATCAGCAACCAATAAAAGAATTTTTTCTCAAAATACCCTGTGAGCCCCGCAAAACTTCTCTGGATCAAATCTCATCCAAGAGCAGCATTTGCTATATTTGGTATAGGAGATAAAGCTCTGGGGTAAATGACAATAAAAATCAGAATGCATTGAAGGAGGGATAAGCCTGGAATAATCATCCTCAGGGTCGATATGAGAAGTGAAAGGTAGATTATTAAATAGTCTTTTACTTGGGTTTATCTCTAGGGCTGCCATTTGAAATCCTAACGCTCAGTTGACAAATCACAAGATTGTCCCACTTCTGTGTAGACAGCAGATTTATAAGCCAAGTTCTGAAATTTTCATCTCAAAATGTCTGCTGTACTATTGGCTCTTTGGGTATCCAAAGTATACAGATCTCATTTCCATCAACAATAAACAGACTGTCTGGAGAAGCCCTGCCACCATCTGTAATCGTTACACTGGTACCAAAAGAAATGTATTTCACCTGGTCACTTCCCTGAAGGGCTATTCCAGGTCTGTTTGCACCTCCCAAGTGAGTCCACCCTGGCCCTGAAAACGAATCCCTTCCCTGCCAACATTGGCGTCGGAGTCACACAGGTTTCTAATCCACAAGGTGTTACCGCTAACAGCTGCCCTCAATGTAGGAGTCTTTCTGGTTTCCCTGAGACTTGCCTGTCAAATCGCAGACCCCTGTGGATAGAAGGGCATTGAGCCAGATTCATCCATTCATCAAATATTTATTGAGCATCTACTATGTGCTAGGTACTTTTCCTGAGCCTAGAGATAGACTGAACAGAAGAATCAAAATCTCTGACCTATGGAGATTGTGGTGTTGTGGGGATACAGACAGTAAGATGCATAACAAAGTACAGATGATTGTCAATGTAAAATGAGGTTACATCCTGCTAAATCCACCACAATTTGAAAATATATTAAGTTAAAAATGTATTTAATGCGCCTAACCTACTGAACATCGTAGCTTAGCCAAGTTGACCTTAAACATGCTCAGAACACTTACGTCACCTTATTCTTGGGCAAAATCATCTAACACAAGGCCTCCCCCACCCCCCACTTTTTTTGTTTGAGACAGAGTCTTGCTCTGCTGCCAGGCTAGAATACAGTGGCACCATCTCGGCTCACTGCAATCTCCACCTCCCGGGTTGAAGCAATTCTCCTTCCTCAGCCTCTCAAATAGCTGGGGCTACAGGCGTGCACCACCACGCCCAGCTAATTGTTGTATTTTTAGTAGAGACGGGGTTTCACCATGTTGGCCAGAATGGTCTCCATCTCCTGACCTTGTGATCCGCCTGCCTTGGCCTCCCAAAGTGCTGGGATTACAGGTGTGAGCCACCGCGCCCGGCCCACAAAGCCTATTTTATACGAAAGTATTGCATAGCTCATGTGACTTATTGAATACTGTACTGAAAGTGAAAAACAGAGTGCCTGCGTGACCAGTTGAATGGTTTCTACTGAAGGGTTATTGCTTTTGCACCATCATAAAGTCGAAAAATCTTAAGTTGAACCATTGTAAGTTAGGGATCATCTGTATCTAACGGTTAAACCAGATTAGGTGGTTATAAGTCCTAAGCAGCAAAAATAAAGCAAGGGAGTGACGGAGGGTCAGGGAGGTTAAGACTGTGCAAAGGGTGGCTGGGGAAAACTTCCCTCAGAAGGGGAGTTTGAGTAAAGACTTACAAGGAATGGAGGAGCTGGGCATGAGGCTCTCAGAGGAGCAAACATTTCAGGTGGGAGAAACACGAGTGCACAGTCTCCAAGGTGAGAATACACCTGGTGTCTCCAGGGGACAGGGAGGAAGCCGGTGTTGCTGGAACAGAACAGGCAAAAGAGAGAGTAGCTGGGGAGGAGATCAGAGAGACAAACAGGAACAGGCACTGGGTGTAAGACCTTGGAGGCTGTATAAGGACTTCAACGTTTACTCTGAACGAGATGAGAAGCAGAGGAGCGACGTGATTCGACTTATGCTTTAGCAGACCTGTGGGCTGCTCTGCTGGGGACAGACAGAAGAGAGGAAAGGGCAGAGCACTAATCAGTTAGAAGCTGCACATGGTTATCCACGAAAGAGATGATGGTGGCTTGGCTGAGAGTGAGTGAGTAGTCGTCATATCTGGATACATTTTAATCCTGGAATTATTCCTGTCCCCATAGGTTATTAGGCATTCCTGGGCGGGCTTCAGGGGCTCCAGAACACCATGGAATGCTGTTTTGTGTATGATATATGCATGAGCGAGTCAGAAGAAGGCAGTGAATCCCAGGGCACCACAGTCAAGTGGCCCAAGTTCAAATTCCACATTAGCCACTTTCTGTAACCCTAGAGGCAGGTATAAATCTCTCTCTAAGCCTCAGTTTCCTTACCTGTAGGCTTGGAGATATTAATAATTATACCTACTTTATAAACACAATGTAAGAATTTAAGACTATGTTTGCATAGCACTTTATAGTAAGTGTTCAATCTACATGAGCTATTTCCATCCAGTTTTCTCAAGGAGTCTGTGACCTAAATTAAGATTGAGTTCTGAGGCTTTGCCTTCATGCTGAGATAGACCATAGGTGCTGAAAGAGGGCTCCTTTGGCTTCCTTGATCTACCTTAACAGGAGGTGGAAGATCTTAGGTTTTTGATATGGTTTGGCTTTGTCCCCACCCAACTCTCATCTTGAATTGTAACTCCCACAATTCCCACATGTGGTGGGAAGAACCCAGTGGGAGGTGATTGAATTAGAGTAGTGGGTTTTTGCTGTGCTGTTCTCATGTTAGTAAATGAGTCTCACAGATCTGATGGTTTTAAAAGGGGGAGTTTCTCTGCACAAGCTCTCTTTTTGCCTGCTGCCATCCATGTAAGACATTTCTTGCTCCTTCTTGCCTACCACCGTGATTGTGAGGTCTCCCCAGCCATGTAGAACTGTAAGTCCATTAAACTTCTTTCATTTGTAAATTGCCCAGTCTTGGGTATATCTTTATTAGCAGCATTAAAACAGACTAACACAGTTTTTAACAGAGGCCTGCTCTATAATCTCAAATCAGGGAACTGAGTCTTGGGCCAGCTAAGTAATTAGCAATAACCTGCCCAAGATTACAGAGCTAGGAAGTGTCAAAGCTGGATTTGAACACACAGCTATCTGATGCTAAATCCATGCCTTTAACTACAACACCATGCTGCCTCCCATGGGTGTTGGAAGACCTTTTGCTCAATGATTTGTGCAGCAGGCCAGATGACAGAGGTCTCTATCAGGAAGCGTCAGGATCAGCTCTGTCTCTGAGGGCTAGTTTTACAGAGCATCCCTTTTCACTAGGCTTCCGGGCTGTTCCAACACCACCACACATCTCATTTGCAGTTCTTGCTGTTTAATACCTGTTAGGAAAATGCTAATTTCATTGTAGGTCCCACTGCTGTTCAGAGGATCACAAACAGGCTCATCATAAATCAGCAAGGGACAGCATTTACACGTGATTCCCCCATAGACTCTACCAGTGGAGCCTCCTAAACCTGCTGCTTCATTAATGGGCCATCTTCATACTAGTTAATGTCTAATTACTGACACTAATGGGTCCATGTATTTTAAAAATGAAATTATAGGTTTTATTCAATTAGGAAAAGCACTAGATAAACTGCTGAATAAATCTGGCAAGAGACACACAGGACCGGTAGTTAAACAGGCGCCCCCAGCTCAGGGACCTCAGAAGGCTGCAGCAGCAAAATTAACGCCAAAAGGAAACAAATCAATGCCCAGAATTGTAAGACAGAGTACGGCGGTGGATGAATTTATCTTTAAATTAACAACAGTCCTGGGTAGGGCCCAGGCTCAGAAATGGATCTGAAACTTAACTGCTGTTGGCTTCAGAATACTTCCTGACTTTGCATTCTCTGGCTGATATACATGGAAATAACACGTCCTGCCATGGAGGGATAAACACTATTAACAGTGTGTTGTAGATCCTTCCAGACTTTCTTTTTTTTTTTTCTTTTTCTTTCTTTGTTTTTTTTTTTTTTTTTTTTGACAGAGTCTTTCTCTGTCGCCAGTCTGGAGTGCAGTAGCATGATCTCAGCTCACTGCAACTTCCGCTTCCCAAGTTCAAGCAATTCTCCTGTGTCAGCCTCCTGAGTAGCTGGGGCTACGGGTGCGCGCCACCATGCCCAGCTAATTTTTGTATGTTTAGTAGAGACGGGGTTTCACCATGTTGGTCATGATGGTCTCCATCTCTTGACCTTGTGATCCGCCTACCTCAGCCTCCCAAAGTGCTGGGATTACAGGCGTGGGCCACCATGCCCAGCCTACCCTTCCAGACTTTTAATGTTCTTATTTGTATGTCTGTGTAATTTTTGTGCATGTGTAGTATTTTTAAAAAATAAACAGAATCACACAAATTGAGTGCATCATTCTGTAACCTTTTAAAACTTGATCATATACAGTGGGTAATATTCTGTATTAGTTGTTTACATCCATTTACTTAATCTTTTCAAAGAGCTTATAGTATTCCATACCAATGTCCCATATCAGACACTTGTTTGGATTTTTTAATAGTCAAACAAAACTATATGAAACATCCTCAAAGTTAAGTATGCATATACCCTTTATTTCCTTGAAGCTGTTTTCTAAAAACATATCCTAGAAGTGATTGAGTCTAAAGCTTTTGCAAAATATCCTTCCAAATATCCTTCCAGAACAGTTGTACCAACTGACACTCATAATAGCACTAAAAGTGGATCTTTTCCATGTTTCTCAACTGCAAAAAACGCTATCATTATTTTGCTCCATTTTTTCATGCCTACTGAGTCAAGCATTTTTTCCTTTCACTTGCTGATTGTCCATTTGAATTTCTGCTTTGCACGTTGCTTGTTCATGTTCATTGCACAATGTTAGGTTGTTTATCTCTTTCTTATTTGTATGTCATAAATCTTTACAAGCCCAGGATATCCACACCTCGACTTTATATGTTGCATATCCCGTTACCCATTTTGCTGGCTGCTTTGCCTTTGTGATTTTCTAATGTAAACACATTTTACATTTTTATGTAGTCCAATTTCTTAGTCTTGTTCTTGGTGTTTTCTGTCTTTGGTGCCATGCTTAGAAAATTTTCACCATTCTGTAACTTAAAAAGTGGTTTCATTTTTAATGTGTAAGTCTGCAATTATTTTGAGACTTATTTTGGTATATATGAGGGAAGAATTAGTTTCCAAATGGCAAGCCAGTTGTCTCAACACTATTTGTTAAATAAGTCTTTCCCACTGATTCAAATGCCACCTTGCCATATAGTAAACTCTATTTTTAAAATGGATTTTCTCTTTTATCCCACTGATCTTTCCACAGCAGTACTATACTTTTAATTACTATAAACTTATGTTTTAAAATAATAATCTTACTCTCCATGTTCAGATTTTCTCCAAGTGTTCGCACCAATCTCTAGATGAACTTTAAAAGTGAAAGTGTTCTTTTAATAGGAGTTTCCATTTAATTAAATAAAGTGAATAAATTAGAAGAGAATTAACATCCAGGTATATGCCAGGCCCTGTACCTTCTCAGGTCTTTTGTTTATATTATCTAGCAAAGTTTTATAGTTTTCTTCATGCAAACTTTTTATCTTTCTTTTTTTGAAACAAGGTCTCACTCTGTCATCCAGGCTAGAGTGCAGCGGCATAATCTTGGCTCACCACTCCCTCGACCTTCACAATCACCACAGTGATGCTCCCACCTCAGCCTCCCAAGTAGCTGGGACCACAGATGCATGCTACCATGTCTGGCTAATTTTTCTGTATTTTGTAGAGACGAGGTCTTGCCATGTTGCCCAGGCTGGTCTCAAACTCCTGGGCTCAAGTGATCTGGCTACCTTAGCCTCCCAAAGTACTGGGATTATAGGCATGAGTTACTGAGCCCAGCCTTCATAAAAATTCTTTCTGCATATTTATTCAAATATTTAATATTTTGGTTTTTGTTGCAAGTAACCCTTCCTCCGCCCCAAGACACACACACACACACACACACACACACACCATATTGTCAAATTTGTTAATGTATGTGTGTGTGTGCGTGTGAATTCTCCCGTCTGCCAAAATCTTTTATTAGTTCTAGCAGATTGTCAGTTGGTTTTCTTCGTTTTTATAGGCAGACAATACCATTATCTGCTAATCACAAAACAATATTACTTCTCTTCAAGATTTGAGTCTATTTTTTTCTTTTTCCTTGTCTTGTCACATTGGCTATACCTTCCAGAACAATACTAAATAATTGCAGTCATGTTGTTCTGGGTTTAAATGCTGCCTTAAACATAAGGTAAGGAGCCAGTCAGGTATTTGTTCTTGATTACATTAAAGACCATCCTTTAGTCCTAATTTAGGATTTTGTTTTCAGAAATGATCATTGACTTCCATCAATGCCTAATTTAAAAGTTATCCATTTGATTGTGCATTTTCCCCTCTTTTGACCCACTATAGCGCTTTAATTATATTACTGGGCATCCTAATAACAAGACATTCTTGGCATCCTTAGAAGGAATCCTATTTGGCTACTACACATTTTCCCCCCACCCTGTCTCCCTGAATTCTCTAAATGCAAATTTATCTTTGCTAATTTACTTGAATCCTATTGGCTCCTATATTATTCACATTTTATGCATCTGTATTCAGAGTTTGTTGTCAGAGTAATCCAGTTACTCAGTAGTAAAATAAACAAGGAAGTATGCTTTTTTATATTTCGGAAACAGCATAAATAGCCTAGTTCCTTGAAGACTGGATTGAACTCATATATGAAATCCTTGGGTCTAGCAGCACTTTTTTTTTTTTTTCAGACTGAGTCTCACTCTATCACCCAGGCTGGAGTGCAGTGGTGCGATCTCGGCTCAATGCAACCTCTGCCTCCCAGGTGCAAGCAATTCTCCTGCCTCAGCCACCTGAGTAGCTGGGATTACGGGCATCTGCCACCATGCCTGGCTAATATTTTGTGGATTTTTAGTGGAGACAGGGCTTCACCATATTGGTCAGGCTGGTCTCGAACTCCTGACCTCGTGATCTGCCCGCCTCGGCCTCCCAAAGTGTTGGGATTACAAGTGTGAGCCACTGCGCCCGGCCTAGCAGCACTTTTTTTTTGGACATTATTTACAAACATTCCAATGGCTGTTGGAATATTCAGTTTTTCTTGAGTCAATATATTTTTTCTAGCAAAGTATCTTCTTAAATGAGGTTTCAACTTTTAATAAATGCAATTTAATTTTTCAAAAAATCTGCATTTTATCTTTCTAATATTGTGCATATGAGGTTTTTCTTTTCCTTTTTTTCTTTTTTCTTTTTTTTCTTTTGAGACAGAGTCTTACTCAGTCACCCAGGCTGGAGTGCAGTGGCAGGATCATGGCTCACTGCAGCCTCAACTTCCTGGGATCAAGTGATCCTCCCACCTCAGCCTCCTGAGTAGCTGAGGTGTGTACCACAATGCCTGGCTATGTTTTTATTTTTTTTATAGAGATGGGGTCTCCCTATGTTGCCCAGGCTGGTTTCAAACTCCTGGGCTCAAGTGATCTTCCTGCCTCAACTTCCCAAAGTGCTGACATTACCGGCATGACCCTTGATTTATCTAGCCAAAGTCTGTCTATTTTGTCTTTTTAAAACAACAGAACTTGGGTTTATTTGTTAATTACAGTGTCTTGAGGGCCCTCTTCCTAGGAGAGTGGTAAACATGCGATTTGTATGCCCTCAGTCACTAGGATAGATGCACTCTGGGCTCTGCTCATTCTCCATCTCCCTTTCTGTGAGCAGACCCTTCACCCCCAGGAGGGACTCCTGCAGCCACATTTGGACTGAATAACCCAGCCCTCTTGATCTGGACCAGACCAGCTACACACACGTGGCTCAAGCTACCTCAAACGATCACTCCTGGGAGCTTGGAATTGAGAATTAGAGATGCTAGTTAATGTCTGCCATGTGTTGAAACCAATAATTATCACCTTGGTTCCCAGGTACAGTTCTTCATGAGGTCCTGACATATTTCTTGTGTTGGTTCCATGAAATATCCTTGTAACTTGATAATTAACCCTTTCTCTGCCTTATCTAATTGGAATATGTTTCTGCTGTTTGCAGCCAGAGGATTCTTGATGAAGACAGTCACTGAGGGTCAGGCATCCATCATATCACCACCTCCAGAAGTAGAAGAAATTATATGCTGAGCATGTGGGTGCAGCCTCAACTGAAAGGGCAGGGTGGATTGGGTGACTGCCGGTCAAACCACAGATCAAATGATCTGAATCCAAATGATCCAATTGTCCAGGGTGGTTGAGTTTACATGCTGCAGGAGCCAGGCATGAATTTTTGGTTTTTAAGTTTATATGTTACTTTGAGACTTCAATTCCTACTCTACTAAGAGAACGTTTGTCCTATACATTTGAGGTTTTCTAGTCACTCGAACTTGAGAGTAGGGGATTTCAGATAGAGTGGAGAACCCTGCCAAACTCAACATGGGAAGGAACTGTGGAGCACTGAGTGTTGTGAACCACAAAGGATGAAGGGAGAGGATGGCAAGTAATTACCACTGAGCTTCTTGCACGGCCTGGAGAGCTATGGGTTATGCTTAGAGAGCCAGAATGGCCCTCATTGATGGGACTTCTAGGCAGTCCCTTATGTGTGAGCCTTGCGAGCAAAGGCAGCTTGCTGGGTCAGAGGCACTGTCACAGGAGCTGATGATTTTAGGGACAGCCAGAAGATGCATCCCAGGACAGACAGATGGTAACAATAGACACTGGGGATTAATACGGGGCGGGGGCAGGGGCGGGGGCAAGGGTTGAAAAACTAACGGTTGTGTACTATGCTCACTCTCTGGGTGACGGAATCATTTGTATCCCAAACCTCAGTATCACACAATATACCCAGGTAACAAACCTGTACATGTACCTTCTGAATCTAAAATAAAAGTTAAAATTATTTTTTAAAAAAGAGAGCAAGACAAAAGGTCCTTCAGAAGGGCCCTGGCCAGGGAGGTTTTTGAGGGCATCCTGGAGGAAGAGGAGCATTGAGTCAGAGGACACACACAAGTGTGGAATGACAGCAGTGAGAGAGGTGGCCATTTTTAAGAGCACATTCAGGAGACTAAGACCAACGTGATGGCCCCAAGGCGGGAACAAATCAGCAATGACGTCTACTGATGTGCTATCCCAAAGGGCAAGACTCCAGAGGTACATCATTCTCAAACATGCATCATGAGTTCTGTTCATCTGGAAGCACTAGTGGGGCTACCATAAATTCCAGAAGATCCTACAGAAGCTTATTTGCAATTTCTAGTGCCTCATTGGCAGCCAGGACAACTGGGAAGACCGTCTGTAGTTGGCTGAGGAATGGTCCCCAGCAGGTCCTAACCCCGGAACCTGGAAATGTGACCTCATTCAGAAAAGCAGTTTTTGCAGATGTCATTAAGTGAAGAACCTTAAGTTGGGGAGAGTTTCCTTAGTATTCACTGCATTCCAAGCTATGCTGGATGTTGAAGACATAAGCGGTGAACAAAACAGACCTCGATGTTGCCCATGAAGGCTGCCCCCTGCATCCCCATAGGAGATGTTTCAAATCTTTACTGTCCACTCCATGCTTCTTTCTTGGCTATCAAACTTGCTTGGCTTCTCTGGGAAGAAGAAAGCCATCAGTCATGCCTTGAATACCCCTTGAGCCTAGGAACGTGGTAGACATGTCTCGGACTGGCAACCTGGCTAAGTCCCAGGTGAGAAGACTGGTTTGCCACCCAGGTTCCTGAAAATGAACTTTGATCCACAGGACAGCAGTAGAAGCTACCGAACCCACATATCAAATGATCTGAGTCCAAATGATCCAATAGTCCAGGGTGGGTGAAGCTTACATGCTGCAGGAGCCAGGCAGATAACAGAAAATGTGTGAGAGAGCAATGGTATAACATGACTATATTGAACAGCTGGGATTGCAAGCATAACAGGTGCCTGGTTAGTTTGCCCTTAAAACATGGTGGGAGACCAATCAAACCATTTCAACAGATCCACAGGCTCCATCTAGCCCACAGCCTACCAGTTTGCAACTTTTGCTTCTGATTTCCAAAAAAAAAAAAAAAAAAAACTGAGGAGAAGCCTGCCTCATGAATGAGACACACACCCACACACACACAGTTGCTTTTAGATCCTGAAACAGGAATGCCTAATTGGTCTGTTGGTGCATTCCTCCATTTATTCGTTCAACAAATGCTTACAGAGCACCTGTTAAGTTCCAGGTGCTGTACTCGGCATTAGGGCTACAGCTGTAAATGAACCAGAGAAATGAACTCATACAGCTCACATTACCACAGTCGGGGTGGAAAGACAAGCAGTGAACATTTAACAAGTACATTTACTTTTCTCTATGAAAAAGATAAACAGGATGGGGCAGCTATTTCAGACAGGAAAGGTCTCTCCAATGGGATATACTGGGCTCAGGTTTGAATGATGAGAGGAGGCTGAGATTGGGGAGCAGAGCTCTTTAGGAGACCAGTGCAAAAGTCCCGAGGCAGGGAAGTGTCTCTGCAGGTTCAAAAGCCAGAGAGGGCACTGTGGCTGGAGGGTGGTGAACAAGGGGGAAGTAGGAGGTCCACAGAGGATTGCAGCAGCCATATCACATGAGATGCTGGAGGCCACAATAAGAGATGTGTATTTTATTATTTTAAGTTCCCTTGACCCATGACTTCTAGAAGGAGGTTCCCTCCCCAGTTCTGGATTAAAAATTGTATTTCTTTTAGTTACTTTTCTCTAAAAGTCTCTGACTGTCAATATCTCCATGCACCAGTTGGTACTCAGATGATAGCTCAGATGCCTGTGGAAGAGGAGAGGGCCAAGGCTGATCCTGGGGACTGTGACTCCTCCAGCTTCTGGTCGCTTCACCTCCCCATTGACATTCCAGGGCAAGGTCCCAAGTCCTCCACGCATCTCAGAAACAAGAAACTCCTCTCCAGCAAGTACAGGTGCTATTTATGCCAGTAGCCAACTGGGTTCAACTCTGGTTCAGATGCAGTCAGGGCAGCTGCCCCCAGGCCACAAGCAGAGACAAAAGTAGAGAGATGGGCCCACAAGTATAGAGTCTCTGATGGACCCCCCAGAGTGGGCTGTGGTCCTAGAGGCCAGAAAAGAACGTTATATATCAAAACTATGATATGTAACTATGATATATAAAATACATTTTTAGGCCAAGTATAGTGGTTCATGCCTGTAAATCCCAGTGCTTTGGGAGGCCAAGGCAGAAAGATTGCTTAAGCTCAGGAGTTCAAGATCAGCCTGGGCAACAAAGGCCCTATATCTATAAAAAAATTTTTTTAGGTGTGGTGGATGCTTGCCTGTAGTCCCAGCTACTCAGGAGGCTGAGACAGGAGGATTGCTTGAGCCCAGGAATTCGAGACTGCATTGAGCTATGACCACACCACTGCACTGCAGCCTGGGTGACAAACCAAGATCCTGTCTCTCTATACATACTTATATTAAATATATATTTATATATTACTATATTAAATATACTATGTATTTTACCATATATTGTAAGATGTTAAATATACATTAAGGGTATTAAATTATTAAATATATGATATTTTATGTTTCATACTTTTATACATTCATAACTGTGATACATAGAGGCAATTTATATATCTAAGACTATGGCTTTCATTGGTTCCTTCCACAAATTTTTACTGGGAGCCAACAATTGCCCAAAATGGTGTAAGTGTTGAGGATTGCAGCAGTGAGCAGAATAGATGGCAATTCCTGCCTGGAGGTGAGAGACAGACTTATTCCCCAAAAGTAAGTGATATGGTAAAAAGTGATCATTACTAAATAAATAAAGCACAGAAGTCAGATGGGGGGCTCTGATGCGTATGCGGGGTGATATGCTTTGGCTGTGTCCCCACCCAAATCTTGAATTGTAGCTCCCATAATTCCCATGTGTCACGGGAGGGACCCAGTGGGAGGTAGTTAAATCATGAGGGTGAGTCTTTCCCGTGCTGTTCTCGTGATAGCGAATAAGTCTTATGAGATCTGATGTTTTCATAAAGAGGAGTTCCCCTACACAAGCTCTCTCTCTTGCCTGACGCCATGTAAGACTTTCCTTTGCTCTTTGTCTTCGACCATGGTTGTGAGGCCTCCCCAGCCATGTGGAACTGTGAGTCCATTAAACCTCTTTCCTTTATAAATTATACACTCTCAAGTAGGTCTTTATTAGCAGCATGAGAACAGACTAATACACGGGGAGTGAACTTGACATGTTTGAGGAAGAGCTATGTGGCTGGACTTCAGATTGAGGAGGATGTCAAGGACTTGGGGAGCACACGCTCAGATCCCTCCCATTCTGCATCCACCCCACTGCCAATCACCCCTACATGCCCAAGTCAGAAATCCCCTCAGACCAGGTCCAGACCAGATCAGAGTAACTCTCATGCCTTGGAAATAGGCATTTGTTGCCTGCACCCTCACTTAATACTGCTCAGTTACTGCTGGAGATTAATGTTTGTAGGTTTCACTCAGCTATAAATCATAGATTATAGATTGCTGGAATTTTCCATCAAGCCTAGCAGTGGGAATTTTGAAATCAGAGGTAGAGAATTCCTCTAAGATGGGCTAAGAAAGCAACTCTATCAAGAAAGAACCCCTTTGACCCAATAAGGAAGACTTTGAGATAGGAGAGTGGGCACAGTGGATTCTTAACACAAGACCCATAAAAGATGTAAGGAATCCGACAGCTATAACACTGAAAATGAGAATAAGTAGTAAATCACTGATTCAATTACATTTTCAGCAAATAACAACAGAACATGGGCTAAATTCAGTTATCTAGCTTTCTGCAAATGTGTGAGGCCCCAACATCTTTCCTAAAGTATCCCTTCTGTGTTAAAAATTATGAAAGGCAGTTTGCATTGTTTGCAAATAAGAAAAATAACTTCTACTCTGTATACTGCAAAATGCTTCATACTAGTTGCTAAGGTGAAGGTTTTGGTCTTCTTAGAGCATAAGTAACATTTGACTGGGAGAACTGGGCAGGGAAATAAAATCAGAAAAATAAGGATAAAGTGTTTGTTTGTTTGTTTGTTTGTAGGCAGTATCTTGCTCTGTCACCCAGGCTGGAGTACAGTGGCACGATCGTAGCTCACTGCAGCCTCGAACTCCTGTGCTTAAGGTATCCTCCCACCTCAGCCTCTCAAGTAGCTGGGACTACAGGCGTACACTATCACGCCTATCTAATTTCTTAATTTTTTGTAGTAGAGACAGGGTCTTGCTATGTTGTCCAGGCTAGTCTTGAACTCCTGGCTTCAAGTGATCCTTCCACCTCAGGCTCCCAAAGTGCAGGGATTATAGGTGTAAGCCACTGCACCTGGCCTAAAGTGGTTTTATCATATTTCGGATCAGTAAGACTTTGAGCTTTCTTTATTATACTGATATAGTACTTTGCAATCCATACCTTGAATTCATGCACATTATCTCAGAGAAGCCCAGTGAGGGAACCATTTTCCTCATTTTACAATACAGAAACAGACTCAGAGAGGTCAAGAGACTTGTCTGAGGTCACACAG
Organism: Trachypithecus francoisi; assembly: GCF_009764315.1. Taxonomy (NCBI): domain Eukaryota; kingdom Metazoa; phylum Chordata; class Mammalia; order Primates; family Cercopithecidae; genus Trachypithecus; species Trachypithecus francoisi. Next base: position 76,131,673 of record NW_022681455.1, read on the forward strand.
TACAAAGCTGGGACTTGAACCCAGGCTGTCTAGCTGCCAGTTTGTCTTTTTCTACTCTCACATCCTTATAAAATTGACTTCCTCCCGAGAATAGCTCACTTCCTTTCAAACAAACAAAAAAGGATTCCAAAATAAGCTCTCTTAGAATTATATTTGTAATAATGTAGTGATCTAATTATCATGTACTTCATTGTTTGGGAACATAAAACATCTTGATTGTCTTAGCAGCTGAATTTTCTGGTTAAAAAGCTCAATTCACATCACAAACAAAACATGCATGCTTATACATCTATTTTGATAGTCCAAGAGCTCTTTTTTAAAATTAAAAAAACTTTTGTGGGTACATACTAGGTGTATATATTTATGGGTTATATGAGATATTTTTATACAGACATGTAATGCATAATAATCACATCAAGGTAAATGGGGTATCCGTCCCCTCAAGCATTTATCCTCTGTGTTACAAACAATCCAGTTATACTATTTTCGTTATTTTTTGAATGTACAATTGAATTATCTTTGACTATAGTCACCCTGTTGTGCCAGCAAATACTAGGTCTTATTCATTCTTTCTAACTGCCAAGAGCTCTTAAAGAGGGCAAAAGTGTGTGTTATTCTTTTACCTTTGGTGTCTAGCACAGTGCCTGGCACATTGTAGACATCCGTGAGGGTTTGTAAAATGAATCAAAGAACAACCACCGCAAAAGCTATCCTACTTAAGAATCTCTCACATCTCTCCTTCAGCTCCCCTCCAATGTACTGAGTGGCTTATTAATTATGGATGGAAATGGAAGCTCTGAAACAGAAGCCGATGTGGGTATAATCACACCCTGTGTTTGCACGATCATAAGTAGATTATTAAAAATGGATAAGGCAGCCATAATTGGGCTCCAGCCTACCAGAAATCTTAGAGGAAGCAGATGGAGCATTTGGGCATTTTCTATGCTTTAATCTAAACCAGCAGAAAAAAAAAATTGATTAGAAGATTGTCTTTCACATTCCTTTATTGATGTCCGGGCTATCATTAGCAAATGGGTCAGTGTAAAAGCTTTCCCCAGTGCAGAATCAGAGGCACGGAGATTTTATTTAGAGCAAGTTAAACTTTGTTCCATTTGTTAGGTTCTTTGCATAGTTTAGGCATTTGGCCAACCTTGTAAGTGAATTTTTCCCCAAACACATTTCCCTTTCATTTTGAAATGAGGCTGGAAGGAAATGATATTAACGTGTTTTCCACTGTTTACGCTTTAAAATCATCTCAAATACTCATCAAGAGGCTACAGTGAAAATCACAAAGAGGTGCTTTCCTAAAAGAAAATAATCAAAAGGCCTCTAGCTTGAAGAAAGAAGACGGTGGTTGGGTAACATACGTGTGGAAGGATGCAAGAAGCATCTTGCGAAACAATTTGCATTCATACTGACTTGTGTTTAAAATTATAGCTGTGGAAATTAATAACATTACTTTCATCACTATACTTAGCACCAGGAAATCACATACAAAGTCATGGGATTGAGACCTAACTGATTTTTTTAAACGAGGTCTTATTTAGCCTCTCTGAACCTCGCTTTCCTCATTTATGAAATGATCATGATGGTAATGCATATCTGTGGGGGTGCTGGAGAGATGAAACGGCATGGTGCACACAAAACACCTAGGATAGGCCTCGTATATATTATATGTACATTGTATTAAGGATTGCCATTGAGATTACATAGCATCTGTTGAAAATGTTTTTTATTCTTACCATTGAATGACACCCACAGGCATCAGCTCTGAGCATGGAAAAGCCTTCAGAAATGACTCAGCTCTGCGTTCCCATGGAAAGGCCCAGAGAAGTAATGTGACATGCCCAAGGCAGAGAAAAGTCAGGACTAAAATCCAGGCGATTCCTTGCCTGGACTCCTGATTGCAAAGTACAGCTCCCCAAGGCCCTCTGAGGTCACGGTCAACTGGACACATCAGCTACTGAATGGAAGCAGACACGGCCTCTCCTGCTTCTCCAGAGTCAAATCCAGCTACCCCAGGAGGGACTTCCCAACACTCTTTCCCATCAGAAGTGCTCAAAACCCAAAAGATAAAGGAGGGGAGAGTTGAGTTTCTTAGTGGAGGTTATGTGTTTGGGGGATAAGCATGGGAGCAAGAGAGAAGAACAATGCTACATTAGCAATAGGATTTCTATTTCTGGGAAAAGACAGGGGACTGAGGACTTACAGACTTAAAGATGCAAAAATAATCTGAAGAAACTGCATCAGGACTGGCAGCTCAGGGAAAGGAATTGCAGGTCATGGAAACAAATATTGAGTAAAGATATCTTGACAGGACTGTCACTTGTCACCAGTCTACATGGCATCTTTATATGATTAGCAAAAGGTGTCCCTTCCTCAAAACCCTACTTCCATCTGCTGGAAAACTGTAAAAGTTATGCAAATCTATAGTGTCTATGATGTAACTTGGGCCCCTTACATATGCATGGTTGTGCAGTGCACAACCTGCCCAGTCTCACATGGCATCCCTGCTGAGCCAGTTCACAATTTACTATACTTAGGAAGCAGAGTGCTTTTGCAGAATTAAGTGGAGAAGTCTTCTGTAATGTATGTCTGTTATTTGTGCCATCTACCAACGATTCATCCTTCTTATAGTAATGATACCCCAACATTTCTTTTTCGAGTTTGAGTGGGGCAGATCCAAATCCCTGCTCAAGAAGTGAGTATATGACCCATGCGCAAACCAGGCAGAACATCCCACTCGCTAGTTGTGATGAGTGGTCCAAAGATGAGCAGGTGACCCAGTCAGAGCCAATGAGTCACAACTAGAAGTTTTCTGGGAATGCTGGGAGAAAAGAAAATTCTGTTGCATTTGGAATTGTGAGGATATAAGGGTTGAAGCATCACGTCAACATAAGGGGTCTGAGAATGAAGTCAGCATATAAAGTGGAGAGGAGACAGAGAGAGAGAGAGAGAGAGCCCAGAGCCAGATGACTTGGAGTTGGGAAAGGATCAGAGATTGAAAAGGAATGCTTTCTGAGTTCAAGAGCAGGGTGGTAGGAGAACCTTCCAGATGATTAGAGAGCAGCAGGGGCATGGTAGTTGCGGCTGGACAGGGGAAATTTCCCAAGGCAGCAGCAATTCTTGCAGGCATGGTAGGAAGCAGCCAGCCAGACACAGCCTAGAAGCTGAAGATATTTGAAACCTGCCATGGTGACCTTGTCAAATGTGGAGAAGTCACAGGCCAGGGCTGGGACTGTCTGTGGCCTCACCTTCCTTCTGTGTCCCCAAGGATGCTCAGCCACTGAACTTACAAAACCCCCAGCTCAAGGGGAAGCTACTAGAAGAATCCACTGCCCTCTGCTTGGGAGGACATGCCAGACCCAAATAGAACTCTCATCAATTAGAAGCAATAAACAAGGGGAGAAATATGAGGCCTATGAAAAATGCCTATGTCATAAAATGGGCAGAGGAAAAATGTGGTTTGGAAAATGATTTACTGCAGGAAATAGAGTAAATTCCAATAGCATTTGCTTTCTACTTTTCATAAATTTCTTTTTCAATGCAGACTCCATGCCAGAAAAACATAGACGAGTTGAGAAGAAAAGAGATTAAAGTGATTGTAGTTTAAAGCCAGAAAGAAATTAAACCATTTAAAAATGCATTTGAGGCTGGGTGTGGTGGCTCACGCCTATAATCCCAGCACTTTGGGAGGTCAAGGTGGATGGATTGCTTGAACCCAGTAGTTTGATAGCAGCTTGAGCAACCAAGTGAGACCCTGTCCCTACAAAAATTTTTAAAAATTAGCTGGGTATAGTGGCACATACCTGTAGTGTCAGCTCCTTGGGAAGCTGAGGTGGGAGGACTGCTTCAGCCTAGGAGTTTGAGGTTGAAGTGAGCTATGATCATACCACTGCACCCCAGTTTGAAAGACAGAGTGAGACCTTGTCTCAAAAAAAAAAAAAAAAAAACATTAATACAGTAACAGATAAATTAACAATGTAGAAAAGCAATTCAGTGATAACAAGAAACTTGAGAAAGTTTCTCACGATTCAGAGGAAAAGGATAGAGGGAAGCGGTGATAATCAAGACAGACAATGTGATATAACACATAGGAAATGTATGTCTGTGAACAAGATACCAAAACAAGTACAATAGAAGCAATATTCAATATGAGGGAAAAGTTCCTGAATTAAAGAAAAACCTGAACCTGTGTTTCAAAAGAGTATAAATCACATCAGAAAACAATTCATAAAAAAGAGACTAAAACCTAGGTATGTATTCTGGCACAATTCTAACTTCAAGGAAAAGAACTCTATAAATACTCAGGGGAAAAGCCTACTATAAAGAATAAAGTCAGCCTGGTCTCAGACTTTACCTCCCTAACAGTAGACATCAAAGATGATGTTGAGTTTCAGGGTTCTGGAACCCTGCAACCCCAGAAATCTACACACACAACTAAGTTGCCATTCCCCTGTGCACAGCAATGGGAAGATATTCTCAGATATTTAAGGCTCAATACCCACATTCTACATGACTGAAATCAAGTTCCAGCCAATCATCAGCTGATTAAAAATACAATAGTGAGACCACATGGGTCCATGCTTAGAAAATGAAAATATGGAGAAAGTAGATGCTCTTCTAGGAAAAGATAAATCACCAAAGTTGACTCAAGAAGAGTCAATCTGTTGAGGCCAATAAGTGTGTCAGGCTTCTTGCTTGACCAGACAACCAGCCTCAGAGGATGCCCTGTCTCAGTGGACTTTTATTTTGGCTGCAGATGCTGGAGAGATGCCTTCCTTGGAACTTTTGTGATGCTGGCAGCCTTCCAGTCTTGGAGGAGGCCCAGCCACTTCTGCTGTAGGGACCTCTGTCTGTCCCACAGCGCTCTCTCCTCTTCTCAGGATGGGAAGAAGGAAGCTGACTTCCGTGGCACCTTCAGACCCGTCTCATGTTGAAGTCTCTATCATAAGGATGAAGCTATCCTAGCATCTGAAAACCAATGCCGATCATCCTCCAATTAGCGCTGATCTTTGTCATGGGAGTAAGGGGAGGAAGAGGGGAAGATGTAGATGCCTATGTTCAAGTCCCCATCTTCCCCAGGAGGCCTAAATTCTCTCTTTTACCCATTCATGGATTCCTGAAATAGTACTGGTAGAAACTGTTATGAAATCCTTCCTCTTTTCTGTGGAAGATGCCATTTAGAATCCTTTAACTGTCATACCCAACAACATAGATGAATTTTAAAACTTTAGGTTGACCAAAAGAACCTCGACACAAATGTGCATATCTTGCAAGATGCACCATATGAGTCCACGTGTAAGAAGTTTGAAAACAGGCAAAATTAATCTCTGGTGATAGGAGACAGAATAGGGTAGATTTGTGGGGGTAGTGACTGTCTGGAAAGGTGCATGGGGGACTTTCTGAGGTGATGGCATGTCCCAGACCTTGATCTGGGTACTGGTTACACAGGTGTGTGCAGATGTAAAAATTTATCAAGCTGTATCCTTCCAATTTGTGCATGTTGCTGTATGCAAAGTTAAACCTCAATTCTTAAAAACTCTTCAAAGTGGGTGAAATAGGTAAGCTGATATAAAATGGGATGCATGTTCAGTAGAGAAAGAAATGTTTCTATAATTTCTTTCGTGTAGATTAGTCAGAACCCGATTTCTTTCTCGGTTTGGAAACCAAAACTATGTAAAAATATCCTAAGGGATGTGGGGATTTTATGAAGGACCAAAAGGAACATTTTTCGTCTTTTCTGGAAAAGTACAGAATGAATTCAGTTCCTTGGGGAACGCGAGTCACCATCAAGGGCATGTGGTCCTCAGGGCCGGAGAGTCAAGCCTGGAATGATGAGAGAAATGGCTGAGCTTTTCTGCAGGAGAAACACGCATTAATAACCAGCTGGAGAAAATTCTTCAGACAAATTGAATGTGACAGAAAGGGGAAGGGGCAGGCCTTGTGAGGCAGAGAGTCATTAAGGGCTTCAAAAGGCAAGAAAGAGGATGACACAAAGCTTGAGGGAGGAATCTTTGGGGTCCAAGGTAGTGCCTTCTTCTCCCAGGATGTCTAAGAACTAGTACACATCTGAGCTCATCTGCAGGACTGCCCTGTGACAGAAGGAATGACTGGGGACCAGAGCCAGCAGGGAGATTGCAAAGTTTTACTAGAAGGAACTTGCCTACTGAGCTTGCCTCATAAAACATGGTTCTCACATTTGCCATTATATCTGCTATTTACTACCACAATCATGCTGCATTTAAAACCTCCCACAAAACTCAGAGGTTTCAAACAGAAATCACTTATTTTTGCTCCTGTGTCTACACTAGGAGCTCATTTAGACCAGGGTTTCTGAACCTCAACACTATTGACATTTGGGACCAGATAATTCCTTATGATGGGGGCTGTCCTGCTCACTGTACTGTTTAGAAGTAACCTCTATCCACTAGATGCCCATAACATCCTACTCCTAGTTGTGACAACCAAAAATGTCTCTAGACATTGCCAAATGTTTCCTGAAAGGCAAAATCACTTTCAGTTGAGAACCACTGTTCTACGCTGAGCTTGAGCTGGGCTCACCTGGGCTTGTGTCTAAGCTTCAGGTTGGGTCCAAGCCTGCCCCACATCTCTCATCTTTTTGGAACCAGATGGCTCAGGGTGTTCTCATAGGTGACTGCAGAAGGACAACCCCATGAGCACATTTCAAATGTCTGGTCATGTTACATTAGCTAACATCCCTAGGGCACCACAGTGCACACAGTCAAGCCCAACATTGATGGAGTGAGGAAGCACACCTTGCCCCAGTGGAGGGGAGATGGGAGCGAATATTTATGGAATAATAATAAACTATCACAGCCATCAACACCACAATTGGCTTGAAATTATATTAGTCTAAGGAGTCCTTCACCTTTTATCTTAAATTATCCTAGAGGAGACCCAGGAAATATGATAAGTAACTAGGGGATGGGAAACTCCTAGGAATCAGGAAAGTGTGGATTGTATCTGAGATTCCCTCTTTCAGGAGGATGGATTTTCAACTTTATTCTTAAACCCATGTTTTACGGCTATACCACTCCAACGAGGAGACAGCTGGGCTGCAATGGAGAAAAAAATAGCATCAACTTAGAATCAGAAGGCTAAGTTCTAGTTCTTGTTTTGCCACTTACTAGCACTTTGATTTTGACCAATTCCCTTGACGCCAGTAAGACTTGGTTTCCTCACTTATAAAATGAGACAAAATCAGTTTCTACCCAATAGAGTTGATGTGAGCATTAAATTACATCATGCACATAAAACACAGGTGGTTTATATACATGATGTAATATATGCCCCATCAGTTCCTCCCCTCCCTGTACACACAGGATGCTCTTCACACAAGAGATGGGGTCTCATTCCCCTTCCCTTGAATCTAGACTGGACTCAATGACTTGCTTAACTAGTAAGGCAAAAATGATGCTCTGGGACTTGTGAGACCAATTTATAAGATGTCCTGCGGCTTCTGCCTGGGCCTCTGGAAATGCTTGCCCTTGAGCTGCTCCTTCCCAGAACCCAGCTGCCATGTGCAGGAAGCCCAGGCCCTACAGAGAGGACATGGGTAGTTATTCTGGTTGACAACCCAAGCTGAGCTCACAGGTGACAGCCAGCAGCAACTCCCAGCCATGCGGGTAAGTCATCCTTGACATTCATCCCAGTAGAATCCTCAGATGGTTACAGCCCAGCTGATATCTAACTGCAGAACTGAAGCTGTGTGACATATTCTGGGTTTTTTTGTTGTTGTGTTTTTGTTTGGTGTTTTTTGTTTGTTTGTTGTTGTTGTTGTTGTTGTTGTTGTTGTTTGAGAGGGAGTCTCATTCTGTCGCCCAGGCTGGAGTGCAGTGGCATAATCTCAGCTCACTGCAACCTCTGCCTCCCAGGTTCAAGTGATTTTCCTGCCTCAGCCTCCCAACTAGCTGGGATTACAGGTGAGCTTCACCACACCTGGCTAATTTTTGTATTTTTAGTAGAGACAGGGTTTCACCATGTTGGCCAGGCTGATCTCGAACTCCTGACCTAAAGTGATCTGCCCGCCTTGGCCTCCCAAGGTGTTGAGATTACAGGCATGAGCCACTATGCCCAGCCTATATGAGAGATTGTGAATAAGAACAGCTTAGCCCAGTCATCACATGGAACCATGAGAAATAATAAATTATGGTTCAAGCAACTAAATTCTAGGGTTGTTTGTTACATAACAATAGATAACTGGAACAATGGCATGCCATTATAAGGTATTATTTTTTAGGGCGATATCACACATATATACCTACAGAGAGTATTACACCCACTCAAGCCCTGACATAGTTACTAGAGTGAACAGCTACAGTTGCTGCCATTGTCCTTCATTCTGATCATGCTACATATCACTGCGTTGGAGGGAACCACCCTTTCCCTACATGTGTTTTGGAAAGGGGCTCCCATTAAGGGTTACCCATTTTATCAACAGCAAATACAAATACAGGATGCCTAGTTAAATTTAAACGTCAGATAAACAATGAATGTTTTTAGTATAAGTGTGTCCCATTCAATATTTGGGACTTACTTATACTAAAAAAATTGTTATTCATCTGAAATTCAAATTTAGCTGGGAATCCTGTATTTTATTGTGTGGGAGCAACTCTACTCCCACACCCAGCCCCAGGAGCGAGGAGGACCTTACACTTAACCAGTAATGGTAATGCACTGTATTCCGCTAGCTACGGTTATCCCTTCAGGATGGCTATATTACCCCAACCGGGGTAATGGGAGAGGGAATCCCAGGACTGGTGTGAGAACTATTCAAAATCATCCTGTCCCTTTGGCTGAATTAGGTGCTGTGAGGTTATCGAGTAGAAGCCAAGAACAGAGATTAGCCAGAGGAAGCAGATCTGAAAGATGGAGGGAGCATAATGGTATAGTCTGTGTCCTGAATCAAGCCTTGTCTGAAGCTGCCTCCAGGCAGACATGTTGAGAACAAGTGTATAATTTACTCCATTCCTTTTCCTTTTCTGTGATGACCTTAGAAGCCTATGTTGAGATGAAGTGTCTGTCAAATGGGTCCCTGAGGGGCCAGAGTGAGCACATTGATACCTGTAGGACATGTAGCTTGAGCAAGAAACACATTTTTGCTGTGTTAAGCCATTGATATGCTGTGGTTGTTACTGCAGCACAACTGAGCCTATTCTGTCCTCCTAAATAGATTCAGAATAAGAACTAGGCCCCCCCTCCAAAAAAAAAAAAAAAAAAGATAGTATTTCCATATATAGAAGATGAGCTGTAACATTTCTGTATTGCAGACATTTTAGTAAGAGGTTTGTTTGTCCTTAATTTATACTGTTAGTCTCTGGGTGGGCTGGCTTATTTTAAAGAGAGGATTGGGATAAAGAGATAAATGCATACATCTGTGAGATCCTGTTGACTGGAAATGGTGAGACAGCACGAGTGTGTTCCTGTAGAGGGTCGGGGAGTCATAATGGCCAGGGAGTTGGTCTACGTTTGTGAAACCTGCTATTTAGGGCACATTACATGCTTCAAGTCCGTCTGGGTGTACATGCCACATGGAAGATCATTCCCGTTTCTTAGATGAGAAAAACAAGGCATAGAGATGTAAAAACACCCACCCAAAGCACAGTGAGTCAGTTTCATTGTCCAAACCTGCTGGATTTTTAAATGTTCTAAACGTGAAAGCTTTTAAAGACTCTCACATTGAATGCAAGATTTTATAAAAGCAGCTGGATAATTGTAAGGCGGGTGTAACCTGCTGGTAAGATGAATGCAAACAATCTAACGGCTTCAGAAAATCACCACCATGCATGGTACGGTGTCAGGGTTCCTTCCCTCGGCAGCCAGCATGGGGATAATCATAGAGCCTCATGTTAAGTTATGGTCTCTCTAACAGACAGCAGAGAACAAAAGGGAGAGAGAAATCAACTTGAATATGTAGAGCACTTTTCCAAGAGACCAGCAGGGAGGAAGGTGAGTGAGAAGTCACAGGATACTCAAGACTGAATGCAGAGAAACAGAGCCAGGGAATGCAGTGGTGGAGGCGTATGTGAAGGTAGAGAATTCCTTTCTAAAGGTATTCAAAGGAGCATATTTCACAACTGCACTCAGAAGCAATCCTGAGGCTTTTTTAAAAATGCTGTATGGAAGTTCTTTTTCAGCTTGAGCTAAAGCCATCATCTTCTGTTCCAGTCTCTGGTGAACATCAGTTAATGTCTGTTCAAAAAATCTTGACAGAACACCTATAATGTGCTGGGGATTATAGGAAATAAAATCAAGGGGAGGAAGCTAGCATTTTCCTAGTGCCTATTGTAGGCACTGTATTGGCAATAGTCCAAATTCATTTAGTCCTTGTGACAGCCATCAGAGGTCTTCTTGCCCTTGTTTTCCAAGTGAGGAAACTGAGCCTCAGAAGATGAAGTGACCTGCCTAAGGTGAAACAGGCAATAAGTGGTAGAGGCTCCTCTGACCCCAAAATCCAGGCTCTTCCAGCTACATTTTGCTGCAGCCATGTATCAATAAACAACAAATGAAACATAACAACAGCAATTAAGGGGCTTACCAGCCAGTTGAAGGAAAAGGACACATTAAAATAAGAATTATATGATTCCAGAAAACACATGAGGCTGACCTGATCAGGCAAGAATTGAAGAAGAAAATGAGACTATGAATTGAACAAATGTTTCTTTCTCACTCTTTCTTTCCCTCCCTCCCTCCCTCCCTCCTTCCTTCCTTCCTTCTTGCTTTGCCTTTCTCTCTCTTTCTTTCTCTCTCTCTCTTTCTTTCTCTTTCCTTCCTTCCTTCCCTTCTTTCCTTCCTTCCTTCTCTTTTCTTTATTTTTTTCTTTCTCCTTCTCCTCCTCCTCTTTCTTCTTCTTCTTCCTCTTTCTCTTTCTCTCCCTCTTCTTTTTTATTAACATCAGGTGTTTAGAGTTAATCGTACTCCTGACTCTATGGCTTGATAGCTTATCATGTATGCCCTTTGCACAACTCCTTTAAAAAATATATTTATAAATTCATGTTTTCAGTTTTATCCTCATTCTTCTCTTCCATTCCCCTCTCCTACAGGCACTCCATGAGGAAACATATATCTAATGGATATCTTTTGGCTACAGTACGATCTTGCAAAATGTATATTGTTTTGCAATATACACTGCATTTTTAAAAATTTGCACGTGGGCTTCAATAAATTTGCAAATGAGTTTTTAAAAATTTACATAAATGATATTTATCTAAATGTCTCACTTCCTTTCTTGCATTTTTTCACTAGGCACTATGCTTTTAAGATCTATCTGTGTAAAGAAGGTGTGGTATATATACACCATGGAATTCTATGCAGCCACAAAAATGACATCATGTCCTTTGTGGGAACGTGGATGGAGCTGAAGGCCATCCTTCTTAGCAAACTAATGCAGGAACAGAAACCCAAATACCATATGTTCTCACTTATAAGTGGGAACTAAATGATGAGAATACACGGACTCAAAGAGGGGAACAGCAGACACTGGGGCACACTTGAGGGTGGAGGGTGGGAGAGGGGCGAGGATCAGAAAGAAATAATTATCTGGTACTAGGCTTAGTACCTGGGTGATGAAATAATCTGTACAACAATCCCCGCCATGGCATGAGTTTACCTGCGTAACGAACCTGCACGTGTACTCCTGACCTAAAATAAAAGTTAAAAAAAGATCTATCTGTGTTGTTTTGTATTCATCACATTTACTGATTCTCAGCACTGTAGAGGAACTCCACGCTGTGTATCCCCACTTTTGTATCCCGACTGTGCCAGAGATGGACATCCAGACTGTCTCCAGCTCCCCACCGTCATAACCCCCATGGAGTTACTGTCCTGGAACTTTTTTAAAATGAAGGTTTATGAGACTATCTTTGAGTTACATGCCTAGGAGTGGATCTCTGGGGTTTGATATGTTTAATTTGACAGCAATGTCAGATTGCTCTTTGGAATTGCCCTGGTCCACTTTCTCATGAGCAGTACATGGAAGTTCCTTGAACCCCTCATGACTCCAACGCGTGGCAATTTTCTCATTGTTGCCAGTGCAATTGGTGTGAAATGACAGCTCAAATGGTGGTAATTTTAATATCTCTGATTACAGAGGAGTTAACGTAAACATCCAGATTTTTAAACATCTCACTGTGTGCTTGACACCATAGGTGATATGAAACATACATATGATTTGGCCCAGACTCTCACTAAGCTTACATGAAGGTACAAAATAAGACCAGGAATATAACAAGCGAGACATTAGAGGTGACAGCAAAAAAAGGGTTTGCAATGAGATTATTGGGCACACCACTGCCCATAGCCAACAACAATATATACACACATACATATATACACACATATACATATACACACACACACATATATACACACACACACACACACATATACATATATCCTTCTTTTTTATTTTTGAAATCGAGTCTTACTCTGTCGCCCAGGCTGGAGAGCAGTGGCATGATCTCGGCTCACTGCAACCGCTGCCTCCCAGGTTCAAACAATTCTTCTGCCTCCGCCTCCTGAGTAGCTGGGACTACAGGCACTCGCCACCATGCCTGGCTAATTTTGTATTTTTAGTAGAGATGGGGTTTCACCATGTTGGTCAGGCTGGTCTCTAACTCCTGACCTCAAGTGATCCACCAGCCTTGGCCTCCCAAAGTGTTGGGATTACAGGCTGGAGCCACCACGCCCGGCCTCATAACCAACAATAATATATTAACAAGTGTTGACTGGGCCTCTTGGCCTAATGCAGCAACCAATCTGAAGTGTCAACTCCTGTCTTCCGATCTTGTAATAACATCAGACAATAAGGGCCTTTTGTCAATGAGAAGAAAACTCAATCTGAAAAGACTGGAACTTTACCAGAAGTTGCATTTGCTTTAGCACAAAAGTCTTACCTTCAGCATCCTACTAAGTTACTTCTTGTGTTGCTAAAGAAATGTTGCCATGATGAAAGAGACATCATGAGGCCTGACAGCAAAATAGCCTGACCTAACATGGATTTTTGTATCAATAGAAACGATAAATAAAATATCACAAATAGGCCGGTTGTGGTGGCTCACGCCTATAATCCCAGCACTTTGGGAGGCTGAGGTAGGCAGATCACGAAGTCAGGAGTTCAAGACCAGCCTGGCCAACATAGTGAAACACCGTCTCTACTTAAAATACAAAAAATTAGCTGGGCGTGGTGGCAGGCACTTGTAATCCCAGCTACTCAGGAGGCTGAGGCAGGAGAATTGCTTGAACCCGGGAGGCGGAGGTTACAGTGAGCCAAGGTCACGCCATTGCACTCCAGCCTGGGCAATAGTGTGAGACTCCATCTAAAAAAAAAAAAAAAAAAAAAAAATCACAAATAAATAGATGAGTTCACACAAAAAAGGAAATTCCAGAATGGCAGAAGTAATGACAGCATTGGCAGCTGGAATGATGCTATAGTAGCCTACAGAGCCTTAGTGGATGAAGGTGTACTGCCCCCTGTATTAGTCTCTTCTCCCATTGCTATAAAGAACTACCTGAGATTGGGTAATTAACAAAGAAAAGAGGTTTAGGCCAGGCACAGCAGCTCACGCCTGTAATCCCAACACTTTGGGAGGCCGAGGCAGGTGGATCATGAGGTCAGGAGATCCAGACCATCCTGACTAACACAGTGAAACACTGTCTATACTAAAAATACAAAAAATTAACTGGGCATGGTGGCGGACACCTGCAGTCCCAGCTACTTGGGAGGCTGAGGCAAGAGAATGGCGTGAACCTGGGAGGCGAAGCTTGCAGTGAGCTGAGATCACACCACTGCACTCCAGCCTGGGCAACAGAGAAAGACTCCATCTCAAAAAAAAAAAAGAAAAAGAAAAAGAAAAGAAAAGAGGTTTAACTGTCTCACAGTTCTGCAGGCTGTACAGGAAGCATGGCTGGGGAGGCCTCAGGAAGCTTTACAATCGTGGTGGAAGGTGAAGGTGAAGCAAGCACATCTTACATAGTGGGAGCAGGAGGAAGAGAGAGAGAAGGGCAAGGTGTTACACACACTTAACCAGATATCATGAGAACTCACTCACCATCATGAGAACAGCAAGGGGGAAGTCCACGTCCATGAGCCAATCACCTCCCACCAGGACCCTCCTCCAACGCTGAGGATTACAATTCAACATGAGATTTGGGTAGGGACACAGATCCAAACCATATCCCTCCCAGAAGGACTGAAGGTGCCACCCTGAGTTTATATGAAGAGGTTAGCTAGAACTGAGACTCTGCATAGAGTTGAGAATCTTATAGAGGTTGCCACTTTGGGGAAGGAATACTAGGGAAGCCCTTCCCACTAGCCCCTGGGAACTGTAAGGAGCTTTGTCTCTACTCAGGGCTCTGGGAAGAAAAACTAAGTCTTGAGAAATTGAAAGCCTGAGCTTGTGTCTAGTGTGATGCAGGAATCCCAAAGTGAGAAATAAACCAAAAAGTTTGTCACAGTGCAGCAGAAGTGAAATGTAAAGCCACTCAAAGGCTTCCACACCTGGGACACATGGCACTCACATGGCAAAAAAATGAAAAATGAAACTCAGCTAAAATGAGCTCAAAATTCAAAAATTATGAAACATACCAGGAAATGATTCATCATAATGGAAAGTAAGAAGACATATGTGGTGTTTTGATGTGTGTGTGTGTGTAGGTTTTCATCCAAGATTCCCAGTTCATAACTCCCATATCCCTTGTTACAGTCTTTTGTTATAATGTTGGGTGCCTTAGGCCTTAGGAAACAGTGTCTCTTTCTTGCCTTCCTTTCTCGCCTGCCCCAAGGCAGGACTCTAATCTTCCCCACCTTTCTGACTGTGGGTCTTCAGATCCTCCCCAGAGAGGGTCTCCACCCTATACGCTGGAGAAACGAATGCTGATATCTTGAAGCTTCCACAAAAACCCAACAGAACAGGATTCAGGGAGTTTCCAGACAGCTAAATACATGGAGGCAGACAGGAAGGCAAAGAAGAGCTCATCCACGAGCTCAGGGAGTGATGCACCCCACCTCCATGCAGACAGAGCTCACCCACTGGGGACGCTTCCAGACGTCACCCTTTGTATATCTTCATCTGGCTATTTATTTGCATCATTTAAAAGAGCCTTCTTCATAAACTGGCAGATGTAAGCGCTTCCCTGAGTTCTTTGAGCCACTCTAGCAAATTAATCTGTCTCAAAGAGGAGGTCATGGAAACCCCAACTTGAAGCCAGTCAAACTTGAAGCTGATCAGTCAGAAGTTCTGGAGGCCTGAATTTGCAACTAGCAGGCAAGGGGAGCAGTCTTGGGGACTGAGTCCTCAACCCATGGGATCTGACGCTGTCTCTGGGTAGATAATGTCAGAATTGAATTAGAGGACACCCAGCTGGTGTCTGCTGCTTGGTGATGGGAAATTAACCCAAAAGTTCATCCTAGTACAGCAGAAGCAAAACGTAAATCCACTCAGTGGCTTCTACACTTGGGATACATGGCACTCACATGGCAATGTGTTCACACACAGACACATACATTTAGTCACAGAGATCTTATTCTGGGATTATGATTTTTATAGTGTGAGAGTAGAAGAAAAACATGGTTTGAGGAAGTTTTTCCCTACACAACATGTCAAAAAGAGAATGGCATCTTCCTCAAAACTTGAAATAATAGAGTAAATTAAAAGAAACTATAAAATAAGTATATTTAACACAATGGAAGAGATTCAAAAACCAGAAACACTAATGAAAGAAGAGCACATTATGTAGCACGACGGGACAGACAAATCCCAGTTTTGGCAAAAGCTCTAGCCTTTCCAAATCGAGCCTTTTTCTTGTTAAAAATACATGCTCTAAACAAATGAAAAATCACAGAGGAAGTCTCTATAGCTCAACACAGAGAGACTGAAGGAAAGTAAGCTAGGGAGAAGGTTAAGAGATGGGAGGAATACATCCAAAGGGGTAACGTGTGTCTAACAGGAGGCTCTGGGAGGAGGAAGTAGAGATAATGGAAAAGAACATAAGCAAAAAGATGATGGCTGAGAATTTTCTGGGACTGATAAAAGGCATGAATCCTCAGAATGTGGAAGTAAAATGTATTCTGATAAAAATATAAATAAGTAGAAGGGTGGTTACCAGAGGCTGGGGGTGGGTGAGGAGATGTTGATCAAAGGATATAAAATTTTAATTAGATAGGAGGAATACATTTGAGATCTATTGTAAAACACGGCGACTAGTTAATAACAATACATTGTATTCTTGAAAAATGATAAATAAATAAACTAATCCATGTTTAGACACATTGTAATAAAATTACAGTACTCCAGCCAGATTACAATACTCCAGCTGGACACAGTGGCCCACACCTGCAATCCCAGCATTTTGGGAGGCTGAAGTGGGCAGATCATCTGAGGTCAGGAGTTTGAGACCAGCTTGGCCAACAACAGTAAAACCCTGTCTCTGCTAAAAATACAAAACTTAGCTGGGTGTGGTGGCACATGCCTTTAGTCCCAGCTACTCGGAAGGCTGAGGTAGGAGAATCACTTGGACCCGGGAGGTGGAGCTTGCAGTGAGCCATGAGTGCACCACTGCACTCCAGCTTGGGTAACAGAGCAAGATACGGTCTCAAAAAATAATAATAAAATAAAATAAAAAGAAATTACAAAACACCAAAGATACAACAAAAAATGACCAGAGATAAAAGACAGGTTGTTTAGATTCTGAGAAGTTTTCTCAACAACAAAAGGAAAGTTTAGAAGATTCTGGAATTATGTCTTCCAGGATCTATAAGAAAATAATCACCAACCTAGGATTCCATACTGAGCTAAATGATTAATTGAAAGAGAAGGCAAAACAGAGACATTTTCATTAAAAAATATTTACAGAATTCACCAGTGAAAAAAACCACTACAGGCAACTGAACTCGTAAGAGGAAGTAGGTGAAAGAAGCAATAGTAAGCAGGGGAATTAGGAAAACTTCTGGATAAATCTACAATCTTGTTTTTTAAAAAGGAAGCAATAATGATGATATGGTTTTGGTTGATACAAACATGGTGTAATTAAAATACTAGACAATCGCATGGTAGGTGGGGGTGGTGATAGGAATTAGTGTGTTAAGGTTCTTGTATTATTTAGGGAGAAGGTAAAATATTGAGGAATTCTGAACTGTTAAGTCAAGTAAACATGGTAAGAATAACCACTAAAGAATATAAGTAGAACAGACAATTTCCAAAGTAGCTGAAGGGGAGAAGTCAGTGAGGCTATCAAGCTGGTTTGTGATTAGGAGCAGAGGAAGAAATGCAGGTAGAGCCAAAAGAAATTCAGGGAGTGAGACCGGGCACCGTGGCTCATGCCTGTAATCCCAGCACTTTGGGAGGCCAAGGCGGGCAGATCACGAGGTCAGGGGTTCGAGACCAGCCTGGCCAACACAGTGAAACCCTTGTCTACTAAAAATACAAAAAATTAGCTGGACGTGGTGGTGGGTGCCTGTAATCCCAGCTACTCGGGAGACTGAGGCAGGAGAATCACTTGAACCCAGAAGGCAGAGGTTGCAGTGAGCTGAGATCGTGCCATTGCACTCCAGCCCGGGTGACAATGTGAGACTCTGTCTCAAAAAAAAGAAATTTAGGGAGTGCTTCCATAGAATGTCATCACCTACTCCAGAACCACTGGCATTTCTCCTAATAGTATGAGGATGGTCATGGAGAAAATGATAATTCCCCCATTCTTTCTAGCATATAGCTGGATAAATTGCTGCTGCCTCCCAGTGCAGCCAGAAGCCTGTACTGACCTCTGTATGCACACTGACACCATCAAAGAATTCCTGTTTTGTCAGCCTGGGCAACATGGCGAAACCCCGTCTCCACTAAAACTACAAAAAATTAACCGGGCATGGTGGCACATGCCTGTAATCCCAACTACTGGGGAGGCTGAGGCAAGAGAATCGCTTGAACATGGGAGGTTGCAGTGAGCTGAGATTGTGCCACTTAACTCCAGCCTCGGCGACAGAATGAGACTCTATCTCAAGAAAAAAAGAAAAAAGATTCCTATTTTATGAGCTCCTGTTGGTAAATTGCAAAGGTTTCTTTATCCAGCAAAGAATATGCAGATTAGGCTGGAAGTGACCTCCCTGACACAAGTATGAAGGAAATGATGTGGCACGAATTCATCTAAAGAAGTCTTAGAGAAATCTTGTGCCCTTTGACCTCTGGCCACCCTTACCAGGCAAAGGTGCCTATGGAATCCTCTGGCTGGATTTGCTTCTGCTTACCTTTGTAAGTCAGGTGTCTGTCACCATCAAAACCAAAAGTCAGAATTGATTTGATGTCAAAGATGGCATGTGCTTTGCACCACAATTCCAGCTCCTTGTGCAATCTAAACATCAACCACATTATCATTGAAACTTGCTTTTGGGTAAGGTTAAAGGTTACTTGTGGTCTTATTTTGCACAACGTTGAGTTTATATTATTTTCCAGAATGAGATGAAAAGGCATAGACAGCTCTTTGTAAAGATCACATTCATATTGCATGGTTTTGAAGGCAATCGTCTTCCACTGAAATAGGATGCATTCTCTGCAAAATGTTGCATGTATGTATTTACAAATTTGGGGGAAAGAGATGACAATGTAATTTTCATCATATTCATGGAGAAATTTATAAACAAAACCAGGGTAAGAAGCATCCAAGACATTAATTCTAACTAGCAAGAGTAACAGGTGGCTGATATCAGAATCTTTAGGGAAAAGGGGAAAAAACTGTATGTCATCTCAAAAAAAACAAAACAAAACAAAACAAAACCATACAATATCCTGACTCGAATTGAAGAAAAAGACTGAAGTTACTGCTACCCAGGAAAGAAAATTTCACATAACTCTCAGAGTTACCTGTGCAGCAGCTTTTAAGCCAAGAAGAAAATAATGTTGTGAAATGCTGCTGTAAGGTATGATTTAATTTATCAAGTGTGATTGACAGACCATTCAAAATTACAACTATTCTGAAGCTCCAGGCAGGGAGGAGCATTGTTCTACTCCTCCTTTGCCACTTAGACTTTTGTTCTTGTCAGGAGCTCCTTCCAGGTTTTCTGAGCCCTTTTCAGTCTTTCATGCATTTGCAGCTATAAGTCAACAGTCTGATGTGTTTTCAGTGGGTTCCTGTGAGCCTTGCTGAGTCCTGCCCCATCCATCTGGTGCAAACCCTCATTCATTCATTCGACAAATATTTATCAATCTTTTTATGTGCCAAGCACTTTTCTAGGCACAGAAGCTGGAGGCATAAGCAGGGCTATGCTTCATTTTGCAATAATGCACGGGTGTTTGAGGATGTTCAGTACAGCGAAGGAGCGAGTTTACAGGGTTGTCAGAGGCAATGCAGGGATATGCACTGGGTTAATCACAGCCCAGTGCCATTCACAGATTGGGGAAACAGTGTTGGCTTGTATTGTGCAGGCTGGACTCTGCAGGGAAGTATGGGGTTGTGTTTGCTGCTGGGCAGTGAAGGGCAGCAATGACCTGGACTGGTGAAAAAGGAAGGTAATGAGATCCAAGGCAAAGCAGCAGCATCCCCCGAACTCTCTCCCAGGCTTCAAGAGGTCATAAGGCACAACCTAGCAGATACTGGATGATCCACCCAGCTACCTAGCACAAGGAAGAACTGACTTTTCATCAGCTGCTTGCCTTCACACACCATTGCCCTTTAAACAGATTGTCTCCTCGCCCCATCACATTCTTGCCCTTCTCCATGCCCCCTGCCCTTTCATAAATGCAGCTCCAGGAGCTTCCGCGGTTGAGTTTCAGCAGCTGTGGACACCTAATCAATAGCTTTTCATAACGATTTTCTCCCCAGCCAGGACTCTGGTCCAAACTATTCAGCTACCATACACCTGGATTGAACTAAATAAGAATGTCAAAGCAGCCAAAGAGGCCATTTGTCGTTTATGATTTTTAAGGACTCATTCTGTGGCTGCTGTAGGAGAGAGGCCTCCACCAACTGTTAAAAAAGCCTCTTTGATCCAGTGTGGCAGGCATGCTTGCATCTGAAAGGCGCAACTCCAGGCATACTCAGCGGGTCAGCTTCAAACATATTCCAGAGGAATCCAAAAGGGAGACTTCAAAATCCTGGGCCATGGAATAGTGCATCCTGAGCCCCCTTTGAGCTCAGGAGCTAGATCCTTTGTCTAGCTCTAGAATCTCTTTGTGCGAAAATCCCTGTGAGTACTACACAGAGGGATTTTTGCACAAAGAGATTCTAGAGCTGGACAAAGGATCTTTAAGTCTATTTTCTCCAAATTCAGTCATTCACATGCAACACTCACAGTTCCTGCCATGTCCTTGCACTATTGTTTACTTTATATTTTTCTTTGAATTCCACTCACTTTGTTTTCACTTACATAAAACTATTTTTTACCTACAATTTTGTTAGACACTTAAATGGAAAACCGGTACCTCTTGCCACAGACAGTAGATACATGTAAAAGCACATGCAGAGTTGAAAAGATTAAATTCTTTTTTTTGAAAACATTAAATTCTGACTAGTGTGTTATAGATCATCTCACAGCATCACAAAAAGAATAAGTAGAATAAAATAAGATATTTTGAGAGAGACCACATGTACATAACTTTATTATAGTATAGTTATAAGTGTTCCATTTTATTATTAGTTGTTGTTAATCTCTTAGCAACAGTACTGTGCCTAATTATGCATAACTCTTACTGTCCCTAATTTGGACCTTAAACTTTATCATATATAGATACAGATATACACACACACATATATAGTATTTGGTATTATTGGCAGTTTCAGGCATCCACTGGGGATCTGGGAACACATCCCCTTGGATAAGGGATTACTACTGCAATATCGAAGTGGAAAACTCCTATATAGTACTTGCTATGGGCTCAGCCTTCCTCTAAGCACTTTACACAGTTAATTCCTCATTTTTCATATCATCCCAGTATGATTATTACCCCTACTTCACACGTGGGAGAATGAGGTGTAGAGCAGATAAATAAGTTGCCTAAGAGAACACAGGTTACTAAGCAGAGGAGCAGGGAGTGAAACTCAGGACAGTCTGACTCTAGAACCTCTGTTTTTACTTAAATAATGGGGAAAAAAGCTGCATAGGCATCCAGGAAGGGAAAGCAATGCAAAACAGTTTGCCAACAAAGGGGGAAAAAAATGGTCCTAGCTGACATCAATCTTGTCCTCTGCCACACACACACAGATGACCTAAGACAACAGATCCATGATTTCAGAGGTGCTTTTAAAAAGATTTTGTCTTGGCTGGGCATGGTTGCTCACACCCATAATTCCAGCACTTTGGGAGGCTGAGGTGGGGGGATCACTTGAGACTAGGAGTTCAAGACCAGCCTGGCCAACATGGCGAAACCCCGTCTCTACTAAAAAATAAAAAACAAATAAATACCAAAAAAAATTTAGGCTGATATGGCGATGCATGCCTGTAATCCCAGCTACCTGGGAGGCTGAGGCAGGAGAATCACTTGGAACTGGGAGGCAGAGGTTGCAGTGAGCCATCCTAAACACTTCAATTCAGTTGAATTATTGCTCATGTGTGAGAAAAGCAGAAAGATATTCTTAAACTTGCACAGCGGTCAGGTTAAAGCACTAACTGAAAAAAAAAAATAGTTACTCATAAAAGTCTATCAGCTGATTGAGAGATAAAAACATGCAACTAAAGAAAGGTATAGCGGCCGGGCGCGGTGGCTCAAGCCTGTAATCCCAGCACTTTGGGAGGCCGAGAGGGGCGGATCATGAGGTCAGGAGATTGAGACCATCCTGGCTAACACGGTGAAACCCCGTCTCTACTAAAAAAAAAATGCAAAAACTAGCCGGGCGAGGTGGCGGGCGCCTGTAGTCCCAGCTCCTCGGGAGGCTGAGGCAGGAGAATCGCTTGAACACAGGAAGCAGAGGTTGCAGTGAGCAGAGATCACGCCACTGCACTCCAGTCTGGGCGACAGAGCGAGACTCTGCCTCAAAAAAAAAAAAAAGAAAAGAAAAAAGAAAAGAAAGGTATAAATTAGTGGAGACAGGAAGGAGAGGACCAGAGCCAATAAACAAGAATGTAATTGTAGATACAGTTATAAAGTTTAAGTGAAGCATCCAAGGTAACATCCTCCTGCTTCCTCTTCATCTTCTGCCATGGTTGTAAGTTTCCTGAGGCCTCCCAGAAGCAGAAGTCGCTATGCTTCCTGTACAATCTGCAGAACTATGAGTCAATTAAATCTCTTTTCTTTATAAATTACCCAGTCTCAGGTACTTCTGTATTGGTAGTGCGAGAACAGACTAATACAGACGGCATGTCTCTATTAGCTTGAAAATTATTTTTAAAATCATGCTAAGAAAATATCTCTAACATGTAACCCGTGTTGTATAAGGATTAAATGTTAGATTTTTATCTAATCCTTTTTTCAGTATCATAAAGATGCTTGAGCCCTTCACAAATTGTGGTTATATCCTCTTTCTCATTCTTAATTTTGTCTATTTTTGTTATCTCTTATTCTTAATTAGATACCATAAATGTTTGTCTATTTTATTGTTTTTATTTCAAAGAATAAGTCTTGGGTTTGTTTTTTTAAGAATCAATGTTTCCGTTTCCCTCTATTCATTAATTTCTGTTTTCATCTTTCCAAAATACTTCCTTGTTTCTTTGTCTTTAACATTCCACTCACTTTTGTGGTTGAATCCTTAGCCAATTCATTTTCTTCATTTAATAAAGAAGCTAAGTTGCTGCTGAGTGCAGCTTTGGCTACATCTGACTTGTTTCAGTAAGTATTGTACGCATCAGTATTTTCTTTATGTTATACAACTGCGGTTTTGAAATTTATCTTTTACCTGAGTAACTGACAGCTGCAATTTTAACTCCCAAGGCTATCCTTTTTTTGTGATTTGTAAGACTTCTCAATATAAACAGGTTATTTAGTAATATGGAGGAACATAGAGGTGGAGAGAGAGCCCAAAGAATTGAAAATCTGTTGCTTCCGTGAAGCAAGAATCAGAAGGCAGGGTAGTCAGACAGTAGGCTGCTATTTTGTGATAAGCTTTATAATGTTATTTACCTGTTTAAACTATGTAGACATGTTATTGTTGTTTTGATAAGCATTAAAATCACAAAAACAAAGTGGAGTAAAATACTTGGCATCCATAACATGTATAGAATTGGGGAAGAGGGAGGTTTGGAGTCGTTGTTCTCTAAGTAACTCTTTGTTACGTCTTAGTATGGTCAGATAAACGAGTACTATTAAAAATACAAAAATGAAGAAAACAAACAAACAAAAAGTATAGAAATAGCCTATATCACTTCCACCTCAGAGGGAAAAAGAGGGGAATAAAGAAGGCTCCGCCAATCCAGTATTGAAGAGTCAGGAGAAGAAGAAAAAAGAAACAAAAAAATGAGCAAAATGAATATTTGAAAAGTTCAAATACGTTGATAATCAGAATACATAAAAAATTCAGACTTTCTTACTGAAAGATGAAGATGATCACACTGGATGAAAATGTAAAACCCAGCCAAATTCAACTCACTAGAAACATCTGAAGTAATAAAACACTAAAAGATAAAGTCAATCCACTATAAGCATCATTAATCATTAAACATCCTCTTTTAAAAATGGAAAGGAATATCTCCAACAGGGAAAAAATTAAACAAAAATTTCAGAAAATGAATGCAAATGGGCAATAAATATTTTTAAATAACTCCCCCTAAATTCAAATTAAAAGAAGATAGTTTTCATGCATTAGATTGACAAAGAGCAAATAAATAGGTTGCTAATAGTCAATGTTGACAAGGATGTGGAAGAAAGCCCTTTCATACTTTCATGCTAGGGAAGTATAAATGCTTCAGCTATATTGCCATAGGGGTGGGTAAGACTTGGTAATTTGTATCAAAAAAATGGATACTTTTTAAAGGATGGTTACCCTTAAACCCAAAAATTCCTCTGAAATAAATTTATTCTGAGGAAAATCATTGGGTATGATACTTGCTGCTGCCCTTTCATTGTTAAGGAGCAAAAAGTGGGGACAATTTAAATGTCTATCAGCAGGCGATCTGGTTGGTGGTTGTATAAATAATAGTATATCTATCCAACTAGATGCTATTTAAAATAATTCTGAGCATTTAAAATGATTCCGTAGATACACTTATTGGCATGGAGAGATATCTGCATCACATTGTTAAATAAAATTGCAAGTTATAAAATGGAAGATAAAGCGTATGATATCCACTATATATGCTGATACAAATAGCAGTATAAAATGGTGTATTAAGTATACACATGATTTGTCTAAAATGGTAAAAAGCAAACTCCTAACAATGATTACAACTGTGGGTACACTTAAGTAATTTTTGACCTTCTTCTCCAGCTATACGTGCTCCTAGGTCATTGCTGCTGCTTCCATGAATTTAATTATCATCCATGGGTTAGCAAGACACACATTCTTGCCTCCAGTCCAGGTGGCTTCAGCACAATCACCAAAGTGTGTGCACTGACAACCACACAGGTAGTGTCTGAGTCACCTAAGAAAAGAAACCCACTCAACCTTGCCCAAGTGAAAAATGGTGGTTATGGAAGAATGCAGGGGTGCCTTGTGTATATAAAGTGCAAGCAGTACAGCCAGGCTTTAATGGCTACAATGGCTACTCTCTCTGTCATATACATAGTCTCTGTGTCCAATTCCAGATCAACACCATTGGTGGCCCATCTTTAGCAGAGGCTAGGGAGTGAGGTCTTGTAGCACACGAGCCTCTGGGAAGCATGAGTTCTCTACACAGTACTGAGAAGAAGGAACTGAGGGCATCAACAGTCCAGGGTAGATGCTCTCCCCCAGCTCTGGGGGTATTCTGGCTGGGAAGGATGCATCAGGAAGGTTTTCATCCTTGCTGAGTTGGCTCAGGATGTAGGGTGGGTGGGGTGAGCAACAGGGATGCTTCTCCCTCAATCCTCAGGCTATCTGGTGGGCAGGAGGTCATCGGTGCTGTCAGTAGATTGTGAACTGTCTTGTTTGAGGAAAACCCCGGGAAACCCCTTCCACTGTGGCTCATGGCCCATCTTTCCTCATCTTATATCCCCTCCAACTTCCCCCAGGACCTTCAGGTGGATCTTTTTATCCACCAGCATTCACTCCTATTATGAGATGCATTTCCCATAGCTGCCTTCCAGTATCCTGATCTCATGCCTTTCAGTAGAAGCGTGGCTGGACATCTATGCTGGCCACCCTGGCCTCAGACCACAGTGGAATCTTCCCAGCCTTTACTTCAGACCCCAACATCATTCAGGAATGTGGGTGTGGGATGGGGAAGACTTGAATACTGTCCGCATCCACATTCTAACTCATAATAAGGATGAAAGTTTAGGGAAGCTTGTGAATTTCCAAAATGTGAGGGCTGGATCTCTTTGATCATTAGGAACCACACTCTGTTGAGGGGTGTAGGATGCTCACCAGTTGCTGAATTCTATAATCAGGGATGTTTCTTGAATAAAGATTTATTTTTTAATTTTATCTTCAGATCAGGGACAGTAGCTCATGCCTGTGATCCCAGCACTTTGAGAGGCTGAAGTAGGAGGACTGCTTGATCCCAAGAGTTTGAAACCAGCTTGGGCAACATAGAAAGATCCTATCTCCAGTAAACATTTTTTAAAAAAAAGATTAGCTGGGCATGGTGGCACATGCCTGTGGTCCCAGCTACCCAGGAAGCTGAGGTGGGAGGATCACTTGAGCCTGAGAGCCCGAGGCTACAGTGAGCTGAGATCATGCCACTGCACTCCAGTCTGGGCAACAGAATGAGATTCTGTCTGAAAAATAAAAATAAAATAAAAAATGTTATCTTTTAAAATTATCATACAGTAAAATCATCTTTTTATTGGCATTCACTTTATGAATTTTAACACATGTATAGATACATGTGACCACCACCACAATCAGGTACAGAGTTCCCTTTGGGTGTCCCTACAGAACACCCAGAAAACTCGCTTGTCTGCCTCTTGTGGTCACTCCTCCCTGCTGCCCTAAGCCCTTGGAACTACTGATTTGTTCTCTGTCATTTTCATTGTGTCTGAGAGTGTTATAGAAATGGAAACATACAGTGCATAACCTTTCTTCACTTGGCATAATGCCTTTGAGATTCATCCAAGTTACAGTTTTTAAGAAATAATAAATAAAGGCTTCTCATCAGTGATTTAAATTGAGATTGTAAAACAAACAATTGGGTTAGCCCTCAGGTAACATATTAGAGAGCAGATATCAGAACTTATCAGACCTACAGTCCAGATACAAATTATGTAAAACTGATCCAGGAAAGGAGACCTAAAAATACGGTGGAGTTGAATCTTTTCCTCCAGTTCTTCACGTCTGCACTTGCTTTCCCATGATGCCCCATCCATTTGCAATTGAAATTGGAATCACAGCTTTTTAAACCACCCAGACTTTGTAATGTCAGCCAGACCCTCCCAGGCTATTGATAGACCATGACAACCAAACATGATAAAATAATATAGTGCCATCAAAGCAGGGAGAATCTTAGTGGGCATTTCCCGACATGTGGGATATGTACCACTAGTGGCTAAAAACAAATTTAGGTGGCACATGATATGGCTTTAAACGTCGTCTAATCACATCATTAGAAGATAATTATCTTTCCTTTTCCATCCTATTCAAGTCTTCTTATTCCATCATGGAGAAAGTCTTCATTGGGTGCTAGAATGTCGTTCACACCTTTCTTGATCTCTCTCTGGAACAGAGAAATAGGTAGCCTCATGTAGAACAAAGCATAGGCAATTGTATCGGGCTGGAATTGCACTGCATTGTTTGGTTTTCACTGCATTCATTTTATGACTACATTCTATTTCTGGCAAGAGATGAGGAGCCTCATTTAGGATGGTGATATAAAGTTTCAATTTTAAGTAAATGTATTTGAGTAAAAGTTATGAGTGGACCTCAATATGATGTAAAGTAAATGGAACTATTTGTAGATATGTCCAAAAAACAAATCATGAAGAGGACACACAAATGACTGAAGGATGGGAGACAATGTGTTAGATGTTGTAAAGGACATTGATGACCCCATGACTGGGGAGATTTGTAGACAGGTTGCCCCAGAAGCAAAGCAAAGTTTGGATGGTCTCCTAGCTCTTCCACCAAGGGTTCATGCATCCAGACTCTCAATACTGAACTGAGAACCAATCCCAACAAACCTCCATTTGCATCAAAACTTTGCTTGACTTTAAAGGAAATTGTATCATCTCTGAGGCCACCTTGGCAGGTATTCATTCTCCATCCCTCTCTGTCCCACCATCCCAATGTTCCTCTGTCATTCTGCAGGTGCAAAGTACTGATCAACGGTGAATAGAAATTCTTCCCAGCTGACCTTTATGGTGCACTCCTACTCATCTCTTAGCCTCCTCCTGTTAGCAAGACCACATGCTCCAGGTTAGACTTCATCTACACCAATAGAATGAGAGAGGTACTCACCTTCTGTGCAAGCAAGCTGATCTCTAAAACAAGAACCTGTGAGCACCTCTACCCAATTCAGGTGGCTGATGCCAAGAGAAGTGTATAGGCTCTTTGTTTGGTGTTCCAAATGTGTCATTGGGAGCTGGAGGCAGTGACCAAGTTGCAGAGAGCTTCTATCCCACAGAGAGGCATCACAAACTCAACATCCTACAGGGAGTCTGTGGGCATGTACATGAATGACAATAAAGAGAGGTGGAGATTGCTGGTTGGCTGGCTGGGGCCCAGTTCTATAACCAAACGGATTTCCCCAAGTATGGGTCATCTTGGCTTGAGATTCTTCTCTGTATTGGCCCAGTTATTAAGACCTCAGCTCCCCTCATATTGACCAAGGTCCGTATGATGACAGTGAGTGCCTCTTGTCTTCCAAGCACAGCCATCAGCTTAGTGATTATTACACTTCCTTCAAACACAATCAGGGAAGCAGGACTCAAAATAGGAATAATAAAATCAAACACTTTCTTATCACATTGAATCACTACAACAACCTAAAAGGCAGGAACACTTCATCATATCCTCATCTTATATAGGAGAAGCCAAAACTTGGAAAGATGAAGCAACTTGCCCCACAGCCATGGCAGAAGCAGGATTAGAAGCTACTAGTGCCTATTACTAAGATCCACCTTCCTAGAATCATAAGAGGGCAGATTGTAGGTCACATCCAGCCCACAGACATGTCCTGTTTGACCCACAAGTGTTCTATAACAGTTATGAATCAGTCAGATGTGATTATAAATTGAGAGTTCACTTTCTTTAAAATGCTATACTCAAGTTTTTCTTTAAGAAAAAAAGCCATAACTGGGAGATCTGGCCATGCAGAGATATCAAAAATATCATTTAGGACTGACTACTGATTGTCCTCTCTAAATGGGACAATCAATACTCTATCTAAATGGGACCAAATACCCTATTTAAACAAGATTTGTATAAATGGGACAAGTCCCCACCTATTCTTCATAACCCACAGCCAACTTCATTCATTCATTTATGTGCCCACAGAATCCCTAAGGATGTTGAGTTTGTGATGCCATCACTACTTCCACCTGCTTCTCCATGGGATAGGAGCTCTCTGCAGCTTGGCCACTGTCCCCAGCTGACGACGACATATTCAGAACAGCTCAGAGCCTCCCCATCCTTCTACATACCTCCCTTGGCACCAGCCACCTGGACAGAAGGAGGTGCTCAGAGGTTCATCTTTTAGAGACTACCTTGCTTGCACAATTGCCATTTGAATGATGACCAAATTTGAGAACCCGTAAGTGGCTCTGACATGAGTACTTCCCAGAGTCACTTCTGGTTATTTCTCTTCTTCATCCTAGGCAGGAAAGAACAATTGAATTAAGTCAAGTTCTTTCCCTCTCCATGAAATCAGTGATAGACAAACATTTGGCCAAGTTACCCAAGAATTTCTTGTTAATGGAGAAGTTTGTGCTAGAGAAAATACAGGAAAGGGGGCCTAAAGTAGGGACTGCACCACCACAGAGCTTTGCAATGACTTAACTCATTTTTCACGGAATTAATAATTCAGATCCCACAGTGTTTCAGCTAGAAGTGGCCATAAACTTCAGAGAGTTTAACCAACCACTTCTGAAAATGGGGATTGATCCTAGGAAATGCTACCTCCACTTTAAGCCATCTCGCCTGAGCAAAATGAAAGCTGTTAGATGATTTCATGTCTTCATTAAAACCATCAAAGCAGAAATTCACTGCAAAGAGGCTGCCAAGGCAGAGAACATTTCCCCATGCTTCAGCAGGGGGAAAGTCGGAGAGATTCAGATTCTGACTATCTTGCAGGAAGGTGTTATCATGTTCATTTCTGCTTAAGGGAAGCCACACGCACAAGTCCCCTAATCTGGCAGTGTCACCACAGCAGCCACCTCCCCATGCATGTTGATGAGGCTGGAACAAGAATGAGAAACAGGGTGGCTCCCATTGAGTGACATGTGCCTTTTCTGGGTTGGAGAAGGGCTAATTTAACCTTTAACAGATCTCAAGAGGTTACCTAAGAACTCTGTATTTATAAAAAGGGCCTCAAAGATCTCTAGAAATGAGGAGTCTGCTATCTCCTACCTATGGGAGATGGCAGATTCCTCATTGGGAGTGGAGACTCCAAGCTACAGTAGAACATAATGTTCTTTTCTTTGGTTAGTTTAGGGACATCTATAGATAGACAGGACCAGTGAAGTGAGGGGCTGTATTGGGAAGTATATTTGGTTCAGCCTCCAGCCTGTCACTTGTAAGGAAGAGCCTGAAAGACAGCAAGTCCCTAATAGGAACTTGGGCTGGGCACAGTGGCTCGCGCCTGTAATCCTAGCACTTACGGAAGCCAAGGCAGGAGGATTGTTTGAGCCCAGGAATTGGAGACCAGACTGGGCAACATGGTGATACCCTGTCCCTAAAAAATACAAAAACTAGCCGGGCATGGTGCCTCATGCCTGTAGTTTCATACTAGGGAGGCTGAAGTGGAAGGAGCGCTTGAGCCTGGAGGGTCAAGGCTGCGGTGAGTCATGATTGTGCCACTGCACTCCAGCATGGGCAACAGAGCAAGACTTTGTCTCAAAAAAAAAAAAAAAAAAAAAAAAGAAATGTTATCATCATCATCCTCAGCAGCAGCACTGCTACCATCATCATCACAAACACTGTCTTTCTTGAGTCCTCTCTCCCACACTTTGCCCCATGCAATCATCAGCAAATCCTGCCACTGTCCCTTCAAAGTATATCAAGCATCTGTCCCCTCCCCCGTCTCTCTTCACCACTACTGCTCGGCAACCACTTTTGCAACAGCCCCCTAACCAGTTTTCCTCCTTCCATCCTTACTCCCTTCCATAGCAGCCAAAGAAATCCTTGTAGAGTGTAAGTCAGATCATATAATGCCTTCACTCAACACTACCCAATAGTCCCACATTTGCTCAGAGTAAAAGGCAAAATTCTTGCAAAGACCTACAAGGTCCTGCACCATCTGGCCCCTGTTACCTCTCCAAGTTTATTTCGCATCCCTTGTGCACTTCTTGTGCACTCCACCCTGGACGCACTGGCCCCTAGGTTTTCCTCAATCATGCCAGCCACCCTCTGTCCTCAGGGCTTTTGCATGTGTGCTGCCTCTGCTAGAACATACTTCTCCCAGATCACAGCATGTTTTCCCTCCTCACCTCCTTCAGATTGTCGCTCAAATATTGCCTTCTTTGCTAGGCCTTCCCTACCCACCCTGTTTAAAATTGCAACACCCTCCCCAGACCAAGTACTCTCT
The DNA here is from genome assembly GCF_009764315.1 of Trachypithecus francoisi. Classification (NCBI taxonomy): domain Eukaryota; kingdom Metazoa; phylum Chordata; class Mammalia; order Primates; family Cercopithecidae; genus Trachypithecus; species Trachypithecus francoisi. The sequence continues at coordinate 76,162,427 of NW_022681455.1, forward strand.
CTCCTCCTCCCCACATTTTCTCCATGGCACTTACCACCATCTGACATAGATACATTTGACTGACTTATTTATTAACTGTCTCCTTCTTACCCCATGGAAAGTAAGCAGCATGAAGGCAGAAATTGTTGTATGTTTTTTTCATTCCTCTCTCTCCAGTGACTATGTGGCTGGCACACAGTAGGTGCTCAATAAATACCTATTGATGACTGAGTCACCAGCATCCACATTCCACATTCTTTCAGAACCAGGTGTGGCAAGCTTAACAAAGGGGTGGACCAGTTTGTAGCTCCAGAACAGACTCATCAACTCCTAATCATCCCTCATAGCTAAGAGTGTTCACTCAACGCATATTAATTGAGCACCCACTATGTGCCAGGCACCGTTCTGAGCTTCAGGGATATGGCCATGAATAAGACAGACAAGGTTCCTGGTCTCTAGGGGGAGTTTTCAGGCTAGTGGGGAAACAGTAAGTAAAAGAGAAAATGAACACAATAATTTCAGATGGCAGTGAGAAGTAAGAAGTAAATAAAGCAAGGTGGTGAGGAAAGATAGAGAGTGGAGAGGAGGTGAGCCAGCCTAGACTAGGTGGCTGAGAATGGTCTCTTTGAAGAGGTAACATTGGATCTGGGACCTGCATGATGAGAAGTAGCCAGACCTGAGATGCTCTGGGGGAAGAATGATCCCTGTAGAGGAACAGCAGATGCGAACACCCCAAAACATAGGCACCAGCTCTCTTGAAAGCCTCTTTTGTTTGTCCTGGGTGGGGGCCCCTCCTCTATGACCCCACAAATGCTGGGAGCTTTCTCTCTCTCTCAGTAAGTCTGACTACTGAATTTCTCTGCATCTTTATCTCTTTAAAGGAGAAATAAATTCTCTTTCCCATCTTCATTTCTCCAGGGCTTATCACAGTACCTGGCACATAGCAGGTGGCCAATAAATTCATGTGGAACTCCTCCAGGAAGCTTTCCCAAATTCCCCTAAATGAATTTTCCCTCCTTTCCACGCTACTTACCATAGCTCTCCTTGTATCTCTAGCATGGTACCTATTCTCATCTGACTTGTGTGCAAACTTTCCATGGACATCTAGTAGCCTCACCAAACAGTGAAGAGCCCAGAGGCTCTGTGTTATATTCATCTCTGTGTCCTCAGCATGCTGCTCAATAAAGGTATGATGAAGAAATCAATGGCCAACAATGACAACTAACAGGTTTTTAATACCTCCCGTGTGCCACAGACGTTTCGAGCACTTTCAAGTGTAATTGTTCATTGGCTCCTCACAGCAACCCTATGTGGCAGTCAATATGATTAGTCCCAGTGTGCAGATGGAGAAACTGAGACCGAGAAGCCACTGGTTGGCACACACGCAGCTTGCATGTGGTGGAGCTGAGATTCCAACACATTTCTTCTCATCTCAGAGTTCGAATTTTTCATAGCTGTGCTGAAACTGCCTTCCATAGTAGTTTCTGCAACTTTATCTCCATTTTGAGTTCATGCTTGGAATCTGGGCTTCTCTCTCTCTCTCTCTCTCTCTCTCTCCAATAAGATCTGTCTTTGTATTGCTTCCGAAAAAGCCCTTGTGCCACCATGAGGCCTTGCTTCAATGCCTACTCATCTCTCCATCAGCCTCAGGGTTGATCTGGGGTTCTTTCACCCAGCAGCAAGCACTGAGGCTAGGGGGCACCCTGAGCTAGCAGAAAGCCATCTCTCCTTAATTGACCATCTGCCCTATTAAAGGCAAGTTTGGGAAGCCCTGTCTTCATAGACACCCTCTACATTGCCTCTGTTAACAATATAAGGGAAATTCCAGGGACCATTTTCTGCAGTGGGTCTTCTTTTACACAGTTAAAAGCACACAAAGAAATTGCATTGTCTTCCGCTCTTGATCCAGTGAAATTAAACTGCCTGAGAAAGCAAAATTGACATCCTACCCTGCCCTGTGTGTAAGCTTCATGTCATGGTTTTTTTTGTTTTTTGTTTTTTGGTTTTTTTTTAGAAGGAGTCTCGCTCTGTCGCCCGGGCTGGAGTGCAGAGGCCGGATCTCAGCTCACTGCAAGCTCCTCCTCCTGGGTTTACGCCGTTCTCCTGCCTCTGCCTCCCGAGTAGCTGGGACTACAGGCGCCCGCCACTTCGCCCGGCTATTTTTTAGTATTTTTTAGTAGAGACGGGGTTTCACCGTGTTAGCCAGGATGGTCTCAATCTCCTGACCTCGTGATTCACCTGCCTCGGCCTCCCAAAGTGCTGGGATTACAGGCATGAGCCACCACACCTGGCCCATGTCATATTTTTATGCCTCACATCATGTTTTCCAGAATGGAAGAAAAGGTATTTTGCATCCTGAGATTTTACAAAACGGACACCCTGTCTCACATGAGCCTCGAAATTAAAATAAAGAAGAGCCTTGTGCCACTGTCTCATAAATTGCTGATTCTCTAGTGAAAACAACTTTACCTCTGACTTTTGTGACACTGACGCCTACAGATATATAACAATCTATGTAGACATGATAATCGTGGAGAATACTGCTGACTTTTCACCAGTAAGAATAATGAAGAAATCCATTGTAACCCTGTGAGTTTACATTGTTTTTTAAATGCCCACCACACCCTTGATTCAGGGAACCTGGTTCTTGGGAAGGCTACACTCCCTTGTAAATATTGCAGGTCAAACTCTCCTCTTAGTGCTCAGTTTTGTTCTGAGTTTTCTTTTGGCTCATCTCTCCCAATCACTAACACGTTAAAGAAACCTGAAAAGCTAGAAACAATCTCATTCTGTCACCCAGACTGGAGTGCAGTGGTGCAATTACAGTTCATTGCAGCCTCAAACTCCTGGACTCAAGTGATCCTCCCACATCAGCCTCTCAAGTAGCTGGGACTACAGGTGCATGCCATCATGCCTGGCTAATTTTTGTTTTTTGTTTTTTTTTTTAGAGCTGAGGTCTCCCTATATTGCTCAGGCTGGTCTCCAACTCCTGCGCTGAAGCGATTACCCAGCCTCGGCCTCCAAAAGTGCTGGCATTACCATCACACCCAGCCCATCATTGGATTTACTTAAGCCGAGTTTTCAGCAAATTCCAGCAATATTTCCCATAACGTCAGTTGTGTACCTCATCTTGGTAATTTTAGGTACTACACAGACCTACTAAATACCACCACATCACACAATGAAATGTATTATCTCTCCCTCTTCACCTTCATTCCTTCTGATTACATAAAGGAAAAACATCTCACATTGGTATTGATATTTCTTTAACTGCTCTTAGCAGTGTCCCCTAGTATCCTCTTTTAAGCAAAGATGGAAAACACTGTAGGCTTGGAACATTCCAGCCACACTAGAGAACAAAAATTCAATCACACTGTTTTGTTTTCAATCTAACTTATTTTTATGATCACTTTCTAATTATGGCAAGTGTTGCTGGTTTTCCATTTAGGGTGGTTTAAAATAAAGTTGCTTTTAAACAATATTTATTTTAACTATACTTGCACAGTATGCATTAGATTTGCAAATCCACAGCATATCTTTAGAAAGATACACAAAAACAGGTACCTATGGTTGCTTCTGGGAAGAGGAACTTCTTGGTTGAAAGATGAGGTGAAAAGAAAGGGATTCATTTTCTCTGAATATCCTTTGTCACTTTTGAATTGCACAATACAAATTTATTTTTTTCTGAGACACAGTCTTGCTCTGCTGCCCAGGCTGGGGTACAGTGGCACTATCTTGGCTCACTGCAACCTCTGCCTCCCAGGTTCTAGCAATTCTCCTTCCTCAGCCTCCCAAGTAGCTGGGACTACAGGCGTACACCACCATGCCCGGCTAATTTTTGTATTTTTAGTAGAGATGGGGTTTCACCATGTTGGCCAGGCTGGTCTCGAGCTCCTGACCTCAGGTGATCCATCCACCTCGGCCTCCCAAAGTGCTGGGATTACAGGCGTGAGCCACCACACCCAGCCGAATATCTTGTCTATTCTAAAATATATAAACTGAAGGGGAAAATGTGTTCTTTGTGATAAATTATAATTTTTAAATGGGTTATCTTAAGCAAAAAAATTAAGAAGGTCAGATGAGATGGCTGACACCTGTAATCCCAGCACTCTGGGAGGTCGAGGCAGGCAGATTGCTTGCGCCCAGGAATTTGAGACCAGCCTGGGCAACAAAACAAGACCCTGTCTCTAACAAAGGATTTTAAAAAGTAACCAGGTGTGTTGGTGCACCCCTGTAGTCCTAGCTACTTGGGAGGCTGAGGTGGGAGGATCACTTGAGCCTGGGAGGTTGAGGCTGCAGTGAGCCTTGTTTGTGCCACTGCTTGAGTCTCAAAAAAAAATTAAGAAAATAATAGTAGAGGTCGTGCTGGGCTTTGGCAAATGTCATGAAGGTGGCACAAGAATGTCTGAAATCTGAAAAAATTCTCCCTCCCAAATAACTCTGCCACCATTTGGAAAGCAGCATGAGCCTCCACCCAGATAGAGCAGACACTTCTGGCTTTCTCACGTGGGGAATGTTCATGGTGGCTGGTGGCCATGGGCACTGAGGTGAAGCCATTGTCAGCTCCTCTGATTTGAAAGCTTAGGAAGACACCCAATGGACCCATGCCCAGGAAATCCATGTGATGTTCGGGCTCCAGATCACCCAAGCCCAAACCTCTGTCTCATGTGCCCTGGAAAAACATACTTAATAATAATTCCCCTGTTCCCTGTCTTCACCTGTCCCCTTATCCCACTGAGAAAGCCGCTGGGAGCACAGCATTGAACCAACAGCCCAGCAGTGTAGCTTGACAGGCAGCAATTACCTCGGAAGCACAAGGTCATTTCCCCTCCCGGGTGGCTTTTACCCACCTTGTCAAGCTGTTTGTGAACTTCACAGTGATTCAGCCCAGCCATGCAGCCCATTAGGAGAACAAAGTGGCAACTGAGCCGGCCTACAGCAGCCTGGCCTACAGCAGCCTGGCACCGAGCCTGGCCCCGAGCCTGGCCAATGGAAAGCATTTGACAAATGAATGGATTAACCCGCACCGGAGTTAGCTCCAGTGGAGACAGTGAGTCCCACAGGTTTAGGTTGTCTGCGTGACTTATGAGTTCCCTTAAGGCTGACTCACTACCCCCCAAAGCCCCACCCCCCCATCACCTGCCCTGAGCCCTCACAGGTAGAGATGACCTCTCCTCAAGTCCTCCAGGGGATCTGATCAATAGGGAACTGTGTGCTCCCACTCCCTCCCCACCCACCCTGTCACTCAGTCATTCAGGAATGATTCATAGAGGTCTAACCAAAGAGAGGGAAGTTATTCTACAGCCTGCACATCAGATACACAGAACATTACCAAAGCGTTACCGAAGCATAAATGCAAGTAATAGCACCTGTTGGGCATTGACTATGCTTCAAATCCGTTAGGGCCCTTTGGATGTGTCCAGATATGCGTAAGGCACAGCAAGTGCCTCTGTACAGCAGGCCATGAAGGACATGCCCACCATCACATCTTATCTCCTGTGAGTACTAGCCCCACACCTTCCCTAATTTCAGGATAGTTGCTTTCAGGGAGATGGCATGGGTAACATTCAAAAATATAAAATGAATTCAGCTCCTGGACCAATCAGAAGAGAGCCCTGCTGGCTACAGAGATGAAGCAGGGTCTAGTCACTGGCTCTTTGGAAGATCCAGAAAGTCCAGGTTAAGCTGAGGAAGTCGGGTCTCCCAGGCAGAGGGCATTTCGGGAATCAGTATGGAAACATCCTATATCTTCAATCTAAGACACCATCAATCATAAGATACATGCTAATTTCGGAGATGTTAAAGATGCTTCTCAGAATCTCTCAGTGGTATCTTCGCATGTTCACATCCAAAACAGCCTTAACAATGTGTGTAGCTGGAAAGTACTGGGGCTGTGAGCATCTTCTCCACCGAAAATTCTCCTGTACCAAGTGATAGGGTTTGGCTGTGTCCCCATCCAAATCTCATCTTGAATTGTAGCTCCCATAATTCCCACATGTTGTGGGAGGGACCAGGTGGGAGAGAATTGAATCGTGGTGGTTTCCCCCATACTGTTCTCATGATGGTGAATAAGTCTCACGAAATCTGATGATTTTTTATGGGGTTTCCCCTTTTGCTTGGCTCTCATTTCTCTCTTGCCTGCTGCCATGTAAGACATGACTTCCACCTTCTGCCATGATTGTGAGGCCTCCTCAACCACATGGAACTGTGAGTCCATTAAACCTCTTTTTCTTTATAAAGTACACAGTCTTGGGTATGTCTTTGTTAACAGTGTGAAAATGGACTAATAGAAGAAGGCTTTGGGGTAAGCCTGTTCTTCATTGCAACCTCTTGCCAGTCCTTCTCAGCTCCAAGGGGAAGGGAAACCAGCTCTTCAAAAAACTTCCTTGAGCAATGACAGTTCTCATTGCCCGTTCTGAATATTCCTCCGTGCCTGACAAGAACTGTACATTTGCTGGCACTAACTATTATATCTCCAGCATGCTACAAGGCTGACAGAGTGCTGCAAGACAAATGGGGGGGTTATGGACTCAATGGTTTCATTTAATCATAGTGTATGATGTTTGCCTGGACCAAGACAGGGAATTTCTGTATAAAAGCCTAAGTCTGCATAGATGCTGCAATTGTGCATGCAGGTTCACGTGTGTGGGTGTGCACACACATGCATCTGTGTGCACACCCAGTGAGCACAGATCAGTCTGTTTCATGTGTTGATCAATTTGTTAAAAGATGATAAAACTGTCTGCATTAACTACTTCATGCAGGAGGCCCCTTACTTTCTGCCTTTGATTTTATTTTTTTCTAAGGTTTTGCATTTCCAGAGAATTGGGCTTTGCAATTAGAATATGATTTCTTGATTAAAATGAACTGGAGATCTTATTCTGTGATTTTTATTCTCTTTCTTACTTAGACTGTTGCCTCTGGGGCAAATATTCTGTCTTCTTTGCTTTGCGCCATCCCAAGAACATCATCGATGCTGAACAAATAAATAACCAGAGTTGTGAAGTGAAGGCTGAAATTTATAGAATAGGCTCATCTATCAAAATTTGGACACCAGAACACAGAGTCAATTATCACATATTAACTTGCTCTTGTTGGCATTTCAATGCGTTTAGAAAAGATACACTTCCTCCATACACGTTCCCCTGCCATACCAAAACACTAGCAAAATTGGGAACACTTCAGACATAACTCAGCTTTCCCTATGACTCTAAAAACTACTACACACAGCAAAGCTTATATCTCTTTTTAAAAGATGACCCTGAAGAGTCTATTTCACATCCAAGCTTTCTTAGAATGGAGGGCATCCTAAAGATAACCTTAGATTTGGAAAAGCATTTTCACGTAGTCTTACTTGATTTTTATAAGGTTGCAAAGCAGTTCAGACATCATTCCCATTTCGCAGGTAGCAAACTGACACCCAGATATGTGAACTGACTTCCTGTTAACATGGAAGGAGGGAAGGAAAGAGAAAAAGAATGGAGGAAGGAAGGAAGGAAGAGAGGAAGGAAAGGAGGGGGAGAGGGAGGGAACAAAGAAAGAAGGAAGGAAGGAAGGAAGGACGGAAGGAAGGAAGGAAGGAAGAAAGGGAGGGAGGGAGGGAAAGGAGAAGGAAAGAGGGAGGGAGGGAGGGAAGGAAGGAAGTGGGGAGGGAGGGAAGGAAGGAGAAAGGGAAGGAAAGGGAAGGAATAAAGACGAAAGTATGGAACTATCTTTATAGCAATTGATTAATTCTTCAGCCCGATTTAGTAACAGCAGCAGGGTCAGAAACTAATATTTTAAATACTAACAGAATTAATAGTGATAACAGGAGTGTTGTAGTAATTAGTAGCAATAACAGTGTAACATTACTGCCTTATCTTTATATGTCGTAGACTTTTCCGGGGCAATTTCATCTACAGTTTTGCATTTATTCTTCACAACAAGCTTCTAGGATAGTTACTACAGGTCCCATTCTATGATGAGGAAGCTGAGACTTGGGAGAATCACCTTTCTTCAAATCATACAGCACCTAGGTGACCACCTCTGGTCTTCTGATAGTGGGTCCTGTCCTGGTTCCCTCATCAGCCTGGTGTTGCTTTGCCCACTTGTCCAAGAAGCTAGGAGATGCCACCCTGCAGCTGTTACCTCGGGAAGGAAATGTGGGTGGGGGAGAACCCAGGCCAGAATACATAGTTGAGGTAAGCATCAGAGATGGCATTGCAGAAGGACAGCAAATTGGAAAGAACCCACTGCAGAAGGATGGGTTCTTTGGTGGTGGCCTGAACTGGACTTGTTCCCAAGAAGGGGATCAGGCTGAGGACAAGAAGGTGCAGACTCTGTTTCCTGGTCTCTCCAAATGATGGTGTCTCTCTGGCTATATTACCCGGCCTTCAGCTTTATCTCCATTTACCCACAGAAAGAAGCCCCTTCTTTGTGTTAAGGGTAAAGCTTTTGATTTTTCCACTATCCGGATTTCAGCCTCCTGACCAGGAAGTTATCACCAGGGGCTTTGATGTGGGCAGATCGAACTAAGATCCACACTGCCTGCAACTTTGCAACCCCCCCTTTGGAAAGCACAGTCCACTCCAATGGGTGCAAGTGTTCTTTGGCCATGTCTGCCCAGTGAACCCTGGCTTTATGATGGGAAGCTGTGAACTGACAAGACAGTGGACAGAGAGGGGAACATCCTATCACCCACCGTACATAGCTCATGGAATTCAGGAAGAAAGTGAGAACGTGGGTTTTAAAGGATTCCAGAAATCCCCATGATTTCTGCAGTTAATGCATATGACTTGGCCATAATAAAGAGAAATGTACATAAATGTTCTTTATATACAGAAAGATGTTCTGGAGGTTATGGAAACAGCATCCAAGTGGAGTAGCATTATCTTGCGCAGAAATGGCAATCCACAAGCTAAACACTTGACTCTAGGGGTGTGGATTTGTAACTGAAAGAAGCACAAACCACACAGCCCTTTCCTGACACTAGAGCCTCCCAGCTTTCCCGGTCAAGCAATGGGGAGAGGGCAATTACCATCAGAACTCTAAGATAATCTTTTAGAAATATAAAGTAGGAAAAGGTGGTAGAGGGGGAGAGGAGAGAGAAGCGGCGCTGTCAGCGTGCTTGATGTTAAATAAAACCTACCAAGACTCAGCTGAGAATTTTAGCAGAATCCAAATGTGCTAAAAAAAAAAAAAAAAAAAAAAGGCATGGCTCCCATCTCTAAGGTTCACAGCTAAGCTGGCTTAGAATCACACATGCCAAGCTTAAAAATAAAAAGCAGCCATCCCTGAAAGACAAGGGCTCCGGGATGGAAGCCTGAGGTATGCTGTTTGGTGGTGGAAGGAAGAGAGGGGAAGGAGGAGAGTCTGGGTTCAGGGTATAGGTATTTATCGGAAGGCACACTATCTGAAAGCCAGATGCTCAGAATTTTGCTGTTTTGCACTTAAAAGGCACTTCACATTGGCAAAAGGTTTCATAATGATCTTCAGATTTTCCATTGAGGAAATGCTGGCCTGCATTCGAATGTCATGGCTGACCCACTCCGGGCTCTGCTGTTCAATGTGTTTGCCTCCCCCATCCCGGGGTCTGGCTCAGACAGTGCCCACATGCACCTAGACGGGATGCCCATGAGTCATAGTTTGGAAAGCACAGCGGGCTATTGGCATTGGCACGAAGCCAGATCTGTCACTCTGTGCCACCATACCCTATTAACCAGACATAATGGTGCGGGGGCCACCCACAGGCTAGTTAGCCCCTGCTTGGCTGCAATGGGGACAGACTATGTGTTGGCTTGCTAAGGACGGTGCATGACCCACTCGTTGTCCCCACAACCACAACTATTGTGGGTCAGAGCTAACCTGCAAAGGTGCTAAATCAGGCCTGTGGTCCCCCTACTTTTGGTAAATCCAGGGCCTTCTGTTATAAGTCCAGTGGGGTCCTCTTTCTAATGAAGTTGTTCCTTGTCCAATATGCATATGACCTCTACTGCCTAAAGCTGTAGATAAAAATAGCAGATTTAGCCTCAGCTACTGTGTCAGCTACCATGTTACCCCTCCCCAACGTCATTACTATGCAGATGTTTCTAGAAAGTCTTCAAAGGGTCAGGCGAATGGTGAGAATTCTGTGACCTATGTGTTAACAGGGAGCCCAGACATTACACCCCCAAATGTGGGCCGATCCTACACTTCAGCACCATACAGGGCTGGGGAGGCAGATGGGCATTGAGGAGTGGATGCTGCCACCTTACAGAAGCTTTGGTCTGTGCCTTGACACCCCCGGTGGGGATCATTCTCCTCCCTGGCATGCATGGGCAGCATAGGCAGTCTATGCATTACTGGCTGCCCCTAGGACCCTCGCCAGCCTTCACCCACATGCCCACCTTCAAATTCCACATTTTGGCTGCTGGTTTAGAAGTATCACTTAACGTGAAGTGTCTTTTTTACACCTTTAAGGCACTTTAGAAAAGCCTTGGAAGGTATACAGGGCAAGAACTGTTCTCCTGCCCATTGGGGTGGATGAGAAAATAGAGGCTGATAGAGTTTAAGAAACTTGCTCAAGCGTAAGTGACAGACCCAAGACTCAAATCCAGGGCTCTTTCCACTACTCCAAGACCATCTACCCAGGGCCAGATCTACTGGGGATCTCAGTCCCGGTACAGTAGCAAATACCTGGGTTTGAGATTGAGACTCCCTAAGGCATCTTTCTTACTGGAGACCTCTGGGGATGCGCTGTTATTTGACCTGAACTCTGGGGACCTTTCCCAAACAGAGCCTTGCTGCAAGGAGTCTCTGAACTGCCTTCCCTTTCTCAGGGTCCTTCAGGTGCTGGGTACCAGCAAAGACCTACAGAGGGTCAGGATGGGGTCGTGTTCAGGCATCACAGGTCCTCGCCCGTCCCTTCCTTGAGCACCCTAAGGGCTGGTCACAGAGGGAGTTAGCCCTCCAGCTGGCACTTAGGTTTGACTGGAGATAATCCTTTTCCAACGACTCCGGTGACAACAGGGAACGCCCTCTGCAGTTCCAGAAACTGCCAGAAACTGCCCACTGGGAAGTTCTGGGTAAATTCTGCTATAGTCCCCCATGGCCCGACGTGTCAGCCTGAACCCATACAACGAGACGGGTTAAAAGAAAAATAAAACACAAGAGACGGATGGCTCTCCTGATGGAAGCGACCAGAGACCCGGCGCGCGGAGCTGAGCTCCTGGTCCTTACCTGTACCAATCCAGCCCGCGGCCGTAGTTCCTGTCAAAGAAGTGGGGCTCCGTGCCCAAGGCCCGCACGTCCGGGTGCACGCGGATAAACTCCAGCACGGCCCGGGTGCCCCCCTTCTTCACGCCCACAATGAGGGCTTGGGGCAGCCGCTTGGTACCCAGCTTGGGTGAGCCGGAGTGGTTGGAACCCGAGAGGCGAGGGGCGGGCACCGCGGCGGCGGCCGCGCTGGGAGCGCTGGGCTCGCTGGGCGTCGGCCCGGAGGGATCACAGGGGCGGGACTTCTGGAGAAGTTTCTGGCCGCCCGCGCTGGGGCCGCGGAGGCAGCGAGGCGCGCCCAGGAGGCGGCTCCGACCCAGGTCGTCGCAGCAGCACAGGAAGCTGTAACACAGGTAAGTGCAGGAGAGCGAGAGTGTGAAAGCGAAGAGCAGCCTGCGCGCCCTCCGCGGCTGAGGTGGCCCCGCGCGGCCCAGGACCCTATAGGCCATGGCTCCATGGGCCCGCGCCGGGGGTCATGGTTTCCGAGGGGGCACCGGCGGCGGAGCTGCTGTGGCCCTGCGGTCGCCTAGAGGGCTCGCGTGGCGCTGCCCCGGTCGCGCGGATCGGGCGTTGGGGGCGCCGTCTTCTCCGGGCGCTGCTGGCTGGGGTGCGCTCCGTGCCCCGGGATCCCGGGAGCAGCTGCTCCTCGGGGAACAGGCGGTTGCATTTCCAGCATCTCCCGGTCCTAGACGATGGGACTCCGGGCAGCCGGGCGGCTCGGGCGCTCCCTGGCTCTTACGTGCGCCGGGTTCGGAGCGCGCCCAGCGCCCGAAGCCCCATTCCTGATCCTCGGAGCGCTGCGCACGAAACGCTCGGTGGCGGCGCGGCTGTGCGGGCTGGCGGGTGGACCGAACGGTGGCGCTGGAGCGGGCTGCGATCTGGCTCTTCGGGAAATGCCGAGCGGAGCGCGCTGCCGGCTCTATTTAAGGAGTCGCCTGACGTCAGCCGCGCGGGTCCCCCGAGCCCGCGCCGCGCCCGGGGACCTGGCCCGCCCCCTGCGCCCCCACTCTCTTACCCCTCCCAGAAACATAGGACGCGGGCGCTCCTCAAGCAGGCCACTCCCTACGGAGCCCCAGGCCAGCTTTGGGGCGGTGAAGCGAAGGTGTCAAGACGTAGTACTCCTCCGGGAGGCTGGACAACCCTACCACGCGGGCCTCTAGACACCGAGGGACACGAACCCAGGTCGAGTTCGCGCAGACATCCAGACCAGACAGACCCAGATGCAGACGCAGGCACCCTGCCCTGATGCGCGGTCCCACCACCCTGACCCGCACACGCACGCACAGGCAAAGAAGCACACACGCCCTAGCTCGGGCACACCCCCACACGGGGAGAAGAAGTCCCCTAACCTGGGCCCAGATACACCGACAGGGACACTCCCCCAGCTCTCGACATCTCGCCAAATGGACACACACAGCCCGGAATCGGACACGGAGCGCACGCACGCCCAGGACTGGGACACGCGCTGTAGATCGGATGGGTGGAGGAGCCGAGCGTGAGTGAGATTCCGTGACTATTCACCCAAGCTTCTTAGCCTCCCGCACGCTGACTCACACTCCGGCGGCTTGCTCTGTCTCACACCTATGAGGCACGCGCACCCCAACCCATTGTCACCCCACCTCTCCCCGGGCCTGCCCAGGGAGCGAGCCCCAGAGCGGCAGACTCCGCGCCAGGAGGGTTCCTCTCTTAGCAGCCGCCGCCTAGCGGTAGACTGCTCCCCGGGGAGCTGTCCAGGGTACTGGAGGGTCGCCGAGGGCTGAGTGCCCAGGGCTTCTTCACGCGGAGACACTAGGAGGAGGAAACAGAGTACAAGGAGAACGTATCCAGGAGCAATTCCACTTCGAATGATTCCTAAGTGAATGCCCACAGGACAGTTCTCGGTGACCATGTCCAGAACAGGCTTAAGTGACGATCTCCAGTACTTCCCTGGGGTACCACGCTGGTACCTTGGATCAGAACCCTGCATCAGAACAGGCCTAAATGGCCATGGCCAAGAACACAGCTGAGTTGTCCTTCAACAACAATGCCAATGCCAATTCACCATGTCTGGGTGTTCACAAAGTGACCCCACCCCCCCCACCCCCGAGGATGTCTAGATGACCACCATCGCCCCCACCCCCATTGCCCCCACCCCAATCAGGTTATAACTGACTTCCTCCCTCAGGGCATAAACTGATCATTAGGTTCTGTGGATCTTAGCCCAAACCAAAAAATATTTTGTCCCCAAACCAGTCCCATCCCTGGAAACCTTAAACCAATTCTATTGCAGATAATAATAATAACTATCAACTTTTTATCAAGCACCTAGCATGGATTAACTGATTAAATATTCACCACAACCTATGAAGTTGTTACTATTATCCCCACATCACTTTGCTGTCTTAATTCTAATAGTAGCTAGCATTTACCGAGTGCTTGTTTTGTAGGAGTTATGCGCTAATCACTTGACATACACTACCTCATTTATCTTTGGAGGTAGGTATTATTGTAATTCCTAATTTACAGGCAGTGAAAGAAGGTTTTAACAAACATATACACAGTAACTGGCAGAGCTGGGATTAAATCCAGGCAGTCTGACTCCAAGATTCAAGCTCTTAGTTACAGCACTTTGCAGCTTCCTCACTTCCTTTGACCATTATTCATATAATTCCATCCTAGGCTCCTCTCCTGGATGTGAGCTAATTTGTCTATGTCTCTTCTAAAATCTTGCACCTGGGACTGCATGAGGAATTTCGGATATGGATTGGAAAGTTCAACAGGACTCTCACCTCTCTTTTGTAAGTTCTATTTCTAGTAATGCCGCCTAAAACTCCATCATCTTTTTATTGTAAATATATCATACTGCTGATATCTCAAACTTGCAGCCAAGTAACATCTCTAAATGTTTCTTACAAGTGCTGCTGATTAAGGCACAGCTACCCATACTGTGCTTGTACAGTGGGCCTTTTTGGACCCAATATGTAGGTCCTTATAGATTTGACTTGATTACATTTCATCTTGTCTCATCAGTTCACTGCTCCAGTTTTTGTCAAATGTCTATTTGAAGTCAAACCATGAGGTAGCTTTCATTTATTCAAAAAGAAAAAGTAGAAAGATTGTATCCCAGCTTTACCCTTTATTCCAGGTGTACTTTGGGCAAATGCACCCCCTTTTAGCCTCAGTTTCCTCAGCTGTAAAATGGGAAGTTACGATCCACCTTAAAAGCCTCTCAAAATTTAGATGTTGTGTAATTCTATGATTCCATTATCCAAAGCATGAACCACTCGCTTGGCATCATGTAATTTCCACAGTTGATCACAATTTAATTAATTCATCATTCTAATTGTTAATAAAAATGTCAAAACAAATATACTGAAAGGAGTTCTTCTCCTTCTTTTGGATGGGGGGAAGTGTCTCACTCTGTTGACCATGCTAGCATGCAGTAGTGCAATCATAACTCATGCTGCAGCCTCCACTTCCTGGGTTCAAGGGATCCTCCTGCCTCAGCCTCCTGAGTAGCTAGGACTACAAACATGTGCCACCACACCTAGCTAGTTTTTAAATTTTTTGTAGAGATGAAGTCTTACTGTGTTGCCCAAGCTGGTCTTGAACTCCTGAGTTCAAGTGATCCTCCTGCCTCAGCCTCCCAAAGTGCTAGAATTGCAGACATGAGCCATAATGTCTGGCCTGAAAGGAGCTCTTATATATACTTTGAATAATTATTCACATCATGAACCTGCTATTTTTGTATTCCATTGTTAAAATTACAAGGTTAAATGTGGAGTCATCTGCTACGATGAGTACTATTTCCCTTAGAAAATAAAACATGAGGAGGGGGCGGAGCAAGATGGCCGAATAGGAACAGCTCCAGTCTCCAACTCCCAGCGCGATGACACAGAAGACCGGTGATTTCTGCATTTTCAACTGAGGTACTGGGGTCATCTCTCTAGGGAGTGCCGGACAATCGGTGCTGGTCAGCTGCTGCAGCCTGACCAGCGTGAGCTGAAGCAGGGCGAGGCATCACCTCACCTGGAAGCGCAAGGGGGAAGGGAATCCCTTTTCCTAGCCAGGGGAACTGAGACACACAACACCTGGAAAATCGGGTAACTCCCACCCCAATACTGCGCTTTAAGGAAACAGGCACACCAGGAGAATATATCCCATACCTGGCCGGGAGGGTCCCACGCCCACGGAGCCTCCCTCACTGCTAACACAGCCGTCTGCTGCGATCTATCCGCAAGGCAGCAGCGAGGCTGGGGGAGGGGCGCCCGCCATTGCTGAGGCTTAAGTAGGTAAACAAGCCGCTGGGAAGCTCGAACTGGGTGGAGCTCACAGCAGCTCAAGGAAGCCTGCCTGTCTCTGTAGACTCTACCTCTGCGGACAGCGCACAGCTGCAGTCCATTAGGCGAAAGAGCGGGGCCGTTGCAGACGCGAATGACTCTGTCTGACAGCTTTGGGGAGAGCCGTGGATCTCCTAACGCGGAGGTTGAGATCTGAGAAGGGACAGACTGCCTGCTCAGGTGGGTCCCTGACCCCTGAGTAGCCTAGCTGGGAGACATCCCCCACTAGGGGCAGTCTGACACCCCACACGTCACAGGGTGGAGTCACCCCTGAGAGGAACTTCCAAAGAAGAATCAGACAGGTACACTCGCTGTTCAGCAATATTCTATCTTCGGCAACCTCTGCTGCTGACACCCAGGCAAACAGGGTCTGGAGTGGACCTCAAGCATCTCCAACAGACCACAGACAGTCCTTCTGACTGTCAGATGGAAAACTATCAAACAGGAAGGACACCTATACCAAAACCCCATCAGTACGTCACCATCATCAAAGACCAGAGACAGATAAAACCACAAAGATGGGGAAGAAGCAGGCAGAAAAGCTGGAAATTCAAAAAATAAGAGCGCATCTCCCCCTGCAAAGGAGCGCAGCCCATCGCCAGCAACGGATCAAAGCTGGTCAGAGAATGACTTTGACGAGATGAGAGAAGAAGCTTCAGTCCATCAAACCTCTCAGAGCTAAAGGAGGAATTACGTACCCAGCGCAAAGAAACTAAAAATCTTGAAAAAAAGTGGAAGAATTGACAGCTACTAATTAATGCAGAGAAGATCATAAACGAAATGACAGAGATGAACCATGACACGAGAAATACGTGACAAATGCACAAGCTTCAGTAACCGACTCGATCAACTGGAAGAAAGAGTATCAGCGATTGAGGATCAATGAATGAATGAAGCGAGAAGAGAAACCAAAAGAAAAAAGAAAAAAAATGAACAAGCCTGCAAAGTATGGGATTATGTAAAAACCAAATCTACGTCTGATTGGGGTGCCTGAAAGTGAGGGGGAAAATGGAACCAAGTTGGAAAACACTCTTCAGGATATCATCCAGGAGAACTTCCCCAACCTAGTAGGGCAGGCCAACATTCAAATTCAGGAAATACAGAGAACGCCACAAAGATACTCTCCAGAAGAGCAACTCCAAGACACATAATTGCCAGATTCACCAAAGTTGAAATGAAGGAAAAATCTTAGGGCAGCCAGAGAGAAGGTCGGGTTACCCACAAAGGGAAGCCCATCAGACTAACAGCAGACATCTCTCCAGAAACTCTACAAGCCAGAAGAGAGTGGGGGCCAATATTCAACGTTCTTAAAGAAAAGAATTTTCAACCCAGAATTTCATATCCAGCCAAACTAAGTTCATCAGTGAAGGAGAAATAAAATCCTTTACAGATAAGCAAATGCTTAGAGATTTTGTCACCACCAGGCCTGCCTTACAAGAGACCCTGAAGGAAGCCCTAAACATGGAAAGGAACAACCGGTACCAGCCATTGCAAAAACATGCCAAAATGTAAAGAACCATCGAGGCTAGGAAGAAATTGCATCAACTAACGAGCAAAATAACCAGTTAATATCATAATGACAGGATCAAGTTCACACATAACAATATTAACCTTAAATGTAAATGGACTAAATGCTCCAATTAAAGACACAGACTGGCAAACTGGATAAAGAGTCAAGACCCATCAGTCTGCTGTATTCAGAGACCCATCTCACATGCAGAGACATACATAGGCTCAAAATAAAGGGATGGAGGAAGATCTACCAAGCAAATGGAGAACAAAAAAAGCAGGGGTTGCAATCCTAGTCTCTGATAAAACAGACTTTAAACCATCAAAGATCAAAAGAGACAAAGAAGGCCATTACATAATGGTAAAGGATCAATTCAACAGGAAGAGCTAACTCTCCTAAATATATATGCACCCAATACAGGAGCACCCAGATTCATAAAGCAAGTCCTTAGAGACCTACAAAGAGACTTAGACTCCCATACAATAATATGGGAGACTTCAACCTGCACTGTCAACATTAGACAGATCAACGAGACAGAAAGTTAACAAGGATATCCAGGAATTGAACTCATCTCTGCACCTAACCTACATCTATAGAACCTCCACCCCAAATCAACAGAATATACATTCTTCTCAGCACCACATCGCACTTATTCCAAAATTGACCACATAATTGGAAGTAAAGCACTCCTCAGCAAATGTACAAGAACAGAAATTATAACAAACTGTCTCTCAGACCACAGTGCAATCAAACTAGAACTCAGGACTAAGAAACTCAATCAAAACCGCTCAACTACATGGAAACTGAACAACCTGCTCCTGAATGACTACTGGGTACATAACGAAATGAAAGCAGAAATAAAGATGTTCTTGAAACCAATGAGAACAAAGATACAACATACCAGAATCTCTGGGACACATTTAAAGCAGTGTGTAGAGGGAAATTTATAGCACTAAATGCCCACAAGAGAAAGCAGGAGAGATCTAAAATTGACACTCTAACATCACAATTAAAAGAACTAGAGAGGCAAGAGCAAACACATTCAAAAGCTAGCAGGGCAAGAAATAACTAAGATCAGAGCAGAACTGAAGGAGATAGAGACACAAAAAACCCTCCAAAAAATCAATGAATCCAGGAGTTGGTTTTTTGAAAAGATCAACAAAATTGACAGACCGCTAGCAAGACTAATAAAGAAGAAAAGAGAGAGGAATCAAATAGATCGCAATAAAAATGATAAAGGGGATATCACCACCGACCCCACAGAAATACAAACACCATCAGAGAATACTATAAATGCCTCTACGCAAATCAACTAGAAAATCTAGAAGAAATGGATAATTTCCTGGACACTTACACTCTCCCAAGACTAAACCAGGAAGAAGTTGAATCCCTGAATAGACCAATAGCAGGCTCTGAAATTGAGGCAACAATTAATAGCCTACCCACCAAAAAAAGTCCAGGACCAGATGGATTCACAGCTGAATTCTACCAGAGGTACAAGGAGGAGCTGGTACCATTCCTTCTGAAACTATTTCAATCAATAGAAAAGAGGGAATCCTCCCTAACTCTTTTTATGAGGCCAACATCATCCTGATACCAAAGCCTGGCAGAGACACAACAAAAAAAGAGAATTTTAGACCAATATCCCTGATGAACATCGATGCAAAAATCCTCAATAAAATACTGGCAAACCGGATTCAGCAGCACATCAAAAAGCTTATCCACCATGATCAAGTGGGCTTCATCCCTGGGATGCAAGGCTGGTTCAACATTCACAAATCAATAAATGTAATCCAGCATATAAACAGAACCAAAGACAAGAACCACATGATTATCTCAATAGATGCAGAAAAGGCTTTTGACAAAATTCAACAGCCCTTTATGCTAAAAACGCTCAATAAATTCGGTATTGATGGAACATACCTCAAAATAATAAGAGCTATTTATGACAAACCCACAGCTAATATCATACTGAATGGGCAAAAACTGGAAAAATTCCTTTGAAAACTGGCACAAGACAGGGATGCCCTCTCTCACCACTCCTATTCAACATCGTGTTGGAAGTTCTGGCTAGGGCAATCAGGCAAGAGAAAGAAATCAAGGGTATCCAGTTAGGAAAAGAAGAAGTCAAATTGTCCCTGTTTGCAGATGACATGATTGTATATTTAGAAAACCCCATTGTCTCAGCCCAAAATCTCCTTAAGCTGATAAGCAACTTCAGCAAAGTCTCAGGATACAAAATTAATGTGCAAAAATCACAAGCATTCTTATACACCAGTAACAGACAAGCAGAGAGCCAAATCAGGAATGAACTTCCATTCACAATTGCTTCAAAGAGAAAAATACCTAGGAATCCAGCTTACAAGGGATGTAAGGACCTCTTCAAGGAGAACTACAAACCACTGCTCAGTGAAATCAAAGAGGACACAACAAATGGAAGAACATACCATGCTCATGGATAGGAAGAATCAATATCGTGAAAATGGCCATACTGCCCAAGTGATTTATAGATTCAATGCCATCCCCATCAAGCTACCAATGACTTTCTTCACAGAATTGGAAAAAACTGCTTTAAAGTTCATATGGAACCAAAAAGAGCCCGCATTGCCAAGACAATCCTAAGTCAAAAGGACAAAGCTGGAGGCGTCACGCTACCTGACTTCAAACTATACTACAAGGCTACAGTAACCAAAACAGCATGGTACTGGTACCACAACAGAGATATAGACCAATGGAACAGAACAGAGTCCTCAGAAATAATACCACACATCTACAGCCATCTGATCTTTGACAAACCTGAGAGAAACAAGAAATGGGGAAAGGATTCCCTATTTAAAATGGTGCTGGGAAAATTGGCTAGCCATAAGTAGAAAGCTGAAACTGGATCCTTTCCTTACCCCTTATACAAAATTAATTCAAGATGGATCAGAGACTTAATGTTAGACCTAATACCATAAAACCCTAGAAGAAAATCTAGGTAGTACCATTCAGGACATAGGCATGGGCAGGACTTCATGTCTAAAACACCAAAAGCAACGGCAGCAAAAGCAAAATTGACAAATGGGATCTAATTAAACTAAAGAGCTTTTGCACAGCAAAAGAACTACCATCAGAGTGAACAGGCAACCTACAGAATGGGCGAAAATTTTTGCAACCTACTCATCTGACAAGGGCTAATATCCAGAATCTACAAAGAACTCAAACAATATACAAGAAAAAAACAAACCCCCATCAAAAAGTGGGGAAAGGATATGAACAGACATATCTCAAAAGAAGACATCCATACAGCCAACAGACACATGAAAAAATGCTCATCATCACTCGCCATCAGAGAAATGCAAATCAAAACCACAATGAGATACCATCTCACACCAGTTAGAATGGCAATCATTAAGAAGTCAGGAAACAACAGGTGTTGGAGAGGATGTGAGAAATAGGACACTTTTACACTGTTGTGGGATTGTAAACTAGTTCAACCATTATGGAAAACAGTATGGCGATTCCTCAAGGATCTAGAACTAGATGTACCATATGACCCAGCCATCCCACTACTGGGTATATACCCAAAGGTTATAAATTACTCTACTACAAAGACACATGCACACGTATGTTTATTGCGGCACTATTCACAATAGCAAAGACTTGGAATCAACCCAAATGTCCATCTGTGACAGACTGGATTAAGAAAATGTGGCACATATACACCATGGAATACTATGCAGCCATCAAAAAGGATGAGTTTGCGTCCTTTGTAGGGACATGGATGCAGCTGGAATCCATCATTCTTAGCAAACTATCACAAGAAGAGAAAACCAAACACCGCATGTTCTCACTCATAGGTGGGAACTGAACAATGAGATCACTTGGACTCGGGAAGGGGAACATCACACACTGGGGCCTATCATGGGGAGGGGGGAGGAGGGAGGGATTGCATTGGGAGTATACATGATATAAACGTCATGCACATGTACCCTAGAACTTAAAGTATAATAATAAATAAATAAATAATAAATAATAAATAAATAAAGACTTGTGGGTGTGGGGAGGAGGAAGAACTGTAGGTGAGAAGAAGAAAAAAAGAGAAGAAAAAAAGAAGAGAGAAGATGAAAGAAGCCGTAAAAGAAAAAGGAAAATGAAAGCGATACTAAACAATGGTATCATTAATAAGACATATCCATCTATCTATACCTCTAATAAACTCTATGTACATTTTTTCAGTCTTTCCAAGTTTTTGCTTATGGAACATAGTTATTTTTGTTTGTAAAATTAAAGAGCCCTTTGATGAGAAAAAAAAAACATGAATATAATGATTTCTCATAATTCTGTGCTTGGTTTAATTTTTAAATAATTTTTAATCTTTGAATTCATAAACTGTGATATCCCTGGGTACTCAAATATATAAAAGCCAGGAAGATTTTCCTCTTCAAATTTCCAATCAGAGTAATGACTGACTTGGATAGAATTTTTTAGACAGTGAGATAGTGGCCCATCTCCTATACCTTTATCTCTTTACAGTAGCAAACATGATTTTGCTTTGGGGGTATCAGGTAGGATTATGTTGGGTTGTGTAGTTTGTCAATTAGCACTCACTTAAGCAAGGTATGTGTTTATTTTTGTATCACATGAAAGTCCAGATGAAGGTAATTCAGGGCTCATATGGAAGCCCAAAGTGTTTGGGACCCAGGTTCCCTCTATCTTGTTACTCCACCATGCATTTCCTCCCTTCTAAAGTCATCACATAGTCTACAATGATTTATTCTTCTACAGCCATCATGTTCATATTCTGGTCATCAGTAAATAAGTAAAGACATGCAATATTTCTTTAAGGACATTTCTTGGAAGTTGCCTGTATTATTTCCACTCGTTCTCAATTTGACAGCATGTTATCATTTATCTTTCTAGCTTCAAGAGATGCTTCAAAATGTAGTCTTGATTCTGGATGGCTATGTGCCTGGCTAACACTTTGAGATTTTGTTTTCAAGAAAGAACTAAAGAATGGTTATGGAACACAACTAGTAATCCTTACCATCCTTGGACAAACAATATTCCATCTTTTTTTCCCATGTGGTTTGTATGGGTTGAACATAGTTCAAAGACAGGCATATGACACCTGACATCATCACTTTCTAATTATATTTCAAGGACTGAAAGTATCTCAAATCTTTCTAGTTAGAATAAAGCACACAACTTTTGTTAAAACTATTAGAAAAGAGAAACTCTTCTTTTTCTGAGATGATGAATTAATCTAAAATAAGCCTGAAGCTTCCAATGGTCATCTCTACCATCAAGTGGAGAAACTGACAATGAAGCCAACGAAGAGGAGAGCAGAACTGACAGAGGGAGATTTAGATTCCTGATAATATCCTTTGAACCTCTGAATCTAGCCATGCTGAATGCATGGACCCTGGACTTTATAGCTCCAGTGATTAACTGTCTTTCTGTTAGCACTTGCAACTGAAAGAGTGCTGACTTTTGAGAAATGTCTGTTCATATCCTTTGCCCACTTTTTGATGGGGTTGTTTGTTTTTTTCTTGTAAATTTGTTTGAGTTCTTTGTAGGTTCTGGATATTAGCCCTTTGTCAGATGAGTAGATTGCAAAAATTTTCTCCCATTCTATAGGTTGCCTGTTCACTCTAACAGACACATGAAAAAATGCTCATCATCACTGGCCATCAGAGAAATGCAAATCAAAACCACAATGAGATGCCATCTCACACCAGTTAGAATGGCAATCATTAAAAAGTCAGGAAACAATAGGTGCTGGAGAGGATGTGGAGAAACACTTTTACACTGTTGGTGGGATTGTAAACTAGTTCAACCATTATGGAAAACAGTATGGCGATTCCTCAAGGATCTAGAACTAGATGTACCATATGACCCAGCCATCCCATTACTGGGTATATACCCAAGGATCATAAATCATGCTGCTATAAAGACACATGCACACGTATGTTTATTGCGGCACTATTCACAATAGCAAAGACTTGGAATCACCCAAATGTCCATCTGTGACAGACTGGATTAAGAAAATGTGGCACATATACACCATGGAATACTATGCAGCCATAAAAAAGGATGAGTTTGTGTCCTTTGTAGGGACATGGATGCAGCTGGAAACCATCATTCTTAGCAAACTATCGCAAGAACAGAAAACCAAACACCGCATGTTCTCACTCATAGGTGGGAACTGAACAATGAGATCACTTGGACTTGGGAAGGGGAACATCACACACCGGGGCCTATCATGGGGAGGGGGGCGGGGGGAGGGATTGCATTGGGAGTTATACCTGATGTAAATGACGAGTTGATGGGTGCTGACGAGTTGGTGGGTGCAGCACACCAACATGGCACAAGTATACATATGCAACAAACCTGCATGTTATGCACATGTACCCTAGAACTTAAAGTATAATAATAAAAAAAAAAGAGTGCTGACTAATACAATAAACAAACAAAAAGAGTTGCTCCCTCAGTTGCAAGGAATAGGTACCATTTTAATAAAAAAAAGTGGTGGGCGTGCTTATTTTGAAGGATATGCACATATCAGGACTACAGCCCTTCCAAATTTGAGACAGTCATAGGATCCAGTTACTTTCTTCAACTTCTCTCCCTTTCTTGTATCTTATTTATTTTGCTTCTCATTCTTAACTGCCATTGCTCTTTGTTTATAAATCAGTAAGGGTTACGAGAAGTTAAAAAAAAAGAGAGAGATTTGGGATATCTCATACAGGAAAGGAACTTTGGGGTAGCTCACAGAATTAAGAAGAAGGCTGGAGAACTGGACTCAAATAGAATAGTAACCACAGAGCACATTACACTCTCTTTCTTTTCTTTTTCTGAGTCCATTTTTCTTTTGCATCAGCATTCTCTTGAATCTTCCTTCCCACTCTAATGCCCTGCATTCAAGACCTTGAATTTAAAATTATAAAACAAGGAAATTTTCTTCCCCTTCAGTCTTTGGGCCTAATCAAGCCTTGTTATTCAGTTTTATTTCAGTGTGTAAGCTTCAAATCTGTTCCCTAAAGCAGAGTTTTGCAAAAATATGAGAAAATGTCCCAAAGATAGTGACTCCTATGAGGCAAAGGACATTGAAGTGGAGCCACATGGTCTGCAGGGTCTGTGAGGTACAAAGCTTGCATCTGAATCAGAGGATGTGCATATATCTGCTACATTTAGGAAAGAGGTTGAGAGTGAGAATAAGAGAAGATTTCAGTTGTGCTTCATTCTTTGGATAAAATCAGAGGATAAAAGCTCAAGGGGTTTCCAGATACTGCCCGTAGAAAGGATTCAAATCTAGAAGACCAGAGACCTGGTTGATTTTAAGAACTCTGTAAGATTCCAAACCCTTTGTTATTCTCCATGTGGGTGACTTCTGTTTTTGCCAATAATAATAGTAGGTACCATTTATTGAGAATTTACTCTGCACCATGGACTGGTGCATTTAGATGTATTACCTAATTTAATACTCTCAATAAACCAACAAAGTAGGCATTATTATTATTATCCCTATTTTATAAATAAGGAAAGTCTCAGGTAGGTTGAATTTTCCATGTTTCTACAGATGTTACAGGCTGAGGGAGGGGGAAATTAGTTCAAAAAAAAGCATTAATGGGGAGATCCAGGATCAGGTTTACTCATCTCATAATATTCCCGTGGGTCAGTACTGTTTAGCACCTCCATCTCCTATGCTGCATTATTTAAACCACACTATATTATCTCTCCCAATCTTACCATCTTGCCTTCTTAATGCAACTGTGAACTCCTTAGGGGCAGGAACAAAATGACAAGTTCTAACTCAGTCTGGCTCTTGGAATTTGGGCTGCATATTCATATTGGGACTTCTCCCTTGGTTTCTTTATCCCCTTCCCCTTCTTTGATGGACCACTAGCTATTACCCACGTAGGGGCTTACAAGGAAGAACTAACATTTTATTTCCAAATATATCCAGCATGGATTATTTGTAATGGCAAAGATGATACTAAGCCTGTTTACTTGAACAATAATATAGTAGGGCTGACATAGTAATGCACCCTCTCCTCTAATTTTCCTTTTATCTGGAAGCAGATAAAAATTACACTACTGAACCAGGGGTGACCACAATTGTTATCACTTTCCTAAAATACAGACCTTAATGGTATATGATGGAATAAATGGAAGAATATCTAGCTATAGAGAACAACATAGGGAGATATCTTTATTGTTTTGTACTGATTTTTTTTGTTTCCCTTTAACATTTTTGTTCTATAGGTAATATATCCTCAGTGTAGAAACAATGAAAATACTGGTAAGAAAAAGGTCCTCTAAATCATAACACCCAGAAATAACTATTTCTAATATTTTATTTACATCCTTCCAATTATAAGTGTATTTGTATGTTTGCTTGCTTATGGCTCAGTCCATGCCTACTGTTTTGTAAAGTTTTGATTTTTTCAACTTTGTAATAGTGTGACTCTATTCTATGCCATTAAATACGAACTTATGTAATAATGAGCCTAGTACTTTTAGAAAGAGAAAATAACTTTATACTGAAAATGCTAGATGTAAGGATGGTGTGAGTCTGCAGCTAACACGAATGGAGAAAACCTAACCTGCATGTGAGTTAACTCAGTACAGAAGTAAGCAGAGTGGCAGTGAAAGGCTGAGTCTTGATAATAATGCTTGAATCCCTTGATCCAGCTTTGCCTAAAGCTTTCTCTTTAAGAGGCAGTAAAGCAGAGTGGTTAGGAGTGCAGTCTCTGGAAGCAGACTGCCTGGGTTCAAATCTTGGCTCTGCTACTAGGTTTTAACAGGGTATTAATAGTCATGCACTTAGAACGCAGCCTGGCTAACAATAGGCCCTCAATAAA
Source organism: Trachypithecus francoisi (assembly GCF_009764315.1). Lineage (NCBI taxonomy): Eukaryota > Metazoa > Chordata > Mammalia > Primates > Cercopithecidae > Trachypithecus > Trachypithecus francoisi. The sequence goes on from NW_022681455.1 coordinate 76,188,313, forward strand.
CATTAGCCATTATCATGCTGAAAACTTTTCAATTATAACCATCAATAATTTTTTTTGGCTTAAGCCATTTTGATTGATATAGATATGTACTTTTCAACTAGATATATATCTTTCAACCAACTTGAAAATTTTATTGAAAACAAAATAAAATCGCTTTGTGTTCTCAGTAATCACTTAAGACCCTTCTTGCTTTGAATCCAATGTATCTCCTTGGTATTTTAAATGTTTCTAAGGAAGAAACCAAATATCCTATCTGGACATAGCTCATGGCAGGTGTTCAATAAGTGCTTCCTGCATAAATAGACAGATAATACCTTCAAACACCCCTTTGCCTGAAGGACAACAATTTTAGCCATGAGGACATGGTACAACTTATCTTAAAGGACCAAATTCTCTGTTGATTGATCACCTCCTTTGTGTCCTCTCTTCCCTCTTTATTCAGTCAAAATTCCATGGATAAGCATGATAATCAACTTTTCTCTTATAACCATCAACTCGTTGACCATCTCTCACTGTGCTGTATTTCTTGGGTTAAAATCAACTTTCTTCCCACTCAATGTCTGCACCCGCACAACCGAACACAGCGAATGTACAAGCATGACGACTAGTCTCACTTAAAATTCATCATTTCTATTCTCAAGAGGGCCCTTAACACTTCCTAGCAATCATACTGTATTTCCTAGTCCATTCATTCTCAGGCTCTATATAGCTACTTAGTACCCTCCCTCCTCTTTGCAAACCTCTAACGCTTTCTCCACTATCCCCATCAGCCAACGGCCTTGCGTTTTCTTTACTGGTAAAGTAGAAGAAACCAGAAGAGAATTTTTACAACCACCTCTACTCACCTACCTGCATCTGTGTTCATATACTTTATTTTCTCTCTTGTTAGTATGATTTTTTTATGGTCGGTTTTTTTTTTTATCTTTTATTTTTATGAGTACATGGTAGGTGTATATATTTATGGGGTGCATGAGAGGTTTTGATACAGGTGTGCAATATGTAATAATCACATCAAGGAGAATGAGGTATTCATCCCCTCAAGCATTTATCCTCTGTATTTCAAAAATTCCAGTTACACTTTTTTAGTTACCTTTAAATGTACAATTAAGTTATTATTGAGTATAGTCACCCTGTTGGGCTATCAAATAGTAGGTCTTATTTATTCTTTCCAGCTACCTTTTTGTGCCCATTAACCATCCCCACCTCCCCAACTCCACGCACACCCCACTATACTTCCCAGCCTCTGGTAACCATCCTTCTACTCTCTGTGTGCATAAGTTCAATTGTTTTGATTTTTGGATCCCACAAATCAGTGAGAACATGAGATGTTTGTCTTTCTGTGGCTGGAGATCACTTAACATAATCATCCCCAATTCCATCCATCTTTTTGCAAGTGCCTATCAATATGATTTTATTATCTGTGTTTTTAGATGAAGCCAACCTTGCCACTTATACACATATCAAATCCACTCTTGTCTCCTCCAGGACATGACTCCAGAAATCCTTCACTTTCCCTCCTTTATCATCAATTTCTCCTCTCCACTGGGTCCTTCTCATCAGCATACATGTTGTTATTTGTGACATCTTAAAAAGAAAAGAAACTACCTTATCTTGACCTCACCTCTGCCTTTCTAGTGCTCTATGAATATGCTTCCCTTTACAACTCAACTCCTCAAAAGAATGATCTTCAGTGCTCCCAATTGCCCTGAACCCATTCCAATCAACTTTTGCTCCCACCTCTCCCCTCTCCTCTACAACTGTTCTTCTCAAGGTCACCAATGAACTCCACATTGTTGGACTCAAGTCAATTTTTCATCCTCATTGGTTCTACGCATTTGACACAGGTGACACTTTTTTCTTCTTGAAATGCTTTGTTCACCAGGATTTCAAGATGCCACATTCTTCTAGTGTTTCTATCACTTCTCTCCTTCTCCTTTGAAGCCTCTTTTGATGATTTCTTTTTGCCTCCCTGACCCCTAACTTGTAGTATCCTAGGGATTAGTCTTGAGACATCATCTCTTTGCTACTTACATTCATTCTTTTGGTGATATTACAAGTCTCATGGCTTGATATACCACTTACATGCCATTGAGTCTCAAATGCATACCTTTTTTCCCCTCAACTGTCTACTCAGCATCTCTACTTGGATGCCTAATGGACATCGCAAATAAACATGTCCCAAATTGAACTCTTACGAGTTCCCTAAAGCCTGCTTTGTTCATAGTCTTAGTCAAATAAATAAATGACAATCTTAATCTTCATTTGCTCAGGTCAAGAAAAGTTAGTCCTGATTCCTTTCTTTCTTATACTCCACACCTGATATGTGAGCAAATCCTGTTGATTCTCCCCTCAAAGGCTATACAGTAGTCCCTCCCCATCTGCAGTTTCGCTCTCTGCATTTTCAGTTACCCACAGTCAACCATGGTTTGAAAATATTAAGTGAACAATTCCAGAAATAAACAATTTGTAAGTTTCAAATTGCACAGCATTCTGAAGAGCATGATGAACTCTCTCCCTATCCTTCTCTGTCCTGCCTGGGACGTGATTCATGCCTTTGTTCAATATAGCCACACTGTAGATGCTACCCCACCCGTTCATCATTAATAGCCTTCTTGGTTAACAGACCAACTGACCAACTGTTGCAACATCACAGTGCTTGTGTTCAAGTAACCTTTATTTTACCGAATAATCACCCCAAAGCACAAGAGTAGTGATGTGGGTATATTGTTATAACTGTTCTATTTTATTATTAGTTATTGTTTGTGTTTTTAGATAAGTTAATCTCTTATTGTGTCTAATTTATAAAGTTTATCATAGGTGTGTATATACAGGAAAAAACATAGTATATATGGAGTTCAGTACTATCCACGGTTTCAACCATCCACTGGGAGTCTTGGAACATATGCCTCTTGGATGAATTTGACTGACTCACCATCTCCATTGTCAACAGCCTGGTCCAAGTTACTATCCTTTCTCATCTAAATTCCTGCAATAGCTACTGACAGACATTTCTTTCCTCTGGGTTCTGTTCCCACTCTTTCATATTTTCCTTTGAATTGCAAGATGCTGGAAGTCTGAAAACTGCATTTCCCAGAATCTTTGGCCAGCTGGTTTTCCAGTTACATTCACCCACAGGAGATCCTGGCAGAAGACTGAAAAACAGATGGAAGGAAGAAACCACGTTTTGCTTCTAGAGATATCTCATATAGCATTAGCAGCAACAGCAGGGGTGGCTATGTGCAGACTTATAATTTCTTTCTTGTGTTGCATGGTGGTTGAAGTGGGCATTCCTACATCCTCAGCAGCACAGAATTCATAGGTCCTGGCTCCCACATGTTTAATGGACCCTCTACCTCTCAGACAATTTTGGGTGCCCCAGGATCCTGCAATGTTAGCGGAAGTGTGACCTTCTGGCTTCCTGCAAGGTGGATGTGGCCATGGTTCCTAAGGCAGCAGTAACAATAGCAGATGCTCCAACTATCACAGCGATGTAGCAGTCATGGACTCTGTTAACACCACTTTCCCTTGATCCTCCAGTCTAGGAATGTTTTTTGCAGTTATTAATTTTTCAGTAACTTCCATTCTCCCCTTTTTGCTCCTCCAACCCTTCCATCACTTTTAGGACAAATTCCCTCTATTAAATCCTTTCCATTTGAAATACCCAGAGCTGTTCTGTTTTCCTGTGCAGATGCTAACTGACAGTCCTCTAACAGATCTTCCTAAAGTCCAGTCTCAAAAAGAGGAATCCTTCTATTTAAAGCCCTCTATGGCTTCTAATATCACTCAAATAGAAGCTAACACTTGTCAACCTGGTAAGAAACCTGAAGCTAAACACTTGTCAACCTGGTAAGAAATTTTTTAGGACAATAAGCCAAAATAATACTGCAAACTGCACAGATCACTCACCTCCACCTTGACCCTACACTGTTCTTAAGCAACAAACAGACTAAGAACTGACCCCATTTGAAAACGAAAAATAATCAGAAGAATCCGGCATGGGATCCATGAATAAATACTACATAAGAGGATGATTTTAACCTGATTCTTCTTGGTTCATGCTAACATTGTGACTTTTCCCACCACTATGTTTGAACGCTCGCAGTCTGAAGCTCCTCTTAATCAATTTTCCTGTAAGATAAGTGACTACAGAGTGAGTGGCACTGTTTTCTGGTTATGTGCATGGCGAGGGATACATGCGGGATCCAACTGCTCAACCTTGTGCCTCTTTCCTGCTCCCCACAGTACCTGATGCCTCCAAGTGCTGAGACTTTTGAGAGTTTCTGAGGCAATGTTTCCTACTGTAGGCAGTCAGCTGCAACCTACTTGTCTGCTATGCTGGGTGATGCTTCCAACATTTTATGGTAATCTTACATTTTCAACTGCATCCTCTCACTTTCTTTGTCCTTGTAGATTAATACCTTTATTTCCATTCCTTTAGACACGGTGGTATTGTGAGAAATACACTTTATGTGACAGAAGTGTTCTGAAAGAACCTTGAACTTCACCAACAAAAAGCAATCAAGTGGTGGCTCTTGAGTTAATCTCTCTGTACCAAAGAGGCAACTCCTCCAGTTTTGAGTCTTCAGCTCTGGCTGTTTTCAAATGTGGACCCTGCAGGTGGCAAGCAGTGAGCAAGTAAACAGTTTAAGAAGGTCAGCCAGTGAGTAGCAGGGAAACCTAATTAATTTGTACCATACAAGTAGTACATGACTTGGTCCTTTTGTAAAAATGTAGAATAGTGCAGCCAAAGATAAGATGCCCTTTGACCACCCATCCCCAGCAATTTTTGTGCTCTCTTCCTCTCCCTAAAAGTTATTAACACTGTCACAGTTTAGGTAGTATACTTTTAATCTCTTTCCTATGCCTTCATGTATAGAAAAAAATAGAAAAGAAATTTTAAACCCAGCATACTTTGTTGGGGGTTTTGCTAGAAATGTACAGACATGATGAGGGTATTCTGCAACTTGCTTTTTTTCACTGAACATGTTAATGCCTATAGATTTAACTTAGGCTCTTCAGGGTATTTTCATCACATATATGATACCTCAAGTTACTTCCAGTTTATATTTATTTATATGTTGTGGTTTATATATCCATTTCAGTGTTCATAGGCATTTAACTTTCTATCCTTTTCCTTTAGGATTAGATTTGGTTGCATATAATGGAAAACCCCAAAACAATAGCAGTTTGAATAGGATATAAATGTATCTATGTCATTGAACAGAAGTACAAAAGGAAGCAATCTGGGTCTGTATGGTAGCTCTATGAAGTTATCAGGCACCCACACTTCTTCCATCTCTCTGCAACCTTGGATGTATCCCACCTCCTTATGGTTGAAGATTGGCACCTGACATGTCCACAATCACATCCCCAATCCTGTTGACTGTGTGGAGGAAGCAGAGAAGGGTACTCTTCTTCCCCCTTAAGAGAATTTCTCAGAAGTCTACACAAATGTCTGATCACCTTTCATTGGCTGGAATTTAAACACATGGCCACATCTGGCCACAAGGAAAGCTAGGGTGTGTACTCTTTTTGATGAGTAGTAATGTTCATTAGTCCTATTGTTTTGAAAAAGAAGTGGATAGGAAGTAGGCAGCTAGCAGTTTCTGCTTCCAGTTGTTTATACTCTGTTATTCTAACAACAATGCTTCAATAAGCATCTTTTAACAACAAGGATCAGTAAAAATATCCCCAGCCGATTAGGACAGACCCTATAGCCAGAGGAGGGTCCCTCTGTGCCAGTCATTAACTATAGTTGCTGGATCACAGAAAAGTGCAGGGCTAAGGGTAAGGGATGGAAGCGGTCCAGGGAGTGAGGGTCAAGGGCACTTAAACGACCTGAGGTTGGGGCTATCTACCAACCAAAGGAGAAGCATTTCGATATTCTAGAAACTGGTAGAGGCCTGCTTATATTTTCCTTACAGTGTACACATGGCAGTGTGTCTCTGAAGAAGAGTCACTGGGTCACAGAGTATACATATTTTTAATTTTAATAGATTCTCCCACATTTTCTTCCAAGTTATCTATGCTAATCCACACCACCCCAGCAATACCACCCCAACCTCAAGAATTCTACATATTAAGGAATCGTATCTTAAAAATAATTTTGCTTAATCGTATGGAAGAAAAATGATATCAAATTTTTATTTTTATTTGCATTTCCCTATCACTGAGGGTGAGAATCTTTTTATATATTTCGTGACCATACTTGATTTCTGGTTTGTCAATTGACTCTTCACAGACTTTACCCATTTTCCTGGAGTTTACTTTTGTTTATAATCTGAAGTAGTGCACTAAGTTTTTTCCAATTGGATAAGTAATTGTCCAAAATCAATTACTGAATGATCTTCTCTTTTCTCGCTGATATAAAATGCTATGTTTCTAACCTCTGGACTCTCTCTTTGATTCCATAGATCCATTTGTCAACATTTACAAACAATATGGTCTTAACATGCTTCAATTTTGTAATGTTTTTGTAAGATTTTTTAGAAATAATATTTATGTAAGAAGAATCATAAAGAATAGACAAAATGCTTTTGAAAATAAAAGGAAGAATGTTTTACTTTGCCAGATCTTAAAATAAGTTATAAAGTTATGGTAATTAAACAGTGTGGTATTGCCTAAGACAGAATACACAAATTGATCAAAAGGACGATAAAGAAAGTCAAGTAATAAGCCTTCGGTATTTGTTGAATATGTGATGGGGTAGGCATTTGGTTGTTGGAGTTGAGACAATTTGTTGCCAAAACAAGACAAATTCCAAAAGAATTGAAGCATTTAATATTATTCTAAATGGTGAGTTAACAGGTACAGCACACCAACATGGCACATGTATACATATGTAACAAACCTGCATGTTGTGCACATGTACCCTGGAACTTAAAGTATAATAATTAAAAAAAGAAATTAACCCACAAAATATTATAAGAGCATTTTGAGATAAAGAAGTTTTTAAACATAAAAGCAGTGGAAGATACCACAAAGGATAAGATGGTCAATTTTGACTACGTAAACACTTTACATCTGTATATTTAAAAATAAAATAAAATAAAAACACATGACACCAAGAAAAATCGGCAACATATGACAAAGTTTAATACCCTTAATATGTAAAGTCTTTAAAAAATCAATAAGAAAAAATGAACACCACAATGGGAAAATGGTCAAAACATATGAGTAGCCATTTCAGAAAAGAAGAAATGACTAATATACAAATGAGAAACTTAAACATTAAAGAAGTACAAGATAAATTTATGTTCAATAGACTTTACCTATCGAATTGGCCAATATTTTTTAAATGATAAGCTTCAGGCTATCAACCCTATATAAAAAGGGCACACTCATACACACTTGAGTGTTTACATTGGAGCAGTAGTTCTGGAAGACAATTTAGCTGTGTGTATAACACACATTAGAAAATATTCATACCTTTTCACTCAGGGTAGAAGTGTATCCCAAGAAATAGATTGTAAATAGATTGTAGATACTTACAAAGATTTTGTTGTTGTTGTTACTGTTGTTTGAGACGGAGTCTCGCTCTGTCGTCAGGCTGGAGTGCAGTGGCACGATCTCAGTTCACTGCAACCTCCACTCCCGGGTTCAAGTGATTCTCCTGCCTCAGCTTCCTGAGCAGGTGGGGCTACAGGCACGTACCACCATGCCTAACTAATTTTTGTATTTTTAATAGAGACAGGATTTCACCATGTTGGCCATGATGGTCTCGATCTCTTGACATCGTGATCCACCCGCCTCGGCCTCCCAAAGTAAGGTTTATGCATAAGGTTAGTGTTTGTCACATTATACAAATAAAATTGGAAGCAATCTTAATACTGCATTAACTGGTTATTGCTTAAATAAATTACAGTTTCTTGTGCTCTCAATGTCAACCCCCTATCCCAATTCAGAGTTGACTGGGAAGAGGCAGGAAGCCAGACTTGTATTAGGCATGAGTGTCTGAACTTGGCCCCTTAATGATCTAACCTACTGATTCTCAGCCCTGGCTGCACATTAGGATCACCTGGGGAGCTTTCAAAAAATGCTGATATCTGAGGCTCCCTCCTCCTCCCAAGATTCTGATTCAGTTGGTCCTGGGTGAGGCCTAGGCATTGGTATTATTTTTAAAGCTCCCTGGGTGATTCTAATGTGCAGCCAGGGTCAAGAACCATTGCTAACCAGCACTCCCTTTAAGTTGATTAATTATATAGGCTATTGACCAAAGCTGGAACTAACAGCCCTCAAGAAACCCCAGGGAAGCCACGCCATTGCTTGAGTCCAACTGATCACAAATGGGCAGCGGCCAACCTCATGCCCCAAGAGACTGGCCTCCCTGGCCATGCTACAGCCCAGTCAGCCAAGCATCTACTAGATTTAACACCAAAGAGGTCATGGGTGACCTTGACAAGCACACTTACCGGCGAGGGATTCTTGACTGTTCTGTGACAAACTGCCACAACAAAGCTACACACTAGGTCATGTTTCCATTTTTAGCCTCTTTATTACCTCCATCTGTTGATGGAGATGCAGCAGCAAACACACGGAGTGTGAACTGCAGCCTTATCTGGTATTGTATAAATAAGGACAGCCAAACTCCTACAATGTCTCCCACTTGCAGGGGGTGCTAATGCTTCCTAAGTGGGTCCCTCCTTCTGTCCATGCATTCCTTCAGTCTCTGTTCCCCTCTCCTCCACCTCAATAACACGTTTGCAGTTTACACTCCATTTCACACAGACAACTTTCTAGCACTTCCTTGCTCACACAGTGATGGCTTGAGGCTTAGCTGCAGACCATGAAAAGACTTCTTTATTTTCATCAGCAATTGCCTCTTCCCTAATCCCCCCTACGGCTCTGTCTCTGACTCCCAACCTCCTCAACCTGTCTAATGACATTGTGAGCTGTAAGGACTATAGTTCATTTCAGATAATGTATTAACATATTAAAGGAAGTATGTGTTAATGTCTGGAGTCCCTCTTTCTGAGTATAAGATGAAAGACTTTTAAAAAAAGAAGAAAATACGTGGCTACTGTTTATTGGGAGTCTTTAATTTTCTGTACTCTTTCCACCACACTCAGATTCCCAAGAGAGAGAAAACGGGGACTAGGGAATATTCCAATGTTTCCCAAACTTCAGTCATTCACATTGCACCTCCAAGATTTCTCCTACTAGTGTACAAATAGTATGATTATTTATGTAACTTTTTAATGTTATCTGACTCTAAGATATATGTATATGATTTTTCAAAAGTGAACCTTATCATTACTCAAAATAAAACAGCAGTCTCATTTTCCAAAATTGAAGGTAACCTTTAAAACATATTAGATATATTTCCTTTGGCTATATGTTCCATAGTGGGATTGCTGTATCATATGGTAGTTCTATTTTTTATTTATTTATTTATTTTTGAAACAGGGTCTCACTCTGCCACCAGGCTGGAGTGCCGTGGTGCAACCTCAGCTCACTGCAACCTTCACCTCCCCAGTTCAAGCAATTCTTGTGCCTCAGTCACCCGAGTAGTTGGGATTACAGACATGAGCCACCACGCCTGGCTAATTTTTGTATTTTTAGTAGAGATGGGATTTCACCATGTTGGCCAGGCTGGTCTCAAACTTCTGGCCTAATGTGATCCACTCACCTCAGCCTCCCAATGTGCTGGGATTGCAGGCATGAGCCATCACATCCAGCTATTTTTCAATTTTGTAAGAAACTTCCATACTCTTTTCTATAATGGCTCTACCAATTTACACTCTCACCCAGGGTATATAAGAACTCCTGTTTCTCCACATCCATGCCAGCATTTTTATTGTCTTTTTGATGATAGTCATTCTAACATGTGTGAGATGATATCTCATTGTGGTTTTGATTTGCATTCCCCTGATGATTAGTGATGTTAAGCATTTTTTTCCAACACTTGTTGACCATTTGTATGCATTCTTTTGGGAAATGTCTATTCAGATCTTTTGTCCATTTTTTTAATCAGATTTTCTTTTGCTATTGAGTCATTTGAATCTCTTGTATATTCTGGATATTAATCCCTTATCAGATCCATAGTTTGCAAATATTTTCCTACCATTGTCTAAGTTGCTTCTTCACTCTGTTGATTATTTCCTTTGCTGTGAAGAAGCTTTTCGGTTGGTGTAATCTCATTTGTCTATTTTTGCTTTTGTTATTGTGTTTTTGAGGCATTACTAAAAAAATCTTTGCCAGACCAGCCATGAGGCATTTCTCTGATGTTTTCTTTCGGGAGTTTTATTGTTTCAGGACTTACATTGAAGTTTTTAATTCATTTTGAGTTGATTTTTGTATATGTTGAGAGATAGTGGTCTAGTCTCATTCTTCTGAATGTGAATACACAGTTTTCCCAGAACCATTTATTAAGGAGATTGCTTTTCCCCAATTTGTGTTCTTGCTACCTTTCTCAAAAGTCAGTTGGCTGTAAGTTGGTGGATTTATTTCTGTGTTCTCTATTCTGCTTCGCTGATTGATGTGTCTATCTTTATGTCAGTACCATGCTATTTTGACTATCATAGCTTTGAAATATAATTTGAAGTCAGGTAGTGTGAGGCTGTCAGCTTTGTTCTTTTTGCTCGAGAATGCTTTGGTTATTTGAGGTCTTTTGTTGTTCCATATGAATTTTAAGATTTTTTTCTATTTTTACGAAGAATGTCATTGGTATTTTGATAGGGATTGCACTAAATCTGTAGATCACTACAGTAGTGTAGACACTCTTATAATATTAATTCTCCCAATAACTAAGAGCATGGTACTATTCACAATAGTCAAGCTATGGAATCAATCTCAGTGTCCATCTGTGAATTCATGGATAAAGAAAATGTGGCATATATGCATAATGGAATACTACTTATCCATAAAAGGAATGAAATCCTGTCATTTGCAGCAACTTGAATAAACCTGGAGGATATTATGTTAAGTGAAATAATCCAAGCACAGAAAGACAAATACAGCATGATCTCACTCACAGGTAGAATCTACAGAAGGGAGCAAGATGGCCGAATAGGAACAGCTCCAGTCTTCAACTCCCAGCGCGAGCGACACAGAAGACCGGTGATTTCTGCATTTTCAACTGAGGTACTGGGGTCATCTCTCTAGGGAGTGCCGGACAATCGGTGCTGGTCAGCTGCTGCAGCCTGACCAGCGTGAGCTGAAGCAGGGCGAGGCATCGCCTCACCTGGAAGCGCAAGGGGGAAGGAAATCCCTTTTCCTAGCGAGGGGAACTGAGACACACAACACCTGGAAAATCGGGTAACTCCCACCCCAATACTGCGCTTTAAGGAAACAGGCACACAGGAGAATATATCCCATACCTGGCCGGGAGGGTCCCACGCCCACGGAGCCTCCCTCACTGCTAACACAGCCGTCTGGGGCGCCCGCCATTGCTGAGGCTTAAGTAGGTAAACAAAGACGCTGGGAAGCTCGAACTGGGTGGAGCTCACAGCAGCTCAAGGAAGCCTGCCTGTTTCTGTAGACGCTACCTCTGCGGACAGCGCACAGCTGCAGTCCATTAGGGGAAAGAGCGAGGCCGTGGCAGACGCGAACGACTCTGTCTGACAGCTTTGGGGAGAGCCGTGGATCTCCTAACGCGGAGGTTGAGATCTGAGAACGGACAGACTGCCTGCTCAGGTGGGTCCCTGACCCCTGAGTAGCCTAGCTGGGAGACATCCCCCACTAGGGGCAGTCTGACACCCCACACCTCACAGGGTGGAGTCCCCTGAGAGGAAACTTCCAAAGAAAGAATCAGACAGGTACACTCGCTGTTCAGCAATATTCTATCTTCGGCAACCTCTGCTGCTGACACCCAGGCAAACAGGGTCTGGAGTGGACCTCAAGCAATCTCCAACAGACCAACAGACAGTCCTTCTGACTGTCAGAAGGAAAACTATCAAACAGGAAGGACACCTATACCAAAACCCCATCAGTACGTCACCATCATCAAAGACCAGAGACAGATAAAACCACAAAGATGGGGAAGAAGCAGGGCAGAAAAGCTGGAAATTCAAAAAATAAGAGCGCATCTCCTCCTGCAAAGGAGCGCAGCCCATCGCCAGCAAGGATCAAAGCTGGTCAGAGAATGACTTTGACGAGATGAGGAGAAGGCTTCAGTCCATCAAACCTCTCAGAGCTAAAGGAGGAATTACGTACCCAGTGCAAAGAAACTAAAAATCTTGAAAAAAAAGTGGAAGAATTGACAGCTAGACTAATTAATGCAGAGAAGATCATAAACGAAATGACAGAGATGAAAACCATGACACGAGAAATACGTGACAAATGCACAAGCTTCAGTAACCGACTCGATCAACTGGAAGAAAGAGTATCAGCGATTGAGGATCAAATGAATGAAATGAAGCGAGAAGAGAAACCAAAAGAAAAAAGAAGAAAAAGAAATGAACAAAGCCTGCAAGAAGTATGGGATTATGTAAAAAGACCAAATCTACGTCTGATTGGGGTGCCTGAAAATGAGGGGGAAAATGGAACCAAGTTGGAAAACACTCTTCAGGATATCATCCAGGAGAACTTCCCCAACCTAGTAGGGCAGGCCAACATTCAAATTCAGGAAATACAGGAACACCACAAAGATACTCCTCCAGAAGAGCAACTCCAAGACACATATTGCCAGATTCACCAAGTTGAAATGAAGGAAAAAATCTTAAGGGCAGCCAGAGAGAAAGGTCGGGTTACCCACAAAGGGAAGCCCATCAGAATAACAGCAGACCTCTCGGCAGAAACTCTACAAGCCAGAAGAGAGCGGGGGCCAATATTCAACGTTCTTAAAGAAAAGAATTTTCAACCCAGAATTTCATATCAGCCAAACTAAGCTTCATCAGTGAAGGAGAAATAAAATCCTTTACAGATAAGCAAATGCTTAGAGATTTTGTCACCACCAGGCCTGCCTTACAAGAGACCCTGAAGGAAGCCCTAAACATGGATAGGAACAACCGGTACCAGCCATTGCAAAAACATGCCAAAATGTAAAGAACATCGAGGCTAGAAGAAATTGCATCAACTAACAAGCAAAATAACCAGTAATATCATAATGACAGGATCAAGTTCACACATAACAATATTAACCTTAAATGTCAATGGACTAAATGCTCCAATTAAAAGACACAGACTGGCAAACTGGATAAAGAGTCAAGACCCATCAGTCTGCTGTATTCAGGGACCCATCTCACATGCAGAGACATACATAGGCTCAAAATAAAGGGATGGAGGAAGATCTACCAAGCAAATGGAGAACAAAAAAAAGCAGAGGTTGCAATCCTAGTCTCTGATAAAACAGACTTTAAACCATCAAAGATCAAAAGAGACAAAGAAGGCCATTATAATGGTAAAGGGATCAATTCAACAGGAAGAGCTAACTCTCCTAAATATCTATGCACCCAATACAGGAGCACCCAGATTCATAAGCAAGTCCTTAGAGACCTACAAAGAGACTTAGACTCCCATACAATAATAATGGGAGACTTCAACACTCCACTGTCAATATTAGACAGATCAAGGAGACAGAAAGTTAACAAGGATATCCAGGAATTGAACTCATCTCTGCACCGAGCGGACCTAATAGACATCTATAGAACTCTCCACCCCAAATCAACAGAATATACATTCTTCTCAGCACCACATCGCACTTATTCCAAAATTGACCACATAATGGAAGTAAAGCACTCCTCAGCAAATGTACAAGAACAGAAATTATAACAAACTGTCTCTCAGACCACAGTGCAATCAAACTAGAACTCAGGACTAAGAAACTCAATCAAAACCGCTCAACTACATGGAAACTGAACAACCTGCTCCTGAATGACTACTGGGTACATAACGAAATGAAAGCAGAAATAAAGATGTTCTTCGAAACCAATGAGAACAAAGATACAACATACCAGAATCTCTGGGACACATTTAAAGCAGTGTGTAGAGGGAAATTTATAGCACTAAATGCCACAAGAGAAAGCAGGAGAGATCTAAAATGGACACTCTAACATCACAATTAAAGAACTAGAGAGGCAAGAGCAAACACATTCAAAAGCTAGCAGAAGGCAAGAAATAACTAAGATCAGAGCAGAACTGAAGGAGATAGAGACACAAAAACCCTCCAAAAAATCAATGAATCCAGGAGTTGGTTTTTGAAAAGATCAACAAAATTGACAGACCGCTAGCAAGACTAATAAAGAAGAAAAGAGAGAGGAATCAAATAGTCGCAATAAAAAATGATAAAGGGGATATCACCACCAACCCCACAGAAATAAACAACCATCAGAGAATACTAAAATGCCTCTACGCAAATCAACTAGAAAATCTAGAAGAAATGGATAATTTCCTGGACACTTACACTCTCCCAAGACTAACCAGGAAGAAGTTGAATCCCTGAATAGACAATAGCAGGCTCTGAAATTGAGGCAACAATATAGCCTACCCCCAAAAAAAGTCCAGGACCAGTGGATCAACAGCTGAATTCTCAGAGGTACAAGGAGGAGCTGGTACCATTTTCTGAAACTATTTCAATCAATAGAAAAAGAGGGAATCCTCCCACTCTTTTTATGAGGCAACATCATCATCCCAAATCCATGGCAGAGACACACAAAAAGAGAATTTTAGACACCACAATCCCTGATGAACATCAGATGCAAAAATTCTCAATAAAATACTGGCAAACCGGATTCAGCAGCACATCAAAAAGCTTATCCACCATGATCAAGTGGGCTCATCCCTGGGATGCAAGGCTGGTTCAACATTCGCAAATCAATAAACGTAATCCAGCATATAAACAGAACCAAAGACAAGAACACATGATTATCTCAATATAGATGCAGAAAAGGCTTTTGACAAAATCACAACAGTCACCCCTTTATGCTAAAAACACTCAATAAATTCGGTATTGATGGAACGTACCTCAAAATAATAGGAGCTATTTATGACAAACCCACAGCTAATATCATACTGAATGGGCAAAAACTGGAAAAATTCCCTTTGAAAACTGCACAAGACAGGGATGCCCTCCTCACCACTCCTATTCAACATCGTGTTGGAAGTTCTGGCTAGGGCAACAGGCAAGAGAAAGAAATCAAGGGTATCCAGTTAGGAAAAAGAGAAGTCAAATTGTCCCTGTTTGCAGACATGATGATTGTATATTAGAAAACCCCATTGTCTCAGCCCAAAATCTCCTTAAGCTGATAAGCAACTTCAGCAAAGTCTCAGGATACAAAATTAATGTGCAAAAATCACAAGCATTCTTATACACCAGTAACAGACAAGCAGAGAGCCAAATCAGGAATGAACTTCCATTCACAATCGCTTCAAAGAGAATAAAATACCTAGGAATCCAGCTTACAAGGGATGTAAAGGACCTCTTCAAGGAGAACTACAAACCACTGCTCAGTGAAATCAAAGAGGACACAAACAAATGGAAGAACATACCATGCTCATGGATAGGAAGAATCAATATCGTGAAAATGGCCATACTGCCCAAGGTTATTTATAGATTCAATGCCATCCCCATCAAGCTACCAATGAGTTTCTTCACAGAATTGGAAAAAACGGCTTAAAGTTCATATGGAACCAAAAAAGAGCCCGCATTGCCAAGACAATCCTAAGTCAAAAGGACAAAGCTGGAGGCGTCACGCTACCTGACTTCAAACTATACTACAAGGCTACAGTAACCAAAACAGCATGGTACTGGTACCACAACAGAGATATAGACCAATGGAACAGAACAGAGTCCTCAGAAATAATACCCACATCTACAGCCATCTGATCTTTGACAAACCTGACAAAAACAAGAAATGGGGAAAGGATTCCCTATTTAATAAATGTGCTGGGGAAAATTGGCTAGCTGTAAGTAGAAAGCTGAAACTGGATCCTTTCCTTACCCCTTATACGAAAATTAATTCAAGATGGATCAGAGACTTAAATGTTAGACCTAATACCATAAAAACCCTAGAAGAAAATCTAGGTAGTACCATTCAGGACATAGGCATGGGCAAGGACTTCATGTCTAAAACACAAAAGCAACGGCAGCAAAAGCAAAATTGACACATGGGATCTAATTAAACTAAAGAGCTTTTGCACAGCTAAAGAAACTACCATCAGAGTGAACAGGCAACCTACAGAATGGGAGAAAATTTTTGCAACCTACTCATCTGACAAAGGGCTAATATCCAGAATCTACCAAGAACTCAAACAAATATACAAGAAAAAAACAAACAACCCCATCAAAAAGTGGGCAAAGGATATGAACAGACATTTCTCAAAAGAAGACATCCATACAGCCAACAGACACATGAAAAAATGCTCATCATCACTCGCCATCAGAGAAATGCAAATCAAAACCACAATGAGATACCATCTCACACCAGTTAGAATGGCAATCATTAAGAAGTCAGGAAACAACAGGTGTTGGAGAGGATGTGGAGAAATAGGAACACTTTTACACTGTTGGTGGGATTGTAAACTAGTTCAACCATTATGGAAAACAGTATGGCGATTCCTCAAGGATCTAGAACTAGATGTACCATATGACCCAGCCATCCCACTACTGGGTATATACCCAAAGGATTATAAATTACTCTACTACAAAGACACATGCACACGTATGTTTATTGCGGCACTATTCACAATAGCAAAGACTTGGAATCAACCCAAATGTCCATCTGTGACAGACTGGATTAAGAAAATGTGGCACATACACCATGGAATACTATGCAGCCATAAAAAAGGATGAGTTTGCGTCCTTTGTAGGGACATGGATGCAGCTGGAATCCATCATTCTTAGCAAACTATCACAAGAAGAGAAAACCAAACACCGCATGTTCTCACTCATAGGTGGGAACTGAACAATGAGATCACTTGGACTCAGGAAGGGGAACATCACACACTGGGGCCTATCATGGGGAGGGGGGAGGAGGGAGGGATTGCATTGGGGAGTTATACATGATATAAACGTCATGACATGTACCCTAGAACTTAAAGTATAATAAAAAAAAAAAAAAGAAACAAAAAAAAAAAAAAAAAAAAGAATCTACAGAAACTGATCGCATAGATGTAGGGAGTAGAATAGTGGTCACCAGGGAAGGGAAGAGGAGCAGTGGGATAAAGACGGATTGCTCAATGCATACAAAGTTACGTTACATAGAAAAAACAAGTTATAATGTTCTATTCCACAGTAGGATGAGCATGGTTAACAATATTGTATTGTATATTTCAAAATAGCCAGGAGAGAAGACTTGAGTGTTCTCAACACAAAGAAATGATAAATGTATGAGGTGATGGACTTGCTAAATACCCTGATTCAATTATTACACAAGGTGCACATGTATCAAAACATCACATTGTATCCCATAAATATGTACAAGTATTATGTGACAATTAAAAGGTAATCAAGAAATAAAATCTTTAAAAACACTTTCACACATGTGTCTCAGAACTTAAAGTATAAAAACACACACACACACACACACATTCAATACAGACAACACCAGACTATAACATTCTTTAGATCCTATTATCTGCCAGAAACTGAATTTGAGATTTGCTTTCTCTTTGTTTGGAAGAGGAATAAGCAAGAGAGGCGTTAAAGACATTTTAGCACCAGACTGATAGTTTTTGATGTAATCAGAAGGACTGAAAGAGGTTTGTAAAAGAATAACTTTCTTTGTGAATTGATGGCTGTGTGACACCTAATATTATCTTGGTACTCATAGACACCCCACACTTGGAGAAACATTGCTGTAGCCCAATGTTTGCTTTTATTTCTAGTGAGAGCCTTTATATACCTCTTTTCCTATCTTTTTTTTTTTTTTTTTTTTTTTTTTTGAGGCGGAGTCTCGCTCTGTCGCCCGGACTGGAGTGCAGTGGCCGGATCTCAGCTCACTGCAAGCTCCGCCTCCCGGGTTCACGCCATTCTCCTGCCTCAGCCTCCCCAGTAGCTGGGACTACAGGCGCCCGCCACCTCGCCCGGCTAGTTTTTTTTGTATTTTTAGTAGAGACGGGGTTTCACTGTGTTAGCCAGGATGGTCTCGATCTCCTGACCTCGTGATCCACCCGTCTCGGCCTCCCAAAGTGCTGGGATTACAGGCTTGAGCCACCGCGCCCGGCCTCTTTTCCTATCTTAGCTGGACCCAAAAGTAAGCTTGAATATGATTTTGGATCCTTTTTCCTTTAAACCAGGCTAACCATCTATTGACCAATAAATCTCCCTAAGAGATTACAACTTGGTAGGTCTGAATCACAGCTCGAAAGCTGTAGTTCTAAAAAGTGCACCAGGTGATTCCAATGGGAAGACAGCTTTGGGAAACTTTTACCTAGGATCTATCCCTAACCAGCAAGGTACCACCAGTACCCCCAGTAGAAACTGGACTACCTCACCCTCCCCTCAACCACTGTGCTCAAGTGCCCCCAAACTAAATTCCTCTAAAACGCCTCAGCTATGAAAGGTTCTCTCATCTCTTATCATCTTCCTGCAAAACTGGAAAATCTGTTCTTTATTAATCATCCCTAGAAGCATCACACCCTAATCCTACACTTGGGGTGTGGAGATGGGGAGAAGAAAATAAAGAGACCAGAGAATGCCTGCCTTCTCTCCACCACGAAGGTAACACATGTTCACCTCCCAGTCACTCACCATATTTTTTCAATTTCTACTGGGATTCCTCAGTCCTGTCTCCACAACTTCAACCTCTGTGAATCCTTGGTCCTAAAGAAGGCTGGTGAGAGGAGAGGGTAGCAGGCCAACTGTGTTAAAATATCATTGAACTCAGCTTACAGAGCACCCTAGAATGTTTTCACCATCCAGTGAACTCATCCTAATGGGTTTTCTAGTTCAGAATCAAACATTTGCAGGGAGCATTGGTCAGGTTTCCTATAGCTAAGGCAGATAGCTGCTAACGTATATGTTGATTTGGAGGTGATCTCTATCAGCCTACTCTCTAGAGGATGTCCAGTGTAGAGGTAAACCTTGGAGTTCCTGGAGACAGGTGGACTTGTGTTCCAAGCCTGTCTGTGCTACTTGCTACCCAAGTGACCTTGACTAAGTGATCTAACCTCTTACCATCTCGTTTTTCTTGTCTCTGTTGGGGGTGGCAATAACAAAAGGGACTGTATCTTAGAGTTGTCATGAGAGTAAAAAGAGTAAAGAGATTTGCATGGTGCCAATAGAAGTGAATGCTCAAAAAAGGTTAGCCTTGGCCGGGCGCGGTGGCTCAAGCCTGTAATCCCAGCACTTTGGGAGGCCGAGACGGGCGGATCACGAGGTCAGGAGATCGAGACCATCCTGGCTAACACAGTGAAACGCTGTCTCTACTAAAAAATACAAAAAACTAGCCGGGCGTGGTGGTGGGCGCCTGTAGTCCCAGCTGCTCGGGAGGCTGAGGCAGGAGAATGGCGTGAACCCGGGAGGCGGAGCTTGCAGTGAGCTGAGATCCGGCCACTGCACTCCAGCCTGGGCGACAGAGCGAGACTCCGTCTCAAAAAAAAAAAGGGTTAGCCTTTATTGTGATCAATGTCATTGTCGTCATCATCAATCTATGAATGTCTAAGCCCACAATTGGATAATATCATAGTGGACATTTGTTCTTTTAAGCTGCTCAGCTTTGAGCACCTTTCCTATGTTTATGGAATTCCCTACACTAAGTCTTGGTGGCAGGCAAAACCTCAAGCTGAAAAGTGTCAGATTTCACTTTCCTGGACTCCCTTGCAGCTAGGGAAATCCAGACTCTGGCTGTGTCCCTTTCCATGGGGTGAGAAGTCCACAGGGCCAAGGAGATGTGTTCACCTATGGCCACCTGCCCCCCAACTTATAGATCACATTCCAGGTATCCTGAATCCTGGACTATCTGGTCAAAAGGCTTCAATTCATTTCCAAGCCTGTACAATCTCCTCCCCAAATCCATTATTTTGAGGGTGGACTGAATGCACATCCTAAGGTTCAAAGGGTGGCCATGAAGTGACTGTTTGCAGGCAGAGGATGGCGGTAGTGTGTGGATGGTGCTTGGATGCTTACATGCCTGTGTATAAGGCAACTTAAAGTGGAGAATGAGTCAGTGGTGGAAAGAGAAAGGGGATGAGCCACCGACCAGACTGGTTCTCCCCCTGCCATCACCTTCACTTGAACTGGGCCTTTAAGGATGTTCTGAAGGCATATTATAGAACATATTTTATGTAATAGTTTATTAGGGTTGGTTTATAACTTTTCAATGTTTAAGCATACAGTAGGTTGGACTTCAATTGTGCTCTTGCTCTAAGCCCTGAAAGTGTTAGGAATTGTCTGTGCACCTGCTCTGGTCTTTGCATCAGTAGCAAAAGACACAAGGAAGCAAGGACTACAGAGAGTCTCCACCCACCACTGTGTGTGTGTCAGCGGGGAGGGGGCAGTGTGTGTCTGTGTGTGTGTGTCTGTGCAGCTGTGTGTGTGTGTGTGTCTGTGTGGTTGTGTGTGTGTGTGTGTTTGTCTGTGTGGCAGTGGCAGCTGCAGCAAGATTAGCATTCCAAAGGCAAGTGGTAGCAGGAAGAATGGGGTCCATTGCTGGTGGTGCTGATGGCAAGCTGCATCTACCGCTGGGGCAGCAGCAGCAGTACTCTAACTAGACCGTTTTTGAAGGGATATGGCCAGAGATTTCTACTGGTCAGCCTCTTTTTTCGCTTGTCTCCACTTTTCTCTTTCTCCAGACATCTCAGCAATTCTATGAGCTACCCAACAGCCTTTTATTCTCTCTTTTAAAATGTTTACTTATTTCCACCCCTTGAGTCCATGTGTCCAATAGAAGAAACAATAGAACACACAAGGAAATAAAAGAAAGTTACAATTTAAGTTACCCAAAATCTTGCCACCCTGAAGAACTGACTGTTATCATTTCAGCATATAACCTTTCAGATTTTATATGTAACTATTAATGTAGACATACAAAATTACAAAAATAATTCATAGAGTATATTCTGTTTTGCAACCTAATTTTTTCACAAAACCCTGTATTGTGGACATCTTTACATGCCAATGTAGTT
The DNA here is from genome assembly GCF_009764315.1 of Trachypithecus francoisi. Taxonomy (NCBI): domain Eukaryota; kingdom Metazoa; phylum Chordata; class Mammalia; order Primates; family Cercopithecidae; genus Trachypithecus; species Trachypithecus francoisi. The sequence continues at coordinate 76,209,316 of NW_022681455.1, forward strand.
TTCTTTTTTAATTTTTATTATGACTTTTTTTGAGACAGAGTCTCACTCTGTCACCTGGGCTGGAGTGTGGTGGTGTGATCCCGGTTCACTGCAACCTCTACCCCCAGGGTTCAAGCAATTCTCATGCCTCAGCCTCCCAAGTAGCTGGGATTACAGGCCCTGCCACCACACCCGGCTAATTTTTGTATTTTTAATGGCAACGGCGTTTTGCCATGTTGGCCAGGCTGGTCTCAAATTCTTGATCTGAAGTGATCCACCTACCTCGGCCTCCCAAAGTGCTGGGATTACAGGTGTCAGCCACTGTACCTGACCCATTTTTCTTTTTGTTAATTCAATTTGCTATTTTGAGTTATTTGTAGATTCACATACAATTGTACGACATAGTACAAGGAGAGCCCATGTATCCTTTACCCAATTTCTCCCAGTGGTGACATCTTGGAAAACTATTGTATCACAACCAGGATATTGACCTTTTTTCTTTTCTTTTCTTTTTCTTTTTTTTTTTTTTTTTTTTTTTTTTTTGAGACAGGGTCTTGCTCTGTTGCCCAGTCTGGAGTGCAGTGGTGCTATCATAGCTCCCTGTAGCCTCAAACTCCTGGGATCAAGTGATCCTCCTGCCTCAGCCTCCTGAGTAGCTGGGATTATAGATGGAGGCAAATGCATCCAGCTAATTTTTTAATTTAGATATTGACATTAATCCACTGATATTATTCAGATTTCCTATTTTACTTGTGCTCATTTGTGTGTGTATTTAATTGAATACAGTATGATTGTGTTCATTTATCCACCACTACAGTCAAGATACAAAACAGTTCCATCATCACAAGGACCTTTAATAACCTCACCCACCTCTCTCCTGCCCCACTCCCCATCCCTAACTTCTAATCTGTTCTCCACTTCTAAAATTTCATCTTTTCACCAGTGTTACAGAAATGAAATCATATTGCATGTAATCTTTTGGAACTGGCCTTTTTTATCAGTTGGCATAATTCCCTGGAGATCCATCAAAATTGTGACACATATCAATAGTTCATTCTTACTTATTTCTGAGTAGTATTCCATGGTATGGGTGTATCACAGCTTCTTATCATCCACCCATTGAAGGACATTCGGGTTGTTCCCAGTTTTTCCCTGTTACAAATAAAGCTGCTATGTATACTTGCATATATGTTTTTGTGTGGACATAAGTTTTCATTTCCATGGGTAAATGAATGCCCAAGAGCTCAACCACTGGATAAAATAGTAATTGCATGTGTATTAGGTTGGTGCAAAAGCAACCTAATTTCTAAGTAGAAATTACCCTGCGCAGAACTCCCATCTACGAGTAACAGTTCCATTTCCTAATTCTACACAGAAGCAGGCCTTCCAAAATGTAAAGTCAATGGTGTATTTGCTTTTGCACCAACCCCATAGCTTATAAAAAACAGTCAAGCTGTTTTCCAGAGTAGCCATACTATCTTACAATGTGTGAGTGGTCCAGTTTCTCCACATCCTGTACAGCATTTGATGTTGTCACTGTTTTTTATTTTAGCCATTCTGATAGATGTGTGGTGATAACCTTATTGTGGTTTTAACATGTTTCCTAATGACGCTGAACATCTTTTCTTATGCTTATTTTTCAAATGTATGTCCTTTTTGCTGAAATGTCTCTTCATGTTCTTGCCCATTTTCTAATCTTATTTTTTGTTACTGTTGATTATTGAGAATCATTTGTATAGTCTAGCTACTAGTCCTTTGTTGGATACGTGGTTTACAGGTATTTTCTCTCAGTTTGCACCTCCTTGTTTTCATTCTTTTCATGAGTTCTTTTGCAAAGCAAAAGTTTTTAATTTTGACCAGGTCAGATTTATCAGTCTTTCCTCTTACAGGTTATGCCTTTGGTGTTAAGTCTAAAAACGAAGATCTTTAAGATTTTTCTTTTTTAAAAAAAAATTTATAGATTTATATTTAATATTGAAGACTATGATCTACTTTAAGTTAATTTTTAAATAAGGTATGAAGTTTAGGTTGAGGCTCAGTTTTCTTCCAGATTTTGTATATAACTATCAACATAAATATATGCTACTTTAAAGATAAATCATATCATAGCTTATATTCTTTTACGTAACCTAATATTCTCACAAAGACCACGGTTGTGAACATCTTTACATACCAAAAAGTTTAAATCTGTTTAATAGTTTATAATGGCTTTGATATAAGCCATTGCATAGATATATCATACTTTATTAAAGCAAACATATTCAAAAATCTTCTTACACTGTCATCCATTTAATAGAATTCCTTTTAGCTTACAGCAGGCGGAATCAAGCATCATATCTGTTGCTTGAAGCTAAGAACTCTCACACAAGTACATAAGCTGCTTTCTGAGAGGTTATTTAAGCAAGCATCACATGTCAAGTGTGTCAGAAAAAGAGCTAGAACCTAAAAAACAGTTATTTCCTGGCATCCTTTAGGCCTTAATGTTAGACCAAATCAGAGAATCTTGCAGCTTCAAGTTTAACCTCAATAAAAATACTCCCCAACCCATAATGGCTATGTTACTTATGTTTCTATTTCAGTGTGTATTTGAAGGTTTACATAGATTTTTTTCTTAAGGACCTGAGTCATTGCCAAGGTTGAGGTTGGGGGTTTGTAGAGGTCATTCATCTGACTTAGTGTTCTCTTTTAAGAGTTCTTATCAGCTCAGCATCTGGGGAAGTTTTTCAACTTAGAACTGCTCAGCCCACCTGACTTTACTAGAATATAATCTTCCAGGATGGTACCTGGACCTGGGTACTTGGGGATACTTCCCAGAGCATCCACATTCAAGGTAATAAACTGCTTTCATTCCATCTCTCTCCCTTTCAGACATCCCAAAGTCAAGATTTCTTTTGGAGGTCACTTCCAAAGCAGCCCGTTCAGTTGTTAAATTTTGTTTTGTTTTGTTTTGTTTTGTTTGTTTTTGTTGGAGTCTTGCTCTGTCACCAGGCTGGAGTGCAGTGGCGAGATACTGGCTCACTGCAACCTCCGCCTCCCAGGTTCAAGCAATTCCCATGCTACAGTCTCCTAGGTAGCTGGGACTACAGGCGCGCTCCACCACCCCCAGGTTAATTTTTTGTGTTTTAGTACAGATAGCATTTCACCATGTTGGCCAGGATGGTCTCAATTTCCTGACCTCGTGATCCGCCCGCCTTGGCCTCCCAAAGTGCTGGGATTACAGGCATAAGCCACCTTGTCTGGCCTTAAATTCTTTAACTATTAGAAAGTTCTATCTGCTGGGTATGAGTCAGCTTGTCTTAGAACTTCTTCCTGCAGGTTATAGTGTTGCATTATCTATAGCTGTGGTTCTTACCCTTGCCTTCACCTTGGAACCATCTTGGAGACCTATAAAAAACACCAAAGCCTGGGTCTCCCCTCTGGAGAGTCTGATGTAATTGGTCAAGGGTGCAGCCTTAGCACTGGGATTTTTCAACGCTCCCCAGGTGATCAAATGCACAGCAGAGTTGAGATCCACTGGATGAAAGGCACACGAGGTCACAAACTCAAATGCCTGCAATGTCAGACAGGCAATCAGGTAAGGACTCTGATGAACTGGAGAGCTCTTGATTCATCCAAAAGAGATACCAACTACTCAGCTCCAGGCAATTTCTCACCTCCAGGCAGGTGGAGCAGATATTGCCAAATATGGGAAATTTTTTTTTAAAGAGGCCAGAAGTCCAAATATTTATGTTAAATCTCGGGATTCTTAAATGTTGGCAAGTGACATAAAAATAAAAAAAATCTGCAGGCCAGATCCAGCAGACTTGGTCCTCTGGTCTAAAACATTTTAGTATAGGATTCCTTCTAAAGCAAAAGCAAGTTTCTTGAGCTCAGGACTTTTTTTTTTTTTTTTTTTTTTTGAGATGGGGGTCTCAATCTGTCACCCAGGCTGGAGCACAGTGGTGTGATCTCAGCTCACTGCAACCTCCACCTCCTGGGTTCAAGCAATTCTCCAACATCTGCCTCCCAAGTAGCTGGGACTACAGGTGCCTGCCACCATGCCTGGCTATTTTTATTTATTTATTTATTTATATTTTTAGAGAGACGAGGTTTCACCATGTTGGCCAGGATGATCTCGAACTCCTGCAGGTGATCCACTCGCCTCAGCCTCCCTAAGTGCTGGGATTACAGCCAGAGGTCAGAACTATTGATATCTTGAACTGGATCATTCAGCCTCTGGGGGCTGTCCTGTGCACTGTAGCAGCATCCCACTGGAAGCCAGCAGCACTTCCCATTCCCCATTTGTGAAGATCAACGATGTCTGTAGACATTGTTAAATATCCCCAGGGGGGCAAAATTGCCCCTGAGAACTACTGTTCTTTTTTAAAGATTTTTTTTTTTTTTTTTTTTTATTTAGAGACAGAGTCTCACTCTGTCACCCAGGCTGGAGTACAGTGGTGTGATCATAGCTCACTGCAGCCTCGAACTCCTGGGCTCAAACAATCCTCTTGCCTCAGCCTTCCAAGTAACTGGGACTATAGGCAGGAGCTACCACACGTGGTTAAGAGAACCACTGTCCTAAAACAACTGAGTAATTGCCTCCAGTGATGAGCAACTCACTCATGAAAGAGCCCATTCTATTGTTTGATAGGTCCAACTGTAAGGAAGTTGTTTCTTTTTCTAAGTAGAAATTACCCTGCCCAGAACTTCCATCCATGAGTAGCAGTTCCATTTCCTAACGCTACACAGAAGCAGGCCTTCCAAATTGCAAAGCCACCCTCTCTGTGGCCCCTGCAAAGTCCTCTTTTCTATCTGTTAAATTTCCTGATTTGCTTCCTGGTTCTTACGCAGCATGTTTTCCAGACCATTCACCCTCTGCCAAATGCCCTCCAATTTTTTTTTTTTATATCCCTCATAAACTGTGGTACCCAGTGGAGCACAACATTCCAGGGGCGGCCTAACCATCAGGGCCTGCAGACGAGCTATTTCCTGCCTTGCTCCGAACATTGTGCTTCTATTAATGCCCCTCTGGACCACATTAGTTGTTTTTTTTTGGCAACCACATCCCACTGTTGACTCAGTCTGAGTTTGTGGTCAATTAAAACCCACAACTTTTGGTTGTGCTGCTTTTAGGCAGTTGTAGTCCTGCTTGTGCTTCTGCAGTTGTGTGTGTGTGTTTGTGTTTGTTCACACACTCCCATGCATGCACACATATGTGCATGTGCATCTTAGCCTAATTTTAGTAAATTACATGTTTTGCTGTTAAATTTCATCTCCTTGGTTTCAGTATACCATTTTAGTATACTACATATTTTGAATCTGTATTCATCATTCAACCAAATAGCTATTAGGCCCAATTTTTGTGTCATTCACAAGTTATTAGCTTGGCAGCCTTCCTGTGGCCTCACTTAAGTCATTGTTAGAAATGTTGTCCAGGGTAGAGCCTAGACAAGAGTATTGTGAAACTTCCCGAGACAGCTTCCTCCAGATGCATGGATTCTGTGATGTCTCCATATCTCATCCCTCGGCCTGAATTCCTATAGGATAGTGGGAGAAACTCTGTCTTTTTAAAACTGAGATATGCTATTTTTCAGTCTTAAAAAGAAGGGAAATTCTGACACGTGTTACACATGGATGAATCTTGAGGACCTTATGCTAAGTGAAATAAGGCAGTGGCAAAACAGTAAATATTGTATGATTCCTCTTATAAGAGGTTCCTAGGATCACTAAATGCATGGAGACAAAGTAAAACAGTGGCTGCCAGCAGCTGGGGGAAGAGACAATGGGAAGTTACTGGGTAGATTTTCACTTTGGGAAGATGAAAAAGTTCTGCAGATGGCTGATGGTGATGGTCATACAACAATGTGAATATACTTAATGCCCCTGACATGTACACCTAAAAATGGTTAAAATGGAGAATTGAATTTACCACATATATATGTAACATATATATGTATATATAGAGATATATAGTTTTTACAAAGATTGAGATACACAACCTCCATATTATATCCCTGAGACTTATCCCCTCAGAATCAGGGAATTAGGTCAATTTCATATGATTCACTTGGTGACTGTCATTCTTTCCCAAGTACCACAAACCAAAATTGCAAGGATTTATTGAGGGTTTCACCACTTAACTCTCTTTCACTTGTTGGAATTTGCCATTTTTTGGAAACAAAGATTAGCATCTTTTTCTAGTCTCCTGATTTTTCTTCCTATAAACATTGTAGCTGCTCACTGCCCCAGGCTATAAAGATGAATGAGACTCAGTATCTGCCTCTCAAAAAGTCAAATGGTTACTGGCAGTTGTTTGGGTATCCCATATGTATAAGTTTTAGAACTATTATTGTTCAAAGGGAGTCAGGAAGAATAGAGAATTCACAGCAAGATCAAGTGGGTAGGGCAGACAGACCATAATCTAGACTAGATTCTCTTTCTAGTAAGGAAGAGACATGGAAAGTAACAGGGGCTGACCTCCCAGGTTCAATTAGCAAGGTGTGGTCTCCTGCATGTATGCCTGTATGATCTTCCATGCTCATGGTGTAACTAAGTGGTTGCCTGGCGCACTGGCTGCTATGGAGAGTAATGGCATATGGGTGTCAGGGGACAGTGCCCAGAAGAACAGTGCTCAGAAGCCCAGGAAGACAGAAAGGCAGTGTCTGAGAAGCCTCCTTGTGCGTGGCAGGACCCAGCCCCCAGCAAGAGTGAGGATGGTGATCCCCATGGGGATGGAAGATGGAAAGCATAAACAATTTGTAAGAATAAGAGCAAAGAATGGAAATCAAAATTGAATCCCATTCTTATGAACCCATACTTATCCCAAGTAACCCCTTGGGGGCAGAGTTGGATCCAAATAGTCAGATGACCACATGGAAACCCAGTGTCCAGTCCAGAGTGCAACAGTCAAGGTCATTCCACCAGGGAGATAATGGGTAAATTATGAGTTTGGACTATGAAAAAGAGAGGTCAGGAAGAACACACTAAGGTCAGGTCAGCAGGGGAGAGTAAAGCACTTATAAGTGGATTAAAGTATATCAACATGGGTATGAGTAATTCCCAAGTTTCAAGTGATAGTTAAATTTTGAAAGATGTTTTCCACCAATGGCCTTGTAAAAAATGGGGGTAATATAGTGTGGATGTGTGTCCTCTCCAAATCTCGTGTTGAAATGTAATCCCCAGTGTTGGAGGTGGGGCCTGGTGGGAGTTGTTGGGTTGTGGGGGCAGATCCTTCATGAATGGCTTAGTGCCTTCACCTTGGTGATGAGTGAGTTCTCACTCAGATCACGTGGCAGCTGGTTGTTTAAGAGTTTGACACCTTCGCTGTCTTTCTCCTGCTCTCTCACTCTCACCACGTGACACTTTGGCTCCCCATCACCTCCCATGATGATTGTAAGTTTCCTGAGGCCTCACCAGAAACAGATGCCAGCACCGTGCTTCCTGTACAGCCTGCAGAACCGTGAGCCAATTGAGCCTCTTTTCTTTATAAATTACCAAGTCTCAGATATTCCTTTATAGCAACACAAAAACGACCTAACACAGGAGAAAAGGGGTATTGAGAGATATTGATGCAGGATTAGCATTTTAAGGACCCAGATAAAGGCTAAATTTGCTATATTGTTTTAGGTCAGAACTATGATCTGAGATGGTCAATAGTGCTATCCAAGAACAATGATGCAGAAACATTACTTTGTTGAATAAGATTAGCAATTGTTATTTGGGGTTTCACTCCAACAACCTTCCCAGGGTTTTCTCCATCTCATGAATGTTTTGTGGCGCTCCCAGAAGAGAAGGCAAGGCCTTATCAACTTTTCTTGGAGTATTTTGTAAGAGGCTGGAAAATCCAAAAGTACGTGTATGTTGTGCTTCTTAGCAGCAGGGGAACCACAGCCCTTGTGTTCCCCCAAACTCTCCTACCTCTGGCAGAGGAGATGGTGACAATAAAGCCTAGTTTCCTATCATCAGAAGACACCTCCCTTGACCTCCCTTGTAAAGAAATACCCCTCGTGCACGTACACACACACGACCACGCATGCACGTGCTCAGGCGGTCATGCCTTTTGTAGGCCCATCATAAGGATCAGGAGAGGCCTCTCTACAGCAGAGTTATTCTTTCTAACAAGTCTTCACCTGACGTGGTTCTCTAATAATCTCTTTCATCAGACTGAGCTGAGAACTGGCTGGAAATACACCCAGAACTCAATAAGTAACCTGAGTGCCAAGCTTGGGGGAGAAAATAAAAGGCCCAAGAAATGGAGAAGGGGATTGAGTTTACAGTTATGCCAGGTTTGAGGGGCTCAATCTTATTTAATGAAGCAAAATGTTGTCTCTTTTCATACTTCCCTTGCTCTTTAGGTTTCATTTTTAAGGATCTCTTGTTTCAAATCTTAAGAACATTTTCTTTGTTGGAAACAAACTAAAACCCAGGTTCTGCTTTTAATCTGTCATGTGTGTGGCACAATCTTGTAATTTATCTTCTTGCTTCAAATGTGCCCCCAAATCAATTCTTCTCGTCCTTAACATTTTTGCAAGCCTTAGCTCTTTTTTTGCCACAGCCTCCCTGAGACCATTCTTGTCCGTGCTCACCACTCTTTTGTATTCACCCTTAGTTTTAAGCCCCTCTTTCCATGTTTTATGTACTGATCATTTTAAGATCAGAACTCACCAGAGAACTCCCTATGAGAACACACTCGTTTCTTTGGGGCCCTCGTCCCCCACCCCATTTTTCCCCCATGGAAATCATATAGAAAACTGTCAAACATCCCCTTATTGAGTTTCACACAATCTGCTTTGCATTTTTGGCATGAGGCCATGGCCTATGAAAATGTCAAAATCTTTCTGTCTAACAGTTAAGCCATGGGGTCAAATAATTCACTTGATGGTCACAGCAGCCCCATGAGCTAGCAGGGCAGATACTAAGGTCCCCACCTCACAACTAAAAACAATCTCAGGGAGGTTTCATGACATTATAATGGAGGCTAAAATCCATATGATTGGGCTTCTAGTCACCAGCAACAATATTGATTGGGCCTCTACCCAATCATGCAAGGCACTGTTCTAGACTACAGGGATACACTGGTGAACAAAACAAAGTCAGATATCTCAAGGACTCACCTTCTAGTGTGGCGAAACAAACAAATAAACATAGAAAGTAAGCCAGGTGGTGATGGCCAAGGAGGGAAAATATGTTGCTTTATATTGGATTAGGACAAGCTTCACTGATGAGGTAATATTTGAAGGATGGTGCATTTACTGATCACAGTATAGGAGCCCCAGAGGGTCAATGGAAAGGTTGGGGAGGATGTGAGGGATCAGAAGGGGTCAGCAGCGGATGCACAGAGAGATATGGAGCAGGGAACATCTTTCATGATTCCACACTTGCATATCCAATTACTTTCTTGGCCTCACTGTTTGGAAGTTTTAGTCTCTCAAACTGGTTCAGAACCAGTCCATTGATCTTCAACCCTAAATTTATGCCTTCACTAGTCCTTCTCACTTCCGTAAGTTGCAACACCAGTTTCCCAGTGCTCACAATCAAAACCTGAAGCCTTCTCTGAGTCCTTCACTACCCCAGCCCACCTCCAAGGCAACTTATCCACAGTTCCTATTATGTGGTCTTCCTAGAAAAGAGGCCTCAAATCCAACCACTTCTTTTTCTTGACCATCACTGCACCAGTCCAGGCCTTCATCATTTCTTACCTGGTGGGTGCAAAACCCCCTCATTCATATGCTCACTCCTACTCTTAGCCTTCTAGTCTGTTCTCCACCCAGCAAGCTAGATTAATATTTTTAAAACATTCATTGAATTACATCACTCCTTTGCTTAAAATCCATAGAAAAAATTCCAGACTCTTACTGCGGGCTTCAAAGTCCTACACGCTGAGGTCTTTTCACTTGGATATCTTTGCAATCCTGTTTCTCCTGACAAGAGGATCTCTGAAATGCTTTTCTGTTTTCTTCATACCTGAATACCAACTTGGATGCATATCGAGTTACAATCTTCTTTTCTCGAAGCTGTAGAGGCATCACTTCAGTCTGTGACGGTGTTTGTTGCTGAAGCAGAAAAGTCTGAGCCTGCTGGATTCTTTTTTTAAATATATATTTTGTTTTGTTTTCCTTTTGTGTTTGTGTTTGTTTTCAAAGGTAACTGTTCTCTTGCTTGAATGCCTGCGGCATTGTTTTTTATCTTCAAAATGTAAAAAAACACTTTTAGATTGTGTCTAATGGTAGGTCCCATTTCATTTTTTTTTCTGAGAAAATAATGAAACATTTTATTAATGAACAGAAGAGTTTTTGCTGCTTGCGTCTTTTATAATTTTATATTCACTAGCCTGTCATTTCCCTGCCTTCTTTTACATCTCACTCCCACTGGTGATGGTGTTTCCACGCTGAGGAAGAACGCTTAAAATCTCATGAATCTAACAGAGTTACGGCCAATCCAGTAGCTGCTTCCTACAACAACACGGGACCCCTTACGAGTGCCCAGCATGACTTCTCTTCTGGGGTTGTTGTAACAGAAGCATAAAATGTCCATTCAGAGAAACACACAGCCTTATCCGCAAGGAACAGAGGAGCCAAAGGGATACAGTCTGGAAATGACTAATAAGATTAGAGGCAATATTCTGGCCTTGATGTTTTGTCAGGTTCTAAGTAGAATAGATCAAAGTGTGTCTTTATTTCCACAGTCCAAAAAAAAGCCCTCAGGCCAAAAAATGTCACTGCTAATTCAGTTTTCTTTTTCTAATGTGTATGTCACTCAGCACCTTTTGATATTGTAGCCATCTACCTGCTGCTGTATTTTTTAATCCTATTAGAACTGAACTTCATGGCCAGTTGCTTCGGTCTTTGAGAAACACAAATGAGACCCAGTGGACTACTCTGTGCTCAACAGGGATTTCAGTTATGAAGTCTGGAATCACGGGGCTCCTATAAGCCTAAGGAAGAAAAACAGCCATTCACCATTCTTTCCCAAATGTCTGTCTTTTCCCTTCCCAACCTGTTTTCTAAATCCCAAGAAGAAGTTGGGGATGGGATAAGTGGCATTTCCAGTTTGACTTAATCACAGAAGTTAATTCCACAGGGCAGAATCAGAGTTAATTCAGCAGTGGCCTGAATTTAAGCAGAGTCATGGTTGAAACAGTACAGAGCCCTTTAAGGTCGGTGAAAAAAAAAATCATTAAACATATAAAGTTTCCAGAATTTGTAATCCAAATCTATAAACAGATTTCCATACTCTGATGTAGAGAAAACACCATTATCATTCATCACAGGTCTTTGTTGTCAGAGCATCTGAGCTGAGGCCAGTTCAGCAGCAGAATTCATGCTTCTCCACCACGCCCCAACTGAAGCCCAAAGAGACGGGGACGTGAGACAGACACCGAATAATTCAGGCCCTGAATTGCCCCCCTGAGCTCCCTCTCCATGTGTATAGTTCTCTGTAGATCTGGATGATTCTGTGCACATCTATGGGTTTGAATCAGGAAATTACCTCTATTGATTTCGTCGGAGTGTGTGATATAAATTTACATTCTGTCTGCCTGGCCTCAAGCTTAAATGCCAGCAAGCATCCCCTTCCAAATGGCCGAGTCCACACTGGCCATTCAGTTTGGGATGGGAGCCTCTGCTGGGTAGGGGATGCTCGGAAGGTATTTTTATTGTGATCATTTAAATTTTCATGTTTTTATTTGTGAACAATTTTAAACACAAAGTAAATAAGATTATAGCCATCTGTGTACCCAGCACTCGAATTGTACAGGTGTTCACGTTTTCCCTTATTTGATTCAGATTTGTTTACATCTAGAACGTTACAGGTAAAGCAAAAGTCACGCCAGGCACGTGCTCCTCCCTAGTCTCCTCCCGACCTTCCGCCTCATATGTAAGCACAACCCTGAAGTTGGTGTGGATCTTTCCCGTGAATATCTCAGTATTTTTACCACAAATATATATGCATCTTTAAAATTTAAAGACATGTTGCCTGGGCGTGGTGACTTACGCTTGTAATCCCAGCACTTTGGGAGGCTGAGGTGGGCAGATCATGAGGTCAGGAGTTCGAGACCAGTCTGGCCAACACAGCCAAACCCTGTCTCCACTAAAAATACAAAAATTAGCTGGACGTGGTGGTGGGCGCCTGTAATCCCAGCTACTCGAGAGGCTGAGGCAGGAGAATCGCTTGAACCCGGGAGGTGGAGGTTGCAGTGAGCAGAGATTGTGCCACTGCACTCCAGCCTGGGCAACAGAGCTAGACTCCGTCTCAAAAAAAAAAAAAAAAAATTAGAGGCATGCTACATGAAGACATATCTTCAACATTATGATTTTGAGATTTCTCAAGTGTTGACACATGTATACTTAGCTTATTTTAACTGCAGGATATCCTTTATCCACTGAGTGGATAAAGACAACTTTTCTTTTCCGTTACATTATGGATAGACATTTAGAACTTTTCAGCTTTTGGTACTGCAAACACTACAATGAGTACCCTTAGCTCTATCCCTTGTGTACAAATGTGAGAGTTTCTTTAGAGCAGTGTCTAGAAAATTCTTTTTTTTTACCACAACCCCCAGAAAAAAAAAATGTATTTACATTGCCACACACACATACACTTACTTGTGCACAATTTTTACAAAACCAATACCTGGCTGGGCGCAGTGGCTCACGCCTGTAATCCCAGCACTTTGGGAGGCCGAGGTGGGCGGATCACAAGGTCAGGAGATCGAGACCAACCCCATCTCTACTAAAAATACAAAAAACAACATCAGCTGGGCATGGTGGCGGGCACCTATAGTCCCAGCTACTCGGGAGGCTGAGGCAGGAGAATGGTGTGAACCTGGGAGGTGGAGCTTGCAGTGAGACGAGATCGCACCACTGCACTCAAGCCTGGACGACCGAGCGAGACTCTGTCTCTAAAAAAAAAAAAAAGAAAAAAAAACCTAACCTTACTATGTGTAATACACTTTGAGCTTTTTCTCTTTTCCCCTTCCTTCCTTCCTTCCTTCCTTCCCTCCCTCCTTCCCTCTCTCCCTTCTCTCTCTCTTTCTTTCTTTCTTTCTTTCTCTCTCTCTTTCTTCTCTCTCTTTCTTTCTTTTTTTTATTTCTTTACTTTTAAAGCTGTTTAATTAAGACCCTCGGGTTTCACAACCATTAATGAGGGGTAGACAGTCCAGGGTATATGCCTAGAGGTTACTTGCTGAATTGAAGGGCATCCTCGTGCTCAGCCTCTCTTCAGAACGGCTCTGCTGTTTACCCCTCCAGCAGCAGGGTTGGGGGTTCCTATCATCTCACTCATTCTTGCCAATGCTTGTCATTGTCAGACTTTCTAAGTTTTTGCCCTACCAATAGGCATCAAAGAATCTCCTTGCTATTTCCATTTGCACTTCCCAAATTTCTGCTGGACCTGACCTTTTACTCTTCCACGTGAATTTTTGAAATCAAGATCCCCATGCTGTAGCAAATAGTGGTTTGGGTTGTTTATGTCTAAATATTTCCTAAGATCCATTAAATTTCTTCTTGGGTGTATCAATTGTTTAAAAGTATTATCATTTCCAAATGTAGTGGGGAGAGGGTTTGACTTCCTTTCTACATTTCTTTTTCAATTTTATTGCATTGTTAAGGAAGTAGTCTACATAATATTGGGTCTTTGGTATTTGTTGAGGCTCACTTTGTAGCCTTGGGATATTTTGATAAATATTCCCTGTTTATTTAACAAGAATATATTTTAATTTTTAGGTTGTACATCTTCAACATGTGCATTAGACCAAGCTTATTAACTATGATGGTCAGAACTTCAATATCCTTACTCAGTTTTCATTTCCTTGATCCATCAATTTCTGAAAAATATCTACTAAAATCTCCTGCTATGATTGTAGATTTGTCAAATTCTTCTTGTAATTCTATCATCTTTGCTTTTTACTTTTGAAGCTGTGTTGTTAGTTGAACGTAGCTGATGACTTTTCCCTTTAATAATTATATAATGATCATTTTAATCCCTAATTATCCTTTATCATCTTGAATGATATTTTATGTGATGCTGATATTTGTACATATTGTACATATTTGGTTGGCATTTGCCTGGGATATCTTCTTACATCCCATTACTTTCAAAAATTACTTTTTAGGTATATTTCTAATAAATAATATGTAGGTATATTCAGGTTTTTTGTCCAACTTAAGCATATCTGTATATTAATTAATGGTAATGAATATGGAGTTGGCCCAAATGCCCATCAATCAACAAGAAGATAAAGAAACTGTGGGGTGTGTGTGTGTGTGTGTGTATATATATATACACGCCATGGAATACTACTCAGCCATAAAAAGGAACAAAATAATGGCATTTGCAGCAACCTGGATGGAATTGGAGTCTATTATTCTAAGTGAAGTAACTCAGGAATGGAACACCAAACATCATATGTTCTCACTCATAAGTGAGAGCTAAGCTATGAGGACACAGAGGCAGAAGAATGATGCAGTGGACTTTGTGGACTAGAGGGGAAGGGTGGGAGGTGAGTGAGGGATAAAAGACTTCTCTTTGGGTACAGCGTATTCTGCTCAGGTGATGGGTGCACCGGAATCTCAGAAATCACCACGAAAGAACTTATTCACGTAAAAAAAAAAATGGCAGTGATCCATTTATGTTTATTGTAATTACTAGCATCTTTGTGTTTATTTGGACCATCTAGTTTTGTGATTTTTAATTTATATACTTTTTATAGTTTGTATCTCCTACTTTTTTTTTTTTTTTTGAGACAGAGTCTCACTCTGTCGCCCAGGCTGGAGTGCAATGGTGTGATCTCAGCTCACGGCAACCTCCTCCTGGGTTCAAGTAATTCTCCTGCCTCAGCCTCCCGAGTAGCTGGGATTACCGGCACCCTCCACCATGCCCAGCAAACTTTTTTATTTTTAGGAGAGACAGCGTTTCACCATATTGGCCATGCTGATCTCGAACTCCTGACCTCAGGTGATCCACCTGGCTCGGCCTCCCAAAGTTCTGGGATTATAGGCATGAGCCACCATGCCCAGCCTCTATCTCCTACTTTTATTGAATTAGTTATTTTTCCCCCTACTTGTTTGGAAGTTGTGCATTCCATTTCTATTCTCTTAGTAGTTCCTTTAAGTTTTTAGTGTGCGTAGGTCATTTCTGTAGTTAATCACTACTTCTCCTATCCTCCAGAGCAACACAAGGGCCTTAGGAAGTTTTAACTCTCATTGTTCTTTTCCCATCTGTTTCATTCTTCTGAGTGTCTATTATGACTATCAATCTGTTTTTCCGTTGCAGATAATTTCATTATCATTTATCCCTGGTGGCTTTTAAGATTTTCCTTGTCTTCCTTGTTTTTCAGTTTTACCTTGATGTATCCATTTGTGAATTTAATTTTATGTACCTGTTTAGAACACAGTGTGCCTCGTGAATTCTGGAAACGATCATTGCATATTCCTCTCTATTCTTTCCTTCTAGAACACTTTCTTACATCCTGTTCTCCATATCTTTTTTCATCCTGTCCACCTCTTCCTCTCTGTTACCTTTATTCTGGGTAATATTCTTATCTCTGTCTTACACATCAACAATTCTCGTTTCAGCTGTGTTTAATCAGTTGTCTAACACATTTATTGAGGTTTTATTTTTGTTGGCAGACATTCTGTTTGATTCTGCTTGTTAGTTTCACATCATTCTGCTCTTTTGGTATTATGTCTACTTTTGCTTTTATCACCTTAATATTTTTAAGTAGACTTATAGTCTGTTTCACATTGTTATTCTGTTACCCAAAGTTGCTGGGACTGCTAATTTTACTGTTTGAGTGTCTGCTGGCTTTTCCTTATGGTTGATAATTTCTTCCTATGGTTTGTAGTTTTTGAATGATTGCTAAATCCTAGCAGGGATTTTTTTATACTATGGGAGTCCCAGGGAGCCTAGTGTTCTGAGAATGTTTTTACAGAATGTTTTTGCCTTTGGTCTGCAGAGAACCTTGGGTGTTTTACCAGTTTAGGACAAGGTTATAATGTTAATTGATCATGTTAGAGATATTCCTGCACTTACCAGTAGTATAAACTTGACTTTCAACATGACCATGTGGTGCAGACTTGGCATTTCAGTTTCTCATGGATGAGTCGTTTTGTAATTTTCCAACCCAGAGCCCTGGTGAGTGACAAATTCCTCAATTTGCTTCTCCAGACTGGTGGGCACAATGTATTAGTCCCTGCTTCACGGAGACAATAGCCCTATCAGGGTTCTAGCTTTAGTTTACCTAGACCTCAATTTTCAATATTTGCCATCATCTAGTAGGAACAGTGAGTAGAGAAACACAAATAAATAGATAACATTTGCCTCTTAGTGAGTAGTAATGCTGACTTCAGTATAAAGCCACTATAATCCATTCACTATAACCCAGTCACCATAACCCACGCTCCACTCACCATAACCCAGGACACTATCACCCCATTCCCCGAAGTCAAGAAATTGTTTTTCCATTTGTCATAGGTACGCATTTCAAACTTCAAAGTCAGTAGTGCAATAAATGTATTTTCTTTTTCTCTGGCCCAACGTGATTATTTCACTGCATGTTCCCTATCCCTCTGATTTGTAGGAAAAAAAAAAAAAACTCTGGTTCTTCCCAGGATCATGTCACATCCATGTCTTTTGCACCCAAAGAGTGGCTGAATTTGATTCTTAGTCATCTGTCTATACAAGCTGCCATGGATGCAGCCATTGTCCCTGTCCGTGTGACTTCTTTTCATCCATTTATTCAGTGCTTCTTTGTAAAGCTTAGAAAGTGGGAATCTTTTGTGAGCCTTCCTGGGGTCCCATCTGCCTGGAAGCACTGCATGGCCTTTTTTCTCTGAGTTTTGTGATTGCTCCCATCCGTGCTCCTGGGAAGTGAGGGTCAGTCAGATCTCTGCTGCTCAGGGATCCAAAAAGTGCTCTCATGCTCTCTCTGTCTCTGTCTGTCTCTTTTTGTCTGTCTCTCTTTCTCTGTCTCTGTCTTCCCTTCCTCTCTCTCTCTCTTCCTGTAGCTCTCTATTTCTGTCTCTGTCTCTTTTTGTCTGTCTCTCTCTTTTTCTCTGTCTCTTCCTCTTTCTCTCCTTCTTCTCCGTCTCTCTATCTCTATCTTTCTTTCTGTCTCTATATATCTCTGTCTCTTTGTCTCTTTTTGTCAAACTACCTCTTTTTTCTGTCTCTGTCTGTCTCTCTGTCTCTTTCTTTCTTTCTTTTCTTTTTTTTAGACAGAATTTCACTCTTGTCACCCAGGCTAGAGTTCAGTGGCAACCTCCGCCTCCCAGATTCAAGCAATTCCCCTGCCTCAGTCTCCCAAGAAGCTGGGATTACAGGTGTGTGTCACCATGCCCAGCTTATTTTTGTGTTTTTAGTAGAGAGGGGTTTCACCATGTTGGCCAGGCTGGTCTAGAACTCCTGACCTCAGGTGATCCACCCACCTTGACCTCCCAAAGCGCTGGGATTATAGGCGTGAGCCACCATGCCTGGCCCTCTCTGTCTCTTTCTGTCTTGTCTTTCTCTCTCTGTCTGTCTCTGTCTCTTTTTGTCGGTATCTCTTTTTTTCTCTGCCTCTTTCTCTTTCTCTGTCTCTCCTTCTCCCTCTCTCTCATACATGTGTATGTCCACATTTTTTAGGGACATATGAGTAGCTGTTGGGATTCACTTTTTATTTAGAGCTAAATAACTTTGGATGAGTATTTTAAGTTCTCAATCCCTCGATTCTCTCGAGTGTCATAAATTGCAGGGGGGGTGCCATATTTGATGATAGTGCTTACAAGCCTATAGTACATGCTCTTGGTTCCTCACCAGGTCCCCTTTACAGCCCCCAGCTTCTGGTGGTGATGACTATGAGTTCATACTGGCATTCTCTCAATGGGAGCACTCTGCCTAGAGATGCTTGAGAGATTACAAACCTCCTCCCCAGGACCACCTGCCTCCAGTAGCTGACTGATGTGGGGGGTACCAGAGCCAGCCCCCTTTCTTGTGCAATTCACACTCTGCAGCTCTCCATAGGATTGGACTGAAGCCAGACTGAGGCACCAGAAACCACCAGACATCTTTGTCTAGCTTCTCACCTTCTCACCTGTCACTGTCTTACATGTTTCTCCCAAGAAGAGTCTGATCACTTACACAGGAAGCCCATTCTCAGGTTCTGCTTCTAGGCACCTGACCTAAGACAGAGCCCAAATCATAGTAACGCTCAGAACACGAATGTTTCTGACACTGGAGATGAAGGTCTTAGCTTCTATATTGATTGCATTGTCCTCTCTAAATTGAATTATTTTACAGACACACATACAGATGCCTGACAGAGGGTGAGTGCCAGAGAAATGACCATTCATTCAAAAAAAAATGTACTGAAGTCTTACTATGTGCCAGACACTGTTATAGACCCAGAAATTACACAAAATTTTAACTACGTGAAAAACTTGGATTTCATAATCATGTTAATAGTTACCATCTATTGGCAATCTATTATATGCCAGATACTTTACATAGTATATATAGTACTCAGTATAACACTACAAAGCTGACATTATTTTTGCCTTCTTTTGTCATAAAGCAACTAAGATCTGGAAAGGTCAAGTAACTTGTTCAAGGTCTTCTGCCCAGGAAGTGGTAGAGGGAGCATTCATATTGAGGTATTTTTGTAATCTACATTCTCTTTTAAAAATAGATTCAGGGGGTGCATTTGCAGGTTTGTTACATGGATAGATTGTCTAATGATGAAGTTTGGATTTCTAGTGTGCCCATCATGCAAACAGGCAATTGTACCCAATAGGCAATTTTTCAATCCTCACTCTCCTTCCACTTCTCCCACTTTTGGAGTCTTCAGTGTATATTATTTCCATCTTTAAGTCCATGTGTGCCCATTGTTTAGCTCCCACTTACAAGTGAGAACATGTAGTATTTGATTTTCTGTTTCTGAATTATTTCACTTAGAATAATGGTCTCCAGCTCCATCCATGTTGCTACAAAAAGTATGACTTGATTCTTTTTTATGCCTACATAGTATTCCATGATGTATATGCCCCACATTTTCTTTATCCAGTCATCTATTGATGGACACTTAGGTTTATTCCATGACTTTGCTATTGTGAATGATGCTGTAATAAACATACTAGGGCAGGTGTCTTTTTTACATAATGATTTGCTTTTCTTTGGGGAGATACCCAGTAGCAGGACTGCTGGGTCCAATGGGAGTTCTATTTTTAGTTCTTTAAGAAGTCTCCATGTTGTTTTCCCTATTGGTTGTACTAATTTACAATCCCACCAACACTCATACTCTTTTATAAGACTTTGTTGCCTGTTCTATCACCCGGAATGTAAATGTCTGCATCCCCTACTACACTAGACTTGAGGTAATGGCAAGATAAGATCTTTTTCATCTTAATATCCCCAGTCCTAATAAAGTGCTTGGCACCCCCAGAAATGTTTGCTGAATGAGTGAGTGAATGAATACATGAGAATCTGAGAATCAGCCATCAGGACTGAGGTCATCTGTTTCCAGAATTGATGCCACACACTCTCTTCCCTGCAGGACTCCAGTTTTCCATTCCAGAGAAGGCTGGTAAGAGAAGACACAAACTAGCTTTTAGTAATCCACTTCCATTTAGTTCAATATGCATTTTTATGGGCTTAATATGGGTAAACTCATTGTCTGTTTCTAGCTAACAGTCCAGTTTGGCTGAGCAATCAGCCTCGAAGGAGGGTGATAAAGCCTCTGGGCAGAGCCCAGTGCCTGTGAACCATCAAGGAGAAAAGCAACAGAGCAATAGGGCAGTCAGGTAAAAGCAACTCAGGTGACCTACACTTCTGAGATGTATTCTGGTCTCCAGAAGAAGATTGTGTGTCCTGGAATTTTTGCAAATGATCAGGGTGATTTGGGACATCAAGGCAGGCTCCAGGAAGGCACTTGGTGGAAATGTATTGGAAAGTGTCAGGTCAAGAGAGAGTCTATCTTGGTTGAAACTTATCGGAAAGTATCAGGTCAAGAGAGAGCTGTGAGTCAGGTAGATGCTTTTACCAAGGGTTGGACAAGATATTACCTGACATAAGCACCCATTAGAGGATCTGCCTGACCCTTATCTCTGAGAATTGCCCCTATACCCAAAACCATGGCTGTGTCTCTACTGCGCACGTCTTCTGGCCACTGGGGATAGGGCCAGAGGCACACACTTGACCCAACTGCACCAATCAGATTCTTAGTCCTGAAAAATGTCACTGATGGATCCAGAGTCTTGGAGTTGGCAGCTGTGTTAGGCCACGGTAGAGCTTTAGAGGGAATGTTGATAAAGTCCCTCACTGACATCCCAAGACTGTCCTGGCTCCTGCAATTTCTTGAGGTATTGTTTGCCTTTTCCTTGGATTCCAAGAGTGACTATATCCTTATATTCTTCCAACAAATTTTCTTTCTTTTCGCTTAAGGTAGGAAGATTAGGTTTTTGTTGCCTGCAACCAAAAAAGCCTCAACTAAAACTGTGCCATATAAAGGCTGGGGAGAGACTAAGGGCAGCTGCCTTTTATCTGTATTTATCCTTCATTTGGTATATTTTCCCCTGTTTCTTAAGAGAGAAATAGAGGAGCCTTCTGACACTTGCGGTCTAGTGGGAGAGACAGACATACACAAATCATTTCAATACAATGTGGTAAGTGCTCTAATAGAGGTATGATAAGAGCACCGTGGAAACAGAAAGGAGGCATCTTCTCACTCTGCTTGGAGTGGGGGTGGGGAAGGCTTCACACAGAGCTGAGTCTCTTGGGATGGGTGGGGCTTCTGATGTACTGTATTATCAGGAGCATCAGGAGAGTGTTAGCAGCTTTTGTATTTCTTAAAAGGATAAGAGATGAAAGAGGAAATAGAGTAAGCTGTAATTTGCTTTTGTCTGTAAGGTTGTGTCTGTAAGGTTATTTTAGTCAAGATAGTCTAGGTTTCACTGTGGTAACATATTAACCGTGAAATCTCAGTGGCTTCAATCCAACAGGTTGTATTTCCTCTTCACAGTACATATCCAGCAAGGTCAGTGGGGGAACTCTGCTCCATAGAGTTACCCAGAATGATGGATGGAGGCTCTGATATTTTGTTGCTGGACCATCTAGAATATGAAGCCTTCATTGGTCACCAGGACAGAGGAAGAGAGAGGGATATGCCATCATGATAATTCAATGCTTTGGTCTAGAGGTGACATGTCACTTCCACCCAGCCCACTGTCCACATAGCCCTGTCCTAGTTTATAGGGGTTAGGCTGTGTCATCCTCTGGTGTGCCCAGGGAAAGAGGAGGATCACATGATGTTGGGAACCAGAAGTCTCTCCCATTAGAGGGGAATCTTCATAACTTACTCATTAAACACTTTCAGGGAAGGGTGATATGGGAGGAGCCCTCTCTTTCACTGCACATTTCTTCCATTTTCTTTTGAGTCATCTCAACTCCCATCACCTTAAGCCACATTCCGTGACTAATCAGGGATATTATGAGAGGCATAAAGAATAACCTTTCAATTGTCTAAAACAGAGACATTTATCTTCCCCCTCAAAACTTGTACCCTCCACAGCCTTCCCTGCCTGAGTTAAAGGCGACTCCATCCTTTGACTTGAGCATGTCAACCTTGAGTACTCTTATTCCTTCACCCTATGTCTATTACATCAGGGAATCCCATTGGCTCTCCCTTCAAAGTATATTTAGAATCCAACTACTTCTCACCACTTTAACTCTTATCGCCCTGGTGGGAGCCACCATCATTTCAGAGTTTTTGCATGGATTTCTTACTGACCTCACTGCCTCCATTCTTGCTTAATTATGATCTATTCTCAACACAACAGCCACCAGATTCTACTATGTATCAGATCATGTCCCACCTCTGCCCAAAGCCCTACAATGAACCTCCATTTCATCCAAAGGAAAAACCAAAGCCCTTACAATGTCCTACGAGGTCCTATGTGCTCCTCACACCCTATTATCTTTCCAGCCTCATCTCTTCTAACTTATACTCCCTTTTCTCCAGACACTGTCTCCTTGCACCCTGGGCTCACTCCAATCTCATAGACTTTGCTCTTGCTGTTCTTTCTAGCCTGGAACACCTTTCCCCAAAATATCTGCTTCTTTAACTCCCACACATTCTTTAAGTATCTGGTCAAAAATTACATTCTCAGTGATGCCCACTTTGACCTCCTTATTCAATACTGTGACTCCTCTCCATCCCCATTGTCCACCTCTGGCAATTACATGCTAGACTTTTTAATTTAATACCACTTATCACTTTCTGCTGGTGTACCATATAATTTGTTTATTTGTTGTGTGTATTGTTTCTACTCTGCTGTGCTAGAATGTAAGCTCACTGAGAGCAGATTCTTTCTCAGCTTGGTCCATTTAATATATTATAAGACTCTATTCACTTGTTATCTTCCAGGCATCTAGGATGGTGCTTGGCACATAGTAAGTGCTCAATAAATATTTGTGGAATAAATTTGTAAAATATGATTTCAGAGACAATTGCTCTCAGTGATTCCACCTGATGAAGTTATCTTATCCCTCTATGATCTGGAGATGTGACATACCTACTCATAAACACCAGAAAAGTGGCATATGTACCAGCACACTTCCAACACCCAATGCTAAGGAGAACATTGGGCTTATAGATGGGTCACCCCCAAGGGATCCTACAGATAATAAAGGAGGATGGTGAAAGAAAACTTGCTACAAGGAGTACATGTTAACACAGGGAGATCCCATGCCTAGATAAGAAAATGCAGGGTTAGAAAACTCTAATAAGTATCTCAATGGGCATTTGTAGGCCAGGACTGTCCATTTCTGCTGTAGACTGAGTTCATGAGGCTCCCACATTCCTCCTTTATAATAACCCACCCAGATACCAGATCGGTGCTCACCCAGCACCCCACCTGAAACCTAGCCCCACAGCTTGACTATTCTGCTCCTGATGCTGCCTGCATCCCTGAATATCACCTATAGTCATGCAGGGAAACATGAAGCAGCATTCTAGGGTGGTGGAAAGGGCACAGACCTCAAAGTCAGACAAACCTGAATCAAGATCCTGAGTCTTAGTTCCCTCGTTTTCAAAATGTGGCTGAAAATGTCTCCATCACAGAGTTATTAAGAGGGTTAAGTTGTGTAATGGAGATGAGTACCCTAACACAGTTCCTGGCACTGAGTCCATACTCAAGCAATTCCTGATCCCATTATGTTTCTGATCACCTGTAGGATGCTCCCATTTCCTGTAGGACTCAGCACTGATTACTTGCCCAGTCTACCTCCTGTTGTCAAAATTACATGTTCTGCCTCCAAACACCCATTGCTGAGTCTGTCTTCCAAGGAAACTTTTATTCCTAAAGCTTAGCTCAAGATATGAAGCGACTTCCACCATTGGAAGGGAGAGAATATGGGAATAAGAAGTTGGATAGGCAATAGCATGCAGTGCCTCTGGAATCTTGGGTAGAGAAAACAGGTTTTGTTAAGAATCTATCAGCGTGAGTCTGCTGAAAGACCAAGTACGATTCTGTATGTATAGATTTCAATTTTTCCTGGCCAAAATATTACTGATACAGAGAAAGTCCTTGTATCCATTGCAAAATTTAGTAAAAAGTACTCAGAAGATCAACCACTTCCTTAGAAAAAAGGTTGAGCACACCTGTAATCCCAGTACTTTAGGAGGCCAAGGTGGGTGGATCACGAGGTCACAATCCTGGCTAAAACGGTAGCCTCTGGGCTCATCCTGGACAATGTCTGAAGCCCAAGCCCTGGAGGACTGTCAGCAGCATGGGTGATGGTGACGTGCTTCCAGGGGCCTGTGAACCTGTCCAGATCATCCTGGCCAGCACGGTGAAACCCCGTCTCTACTAAAAATACAAAAGAATTACCCTGGCATGGTGGTGGGCACCTGTAATCCCAGCTACTCGGGAGGCTGAGACAGGAGAATGGCTTGAACCCGGGAGGCAGAGGTTGCAGTGAGCCGAGATTGCGCCACTGTACTCCAGCCTGGGCAACAGAGAGAGACTCCGTCTCAAAAAAAAGAAAAAGAAAAAAGGTTGGAGAATGAGCATACGATGTTGAAGGTGGTAAATAACTTTCTTTTTTTATTGTTCTTTTTAAAATTTTACTTTAAGTTCTGGGATACATGTGCAGAACGTGCAAGTATACACAAGTATACATGTGCCATGGTGGTTTGCTGCACCTATCAACCCGTCATCTAGGTTTTAAGCCCTGCATGCATTAGGTACTTGTCCTAATGCTCTCCCTTCCCTTACCCCCCATGCACCAACAGTCCCTAGTGTGTGATGTTCCCCTCCCTCATGTGTTCTCATTGTTCAACTCCCACTTATGAGTGAGAACATGTGGTGTCTGGTTTTTTGTTCCTGTGTTAGTTTGCTGAGAATGATCTCTTCCAGCTTCATTCATGTCCCTGCAAGGGACATAAATTCATTCTTTTTTATGGCTGATTAGTATTCCATGGTGAATATGTGCCACATTTTCTTTATCCAGTCTATCATCAATGGGCATTTGGGTTGGTTCCAAATCTTTGCTATTGTGAATAGTGCTACAATAAACATATGTGTGCATGTGTCTTAATAGTGTAGAATGGTTTATAACCCTTTGGGTATACATCCAGTAATGAGATTGCTGGGTCAAATGGTATTTCTGGCTCTAGATCCTTGAGGAATTGCCACACTGTCTTCCACAATGGTTGAATTAATTTGCACTCCCACCAACAGTGTAAAAGCATTCCTATTTCTCCACAGCCTCACCAGAATCTACAAGGAACTTAAACAAATTTACAAGGAAAGAAACCAAACAACCCCATCAAAAAGTGGGTGAAGGATATGAACAGATACTTCTCAGAATAACTAAGTATGAAAACAAAGACAGGAACTATAAAATAAAAGACTAGTAAATTTCACCAAATAAAAATTTTTTGATGTGTTCCAAAACATACTTTTTAAAAGGACAAAATGTTATATATTATAATATATAATATGTAATATTTTATCTTAAGAGCTAATATGTAAAGAACTCTTACAAATCAATAAAATAAAGATCAACCTTCCCAATAGAAAATGGTCAATGGACATGAAATATAAATTTATAAAAGAAATATGAACAGTTAATAAAAAATTCTACCTCTTTTACTGGCAAATAAATGCAAATAAAACAACAAGATAGCATCCGCACCTATTAAATTGGCAACAGTTAACCAGAAAAATGTTAGCCAATACTGGCAGATGTGTGGGAAAGTTGGCATTCCTATATACTATATTTTTAGGAATATGAATATCTTTCCAGTAAGCATTAAAAATCATAATATTATGCATAGGTTTTAGCCCAGCAATAATCATAAATAGGCACAAACATTTGGCTATTAGAATGCTGAATTGAAGCATTATTATTATTATATTAGTTATACTAGCAAAAAAACCTGTGGAAACAAGATAAATACAAAAAGAATATTAATCACCTATATTAATCAAACTCTGGTACCTGCAAACAGCAGAACATGATCCAGTCATTAAGAATGGAACTGGAGAGGAACAAAAGTGTCTGCAATTGACAATTCAGCCATTCAACTATGTTCATTCACTCAACATCTACTCACTGAGCACATACTCAATATTCAGTACTGCTGACAACAAGGTGAACAGAACAGAATCCCTACCATCAAGAAACTGCCATTTTATTGTGGGAGACATTTGGCTAATGATACAACAGAGGTGTGAACTGAGTGTGGTCATATTCTCTCCTCCCCCACCAAAAAAAAAGGGTCTCTCCTGGCGAGTGATCCAGATTTGGAAGAATCAATAGCAGCAATTAGCAGTTCTAAACCATAGTAAAATGTTTAGGGACAGAGATCGGATCAAACTGAGAAGGAATGTAATTGTTGAAACTCCAAGCCCAAAAAGCATGTGTATTAGTTATCTATTGCTACATAACAATATTATAATACCACCAACTGAGCAGCTTAAAATAACTCACATTTATTGTCTCACAGTTTCTGACAGTGGTTCAGGGTTTGATCATGGCTTAACTGGGTTCCCTACTTCAGAGTTTTACAAGGCTGCAATTAAGATGTTAGCCAGCTCTGTGATCTCATCCAATGACCTGACTGGGGAAGAAGCCACTTCCAAGTTCATGTGGTTGTCGGCAGGATTCAGGTCCTTGTGGGCTGTTGGACTGACGGGCTCAGTTTCTTGTTGGCTGTTGTTCACTCTTAGTTCTCAGCTGTTTGTTGGCCAGGAGCCTCTCTCAGATCTTTGCTCATGGGCCTTCACAACATACTCACTTGCTTCATCAAAGCCAGAAATATAATCATGAGAGTGTCGTCCTGTCACCATTACCATTATATGGGTTAGAAGGAACTCACAGGCCCTTCCTATCCTGCAAGGGGCACTGGGAGGCAAAGATCATTTGAAACAATCCTAGAGTCTGTTCACAACAGGGCAGAAGAGAGAAACATTAGTTCACTGAAGCTGAGTTATCCGGGAAGCCAAATCAAAGGTGTGGTTTGGGGTGGAGAATTCCCCAAACTGAGTCCAGTGGCATTGTCTTGGCCTCACTGTCGACAAAATCATCTCCATATTTGCAAAGTGGCCCATCCCATAAGTTCTTCTAAGCATGAGTATGGTTTATCTGGGGCAGGAAGCTCAGACTCAAGTATCCACAAGGGCTGGGCAGGTAACATAATCCATACAGTTTTCCTCTTAAAGGAAAGTTGGAGACTGCGGCAAACTGGACGCACATGGCCCATCATAAAGGAACTGCTGCCAGGCAGCTCAAGGAGATTGTTGTCCATGCAGGAATGCAGTCCTATTCCTGCCAGAATTTCTTACTTTACAAAGAAGCCCCTTAAACCACATTTGTCCTGAAATTTCCCAAAATTTTAAATTATTTGTGGGCTAAACAAAACATACCTGCCAGCCAGATTCAGCTCCCAGGACCTCAATTTCAGACCCCAACCTAGCAACCTATCCTGACTTTGCAAGGATACAGAGCAAGGCCATTTGCTGAATTTCAAGCTAATATTTTCCACTCTGCTAGCTCCTGGCTGTTACTAACATGTTCTCTTCTCTTTTGAGTTTCTAATTGTGTGAACTCCTCACATTCAAAGCAGACTAGCCTGCTGATTAGTTTTAAATTTCAGGAGCTTTAAAGTCTCCAGATTTGGAAGTAAGCGGACTCTTATTAAGAAGTCATTTCATAAAAATTAATCCCTCCAGGAATATCTTGGACTCAGAAGAAAGCCTCAGCTCTCTCATTAGCTGGTTTTAAGTATCCAGTCCACCTTGGAGGCCCCAATCCTCCCTGGGTTTGACTCTGAGGCTCCAGACAGCTGCCACTGTGTCTGGGGACCAGATGCCAGTGATTTTAAAATCACAGGGAAGGACGCAGCAGAACTTCGAACTCAAAGGCTACAGCAAGCCCCCTGCTCCCTGAGCCCGACTCCTCAGATTTAATCACTTCCCCTTGAGCCTGAGAACGAAGGGACAGATTTTCTTCTTACTGAGTAGATTTCAGAGCTTACGTCGCCTAATCCTTGCAGATTTGTCACTGACCTAGCAAAGAGAATAACTAAATGAGTGTTTGGGGGTCACCACGGGGCAGCGCCTGGGAGAAGAAACATCCCTCTGGGCTCATCCTGGACAACGTGCGGAGCCCAAGCCCTAGAGAGCTGTAGGCAGCATGGGTGGTGGTGACGTGCTTCTCGGGGCCTGTGAACCTGTCCACAACCGGCCCCAACTTTAATCTCTAATCCAGTTATGAAAGCTTTTATGTAAGTGAGTGTTTGGGAAGCAAGGCAGCTTTCTTAGTTTTTTTTCCTAAATGTTTCTATTTTTATTTTTTGAACAGATAACACATGCACATGGTTTTTTTAAAAAATTTAAACAGAACAAAAGGGAAGACCATGAAAAGTAAATCCCCCCATCCCTACTTCTGTATCCCAATTCCCTACCTCAGGGCAATTGCTGTTGTAAGTTTCTCCTGAAGAAAGATGGATGTTTTTAAATTTTCTAATCTGGCCTCAAAAATAGCCAAAGGCCAAACAGAGCCCACAATAATGTAATTAAAACGAGTGATGGAGCTATACACATGACATGTCATAGGAAGAGAAAGATCACAAACACAAAGTCACACTCGCAGAGCACACAAAATCAGTGTGTGTGTATGCAGAGTGTCTTTGTGTGTGAAGAGTGTGTGGGTATGAAGGATTTGTAGGTATAGTGTGTGTGCACTTGTGCATGTACTACGTGTGTGCCAGGCTGTGTGTGTGTGTGCGTGTGTGTGTGTCGCCCTCATCTCTCTGGAAACTTCAGTCAATTCCATAAACATTTATTGTGTGCTGTGTGCCAGGCCCTGTTCCCAGTACTGTGGGTTATACCAAGATAAATTATACAAGGTCCCTGGCTTTGGGGAGCTTACAATAAGAATAACTCACATTGGATTGGCCCCTTTCCCTTTACAGGGGAATTTTCAGGCTAGTTATGTCATAACTCAGGCTGGCTACAGCCCGAGGCATGCTGGGACTTAAGCAGCCAGGGCTGAGCTGGCAGGAGGAAGAAGCCCCAATGGGGGATGGGTACATGGAACCAGCAGCAGAGGCTGGGTCTCCGCAGACTGCTAAGGACCAGGGACTTGGGCCACAGGCGCCAACCCCTCCAGCAGGTTTAGATAGGCACCTGTGTCAAAGAGGCCAGATGCATGCTGCATTGGCCTGGCAATTCCGTTTCTACAGCAGCACTGCTTCACAGCCCAGCTCTGCCACTAATTACAAGTGTGATCCTGGGCAAATCACTTAACCTCTTCATCTCTTCAACAAAGACAGATGAAGATGACAGTTTCTTCCTCCCAGAGCTGATATGAGGATTAGTGAAGCAAGGCAAGCAAATACATAGCATGGTGTTACTCAGTAAATGCTCACTACAGGGCAGCATGGCTGCTGTTATTATATTGCCATTATTCAACAACACAAAACTCTTGAATCTCCACAATTTAATACAAGAAGGGGGATCCCCTGATTTAGAGGAATGCCTGATCAAGGGCCCTTGAATTGATCCTCTTAAATGTCGCTTTCCATTTGCGGACCCTCATTTTGATTCTGGCTCTTTCTGCCTTTCCTGGTCAGCTCCAGCCCCCAAAAAGCATTTTTTGTTGTTAAAAAACAGGGCAGAATTTTCAAAAAGTTTTGCTAAATTTTAAGTCAAATCAGCACACTACTTACAAAGAATCTAACTCTACCCCATCTTGCCAGCTCACCGTGGCTTTCAGGCCCATCTCTCAACATGGAACCCCAAGGAAAGAGGCAGCTTTGCATAAGTCCCTCATTTCCTGGCTCAAGTCCAGTAGGTTCCTAAGCTTTGCAAGTATATACCAGGCATCCTACCCAAGTCGAGGGTCGGATAAGTTCCCCAGAGAAAACAGCCCTGCAGCAAACACCTGAAAAAGGAGTTTGAATATCTGCATGGGAAGTGAGGAGGGCAGAAATGCAGAGGACATTCCAAGCAGGAAGGTGAGCACAGGCAAAGGTCCTGAGGCAGAAAGGAACATGGTGAATTTGAGAGATGGAAGGAAAAAGCAGTGTGCCTGAAGAGGAGGAAGTAAAGGGAAAAATAACAAAAGATGAGACTAGAGAGGTAGGCAGCTTTCAGATTGCAAAGAATGCTGTGGCCATCTGTGGTGAACAGTGTGCTACCACTCAGGCCCTATTCCAAGGAAGAACTTGTTACTCTAGATGCTAGGCATGTTGTGGTGGCCAGCTGTCCATGGTCACGACCTTCAGGGATTGTCTCAACTACAGATGGCTGCCTCATCCATTGTCACACCGGTTATGGGGCAATGCATATCTGGTGGGGCTGTAAAGGTGTAACCGTCTTTACTCAACTCAGGAAAACAGTGATGGACCAGTCTGACTCCAGAGCTCCCCATGGGACCAGCGGAGGCTGTCACTGGGCCCATATCATGGCTTGACTCTTTCTCCCCATTCGTGTTTCCATCTCCTGCATCCGTGAGTGTTTATCCCAAGGGATTAAGAATGAGCATGCTTCATGTCAAACTCCATCTGTATTCTGGGGAACCCAACCTATACTACCATGTCCAGAATTTTGGATTTTATTCTAGGAGCCATTGGGGAACCATTGAAGGGTTTACACAAGGGAGTGACATGGTTGCAGTTGTGTTGTAGAACACTTAATTGGCTCCTCTGGAGATAATGGGTTGGAAGATGATGCTTCCAAATGAATTGGGTATGGAGGCAGTTCTTCTGGCCATCTAAGTGTCCCCACCCTATTCTAAGACATGTGCCCTTTCCCAGATAATCATGGCAAGGTCTTACCCTTTAGGGAACACCTTGTCACTCACCCTATACACCGTGTAATGCAACACCACAACCACTGAGGTCATGCATCAGGAGTTGCACATTCACAATAATGAGGGCAACATTGGAACTGGAGGGGGATGTGTAAGAAGTTAGCTCAATAAAGTCAGACTGAAGGTACAGCCCTACGGGGTTAATAAGATGCTTTAGCAGTGACTCTCAGCAGTGATAGGTGCACAGAGAGTTTTCGATATCCCTTGCCATCACTTCTCAGGGGTCTTCAGATCACAGTTTGGAGAGCATGCTTAAGGTCATTGCTATGGAGTAATCTCTCTGTGACAGAACAAGTCTAAAATTTGATTGAATGCCACAGCTCGGTGTTTCTCAAAGTGTGGTCCTTGAGGCAGCATTGAGGAACCTGTTAAATGCAAACTCTCAGGCCCATGTCAAATAACTCAGAAACTCTGGAGCTGGGGCTCAGCAAGTTCCCCAGGTGGCTCTGATGCTTAAGTCTGAGAACCACTTTCTATCAAAACATGATGAAACACTTGTATCAATAAGGATCAGTTCTATATGCATGTGTTTAAACAGGTAGGCTCTCACCTGGAAAGTAGAGTTAGTCACTTAAAAAGGACAGTTACCTGGAAAATGGCTATTTAGTCTCACTGTGCATCAGAATCCACTATGAAATTGGACTTATTTTTCTTTTCTTTTCTTTTCTTTTCTTTTTTTTTTTTTTTTGGAGACAGGGCCTCACTCTGTTGCCCAGACTGGATTGCAGTGGCTCAATCACAGCTCACTGCAGCCTCGACCTCCTGGGCTCAAGCCATCCTCCCACCTCAGCTTCCTGAGTAGCTGGGACCACAGGTACATGCCACCATGCCCGACTAATTTTTTAATTATTTTGTAGAGACGGGGGTCTCGCTATGTTGCCCAAGCTGGTCTGAAACTCCTGGCCTAAAGCTATCCTCCCACCTCAGCCTCCCAAAGTGCTGGGATTACAGGTGTCAGCCACCATACCCACCTGCATTTTTTTTTAATGCTGATGGTCAATATTTAATGTATACATTCAGCTCAGTCTGTTTTTTAAGAACCACAGATGATTCTGATATATAACCAGGATTGAAATCCATACTAATCCACAGATAGAATTCTATCTGTACAGTAGAGCAGAGATTCAGTGGTCAGGACTAAGAAGGAGTTTCTAAACCTGTGATTGCTAACCCTGACTGCACATTAGAATCACTGAGGAAGCTTTCAAAAACCCCAAAGCCTGAGCTAAATCCTCAAGACCAATTACATAAGAGCACCCCAGGTGGCCCTCGGAGAGCATCTTGCACTTGGAAACAGGGTAGAAGTAAGAGAAGAGGGGAACTCTGACACAGGATTCTGAAATTATAAAAATCTTTTGAAGCTGGGGCTGTGGTTCTTTTTATTTGGTTTTGCCTTCTGATTTATTTATTTCAACTTTTATTTTAAGTCCAGGATACATGTGCGGGTTTGTTACAAAGGTAAACTTGTCTCATGGGGGTTTGTGGTACAGAGTATTTCATCACTAATCACTAGTATTAAGCCTAGTACTCATTAGTTATTTTTCCTGATCCTCTTCCTTCTCCCACCCTCCACCCTCCACCCTCCAATAGGCCCCAATGTGTGTTGTTCCCCTCTATGTATCCATGTGTTCTCATGTGGGAGCTGTGGTTCTTAATGGCCTCCCCATCAAGTCGAGAGTCCTTTATATATAATGCATATATTATGTGTACATACATGTGTTATTTATTTATTGTTGAAAGATACCCAGCCCCCAAACCAGACCCAGTGAATCTGAATTTTCTGGGATGTGAGCCCTGGGCAGATTAATTAAAAACCTCCACAGATTGTTTTTATGCTCACCCTTGGTTAAGAATCTCATTTAGAAAAAGAAAAACACAAGTATGACCAAAGTTTTTAAGAAGAGGAGAGATTCATTAAAATAGATAGGAAACTATATTATAAAGACACAATAATTAAAACACTGTGGTGATGTGTAGCAAAGGCATACACATTGACGGAACAGAATAAAATTTCCAGAAATTGACATAGATCTATAAAAGTCAATGTAGTATATGGCATTTTAAATCAGTCATCATGATGTTGAGACAACATGATGCCCATTTGGGAAAAATTTGTAAGAATCTTAGCCCATACCACACCCCAAAATTAATTCTAGCTTTTTTAAAATTTTATGTAAAAATAAACCATAAGGACCCTGAAAACATGGGTGAACAATTTTAGAAACTAGGTATGGAGAATGGTTTTCTAAGCATGACACCAAAGTCAGAAAACATAAAGGAACAGCCCGTCAAATTTGATTATAACACATAAAAAACAGTAACAACTTAATATGTCAAAAACCATCATAAATAAAACTGAAGGGCAACTGATCCACAGCAGAACATATGTTTGCCATTTATGATGATATCCTTAATATAGAAGCAGCTCCTTTAACTCAAAAAGAAACGGTGAATACCCAACAAACAGAAGCACATAGGATGTGAAAATGCAATTAATAATAGAAAAATTATAAACTGGCTGGTATATATTAAGTGTGTATGTCACATGACTAGAAATCAAATAAATACAAAATAAAGCAATAATAAAATCTCACCTTCCTCAAATGAAATTTTTTAAGTGAATTAGAATGACCCAGTGTTGGCTAGAATATAGGGACAAGGGAGTTATCATTTATTGCAGGCAGGAGTACAAATTCACCCACTGATCCAGCAGTTCCACCATTTCCAAGACTTCACCCTGAGGGAGGGGTGGATACACACAAAGGTCATATAATTTTGTATTGTGTACAGGTTCAATAATGATATCCTTCAGAGTGCCTTTACAATGGTGAAAAATAAGTAAAGACTCACTGGTAGGAGATTTTAGCTACCTATGTAATGTTTTTCCTTTGAAAAATGACTGAAAGTGAATATAATAAAATATTAATAGTTGTTAACTGCACAGGGTGGGAGTATAGATGTCTATTATGTTGTTCTTTGCCCTTTTCTAGAACTTTAAATTATTTCCAGATTGTGGTCAAACATGTTATGGGAGAGTAATCGCTGGCATGGAAAATAGTAAAAATATATTTTCAGTGAAAATAAATACAGATTTAAATACAGATTTATAGAGTATATTCTAAATTTTATTTTAAAAATGTGGATGCCAAGAAAAAAACTTGGTGTGCCAAGTTATTTAGGGGCTGGTTAGATACATAATTTTTATTTTCTTCTTTGTGCTTTTCTGTTTTCTGTATTGAGCATGTATTACTTTTGAAACATACTGAAATCATACCTAAACATACTTACAAGGCATGTCTAATTCCTATGCATCATGATTCTGAACATAAATGAAACTTCCTTTTACAGTTATCTGTGAAGAGCCAGTTGATGTCACCTTAGAGGTCACATTGAACTTCTCCATGTGAAAAATTGGGACAAAGTGAGCAGAGTTCCAGTTTTTTAAGATTCCTTCCAGCAAAGTTCTGATGTTATCCATTCAACGAGTATTCATTGAGCACCATGTTAATCAGGATTCTTGGGACACTTTTCAAAAGAAGACATATATGCAGCCAACAATCATTTGAATAAAAGCCCAACATCCCTGATCATTAGAGAAATGCAAATCAAAACTACAATGAGACACCATCTAATACCAGTCAGAATGGCTAGTATTAAAGAGTCAAAAAATGACAGATGCTGGTGAGGTTGTGGAGAAAAAGGAACGCTTATACACTGTTGGTGAGAGTGTAAGTTAGTTCAACCATTGTAGAAGACAGTGTGGCAGTTCCTCAAAGATCTAAAGACAGAAATACCATTCGACTCAGCAATCCCATTACTAGGTATATGCCCAAAGGAATATAAAACATTTTGACATAAAGATACATGCGTGATATGTTCATTGCATCACTATTCACAATAGCAAAGACAATGAATCACCCTAAATGTCCGTAAATAATAAACTGGATAAAGAAAATGTAGTACATATACATCATGGAATATTATGCAGCCATAAAAAAGAACAAGATCATGACCTTTTCATGACCTTTTCAGGATCAAGCTAGAGGCTATTATTCTTAGCAAACTAATACAGGAATGGAAAACCAAATACTGGATGTTCTCACTTACAAGTGAGAGCTAAATGACGAGAACACATGGGAGCAACACACCCTGGGGATTTTTGGAAAGTGGAGAGTGGGAAGAGGGAGAGGATCAGGAAAAATAACTAATGGGTACTGGGCTTAATACCTGGGTAATGAAATAATCTGCACCACAAACCCCCATGACTCAAGTTTACCTATGTTAACAAACCTGCACTTGTACTCTTGAACTTAAAAGTTAAAAACAAAAATGACTTAAGTTTATCGAAAGAATTATTGGCTCACAAAGCTGATGGTCTAGGGATAGGTGGACCAGGCTCAGATAGATCCAGGATTTAATCTCTTTCCGTCTCCCAGGTCACCTTTGTGCTGGCTTCGTTCTCAGGTAGCCTCTTCCCTAGGTGCAAAGGTGGCCAGTGGCAATTGTAGATGTTTAAATTATATCTCATTTTATTATAACATATTTATAACCATCAAAAAAGAGACAGCCTCCTCTTCACTGGCTCCAACCAAAGTTCGGGGGAGTTCTCCTTAGATTTACATGGTCAGGTAATGCCTGAAACCATCCACGTGGCCAGGAAAAATGAACCTACTGATTAGCCAATCCTGGGTCACATGTTCACTATAAAGCTTGGGAGGGAGATCAGCCCCCTCTAAACCAAGGGCCATGAGAAAGGGAACGGATTGGCTCCCCAAGGGAAAAACCAGGGTGTAGCTACAGGAATTAGGATTGATGCTAGACAGACAAAAATGGCAGATGTCCTCTTCAAGTATGCGTGCACAAACTAAATGACTCCATGCATGGGCAACCACCTGCCATTGAGCTCCCTCCATTTCCATAATGTAATAAGCCTCGGGAGGTCACTAAGGTAATACCACATGTTCTTAAAAGTCCCTTGGTCAGGAAGAACAGCTAGAATCTGTGGCCATGCTTTTGTCCTCCCAAATTCATTTTCTAATTGCTCACCCCTCACACTCCCTATTTCCCTTCCTTGATTTATAGTTTCCAAAGCACTTGTCACCACCTGGTATAGTATATATTGCATTTGTTTGTCGTTTATCTTTTACCACTGGGAAGCATGCTCCTTCAGAGCAAGTCTCTGTCTTGTTCATTGCTGTATCTCCAGTGCCTAGAACAGTGCCTGGCCCACAGCTGGTGCTCAGAGATATTTGCTGGCTAAATGTATGGGTAGATAAAAGAGTGAACAAATGGATGAATGCAATAATGAATGGACGAATGGGTTATTAAATGGGTAAATGGATGGATGAATGCAAGGATAAATGGGTTATCAAGTGGGTAAACAAATGGATGGATGGATGGACGGATGGATGGGTAGATGAAAGGATGAAAGGAAGAATTAAAGAATTTCACCTCTAATCTCAAAAAAACATCAAGCTGCCTTTTAAAGCTTTGCTCCAACATGGATTTAACCACCCTAACCCTGTAGCAGAGCTAAACTAGCTGGGATATTCGAATTGCCAAATGCTAAGAGAGAACAAAAGAGAAGCAAACACTGAGAAACTCCCACCCCCACTCCCCGCTGGAAAATTAGAAAAACACTCTGGATAACCAAGCAGAGCATATAATCCTGCCACAGTTAGCTTGCTCCCAGAACTCTTAAGCCTTATAGCATGTCACACACTGTCTTGATACAACAAGATAGTCTCTGGACCACAGAGGTTGGTGCAACTCAGACTCTCCTTCCCTCACCAAGGACCGTCTTACTAGACATCCTCACTGCACATAACAAGAGAACCTGAGCTCAGCCCTGAATGATCCTATGAGTTCTTTCCCAGGTTCTTCTTCTGGTCTGCAAGACATACCTCTTTTCCAGGTGCATAGCCCTGGAAAAACCCTGTAACTACACTTCCTGCCCCTACAGAAAGTCTTCCACCAAAGCTTAGCACTATAGTAAGGCCTTAATTCAATACGGAAACAATAATTCATATAAAACACTTCCACCAAGGAGTTAGGGGAAGATGGGAAATCACTGCTTTACAAGACCAAAGGAAAAAGGTTCAGAGACTACAGAACTTAAAGTCATTCCAAGTTTATTGACCTTCCCTGTTCATAAGTATTTTTCTGACTATTCTCTGATACGTAAGGCAGAAAACAGAGAGGAAAATACCTGAAGAGTCTTCGGGACTGTTCTGGGAAAGCAACTCCCGGAATAAATTGAATGTTCATCTCAGCTTGGCAAGTGGTAGTAGGGATTGTTATATAACGACGAAGGCTATCTGGGGTGATCACTATGTCCCAAACACCGAGTTATTCACTTTACATACTCAATGTCATTGAATCCTCTTGACAAACTGAATACCCATTTGATGGAGGAGGAAGCTAAGTCATGAAGATTAAGTAACCTACCCAGTCACCCAGCCAGGCAGTGTCAGGGACAGGATTTGAACCCAGGCCATCTGACTCCAGCTGCCACACTCCTGACCACCATACCTTGTATATATTTCTTTCTGTAGCTATCGGTCAGACCTAGGAAGTGCATCCTTATTTTTGTAGTCTCAGGCTGGTGGCTGAGATGAGCACAAGGACATCTGAGCCCTATTTGCAGCCCACATCTCCTTACTGATAATATTCTCACATCAGTATTTCTCACCTCTATAGGTCTCTGGACATCACCAAAGTATTGCATTGGAAAAAGCCCATTGCCTTCACCTCTGAGTTCCTGATCTATGACTTTTCAGTCTCCAAAAAGATGCAAGCATAGAATTTACAGAAGCGTCACGCTCTAGGACTGCCATGCTCCCTGTTATCAAAGTTGCCTTGCAGGCAACAGAGCATTTTTGTGTTAGAGTGATGGGAATGACACTCTGATGCCTGGTAGCTTAACCTTTTAAGTGGCCCCAAGCAATCAGTTCTGGAAAATTAGCAAACATTCTGTATTAGTTCAGGCTGCCACTACAAAATACCCTAGACCAGGTGGCTTGAACAATAAAAATGTATTTTCTCACAGTTCTGGAGGCTAAAGGTCTGAGGTTAAGAAATGAGAGACAGAGAACATTAGTGTGAATGCTCTGATGTCTCTTCTTATAAGAACACGAATTCCATCATAAGGGCCCTACTCACATGACCTCATCTAAACCGACTTGCTTCTCAAAGACCCCATCTCCAAATACCATCCCGCTGGGGATCAGGGCATCAACATATGAATTTTGGGTAGGCACAAATCAGTTCATAGCACACTCCCAAACTAAATAGAAAATCATTCCTAAAAACCCAAAGAAGGATCTGTATGGCAGAATCATGCCAGCTGGTAGAAAAAGAGCTAAGACAGTAACTTCCTGGCTCAGCAAGAAGGCAGTAATAAATGGTCCCAACAGCTACCAGGTGGCAGGAATGATCTGAAATGTTTTACATGCATCACCTTAAATTAGCATGGTGAGGTTGGTACCATTAACATGCCCATTTTACAGAAGAGAAAAGTGGAGTCACAGAGAGGTGGGGTGAACTTGCCCAAGCTCTTATGGTTAGTCAGTAGCACCAGGATCTGATGCAGGGAGTCTGACTCTAGAGCCCCACACTTCACTTTATTTGGCTGTCTTCCCACTAACCTCCCTCTCCCTGGCTTCAAAACCTAGCCCTACTACTTCCTAACTGTGTGTTCTTGAGTAGGTTTCTTAACCCTTCTGAGTTTCCTTACCTGTTAAATGATGATAACCAATAGCTTCTACATAACAGGGTCATTGTGAAGGTTTAATGAAATAATAGATAGAAGCTCTTAGTCCTGCA
Organism: Trachypithecus francoisi; assembly: GCF_009764315.1. Classification (NCBI taxonomy): domain Eukaryota; kingdom Metazoa; phylum Chordata; class Mammalia; order Primates; family Cercopithecidae; genus Trachypithecus; species Trachypithecus francoisi. Next base: position 76,247,449 of record NW_022681455.1, read on the forward strand.
CATAGCACATAATAAGTGCTCAAAACAATTAACTCAAAATATTGTGATTATGCCTTCAGGGAGCCTCTCTGCAACCAGTTGAAAAACTGCCTGGTCACATGTTCCACCATTCCCTGTCTAATGGGAAGTCACATCAGCACAGCCACTGGAACTGCAAAACCAATGGGCTCTGTGCTTGGCATCGTGTAGGTGCTCAGTAAACATTTGTTAAATGAATGAATGGATCATCCAAATAACCTCCAGCTCCAATGATGAAGTCCTCTCTCACCCTCCTGGAATGCACGTTGATTTGTTCTGGATTTCTTGATAATTAATCTCTTGATGAAATTTAAGACCTGTTAATTACCCCTGATTAATTAGGGTGAACTTTTTAATTGCTTCCCTAAGCTGAAATACACTGTCAATAGGCTCCATAATTAGTGACCCAGTAATCAGTTTTAAACCAATTATCCCAGGGTAACAAGTGAAACTAGGCAAGAAGTGCCCCAGGGGCTTGGGCCAATTTCAGTGGAACTTAGAATAATACAAATTGGCACTTATGTGGGTGAAGAATGCATGTTCAGTGTAATTGGAAATACGGATACTCGGATTCTCTTGGGTATTTCATTTGTCTGGCTTTTCACTGCTGTGTTATTTGAAAACAATAACGTAAGTGTACCTTCCACACACCCAGTGAAAAGCCTGGAGCAGGTTTTTGGGGCTTCCTGACTGCCTTTGGATACAATAAGAGGTAGCATGATAGACTGTGCAGGTTGTGTACTGCATAATTCCAGGGATACCATTCACACTACAGTCTTTGTGAATGGCACCCCCAAAGGTTGTGAAGTACACAACCTGAGTGCAATAACCCATTGTTCACGTGATGCAAAGAATAGAGACCCAGTCATCAAGAATTCCCCAAAGACAATGATGGGATTGGAGGCACACTGGGCTTTCCCAAGATGGGAAAATGTAAGTGGCAGGCACTTTTCATGGTCTGTCTAGAATTGTGGAGTTGTATCACATGCACATTTAATTTCTGCAAATCCAACCACTTTGATTTGGGAAAAAATTAAGAAAAAGAAATAATAACTTAAATAATACAGGCAATTCTGCCTGCCACTTTATTCAGTATGTGCACACCCCATCGTGAGCCTGAAATGGGGCTTCAAATCTGCTACTCTTTGTGTGCCTCTTATAAAGAGAATACCACACCATATGGAGTATTTAAAGATTGGTGCTCTTTTTTTTTTCAGCTTTATTAACTTTTTAAAACAGTAGGACCTCTAATCTAGCCATTCATTTGGTGTCCAACTGAAGAAACAGATTTCCTCCTATAGTGGAGAGAAAATGGCTGGGCTGGTCTTTTTGAAATTGGTAGAACAACCTCCAACATGGTACCTTCCTAAGTGATTTTCAAGAGTAATTTTGACAATGTAAGTGGTTTTTTTTCTCTTTTTCTTCCTACTTGAGATTTTTTTTTTTCTCTTCTGCTTACTTGAGTCCCTAAGGTGAAGCAAAATTCCAATTTGGGGGAGCTGGGTATTAATTGTCTGGCTAGGGAACTCTTTCTCAATGTGTAAGATTCCTGGTAGACCAGTTGGTTCTCAAGATGTGGCTGGACCAATTGCATTAGAAGGACCCAGGGTGTTTGTCTTTTTTAAGCACAGGTTCTTCATATCTGCCCCAGATCTATGTCAGGATAGTTAGTAATGAGGCTCTGGACTCTGCATTATAAGTTCCATGTAATTCTGATATATATTCCCAACTATAAGCTAAAGTAAAGGTAGGAAGAGTGCCAATGTTATTCATGTCTCTGTCCTCAGACCCTGGAACAAGCTTAGCACATGGTATAAGTTTTAAAAATATCGATTGACTGAAGGAAAACAAGCCTCTGACCCTCATCCTTTGTTTTGACTTAGCAATCCATAGAGCAAGGGTTAAAGTATCAGCCCAGCTGGGCCTTACAAAGGAGGAATAGATCCATCTTCTCCCGTGTTCTCTTCCTTCTTAGAGTTTCTCCAGGATGAAGGCCTGAGGCCTACCTTGGTAAACTCTACAGCTCAGCTTGTGCCCTGCCACCTGCTTTATGGCCTCTGTGCAACATCTCACAGAAGCCATTAGCCATTCATTTAATGCCTAATCCTCTAATCCAACTGTTTGTTGATTTGCCAAGTGAGGAATGTGCAGAGACACAAGCCACTTGTTCCCAGAGTTCTTTCCAGCCGGTGAGTGGGAGGCAGCTGGAGAAGAGACTTTAGGTTTTGTTTAGGTTTTGTTCCTTGAAGCAGGGAATCCCAGTGTGATACTGGGATATAGCTGCTCCATCCGGGCCCTTCTGATGTTGGGGTATCCCCAAGAGTAGTTCCTAAAAAGACCAGGACACCCCAACAGTCCCCAGTGGTCTATCTGCTCAGAAATGCAGCAGGATGGTTCTACATTGAGAATATAATCGGACTGCCACATTTTACCCAAATATCTCATTCATTCAGGAAGCATTTACTGAGCAACTGCTTATGCCAGACTCTGCTTGAGGAACAAAGGAACAAGGCAGATTCAGATCTCTGTTTTGTGGAGCTGCCAACAAGCCTCGTGCATTCCCAATCCTGTGTTCCTCCAGCAGAGGATGGATCCTCTCAGAAGACCTGAACTGCCCACTCTCAGTCAAGTTCCCTTGCAGCCGTCCTCTGGGCTGCCCCCAGTGATGCCTTCTTCCCAGGCTCTCCTCCTCCTTATTTACAATGTGGGAAAGGAAGGGCTGGTGACTTGACTGTGACTTGATTTGACTCTGAGAATTAGGACCTGATTCACAAGAAGCCTTAGGAATCCTCAAACATCTGTTGGTTGCATTCCCTATGCCAAATGTCTCCATTTGTCCCACTAGATCTTCTCTCCACTTCCTTGCATCCTCCTCTCTGTACCAGGGGCTAAGATTTATATCCATGGGCTGCCATGCCCTCGTGTTCCAGTTGGATTTGGCCAATGGAAAACACCAGGAGCAGGAAGGAAGATGGTCAGGATATTTATTTCTCTGGTTCCATCTCTGAGAGGTAAGCTTAGGCTGGCTGTGCCCCTGAAAAGAAAGTCACTGTACCTCTCAAAGAGGCTTGCTCTACGCAGCTCCTGCTCCCCTCATCCCTCTGATGTGTGGGAGGTGGCAACTCTACCACCGCCAGTCCCAGGTCTTGCACCATGCCTCAGATCCCCCACCACCCTACTCACAGTCTTGTGCTCAGTCTCCTTCTTAATAAATCCTTCTCAAATTAGACTAACTTGGGTGTGCCATCTGTTTTCTTAGTACAATCTGACTAACAAACTCACTGTCATCACTCTTTTCTCTGATACTCTCTGTGAAGAAGCAAAAACCAAGGTTGCAAGCTCAGTCCCTCAGGCCACATCCGGCCCACAGATCTGTCTTGTTGGGCCTTCCATGCTGGGATCTCATATGCTTTTCTATTTGAGAAAATAGTTGTCACCACTAAAAAAATAAGATGTTTTACATAAAAAAAAAATTTCCAACTTCTCTCGAAAAGTAGAAATGCTGGCAGCACTAGGCCTATGATTCTGCATGGCATCACTGGGCTAGAGCTGAGGGTCAGCTGCCCACCCTAAGCCAGGATGTAGTATTTCCTGTTTGCTGCAGTCTCCACCACTCCCTATAGTCTCCTCGATATTGAGACTGCTCTTCAGATCCCATTTATCATTGTACTTGTGTGGTTTTTCTTAGAGTTACAAAAGAGAGAAAACATGTTCTGTTCCTATATTTAGTGAAAGAAAAAAAGGAAAATAAAAACTAGATGGGGATAGACAGAGGACAGAATGAACAGATTTCTTTTTATAAACAGACTTTTCATAGTTTTTAATTTTTTTTTTTTTGCTTGAATCCTTTTTTTTTTTAAATTTATTTATTATACTTTAAGTTCTAGGGTACATGTGCATAACGTGCAGGTTTGTTACATATGTATACTTATGCCATGTTGGTGTGCTGCACCCATCAATTCGTCAGCACCCACCAATTCATCATGTATATCATGTATAACTCCCCAGTGCAATCCCTCCCTCCTCCCCCATCCCCATGATAGGCCCCAGTGTGTGATGTTCCCCTTCCCAAGTCCGAGTGATCTCATTGTTCAGTTCCCACCTATGAGTGAGAACATGCGGTGTTTGGTTTTCTCTTCTTGTGATAGTTTGCTAAGAATGATGGTTTCCAGCTGCATCCATGTCCCTACAAAGGATGCAAACTCATCCTTTTTTATGGCTGCATAGTATTCCATGGTGTATATGTGCCACATTTTCTTAATCCAGTCTGTCACAGATGGACATTTGGGTTGATTCCAAGTCTTTGCTATTGTGAATAGTGCCGCAATAAACATACGTGTGCATGTGTCTTTGTAGTAGAATAATTTATAATCCTTTGGGTATATACCCAGTAGTGGGATGGCTGGGTCATATGGTACATCTAGTTCTAGATCCTTGAGGAATCGCCATACTGTTTTCCATAATGGTTGAACTAGTTTACAATCCCACCAACAGTGTAAAAGTGTTCCTATTTCTCCACATCCTCTCCAACACCTGTTGTTTCCTGACTTCTTAATGATTGCCATTCTAACTGGTGTGAAATGGTATCTCATTGTGGTTTTGATGGCCAGTGATGATGAGCATTTTTTCATGTGTCTGTTGGCTGTATGAATGTCTTCTTTTGAGAAATGTCTGTTCATATCCTTTCCCCACTTTTTGATGGGGTTGTTTGTTTTTTTCTTGTATATTTGTTTGAGTTCTTTGTAGATTCTGGATATTAGCCCTTTGTCAGATGAGTAGGTTGCAAAAATTTTCGCCCATTCTGTAGGTTGCCTGTTCACTCTGATGGTAGTTTCTTTTGCTGTGCAAAAGCTCTTTAGTTTATTAGATCCCATTTGTCAATTTTTGCTTTTGCTGCCGTTGCTTTTTGTGTTTTAGACATGAAGTCTTGCCCATGCCTATGTCCTGAATGGTACTACCTAGATTTTCTTCTAGGGTTTTTATGGTATTAGGTCTAACATTTAAGTCTCTAATCCATCTTGAATTAATCTTCGTATAAGGGGTAAGGAAAGGATCCAGTTTCAGCTTTCTACTTATGGCTAGCCAATTTTCCCAGCACCATTTATTAAATAGGGAATCCTTTCCCCAATTCTTGTTTCTCTCAGGTTTGTCAAAGATCAGATGGCTGTAGATGTGTGGTATTATTTCTGAGGACTCTGTTCTGTTCCATTGGTCTATATCTCTGTTGTGGTACCAGTACCATGCTGTTTTGGTTACTGTAGCCTTGTAGTATAGTTTGAAGTCAGGTAGCGTGACGCCTCCAGCTTTGTCCTTTTGACTTAGGATTGTCTTGGCAATGCGGGCTCTTTTTTGGTTCCATATGAACTTTAAAGCAGTTTTTTCCAATTCTGTGAAGAAAGTCATTGGTAGCTTGATGGGGATGGCATTGAATCTATAAATCACCTTGGGCAGTATGGCCATTTTCACGATATTGATTCTTCCTATCCATCAGCATGGTATGTTCTTCCATTTGTTTGTGTCCTCTTTTATTTCACTGAGCAGTGGTTTGTAGTTCTCCTTGAAGAGGTCCTTTACATTCCTTGTAAGCTGGATTCCTAGGTATTTTATTCTCTTTGAAGCAATTGTGAATGGAAGTTCATTCCTGATTTGGCTCTCTGCTTGTCTGTTACTGGTGTATAAGAATGCTTGTGATTTTTGCACATTAATTTTGTATCCTGAGACTTTGCTGAAGTTTCTTATGAGCTTAAGGAGATTTTGGGCTGAGACGATGGGGTTTTCTAAATATACCATCATGTCATCTGCAAACAGGGACAATTTGACTTCTTCTTTTCCTAACTGGATACCCTTGATTTCTTTCTCTTGCCTGATTACCCTAGCCAGAACTTCCAACACTATGTTGAATAGGAGTGGTGAGAGAGGGCATCCCTGTCTTGTGCCAGCTTTCAAAGGGAATTTTTCCAGTTTCTTAGTTTTTAATATTGAATTTCCTGCCTGCTTCACTCATTTTTTGTTAACTTTCAAACTCAGGCAAGCATTTGGATTTGGGGCCTTGAAATACAGCTTTAGCTAAATCCCTGTCTTAAAGGCTTCAAATGAGAGCTCAGAATGACAGAAAATAAATGAATTAAGACTGAATCAGGCTAAGGGGGGCTACATGGGTCTTCGAATTAGTCCATCTATACCCCACATTTTCTCATTTTCCCACCCCTGAGCTGCAGCCTCCCTGAAACCCAGACTCCAAGAAAAGGAAAAAAAAAAAAAAAAAAGCTGGGCCAATTCTAGAAAACTTTGTCATAGTTTATAGTTTATAGAGGGTAACTATGATTGGTAAGTGTATTAGGCTGTTCTTGCATTGCTATAAAGAAACACCTGAGACTGGGTAATTTATAAAGAAAAGAAGTTTAATGTGCTCACAGTTCTGCAGGCTTTACAGGAAGCATGATGCTGGCATGTGCTCAGCTTTTAGGGAGGCCTCAGGAAGCTTCCAATCATGGCAGAAGGTGAAGGGGAGCAAGCATGTCACATAGTGAAAATAGCGGCAAGCAACAGAGAGTGTGTGGGGTGGGTGGTGCCACACACTTTTAAACAACCAGACCTCATGTGAACTCAGAGCAAGAGCTCACTTGAGGTGTGGGGGTGTGCGATGGCCATTCATGAGGGATTTGCCCCATGCTCCAAACAGTTCCTACTAGGCCCCACCTCCAGGACTGGGAATTACAATTCAACATGATATTTGGGCATGGGTCAATATCCAAACTATATCAATAAGGAACTGATCTACTCTTACCGTTTATACAGATCTTCATGTATATCACCTTACTTTTTGCTTTTAAAGCAATAGGAGTTAACTGTTGTTGAGTGTTATTTGTGACAAGGATTTTATACATGATCTCTTTTAAACATCGTCAGAATTCTGTGAAGGGGCTGTTATGACTCCCACTTTACATATAAAGAAATCGAGGTACAAAGAAGTTAAGTAACTTGGCCAAAATCACACAGCTCATAAGTGATGGAAATGAGATGTAAGCCTTTGCTTTTATAGTTTGATGTCTTATAACCTCAGAACAAATGTTTTTAAGAAGTTATAAGCAAGCTGGGTATTCTTCACTGTTTAATTAGTAGAAGCTTTGCTTTCTTTAGTGAATGACATAGTTGTCTTACCATGTCAGCACCTACAGATCCACCTCACTCACATCATTAACAGCTGCAGAGTATCTGGACCTACGACGATTATTTAACCAGACATTTAGGTTGTTTCTCAATGTTTCCCTATTACGAAAAGTGCTGCAATAAATTGTCCGTTGATCTGTCGTCTATCTTTGCATACTTTTGTGCACAGCTCTATAAAGCAAATTACTACAGTCAGAATTGCTTTCTCAATGGTATGTGTATTTTAAATTTTGATAGCTACTGCCAGATTTTCTTCTAAAGTTATTGGACCAATTCGGAGTTCCCACCAATGGGAATTGCCTTTTTCACAACAACCTCATCAACAATGCATACTATTATTAATCTTTAATCTTTGCCAGACCAAGTGAAAACTCAATGGATTATTGTCCTTTTATTTGCATTTGTTATTATACTGGTCACTTGTAGTTTGTCTCCTGTAATTTGTTTATGTCTTTTGCCCATTTGGGAGAAGGGAAAGATAGTAGTATCTATCAAATATATTGAAAAGTTTAATTCAGATAAGGTCAAGAGTTGAGAACGACCCGCAAAAGAATTTCAGGAAGAATCTCTGGTCCAGAGAGAGAGTGGAGATCTCCCAGATACATTGATATGGCTGATGAGAACGGATTAATCCAGAGTCCTTACCTGCTGGTCTCAAAAAAAGGATTGACATAAGCCAGCAGGGCCATTCAAAGAGCACCTTGGGATCCCCCTTGTAAGTGACAGTAGTTACTCCATGTCACGTCGCTTTCCTAACCTCCATACTAGTGGATCTACAGACAGGGAATGTCAATACCACATGTAGCCCTGGCATGGGAGAAAAATACAGGGGACAGCCCCTAAGGACAATGAACAAAGCAATCGCGGCATAAAAAGGCACAACTCTAAAGACTAAATACCTTATTACTCAGTGGTGAACACTGGTAAACAAACTACAAAAAATGTGTCCAAAAATGCACCTGCTTTGAGTGAGACGTTTTCCCAGGGTTAGATAAGGGAAGAAAGAGAACAGTGAAGGGGATTCCTTTTCACATTTATCTCAATATTCTCGGCAAGATCAAGCCTTGTACTGGTTAAAAACACAAATTCCTGGGCTTCAAACCAGATGCGTGGGTATCAGAATCTCCAGAGAGTCCTGAGAAGCTGTATGTTTAACAAGCACCCCAGGTGATTCACATCAGCAGAGAAGTTTGGGGAATATTGCCCAGGGACAGTGGTCCTCAATGCTGGCTGCACAGTAGAATCCCTTAGAAAGGATCCATTTATTAAGATTCTAGTTTATTGGTCTGGGGCCAGTTCTTATTGTTTGTTTGGTTGGTTGGTTGGTTGGTTGGTTGGTTGGTTGGTTAGTTGCTTTGTTGCTTTGTTGTTTGTTTGCTTTGTTGGTTTATTAGTTGGTTGGTTGGTTGGTTGGTTGGTTGGTTGGTTAGCTGTTTGGTTACTTGCTTTCTTGCTTGTTTGGTTGGTTGGTTGGTTTAGTTAGCTGTTCCTTAGTTTGCTTGGTTGGTTTTAGCTCTCCTGCTGACAGTACCATGCTATCCATGTTGAGAAATACTGGCTAGTACCCTGACATCCAAAGCTGTCAGATGATCACAATCACATAGGGTGCTGAAATACCAATTTTACCATCTATTTTAATAAAAGTGCAGATTCACGGTCCTCAACTATGAAAAATGCTGATGGAACAGTTCTGGGATGGACCTTGGGAATTGATAGTTAGAATATCCAGTGGGACTACTGATCTAATTAACTTACAAGTTAAAATCCTCTCCTAGGAAGACAAGTCCACGTGGGGTATTAACACAGAAAAAATGGGATGTTAGAATCAACAGCATTCGAGAAATAGAGGAAGATGTGGCCTCTCTCTCTCTCTGTGTGTGTGTAGGGGGGGTAGGGGGGGATGTGGGTGTGGGTGTGGGTGTGGTGTGGTGTGTGGTGAAGGTGAAGCCAAGGAAATCCTTTTGGGAAGATCACCCACTCACCATTTTACATGTTATACCCTGGGTTTAGTTTGAACTAACAGTCAAGTTGTTGAATTCCACCATTACTCTGCAGAAGAAGTACAACAAAGAAGACTTAACTAGATAGAAGAATTTTTTCTGGTCTCAAAAATAATTTCTAGTCTAAAAAAAATTCTAGATTAAAATTTTTTTTTTTTTTTTTTTTTTTTTGTTGTTGTTGTTGTTGTTGAGACGGAGTCTCGCTCTGTCGCCCAGGCTGGAGTGCAGTGGCCGGATCTCAGCTCACTGCAAGCTCCGCCTCCCGGGTTTACGCCATTCTCCTGCCTCAGCCTCCCGAGTAGCTGGGACTACAGGCGCCCGCCACCTCGCCCGGCTAGTTTTTTGTATTTTTAGTAGAGACGGGGTTTCACTGTGTTCGCCAGGATGGTCTCAATCTCCTGACCTCGTGATCCGCCCGTCTTGGCCTCCCAAAGTGCTGGGATTACAGGCTTGAGCCACCGCGCCCGGCCTAAAATTTTTTTTTTCTATCTGAAGCCAGACATGGTGCTGCTCACCTGTAGTCTGAGCTACTTGGGAGGCTGAAGCAGAAGGATCACTTGAGCCCAGGAATTCAAGGCTGCAGTGAGCTATGATCGTACCACTACACTCCAGCCTGGGTGACAGAGTGAGATCCTGTCTCTAAAATATAAAAAGAATAAGAAAATAAATAAATCTTTCAGCCTGAAATATTATCATTGATCTATGCAAGGCCCCTCCCCTGTTTATTGGGGTATCCCCTTTTAACCCCACTACCTTTCCACACCATACACAACACAGCACTCTTTTTAAGATGCATCCATATTGCTTTCTGTGTAACTAGTCTTCTAACTGCTATATAGACCTCCAGGCTTTGCCTCTCCATCCTGCTAGTGACACCAGGACTGCTGCCACCATTCATGCTGTGCGGATCATTATCATCCATGTCACCTTCTTTAGGAGCAGGCTCACTGGTTCAGTGAATATTCTATTTGCTTCAGTATTGCCAGAATGCTCTGCAGAACAACTGTACCAATATGTACTTCCTTCAACATACATAAGGCTCCTAGAAACCACCCTTCCCCACCAAAACTTAGTATAACCCAGCTTTCTAACTTTGCCTGTACAAAGTGATATCTTTTGGAATTCTTGTTTTGATTTTTTTTTTCAAAGACAGGGTCTCACTCTGTCGCCTAGGCTGGAGTGCATAACATGATCACAGCTCACTGCAGCCTCAAACTCCTGGGCTCAAGTGATCCATCCACCTCAGCCTCCAAAGTGGCTGAGACTACAGGTACATGTCACCATACCTGGATTTTTTTTATATTTTTTGTGGAGACTAGGTCTGGTCTTTTATATTGCCCAAGCTGGTCTCAAACTCGTGGTCTCAAGCGATCCTCCTGCCTCAGCCTCCCAAAATCCAAGGATTACAGGCATGAGCCACCATGCCCAGTCGTTGCATTTCTCTTATTACTAATGAGTTTGAGCACCTCTTCACATGCTTGTTCACCTTTTAAATTTCAAAATTTCTTTCACACCAGTCCACCTCTTGTGGGATTAATATCAAATTGATTTATCTTCCTACCAGGCATCATTTCAGAGGATTCTGTAAGAGTCTGGAATCCCTAACACTCAGGGAGTCCCATACCTCCTCACCAACTATGAGAGCTAAGGATAGGTGTGCCCATACTGTTATTATCACTAATTGGTTTCCTGTAGAACAGAGGTAGATTCTTCTGTTGGTTGCTGCTGCTACTGCCCATTTCTTTAAGCAGAAGGAAGCAGGAAAACAATCTCTGACATCTTTGCATTGTCCAGGGCCTTAGAACTAAATCACCTATCCTAACCAATTTCATGCCCCACAGCCTGTTTTGCTCCCTGACTCAATTTCCCATGTCTCTTTTTGTACCTGACCCTGGGCATTCTTTTGCCCTCTTCGTTGCCTATAACTCATATTTTCCTTCTGTCTGTGTGATTACTCCAATTGCCCATTTATTAGTCAAGTTTTCTGCCTTAGTTCATTCTGGTTGCTATAACAAATTAACACAGACAGGGTAGCATAAACAACAAACATTTATTTCTCACACTTCTGGATGCTGGAGAATCCAAGATCAAGGTGCCATCAGATCCAGTGTCTGGTGAGGATCCTCTTCCTGGTTTGCAGAGGGTCATCTTCTTGTATCCTCTCACATTAGACAGAGAGCTAGCTAGTTCTTGTGTCTCTTCTTATCAGGGCACTAATCCCTTTCACGAGGGCTCCACTCTTATGAGCTAATTACCTCCCAAAGGTCCTATTTCCAAATACCATCACATTGGAGGTTAGAATTTCAACATATGAATTTTTGGGGAAACAAAAACATTCAGTCCATTGCAGTTCCTTTGGGTGCAAGTAACAGAAAACCCTCTAGGGAAACCATCGGAAGATGACTGGGATATCAGGCAGTTCATGGATGTTTCAGACATCTAATCCCTGGAAAGAACAGAACTCAACAAAATTTAAGGGCTTTCCATAGTGAGTTTGTATATCTCCCCTCTGGAGCAGTGACCCCCCAAAGTGTTGTGCACACCTCCTTAGGAATGACAAGACGACTCACTGAGATATAGGAAGGAAGCATGCAAATTTCTATTTCTACTTAGCATGATCTCATTTTAATTTTTCCTAATTTGTATGCTTTATAATATACATAATATCACATTTGTACAATTTAGAAAGAAATAAACATACGCCTATTGTGGATGTGATCAAAAAATTATTTGAAAAAGAATTATGCAAAATGTTGTCCAAGAACCAGCAGAAGGGGCATCTTCTGAGGATTTGTTGGAAATGCATAACCTCAGGTGTCACCCAGACCTATTTCATTTCCACAACCCTGTGACTTCCCAAATCCAATTCCTAACTTTAGAATTGGGGACTTCTGTTTCCTCCATCGTCTTCCTTTCTCTGACATCTTTCCCCTATCAACTCCTTCCCCTTCCTCCAGTTTAAAACAATTTTTTTTTTACTGGGTATATACCAAAAAGAAAATAAATTGCTTTGCCCAAAAGACATGTGCACTCATATGTTCACAGCAGCACTGTTCACAATAGCAAAGACATGGACTCAACCTAGATGCCCATCAGCAATGAATTGGATAAAGAAAATGTGGTACATATACACCATAGAATACTACACAGCCATAAAAAGGAATGAGATCACGTCCTTTGCAGCAACATAGATGCAGCTGGAGGCCATTATCCTAAGTGAATTAACGCAGGTACACAAAACCAAATACTGCATCTCCGCACTTATAAGTGGGAGCTAAACATTGAATGCACATGGACATAAATATGACAATAGATACTGGGGACTACTAGAGGACAGTGTGCAAAAGGAGGGCAAGGGGTGAAAAAACTACCTATTGGGTACTGTGCTCACTACCTGAGTAATGGGATTAATTTTACCCCAAACCTCAGCATGATGCAATATACCCACGTAACAAGCATGCACTTGTACCCTCTGAATCTAAAATAAAAGTTGAAATTATAAAAAATAAAAACAAGCTTCTATGGGTGTGAATGGATATAGACAGATGGGAACAGAGTGGTGAGAGAGGGTGGTTAAGGAGAGATTGAATGTTTTCTTGACCAGCATTAGCTAGCAAAAATGCCCTATTACAAGTATAAACTTATTTTCTTATCACTAACTAGCCCAGGTAATAGGGTCTGGCTTTGTGTCCCTACCCAAATCTCATCTTGAATGATAATCCAATTGTAAGTCCCATGTGTTCGGGGAGGGACCTTGTGGGAGGTGATTAGATCATGGGGGTGGTTCACCCATGCTGTCTCATGATAGTGAGTGAGTACTCATGAGGTCTGTGGTTTTATAAGGGGCTTTCCCACCTTTGCTCTGCACTTCTTCCTCCTGCCATGTGAAGAAGGATGTGTCTGCTTCCTCTTCCACCATGATTTGTAAGTTTCCTGAGGCCTTCCCAGCCCTGCAGAGCTGTGAGTCAATTAAGCCTCTTTCCTTTATAAATTCCCCAGTCTCAGGTATGCCTTCATAGCAGCATGAGAGCAGACTAATACACCAGGTAATTTGGTTTTCTTACCGTGATCAATGTTCCCTATAAAGTGCCACAACTACTCCTGTAGTCTGGTACCTGACCTGGTAGAAACAAACAGCACATTGTATAGGTTTGATCTGTGCCATGCCAGGACATTGGAGAATTAACATGGGGGCCATTTGTGATTAAGAGCCCCAAAGCCAGTTGAAAGAGCCAAATCACACAGGCACAGGTTTGGGAAGAAATTGATGCCCTATCATCAAACTGCTTACATATTTGGTTGTGTTTTATTGACAACAAACATAATTGCTTCATTTGTTCTAAGTAAATACCCAACAATGACCTGTTAAATAGTTTCTGCCACAGAAATGCCCTCCCCCGTGCCTCAAAGTGCATCTCCTAAAAAGACTGAAATACCAGCACATTCTTATTATCAAGGTTAGGCAAACAGCATGACTAAGATTGGCTGAGAGCAAAAGCTTCAATTTCTGGGGGCAAAAGTGGGTTATTAGGCCCCTGTGTTTGCCTTGGAGTAGAATTGGCTCTGCCCATATTCCTTTGTGTGGCTCCTAAGGTGGCAGGGACTATTATTAATATCTGAGGCAGATGTGAGTCCTTACATCATGGGCTAAATAATATCTAAACGTATTTAGGCCTTTGTGCCAATTCCACATCCTAATGATGTGCTATCCAATTAAGCCATCCTTCATCCGCCTGTGGAATCTACCCAACTATCTTCCCCTAACGGATCATATTCCCTGCTTCTTTTGTTTTGCCGTTATGATGCCTTTCAAATCTCCCCTCTGCCAAAGGCTTGGCCCCTGAGGCTGATCCTTACCATTTATTCCTTCTGCCTCAGACATACTATACATTCTTTTTCCTTGGCTTCACATTGAACTTTCTCATTATGCAGGTAGCCAGGTCCAAAAAAGCCTGCAGATTTTCTCACACAAAGACTTAATTGACCATATGGAATTAACTTAATTCAGAAGAACGAGCCTTACCCAACTCCCATGGTGTCCTTCAGGCAGCAATGACAGCTCTATAACCCTAAACCTCCTTCCAGACATGGCAACTTCTTAGATACTACCTCCCAGTGGCCCACAAGCCTCTCTCATAATGTATAAGGTGGATAAGGTTTTACAAACAGACTTTGATCTGTCAGGTTTATCTGCAAAAGGCTAGATTTTAGGAAATGAATTACCTGTCAAGCTTGTTATTTGATGGTAAGGAAAAAAATATTTGAGAAATGGGCCAACCAAAGGAATTACAGTTAATGTTAGGGTATCCAGTTCTGAACTTGTAGATTTATACACTGTGCTAGGAAACGGACTCTTCCTGTTGGGTCAATGCCTCAATAGTATGGATATACTTCACATGTGTTCCTCCTCCGATCACAGTTGCGAAATAGAGACTTTCTAGCTACTATCAACTGATCATTTCTGCCCCTACATTGTCTGTGTACTTATAACTCTCATAATTATACCTGAGGTCCAACATTCCAGGATTGGCTAAGCTTTACCTGGAGACATCTGAACGTGGAGAGTTGTTCTATCTCCAAGAATCACTTCTGTAGGAGAAAGTAATATTGATCCATCAATTAATAGTCATTTTTCCTACAGATTCATTTGATATAGTTGAAACAAGTGTTGGACACACACCATCTATTTAACTTAGGGATAAGTATTGTATATTGGTTCATTCTTAACCTCTCAGAGCTTTTCTGCCTTCTGTGAGAGGTGAACTAGTAAAAAAACCATCTTCCTTTTCCCAACTTTCATGGCATGATGAGCTTCCCCAACAGCTGCCTCCAAACCAGCTTTTACTGGTGAAGGGACTAGTAATCTACTTTCACCTGCTTTCACTAAATTGGATAAAGTAAATCTCAAAAAACAAAAAAGACCTTTTCCCAACAGCATTATTTACATCAATTAACTAAGCAGTTTAGCTTAGCCCACCATTTAAGTGCTCAGTACTTCCTAAGGTCATAAAAAAGAATGAACTCATGTCCTTTGCAGGGACATGGATGAAGCTGGAAACCATCTTTCTCAGCAAACTAACGCAGGAACAGAAAACCAAACACCACATGTTCTTACTCATAAGTGGGAGTTGAACAATGAGAACACATGGACACAGGGAGGGGAACATCACACACCAGAGTGTGTCAGGGGGTAGGGGGCAAGGGGAGGGAGGGAGAGCATTAAGAGAAATACCTAATGTAGATGACAGGTTGATGGGTGCAGCAAACCACCATGGCACATGTATACCTATGTAACAAACCTGCACGTTCTGCATATGTATGCCAGAACTTAAAGTATAATAATTTAAAAAAGATCAATACTAATAAAAAAAAAGATCTGTTATTTTACAGGATAATTTCTCAAAATGTTTGTTACACTTACTCTTAATGAACTGAGGCTTGGATCTTTTGGTCCAGCATCTTATCTTAGAAGCAAGCAGGATTGAGTGTATCTTCTATTCTACTGACCACCATTGTACGTGCTTTCACTAAGGGAAAAGCAAAGTCCTTTGCAGTTCTTTTTGGTTCTCAATTTTATGGGGAGGAAATAGCTGCAGAGTCGTGCAGCTACCACATGTATCTACTCATTCAATGAGCATTCATGTTGAGGACTGCCCAATGCCACAGTCCTGAAAACAAAGACTGAAAAACCTGGTCCCTGCCTGCAGAAAAGTGGCTTCCCAAACCAAACTATGCCTCAGAGTTCCCTGGAGCATTTATTAAAAACACAGATTTCAGGCTGGGCACAGTGGCTCACGCCTGTAATCCCAGCACTTTGGGAGGCCAAGGCAGGCGGAACTCCTGAGATCAAGAGTTAGAGACCAGCCTGGTCAACATGGTGAAACCCTGTCTCTACTGAAAATACAAAAATTAGTCAGGCATGGTGGTATGTGCTGGAGTCCCAGCTAGTCAGGAGGCTGAGGCAGGAGAATCACTTGAACCTAGGAGGCGGAGGCTGCAGTGAACCGAGATTGTGCCACTGCACTCCAGCCTGGGTTCAGAGTGAGACCCTGTCTCAAAAAATAAATAAATAAAAATAAAAATACAGATTCCAGATTCTCACATGATTCTCCAGAGGTGCCATCTCCAAAAATGTTTTAACAGAGGTCCCAGTGGATTCTTACACAACCAAATTTAGTGATCGCTATAAGACAAATATCTGTATCAATGGAAATAGGAGGAAAGAAACATTCAGGACAATGGAAAGGATCCTTTGTTAGCCCTTCATATGAGGTTCTGTGAAAGAGAAAACGGGCTTCTCAGTCAGAGTCCAGTCAGGAGACAGGAGTCATACTAGTTACTGGAACAGAAGGAATTTAGTGTAAAAAATATTTTATGCTATATTTTCTTTTATATTGACAGAATAACTGTATATGTTTATGGGATACATGGTGATGTATTTTTAACAGGTTATAAAGGTGATAACTAGGTAACTGCAAGAAGATAAACAAAACTCTAAGGTATCACAGAAGTAGTCCTTGCAGGAAGCAGCTGCCACCAGAGACTGGGGCACCAAGAGAAGAGACTGGAATTATTGAAACTCAGACACGGGCCGTGTGCAGTGGCTCATGCCTGTAATCCCAGTACTTTGGAGGCCAAAGTGATCAACTGAGCGATCGACTGATCCCAATCAACGGAGGTCGGGAGTTCCAGACCAGCCTGACCAACATGGAGAAACTCTATCTCTACTAAAAACACAAAATTAGCTGGGCATGGTGGCACATGCCTGTAATCCCAGCTACTCAGGAGGCTGAGGCAGGAGAATCACTTGAACCCAGGAGGCAGAGGTTGCAGTGAGCCAAGATCACACCATGGCACTCCAGCCTGGGCAACAAGAGCAAAACTCTGTAAAAAAAAAAAAAAAACACTCAGAAACTCAGAGGAGAGTTCCTCTAAGTCTGGGACCCAAATCTCTGAGGAGAGGGGACAGCTAGCCAGCTGGTGCCGGTGTTAGAGTCTCTGATGAGACTGGTTTTGTGAGCTTAGGAAAAACTATAGGCTGGACCTGGGATGAAGAAGCTTGTTAAGAACATGCTTGCAGCATCAGGAAGCCAACAGAAAGAAGCAGGTCCCTACTTCCTCTTCCCACTTCATGGTCTCCCACTAGTGCCCCTTATGGACTGAGCCTCACAGGGAGCAGCTGGCACTGCAGAAATGTGAGTCTCAGTCCCAGCATCACAAAGCTGAATACAGAAAGTTGGGTTTGGAGCCAAGAGACTGTAATTTAGTAGCTGCGCAGTGGATGAAAAAAGAAAGGGCAATTTATTAGGCAAGCATCATGCTTTACAAATCCTTTACAAGTGGAATTTTATTCAAGTCTCATAATCCTTTGAGGAGGAAGCCCAGAGACGTCAATTCATCCATGAAAGGTCACACAGAAGTAACCAGTGGAGCTGGATGACCCTATTACATGAGTTGGCTTCAGCTTTGAGTCACAGAGGACTCAAATTAAGATGTTGTCTTCCCTTTCCTAGTTCTTTTCCCTGGAACTGGCTTTCATTCCACTCTGCCCTCCAGAGGGGCTGCTCCCCAGATATAATTTAGTTACATAAGAGGTAAGTTTTCCTCTTCTGATTTTCTAAGTTTACCAGGTGTATTAGTCAGGATTCTTCAGAGAGACAGAACCAATAGGATAGATGACTAAATGGATAGATGACAGATAGATAGATTATGATAGATATAACAGACAATATTGTAGATAGATAGATACACAGATTGATGATAGACAATGATAGACATAATAGATTATATTATAGATATATAGATAGATGATAGATGATAAGAGATATAATAGATGATATGATAGATAGATAGATAGATAGATAGATAAAGAGGGGGTTTATTAGGGGAACTGGCTCACGTGATTACAGAGGCTGAGAAGTTCCACAACAGGCCATCTGCAAGCTGGAGACTTGGGATGCTGGTTGTGTGGTTCAGTCCAAGTCCAAGAGGCCCAGAACAAGGAAAGCCAAAGGTGTTGACATGACTTCTATTTTGAAACATTCTCTTCTGTTGGCTTCCAAGACTAGGATGTGGATGTAAGTCCATTTTACCTTCCAGATCTTCATCAGTGAGGGCTCTTTAGTTGCAAGCAACAAAAACAAACACTGGGTATAAAATAAACTTTTCAGGTTTTAAAGTAGCACGTGGCATGTGGTTGATCCAATAACAAGTTCAACTCCCAGCCCCTCTCTGTATCCACAGTTTTTGTGACTTTGCAGATGCTCTCACTTGCTTTGGCCAATGAAATGCTAGCTGTAGTGATACAAACAGGAGCTTGGAAAGGCCCTGGCACTCCCCACTCTTTCTCTTGCTCCTCTGCCTGCATCCTGAGAACACGCCCTGCTAACTTGCTGGAGGATGCCATGTTGAACACAGCTGAGTCACCCCAGCTGTCCCAGTGAAGGTTATCCTAGCCCAGCTAACCCAATTCCCAGTTGACACCCTGCAAATGTGATAGGGTCCAGCTAAGACCAGATTCTTGAGTGAACCTAACCAAGACCCAAAAACCCACTTGGTGTTCCACATATTCATAAATAAATGCTTAGTGTTTTAAGTCACTAGATTGGGTGATGGTTTGTCACACAGCATTCTTGTGGCAATAAATAACTGATATATGACATCAAGGCAAAGCTGAAGAAGTAGGCCCCCAAAAGGATAGGAAAAAGGCAGCATGAAGGATCCATAGGTAGGAACTAGTCAACAAATTCCTGTCCACTGTCTACTGTCCTCAGAATAAACCAGCTCTACTTTTTTTCCTTTGTTTTTGTTTGTTTGTTTGTTGTTGTTTTGTTTTGAGACAGAGTTTCACTCTTGTTGCCCAAGCTGGAGTGCAATGATGCGATCTGCAACCTCTACCTCCCGGGTTCAAGCGATTCTCCTCTCTCAGCCTCCCGAGTAGCTGGGATTACAGGTGCGTGCCACCACGCCTGGCTAATTTTTTGTGTTTTTAGTAGAGATGGAGTTTCACCATGTTGGCCAGGCTGGTCTCAAACTCCTGACCTCAGGTGACCCACCCACCTCAGCCTCCCAAAGTGCTGGGATTACAGGCGTGAGCCACCACGCCCGGCCTCTTTTCTCTTCTTTTTTCCTTGGGATTGGGAGGGTTCCTCCTGTCATTCTTCTCAACAGTTAAACCCCAGAGAAACACTCTTACTGGCCCAGCTTAGGACCTGGACCCTCCTCCAGCACCTTGACTGACAACCCCACCAAAACCACATGCCATGGGAAAGGGATGGTTTCCTAAAGAAATACTGAAGGGCAGTTAGCAAAAAATGGGCATGAATTCTGGGCAGGCAGGAGCAACAGAAGTCCACTACAAGCTCTGGCTCTTCCTCCAGGTTTTATAACATCCACTTTGTTTGTGAGCCAGAACACTAGAAGTGCTGGCCAGTATTTGGTGACAGACGGAGCATCCAAAAGCTTCTTGAACAATTGGAATCATGGCACAAAGCTAGCAAGATGAAATTCAATGCAGATTAATGGGAAGGCCTATATTTGAGCCCAAAGGAAATAACAGGTGGTAGAGGATAAGGTGTTGACACTTAGTGATGGCTTGTGTAGAAAAGACTATAAACTTGAAATAAGTCAACAGTGGGAGAAGATGGCCAAGGAGCACAGATTGATGCTCGAATGGCCAATGAGGGCACATTGATGCTGGAATGGCCAAGGAGGGTGGATTGATGCTGGACCAAAAAAAGGATTAGGGAACTGCTGTAGTTTGGATGTTTGAACTCTCCAAATCTCAGGGTGAAGTTTTATTTCCAATGTTGGAGGTACGAGGTGGTTGGGTCATGGGGACAGATCCCTCATGAATAGATGAATGGCCTCCATGCAGGGGAGGAGGAGGAGGGGGAGTGAGTTCTTGCTCTGTTAGTTCCCATGAGAGCTGGTTATTTAAAAAAGAGCCTGGCCCCTCCCTCCCCTCTCTCTTGCCTCCTGTCTCACTGTGTGGTCTCTGCACACACCAGTTCCCTTTCCCTTGCACCATGAGTGGAAGCAGTCTGAGCCTCTCGCCAGAAGCAAATGCTGGCGTCGTGCTTCTTGTACATGCTTCTTGTGCCACGAGCCAAATAAACCTCTTTTCTTTCTTCTCCTTTTTTTTTTTTTTTTTTTTCTGAGACGGAGTCTGGCTTTGTCCCCCAGGCTGGAGGGCAGTGGCATGATCTCGGCTCACTGCAAGCTCCGCCTCCCAGGTTCACGCCTTTCTCCTATCTCAGCCTCCTGAGTAGCTGGGACTACAGGCGCCCGCCACCATGTTCCGGCTTACTTTTTTTCTTTTTGTATTTTTAGTAGACACAGGGTTTCACCGTGTTAGCCAGGATGGTCTGGATCTCCTGACCTCGTGATCCGCCCACCTCAGCCTCCTGAAGTGCTGGGATTACAGGTGTGAGGCACCGCGTCCAGCTAAACCTCTTTTCTTTATCAATTACCCAGCCTCTGGGATTCCTGTACAGCAACACAAATGGACCAAGGCAGAAACAGTGCTCTCCTCTTGAGCACTAGCCTTTAGTTCTGTGTGGCTCACTTGGAATAATAATCGCCCAAGATGGATTGAGAACCTACTGTACACCAGGCACTGTGCTATGTGCTTTACCCAGATTGTCTCAGCAAATCAACACAAGCACACAGTGTTATTATTGCCATCTTACAGGTGAGGTATGTGAAGCAAACAGAGGTTACATAACTTGCCCAAGGTCACACAGCTTTAATGAAGCCAGCTTTGGACCCAGACAAACTTACCACACTTAAAACCACTAGCTAGGCTGGCTTTCGGGAAGTGGGACAACGACGCTCTGTTTTCACGTGGGAGGCAGCGGGGAAAGAGTACTTACTTTGTGCTACAAACTTGCTAGGAGCTTTAATGTGCACTAACTCAGACCCTCCTGGATGATAAGTATTTGATTCTGCATTGTAAACATGAGGCTTCCTAGGAAAAGAACTAGGGCATCATTGGATCAGTAGCTGAAGAAATTAGTGCACTTTCGCCTAAATGAAACAGAATTTAGGACACATTTGGGAGAGGGGCAAATATTTGAAGGTTGTTAGGATTATATTTGTTTTGTTTTGTTTCAGGAGGATGGAGTTAGGACAACAGATAGAATTTATAGCAACATAGCCTTGTCTGAAAGTTTATAAAGGTTTTTCTGATATGGATTACCAATTCGTGTAATCATACTAAATATAATAATACAAATACTATACCATTTACTGAGCATTCATTATGTGCTAACAATGTCACATCGTGATATATAAAGCCAGTTTAGTAATAAAATCACAATAACAGTTGTAATTAAGTATTTACACCAGTCACTGTGCAACAACTTTAAATGGTAGATGCTATTACTATCTTTATTTTATAAATGATAAAACAAAGCACGGAGAAACTGAGTAAAAAGGTCACACAGCTAGCAAGAGGTCGAATCTGTAGGTGAATTCAAACTGCCTGACGCTAGATCAGAGTTCCTAACAAACATTGCTTCACTGTTCCCCCAAGGAAAGTGATGAGGAATGCTGGACGGATTGTTGGGAAACACTAGAGTTCCAGCAGCATTCAGTGTGGGATTGTCCTGGCGGAAATCTAAGGCTCCTCCCACCCTGGGAATCTAAAGACCAGGAGAGACCTGGGCGAATGAGAACAGATGAACTTACACCAATGGGCTGTGCAGGGGCTCCTCCCCCAGCCCCCTGGGTCCAGACTCCGATGCTCCGTGCACAAAAGCTCCAGACCTGCTGAGACCAATGTGCATGTGTTTTATTAAAAGGAAGTGTTTACCCGGCCTGCTTCTGGCAGGGCTGCGGCAGCAGTTTATTAGGACTTCATTTGGAATGTAAATTGATGCCGGTTTATAAAAAGGCTCTGCAGAGCAGCTCCTTCGGGACGGCCCCAATCCGCAGCACGGGGCAGGCGAGGCTTTAACTAAATCATTGATTTCCCTCCGGAAGGAGCAGTCCAGAGATGAGCCACTCATTTTGCTGCTTAGCTGCTGTCTTCTCGGCACCTGGAGGGCAAAGGTGGCAAGATTCCCCCTTACCTCCTGTCTCCATCTCTGCACACACACACACACACACACACACACCCCGCTAACTTCTCTGAGTGCCTATACCATTTTGGTGCATTGACTCTACAAGGCCAGTAAGGTCTGAAGATTACCCGGCTCCACGGGGCATTTGAAAGCATGCTGCCTGTTGGTCGTGCGGGTGTTTTAGGTACAGTGTGTGGTGGGGATGGCAAGCCTCATCTCCAGCGTCAAATAGCTTTGGGTCCAAAGGTGACCTTGGGCATGGGTTGCCAGATTCAGCAACTAAAAATACAGAATACACAGTTAAATTTGAATTTCAAATAAACAATGAATAATTTTTCAGTATAAGTATGGGACATGTTTAATTGAAATTTGAATTTCATCTGGCGGCACTACCATGGGCAGGGGATGGTTCTTTCAGCCTTAGTTTCCTCATCTTGTAAAATCTCCTGATTCTTAGGAGGATCATGCAAGATAATGTCTATAAAGTACTTAACGCAATGTCTAGCATGTTGTCAGTGCTTGACAAATGTTATCTGCTATGTTATTATTACTGTTATATTTTTATATAATCTAATCTGCAGCCCGCTGTGGTCATTTGTTTACATCTTTATTATTAGACTGTGAACTTCTAGACTCACTAGAATACCAAGTCTATCCTAATTTTTATATTCCTAAAGTGTAGAGAGTTCCTGGAACAAATTAGGTTTATATGCTAAATAATTTAATTGATTGTGAGTTTAACTGTTGCAAAAATCAAGAGCCAGTGAGTGAAAAACAGTGATCCTAGAAATATTTACTCCAAAAGTCAAAATATCCAACTTTTAAAAGAAACAGAAAGATTTCCTTTCAGATGACATACATTTATAGTATCACAGTTAAGATATTATAGACTCCTGAGATCATCTGCCATGGTTCAACTTCTGATTTCGCCTCTTCTCTGCGGTTCTCAGTCTCCTCATCTGTAAAATGGGGATAATAATGGTAGCCATCTCATAAAATTTCATGCACATTCACACATGTAGAATGCTTATCACACTGTCAGGCACACAGAACTTGATGCTCTATGCATGGTGGCTATTAATTCATGCCAGCTCTTGCCCTGTGTTGCTAGGAAGAAATTGGCAGGAAGACAGGTAGCA
The DNA here is from genome assembly GCF_009764315.1 of Trachypithecus francoisi. NCBI lineage: Eukaryota > Metazoa > Chordata > Mammalia > Primates > Cercopithecidae > Trachypithecus > Trachypithecus francoisi. The sequence goes on from NW_022681455.1 coordinate 76,270,840, forward strand.
CAGGAAGGAGAGGGCACAGTGGAAGTGGGGGAACTACAGGATCTGTTTGTCCAAAATCTAGAGGCCATAGCAGGGATGGCCCAACTATGTCCTCAGAGGGAAACCAGAGACTGCCTTAAGCAGGCCCGAATAATGAACACGTTGTGCTGACAGCAGAGGCCCATGACACCTATCGCCATCTGATATATTTGCTTAGTGTCTATCTCCCCCTACAAGAAAGTAAACTCAATGGTAGAAGAAAGTTTTTTTTAATTTTTGTTTGCTTACTGGAATATTCTAAAATAACATTGGGCACAAAGGGGGTGTATCAGTTGGTTACTGCCACAGTCACCATGCTGCATAACAAACTACCCCAAAGCTCAATGATTTATTCATCGAACATTTGTTCTCAAGCTCATGAATCTGCAGGCCAACAGGAGTTCAGGTTACCCAGGAAGCTCTGCTTCAGGCTGCAGCTCAGTCTTGCTTGGCTCCAGGCTATGCATGAGGTCAGGTCTGACCAAGTGTACTTGTACTGGGGGCACAGGAAAAGGGGGCAGCAGTTATGTGGGAGAAAGCTCTTGTCATGGTGAATCACTGGACACAGTCAAATGCAGTCACATCAATGGTGCAACTGAGTACAGAACCTGAGCTTACATCATATCTGCTACTTTCTCATTGGCAAGTCACATGGTCAAGTTCAACATCAATGAGGTGGAAAAGTAAACTCCCCTGCAACAGAGGGAGGCAGATGAGAGTAAATGATACTCCCTAATATCACAGTAGATGCACAAGAAGTATTTGTTGGATGAATGAGCTAACTTTAGAGGTAAAAGAAAATTCCATTCCCTCCTTCCTTACCTACAGGACTTCTCTTTTCATTATTTGCTAACTCTATTTCTTCTTCCACCCTTACCCTACGTCCTCTGTAGACATTCTCATCTCACACTCAAAGGGAGGGAAGAAGGAAAGGGGAGATGAGAGAGGAAAGAAAGGAAAATTAAAATACAAAATCTCTCACAACCTTACTTTATTGTCCTTCCCTTCACAATGATTGTTTATAAAGATTTGCAATCTAAAACATTGACAAGCTGTACATTTCACCCACCAGATTGACAAAAACAAAGACTTTGATAGAACAAGATATCCCAAGGGTGTGCAGTCATAAGCATACACATTCCTGGTAATGAGGCAGCCTCTTTGGAGAGAAATCTGAAAATACCTCTCAGAATTTAAAATACACTTACCAACAGACTCAGCAATTCTCCTTCTAGGAATTTATCCAACAAAAACCTGTACATGAGTATTTTTTAAGATTGTGGAATAACGGTCATTGCAACAATATTTGCAAGAATAAAAAGTTATCCATAGTATGACGTGGCCATATAGTAATATACTACTTAGGCAATGAAAGAATAAAGTTGATTTATATGTTGTGATTTAGAAAGTTCTCCAAGGTATATTAAGTTGGAGGGGGGCGTTGAACAGTGCAAAGACTGTGCTGTTGTGAGTGTATATGTTACATAGGCCGTTTCCACAAGGATGGATGAGAAACTCCTTACAGCGGTTGCCTCTTGGGGAGAGAACTGGAGAAGAAGGAGGTTTCTGGAATGACAGACAACTTTTCATTTTATGGCATTTTGTTTTATTGACTATTGTGCCATATGCATTAATTACTGTTTTAACTTTTAAAGTACTGTTAAAAATATTTGGGGACCAACCAAAAATATTTTAAACACTTTTTTCTAGTTAGAAAATAATATATTCTGAGTGAGTGTTATTAAAAAGTCAAAAAATACAACAGATGTCAGCGAGGATGCAGATAAAAGGAAATGCTTATACGCTATTGGTGGGAATGTAAATTAATGCAACCTCTATGGATAACGGTATGTAGACTTCTCAAAGAGTTAAAAATAGAACTACCATGCAATCCAGCAATCACTACTGGATATCTACCCAAAGAAAAAGAAATCAGTACATAAAAAAGATATCTGCACTCATGTTTATCACAGCACTATTAACAATAGCAAAGATAGAGAATCAACCTGAGTGTCCATCAATGGATGATTGGATAAAGAAAGTGTGATACATATATAGCTATAAAAAAGAATGAAATCGTGTCCTTTGCAGCAACAAAGATGGAATTGAAAGCCATTATACTAGTTGAAATAACTCAGAAAGAGAAAGTCAAATACCACATGTTCTCACTCATAAGTGGGGGCTAAACAGTGGGTCCACATGGACACACGGAGTGAAATCATAGACATTGGAGACTCAAAAAGTTTGAGTGGGGAGGCAGGTGAGGAATGAGAAATTACCTGTTGGGTACAATATACACTATTCAGGTGATGGTTACATCAAAAGCCCACATTTCACCACTACACAGTATCTCCATGTAACAAAATTTCATTTGTACCACCTAAATAAACTCTAATAATAAGAACACATTCTGACAAAGGAAAACAATGCAAAATGATTTTTTAAAACAAGAAAAGAAAAGGCACTAGTTAGAACCATTGGGGTCAGGTACACTGGTTTATGCCTGTAACCCCAGCACTTTGGGAGGCTGAGGCAGACAAATCACTGAGGCCAGGAATTCAAGACCCAGTATAACCATTGGTAACATTTTGGTTGATATTCTACTATTTCTTTATATATGTTTTTTGAGACCAGGTCTCACTATGTTGCCTAGGCTGGCCTTGAACTCCTGGACTCAAGTGACTCTGCCTCAGCCTCCGGAGTAGCTGGGACTATAGGCACGTGCCACTGTGCCTGGCTTCTACTATTTCTTTTTCAAAGCACATAAGCTTTTTTCTAGAAAATGCTAATATTTGTAAATTTTTTAAAAATTAACCATATATTGGTCACAGTTTCTCACATCATTAAAATAAACTTCTAAATCAGTGGTCCCCAACCTTTTTGGCACCAAGGATCAGTTTCATGGAAGACAATTTTTCCATGGACTGGGGAAGGGTTGGGGGAGGATTCTCTGACGAAACTGCACCTCAGATTATCAGGCATTGGATCCTCATAAGGAGTGTGCAACCTAGATCCCTCACATCCACAGTTTACAGCAGGGTTTGCCCTCCTATGACAATCTGATGCTTCTGATGATGGACAGGGACGGAGCTCAGGTGGTAGCGCTCATTCACCTGCCACTCAACTCCTGCTATGCAGCCCGGTACTGGTCCTGGGGGTTGGGGACCCCTGTTCTAAACCATGATGGTCACAGTAGGGATATCGTATAGTGTAATTTACTTAGACCCTTACTGTTGGACATTTGGTTGTTCCAGATTTTTTAAGTGTTATAAATAATGTGGCAGTAAACATCTTGTATGTGCATCTCGGATTATTTCCCCAGTGAAAATTATTTGCTGTGAATTTCTGGGTCAAGAACTAGATGTATCTGTTTTAATCTACATTAACACAGAAAAAAATGTTTATGTTAAGAAAAAACAAGATGAAATAACATGATTCATTTTTGCATATGTATGAAGAAAATATACACACAATACACAGTTTATATATGTACATATATCTCTATGTATATACCTATGTGTGTATCTGTATATAGATATAGATATCTATGCCTCAGCTGCGGGGAACATTAGCCACTAACAGCTCTCAGCTGAAACACTCCCCAAGAATTGTCCTCAGCTGAGAGCAGCCTCACCCAGGGTCACACACCCTTCCTGGGGATATCTACATCCAATAACTGGTCCTTTTCCCTAATCCCAGTTCCCAAATTTTCCCAGGATCACCCGAAGCCCCTGTTGCAACTGCATCACAGCCCAATTTCTCCCTCTGCCAGGCCTGCTTTCCTCCCTCCCCGAGGGGTGTGATTCCAAGGGTACTCCCTAGTAAACTGTACGCGAATTCCTCTCTTAGAGTCCACTTTCCAGGTTAACCAGACTACAACATGTAAAAGGAACACTTACTAATTGGGCAATGAGTAAAACTTTTAGTTAAAAAATTGTTTTTCTTTAAAAATACCCTCCTGGTTTGGGTCTAGATGACCTTCCACTATGAGAAATTGTCCGCTCTCCAAAGTGACCAGTGATGTAATATGATATCTGTTCCCCAGGTCACACTGGGAAAAGTACTGAAGGCAATTAATCAATTAGTCTTTTCATCTTCCAATAAATCCCCTCCCAGTGGTGCCTGACCCTGACCAGCTGACATTTCCATAACCCACTTACCATCTTACGTGTGTTAAATGACTTCTTGTTGTCCTAAACTTGGAGATTTTAATCTCGTGTATTAAGCCAACAGGGCCCAGTAATTCCCTGAATGCATTTTTATTGACTTTGTAAATCAGACTTCCCCACGTCAGGGACTGTGACCAGGAAAGAGGTGTTTGTCTGTGAAATTGGCTGGACACAGACCATTGACTGTGATGATAACCAGTGATTTGTGAGGCCAGATAGACAAACCACATGCACTAAGCAGATTAAAATATAACGAAACAAAAAGATTCCATTACCAGGAATACTGTCAAAGGGCAGCAGGATGTTTGTGATAAAAGACAGAAAACAAACTAATTCCCAGTCTGGAAGGAAGCCCAAAATAGCACTTTGCTGTCTCTTCAGTCCACCAAAGAGAAAGTGTGGGAATGCTAAACACAGCTAAGTAAACCAATTTCTGAAAGCTCTTTAGCAAAAGTCAGAGAAAGCTTGGCTCTCTCCCTACCTGGGCTCTTCTTATTTACAAGGTTGTTCACATCTCCTTGCCTTCTGTGACAGGAATTGTTTACAAAAAGGTGCAGTAACAATTTTAAACAAGTTCAAAGAAGGACACTTTTCTGCGGGTCTCCCTCTCACTGAAGATAAAAATCAAATACAATCCAAGTAGTCTGTCACTAGTTCTGACTTCATCTTTTGTTATTCCCACTCTTAACCCACTCGTTGCCAGCCACATTGGCCTCTTGGCTATTATTCCACTAACACTAGCACATTCTGGCCTCAGGGTCTTTGAACTTGCTGTTCCTCTTGCCTGTCATGCTCTTCCCACAGACAGCTCCAACTCTACCTTACTCACTTCGCTCTGATAAATGCAATGTCAGTTGATTTTGTCATTGTGCAAACATCATCGAGTGTACTTACGCAAACCTAGATGGTAGAGCCTCCTACACATCTAGGCTACATGGTAAATAGCCAATTGCTCCTAGGCTAAAAACCTGCACAGCATGTTGTGGTACTGAATACTGTAGGCAACTGTAACACAATGGTAAGTATTTGTGTATCTAACCAAAGAAAATGTGCGGTAAAAATACGGTATTATAATCTTATGGGACTATCATCATACACACGCCGTCTGTCATTGACTGAGACATTGTTATGCAACACATGACTGTATTTATTGTGAACTGATATCATATTATAATATTTGTATGCTTGCTTGTTTATTTTAAGCCTTATTCCTCCAGAGAAGAGAATTCTTTGTCTCTTTTGTTCACTGCTATATCCCCAGTGCCTAGCACAGTAAATGCTCAAATATTTGTTGAATAAATGAATTAGGTATTTTTTACTTCCTTTTCTTTTATCTCCATCTAAATGGCCTAATTCATTCACATATTTGTTCAATAAATATTTGTTGAGGACCTACAATAAGCCAGGCATTGTGCTGAGTGCTGGCTCTTATAAGGATTGTACGATGATATTTACAAAACTATAATGCTCTGTCAAAATTTAAGGTGCAACTTGGTAACAGTGTCCAAGACAGTTGTTGAAGAGAATTGTATTTGTATCTTTTTGCTAGACTAAACAAGAAGACAAGTATCCTACATTTAATGACAAAATGATTATCCACAACTGCTTAACCTCCTCCTCTGGATTAACTGTTCACACTCTATTACATCCTGGACCTTGTCATGCCTGTATCATCTCTGATAATAACTTCTGGTCTTTCCAAAGCAGAGGCTGCTGACTGTCCATCACTGCTAATTCTCTGCAGATACTTGACTGCTTAGCTGAGATGACATCTACACTTCCCAGCATCCCTTGCAGGTGGTGCCTACATGTGACTAATTCCTGCTCAATGGATGTGAGCTCAAGTGACATGTACACTTTTCAGTTGTTTAGACCAGCACTGTCCAACAGAAATATAACATGAGCCACATACATAATTTTGAATTTTCCAGTAGCTGTATTTTTTTTTATTATACTTTAAGTTCTAGGGTACATGTGCATAACGTTTATATCATGTATAACTCCCCAATGCAATCCCTCCCTCCTCCCCCCTCCCCATGATAGGCCCCAGTGTGTGATGTTCCCCTTCCCGAGTCCAAGTGATCTCATTGTTCAGTTCCCACCTATGAGTGAGAACATGCGGTGTTTGGTTTTCTCTTCTTGTGATAGTTTGCTAAGAATGATGGTTTCCAGCTGCATCCATGTCCCTACAAAGGACGCAAACTCATCCTTTTTGATGGCTGCATAGTATTCCATGGTGTATATGTGCCACATTTTCTTAATCCAGTCTGTCACAGATGGACATTTGGGTTGATTCCGTAGCTGTATTTTTTAAAAGTGAAAAGAAACAAGGGAAATTAACTTTAATAATATATTTTATTTAACCAAAAATATCCAAAATATTATCATTTCAACATGTAAGCAATGTAAGAAAGTATTAAACAGATACCTTACGTTGTTTTCTTCCACACTCAGTCTTCAAAATCGAGGGGGTATTTTACACTCACAGCGCATTTCAATGAAGATGCTACATTTTCATCAGAAATAGTTGATCTAGGCTGGGCACCGTGGCTCATGTCTGTAATCCCAGCACTTTGGGAGGCCAAGGCAGGTGGATTACCTGAGGCCAGGAGTTCGAGACCAGCCTGGGCAACATGAGGAAACCCCATTTCTACAAAAAAATACAAAAATTAGCTGGGCATGGTGGCACACATCTGTGGTCCCAGCTCCTAGGGAGGTTGAGGTGGAAGGATCACCTGAGCCCAGGAGGTCAAAGCTGCAGTGCTCTGCAATTGTGTCACTGCACTCCAGCCTGAGTGACAGAGCAAGTCCCTGTCTCAAAAGGAAAGGAAAGGAAAGGAAAGGAAAGGAAAGGAAAGGAAGGAAAGAAAGGAAGAGAAAGAGAGAAAGAGAAGGAGGAAAAAAGGAAAGAAGGAAGGAAGGAAGGAAGGAAAAAAGGGAGGGAGGGAGGGAAAGAGGGAGGGTGGGAGGGAGGGAGAAAGGAAGAGTTGATTTGTATTTCAGTTTTACAAAATTTGTAGTTGATTCAATATATCCAAGTTATTGAAACATACTTAAAAGCTTTACAATAACTGAATGGAGTATGATTTTTCAAAATTTAAATTTAAACTAATTAGAATGAAATTAAATACAAAATTCACTTCCTCATTCTCAATTGCCATATTTCAAGTGCGCAATAGCCACAGATGGCCACCATGGCAGACAGCCCAGGTGCAGATCCTAGAAAAGGTAGCCATGCACTGCTCTGTGCAATCCTTCTTCCCATTGGCTGGGAGATGCTAACAACTGGAAGAGCTGGGCTAGAGATGGAAGCTATGTACTGGGGTTGGCAAAGCCTTCTCACCCACCTCTGAACTGTTATATGGGAAGAAATAAACTTCCATTCTGTTTAAACCTCTATATTTTCTGGTCCTTTTGTTGCGGCAGCTTCTCCTATACCTTCCATAATACACCTTCCAGCACTTCTGTTTCAACTGTTTCTTAAGCCCCCTGGAGATTTCCAATACCTCCCACTCCCAAACCTTTATCTTGGCTTGATCTCTAAAAGCAATAATTATTGGTAGTAATATCATCAGTACTAGTATTTCCCAGCCTACACTTCCTTTAGATTACTTCAATCACTCCACAGTATTTCAGCCACTATCTCAAAAATTGCTCGGCCTCAGGCTCCAATGGAGTAGAGATTGCCCGGGTTTGAATTGAGGCTCCACCACCTTGATGGTCAATTTCATGCATCTATTTGACTGGTCTATGGGGTGCTCAGACATTTGTCAAGCATTATTCTACAAGTGTCTGTGAGGGTGTTTCTGATGAGACTGACATTTGAATAGGTAAACTGAGTAAAGCAGATTTGCCTCCCTAATGTGGGTGGGCCTTGTCCAATCAGTTTAAGGCAGAAATAGAATAGAAAGGCTGGCATTTCCACAAGTGAGAGGGAATTCTTTCTGCTTGACAGCTTTTTCAATGGAACATTGGTTCTTTCCTATCTTCAGACTGAAAGCGCAGCATGGGCTCTTTCTGGCTATAAAGATTACCATCGTTCAGACTGTAACTACACCATCAGCTCTCCTGGATCTCCAGCTTGCTAATTGCAGATCTCAGAACTTGTCAGCCTCCATAATCACATGAGCCAATTCTGAATGAATGAATGAATATCCTATTGGTTCTGTTGTTTCTCTAGAGAACCCTGATTAACACTGACTACTCACTATGTAACCTCTCTGTGCCTCAGTTTTCTTGTTTTTTAAATGGGGAAAATAATAATCCACTACTAAATGTTAGTTATCATTGTTGTTGCTGTTATTATTATAACATACTGCCAAGCATTGCTAGGGGAAAAGCATACATCATACAAGCATAAATGTGGAGACTTCAAATTCAACTCCAGTTTCGCTGGGTCCCTCAGCATTCAGGGAAATCCTTCTTTTTTTTTATTTGAAATCGAGATAATTTAATTTATGAAGTTGTGTATACAGATGTTAGAAGAGCTGATAAGCCTTAGGTAAGAGGAGAAGTTTTTGCCATCCTTTCACTGCAGGGGGAAAAGCAGAAGGCAGAGTTACTGGATGGGAATAAATGAGGACAAACCGGAACTGCATGGAGGGACCCGGAGTCATGGAAGAGAATAGCTGCTGATGGAAACCACACTTAAAGCACAGAAAAAAAAGGGAGAAATACTCACCTTTTTGCCTTATACTGCCTTCCAAGCTCCAGCCAGTTCTTAATAGGGGCCATATGCTGCCAAAATTTAGCTGACAAGGTAGCCTCGGAAATACTACCTGCAGGGGTGAAGACCTGCCGTACACATAGAGCAAGGGAATCACAAAGAATGGATCAGGAAGCACAAGGCCATGTACTATGTAGGCATACAATAGTTGTCTCACACTGAGCACACGCAAAACCTAACTGCTGATGTTATCAATGATCCTCCTTTGCTCACAATTAGTGCTGTCTCAGCGGAAACCTCATCTTTATTTTTTTTCCACCTTTTTTTTTTTTTTTTTTTGGTGTACTTTAAGTTCTGGGATACATGTGCGGAATGTGCAGGTTTGTCATATAGGAATACATGTGCCATGCTGGTTTGCTGCACCCATCAACCCGTCATCTACATTAGGTATTTCTCCTAATGCTATCCCTCCCTGGGAAATTCATTTATACTCTCCTTGTCATCTCCCTTTCCTGTACCCCTCAGCAGCTGGTGAGCTTGAAACCCATGTGATCACTTCTCTGTCCCCTAAGTTGGCCCCAGCCCCTTTGGATTGGACCCTGCCTTCTGTTTCGTAGAGAAAAGTATGGCTCACAGGCATGAACTTGTTAATTAATTTTGTTTCTTACCCTTATCCTTTCTACCTTGCGCCCTTTCCCTCCTTAGGGACACTCTTCCCGCATTAACTTTTTTTTTTTTTTCCTTTTTGAGACAGAGTTTTGCTCTGTCACCCAGGCTGGAGTGCAATGGCGCAATCTTGACTCACTGCAACCTCCGCCTCCCAGGTTCAAGCGATTCTTGTACCTCGGCCTCCAGAGTAGCTGGGATTACAGGTGTGTGCCACCACACCCAGCTAACTTTTGTATTTTTAAAAGTAGAGACAGGGTTTCACCATGTTGGCCAGGCTGGTCTCAAACTCCTGACGTCAAGTGATCCACCCACCTCAACCTCCCAAAGTGCTGGGATTACAGGCATGAGCCACTGCGACCTGTCCACTTTTCCTTCTTTCTTAGGTTCTAGCCTCTCCCTTTCCCATTGCTCCTTCTACTTTAACCAAAAATTAGGCCTGAGGCCGTCATATTGTTATAGGCATAGCTGTGTCCTACCTCTTCCTGGTGCCCGATTCTCCTTCTACCCCACCTGTCAAGCTCCCTCAAACCCTGGTCGCACCTGCCATTTCATAGATTTACTGCCACTCCCTCCAGAGCAGCTCCTGAAAGGAAATGAGCCATGCAGATTGTTGGGGGAGGAATATTCTAGACAGAGGGATCAAAATGCACAGGCTCGGAGGTGGGAGTGTGCTTGGGCTGGCTGAGGAACAAACATCCAGGCCAGTGTGGAACACAGTGAGTAAGGAGGAGTGTATTGGCGGTGAAACCCAGGCAGCAACTGTGGTCCAGATGTGGCAACAGGGAGTTGGCTTTGACTCTGAATGAAGTGGAGAGCTATGGGGGTGGTGGGGGTGGTGGGGGAGCTAGAATAGAAGTGGTGTGCTCTGACTTACGTTTTAAATGTCTCCTTTGGCAGAGAGGCAATAGCAGAAACAGGGAGAGACCCATCAGAAGGCAATTACAATAATGCAGGCAAGAGAAAACAGCTCAGACCAGAATGGAAGCATCACGGGCATCAAGAGATGCAGTCTAACTGGATATATTTTGAAGGCAGAGCCAAGAGAATCCTCTGGTTCTGTAGACATGGACTGTCCGAGAAAGAGAAACATGAAGGATGCCCCTGAGGCTTTGTCCTTCCTCGCCTGCTATCCACCCATCCTGCGGCCACCTGGCCTCTTTCCCCGGGGCTGTCATAAACGTCACATTTATAACAGCCTAAAATGTAAAACTCTAGCCTAAATATGTCCCCAGAATTGCAAAGGTAAATATATATAATAAGATAATCATAGCAGGAAGACAGGGAAGAGACAAAAAATGTGGCCGGGCACAGTGGCTCATGCCTGTAATCCCAGCACTTTGGGAACCAAGGCAGGCAGATCACCTGAGGTCAGGAGTTTGAGATCACCCTGGCCAACATGGTGAAACCCTGTCTCTACTAAAAATACAAAATTAGCCGGGCATGGTGGCGCATGCCTGTAATTCCAGCTACTGGGGAGACGGAGGCAGGAGAATCACTTGAAACCGGGAGGCGGAGGTTGCAGTGAGCAGAGATCCTGTGACCACACTCTAGCCTGGGAAACAAGAGTGAAACTCTGCCTCAAAAAAGAAAAAGGAATGTAGCGAAAAATCAGTTAAATCCTCATCCATCACAGCTGGCAGTCAATACATAATGTCCACAATTGATAAATCGAGAAACAACGGTTTTTGCATATTATGTAGAGATACGGAGGTAACTACTAGAAGAAATATTTTGGCCGGGTGCAGTGGCTCACACCTGTAATCCCAGCACTTTGGGAGGCCAAGGCGGGCAGAACACTTGAGGTCAGGAGTTCAAGACTAGCCTGCTCAACACAGTGAAATCCCATCTCTACTAAAAATACAAAAATTAGCCCAGCATGGTGGCATGTCCCTGTAATGCCAGCTACTCAGGAGGCTAAGGTGAGAGGATCACTTGAACTTGGGGGGCGGAGGTTGCAATGAATCATGATCAAGCCTCTGCACTCCAACCTGGGTGACAGAGCAAGGCTCCATCAAAAAAAAAAACACTATTTTGTATTGTTTTGTTCCCCCCTTTTTTTTTTTACAATGAACACGTATTATTTTCATTTAAAAATTTTTAAAAGCTCTTCTAGTCTAAGAATTCTTCAGCCCAAGTCTTGTCATATCCTCCTGTGTTTAACCAGTGGTTACATTTCTTTATTTGTTCAGCCTTTTTAAAATTCCCTTTGTTGGCATTATAACGTTGATCTTGCCATAAATTTTTTAAAGAGCTTCAGCAAAACAGAAACGCTTTAGGTCCCAAATGACACTGCCTGTAAACACTGTTTATAAGCTTGTTTCCTGTAACATTTTTTGAATAAAAGAGCTTAGAGTTTCAGATCAAATGAGCTGTTTGCATGTTTTGGGTTTTCTTTGACATAGCTCATGGCATGTCTGTGTGTGCTGAATTTGCAAACGTGACATGGAAACGATGACAGAGAACTAATTGGCATTGTTACCAATTATTAAGCTGCTTGTTAAATATTCATACAAAACAAAACCAATCTTGGATGGCTCCGTGTTTCCTAAAGCCCAAAGTGACTGGCTAAATGGTTTTGCAATCTGGACCTACAATCTTGTTCTATGTCACTTTACCAGTCATACCCTTCTCCTCCATTTCTGCTCACCCTAAGCCCTTGTCACTCTAGACAATAAGCACTTTCCACCCTGTAGGCTTTACCTGTGCAAGTTCCCCAGGCAATGTCTTCATTCAAGGCCTAACTAAAACATCACCTTGTAAGGGATCAGCCTTTCTAGTGTGAAACCTAGTGCCACTGTTCCCAGCCCAGGCTGGTTCCCTGGGCTTTTCTTCTATCAGGCTTTAGACTCTTGGGTCCCTTTATAACTGTCACCACCTATTCCATCCCCAAAGGCTGACCAATGATTGGGATCCTTGAGCGCTCCCTTTCTGTGCTGCCCCTGAATGTATTCATTCATTCATTCATTCATTTCATTCATTCATTCTACAAATCTTTATGGAGCACCTATGGTTTTGCTGGCACTGTGCTAAGCATTAAGACTACCATAGTGAGCAAGTTGCCAAAAACACAATCTAATGAGCAAGGTGGATGCTAAAGGAGAAATGACAACAGTGTCATGGGAACTTAAATAGAAGATGTACCATGTGCTGAGAGAATATATAAATCAGAATGACTAAATAGAGAAGCAGAGAGAGTTGAAAGGAAGTGACATTGTAGCTGGTGTCTCAACTCTGTGTAAGAATTTGGGAGGCCAGTGGGGGAGGGAGAAAAAAGACTGTCCCAGAAGAGTAGAGCATGTGCAAAAGTCCAGCATGGCTGGAGAAAGAGTGGGTGTGTGATCAGAGGGGTGCAGGGGTGAGGAAGCAGTGTCAGGAAATGGCAGAGAGACAAGCAAAGCCAGGTCATCAAAGGGTTTGTATTAAGTTGGTGCAAAAGTAATTGCAGTTTTTGCCAGCCATTACTTTTAAAAGCAATGGCATTGGTTCTGTTTATGTGATGAATTACATTTACTGATTTGCGTATGTTGAACCAGCCTTGCCTCCCAGGGATGAAGCTGACTTGATTGTGGTGGATAAGCTTTTTGATGTGCTGCTGGATTCTGGCCCATCAATGATAGACTGGATAAGAAATGTGGCACATATATACCATGGAATACTATGCAGGCATAAAAAAGAATGAGTTCATGTCCTTTGCGGTGACATGGATGAAGCTGGAAGCCATCATCCTCAGCAAACTAACGCATAAATAGAAAACCAAACACCAAATGTTCTCACTCATAAGTGAGAGTTGAATGGTGAGAACACACGGACACAGGGAGGGGAACATCACAAACCGGGGCCTGTTGAGGGGTGAGGGGCAAGGGGAGGGAGAGCATTAGGACAAATACCTAATGCATGCAGGGCTTAAAACCTAGATGGCAGGTTGACAGGTGCAGCAAACCACCATGGCACATGTATGCCTATGTAACAGACCTGCACGTTCTGCACATGTATCCCAGAACTTGAGGTAAAATTGAAAAAGAGAGAGAGAGAGAAGAAAGAGAGAGAGAAAGAAAGAAAGAAAGAAAGAGAAAGAAAGAAAGAAAGAAAGAAAGAAAGAAAGAAAGAAAGAAAGAAGAAAGAGAGAGAGAGAGGAGAGAGAGAGAGAGAGAGAGGAGGGAGGGAGGGAGGGAGGGAGGGAGGGAGGGAGGGAAGGGAAGAGAAGAGGGAGGAGGGAGGAGGGAGGGAAGGAAAGAAGGAAGGAAGGAAGGAAGGAAGGAAGAAGGAAGGAAGGAAGGAAGGAAAGAGCAAAACAGAACACTCCTTATTTAGTGAATATATTGTAATATATATATACAATTGTAAAATAAAATATAAGTAAGTCAGTTTTTGAAAAAGCAATGGCAAAGACCACAATTACTTTTGCACCCACCTAATGTATCTGCCTAAGGAGTTTGGACTTTATTCCAAAGCAATGGAAAGCTATGGAGGAATTTAAAGCAGGGGAGTGACATGATCAAAGTAGTCCTTTCTCATTACTATACTTTGTCATGTTTTATGGTAATTATCGCATAAAAATAGTCAGGAATAAGCCAGGCATGGGAGCTCATGCCTGTAATCCCAGCATTCAGGGAGGCCAAAGCAGGAGGATCACTTGAAGCCAGGAGTTCAAGACTAACCTGGACAACAAAGTGAGACCCTGCCTCTACAAAAAATAAAACAAAATAAAAAATTAACTGAGCATGGTGGCATGAGCCTATAGTCTCACCTATTCAGAAGACTGAAACAGGAGGATTGTTTGAGCCCAAGGAGTTCACAGACCAGATTGTCTCTACAAAAAATGTATTTAAAATCGTTGGGCATGCTTGATGGCGTGCACCTGTAGTCTCAGCTACTCCGGAGGCTGAAGTGACAGAATTGCTTGAACCCAGAAGTTTGAGGCTGCAATGAACTGTAATCACACTACTACACTCCAACCTGAGTGGCAGAGCAAGATCCTGTCTCTAAAAAAAAAAAAAAAATAGTCGGAAAAGACAAAAAGCTAACAAATACGAATTTTTAGAGATGTAACATCTTACAGGATATTTACAGATATATTTTCTGATCTCTGCCTTTCCTGATATCCTAGTGGGTATTTATGTTTATTAGTCATTTTAATTTCAAAGTAACACATCAATATTATAACACAAATTTTTATTAATTTAGGGAATTTTTATTACAGCAATAATCGTACCTGTTATAACAAAAAAATGCAGAAAAGAAGAACATAAAAATCACCCCTGGGCTCACCAACTAGAGATAACCACTATCTTTTCTTGTGCACAGGTGTGCAGACCCATAAATTGCTATAACCATGGCATCATTTCACACGTAACAAATTTTGCAACCTACATTTTTCACTTAACATATATGATCATCGTTTTCCATGTTATTAAGCATGTTATTCAAAGACTTCATCGAATATATTTATTATGGGTTTTTTCCCACAAGTAATAATTCTTAACACAGAGCCCCCAGAAAAAAAAGTACCAAGCACCAAAAGTCAACCGTAACCAGGCAAACACTTTACTGAATGCCCTTGCAATCTTTTATTTTCTACACATCTGTTTATTTCTAAGAAATACTCATGTTTTCAGAAAGGAAAAGAAAAATGCATTTTTAAAAAATGGTACATATTATTTTGTAGCCTGATGTTTATTTAGCAATATATTTTGAACACTTTTCCATGTTTGATAAATATTTGTATGCTGGCCAGAAGCCCTGTTGGATTCTAACCTACGGTTTTATTTTATGAAGGTCAGACTTACCAAATCTCCCTGACTGCTCTTACCTCAGAAACTCTTACTGCTAAGAAAGTTATTCTTCTCATTTCTTAGGTCTGAAAAATGTAGAAAAACATGCCCCTGTGTTTTAAGTGGCATTTTAAGAAGTCCAAAATGGGGTGAGGTGGCGGGCGCCTGTAGTCCCAGCTACTCGGGAGGCTGAGGCAGGAGAATGGCGTGAACCCGAGAGGCGGAGCTTGCAGTGAGCTGAGATCTGGGCACTGCACTCCAGCCTGGGCGAAAGAGCGAGACTCCGCCTCAAAAAAAAAAAAAGAAGAAGAAGAAATCCAAAATGGATGCTTTGTTCTCTCAGTCGTTCCTGCTGTGAAGGATCTCTGTGAATCTCCGTGTGAAACCTTAGTAATGTCCCTACCAGGAATAATCAACTTTTCCTTCCACTCTACATCCATTTAGGTTTGTGTATTTCTCAAGCCTACATTTATTACATGGTATGCCAGTTACTTTTCTCTGTTTACTTAGTTATTGCTATTCAAAAAATATCTGTGAACACCTTCACTATACATCATTACTTAAACCATGAGGGTTGATGTAAAAGGAATCGGGTTAGAGTCTCAGTGCTCACATAGCTTACAGATTCATGAAGGCTACAGAGAAGTGCCAACAAATGTAATACTGAGTAATAATTATTTCATTAGGTGTTGAATACAGAGTGTTATGGCAGGGCATATAGGAACGTAAACTCAATCAAGAGGTTACAGGGCAACTGAGGCAGTCATACACAGCTCTCTGGAAGAAGAGACAGCTAAGCTCATTCTTTTAACCCACTCAATTCAAAGTTCTGCCGCCATCACTCTAATGAGACTGCCACTGCTCTTCTCAAAGTCACCCATAACTCTATAAATGACTCTCTTTAACCCAATGACCTTGCATCAGTCTGCATTCTACATATCTCTGCAGGATTTGGCAATGCCCATTGTCCACTATTTTGTTCATTTATTTATTTGCCAGATATTTATTGAGAATATTATGGGTTGACCAGGAGGATGCAATAATGGGGGGTGGTGTTTGTTGTTTTTTATTGTTTGCTTTTTGTGACAACATATCTCTTGATTGCACACCTCACACCCTTCCTCCTCAATCTCCTTCATGAATACATTTTCTCTTCCTCCGTTATCCCAGGTTCCTGTCTCTGATGTTCTCCCACCAATAACAGTTATTCCATATCTTGAAGAAGTCACTGATGACTCACAAACCTCTACCTCCAAATCTAACTTTTTCCCAATCTCCAAAAGCATACTTTCAATTGCTTGCTGGACATTTTATGCAGAAAAAAAAAAAAGTGTTGGGTCTACTGTGTGCCACTGTGTGAATTCCTAGTAATAGAAAGATGAATGAGGCAAATTCCCTCCTCTCAAGAAGCTCACAATAAAGTGGAAAAGTTAAATCTAAATATATTCAGTTATACTAAGCATACATCCAAACATATACATCACTGTCCATTCTTAAATATGGGACATCTGGTGTCTGACAAGGTTTGTGTGATTTCATTGCACAACCCCACAGGTTGTCATTTACATAGTCTGCAGTATAAATTAGACTCTCTACAGTTGAACAGTACACAACCTACACAACCTTACATGGCAGCTTCCACTGGATCCCATGTACAGCTGAGAAAATTATAGGCTGGAGCTGTCACCCCGATGGCTCACATGGTGGTTTCCCCAGTGGTCACACCCTGTTAGGTTGATGGGTTAAACATGGATTATGTTTCCATACTTTACTTATCAAGTCCTTCAGGAACAGAGCTCTGAAAATACCAGTCTTCTCCCAATATGAAAAGAAAAAACAAAGCACTGAGGTTGAGGGGCCCAGTATTTAATCTTCCCTCCTTTTGTAAGGGTCCCAAGTAGATGTAAATCACTGAGATAAAATAATTTCTTTGCTGGGCGTAGTGGCTCACGCCTGTAATCCCAGCACTTTGGGAGGCCAAGGCAAGCGAAACACCTGAGGACAGGAGTTTGAGACCAGCCTGGCCAACGTGGTGAAATCCCATCTCTACTAAAACTACAAAAATTAGCCGAGTGTGGTAGCAGCTGCCTATAGTCCCAGCTACTCAGGAGGCTGAGGCAGGAGAATCGCTTGAACCTGGGAGGCAGAGGATTGCAGTGAGTTGACAGTATGAGACTCTGTCTCCAAAAATAAAAATAAAATAATAATAATAATAATAATTTCTTCACTCTGCAATCTAGACTCTATGCTGCAAACTGGTGGGCTATAATATATGTGTTTTGTTTGGCCTACATACATATTTTGAATTTAGCTGCCAACTAATTTCTCTTAAATATCCAGAATTTCAGCTTCATTGGAAAAAAGTACTGAAAGACAAGACAACACTAGGCCCACATTCCAACATGGCTAGAGTCAGTTGCAGCTGACAGGAAATATGCTTTCTGTTTTAAAACACTGTTATTTTAGGTTCAGGGTTACGTGCACGGGTTTTGTTTGTTTGTTTGTTGCTTTTTGTTTTAGACAGAGTTTCGCTCTTGTCACCCATCTAGAGTGCAATGGTGCAATCTCGACTCACTGCAAACTCCGCCTCCTGGGTTCACAAGCAATTCTCCCACCTCAGCCTCCCAAGGAGCTGGGATTACAGGCGCCCACCACCACACCCAGCTAATTTTCATATGTTTAGTAAAGACAGGGTTTCACCATGTTGGCTAGGCTGGTCTAGAACTCCTGACCTCATGATCCGCCCACCTCGGCCTCCCAAAGTGCTGGGATTACAGGCATGAGCCACCACGCCTGGCCCACGGCTTTGTTATATAGGTAAATTGCATGTCACAGGTATTTGGTGTACAGATTATTTCATCATCTAGGTAATAAGCACAGTACCACATAAATAGTTTTTCCATTCTAATTCTCCTCCTACCCTCCACCCACAAGTAGGCCCTGGTGTCTGTTGTTCTCTTCTTTGTGTCCATGTGTTCTCAACATTTAGCTCCCACTTATACGTGAGAACATGTGGTATTTGGTTTTCTGTTCCTGCGTTAGTTTGCTTAGGACAACGGCCTCCAACTCCAACCATGTCGCTGCAAAGGACATGATTTCATTCTTTTCGATGGCTGCATAATATTCCATGGTATATACGTACCACATTCTCTTTATCCAGTCTACCACTGATGAGCGTTTAGGTTGATGGCTTGTCTTTGCTACCGTGGCTAGTGCTGTGATGAATATACGCAGGCATCTGTCTTTCTGGTAGAATGATTTATTTTCCTAAGCATATGAAAAACTGTTCAACATCACTCATTATTAGAGAAATGCAAATCAAAACCACAGTGAGATACCATCTTACATCAGTCAGAATGGTTATTAAAAAGTCAAAAAATAACAGATGCTGGCAAGGTTGTGGAGAAAAGGGAATGCTTCCACACTGCTGATGGG
Source organism: Trachypithecus francoisi (assembly GCF_009764315.1). NCBI lineage: Eukaryota > Metazoa > Chordata > Mammalia > Primates > Cercopithecidae > Trachypithecus > Trachypithecus francoisi. The sequence continues at coordinate 76,289,568 of NW_022681455.1, forward strand.
AATGTAAATTAGTTCAGCCATTATGAAAAGCAATGTGAGGATATCTCAAAGAATCTAAAAGAGAGCTACGATTCAACCCAGCAATCCCATTATCAGGACATCCACTTTCGGATTCTCCTCAGTCACACCCTGACTATTCCCTTCCGCGACCCAGCTGGCCTCACTCTGTCACCTGCTTAACCCCTGTCATCAATCATATTAACTTCCAATTTTAAAAAAAATTCTTTTCACCCAAAAATGTCCTATGAATTATTTTATTGATTTGCAGAGTCCATTAATTTATCGAATTTTTTAGTGATAACAAGTCTCTCGGCTATAGAATAAAAAATAAAAACCTACAACAGAACAGATTCCAAGAACTACTTTTCGCATTGCACATGGCCAACCAATTAGTCCTGAAGAAGAACAGGTCCTTCCTTCATTTCTCCTGCAAAAGCCACCCAGCAATTAATACATTTTCAAAAGTCACCTCTGATCCACCTTGAAATGAGCTCAGAGATCTCCCAGAGCCAGTGTAATTAGTTGTATCTCATTTTAAATTAACCCTTTGTAGCCTGAACAGACATTGATGAAAGAGAAAATAGGATTCCCAAGCAAGCTCACAGAAGGAAGTGCAAATCCAAAGAAGAAGATACAATATTTTCATCCCAAAAAGTAGCAGACATCCCAAAAATACCCAGCAAAGGAACAGAGCAGGCATTCTTGCTTATTGTTTTGAGCAATGTAAACTGGTTTACTTTCTGGAAAGGATTTTTGTTGGTGGTGGTGGTGGTGTTTTTTGGTTGTTGTTGTTGTTGTTTGAGTTTTGCTCTGTTGCCCAGACTGAAGGGCAGTGGCACAATCACGGCTCCCTGCAGCCTTGAACTCCTAGGCTCAAGTGATCCTCCTGCCTCAGCCTCCTGAGTAGCTGGGACTACAGCCACATGACACCATGCCTGGCTAATTTTTAAAAATTTTTTGTAGAGAAAGAGTCTTGCTATGTTGCCCAGACTGGTCTGGGAAAGGCTATTTAGAGGTTCATTTAAAAAGATCTATTTTGTGTGTATGAGCACAGCTTTCTAGCTCCTCCATCACCAGGGGTTAATAGAAGACACAGATGGGATGCAAGTAACACAGCAGGAGTTTCAAGGAATTTCTGCACAGTGCAGTGTGGACAAAACCAGACTAAAAGAGTTCTTTGAAGTTTGATATGCCATTACGCTTCTGGAAAAGGTGGTGTACCGTGGGCATAATGGGGAGAACCTGCTAGAAACATCCACCCTCCCCCCAGCCCCTGAAGTATCTTCTAAGTTGGAGGGGTTTGGGCTGCAGGCAAGGGCAGGGTGAGAGGCTTGGTTCCTGTGAAACCACCTTTGCAAAAACTTTACCAGTGAGAAAATTATGACAGTGAAAAGATCTGACCTGACTCCATTTTGCTTCTAACCTCCAAGCTGTCCTTGTTCACTCCTGGGCATAGGTCAAATTAACTTTGGGTTGAACTTATTATAGTTTAACTTTGAAACAAAGAGTATAGCAGCCCTTTCCTGAAACAAACACCCTTCTTGCTTGGGGACCAAACTGCCTTTGTAGGGTAACAAATTAGCCACAAGACTAAAAATTATGGTTTAGGAGTCCCATAGCTGGAGGCCACAAGATTTTGAAATTCCCCAATTACTCCTAGGGATAACATCACTATTGTAAAACCTAAGATTGGTACTCAAGATATTTTTCAGACCCTCCACTCAATGAATTAGCTGGTGCCACCCAGATCGATGAAATGGCTCATCTGGTCTTGTGGCCCCCATCCAGAAACCAACTCAGTGCAAGATGACAGCTTCAACTCAGCTGATTTCATCTGACCATACCAATGGGCACCGGCACTCCCCACTCCCTGGACCGCTATCCACCAAATCATCCTTTAAAAGCTCTGGTCAGTCTCCAAATTTTCAGGGAGACTGATGTGAGTAATAATAAAACCCCAGTCTCCTATTCAGCACACTCTGCATGAATTAAACTCTTTCTCTATTGCAATTCACCTGTCTTGAGAAATTGGCCCTATCTGGGCAGCAGGCAAAATCAACCCTTTGGGTGGTGATACCTGTAGCACAGGCTTCCTTGGGCTGTGACCAGCCCCATGGACTCAACTCCATGGATTCAGCAGGGAGGTTGTCCTCCCCTACCCTATGAAGAAAGGGTGAATAAGAAGCCCATTTCTCAAAAGAAGACATGCATACAGCCAACAGGCACATGAAAAAATGCTCGTCATCACTGGCCATCAGAGAAATGCAAATCAAAACCACAATGAGATACCATCTCACACCAGTTAGAATGGCAATCATTAAAAAGTCAGGAAACAACAGGTGCTGGAGAGGATGTGGAGAAATAGGAACAGTTTTACACTGTTGGTGGGATTGTAAACTGGTTCAACCATTGTGGAAAACAGTATGACGATTCCTCAAGGATCTAGAACTAGAAATATCATATGACCCAGCCATCCCATTACTGGGTATATACCCAAAGGATTATAAATCATGCTGCTATAAAGACATATGCACACGTATGTTTACTGCAGCACTATTCACAATAGCAAAGACTTGGAATCAACCCAAATGTCCATCAGTGACAGACTGGATTAAGAAAATGTGGCACATATACACCATGGAATACTATGCAGCCATAAAAAAGGATGAGTTCGTGTCCTTTGTAGGGACGTGGATGCAGCTAGAAACCATCATTCTCAGCAAACTATCGCAAGAGCAGAAAACCAAACACCGCATGTTCTCACTCATAGGTGGGAATTGAACAACGAGATCACTTGGATTCTGAAGGGGAACATCACACACCAGGGCCTATTATGGGGAGGGGGGAGGGGGGAGGGATGGCATTGGTAGTTATACCTGATGTAAATGATGAGTCTATGGGTGCTGACGAGTTGATGGGTGCAGCACACCAACATGGCACAAGTATACATATGTAACAAACCTGCACGTTGTGCACATGTACCCTAGAACTTAAAGTATAATAATAATAAAAAAAAAAAGGAGGCCCAAATAAGTAACCAATTTCCCCAACCTATCCTGACCCATGCTTGGACAGACCACCTGGTTTTCACAAAGGAAGTTAAAACAAAACAAAACAAAAAACACCCCTCCCTTCTACAAGGGCACAGCTGATGCTCTTGTGCTGGTAAGTGTTTCTTAATCTATTCTTCCTCCTGCTCATTACCTGCTCCCCCAGCCAGGAGAGTCTCTGATTTTAGAATTAACTTTCCCAAAAGGCAGAATCTGAATGAGTCATTCCTCCCTTCCAGCTCCATCCTTCAAGGAAGCCCTTCCAGGGCCCCCCCTTGCTCTTAAGAGGAAACCTGAGCCCATAACTATGACACAGCATCTGGACCTCTGCCTCTCCCCACCTACCCTGCAGCTTTCCTCCTGCACCTGCACTCCAACCACAGGAGCTGTTTATTCAGATTCCTCAAATAGTCCCTGCTTCCTCCCACCAGGAATACTTAGCATGCAAGCATCCTCTGCCTTGTGTGCCCTTCCTCCCCATCCCCACCCACTTAGCTCACTTAATTCCTACTCACCCTTCAGATCACAGCTCAAATATCACTTCCTCCAGGAAGCATCCCAGAGCCCCCTGCCTACTCCCAGTTACACACTCTCAATTTGCAATTAGGCTTTATTTGCATTTATTAGTGTCATTCTTGGATTAACATCCAATTACTACCCCGTAAATTGTAATCTCCTTGAGAGCAAAGACTCGTCACTGTAGCCCTGGCACCTACAGCAGTGTCACTGAACATATTTTGAGTGTACTTAAAAAAGCTGAAGAGTAAGCTTAGAATCCAGCTTCCCTAGATGAGCAGAGATGGGAGAATGGATTTCAAAACCCAAACTCGGGACTTCCTGGCTGAACCAACTCTCAGCTGGGGATTGATGGAGTAAAACCTTTCCTTTGCAGATCCATGTTGGGTGAGATCTTTTTACATTGTTGGGGAAAACCTCTGCCATCTTTTATACCTTGTGTTATACACATGACACCTCTGGGTCCAGGGTGTAGCATAGAGAGACCCGGGTTTTGTTTATAGTGTCTGTGACAAAGCCCCATACAGGGGTCTCCCACAGACTCTGTTCCTTCCATTATTCTTAAGTCTTCTCTCCCCACCAGACTCAATACCTCCTAAGCTTCTGAATTCCTTTAAGTTTTGTTTTGCCTTTCTCCTTAAGTATGAACTGGAAGGTTCCTCTTATAACCATCTGGACAAATAAGAGAAGTATGAGACATAGAAAAACATTTTGCAGTTCAAAGGAAGGAAACCTGTCTATAGAGTCAAGGAAAACTAACTTGCTGCCCCCCCAAAAAAAAAATGAGGAGAAAAAGAAAGAGGAAGAAGAAGAGGAAGACAAAGGTGAGAGAGTGGAAGGGGAAAAGAAAAGCACCTTTTAAACATTTGATGTGTGATCTCAACAAGATCCAATAAGTCTTTTTAATCTATGGAACTGGAGCATGTAGTCATAATAAGAAATTAATTGTAGGTCAGGAAGGATTATTTAAAGATGAAAAGCACAATAATCTAATTAGAAGCCACTTTGGAGGTTGCACATAGGAGAGAAGGCCACACAGAAGACAGAATCAGTGAAGATACGCTTGAGAAAACTCACTCCCCTCTCTCATTAAACTCAGAGAAAATAGCAGAGTGACAAAAAGTATGAGGAAACCCAAAAACAGATAACAGAAATCTCAAAAGGAGCAAACACACTGATCAAATAAAAGAAGAGGAATTCTGGATCTCAATGAAGACGATAGCTTGAATATGAAGACTGGACTTTTGCGTAGGCAAATAAGATTCACACGTAGAAGTTATTGGGAAAAGTTAACACCAACAAATATTCAGGGAGAAACATCATGTTGGCATCAGACTTGCATTCTGCAATACTAAATGGTAAAACGAAAAAATAATGAAGCATTATTTACAAAGCACTAAAGAGTTACGACCAAAGATTTCTATGTCCAGCCAAGTTGTCATCTGGGGAGAAGTAACCAAAGAGTTTTCTGAAACATTGACATTTAAAGATCCATCCTGAATAAAGTTCTTGAAGACCCACACCAGAAAAATGAAATAGCCATCAAAGATAAACACTCAAGAATGAGGAAACAGTGGCCAGAAAGAACATGTTGTGAGTACCGAAGCCAAGTTTAATAGAATAGACGCAATAACTCCAAAATACTGTTTGAGTGTTGACATAGTGGAATAGACACAATAACTCTAAAATATTGTTTTCGTATGGATACAAGGTTGATTTTCCTCCAAATGTTTTTTTCTTTTAATAATTAAAAAAAAAGTGATGGAATTAAATTCACAGAGACTGGGGAAGGGAAAAGTCTCAAAACCAATTTCTTCTACAGAAGGGAGACCCCCTAAATTGTGGTTCTGAAATTGATTTTGATTGTTTTATAGGTTTAAATTTTTATTTTAAAATTTTAAAGGTATCTATTGATGGGATTACAATCAAAGTGCACGCCTCCCAAGGTTTTTCAAAAGGTAACAGAAACCAAAACAGTTAATTGAGGAAAACAATAAAAAGAAAAAGAAAGAAAGAAAACATCAGCCAGGTGCAGTGGCTCATGCCTGTAATCCCAGCACTTTAGGAGACTAAGGCCAGAGGACCACTTGAGGCCAGAGTTCAAGACCAACCTGGGCAACATAGTAAGATGTACCATCTCTACAATATTAAGAAAAAAAAATAGCCAGGCGTGGTGGCATGCACCTGTAGTTCCAGCTATTCGGGAGGCTGGGGCAGGAGGATTGCTTGAGCTCAGAAGTTGGAGGCTGTAATGAGTTGTGATCATGCCACTGCACTTCACTCTGAGTGACAGAGTGAGACCCTGACTCAAAAAAAAAGAAGAAGAAGAAGAGCATTAAAAACAAGATGACAAAACACAAGTGGGGTTACCAGTTAGAAAATGACCGTTGCAATTGTCATGAGTCTGAGAGGGCCAGAACTGGGGTGGAGGCAGTAGGAATGGAACCAAAGCCCTGTCTGAGGGCCATTTAAGAACTAGCACCTAATGACTTGATGCCCAACTGGGCATAGGGGTGGAAATTGAAAGAGAGAGAAGACATTAAAGATCCCAGGCTTATATCCTGAGTGACCAGAAGGACACAGTGGTGCCACTGATTATGAAAAAAAAAAAAAAGAAAAAGCTTCAGAACACATTTCAGTCCAGCCTTGGACATATTAATCTGATGTGCCTGAGACATCTTGATGGATCTGTGAAGTAGGCTGTTCAGGTATATTGCTTGGGCAACAGAATTTTCACTACAATAGCAGAATAAATAGGGTCCACCCTGCCAAGATTTCCACCGATTACTATACCTGGAGGGATTTTTCAGTGCAAGACTTTACGAAGACCACAAAAAGATTTATTTAGAATTATATAGTCTCCGCCAAGGAATGAGAACTATATACATTTTACTCCAAATGGAGAAATAACCAAAAACAACAAAAGTATGAATGATTTACACCTGCAGTTCTGATTTTTGTTTCTATAAAAGAAATAGTAAAGGATAAGACGTTGGCATACTCAGCCCCCAGGCTTTTTTTCCAATTCTGACTCTACGACTTGGCAGCTATTGTGCCTTGGTTCCCTAGCGGATATGCTGGGGACAATTCCCATGTCATTGGGATGCTGTGAGGATTAATACATGTAAAAGCCTCATTCCGTGCACAGGACTCAACAAACATTACCCAGTGCTTGTTTTATCAAAGTCCAATCTGGATTCTGTTTTTTTTTTTTTTTTGAGACGGAGTCTCGCTCTGTCGCCCAGGCTGGAGTGCAGTGGCGCGATCTCAGCTCACTGCAAGCTCCGCCTCCCGGGTTCCCGCCATTCTCCTGCCTCAGCCTCCGGAGTAGCCGGGACTACAGGCGCCCGCCACCACGCCCGGCTAATTTTTTGTATTTTTAGTAGAGACGGGGTTTCACCGTGTTAGCCAGGATGGTCTCGATCTCCGGACCTCGTGATCCACCCGCCTTGGCCTCCCAAAGTGCTGGGATTACAGGCGTGAGCCACTGCGCCCGGCCTGGATTCTGTTTCTATCCAAGTTCTCTTCATCCTCAACTTCACTGCTTTTAATTTAGGCCTTATTGCTTTGTTTTGTTTTGTTTTGGAGATGGAGCCTCATTCTGTCACTCAGGCTGGAGTGCTATGGCCTGATCTCTGCTCACTGCAACCTCCACCTCCCAGGTTCAAGCAATTCTCCTGCCTCAGCTTCCCAAGTAGCTGGGACTATAGGCACGCACCACTACACCCAGCTAATTTTTGTGCTTTTAGTAGAGACAGGGTTTCACCATGTTTGCCAGGCTGGTCTCAAACTCCTGACCTCAGGTGATCCACCTGCCTCGGCTCCCAAAGTGCTGGGATTACAGACGTGAGCCACCGCATCCGGCCAGGCCTTATTGCTATTTGCACAAATTATTGTTTATTGCCCATGTACTTGTTTAAAAGTCTGATTAAGTACAAGACTTTACTAATGGTTTTACTTCTCTCCCACAGGATTCTAGAAGCTTCAACAAAATACTAAATATATTTGATTAAAAAGTATGTTGATCAGCCAGGCACAGTGCCTCATGCCTGTAATCCCAGCACTTAGGGAGGCTGAGGCTGGTGGATCACTGAAGCCTAGGAGTTTGAGAACAGCCTAGCCGACATAACAAGACCCTGTCTCTACTAAAAATTAAAGAAAAAAAAAAAAACTTAGCCAGGGGTGGTGGCATGAACCTGTAGTCCCAGCTACTCAAGAGGCTGAGGTAGGAGGCTACCTTGGGCCCAGGAGGTTGAGGCTGCAGTGAGCCGTGATTGTACCACTGCACTCCAGCCTGGACAACAGAGCGAGACCCTGTCTCAGAAAAAAAAAAAAAAAATGTGTTGATCAAAATATCCAATTACATATCTGTGTGTGTGTGTGTGTGTGTGTGTGTGTACATGTATGGGCTCTTCTATTAATTTTCCCCAAATTACTATACTTTTGGGTTCAAAATACGATGCCAGTTAAACCTACCCTCCAGGATGCTCTACTGAATGCCCATTCCATATCCACTATGCACGGTGCTAGCCTTCTCACTGTTGTGATCTCACTGTTCTCTGTGAGCCCCTCCCAAATTTCCCTGCAAACCCTCTTTCACAGTGGATCAGGCAAGTCCACATTTTGTCCTGCCTGTGGTTAACATTTTCTTCATTAGCTTGTGACATGTGTCGGTATAATATCATTAATGGGAAGCAGGGCTTTGTAATCCAGGAGTGATATCCACACAACTTGATAAGACCTGGGCCTTCTGTCCCATATGGATGTACTTCAGCTGTGTCCTTGGCTTACCTCATTCTTATGATTATAGAAAGAAATTTTCCCCAGAGCTTCCTCTTCCTCTCATGGTAGTCTTCAACTCTCTTTCCAATCAAGACCTGTCCTCTCAAACCCACTAATATTACTATACTTCCCTAGTAGAAACCCAGATAACATGCAAACCATTCCTCAAGTGGCACCGCCAAATCATCAAATCTTGTATAAATTACTTTTTACGAACATATTATTTTCCGTACTACATTTCCCTCTTCCAGTATTATAGATTTTCCTTCTGGTCAATAGTACCCATTGGGACTGTCATGATACTTCATAGAAGACAAGGTTATCAATTCCCCCAGGCTAATGCTATAGAAGCTCATGGGACTTCCTATTCCATATCCTCTAGCTACCTCTGCTCGTACCAATTCTCTCCATCTTCCCGGGTTGAAAATAATATCCTACATTCCGTTTATTGGTTTTCTTTTTTAACTAAAGTTCACTGAGCACTAACATAGTGCCAGACACTTGCACTTCTGACTGATCTAATTTTTATGACAACCCAAACTTAGATATTATTATTCATCTCGACATTTTAGAGCTGATGGGGAAATTGAATGACAGAGAGGTTAAGTAGTAACTTGTCCAAGGTCACACAGCTGGTAATTAATGGAGCTGGATTCCAAGCCAATTGGTCCTCTCATACATTTGCCCTCCAGCTCTACCTGGTATCATATCTGTAAACCCACCTCTACGTCCCGAGGGGCCCTCATCCACCTTGTTCAACAAAACACACATTGCACCCCTTACACAATAATACTTAGGGAACCCAAATATACCATCTGAGCTATACTGGCTTCCGCCGACATCCTGAGTCGATGCAGTCAGGCATTCTTCAGTTTGTGTGGGTTTGTTTTACGTACCTTTGGAACAGTGGGGACTTTCCACTTAGAGCTCCTCTGATTCTAAACCCCATGCTCTTAATAATTTCCATACTATTGGAGGTGAGTTCCAGACAAGGCTTGGTGTGAAGCTGGGGTTAGAGATAGTCTGGCAGGAGGCTGAGTGTGGGTGGGGCTGTGGGTACAGATGTACAAGCATTGGGAACACATGTGGGCACCGGGCTATGTGGAATGCCAAGGATTATAGGAGTATTTCAAGCAGAGTAGATACAGGGGCATTGCAGACAATACAGTATATATCTCCTAGCCCTTGTCACGAGCTCTACTGGGAATATCACTGTTTACTAACCACAGAACTCTGCTGCACCCTTCAGCTGCAAGCAGCTACTGGAAGTGGGGTATTTGCCAAGCAGCAGTGTCCATCCCACAGTCCCCTCACCTGGGGCAGGGCACCTTAGGCATCAGAATTGAATCAAAGTTTTTTTAAAATGCATTCCTGCCTCTAACTGGGCATTGTATGACAGGGGCCCAGAGTGGCATCTTTAACAGATGACTCAAGTGCTCTATTTCAATCTGTTCCAAGCACTGCAGTGACAGTCGATTTTTTAAGCCTTGTCATCTTTCAGAGCCATTAAGTCAGCAGGCACAGTTGTCTGGCACTGAGACATAGCTCCAACTTCACAAGGTTTAACAGACAATCCATAAAAGGCACTTTTTCTCCACTTGGTACCCACCCACCTCCCACCTCCAGCACTTCACATTTTAAAAAAGAAAAAAATGATATTGCTGCCCAAAACATAAATAAATAAACAATAAAGAGTATGCCTTCAGTGCCCTGAATATGGTACTACATGAAGAATCTGCAAAGACATCCAAGTTATTCTTAGGATTTTAAGTCTAAGGATGCAATAGATGGTAATGTTTCAGCATGTGCACTCTGGCGTCAAATTGCCTGGGTCCAAGCCCCAACCCTGACTCTTACAATGTGATTTCAGGATGTTGCTTGACTCCTGTGAGCCTCAGTTTCCACATCTGTGACATTGGTGGTATCAACAAAACTTAACCTCCGTAAATTTTCAACTAAATGAGATGATGCATGCAGAGTATGTGGCTTAGGGCAAGAGCACCATCAGCTTTAGCTGTTATTAGGAAGGCAGGGAGAGAGATTAACTGGATGAAAATCAGCAAAAATCCAAATTCTCAAAAGAAATGAAATGGAGTCAGGGACAAGGATCTGGGATACAGTAAAGGGTGGAGCTTCCGAGAGCTGGATTTCCCTAGGTTGCCGGGAAATCTTTTGTGTAATTTTTTTTTTTGCCTGTTTTAAAAGTAAAAATTAAAATGTAAGTTTCCTGCCTACTTCACACCAAGGTGAGAAGATCAAACTCCTTGTGTGAGGTCTCTAGAGAAAGGGATTATCTAAACAAAAATTATTTTGTGGTGTCTTTATAGGCAGTAAAGGTAAAAGACTTTCTTTGAAATTAATTACAGAGTCAGAGCTGGCCCTGTTTTCAAGTCCCTTTTTGGCCCTTATAAAAATGGAAGTGAGATTTCCCTGCAGGGCAGGAGAAAGAGATGTTTTCTTTAGCAGGGAACGGCGTGCCATTCTCATTCAGTCTCCTAAGGGTGGGAATCCCAGGTATTCAGACCTCCATTTAGAAAACCTCAACGGGGAAATAATCATAACGTATCTCTGTTCCTCCAAGAATATCAAGTGTTGTGCAGATATTAGTTAATTAATTCTCCTAAGTCAGCAGAGAAAATAGCTTCCGAAGATTTCTGAGCACTCTTAAAATGTAAATGAAGTCTCAACCTGGACTGCCACTTCCATATTAAAAGAATTCCAATGGCACTCAGTACACCTGGAATAAAAGCAAAACTCTACTTAGGAGACGTCAAGAATCTGGCTCCTACTCAGTCCCGTTTCGTTACAGCTTCCAGGTTATTCTGCCGTGCGATTTTAGCACTTTCTGTTCCATCTGCCTGGAATTCTCTTCCCCTCACTGTTCAGGTCTCATCTCAGACGTTACCTTCTCAGAAAGACCTCCCTGACCGCTCCTTCCTGACCACACATTCCTTATCTCTATTTCATTTTCTGCATAACACTTCTTGTCAAGCTGAATTGTCTTATGTGTTGATTTGTTCATTGCTGCTCCTACTAGACTATAAGATCCAGGAGGACTCCTGTTTGCGGCTGTAACTGCAGCCCCTTTTGCTATGCATGGTACATAATAGGTCCTCAATCATTTTTCCATGAGCAAATCAAGGAAAGCAAAAGGAATTTGATTTGCCCATGCCCAAATTAACGGAGTATTAATATGACGTTTTATGAACAGAACACTCTTCTCAAAAATGCTTAAGACTCCTACAGATGTGGCTGGGCGCAGTGGTTCATGGCTGTAATCCCAGCACTTTGGGAGGCCGAGGTGGGCGGATCACCTGAGGTCAGGAGTTTGAGACCAGCCTGGCCAACATAGTAAAACCCTGTCTCTACTAAAAATACAAAAATTAGCGGGGAGTGGTGGTACGCATCTGTAACCCCAGGTACTCAGAAGGCTGAGGCAGGAGAATTGCTTGAAGCTGGGAGGTGGAGCTTGCACTAAGCTGAGATCATGCCACTGCACTCCAGCCTGGGCAACAGAGCAAGACTCCATGCCAAAAAAAAAACAAAAACAAAAACAAAAACAAAAAACCTCCTACGAATGTTATCCCCATACTGATCCCCCTGCCCCAAGCCTTCTTCCTTCACCTTGAGTAGATTCAGAATGCTCTCATATGATGTCAAATCCATGCTCTCAGAGGACAAACCACTATTCCCAAAGACATGTGTCCTCTACCTGGCCCCCAGCACTCAGTCTGGTTTGGAGGTTGACGTTATATTTCCATTTGACAGGATGGAATGTTGGGGACATGAAATCACAGGTTACTTACTGGGATTCCAGAGCTGGAGCCTTGGAGATGCATCCTCTGATGTTGAGGAATCAAGATTAAGTGCAGGAGGGACTCACCAAAGACAAGTCCCTAGTGAGGCTGGATTAGACCCCAAATTCCCCTGCTCCATTAAATCAGGATATTCCCTAGGAAAGGAGACCTTTACATTGCCGCCCACCTACTATGTACCATGCACTAAGCTAGGCACTGCACATACTTAACCTTGCTGAACCCTCCCAACAGCCAAGTGAGGTGTTATTGTGCCCTCTTTAACCAATAAATAAACCAAGGCCCAAAGAGTTCAAGTCTACTTGTCCAGATCACCAAGCTGTCAAGAAAGATAACCATATTTCAATTCAAGTCTATCAAACTTTTAATACTCCGTTATTTCCATCCTCACACCCTCTCCCTCTCTCAGTGTGATGTTAACATGATTTTAAATGTCAAGTTGTATGGGCCAAAAATTCTCACAAACACTAACATATTCCAATAATAATATTAAAATAAAAACAAGTGGTGGGGTGTGGTGACTCACACCTGTAATCCTAGCACTTTGGGAAGTCAAGACAGTAGGATTGTTTGAGGCCAGGAGTTCAAGACCAGCCTGGGCAACATAGCAAGACCCCATATCTACACAAAAAACTTTGAAATTTAGCTGGGCACAGTGGCGTGTGCCTGTAGTCCAAGCTACTTGGGAGGCTGAGGTGGAAGAATCGCTTGAGCTCAGGAATTCGAGACTGCAGTGAGCTGTGCTCACAGACACTGCACTACTCCAGCCTTAGCGACAGAGTGAGACCCTGTCTCAAAACAAAAAAACAAGGGATCTATATTATCTCAATTAATTCTCACAGCAGCACTAGGAGGCTGAATCCAGGCTGCCTGGGTTTACATCGTCACCCTTACAAGCTAGGTAAGTGTAGTCAGGCATCACCATTCCTTTGTGTCTCAGTTGTCCCATGAGTAAAATGGGGAGAGCAATATTATCAACCTCATAAGGATATTGAAAAGATTAAATAGTTATTACACATAAAGTGCTTACAGCTGTGTCTGGCACATAACAAGCACTAATTAATGTTATCTACTATTACTCATCATCATGAAGCAGAGGTCTGAAGGGAAGCACAAGGGCTTCCCCTTCATGTGGGTGACCTGGAGGAACCTCAAACTTAGAACACTGAAATGGAATTCTTTACTTATCATTCCTCCCACTCTGCACCTGGATTCTGTGCAGCTGCCCTAACATGAAACATCCAACACCTGCTCTCCTTCCTCCCTCTCCCTCTCCCTCTCTACATTCAGGTGGTCACCTAGACTTAGGCAGGTCTTTTCAAGCCACCCCTCCTCTCCATCTCCACTGCCTTTGCCCAAGTTCATGGTAGAGCTCATGCCCTGTTCTCGTTATGGATCCTTCAAAATCAATTTGACTCCTTGAGGCCAGCCAGCCCTTCCCACACAGTCACTACTGGGATCTCCCTAGAAAACAGACCTGGTTCTGTGGGCCGGCTATGTCCTGCTGCTTACAGACCCATGCTTGTCCTTCTCCTGCAAGCCAGGTTTTCTCAGGTTTCCTGATCTCTGACTTATGACCGGGTTTGTCCAATGGGAGGCATGGGTGGGAGAGTCACGAGGGGAAAGGAAGAAGTCAGGGCATTTATCTCCCAGCCTCAGTGCACCAGGCAGTGACTCTGGAAGCTACTGCATCTTTCCCATGGTTTAAGCTCAACTGGACAGTCCCCACTGCACTTCTAGTTCCTACTAATGCCTACTGGACAGCCCCCATTATAGATCTGGTTTCTAATGGGTCCTTCTGGACAGCCCCCAAGTGAATCTAATCCTGCTGACCAGCCCCAGCTCCTAGATCCTACTAACACCACCTCCTCCCTCATCATTCCCCCAGCCCAAATGGTGGTACTGGCTTCCTACTGGTGATAATCATCTATGAATTGCTTCACATGCCCTGGTTGGTTTCTCAACTCTTCCTTCACCTGTGTAGCTAATTCCCTCCCTTAAATGGCCTCTGTTAGAAGTATCTAGAAGGTTTATGTTTTTCTGCTTGGATCTTGAGCAACTGATACTCCTTATAAATCCCCTGCTTAAATACCTTGCCAGAATCTCTATCTTTTTCTCCATGAGTGCATACAAACACCTTGGAATGTCCTTCAGGCCTATTGCAACGCAGGACCGGGTCACATTTGCAGACACATTTTCCTCTAGGCACATTAAGCTCCTGCCCCCCTGAAATTTCTCAGTCCCCCAAAACAAGCTATGTTGATTCCCAACTCAGGGTCTTTGACTGTGCCGTTTTCTCCCCGTGAAATGCCTTTCTCTGGTTGTCATATTCTGTTCACATTTCCAAGCCTGTCCCCACAGTGCAATCTTCATAGAGTGATCAGAGTGACCCTTTTAAACTTGGATTGTGTTATGCCCCTTCTTAAAACTCTCCAACATAAGAGCCCAACTCTTTGCCATGACCTGAAGGATCTTGAATGACCTGACCTGACCTCCTCTCCTGCCACTCTCCCGCTCACTTGCTCTGCTCCACCCACACTGGCCTCCTTGCCATTGCTTGGGCAAACCCAACGTGGTTCTTCATAAAGTCCACAGCACCTCCTGGCCTCTCTTCCTAGGAGGCTCATCTCCAAGCCCTAACCATGGTTCCTTCCTTCTTGCCACTCAGGTCTCAGCCCAAAAGTCCTCTCCTCAAAGCAGCCTTCCCCTGACCACCCAGTCCAATGTTTCAGGTTGAATATCCATCTGAAATGCTTAGGACCGGAACTGTTTCCAACTCCAGATTATTTGGACTTTGAAACATTTGCATATGCATGCTAAGATACCTTGGAAAGGGGACCCAAGTCTCAACATGAAATTCATCTGTTTTATATACACACCTGATATAATTGTATATCAGATAAAATATATAATATTTAAATTTTATACAATATTTTATTGTAGTTTTATGTAATATTTTTAGTAATTTTGTGCTCCCATCCCCTGAGGTCAGGTGTGGAATTTTCCACTTGTGGCATCATGTTGGTGCTCCAAAAGTTTTGGATTTTGGGGCATTTCTAATTTCAGATTTTTGAATTAGGATTAGATTTTTGAACATGTATGTGTTAGTGAATCCTCCCAGACCCAACCCAAAGTTGAGTCATATCGCTTCTTCCTCACAGATGCACAGAACTCTATGTATTTGCCACCATCATCATCATAATTACTAAGATTGGTTGAACATTGCACTTCCTATGCATGACATACTTTCTAAGAACCTCATGTGCATTATTTCATTGAATTATCACCACAACTCTACGACCAGTACTGTTATCATCCCTTTCACAGAAGGGGAAACTGAGGCACAGAGAAGGAGGTAAACTATCTACAGTCACTCAGGTGGTGACAGGCAAACCCACAGGACTGGGGACATCCCAAGGGTAGGGAAACTGGCCACATTCCTTCCCTGTCAAGCATTTATTGAACACCAATGGTCTGGCCTGTGCTAAGCACTAGAGATACAGCAGCAAAAAAGACATAATGGCCTCTGCTTGCATGAAACTTGGGTTCAGGAGGGAACAGACAACAAACCACAATTACTCACATTGTTAATTACATTTGAGCCACATGCCTGGAAGCAGAAGTACAGGGTGCCCAGTGAGTAAGGTATACGGGTACTGGAGGCTCAGGAAAGGCTTTCCTAAGAAAGAGGCCTGGATGGCAGGAGAAAGGAAAAGGCTTTTCAAGACAATAGAACCTCTCTATGCAAAGGCCTTGGGCAAAGGAGTTCTAGATGCTTTGAGGAACTCAGAGGAGAGCAATGTATAATAGCTCCAGAGGAAGGCAGTGGGAGAGAGAAAGATGGAGGGGGAAGTCATGCATGATTATAGGCATTTCAAGGCCTATAGGCTTTATCATCTCTGTAACCTCAGCACATGGAACACAGTGGACACTCCATCATGGTTTGCAGTGGTTGTTAGTGTTTTAAATGAACAAAGTAACCGTTGAAAGAACAAAGAAGTGATTTTGAGTGTTTGGGCTGCCAGCAGCTATTCTACCTACCAATTTTCCAAGTCAGAAATATTTAAAAGGGAAGAGGACTTTAGATTTTGTTTAAAAAAAAAAAAAAATCGGCCGGGCGCAGTGGCTCAAGCCTGTAATCCCAGCACTTTGGGAGACCGAGACGGGCGGATCACGAGGTCAGGAGATCGAGACCATCCTGGCTAATACGGTGAAACCCCGTCTCTACTAAAAAAATACAAAAAACTAGCTGGGCGCGGTGGCGGGCACAGTGGTGGGCGCCTGTAGTCCCAGCTACTCCGGAGGCTGAGGCAGGAGAATGGCAGGAACCCGGGAGGCGGAGCTTGCAGTGACCTGAGATCCGGCCACTGCACTCCAGCCTGGGCGACAGAGGGAGACTCCGTCTCAAAAAAAAAAAAAAAAAAAAAAATCCCACCAGGGAGAAATTGGCTTTTGAAACAAAAAAGACTGGTCTTTCTGCATTGGGAAGAGTTTATACTTACATTATTGGTATTTTGGATCATTGGTATTAATGGTCCAATTATAATTAATTAATTATTTAATACCTTTGGTATTAAAAGCCATAGGAAAAAGGCTAACGCAAATCTGTAGCCATGGATCTTTTTTCATTTTTACTTTTTACCGAATCTGAGCTCAACTGATGCTCATTGCCAACAAGAATCTATGGTTTGGGGGGAATCTTTTATTTGTAATTACTTGGTCTCTGAAACAGATCATGTGATTTATGGGATAAGTTGATTAAGGAAATACCTGCATGAGCCCTAAAGAGAAGACCAAGTTTGTATCATTTGCCCTAGAAAGTAATGGAGATTAAGAGATAGGCTGGGCACAGTGGCTCATGCCTGTAATCCCAGCACTTTGGGAGGCCAAGGCGGGCCGATCACTTGAGGTCAAGAGTTCGAGACCAGCCTGACAAACATGGTGAAACCCTATCTCTAGTAAAAGTACAAAAATTACCTGGGCATCATGGTGGGCACCTGTAATCCCAGCTACTGGGTAGGCTGAGGCAAGAGAAACGCTTGAACCTGGGAGGCAGAGGTTGCAGTGAGCAGAGATCATGCCACTGCACTCCAGCCCGGACAACAGAGCTAGACTCCATTAAAAAAAATACAAAACACAAAAATTACCCGAGCATGGTGGTACACACCTGTAATCCCAGCTATTCAGGAGGCTGAGGTAGGAGAATTGCTTGAACCTGGGAGGTGGAGGTTGCAGTAAGCCAAGATAACACCACTGCACTCCAGCCTGGGCAAGAGAGTGAAACTCTGCCAAAAAGAGGAAAAAGAAAAAGAAAGAAACCAATATAGAAAGTATAGGGGAGACAATAATCTGATTGGCATCACATTTCTAATTAGCAACAAATATTAACTGGAAAACAATGGAGCAATATCTTCAAATCTGTGCAAGACCATGGCAACAGATTTAAACATCTAAGGGAAACTGAAGAAAGTCTAACAAAATTAAAACGTAAGTAATTGACCAAAGAAGAAGAAAACCTAAATAGATCAATAACACGAACTATTGGAAAGGTCAAGATCTACCATTTTAAAGATCACCACACTTGCACAAATTTACATGCAAGTTTATCAAGCCTTAAAAAAAGACAATCCTTCCTATATTATTAAACTAACTTAGACTACAGAAAAAAATGAAACTCCCCAAGTTGACTATGACTTCGAAGAAGTTAGCAAAGCACTTTGCACAAAGCTCTTAAAACCATTCTGCCTTGTTCAAGTCATGGCTATAATACTTACTGGCTGTGTGACCTTGGGCAAGTTATTCATTCTCTCCCTTTCTCCACTCCCTTCTCTGTTAAATGATGAGGAAACTCTACTTCATACCGATTGTTGTGAAGATTAAGTGAGTTTATAACTACAAACTGCTTAGAACAGCATCTGGTGCCCGCATACATACATGTTTGATGTTACTACTTTTGTGAAATTAGAATCACCTTATTAGTTAAGCCTGATGAAGAAAGCACAAAAACAGAAAGCCACAGACAAATTAACTTATGAATACAGATACATAGTTGTAAACAAATATTAGAAAATTAAGCCCATCAGTTCATCAAAAGAATAATACACCTATATTAGGAGCACAAAAATGACTTAACATCGTAGCTGGACATCATGGGGGGCACCTGTAATTCCAGCTACTTGGGAGGCTGATGGAGGAGAATCTATCACTATGATCCATTGTATCTACCACTTAAAGTAGAAATTTCAGATGCTGTATGGTTGTAAGATAAACCTATAAAAATGAAGAGCTTTTCTACCAGTAATTATCACATAGTGCTTTTTATTTTTATTTATTTATTTTTTTTGATACAGGATCTCACTCTGTTGCCCAGGCTGTAGTGCAGCAATGCAGTCACAGCTCGCTGCAGCCTCCATCTCCTGGGCTCGAGTGATCCTCCCACTTCAGCCTCCTAAGTAGCTGGGACTACAGGCGTGCCACTGCATCCAGCTAATTTTTGCATTTTTCTTCGTAGAGACGAGATTTCGCCATGTTGCCCAGGCTGGTCTCAAACTCCTGGCTCAAGTAATCCTCCAGCATCAGCCTCCCAAAGTGCTGGTATTATAGGAGTGAGCCACTGTGCCCAGCCCCACATAGTACTTTTAATAATTAAATAAGCTTAGCAAAGTCAGTTTGGGCAATATGAGAAGGTCATGGAATGCTAGTCCAAGAAATGTGATATTTATAAAATATATAGAGGGAAAATTTCAAGATGCCAAATAACATAAATAGGTCCATGTCTTTGGAGATGGGTAGCAGTGAAGATTCTGAAGATAGAAAGACCCTTAGGAAATTATTGCAATAGTCCAGTCAAATGATAATGGGAAACTGAGTTGAGACAGAGGTCTTTCCAGAGGAATAATCACTGGTACTGTTTTGGAGAAACAAACAGAATTTGTTAATTAAAGTCCAGCCTGGGTAGACTGGTTTTACTACTAGGCTAAGGAACATGGGTGAAGGGAGTATTTTGGGAATGATGACATTGAGTTGAGTCAAGCTAATTCTGAAGCACCCCCTGAACACCCACTGGTTAGAAATGCAGATCAGAAGCTTCAAATAAAAGCAGGGACTAAAAAATTAACAGAGAGATTGTTTATGAAGCAATGATTCTGGAGCTACAAGAGGACATGAGGTCACCAAGGGAGAATGTGTAGCCTGCAAGGAAGGCTGAGACAGAACCTCAGAACATGCTGACATTTAAGGGATGGAATGAAAACGGCCAGTCAGTAAGCAGTTCAAGTGGTTGTTGGAGAGCCAGAAGCATGCAGAGCCCCACAAACTAGCAAAGAGATCCAAAAAGGATCACAAACCCAGCAGTTTGGAATGCCAAAGCAGGATCAAGGAGGACAAGGAGCATTCAGCAATATAGCCTGCAGGTCCTTAGGAGAAACAAGTTCAGTGAAATGGGCATCTTGTAGCCCATTAAGCAGAGATAGAAAGTAGGTGGACTAAAGAATCCAACCGGCTTTTCAGTAAAAGTGGATAAGAGCTTAAACTTGGGGATCAGGTTAACATGGATTCATATCTCAGCTCTATCGTTGGATGTTTGCCAATCATTCCACATCTCTGAGCCTAACTTTCCTTATACGTAAAATAGGATAATACCAGTACTATCTTCATAGGAGTTATTGTGACAATGGAGATAATCCATTAAAGGGGCTTAGATTGGCATTTAACATAGTTAAGAGGTCAGTAAACTTGGGGGTATTGGCCAGGCAAGGTGGCTCATGCCTGTAATCCCAGCACTTTGGGAGGCCGAGGCTGGTGGGTCACTTAAGGTCAGGAGTTTGAGACCAGCCTGGGCAACATGGTGAAACGCCGTCTCCACTAAAAATACGAAAATTAGCCGGGCATGGTGGCGTGAGTCTGTAATCCCAGCTACTCAGGAGGCTGAGTCGGGAGAATCACTTGAACCAAGGAGGCAGAGGTTGCAGTGAGCCAAGATCGTGCCACCGCACTCCAGCCTGGGCGACAGAGTGAGACTCCGTCTCAAAAAAAACAAAACAAAACAAAACTTGGGGGTATTATTATTTCAATAAAATAGATGATGAGCCCATCTGCTGAGAAAGGGATGAAAGCCGGTGGAAAGGGAGGAACAGCTGCTTATGTGTATTTAAATAGACTACTTCCCAGAGCTTTTTTTTTCTTTTTTCTTTTTTTTTAATAACCAGACGGCTGAGATGAACTTGAAACAGACCTGGCCATTCAACCCAGCCAGGCCACTCTTCCTAGAAGCACTCAATGACTGAGCACTGGAGTGGTGGGAGTGGAAGAAATAAATTGTTGGGAGAATTGTTGGCTTGAAGAATGGCAAGGGTTAAAACAATCTCCTGTGGGAAAAGGATGGGATTTGAGCACAATAGGGAGCGCTCACTTAGAGTTGGAGGCCAGGGCAAAACTGCAGGAGTCACCCCAGGGAAAGATCAAGCTAATTTGTAGGAAGGGAAGGAAAAAATCTAGGAATGAGGAACTTGAGTTGGAGGGGGTGATTCAGAGAACTGAGCATATAACCAGCCATGCTTCTTCCATTTTTTTGTATGGTCACTCTCTTACCTAGATACCTATGGTACATTCAATAATCATTTCTTTGGCCAGACATGGTGACTCACACCTGTAATCCCAACTCTTAGGGAGCCCAAGACAGGAGGATTCCTTGAGCCCAGGAGTTCAAGATCAGCCTGGGCAACATGGTGAGACCCTGTCTTTACAAAAATTTTTAAAATTACCCTGGCATGGTGGCATGCACGTGTGGTCCCAGTTACTCAGGAGGCCACTTAAGTTCAGGAGGTCAAGGCTGACATGAGTCATGTTCATGACACTGCACTCCAGCCTGGGTGACAAAGAGAGAACCCACCTCAAAAAAAATCATCATCATCATCATCATTTCTTAAAACAACATTAATTATAGTTCACCTTTTTAGAGGCAGGTAGGCATTCTGTTAAACACAGTCCCCATATCAATTCTATGGGTCAAGAAGCCCTTGATGCCCATTACAGGTAAGTAAACTTTCAGAGAGCGACAGGACTAAGATTTGAACCTGGGGAATCTGAATCCCAAGGCTGAGTAACCACGGAACATAACTGCATGGAGGGCATTTTGGTAGGCAGCCTCTTGGATGGCCTCAATACACCCTGCCTCCTGGTAGCCCCACTCTTGTGTAATTCCCTCCCCACTTGTGTGTGGACTTTATTTAGTGGCTGGCTTCTAGCGAGCAGAATGCAGAAGAGGAGAATGTCACTTCTGAGATTAGATTACAAAGAGATGGTGTCTTTCATCTGGAGCACTCTCTCACTCTCACTCCAAGGGAAGCCAGCTGCCGTGTTGTGAGCTGTCCAAGGATCCCAGTGACAAAGAACTGAGGAAGTCCTCTGGCCAGCATTCAGCAAGAAACTTTGACCCTAGACCCTCAGCATCAACAGCCCACAAATAACCGAAACCTTCCAAAAACCACGGGAGGGAGCCTAGAAGCAGATTCTCCCCAGCTGAGCCTTCACATGAGACTACAGCTCCAGCCTATACTCTGACTGCAACCTGGTTAGAGACTTTGAGGTCTGACTGCAACCTGGTAAGCAACCTCAAGCCAGAGATACCCAGGAAAGTCATGCCCAAATTCCTAACCCACAGAAACTGAGATAATAGATTTTTACTGTTTCAGGTTGCTAAGTTGTGGAGTGATTTGTTATGCTGCAATAGTTAGTGAGTGTATCTACTCTGTGCCTAACACTTCCTAAATGTTGGGAATAAGACTTGGTCCCTGACGTCTGAGCATTTATAGGGGAAGCAATGATATAAACAAATGATTCCTGCACAACATGGCCCAGGGTAGAGAATTGCACTAGTGGTTAACTGTAATGGAGGGAAACCAGAAAATATTCACAGAGGAGGTGAAATTTGGTTTGCATCTTGGATGAATCAAAGCTATCCAGATGGATGAAGGGGAATGGACAGTCAAAGCAAAGAGAACAGATACATACCAAAGTTCAGAAGATGAAACAGCAATTAAATACTTGTGGTTGAGTGTAGTTGACAGTAGAAACAACCAAGTAATGGAAAGTCTTGCATGCGTTGCAAAAACCTCTGAACATTCAAAAGACTGTCATGTACAATACATACTTGATTTATTTGAGAAGCTGCACTCTTTAGAAGTCATTCTTAGGTCTGAGGTCACAAGATGGCATCCCTTGGAGAATATGGCCAGCACACATGCTTCTTTGGCCCTCAAAGTTATTTTACTAGTTTGAATTAGTTATTAACATTAAACAAATAAGAGATTTCAGATGAAGATCCACATTTCCAGCTTTGATTAAAATATCAGAAGATCCCAACAGGTGTGGGGATCGCACCTGTAATCCTAGCACATTGGGAGGCCGATGTGGGAGGATCATTCGAGCTCAGGAGTTCAAGACCAGCCTGGGCAACATAGCAAGATCTTGTCTCTACTAAAAAAAAAAAAAATTAATAAGCCAGGTATGGTGGTGCATGCCTATAGTCCCAACTACTCAGAAGGCTATTGCAGGAGAATCACTTGAGACTGGGAGGTTGAGGCTGCAGTGAGCTGTGATCATGCCACTGCACTCCAGTCTCAGCAACAGAGTGAGACCCATCTTAAAAGAAAATATCAGAAGATCTAAACACTGGGATTGTGTTTCCATGTTGCAGTTGACTGGAGTGAAATGGTAGCTGTCCCTTTTAGACAGAACACGCACACTCTAGTTTACCAGAGTTCCCATCTGGCCAACTGACAGGATTTGGCTTTGCATCTCCTGCACAGGGAAGATAAATGTGTACTCAATATAAACATCACATCTGTGAAGGGATGCATCGGTGAACCCCCATCACCTCAGCAAAAGAGTGACCGCTTGGAAGGATCAAACAGAAAAAGTATTGATTTTGGGCAGTGATTCCTAGACTTTAATGTGCACACAAATCACCTGGGGTCTTGTTAAAATACAAATTCTGGTCCAGTAGGTCATAGTGAAGCCTGAGATCACGCATTTCTAACAAGCTCCCAGATGATACTAATGCTGCTGGTCCCAGGACCACACTTTGAGTAACAAAGGGCCATGGGGCCTTGGCATTGCACCCTACCCTGAGAGTCAGGGTTCTTCTGGGACTAGAGCTTATCCTCTCTGCTGAAACAGAGTCTCTTCTAATTGGAGTCAGCCCTGGATTGGGGCTGCCCTGGGGATGGAAGTTGAGAGAAGACAAAATAATCAGTGTGTTATTCCTTCCAGAGTTTTGTAGAACTTGTGGAAAGTGAAGTGACAGTTATTGACATCTTTCATGTGTTCCGGGTTATCTCAATCAACATGCACACACAGCACCACCACCACCAATGACAACAACATCTATAAGGTAAGAAAAGAGAAGGGGTAAGAAAGCGCACACCAGAGCCAAACCACCTGGGTTCATATCTCAGGTCTGCCATTTATTAGCTGTGTGACTTTAAATGTTACTAACATCTCTCTGCCTCAGTTTCCCATCACCAAAATTGGGGATCATAATAGTACCTACCTTATAAGTTGTTGTGAAGATTAAGTGATGACACATGGATAGTGCCCAGGACAGTATCTGGCATCTAGAAAGTGCCCAACAAATATTTGCTATTAATAATATCCCTTCCATGTGAATGAAGAAAACAAGGCTAGCAGAAGTTAATTAATGTGGTCAGAGATTAAGTAGGGGGGGCCAGTTTTTTCTTTCCAATGACCTTAAGGAGTAAGGAACATAAAGGCCCAAGTGAGACCATATCTGGAGAGAAAAACAGTCCACACCCTTCCTTGAGGCCCTTTTCTTTTCTTTTATTTATTTATTTATTTATTTTAGGTTTTTTATATTATTATTATTATAGTTTAAGTTCTAGGGTACATGTGCATAAGGTGCAGGTTTGTTACATATGTATACTTGTGCCATGTTGGTGTGCTGCACCCATCAACTCGTCAGCACCCATCAACTCGTCATTTACATCAGGTATAACTCCCAATGCAATCCCTCCCCCCTCCCCCCTCCCCATGATAGGCCCCGGTGTGTGATGTTCCCCTTCCCGAGTCCAAGTGATCTCGTTGTTCAATTCCCACCTATGAGTGAGAACATGCGGTGTTTGGTTTTCTGTTCTTGAGATAGTTTGCTGAGAATGATGGTTTCCAGCTGCATCCATGTCCCTACAAAGGACACAAACTCATCCTTTTTTTATGGCTGCATAGTATTCCATGGTGTATATGTGCCACATTTTTTTAATCCAGTCTGTCACTGATGGACATTTGGGTTGATTCCAAGACTTTGCTATTGTGAGTAGTGCCACAATAAACATACGTGTGTGTGTGTCTTTATAACAGCATGATTTATAATCCTTCGGGTATATACCCAGTAATGGGATGGCTGGGTCATATGGTACTTCTAGTTCTAGATCCTTGAGGAATTGCCATACTGTTTTCCATAATGGTTGAACTAGTTTACAAGCCCACCAACAGTGTAAAAGTGTCCCTATTTCTCCACATCCTCTCCAGCACCTGTTGTTTCCTGACTTTTTAATGATTGCCATTCTAACTGGTGTGAGATGGTATCTCAATGTGGTTTTGATTTGCATTTCTCTGATGGCCAGTGGTGATGAGCATTTTTTCATGTGTCTGTTGGCTGTATGAATGTCTTCTTTTGAGAAATGTCTGTTCATATCCCTTGCCCACTTTTTGATGGGGTTGTTTGTTTTTTTCTTGTAAATTTGTTTGAGTTCTTTGTAGGTTCTGGATGTTAGCCCTTTGTCAGATGAGTAGATTGCAAAAATTTTCTCCCATTCTGTAGGTTGCCTGTTCACTCTGATGGTAGTTTCTTTTGCTGTGCAGAAGCTCTTTAGTTTAATTAGATCCCATTTGTCCATTTTGGCTTTTGTTGCCATTGCTTTTGGTGTTTTAGACATGAAGTCCTTCCCCATGCCTATATGCTGAATGGTATTGCCTAGGTTTTTTGAGGCCCTTTTCTAGCCTATTCTCCAGTTTAGTCTTGTCTTGGAGACACTGGCTCATGGTAATAATTATAACAAGTAAAAGTTATTGAATATCTCATTTAATTCTCACAACAATTTTATGATGTAGGCACTATTGTATTGTTATTCCTCAATTTTGCAGATGCATGTTTAGAGACTTCCCCAAACCCACATACTTGGTAAGTTCCAATTATGTATAAAGTTGTCCAGAAAATAGAACAGGGAAGAATACTCCCCAACTGACTCTATAAGACCACTATCACCCTACCACTAAAATCAGATAAAGATATTACAGAAAAAGAAGGCTGCAGATGGATATTCTTCATGATTATACATGTAAAACTGCAAAACAAAGTATTAGCACATTGAATCCAACAATACATAAAAAGGATAATATATTATGATGAGTAGTGCTTCATCCCAGAAATGCAAGGTTGGTTTAACATTAAAAAACAAATCAAGTAGTTTACCAAATTCACAAACAAGAAAGAAAAACAGATTATCTCAATAGATGCAAAAAAAAACTCATTTGTAAATATTTAACAACATTCATTTCTAACAAAAATTTTTAGCAATGTAGAACCTGAAGAGAACCATGTAGCATCTTCAAATAACCTACAGCAAACATCATAATGAAAGAATAAATGTTTTCCTCTGAGGGTAGGAACAAAACAAGTACGTTCACTGTGACTGCTTCTATTCAACATTGTACTAAAGGTTCTAACCAGTGCAGTAGTGCAAAGAGAAAAGTGGCATTCGGATAGGAAAGAAGTAAAACTCTCTTTATTCACAGATGACATGGTCATCTATGCAGAATATCTGATAGAAGCAACAAATAAGCTACTAGAACCAACAATTGAGTTTAGTGAAGTTGCAGGATACAATCTCAAGATACAAAAATCTATTAGATATCTATATGATGCCAATAAACAACCAGAAATTAAAATTAATGAACAATACCATTCACAATAACATCAAAAATATTAAATACGGCTGGGTGTGCTGGCTCAAGCCTGTAATCCCAGCACTTTGGGAGGCCGAGACGGGTGGATCACGAGGTCAGGAGATCGAGACCATCCTGGCTAACACGGTGAAACCTCGTCTCTACTA
Source organism: Trachypithecus francoisi (assembly GCF_009764315.1). Lineage (NCBI taxonomy): Eukaryota > Metazoa > Chordata > Mammalia > Primates > Cercopithecidae > Trachypithecus > Trachypithecus francoisi. The sequence goes on from NW_022681455.1 coordinate 76,315,857, forward strand.
AAAAATACAAAAAAATAGCCGGGCGCAGTGGTGGGCGCCTGTAGTCCCAGCTACTCGGGAGGCAGAGGCAGGAGAACGGCGTAAACCCAGGAGGCGGAGCTTGCAGTGACCTGAGATCCGGCCACTGCACTCCAGCCCGGGCGACAGAGCGAGACTCCGTGTCAAAAAAAAAAAAAAAAAAAAAAAATTAAATACTTAGAGATAAATCTGACAAAAGATGTGAAAAACTTATACTATGAAAATTACTAACTACTGCCAAGAGAAGTTAAAGACCAAAATAGGCCAGGCATGGTGGCTCATGTCTGTAAACCCAGCACTTTGGGAGACCGAGGCAGGTGGATTACTTGAAGTCAGGAGTTCAAGACCAGCCTGGCCAACATAGTGAAACCCCGTTTCTACTAAAAATACAAAAATTAGCTGAGTGTGGTGGTGCATGCCTATACTCCCAGCTATTCAGGAGGCTGAGGCAAGAAAATCGCTTTAACCTGGGAGGCAGAGGTTTCAGTGAGCCCAGATCATACCACTGCACTCCAACGTGGGCAACAGAGACTCCATCTCAAAATAAATACATACATATATACATACATACATACATACATAAAATGTTGGTCTTGAACCTATGTTTATAGGTTCAAGAAAACTCAATATTGTTAAGATGATGTAAATTTTCCCAACTTGATGTATAGATTCAATGAAATCCAAACAGAAATCTCCAGGAAGAATTTTTTGTAGAAATTGTCACATTCTAAAATATATATGGTACCGCAAAGGACCTAAAATAACCAAGATACCTCTGGGGGAAAAAAGGAACAAAGTTGTAATGCTAACACCATCCAAGACTTATTACAAAGTTGTAATAATCAAGACAGTGTAATACTTGCATAAAAGATGATAAATAGATCAATGACATAGCATACAAAAATCCATAAATAACCCCATATATATGGACAGCTGATTTTTAACAAACATGCAAAGGTAATTCAGTGGAGAAATTAAAGTTGCTTCAAAAATGTACTGAGAAAATTAGATACCCACATGCCAAAAGGAAAACGAACTCCTATCCATACCTCACATCATATATAAATCTTAATTCAAAATGGATTGTAGATATAAATATAAATCCTAAAATTATAAAACATTTAGGGCATTGAAAAATTTAATCTTGATCTAGGCAAAGATTTTTTAGATTCATCATCAAAAGTAGGACCCAAAAAGGAACAAACTGAGAAACTGGACTTCATCAAATTAAAAATTTTTTGCTCTTGAAAAGACACTGTGAAGAGAATATAAGACAAGCTACAGAGTTAGAGAATCATATGTCTGATCAATCATATAGTTTATAAAAAATTTATATCTCAAATATATAAAGAACTCCCAAAACTTAAGAAAACATGCCAATTTTTTAAATGGCCAAAATATTTGAACAGACACTTCACCAAAGGAGACATACAGATGGGACGTATGTAATGGAAAGAGACTCAATCATTAATCTTTAGGGAAATGCAAATTAAAATCACATATCACTACTATGCCAATTAGAATGGTTAAAATAGAACTTTTGACCGGGTACAGTGGCTCATGCCTATAATTCCAGCACTTTCGGAGGCTAAGGTGAGAGAATTACTTGAGCTTAGGAGTTGAAGACTAGCCTGAGCAACATAGTGAAACCCCATCTCTACCCAAAATATTTAATACAAAAAATTGGCTGGGCATGGTGGCATGCACCTGTGGCCCCAGCTATTGGGAGGATGAAGTGGGAGGATCACTTGACCCCAAGAAGGTCAAAGTTACAGTGAACCAAGATTGCGCCACTGCACTCCAGCCTCCTGGGTGAGACCCCAGGAGTGAGATCCCATCTCAAAGAAAAGAAAGAAAGAAAAAGAAAATAGAACACTTATATACTGCTGGTGGCAATGTAAAATGGTACAATCACTTTAGAAAATGGTTTCTCAGTTTCTTAAAAAGTTAAACATGTACTTACAACATGAACCAGACATTCTACTCCTAGGTGTTTACCCATGAACAAATGAAAGCATATGTCTTGCAGGAAAACAGCCTGTTGCATGGCAGGAGTGTGACACCATCTTGTAGGGAAACCACCAAGATGACCAATGTGTGACTCCTGCCTACCAAGATGTTCCTATAGCTTAGATAACCCTTCATAAAGACATCTATCTAACCTATCCAGTAGTCAAGAGTTTTGCAAGAAAGTCTGAGACATGACTAGCTGCACATGTTTTATCAAAAAAGCTTACTATAGGAAGAATATGTTTTTTAGGGTGAATGCAGTGAGCCAACATCCTGTGGCTTCCCAAGACATTGCTCCTGTTCGTATGTCCCTGTTAAATGTTTCTTCCTGAGAAACTGGATTTGTCAGGCTTGTCCCTCGACCTCTCATTGTGTAACATGTTTATACAAAAAGTAAGTTTATTTTTAGTATCCAAGAACTGTAAACGACCCAAATGCTCAACAACAGGTGAATTAAACTAACTGTGGTATATCCATACAATGGAATACTACTCAGCAATAAAAATAGTGAAATATTGATATACGCTACCATGTGGATAGATCTCAAAATAATTATGCAGAGTGAAGTAAACTCAACAAAAACTAGTGAATACTGTATTATTCCATTTTTATAAAATTGTAGGAAATCCAAACTAATATATACCAACAGAAGCAGATCAATGGTTGTCTGGGAAGGAAGGTGGAAAGAATTAGAAAGGGCCACAAGGAAACTTTTAAGGGTGATGCATAAGTTCATTATCCTGATTGTGTCAAGAGTTTCACTGGTGTAGACTTATGTCAAAACTTATCAAATTGTACACTTTAAACATGTGCAGTTCATTATATGTCAATTATACCTCAAAAGGCTGTTTTTTAAGGGTAATTTTTTTTTTTTTTTTGAAACTGTCTTTCTCTGTCACCCAGGCTGGAGTGCAGTGGCGCAATCTCAGCTCACTGCAACCTCTGCCTCCCAGGTTCAAGTGATTCTCTTGCCTCAGCCTCCCGAGTAGCTTGGACTACAGGTGTGCACCACCACACCCAGCTAATTTTTGTATTTTTAGTAGGGACGGGGTTTCATCATGTTGGTCATGATGGTCTCGATCTCTTGACCTCGTTATCCACCCGCTTTGGCCTCCCAAAGTGCTGGAGTTACAGGCGTGAGCCACTGCACCTGTAACCCCAGGGTAATAAAAATTTTTAACTGCATGCAGTTTTTAACTAGATGCATCACTGGATCAATTTCTACAAACCAGGTGGGTGACTGAGTGGGTGAATGGATATGGTCGCCTTTCCTTCACTTGTGGCCTAAGAAACAGGATGTTTCCCCACTGGGTTTTTTCGACAAGCCTTTCCTTCACCTTGGGGCTCATTTTTCTTCCAGTTCATACCACATTTATTGTCTGTCTCAACTCCTGCCACCTCTAAGGACTAATCGCTTGATCACTAATTGCATTGCCATTGGATTGATCTCCCTCTGGGACTGGATGACATTTATTAGTTCAGAGCTTTTCATTTTCTTACCTCATCCGGGAATCTGCCTTAGCACACAAAAGGCACTCAATAAAGATTTTCTGGTTAATTGATTTACTGATTAATTCATTGGAAAAGCTATCAATTCTATAAGGCATGTATTTTTTTCAAACTCCAATGGGATTTAGGTAAATTGGGTTTTTACTAAACTGCTTGTCTTCCAGAAAAAACAAAGGATGGGATTTTTGTCTTCCATATTTTTCATAATTGCCACGTAATGCATTTATAGTCAGAAAACCAGCTCTAAAAATAACTAAACAAGAAAATATACCACTTAAAATTTAAAAACAATTGCCCCAACAGATTCAGTGGTAACTCTGGCTAAATTAAACTGGGTCTTTCCAGTGCCTGTGTTTTTCCAAAGGTTGGCATCCTACCCTCCTCTCCTCTCTAAGTCTAAAGTGGTTCTGGAAGACTCAAATAGAAACCACAGAGTGCACTAAAACAACAGATTCATGGAACAGGGCAAGCAGGAAAAAGGGCCAAAATCCGCCAAAGTTGTCTGCTTAGGCAAAAGCCCTGACCCAGCACATTTCTCAGAAGGCTCCATCTATATTTATAGCTTTGAAAAGCTTTTGGGAACATGGAACTTTCAGGCTGGTGGAATCCTGGCTCTGAGCGGTACTGGGAACATCATGTTCCCTTCTGGCTTGCATCACAAGAGAGCCACGTGTTGGGTTCATGAGTCCTTTACTGACCCCAGGGGAGACATCTGGCTCTCTGTGCCTTCATTTCTTCCTTTGTTTAATGGAATTTATTTTGTCCCACTTGACTCATAGAGCATACAAAAATAAAGGCACCATTTACTTAGTACTTACTACACCTGAGGCACTGGGTTAAAAATCATTTCGTTTTCACAGACAGCACTATTTTTTAATCCCCATTCTACAGATAGTATAACTGAGGTTCATGAAGATTAAGGAATTTACCCAAGGTTCAAACAGCCAAGTAAGTGGTGGATCAAGGATTTGAACTCTCAAGTCCTAGGTTTCAACCTCTAAACTGCTATGGGATCCAGATTTGTGATTAGCTGTAATAAAGTATAAACAGAAGAATGAAGAGAACAACCATTTATTGAGCCTCTATTATGAAGCCAGCATATTACATGAGTCACAAATATGAATTGCTCTCAAGTTGAAAGGTGAAAGTAATAGCATGTTTCTCTGTCTGCACCAAACATAATCCAGTTCAAACCCAACCTCATACCCCAAGAGAACAAGGTTACCACGAAGTTGAGTTACCAGTCATTTATTAGACCTCTCCCAAGTCAGGTGTGGTGGCTCATACCTGTAATCCCAGCACTTTGGGGGTCCAAAACAGGAAGACTATTTAAGGCCAGAAGTTTGAGACCAGCCTAGATAACAAAGTGAGACCCTTGTCTCCAGAAAAAGAATTTAGCCAGGTGTGGTGGTGTGCTCCTGTAGTCCTAGCTACTCAGGAGGCTGAGGCAGGATTGCTTGAGCCTGGGAGTTGGAGATTGCAGTGAGCTATGTGACTGAGCCACTGTACTTTAGCCTGGGTAACAGAGCAAGACCCTGTCTCAAATAAATAAATAATAAATAAATAAATAAATTCTTCCAATCATCTCCAAGCCCCACTTCTTCTTTGTGTGATCCTGGAAAGCCCCAAGTCACATTCAGTGCCTAGCCTCCCACCGAGTATTCAAAGGTGCCATAAGTTCTGTTTTCCACTTGGGAGAGGGTAGTGGCCAGCAAACCCACAGGTCACCCACCGTTCAGAGCCTGGCCTCAGGATATCCTCCTATGATTCACAGGGCCCTGCCCATATCATCTGGCTTTTCAGAGAAAACCACCCAGACACTGCTTTTGAGCAAACCTCACTAAGGAGTTAAAACCCTTTCTTCCTTCCTGGACTCCTGAGATCCAACAGCCTAAGAAAAATTCTGTTAACCCTTCCCAAGGAGGAGACAGTACAAACTCAAACCTTAAGGACACAAAGACCCATCCATCCTCCTGGGCAAGAGAAGAGAAAGAATGTTTCATCCTTCACTGATGAATATCCAGCTGAGAAAATAAGACAACTCGTTCCTCAGCAGGCCATTCTGCCATGGTAAATTCCTAATGAGTGGTCCTGCTGCACCTATATTATCCCATTTAATCCTCACCTACATTATCCCATTTAATCCTCACAACAGTTCTGAGCCATTTGCTTGCAGGTGTGAGCAAGGATGCGCTGCTCCATCATACTCTACCCAAGAGGAAAGAGCCTCAGTATGAGAAGGTCACAAGCCCTTCTCATCACACTCTATCCAAGAGGACACAGCCTCAGTATGAGAGGGTCACAAGCCCTTCATCTCAGGGAGGCACAGTTTTGGGAGGAAGAGATCTGCAAGAGAGAAGAAAGAAAGGGAGCCTTCCCCAGCCAACCAGCCAGATCAGCCAAAACCACCCAGGTTATCAGGGATGGTAAGAGGTATCATTGCCAAGTAGTAGCTAAGGTCACTGTTAATATTTATTAAGCATCTCCTATATCCAGGTAAAATGCTAACCTTCTTAATTGTATTACCCCATTTCATCTCCCAGCCACCAGGAAACAGAAGTATTATTGCTCCAATTTTATAGAAGAGGAAACTAAGGTTTATAGAAATCAGAGAGCTTTTTTAAGGTCTTGGGAGCAGCAAGTGCTAGAGGTAGAACTGGACCTCAGGCAACTATATCACCTTTACCACCCAAACCCATGAGGCAGCCTCTTTTTACAACTAAGGAGGCCAAAGCAGGAGGATTGCTTGAGACCAGGAGTTCAAGACCAACCTGGACAACAATGTGAAACCCTCATCTCTTAAAAAAAACTAATAGTAATTACCCAGGCGTGGTGGCGTGGGCCTGTAGTCCTAACTTGAAGAGGTAAAGTAATCTTCTCAGATCAGTGATAAAGCCAGAATCCCACACCTTACTAAAGTTGGTCCACTATCACACCAGCTCACACTGAAGAAAGTACTTTGAAAAGCTCAGGAGAACCCAAACCAATTTTCCCCCCAGATTTCAGTGTGTCCTTGCCTTTAAGAGAAAGTTTATAAGTCTTTTCTCAGGCTGTTAGATCACAGGGGTTAGGAAAAAAGAAAAAGATTACAGTTCCTTGAAGGACTTCATTTAAACAGTGACCACTTGATCTATACTAGAAAAAATTATAAAAATCTCTGAAAATAATAGCAGCAAATTTTTATACGGCACTTACTTTGTGCCAGGCTCTGTTATAAGCAATTTATAAACATATTAACTATTCAACCCTCCAAACAACTTTATTAGGTCAGTACCACTGGTATGCTCTTAAAAGTTTAACAACCAGCTCTCATTGGGAAAGCTTTGATTTGCAGCACTTGCCAATGTCCCTAGTGTAAACATTCCCACTGTGGCCAGTTGTAAGTTATCAGTGTAATGTCATCTTGGCGTTGGGAAGAAATACCTATCACATATCACTGGGAAGATGCACATCATATATCATTGGAAAGGGATGTATATTACGTATCATTGCCACCATGCAGACACAGTAGACATAAGTAGCCTCAAGAGCATAGATAATAGTAAAATGGAGTAAAATAATTAGGAATTGATGAGTTTGGAGCATTTATTACCTTTGGTTTTAATTGCAAACTTATAAAATTTAATTTTTAATAAAGGCTGTATTTAACAACCAGCTTGCAAAGTGTCTGATAATTAAACAGTTGGCTTTCATGTGTTTGCTCTGGCTTCAGCATATAACTGGCTAGTGCTATTATTGCTATTTTATAGAGGAGGAAACTGAGACACAGAAAGGCTACATAATTTTCAAAAGGCTACATAGCTAGAAAATGGCAAAGCGAGAATTCAGACCTGAGCAATCTGGCTCCAGAATCTGTGCTCTTAACCACCCTATGGCTTCTCTTGCAAGACTGCTGTGTCTTTGTCCAGACTGTAGCCTGTAGGTTTTCCTTTGTGCTCCTCCGGGTATGTGCATCAGCTGCATTTGATAGGTGAGTCACAGCAAGGCTGTAGTGCAGTTTCTCTCCAGGACCTTGGGAAAGAGTTTAAGGCATCCACTTGCATCCACAGCAAAACATCTGAGGCCCTGTAACTGGGCTGCAGAGGATCACACCTAGCTGTACTCCTGAGCTGGCTGCCTAGGCCCTGCCCTCGAGGCCTGGCTGCGCCTGCGTTCAACCGCACATCCATTATGGAAAGGAGGATCCCTTAATGTAGCGCAAATTATAGCTGGAACACAAGCAAATTGCCCGCTTTTACTAGCACATAAACTGAACGGAACCTTTGAGATAGATCCGCATTACCCTAAACGGCATCCATAATTCATACCTGCAGCAGAAATGCCTCCCTCTCCCAGGGCTGGAGCCGATCTATTATTGATGGGTCCCTTAGAAGGCCACGACAGTGTTTCTCATGCTCCAGCCATCTGCCGGCGTGGTCAATTCCTCAGGCGGCGGCAGCACATATATTCATCAGAATCAACTCCCAATTAGTTTCCTAGCAGGACCCAGGGGGGATTTATTTGAGGAATCAAAGTGAGTGTTTCGAGAGCAGTACCCCCAGTCCCACCCCTGTGACGCTAATCAATACATACAGAACCAGCGAGCAGCAGGCGAGCATTTGTTTTCACTCAGAAATGCTGCTGCCTTTGGAAATCATGGAGAGCAAAACTAAAAAGCAATACCCCTTCCTCTCCACCAAGGGTCGGATGGCCGGGAGTTTCTTTCTGTTTATGAAGAAGTAAGTCACTGGATCGTCAGAGCACAGGATTTTTTTTTTTTTTTTTTTTTTTTGGAAACAGCGTCTTGCTCTGTTGCCCAGGCTGGAGTGCAGTGAGGCAATCTCAGCTCACTGCAAGCTCCGCCTCCCGGGTTCAAACAATTCTCCTGCCTCGGCCTCCCAAATAGCTAGGACTATAGGCGTGCACCACCACACCCGGCAATTTTGTATTTTTAGTAGAGAGAGGGTTTCACCATGTTGGCCAGGCTGGTCTCGAACTCCTGACCTCAAGAAATCCACCTGTCTCAGCCTCCCAAAGTGCTGGGATTACAGGCATGAGCCACCTCACCAGAGCACAGGATTTAAATGACTGCCGAGAGCAGAAGTTTCCCACCCCACCTGGGTGGTAGAAAGGAAAGTAGCAATTCTATTGAAGGCTTTTTATGAAAGATCTAGTAACAACCCTGTGAGATAGGTATTTATTATTCTCCCCATTCTTCAGATGGAGAAACTGAGGTTAAGTAACTCACCCAAGGTCACACAGCTAGTAGATCACAGTGACAAGACTTGCACACAGAAAACCTGATTCCAAAGCCCATGGGCTTAACCACTACTCCATGCTGCCATCTGCAGGAAGAGGAAGGGAAACCTACAAGCTATTTCCAGGGAGTCACAAACACCTAATGAAATGTGGACATTTCACTACAAAAGAACCCAGCTGGCTCACAGAAACCCAGCCTTGGGTTAAAAAGAGTTAAATAAAGAGCAAGCACTGTTTTTTGTGTTATTTCTATTTTATGTTGTGATGTATTGCTTTACTGAATGATTAATTTTTAAATGACCACATGCATTAATGGCTATTAATAAATATAGCTGGTTTTAAAAGACTGCATCTTTTTTGAGTGAGTATTTGGTCGGGAGGGAGACAGAGGATGGATCATGAAAGGGGTACAAGAGTACTCAACATTTAAAAGGCCATCAGGGTTTAGAGCTGAAAGGAAACATTCGTCAAACACTCACATCTGAGAAACACCTTCCCAGGTGTCAGACTTTGTGTCTGACCCTGGGGATACAAGAATTGATAAGATGAGAGACAGGTGAAAAATTAACTATGAGTTACAGCAGAATAGCACAGGGGATATACACCAAGGCTTCCCTCAACCATGCGTTCTTTCCCCACCCCAGAGGAGACTGAGCTGTAGTAAAGGAAATCACACCACACCATGAACCCAGTCCACATACAAGCAGCTCTACATACAAGCTCTCCAACCTCTGCAGAGCTCTCATGCTGCTATGCCATCCTTTCAAGTGCTCCTGGTCAGCTCCCCCTTCCATATCTTCAAGGTGAGTTATTAAGACGCCACATCCTCTTTCTCCTATAAAGTTGTGGTCAACAGTAGGAAGAGCTTAAAGCTTCCCCCACTCCACCAGCAAACTTCTCTGCCTCTATGTCTTCCATTCTTTGTGTCTTATCTTCATCCTTCCTCACTGTGGGGAAAACCTCAGAGATGGTCCAGTTGGTCTGAGCTCCATGATGGGCCCAAGACCACGGAGCTACCAATGAATAGAAACCAAGATGGTGTGGAGAGCTCAGAGTGGAATAGGAAAGGAGAGGATGTGGAGCTAAGGAGGAGGTTTGAATAACTAAGGAACATCAACTGGGAGATCCAAATGGTTGTCCCAGTGATGAGGCAACCCAGCTTATGGAACTAGGAATGGAAAAGACAGACAAGCAGTACAGTGGGTCAGGCAGGGAAGTGGATGGCCTGCGATAGGGCTGAAGTATAATAGAGTGGTTATAAGAAGGGTGTTCAGTATCCACAAGGTACCAGTTCAAACCCAGGCTCTGCCATTTTTTGTTGAGTGACTTTGGGAACATCTTTTAATCCCACCACCCCCAGCCTCAGTGGATGCATGTAAAGTGGGGATGATAGCACCTGACTCATAGACCTCAGAGGGTGGAGGGAATATTAGGTAAGGAATTAATTAAACAGCTGCCACATAGTGCAGAAATCAATGGTGGTTGCTGCCCTTTGAGGACAAACACCTAAGGCAAAGATATTACCTCAAGTTGGCATTTTGAGAAAAACCTCAATCAAAATGTGTGTGCTGACAGTCAGCCAGAGAGTGGACATATACATTCTTCTGGGATGGAGTTGCTTTATTAGGTTTATAATGAGAACAACCTTGACCCAGTCTTATTTCTAATGCAGGAGGCAGATTCCTCCAGTAGGGCAATTTTACATTCCAGTTCTCCTGGACAGTCCCATACCCGATCTAAATCCATTCATACTTATTCAGTATTTTAGTACTTTCTTTTGCTCCCACAAAGTGTCCATCTTACAATGACAAATTATATGGCTACCCTCCCAAAACATTTATCTAGCCTAGAATGATGGTTACCAGAGGCTGGGAAGGGAAGGGTGGTGGGGAATAGCGGGAGGGGAAGATGGTTAATGGCTACAAAAAAAAATAGCAGGAATGAATAACAGCTAGTATTTGATAGCACAGTATATTGACTACAGCCAATAATAATCTAACCATACATTTTAAAATACTGAAAGAGTATAATTGGATTGTTTGTAATACAAAGGATAGATACTTGAGGTGACACATACCCCATTTACTCTGATGTGATTATTACACATTGTATGTCTGTGTCAAAATATCTTATGTACCCCATAAATATATACACCTACTATGTACCCACAAAAGTGAAAGTTGTAAAATAAAACAATTTTTAAAATTATCTAGCCTAGACCCTTAGCATTCCACCGGCAGAGACTACTAACTGCCAACTAATTTCTTCTCCTCTGCCTACCTTAGAAATAGAACACTTATTTTTAGTTGATGAGCAGATTCTCTCGCTACTGGGTATTATCATGTGACTAATTTCTGGCTAACAACATGTAACCAGGGTTATGTGTGACTTCAGGGAAAGACGGTGCCTTCTTTGATCCTTCCTCCCTTCCGCTGGCTGGAATGCAGATGTGATGGCTTAATGTGAGCTGCCGTCTTGGATCATGAGGTAGTAGTCGTCTGCTGAGAATCACAGAGCATCAAGGTAAAAGGGGCATAACACCAGCTCTAAACTGCATTCTTCTGGACTTCTTTTTAGAGGAGACAAAATTCTACCTTGCATAAACTACTTTTATTTGGGGTTTCTGTCACCAACAAACATGATCCTAATAGATGTACTCAGGGACTAAACAAGGACCCACAAATTCTCCGTCTCAAGTTACTGGAGATGGATGCTGGGCTGAAGTGGGAAAGGATATAGTGGCTGTGCAGTGGTTCGGAGCTTATGCTCAAGTCAGGCAGACCTGAGTTCCTAATTCTGCCTTTTAATAGCTACATGAACTCAGGCAAGTTTCTTAACCTCTGTGAGCCTCCATTTTCTTATCACTAACATGTGGGTAACGTTCTAGTAATTATGTTCCAGTTTGGTGGGAAGATTTAATGAGATAATATATACGATGTTCTCAGCATAATGTCTGGTACACACATTGTAAGCCCCCTGTAAATGGCAGTTCTTACTATTGCTCTTATCACTACTGTTCTTGTTTATTGTTATTACTGTTGCCTAGGTTCCCCTGGAAACAGCCCCTCTGTATTTTGATATATGACTGCATCAGGGCCAGGAAGCTGGGGTGGAATCACCTACAAATTTCTCTTGTATGGGAGCAGCAGACGTGTCCATGGTCAACTTCTGTCCTCAAGGCATCCCCTGAGCTGCAGGAGCTGTCAGCAAGAGGCAGATATGCAATTTCACAACCAAGACCTCATGCACTGTTCCCGGATATGTGACAGGAGGGACGCCCAGGAAACAAATGTTCCCAGTATGATCCCTGAGCAGCCTGGAAAAGACCACGTCTAGGGGAAGGACATTCATCCCAGATTCCACGGGTCAGGTGGGACATTCATCCCAGAATCCATAAGTCAGGTGGGACATTTATCCCAGATTCTGTGGGTAGGTTAGCTATTTATCCCAGATTCCATGGGTCAGGTGGGACATTTACTCCAGATTCCGTCGGTAGGTTAGATATTTATCCCAGATTCCATGGGTCAGGTGGGACATTTATCCCGGATTCCATGGGTAGGTTAAATATTGATCCCAGATTCCATGGGTCAGGTGGGACATTTATCCCAGATTCCAAGGGTAGGCTAGATATTTATCTCAGATTCCATGGGTCAGGTAGGACATTCAACCCAGATTCCGAGAGTCAAATGGGACATTCATCCCAGATTCCACAGGTCAGGTAGCACATTCATCCCAGATTCTGTGGGTCAGGTGGGACATTTATCCCAGATTTTGCGCATCAGATGGGACATTCATCCCAGATTCTGCAGGTCAGGTGGGATGGAGACCCGCAGAATATATCTTGCCTGTAGCTATGGATACCCTAAGTCAGTGGTTTCCAAATGCTGGTGGGAATCAGAATCATCCGGGGAAGCCAGGAGGAATGCCAAGGCCTGGACCCTTTCCTCCTTCAAGGAGCCTGAACCACTGCACTTGTTATTAGTACTCTTAGCGACTGCCCACAAAGTTGAGAACCACTGTCTCCAACTCAGGGAACATCCTGAAACAGGATAGGGGGAGAGAAAAGCTGAGATTTGTAAACCAAAGAAAATATCTCACTGGGCCACCAGAACAAGGGTGAGAGTCCAGTTCCACCCACCTCTCCCTAACTGTGTTGTCCCCTGATCCGTGTCACCATTCTCTCTCACCAGGGTCACAGCAGCAGCCTCCAAAGTGGTCTTCCTGCCTTCGATCTCACTTCTGTGTCTATGTCATTGCAGCCAAGATGATCTTTCTAAGTCATGGATTTGTTTGTGGAACCCCTCCCCCATCCCATGATTAAAACCCTCAAGGGCTGCCCCTTGTCTCCCAGATAAAGCCCTAACTCTTTATCGTGATTTGTAGGACCCTTTTGGACAGGATCCCTGCCTGATTTTTCTAAATCAGTGGTTCTCAGTGGGGGGTGATTTTGCTCCCCCACCTCCAGCCAGGGACATTTGGCAATTCCTGGAGACATTTATGGTGGTCACAAGCAGGGAATGAGTACTACTGGTATCTAGCAGGAAGAGGCCAGGGATGCTAAGCATCCTGCAGTGAGCAGGACAGACTTCTGTGACAAAGAGTTACCCAGCACCAAATGTGAACTGTCCCAAGGCTAACAAGCTCTGCCCTAGTCTCACTTCTTGCCAATTCCCTTCTCTCAATCCACAGTCCAGCCTCTTAGGCCTTATTCCGTTCATCCAATATGCCACACCTTCTCTACTCATTGAGCCTTTTCACTGGACTGCTCTTCTCCCAAAATACCATTCCTACCACCTCTTGGCTTGGCTAAATTGCACTCGCCCTTTTAGTCTCAGATGTCTCTTCTTCCAGGAAGCCTCTTGCTCCAAGACTGAGTCTGGTGCCTGTGATTTACCCATAGAAAAGCCCCTACCACATGATACTGTAATTTCCTGTTTGCTTGTCAGCCTCTCTCACAAAACTCTAAACTCCTTGGGGACAGGAATTGGATCGTGTTCAGCTTTGTACTCACCTGTGCTTAGTACAGTATCTAGAACACAGCAGATGCTCAATGAATACTTACTGAATTGAGAAATGAATGAATGAGGTGTTAGAATGCGCTGCCAGGAAAAAAGAGCTAGACTGACAGTTCATGTAGGCAAGCCAGAAAATCTAGAAAAACACTGAGCCCAATTGCTGGCCTAGCTCTGCAGCTGTGATCTAGAAAAAAACTGAGCCCAACAGAATCCCAGCGTATGTTTGTCAGGAAACAAGCTCCATTAAAGAGCTAGGGATGGGTGGACACTAATCCCTTCCCTGCTGCTCAGTGGAAGAGAGGTGGCTCCTGCACAAAGCCAGGTTCCCCATTTTTTCTCTAGATCCCACCCTTTCATTTATTTCCTGCCCTCTTTGGTTTTTTGTTTGTTTGTTTGTTTGAGACAAAGTCTCACTTTGTCATCCAGGCTGGTGTGCAGTGGCATGATCTCAGCTCATCATCGCAACCTCTGCCTTCCAGATTCAAGTGACTGTCCTGCCTCAGCCTCCCAAGTAGCTGGGATTACAGGTTCGTGCCACTGCACCTGGCTAATTTTCTCTATTTTTAGTAGAGACGAGGTTTCACCATGTTGGTCAGGCTGGTCTCAAACTCCTGACTTCAGGCAATCCATCCACTTTGGCCTCCCAAAGTGCTAGGATTACAGGTGTGAGCCACCGCACCTGGCCCCTCTTTGTTTTTCATAGTAATGGATGCCTCTTCACCACCACCATCCCCTCAGTGGGGATTTTTTATTATTTTATTAAGATAAAATAATAAAAATAATGCTCCCCACTAGCTACTGCCTCCTCCCTCCTCTTCTCAGCCAAGAGACTCAAGAGTAGTGTAGTCTATGCTCAGGGACTCCACTTCCAACCAGAACCTCCAGGGGTGCCATTCACATCATGCTCTGTGAGGGTGATAAAACTGGAAACTTAGCTCTATGGAACACAGCAAAAGGGAAGCCCCAGGAGTTGAGTTCTACCTACCCCTCCATCCACTGCTCTCTGGCTCCCATCACTGCACTGAGCCGGTTCTGAGTAGGGTCATAGAAAACACCATATTTGCCCAGCAAAATGGGCATTTTGAGTAGTGATCTTACACAGCCTCTGAGGACAATGGCTCAATCAATCCTTCCGTCCTTCTCCACCCTTGGCTCCCCTGACTCCACTCCCTTCTGGTTTTCCCTCTCTCTCTGACTGTACCTCAGTCTCCTCTATTTGTGCCTTAGTTCTTGACATTCATCTGAATTCCCTTCTTGGCTCTTCTTATCTTCTTTTTCCTCCCACTCTTTCTAAGTGATGAGGAGGTAGTGAAAGCTCAACACATGAAAGGATTCCTAATCCAAATTGTTAGCACTCCTATCTATTTGATTTCTTAACTCTTTCTTGAATCCACCCTCCTCTTACTATCCCTACTGCAATTGCCCACACACATCCCACCCTGCCACCAGTGTGGCTTTTCAGTGGAATGGGGCTCTCTGTACCTTTCATCACTTCGATACTTCCTCAGCCTCACACCCAGACAGGACATCTTTCAACTGCATTAAATCAGAAATCATATCATATTTCATCAAATCCAAAAGACTGTGCTGCAGCACTCTGTTGACCTTATAAGAAGGTACCAAAGGGATATTTCCATGCCACGTGGCTTCCAGTGCTTATAAATGTATGAAAGTTATGCTGAGAGGGAATCAATAGTCATAAGACAGAGACTTGTTTGTCTTGTAAATGGTCCACTCCAAGTATGTGAGAATCCACCATTCCGTTCCCAGGACAAAACCAGGAATGGCTCTCATGTGGTATTGATTATAGAAGACTGGAGAAAGATGGATCTGGGATCATGGACAGGGAAAGAAAGAAAAAGAAAGAAAGAAGGAAAGAAAGAAAGAAAGAAGGAAGGAAGGAAGGAAGGAAGGAAGGAAGGAGAAAGAAAGAAAGAGAGAGAGAGAGAGAAAGAAAGAAAGAGAGAGAGAGAAGGAAGAAGGAAGAAAGGAAGGAAGGAAAGAAGGAAGGAGAGAGAGAGAGGGAGGGAGGGAGGAGAAATAAAGAAAGAAGAGAAAGAAGAAAGAGAAAGAAAGAAAGAGAGAGAAAGAGATAGAGAGAGACAAGAAAATGTACTTCCTAGAGCCCATCCAATGTGATTCTCTATGAACAATTGAGACCCACAAGGAAATATTTGATGCCACCCTCACCCTCTTGATCTTGATGATACCAGGGATTGGCTTCAAATAACCCTGGTTCTTTCTGACAATGAACTGGGTCCTTTCAGATCTAATAGGTCATAAAGGCAATTTTACAAAAGTGAATTCAATCTCATTGTTAAACTATTAGAATAATTAAATGCCCCCATTCTTTGTGACCAGCAAAATGGGCATTTTGAGTAGTGATCTTACACGACCTCTGAGGACGGTGGCTCAGTCAATCCTTCCGTCCTTTCCACCCTTGGCTCCCCTGACTCCACTCCCTTTGGAGAAAGTCTCCCTTTGGAGAAAGTCTCCCTTTGGAGAAAGTCCAAAATGTGAAAGAGCATTATGTGGGTGGGGACTTAGAGAATGTTGGAAATCTCCCAAGACCCTTTAAATATTTCCCCACTACTTTGTTATTGCCAGGCAGCTTATAAACAGCAGTGACTGCAGAGGGAGGAGAGGTGGTGAGACTGAAAGGCTGCCATGTGCATGGTGTCTGGCCCAGCCTGCCCAAGAGGCCAGCACCCCATCATTCCCCAATAAATCAGGAGGTCATTTTTCACTGAACTGAAGCTCAATACTCCCATCGTTTTCTCCCCTAACCAGTCCCAAGATTGCTCTGTGCTCTTTATTACCTTTCAATGACTTAAGCCCCTGGACTGAATAACTTCATCAAGGTGTCAACCTAAACAGATTTTCCCCATAATGGTCCAACTCTCACAGGTTCTTAATGAAAAATATTGATTTCTAAGGATTAGTTGCAGATTTATGTGTTGGGATGCTGATCTCTCTGTCACCTGACACCTTATCAGTGTATGAAAAAACCTAGTTTCTCCTTCATGGTTTAAAAAAAAAGCAATCACTGTCTATGTCAAGGGGCAGCTTAGGTCCAGAAAAACAAATAAAATTCTCTGTCTGGATCCCGTGGAATACTTAACAGCTAGTGGGGGTGTGGAAGGAAAGGCGCTGAGACACCTGTATGCCTTCCTCACTAGCATCTTCACTGGTTGGGTTGTGGGAACCAGGTGCACAGAAGCTGGAAAAGCAAATGGAACAAGCATCCATCCCTCTTGATATGACAGATCTCCAGGACACAGTCTGGAGAAAAGCTTCTCGCGCACACCACGTCTGGGGCTGGAGACACCGACTGGAAGAAATTCAGCAGCTGCCATCTCAAAGTGGCATTCAATCAACACCAGGCTAGGTTGGTTCTGCCAACTTGCTCTGTTAAACGTGGTTCTCAAGGGATGAAGTTGAGACTTTGGCACCTAAAACCTCAGCAAGTTGCAGAGCACAGCGGAATCTCTCCCATACTCGGAAATGGCTGGAATGGAGTAAGATTCATTATTTATCTATTTGGTAAGTATTTATGGAGGGTCTATGTGCCAAGCACTATACTAGGCACTGGGGACACCATGGTCAGCAAGGCCAGATGTGGGTTCCTGCCTTCATGGAGAAGGTGACCAACAAACACACACACACACATACACACACACACACACACACACATATAGAATTGCAACTTCAACACCATTCGGGAGAATGGGGACACAGGGCTGCAGCAGCCTGTAATGAGGGCATTTACCCAGTAAAGGAGGTCAAGAGAGATTTACCAGAGGAAGTGATGGTCAAGATAGCAGCTGAAGGATGAGAAGGAGCTCACTGGAAAAGCAGGAAGAGTGAGGAGCATGTGGGCACAGTAAATAGTCTGTGGGAAAGCCCTGTTCTGGAGGAACCCAGCACCACCAGTGTGGCCAGAGTACAGAGAGCTGGCGGTAGGCATGACACAAGAGGGCTCCGGAGAAGTGGGCAGAGGTCAGACTGTACTTTGGGTCATTATCCCAAGTACAACAGGAAGCCATTGAAGGATTTTCAGATCTGCACCTTGCAAGGATGACTTTGGCTGCTCGGTGGAGAATGGATTGCAACAGCCTCGCTGTGAAAGCAGGAGGAAAGGGGTTGATGAGGTGACTGCAGGGGTCCAGGCAAGAGATGAAGCAGTGATGCTGCTGGAGACGGAGAGAAGAGGACAGAATCAAGGAATATTTTGGAGAAAAAAAATCCATAGGCATTGCTATGGAATCGAATGTGGGGTGGGGATAGGATGAAGGAAAGGAGGTGACAAGGATGACTCCCAGACTTCAGACTGAGCTGCTCCTTCTCTGCAGTGATGGCCTCCTTGTTCTGGGCCACTGAGGGTTTCTGTAACCACTGGGAAGCACTTCCAGGACAAGGTCCTCATTTCCTTTTCAGCTCTCACAGCAGGGACTGGCAAACTTCCATAAAGAACAACATAGAAAATATTTTAGATTTCAAAAACTGTACCATCTCTGTCTCAATTACTCAACTCTGCTGCTATAAAGCAAAAGCAACCACAAATAATGTGTAAACAAATTATTGTGGCTGTGTTCCAATAAAACTTTATTTTTTAAAAAAAGTGATGGACAGGATTTGGCCCTCCAACTGCAGTTTGCAGACCCCTGCCCTAGAGGACTGGGAGGAATCTGAAAACTAAGCTGAACGCCTACATTCTCCAGGCCTGAAGAACTGGAGTATTCCATTGAAATAAGAGTACTTATTCCCAGGCCCGGAAGCCCGGGACCTTCCTCCAGAAATACAGCAGGGGGCTGAGGACTCTAGTGTACCCAGGACCTCAAAAAAGACCAAGTCCAAGATCAAGATGTTGGTGGGTTTGCTTTCCCTTGAGGCCTCTCTCGCTGGGTTGCAGGCAGCACCCTCTTGCTACATCCTTACATGCCCTTTTCTCTGTGCACACCCATGCCTGTGTCTCTTCCTCTTCTTATTAGGACGCCAGTCCTGTTAGATTAGGGCCCCACCCTTATGACTTCATTTAACCTTAATTACCCCTTTGCAGGCCCTATCTCCCAATACAGTCACATTGGGGGTTAGGATTTCAGCGTATGAATGGGGGGCAATAATTTAGTCTATAACAAATAGCTACAATTTAATGAAACATTTATTATCTCCTGGGCTCTTATGCCTGGGAACAGCATCCACTCTCATGCCTGGGAACCTCCCTCCCTCATTAAAAACAGTCGAGTGGGACTGTCAATCAAGAAGCTCTGCCCGCCCAGGCATGGTCATGTGACCCAGGCTAGACCAATCATATTAGCTTTCCCTAGAACAGGCCTGGAGGTGCCCCCCAAGCCCCATTCCAGAGAAGGAAACGTGGTAAGGTGCCTTAAAGGGTTTTCAGTTAGTTCCTGTTGCCTCGATCTTTGAGGCAGGCTTTTCAAAAGAGCTTTATTTCTGTTTTAGCTTTTTTTTTTTTTTGGCTTAAGTTGGCCAGAATCCATTTTTGTGGCTTGATACTGATGCAGTCAGTGATCCTGCACAAAACTCTCCAGTGCATCCTTGTGGCTTACAACACAAAGGACAGACAAGTCCCAATGTGTACAACTGTGGCTCAGCTTCCCCAATTTCCAAGCCCCTGCCTCCTCACTGCCCCATCCCCCCAGCCACCTGCCGCTTCAGTCACTTGGAATTCCTGCTCTTTCTCCCAATGCATGGCATAGATCTCTCTGCTGTATTCCCGCTTCCTCACCTGAAAAATTCCCTACCGATCACTCAAGGCAGTGGATTGCAGCGGATCAGAGTACGAGTTCTGCTTGCACAGAATGGCCGTTGGTGATTGCTTTTTCTTAAGTCCTGCTCTCCAAATGTAAGATTGGTCAGTCTCTCCTTCCCTGGAGACGCAAACTAGAATCTGCCAGGACTCTAGGGCCAGTTCCTGAGCCCATTACAAAGGTCAGGATGACAGTGAATTTTTTTTTCTTTTCTTTTCTTTTTTTTTTCAGACGGAGTCTTGCTCTGTCACCCAGGTGCAGTAGCACGACCTCGGCTCACTGCAACCTCCGACTCCCGGGTTCAAGCGATTGTCTTGCCTCAGCCTCCCGTGTAGCTGGAATTACAGGTATCTGTCACCACACCTGGCTAATTTTTGTATTTTTAGTAAAGACGGGATTTCACCATGTCAGCCAGGTTGGTCTCAAACTCCTGGCCTCAGGTGATCTGCCCTCCTCAGCCTCCCAAAGTGCTGGGATTACAGGCGTATGCCACCGCACCTTGCTCACAGCACTGAATTTAAACATGTTTCTGCCAGTTGACCTTGGACAAAGTGCTTACTTCATATCCTCAGATGAGCTTGGTTTGCTTATCTGAGGATGTGAATTCTACCAACCTCACAGTGTGGGTTTATTTAACAAACACCCTGCCCCAGACACTGTTCTCGGTGCTTTACACATATTCATTGATTTAATACTCATAACAACACTATAAAGCAGGTACTATTTGTGTCCCCATTTTGCAGATGAGGAAACTCAGCACAGAGAGGTTGTTAGTTGTCTAAGGTTACAAAGCTAGTATGGGGATGAAATGACAGACTATATGTGAATTACTTAGTGCAGAGCCCAGGAGATAATAAATGTTTCATTAAATTGTAGCTATTTGTTACAGGCTAAATTATTGCCCCCCATTCATATGCTGAAGTCATAATCCCCAGTGTGACTGTATTTGGAGATAGGGCCTGCAAAGGGGTAATTAAGGTTAAATGAAGTCATAAGGGTGGGGCCCTAATGCAATAGGATTGGTGTCCTAATAAGAAGAGGAAGAGACACAGGCATGGGTGTGCACAGAGAAAAGGGCATGTAAGGATGTAGCAAGAAGGTGCCGCCCACAACCCAGCGAGAGAGGCCTCAAGAGAAAGCAAACCTGCCAACATCTGGATCATGGGCTTCCAGCCTCCAGAACTGTGAGAAGTAAATTTCTGTTCTTTAAGCTACATAGCCTGTGGAATTTCATTATAGCAGCCCTAGCAAACTAAGATACGATTGAAGAAAATATCACTTTGTGGTGGAAATCACAGCTGTTTTTTAAACATACATCTGACAATGTTACCCCAGGAGGTAAATCCCTTCAGCAATTCCTGTACCATTTCCTGGGAGGAAGCTGGGACCAGATCCTCTAAGATGGGCTTATACTGTGGCCAGGCCTGGGAGAAGACAGGAACTAAGGCATCCCCAGAGGGTAGAAAAGAGGAAGCATAACCAAGACAGGATAGCCTGATGTTTAAAAGCATAGGCTCACGCTGAGTATAGTGGCTCATCCGTAATCCCAGCTATTTAAGAAGCTGAGGCAGGAGGATCGCTTGAGCCCAGGAGTTCAAAACCAACCTGGGCAACATACTGAGACCTCTGTCTCTAAAAAAATTAAAGGCATGGGTTCTGGAGTCAGACTTCCTGGGTTCAAATCCTGGCCCTGCTACTTACTAATTTTGAGGTTGGCAAGTTACTTAGGCCCTGCATGCCTTGGTTTTCCCCTCAGAAATGGGGACAATAATAGTATGTGTCTGATGGTTTTATTGTAAGTATTAAATGAATTAATATAATTAAAGTGTTTTGCACGAGTGCTGGGCACTTAGTAAGAGCCATATGGGTGCTAGCTGTTACCATTGATAGTTTTGTGGCTAGGAAACCACCATTATAACCAAAGTCTCTCTGCTAGAGATTCAAATCCTAGGTTGAAAGCCTCAGAGAACACCAGATCAATTCTCCTATTACTGTCCTATGAATCTGCATCAAATAGAAAAGGGCTTATTCCTCAAAAGGAAACTAAAAGAGTCTAGAAATAACTCCACACACAAATGATCAAATAACTTTCAACAAGTGGCCAAGGTAATTCAAGAAGAAAAGGACAATCTTACAATACATGGTGTTAGAACAGTTGGATACCTATATGTTGCTGAGGCGGGAGGATCGCTTGAAGCCAAGAGTTCAAGACCAGCCTGAGCAACATAGCAAGACCTAAAAAAATTTCTAAAAAACTTTTTTTTTAATTAGCTGAGCCTGGTGGTGTTGCACATCTGTAGTATCAACTATTCAGGAGAGGCTGAGACAGGAAGATTGCTTAAGCCCAGGAGTCTGAGGCTGCGGGGACCTATGATAGCACCACTGCACTCCAGCCTGGGCAACAGAGCAAGAGCCTGTAAAAAAAAATAAAAAAAAAAAGAACTTAGGTCCTTACCTCACACATAAAAATTAACTCAAAATATTCAAAATTGATCAGAAACCTAAATATAAGAGCAAAAACTATAAAACATATAGAAGAAAACATAGAAGGAAAACTTGTGTGACCTTGGGCTAGGAGGAAAACTCCTGTGACTTTGGGCTAGGCAAACATTTCTTAGAAATAACCCTAAAAAGTACAATTCATGAAAGAAAAAAATTGACAAGTTAGATTTCATCAGGATTTAACATTTTTGCTCTTTAAAAGATACCACTAAGAAAAACGAAAAGACAAACCACAGACTGGAAGGAAATACTTGCAAAACGCATAAAGAACCTGTATGGAACACAGTGAATGCTTACACTCAATAATATGAAGATAGATAACCCAATTTTTTAAATAAATGAAAGAATAGACCGTTCACCAAAGAAGATATACCAATGAATAATAAGCATATAAAAACTTGCTCCATACCATTAGCTATTGCAGAAATGCAAATTTAAGCCACAATGAGATGCCATGACACACTTAATGGAATGGTTAGATAGAAAAGGCCAACAATTCAAAATGTTAGTAAGGACATGGAGTAACTGTAATCCTCATATATTGATGGTAGGAATGTAAAATTGTGCAGCCACTTTTGAAACCAGTTGGGCAGTTTCTTAAGTTGTGTACCATATATCCAACAATTCCACTCATCAGTATCTACTCAAGATTCAAATGCAGAGATATATCAGCACAAAGACATATATCCAATTGCTCAAAGCAGCATTATTCATAACAGCCAAAAAAAAGTGGACAATCCAAATTCAGATTCATCCAAATCCATCAGTTAGTGAATGAGTAAACAAAATGTGGTGTATACATAAAGAAACAAAAAGGAATAAACTATTCGTACTTAAAACAACATAGATCGGCCAGGCGTAGCGGCTCATGCCTGTAATCCCAGCACTTCGGGAGACCAAGGCAGGTGGATCAAGACAATACTGGCCAACACGATGAAACCCCATCTCTACTAAAAATACAAAAATTAGCTGGGCGTGATGGCACGTGCCTGTAGTCCCAGCTACTCAGGAGGCTGAGGCAGGAGAATCACTTGAACCTGGGAGGCAGAGGTTGCAGTGAGCCAAGATCATGCCACTATACTCCAGCCTGGCGACAGAGCAAGACTCTGTCTCAAAAAATAAATAAATAAATAAATAATAAACAACATAGATTAATCTCAAAAACATTATGTTAAGTGAAAGAAAACAGACACATAAGACTACATATTGTATGATTCCATTTACATGAAATTTCTAGAAAAAGGAAAACTGTAGAGATGGTAACAACATTGGTGGTTGCCTGGAGCTGGAGGTTGGAGTTGGGATTGCCTATAAATGGAAATGAGAAAACTTTTGGGAGTGATGGAAGTTTTCTAAAACTAGATTGTAGAGATAATTGTGGCATTATGTGAATTTGCTAAAACTCATCGAACTGTACATTTTAAACGGGTGAATTTTAATGTATGTAAATTATACCTCAATAAAGCTGTTAAAAAATAAATAATAGACCATGAAAAAATAAGCAAGAGAAAAGAGAAAACCATGATGCTGTTAGATTGGGGATTAGATGGTTCGGATATTTGTCTCCTCCAAGTCTCATGTTGAAATGTGATCCCCAGTGTTGGAGTGGGACCTTGTGGGATGTGTTTGGGTCATGGGGGTGGCTCCCTCATCAATGGCTTGGTGCCTGCCTCACAGTAATAAGTGAGTTCACATGAGATCTGGTTGTTTAAAAGAGTCTGGCACCTCCCCCCCTCTCTCTTGCTCCCTCTCTTGCCATGTGACACACGGGCCCCGCTTTGCCTTTCACCATGATTGGAAGCTTCCTGAGCTTCCAAGCCGGCACCATACTTCCTGTACAGCCTGCAAAACTGTGAGCCCAAATAAACCCCTTTTCCTTCTAAATTACCCAGACCCCAGACTCAGGCATTTCTTTACAGCAATGCAAAGCAGACTAACACAGCTGGAAAGGATGCCGAACTGGGAGAGAAAAACACTCACATGTATCACCCATTTTTACACATTAGAAACAATACCTTGCCCTATGTCACCCAGCTAGTAAGTGGGGGAGCCCAGATGCAAACTCCCAACTCTTTGGCCCCAGACGCATGCTCTTAACCCCTCCAACGTGTGATCTTTCTTCCCTTTTGCACAGCTTCTCACCAGTCAGCCCCACTGTATATAGGGAGACCAGGAGGGACTCCTGTCACGTTGCTACGTGAGCAGAATCCTCATCTGTCTGACATCTGCCGAAAACACAAGCAAAAGACACTCTGAGGCCTGATGTCTTCCGACGGTTCATTGAAGTTGCAGTTGTTACTTTCCCTTGAACTGTGCAAATGCTTGGTGTGCTCGGGTTGATTTGGTGCTTTTTGTATATTGCTCATCTGGCAGAGAATTACTACTCTGCTCTACAAGTTCCCACAGATGGCTTTATTTTCCATTGCTATTAAATTGGTTTTGAACAAGACATAATTCTTCAAGTGCCTGGTGCGCTCTCTGGGTTTGCTCAGGCAAGATTCCATAAAAATGTAAATAATCAGAACACTTCTGGGATTATTTATCACAACTGACTTGTGGCTGTAAATTTATGTATTAATTTCAGCTATAAGCTTCAGTGGGGAAAAGATGAACCATTGAAAATAAACTCTTCCACCCTAACATCCTCGCTATGTCCCCATTTCCCCTCTGCTTCCAGGGAACGTACCAAGGAATGGCTCACAGATCTGGGTATGAACGACATTGGACAGGCTCGAAAAGGAATCAGGTGGCAAGTGGGGAATAATTACCCCTCAGCAACCCACAGGCTCATCACTTACTGCTCTCCCCTTGGTCTCGGGACCCCATTCACACCGGCCTTTCAGTTGCTCCTGTGGATTCCTGCCCCAGGACCCTTGCACATGCACCCCAGGCTTGTAATGCTCCTTCTTCCCTTTTGTGCCTGGTTCACTCTTACTCATCCTTCAGCTCTTGGCTCAGCATCACTTGTTTGGAGACGCCTCATCCCCATCTACCTGCTAGAAGAGGTCTCCTCCCAGGTGGTCGCACATTCTTCTCATCCACAGCGCTACTCACAATCACAGTTCCTCATTTTTGGAGGCCTTTTAAAACTTAATGTCTGTCTCCCCTACTTGGCTGTAAAAATTTCATGAGGGTTGGGGCTGTGTCTTTGTCACCTGCATGCCCGGAGCCTGGCACAGAGTTGAAGATGGATGAATGTGTGCAGAATGAACTGGATCCACTTGCAATAGGAGCACATAGCAGGGCTCTTGGGGCCTCTGCCCACACACACTCAGACCACGCTCTGCACACAGCTCCTGGTGTGCTTTCTCTTAGCCAGCACCCACATGTTGGCAGAGGGCTACTCTCACTTTGCCTGTGTGTGCTGAGACTGGAGTGCTTGGGAATTTACATTCCCCTTGGAGGCCAGCCCTTAACCAATTAGTGGTGAAGGCAGGTTTAGAAGCATGCCAGCTGGCCGAGTGGAATGGCTCATGCCCATAATCTCAACACTTTAGGAGGCCAAGGCAGGAGGATCGCTTGAGGCCAGGAGTTCAAATCCAACCTGGGCAACATAGCAAGACCCCATCTCTACCAAAAATAAAAATAAAAATAGCCAGGCATGGTGGTGAGTGCCTGTAGTCACAGCTATTTGGGAGGCTGAGGTGAGAGAATTGCTTGAGCTCAGGAATTTGAGGCTGCAGTGAGCTATGATCACACCGTTGCAGTCCAGCCTTGGTGACAGAGCAAGACCCTGTCTCTGAAACATCACACCAGCTCTCTTGCCTTGATGGGACAATTGCAAGGAACAGCCTGAACTCTCCCTGGAGTTGCCCTGGGGACGGAGCCACAGTAGTCCTCCCGTGGGACTTTGCTTGATCACACACCCTTCTTGGCTTCTTCTCTTCCCCATCCCATTTCCCACTCCCCTACCAGTGTTTCTGAGAACCCCTCATAATAAATCACTTCCACACAAATCCTCCTCTCAGGGTCTGCTTCTGGGGAGCCCAACCTAAAACACACAGAGTCTTCTGCTCGCAAATATTCTCACTGAGCTGTGATTAAGATCATAAATTTTGGTGCATGCAAGCACTCTATCCAGACAGGCCATTAGCTGGTTCAGATAGGATAAAGTCCTGCTAGTAACGCTGTCAGTGGCAGGGCATACTCGTGTCAACAAGCTAAACCCCTCTACTCTTGAATCTTCTCCCCCACTAGCCCAGTGCCCCACTGAGAAGGCATGAGAAGTCTGTGCCCCTGAGATCCCAACCAAACTGGACATTGGAGCTCAGTGGCAAGACTGACTTGAGGGGGGTAAGCCAAGATCATCTTTAAGATGCTCCTGCTCCTTCTCAAGATTTTATCTGGGGTCAGGTGCATGGTTCATGCCTATAATCCCAGCACTTTGGGAGGCCAAGGTGGGTGAATAGCTAGAGCCCAGAAGTTTGAGACCAGCCTGGGTAACACAGTGAGATCCCATCTCTACAAAAAATAAAAAATTATCTGGGCATGGTGATGCACACCTGTTGTCCCAGCTACTTGGAAGGCTGAAGTAGGAAGAATGCTAGAACCGGGGAGGTGGAGGCTGCAGTGAGCCATGATTGTGCCACTGCACTCCAGCATGAGTAACATGGTAAGACCCCGTCAGAAAGAGAGAAAGAGAGAAAAAGAAAGAAGGAAGGAAGGAAGGAAGGAAGGAAGGGAGAGAGAGAGAGAGAGAGAGAGAGAGAGAAAGAAAGAAAGAAAGAAAGAGAGAGAGAGAGAAAGAGAGAAAGAAAGAAAAAAGAAAGGAAAGAAAGAAAGAAAAAGAAAGAAAGAAAGAAAGAAAGAGAAAGAAAGAAAGAAAAGGAGGAGGGAGGGAGGGAGGGAGGAGGGAAGGAAGGAAGGAAGGAAGGAAGGAAAGAAGGAAAGAAGGAAAGAAAGAAGGAAAGAAGGAAAGAAAGAAGGAAAGGAAGAAATAATTTTATGTGAGACCAGGGCAGGGTAGGACCAAGCTTTTGGGTGGAGAGAAGGATGTTCCTCTGACTAGAGGATCTTAGGGGACTGAAGTACAGGCTGTTAAGGTTTTTGTAGCAAGGATGTCTTCAGCTTTAGGGCACAGAGTACCTAATTTAAAAAGGCTTAAGTAATAGAGGCATGTTTATTGAAGAAATTGCTATAAAGCAAAATAACAGGGTGTTATGGAAGAGAAAATCAGGAGAAGTCAATGCAGATGGGGTTGGCACAAAAGCTTCTCTAATGAAGGTGCATTTAAATCAAGACCAGAACATGGAGAGGGATCAGCTGTTTCACAAGAGCACAGTGGTAGACACAGTACCAGGCCCCTAGAGATGTCCACGTCCCAATCTCCAGAATCTGTGAACGTGTAATCTCACGTGGCAGTAAAGACTTTCCAGATGTGATTAAATTAAGAATCATGAGGTGGGCAATTATCCTGGATGATTTAGGTTGCTCCACTGTAATCACAAGGGTCCTTAATAAGGGAAGGAGGAAGACAGAGGGGTCAGAGAAGGAGAAGTGATGATGGAGGCAGAGGTCAGAATGATGCAGCCATAAGCCAAGGCATGCAGGCTGCCTGTACATCTGGAAAAGGCAAGGAAACAGATCATCCTGAGAGCCTCCAGAAAGAATGCCCCTTGATTTTAGCCCAGGGAGATCGATCTTGGACTTCTGACCTACAGAACTGGAAGATAAGAAATTTGTGTTGTTTTTAGCCACTAAGTCTGTAGTCATGAAGTCACAGCACAAAGAGGAAATTAGCACAAGTGTCACCCCAGAGGGATCAGCATGTACAGAGTCCTGAGGCAGGAGGGCTTTTATTTGAGAAATGTGAAGTGGACACATGTGGCTGGTACCCAATGGGCCAGGAACACCAGGAGGTAGAAGAAGTGAACAAGATGATGCAGGCCCTCATGGACCACTCTCCATAAGAAGTCAGGATTTTATTCTAAGATTGATGGGAAGTCATTAAAAAGTTTTTGTGGGGCAGGGCGTGGTGGCTCACACCTGTAATCCCAGCACTCTGGGAGGCCAAGGTGGGTGGATCACTTGAGGTCAGGAGTTTGAGACCAGCCTGGCCAACATGGTGAAACTTCATCCCTACTTAAAATACAAAAATTAACCGGGCGTGGTGGTGCGCACCTGTAATCCCAACTATTCGGGAGGCTAAGGCAGGAGAATTGCTTGAACCCAGGAGAGAGAGGTTGCAGTGAGCCAAGATCGTGCCACTGTACTCCAGCCTGGGTGAAAGAGTGAGACTCCACCTCAAAAAAAAAAAAAAGAAAAAGAAAAAAGAAAGTATTTTTGGTTTTTGTTTGTTTTTGCTTTTGTAGACGGGATCTAACTCTGTTGTCTAGGCTGTAGTGCAGTGGAACGATCATAGTTCACTGCAGACTCCTGCCTCAGCCTCCCAAGTAGCTAGGACTACCAGCAAGCACCACCATGCCTAGCTAATCTTTTAATTTTTTTTTAATTTTTTTTGAGAGATGGGGTCTCACTACGTTGCCCAGGCTTATTTCAAACTCCTGGCCTCAAGTGATCCTCCTTCCTTGGCTCCCCAAAGTGCTGGGATTACAGGCGTGAGCCACCATGCCCATCCCCATTAAAAAGTTTTAATGTAATCTGATCTTCAGTTTCCAAGACCACTTTGGCTGCTGTGTGATGATGGGAGCAGTGGGGAGGCTGTGGTGAGGACCCGTAAGAGCAGAAGCATAGAGTTCAGTCTGGAGGCTGTGAAAATAATCCAGGAAGGCAACACGATGGCCTCTATCAAGGCAGTAGGGATATAGGTAAGGAGATGGCTGCAAGATATATCTCAGACTCTGATATATTGGCTCTGAAAAAATCAAATAAAATATTTTGGACATCTTAGTGCCAGAGGCCCTTTGATCAAATAAAAGCCATCTTTTCAGAGACCACATGTTGGGTCCTGACAGTGACAAACAGAGTCGCCACACAGGCAGTCCCCAGAGCAGGGACTTGGGGATGTTAGAGTAGCACACAGAGAGGTAAAAGGAAAATGTATGTTCCTTCCTGAGTGTCCCGCAACAAATGACTGCCCGGCGAGAAAGAAATTTAGCCCGAGTGCAGAAAGATGGTCTCACCACACTGTGAAACTACAAGTCAGATATGATTTACGGGCACAATGACTTACTCTCCTAAACCACCATCAAGTCCTGACCTGTCTCAGTTCCATAAAAATCTCTAGTTCAGTCTCCAATTTGAAGTTACAAAAATGAGTTTGGATCCTTCAGGAATTCAGATTTACTGTTAAGTCTATCCAAAGACCTGCCAACAGATGTTAGAGGGTTTTGGAAATGTTAGAGACTCATGCCTACTGACAGAAGTGTTAAGTAGAATCAGTGTTCCCATTTTATTTTTAAGCCAGGAAGGGAGATCGTGTTTGTCCTAGGGTGACTTTCCTGAGTGCCTTCTGTTCATCACAAGAAATAATAATCATAACGAGGAAGTTAACAACCAAGTAACAACAGATACCATTTCTTGAGCACTTACTATGCACAACATTAGGAGACAGACCTATTACCGCCCCTGCTTTAGACTTGAGGAAATAGAATCCCAGAAATATTTGCCAATGACTTACAAGGAAGCAGTGGAGATGGGTCTAACTATGAAACCAAGTTCTAAAACCAGAGATCTGCAAACGATGGCCTGTGGGCAAAATCCCACCTGCCCTTGTTTTTGTAAATAAAGTTTTATTGGAACATAAAACATGACCATTTGTTTACCTACTGCCTATGGCTGTTTTCCCACTCCAAGGGCAGGGCTGAGTCGTCGCCAAAAGAGACCAGATGGCCCACAGAGCCTAAAATATTTACTGTCTGTCCCTTTACAGAAGTTTGCCAATTCCTGTTCTAGAACATACATTGCACAGGGAGCGTTTCCTCATAACTCCTCCTCCTACTCCTTCAGGACGTTTCTATACCATCCACCCCACTCACAAGTTGGAGACCTATTCCAGATGGTTGAGTGGGACTCCCGGGATCCTCCCACTCCCACAGCCAGCTTGCAAAGACCCCTGGCATCCTTTTTTTTTTTTTTTTTTTTTTTTTGAGACACAGTCTCACTGCAATCTCTGCCTCCTGGGTTGAACCAATTCTCCTGCCTCAGCCTCCTGAGTAGCTGGGATTACAGGCACATGCCACCACTCCTGGCTAATTTTTGCATTTTTAGTAGAGACAGAGTTTCACCATGTTGGCCAGGCTGGTCTCAAACTCCTGACCTCAAGTGATCCACCTACCTTGGCCTCCCAAAATGCTGGGATTACAGGCATGAGCCACCACACCAGCCCCAACTGGCATCCTTCCTTCATGTCCTGCTCTGTTGCTGAGAGGAGGGGAAAGGTGAAGCCTAGGCCATCACAAGCAAGACTCCTGGGAAACTTGTGCCTCCTACACCAGGTCTGCTACCTCAGAGAATGAGCCAGTGGACTTACCTGGGGAGCACTCACCCAGGAGCACACACCCACATGTGATTTCTTAAGAAGGACTCGTGCTATGTATGGGCAACCATAGGGCCCTGAGCTGCATGAGTTTTATGAAACGCTCATCTCAAGTGTGACTTTCATTGCACGAAGACTTTCCATGAGCGACCCTTATAGAAATTCTATGCAGCCAGCTGGAGGAGAAATAAGGATGGAGTACCTAGGGTGACCATCCCACAGCCCTGCCCCAAAGTCAACAGGAATAGATGCAAAGGGAAGATGAGGGTCAGAGGCAGGTACTGTAGATTCCTCTAACTGTCCAGCAACTGTGTTCATAGCCTGTTCTGGCCTTACTTGCTCTATGTTGTCCTTTGCTCCAAGTTCCACTTGCTCTTTGATTTTTTAAATATTATCTTTGTGTCAGGCATGGTGGCTCATGCCTGTAACCCCAGCACTTGAGGAGGCTAAGGCAGGAGGATCACTTAAGGCCAGGAGTTGGAGTCCAACCTGGGCAACATAACAAGACCTCGTCTCTACAGAAAAACAAAAAACAAAAATTAGGCAGGCGTAACTGCACAAGCCTGTAGTCCCAGCTACTTGGGAGGCTGAACACAAGGAAATTGAGACTGCATTGAGCCGTGGTCTGCACTGCACTCCAGCCTGGGTGACAGCGAGAGCCTGTCTCAATAATAATAATAATAAGACAGAGCAAGATCCTGTCTCAATAATAATAATAAAATGTTATCTTTGCATTATTTATTCCTTATTTTCTACTTTTGCTAATAGGTAAAGTAACATAGTGGTGAGGCACGGTGGCTCATGCCTGTAATCCCAGCATTTTGGGAGGCTGAGGCGGGCAGATCACTTGAGGTCACGAGTTCAAGACCAGACTGACCAACATGGTGAAACCTCATCTCTATCAAAACTACAAAAAGTAGCCGGGTGTGACGGTGTATGCCTGTGGTCCCAGCTACTTGGGAAGCTGAGGCAGAAGAATGGCTTGAACCCAGGAGGTGGAGGTTGCAGTGAGCTGAGATCACGCCACTGCACTCCAGTCTGGGCGACAGAGTGAGACTCTGTCTAAAAATAATAATAATAATAATAAAAACAATAATAATAAAGTAACACGTGGTTAGGTATCTGTTCCATTTCCCTGGCTTTGAATTTTTAGCCATCCCATCTTGTTTTAATTGTTAGAGCTTTGAAATAGAGTCATTATATCTGATGTTCTCACCTTTCTCAAATTGTTCTAATTGAACCACAGGATTATTTTATTAAGCTACTAAAAACAGTAAATTCCATATGTTGAGTCTGTCAGCTAATTTTGGAAGAATTTAAGTCTCTAAACTCTTTACGTTCCAATGCAAGCAACTGAAATCTCTCTTTATTTATTTAAACCATCTGTATTGCTCTGTAAATTTTTATAGTTTTTTCTCATGTACATTTTATGTTACATACAGTCTGGTTATTTTATTTTTTCATTACTATTGCACAAAATCCTTTTAATAATAGTTTCCTTATTTGTTACTGATTTTCAGAGGTTTATCTTACATCTGACCACTTTCCTGAACTGTCTTATTGATATTGTTATAATTCTTATCATATAATCATGTCACTTATAAATGATACATTGGTTTCTTTCATTCTCATAGTTCTGTCTCTTATTTCTCTCTCATATCATTGGTCAAAAACTTCACAGCAGGCTAGGCATGGGGGCTCAGGCCTGTAATCCTGGCACTTTGGGAGTCTGAGGCGGGAGGATCACTTGAGCCCAGGAATTCAAGACCAGCCTGAGCAATATAGTGAGGCCTCATCTCTTAAAAAATAAAGAATAGGTGGGGATAGCGATGTGCACCTGTAATCTCAGCTACTCAGGAGGCTGAGGTGGGAAGATCACTTGAACCTGGGAGGTTGAGGCCACAGTGAGTGGAGATCATGCCACTGCACTCCAACCTGGGTGACAGAGCAAGACTCTGTCTCAAAAGAAAAAACAAAAAATCACAGCACACTTAGATCAGTAGATGAGGATATTAGTTTACTACGGCTGCCTAATGAAGTACCACAGAAGGTGGCTTACACAACAGAAATTTATTTTCTTCTGGTTCTAGAAGCTAGAAGCTTAACATCAAGGCGTCAGCAGGGTCAGTTTCTTCTGAGGCCTCTCTCCTTGGCTTACAGATGGCCATCTTCTCCCTGTGTCTTCACATGGTCTTGCCTCTGTACGTGTCTGTGTTCTGATTTTCTCTTTTTATAAGGACATCAGTTATATAGGATTAGTACCCACCCTAACGACCTCACGTTAACATAGTTATCTCCTTAAAGGTAATGTCTCTAGTCATATTCAGAGGCATTTGGGGTTAGGACCTCAACATAAGAATTTTGGAGACATGGATCGGGCGTCGTGGCTCATGTCTATAATCCCAGCACTTCGGGAGGCCAAGGCAGGTGGATCGCCTGAGGTCAGGAGTTCAAGACCACCCTGGCCAACATGGCTAAACCCCATTTCTACTAAAAGTACAAAAATTAGCTGGGCGTGATGGCAATCACCTGTAATCCCAGCTACTCAGGAGGCTGAGGCAGGAGAATCACCTGAACCCAGGAGGCAGAGGTTGCAGTGACCCTAGATCGCACCACTGCACTCCAGCTAAAGTGACAGAGTGAGACTCCATCTCAAAAAAAAAAAGAGGGAATTTTGGGGAAACGCAATTCAATCCATAACAGTGAACATTTCTTGTCTCTCATTGGAATATATCTGATGTTTCTTCAAGTCTGATGTGTACTTTGATTTAAAAGAGATATTTTTATCATGTTTCTATCTCAAATTTTCAGAGAGCTTTTTATCAGGAATGGATATCAGGCCTATTGAATGCCTTTTGGTACTTATTGACTAAATCATACAGAATTTTTATCTCTTTCCTTGATATAATACAATAATAGATTTCCTGTTATTAAACAGTCCTGGGTCGGCATTGAGAATATATAAAGAAATCCTACAAATCAATAGGAAATGAATTTTTTTAATCTAGTATAAATTAGACAATGGATACAGACAGACAATTCTGGATATGGGAAGTACTCCGGATCAATAAACATTGGAAAAATTTCCACCTCGCTAGTAATCAGGGAAAAGCAAATAAAAATGGGAATAAAATCGCATCCCACACAAGAGTTAATAAGAATGTGGAAGAACTCTCACAGTCTGTTGATAGGACAGTAAACTGCCACAACCTTATTCACACATGTCAGTGTAAAAAATCTGTACCATGTTTGTTATAGCATCGTTTATAATAGCTACCGAAAAAAATAAAACAATCCAAATTTGTCTTAGTTCAGGCTGCTGTAGCAAAATGTCATAAACTGGGTAGCTTATAAACAACAGAATTGTGTTGCTCATGGTTCTGGGGACTGGAAGTCTGAGATCAGGGTGCCAGCATGGTCGGGTTCTGGTGAGGGCTGTCTTCTGGACTGCGGGTGGCTACCTTCCTGTTGTATCTTCACATGGGGGAATGAGGGGAAGAAAGCTCCCAGGGGTCGTTTGTGTAATGGCACTGACTTCATTCATGAGGCTCCACCCTCGTGACCTAATCACTTCCCAAAGGGTCTACCTTCTAAAACTATCAAACTGGGAGTTAGGATTTCAACATTTCAATTTGGGGGACAAGGGACCCAAACATTCGGTCTATATGTAAAAAATTATAAATAATGTTACTTTTTTTTTTTTTTTTAGACAGAGTCTCACTCTGTTGCCCAGGCTGGAGTACAGAGGTATGATCTCGGCTCACTGCAACCCCTGCCTCCCAGGTTCAAGCGATTCTCCTGCCTCAGCCTCCCGAGTAGCTGGGATTAAGGCACACACCATCACTCCTGGCTAAATTTTGTATTTTTAGTAGAAACAGGGTTTCACCATGTTGGCCGGGCTGGTCTCGAACTCCTGACCTCAGGTGATCCGCCCACCTCAACTTTCGAAAGTGCTGGGATTACAGGTGTGAGCCACCATGCCCCCACAGTACATTTATACAATGAATGAGCTAGATCTACTTGTACCTACGTGGATAATCTCAAAAACAGAAGGCTGAAAGAACAAAGGCCAGTTCCACAGGAACACACCTAGAATAAAACCACTTACAGAATTGTAAAGAACATACAAGATAATATGTAGTTAAATATTGATGGATACTTATAAAAATTGTAGGGATATGAAACATAGATTGGAAAGATAAATACCAACTTCAAAATAGTACTTATCTCTGGTTTTTGCAAGTTATAGGGGATGGAAAAAGGAAGAGAAGAAAACCCAGGAAGGGTACAAAAAGTGTCACTCTAACCTATAAGATTTACTCTATTTTTTTTAAATAAAATGAGTTTAAAAACAAACATCTTTGCATTCCTAGGCTAAATCCTGCTTGGTCATGGTAAGTGACTCTATTAATGTATTATTGAATTCTGTTTGCCATTATTTTATTTATAGTTTTTCATCTAGTGCCTTGGTCTTCTGTTCTATTTTTTTTTTTTTTCCACTAAACTCTTCAAGATTGAATTTCAGGGTTGTACCGTTCTCGTAAAATGAATTAGAAAGTTTTCCATGGTTTTCTATAGTCTGGAACCATTCATTGAGTATAGGAATAAATTTGTTACTAGAAAGTTTGCAGAGAAAAAAATACATTAGAAAAATCTATTTAAGAAGGCTGTTTTAAAATTACCATTTAATAATACTTTAACTTTTTTGTTTTTATTTGTTTTATTTTTTAAAGAGATGGGGTCTTATTCTGTCACCCGGGCTGGAGTGCAGTGGTGTGATCATAGCTCACTGCATCTTCAAACTCCTGGCCTCAAGGGATCCTACCACCTCAGCCTCCGAAGTAGCTGGAAATACAGGTGCACACCTCCAAGCCCAGATAGTTTTTTATTTTTTGTAACAATCTGGATCTCACAATGTTGCGCAGGATGGTCTCAGACTCCTGGCCTCAAGCAGTCCTCCTGCCTCGGCCTCCCAGAAAGTTTCTGGGATTATAGGTATGAGCCACCATGCGCAAGCACTCTTTATTTTTGTATATTTACTTTTTTATTCCAGACATTACTTTTTCATAAGTCAATTTTTGTAATTCATATTTTATTAAAAATATCTGCATCATTGAATCATTTGTATTTCTTTACATAAGTCACATTGTAATATCTTGGTTATTATTTATTTATTTATTTTATTTATTTTTTTGAGACAGAGCCTCTCTCTGTCACCCAGGCTAGAGTGCAATGACACAATCTTGGCTCGCTGCAACCTCCACCTCCCAGGTTCAAGTGATTCTGTTGTCTCAGCCTCTGGAGTAATTGGGATTACAAGCATGCACCACCACACCCAGCTAATTTTTGTATTTTTAGTAGAGATGGGGTTTCACCATGTTGACCAGGCTGGTCTCGAACTCCTGACCTCAGGTGATCCACCTGCCTCGACTTCCCAAAGTGCTGAGATTACAGGAGTGAGCCACTGCACCCAGCCCCTCCTGACATGTTCTAAGTTGGGCCTAAGGTTTCTCCGCACTTAGTAAACTGTAACCTAACCAGATGTGTCAACAGTCTGTAACCTACTCTCGTGCCAATCACCAAGTTTTGGCCAATCACAGGTAACCAACTGTTCAAACTGTGTTCAAATACAGCAAATGCCAAGCTGTGACCAAAACAGCTGTTTCTGTACCTCACTTCCCTTTTCTGTCCATAAATCCTCTCCAACCATGCGGCAGTGCAGGAGTCTCTCTGAAAAGGAGGACTGCCCTATTCTCAAACTGTCCTTTGCTCAGTTAAACTCTGTTAAATTTCATTTGTCCACAGTTCTTCATTTAGGCCAAGCATAGTGGTTCACACCTGTAATCCCAACGCTTTGAGAGGCTGAGGAAGGAGGATTGCTTGAGACCAGGAGTTTGAGACCAGCCTGGGCAACATAATGAGACCCCATTTCTAAAAAATATTTTTAAATCAACCGGGGTGTGATAGTGAGCACCTGTAGTCCTAGCTACTCAGGCGGATGAGGTGGGAGGATCACCTGAGAGTCCAGGGAGGTTGAGGCTGCAATGAGCTGTGATTGTACCACTGCACTCCAGCCTGGGCAACAGAATGAGACCCTGTCTCAAAAAAATAAAATAAAGTTCTTTAAACACCTTGAAACAGACCTTGACAAGACATGCGTATCCCCATATGCCTACCCCAAGATTTAGGATGTCACGTTGTACCTGTCCATTGCGGTAATTTGTCTTAAGGACACAGGTGCAGTTTATCCCGTTTTATATGCACTTTAATGAATTTTCCCCTTCAAATTCAAGCTGCAGTATATGTCACATGCGCCCTTCCCTTCAAAGTAACCAATGTCAACAATTTACTATGTATCTTTCCATGTTTTTCCTGAGTTCATGCAAACATCATACATGAAAAGCCACATGAAAGATTTTCTTCTTTTTTTTTCAAAAATAGCATGATATTACACAAATGTGATTTTTACTTACCAAGAAAGTATAGCCATCTCTCCATATACTAAAGGATATGGAGAGATTTTGAGGCATCTTGAAATGGCTTTTTTCAACAGTTGCATAAAATTCTAAAGCATAAAATATTATAACTTATTCAATAATTCCCTGCTTTTGGACATTAATTTTGTTTCCAGATTTTTGCAAGGATCAGGTATGTAAAGTAATAAACATTTTTCTATGGAATTAGTACTTCTATTTCTGTATGCCAAAAGTGAAATTTCTAAGTCAAAGAGTAAGTATATTTTGATTTCAGTAGCTACATTCAGAATTTTCTTGAATGGTTAAAGCAATTCTTACTCATACCAGCAAAGTATGAGAATCTTTTCTTCCTCTATACAATCATAAGCGATGGTAATAAATCATTTCAGTTTGGGCCAAATTGATTAATTTCTGAAGTAATGTATTGTCATTTTTATTTGCATTTCTCCTCCCCCCATAAGAATGAGCATAATTTAATTTGTTTATTGGTTATTTGCATTTCCACTTCTGAAGATTGCCTACTCCTATACTTTACCTATTTCTCTACTGGGTTTTTAAGTCTTTTTCAATTTGCAGAAGTTATTTGTGGATTCGAAAAATTAGCCCTGGTTAGATCAACCTTAATGCCCATCAATGAGAGATGGACAAAGAAAATGTGGTACATATACACCATGGAATACTCTGCAGCCATAAAAAACAAGATCATATCCTTTGCAGGCACATAGGTGGAGCTGGAGCCCATTATCCTTAGCAAACTAACACACGAACAGAAAACTACCACACATTCTCATAAGTGGGAGCTAAATGATGAGAATACATGGACACATAGAGGGGAACAGCATATGCTGGGGCCTTTCAGAGAGTGGAAGGTGGGAGGAGGAGAGGATCCAGAAAAATAACTAATGGGTACCAGGCTTAATTATTGGATGATTAAATAATCCACAGCAAATCCCCATGACACAAGTTTACCTATGTAGCAAACCTGCACTTGTACCCCTGAACTTAAAAGTTTACAAAAGAAAAGAAACAGAAAAACTAGCCCTGGCACCCTCCCAAGTATTTTTCCTGAAACTATCAAAGAAAAAAAAAAAAAAAGCAGTCTTTTTTTTCTGGGATCACTGGAATAAGAGCAATGGGAACCTACAGGTGCAATGCCATATTTGCTGCCATGTAGATAGAGTCTGATAAAAAAAGAAAATAGATACAGAGAAAATGAGTCAGAGTGGTGGAAGAGAAAGAGCTAATGACATCATTTGGACAACTACATACAGCCATACTTGAAGGTGGAAGGGTTTATCCATTAAATGTCAGGGTTACAAGAGCCAATGATTTTCCTTTGGGGTTTGTGCTGGGTTTCTGTCACTTGCAATCAAAACCTTCCCGACTGTGGTGAGTTTGCACATATTGGGATCACACCCCGATTCTAGAACAAGACCTTTGCATCCATAAGAACTAGACTTTCTAAATGCTGGGTCCAGGTAACATTTGAACTGGTCTCATCATTGTTCCTGCATATCTCTCTGGTTTCCTACTATGAGGCAACCTCTAGAGGTTTCTTGGCTCAATAATGCACCAAGCTCATGGGAAGAGTTCACAGTGTGTACCCGTTATATTGGTCACAACAAGAATTTGAGTCTCTACAAACCTTATGGTTTACACCATTGTATATTGGCTGGACACACTTAAATGAGGTCCAGGCCAGAAAATGTATAGAAGCCCAAGTTATAAATCACAAGTTACTCTGGATATTTGTGGAAAGGGAGTCCTTGAATTCACAGGTCTGCCAGAAAGCCTATGCAGGCCAGATCTCCAAAAGCTCAGTGAAAACACAGTACCTTCCTAAATGGACTGTTATCATAAGGCTTTTTCTTTTTGCCCTTTCTTAAACTATATATTATGGGACTATTCGATAGTGCTGTAAGAGAAAGAAGGAAGTAAATAGAACTGTGCATTAGAAGGCTTTGTAAACTCTTTAGCAGAGGGGAATAAAAGTGCTCAATGTGAAGTTTCTGTTCTGATCAGGTGGAAAGGCAAGACATTGAAATACTAAGAGTTTAAATAAACGTTGAACATACCATCAGAATATCCCAAATAGGATCATTTAGCCATAATACATAGACATCCCCAACTACAATAACAATAATAGGAAGCACTAATGTTTACTGAGTACTTGTGTGCCAGCACTAAATGAAACACTTTTTGTTAATTACTTCATTAGTCTTCCTTATATAACAACCCAATGAAGTCGGTACCAAAGCTTAGAAGAAATCAAAGCTCCTAGAGATTCTATAGGGCAGGACAAGCTACGTGATGCTGAAGTAACAAAAAATTCAACATCTCAGTGGCTTAACACAACAAAAGTTTACTTCTTGCTCATGTTGCACAAACAATGCAGGCTGGCTCATCTTGGGTTAATGGGGCTTTTGTCTGAATCGTGTTTCCATGACCACTGCAGCAGGAGGAAGAAAACATGAGAAATTGCACTCTAATCCATATGGGAGCTTCCAAATGGAACTGACAGATATTCCTTCTTCTTGCATTTCATTGACCAAACGAGTCCCATGCCCATATTTGACTCCAAGGTGGAGAGAGGGGAGGAGTATGATCCAACTTGTGCCCAGAAATAACAGAATTGGAAATATTTAATTAGCAGCATTGAACACAGCTGCAGGGCACAAGCTGGTCTGTCCTCTTCTAGAAACAGAGATGTCACAATAACCATGGAGGATTCAGTTTCTCTTTCTGCCGTTGTTCCAAGTTAAAACTTTAAAGTTGAAAATCTCTTTGCTTCAACTGCCCACATCATAACAGAAATTACCTCTCCTTTCCCTCCGGACCCCTATTTCTGTCTGTAACACCTTCCTATGGGAATTCTCATCTTTTCACTTTATTATAATAGAATTTGTGGTCTCCTGGGCATAAAACTCTTTAAAAGGACACATTTGAGTCAGGGGGGTTGTGAGGTTTTTAATTTTTTCCTCCAAAGAAAGTTTAAAAACCTTAATTTTGTATTCAGGAATAAATGAGAAGTGGTGTTATTTATAATTGGCTCCCTCTAATTCAGACTAAATGCAGATTAATCCTAATTGATAAGACATAAAATTTAATTAAACCTTAATAAAGAGCCTGGGAAAGAGTTCTCAATAGATGATATCAATGGTAATGTTGGATGCCGCATGCTGCAGTACTTGAGATAAAACACAATTGGTAGAAGTATTTTCAGGGCTTTGTGCAAGTCAAGATATGGGTCATTATCTCAAACATAGCATTCATTAAAATTATGGATAAATCTGAGAGATGGTGTTCTCCATACAGCTCACCGATAAGAGTCTGGCCCACAATAACTCCCAACGATCTCCCTAGCCTGTTGGTCAGGAGACCGCTCAGTTCCTTGACCTTGAAGCGACGCTGAGTCACAGAAGTTGCTGTCACAGACTACAGTGTTATCAGATAAACCCCAACCCACTGAATATCCCATTGTAGAAATCCAATTAACAATGCTACAAAAACATCATCCTTCTGATCAATGTTCCCAGCACGTAACATTTTTATTTCATGTACTCATGGTATTTTTATGTGTTCGGGAATGATTGAGAACTGATCTTTCATGGTCAATCACCCTGGTTCTAATTACTGGAAACATGAATAGAGAGCCCAGGCAGAGAGGGAGATCCAGCTCCCAGGAACGGAACTCCTTCCTTACAAATGGGAGCGCAGACACTCCAGTTGTTGGCAAAGTGTATCAAAGCAAGCAAACCCAAATATCTCCAGGCGCCAGAATTCTAAGAGGAAAGTGAACTCAATTGGCACCACAGCAAACTGGAGAGGGTCTGCCTGATCTAAAGAGGGCAACCTTTTCTGTACTCTGCCCACAGTTGCCATGAAGGAATGAGGGTCCAATGCTGGCAAATCATTTCACTCTTCCTTAAAATTTGTGTATTTGGATTGTAAACTGAAACAAAACCACATTTTTAAGTTGGAAGAAAAAACCTTTTTTCAACAACATTTTTTTTTAAAAAACTGTGTTTAAATACTTCGCCGGACCTGTGATTTTTTTTCTCACTTAGTTAAGTTGCCTCCTAGCTCTTTAAAGTTATTCCTTCCCTTTGGTTCATTTTTCCCTTCAACAAATACTTAATGAATGCTTAATATATGCCAGGCATTGTTGTAGGCCCTGGAGATAGAACAATGAATAAAACAAAGATCACTGTCTTTAGGAAGCCTATGTTCTAGAAGAGGGAGATTGACCATAAGCAATAAACATATTAAGTAAAGCATATGGTACGCTAGATGGGAGAAGTGCTAAGATAAGACAGAAAAAGTACAGTGGGCAAGGAATTGGAAGTTGTGCAGGGGTTGCCTATTGATATTTAGACACAGTGGTCATACAGAAGGTGACATTGGAAAAGAGATTTGAAGAAGAAGAGGAACTTAGCCATGCAAATATCTAGGAAAAGAGCATTGGAAGAAGGAATGGTCAGTGCAAAGTCCCCAAAGTAGAAATGTACCCAGTGTGTTCAAGAAACGGTAAATAAACTAGAGTGGCCAAAATGAATTGACTGAGGGAGAGACTGGCAGGAGATGAGGAGAGAATGGCATCAGGGAAGGAGCAGAGCATATGGGGCTTCCTAGGTCAATGGAATGACTTTGGTTTTTACTCTGGGGTAGTTGCAGAACCATTGGAATATCCAGAATCTATAAGGGATATAAACAAATTAACAAGCAAAAAACAAAAACTCCATTAAAAAAATAGCCAAAGATCATGGACAGACACTTCTCAAAAGAAGACATGCATGTGGACGACAAGCATATGAAAATAACGCTTAATATCACTGATCAGAGAAATGTAAATCAGAACCACAGTGAAATACTATCTCACACCTGTCAGAATGACTACTATTAAGTCAAAAACAACAGATACTGGTGAGGTTGCAGGGAAAAGAGGATGTGTATACACTGCTGGTGTGAATGTAAATTAGTTCAACCACTGTGGAAAGTAGTTTGGAGATTTCTCAAATAGAGCTACAATTAGACCCAGCAATTCCATTACTGGGTATATACCCAAAAGAATATAAATCATTCTACCATAAAGACACATGCATGCGGCCAGGTGTGGTGGCTAATGCCTATCATCCTGACACTTTGGGAGACCAAGGCAGGTGGATTGCTTGAGCCTAGGAGTTCGAGACCAGCCTGGGCAAGATGGCAAAACCCTGTCTCTACCAAAACAAAAAACAAAACAAAACAAAAATGGCCAGGCATGGTAGCACACTCCTGTAGTCCCAGCTACTCAGAAGGTTGAGGTGGGAGGATCACCTGAGCCCAGGAGGTCAAGGCTGCAATGAGCCCTGATTGCACCACTGCACTCCAGCCAGGGCAATGGAGGGAGACTCTGTCTCAAAAAATATATAAATATATATGCATGCATATGTTCATCACAGCACTATTCACAATAGCAAAGACATTGAATCAACCAAAATGCCTATCAACGGGGGACTGGTTAAAGAAAATGTGGTACATACACACTATGGAATACTATGCAGCCATAATAAAGAATGAAATCATGTCGTTTGCAGCAATATGGATGGAACTAGAGGCCATTATCCTAAGCGAATTAATGCAGGAACAGAAAACCAAATACTGCCTGTTCTTACTCATAAGTGGAAGCTAAACACTGAGTACACATGAACACAAAGAAAGGAACAACAGACACTGGGGCCTACTTGAGGAGAGAGGGTGGGAGGAGAGTGAGGATCAAAATCTACTTGTTGGGTACTATGCCCATTACCTGGGTGACAAAATAATCTGTACACCAAACCCCAGTGACATGCAATTTACTCATGTAACACATCAGCATACATACCCTCTGAACCTAAAATAGAAGTTGAAAAGGAAAAAAAATCACTGATTGATATAGAAATGTTATTTGTAATGCATTTGGTAATATGTATTTTACATTGTCTTCTGAATTTTGCCAAAAAAAAGAAAAAAAAAAAGAAATGAAGTAGCTTGATTCTCCCTAGATTTTAAAAGTAGAACCAACAAGAATATCCAATGGACGGGTTGTGCGAAGTGAAAACAAATGGAAGATTCAAGGACAACTCTTAAGTTTTATAGGTTGAACAACTGAAAGAACAAGAAGTCTCTGGCCGGGCGCGGTGGCTCAAGCCTGTAATCCCAGCACTTTGGGAGGCCGAGACGGGCGGATCACGAGGTCAGGAGATCGAGACCATCCTGGCTAGCATGGTGAAACCCCGTCTCTACTAAAAATACAAAAAACTAGCCGGGCGAGGTGGCGGGCGCCTGTAGTCCCAGCTACTCGGGAGGCTGAGGCAGGAGAATGGCGTGAACCCGGGAGGCGGAGCTT
The DNA here is from genome assembly GCF_009764315.1 of Trachypithecus francoisi. NCBI lineage: Eukaryota > Metazoa > Chordata > Mammalia > Primates > Cercopithecidae > Trachypithecus > Trachypithecus francoisi. The sequence continues at coordinate 76,359,200 of NW_022681455.1, forward strand.
GCAGTGAGCCAAGATTGCGCCACTGCACTCACTCCAGTCTGGGCGACAGAGCGAGACTCCGCCTCAAAAAAAAAAAAAAAAAAAAAAAGAACAAGAAGTCTCTATAAATACCCACCAGATCCCACATTTCTGAGACAATTTAAGACAGTCAAGATACCCCATTTATCACTTGCTGAACAATAAAAATGATGGTAATAACAATTACTATTTTTTTATTGAGCACTTACTATATGGCAAGGCATTTTGTATGTATATTGCATTTAATCCTGCACTCACTCCATAAGCTACACAGATTTTTGGCCCTGTTTTTCCCCATGAGGACACTGAGGCTCGGAAAAGTTAAATAACTTGTCAAATTCACTTACTAGTGGCAGGGCCCATAGTGAAGCCCAGGACTCTATGGCTGCAAGGCCCATGACCACAATGGCATGGCATACTGTCTCTTCAATTCCATAATTTTCTAACTAGTTATGGGTCGGGCAGAGGCTGAGGCGTTTGACATATGTGGTTTCATTTAATCTTTACAATAATCCTATGAACCAGGTATTCTCATTCCCATTTTCAAATGGAAGCTAATTGAAATACCCGAGCCCTACTTCCCTTGTTCCAAAACCATGGTTCTCCAGGAAAATATGATAGAGCATGCTATGGACTGAATGTTTGTGTCACCCCAAAATTCATACATTGAAACCCTAATGCCCTATGTGATTGTATTTGGAGATGAGCTTCTGGGAGGTAATTAGGTCATGGGGGTGGAGCTCTCTTGATGGGATTAATACCTATTTATTTATTTATTTATTTATTTATTTTGAGACAGAGTTTCACTCTTGTTGCTCAGGCTGGAGTGCAATGGCACGATCTCAGCTCACTGCAACCTCCGCCTCCCAGATTCAAGCAATTCTCCTGCCTCAGCCTCCCGAGTAGCTGGGATTACTGACGTGTCCACCACACCCGGCTAATTTTGTATTTTTAGTAGAAATGGGATTTCTCCATGTTGGTCAGGCTAGTCTTGAACTCCCAATCTCAGCTGATCCACCCACCTCAGCCCCCCAAAGTTCTGGGATTACAGGCATGAGCCACCACACCCAGCTGGGATTAGTACTTTTCTAAGATGAGATGCAGCACTCTTGAGTTCACTCTCCTTTGTGTGTGTGTGTGTGTGTGTGTGTGTGTGTCTTTCTCTCTCTCCTCTCTCACTGTACCCCCATCTCTCTCTCTTTCTGTTATGTGAAGATACAGGCAAGAAGGTGTCTGTCTGCAAACCAGGAAGAAAACTCTCTCCAAATCAAATCATCTAGAACCCTGATCTTGGACTTCCCAGACTCAGAACTGTAAGAAAGAAATTTCTGCTATTTAAGCCACACAATCTACGGTATTTGTGTTACAGCAACCTGAACTAAGATAGGGCGAGTAGTGTCCCACCCGCATGCCCTGATATTAGCTAGAGGGGAACAAGAAACTGAGTCAAGTGGGAGCGGGAGTACAAAAAGGCACAAGGCACAGTCTCTGCATTTAAGGGGCGTGACTCTCCCGGGTAAGATGATCAATTACCCATGGCCTGTCAAATGCCAATATGTCTCAAGTATGTGCCTTCCTTCAGTGGGTAGCCCACCCACACTGAAGGTTCACCCTATGCCACAGACACTACTGTGCATTGAGGATACAAAGATGGACCAGAAGAAGCTCCCACAAAATCTATGAGCAATGAAGAATTCTGGAGGCATATGCATTCTGTAAATGATTTGCAAGGCTTATTTAAATGCATCATAACTGCTACTGAGCCGAACGTCTATTCCCAGTTCTTTTCCTTAAATGTTAAAGACTAAAGACAGCACTTACCATCTGCTGTAGCTTGAGATCTGCTCCTTCCCCCAAGGTCTCCCGACATGGCAGGCCCTGGCTGGCAGTCCCATATGACACAGCACACTACCCACCGGGAACATCTAACAGTCAGAACATCTGCTGGCCTTTTCTCTGCACTTTGCAGCTGTTTTAAACTTGTAACCCTTCCCTCTCTGAGGTCACTTCAGGCTTGTGGACAAGCATGAAGGGTCTTAGGGTATTTAATTCAGTCTCCAACGAGTCTGGGTCCTTGAACTTCTGCTTATTTATTTAACCAATACTTATTCACCATCTGCTATGTGCCAAGCATGGTTATTGATGATACAATGGTGAACAAGAAAGAAGCAGGTTCTGCCCTCATGAAACAAAGTCTAGAAGGGAAAACAAACTTTGAGTAAGTTAACTGGCTATTGGGAAGATGTACAGAGTACACCAGTAACATATCGTGGTATATCTAAACCAGCGTGGGGTCTCCTGGAGTAAGTGATATGTGAGGTAAAATATGAAGCAGGTGTTAGCTGGATGGTGGGGGGGACAGACGAATCTTTCCAGGCAGAACGAATAATGTGAGAAAAGGCCCTGAGTCAGGATAGAGCATGTCAGCTTTGAATAAGAGGAAGAAGTATAGAACAAGGAAGAGAGTGATGTAAGATAAAGCAAAGATACTGGATCATATTGGGCCTGACGGGTCATCTTAGGGAGTCCATATTTATCCTGAAGGCAGGGGAAAGCCATTAAATGGTCTAAGCAAAGGAGTGACTTGATTTCTATTTGCATTCTTAAAGATAATTCTAATGGCTGGGTGGAAAGAAACAAGAGAAAAAGGAGGAAGTAAATTGCAGTCCTTTGCAGTTGTCCAGATGAAAGTTGGCCACTTCCAGTGGCTAGACCATTGGAAATGAAACGGATGATATCTAGGCATGCTTTTGGTAAGTGCAACAAAACTTGGTGAGAGACTGCATGAGGCCAGAGACATACAGGCAGCCAACAAGGATATGAAGGCACAGAAGGTAGCATGGAGGCTGATTTAACCTTTTAAGGACAATGGTGTCATTTTGAGACAGAGAAAACTAAAGGAGGAGCAGGTCTGATGAGTAAGGGTGATGAATTCATTTCTAGACATGCTGAATTTGAGATGACTGCAAGGCATTCAAGATAATATGTCCAGAAAGAAAACTCAGCCAGCCTCCTATATTTGTTCTGACTCTCCTTATGTAAAGAAGAAACAGCCAGGAAAGAAAAACTTCTATCCTGTGAGTCTTGTTTGATTCTTGCCCCTGCTGTTGCTGACAAAAACCATGCTGATACATTTCATATTCAGGGATATGTCAGAACCCATTGTGTAGCACCTTGGACAGCTCCCCCCAGCGGCCCTTTTGACAAATCTAGGTTTAAATCAGCCTCCTATGTATCTTGCCTTCTATCCTATCCCTCACTGCCCCCACTGACCTCCTCAAACGCTACACTACAAGAGAACTGGCTGAAAAATTATTCATTCTCAACAGATCCTTCCAAAGGCTAAAGTTCATTCAAGGAGTCAAGATTAGAGTGAGCCCTGCAGAGTATAGGGTGAGAGAGACTGGGAAAATAGCCTGGGGAGATAATGGAAAGAAGGTAGCTTCAGGAGAGGATTCACTTTTTTAAACTGTTATTTTAGGTTCAGGGGTACATGTGCAGGTTTTTTATATAGGTAAACTTGTGTCACAGGGGGTTGTTGTACAGATGATTTCATCACCTGGGTGCTAAGCCTAGTACCTAATAGTTTTTTTCTGATCCTGTCCCTCCCCCCACCCTCCACCTTCTGATAAGCCCCAGTGTGTGCTGTTCCCCTCTGTGTCCATGTGTTCTCATCAACTTAGCTCCCACTTATAAGTGAGAACATGCGGCATTTGGTTTTTTTGTTCCCACATTAGTTTGCTAAGAATGATGGCCTCTAGCTCCATCCATGTTCCTGTAAAGAACATGACTTTATTCTTTTTTATGGCTGTGTAACATTCCATTGCATATATGTACCACATTTTCTTCATCCAGTCTACCATTGGTGGACATTTAGGTTAAATGCATGTCTTTCCTATTGTGAATAGTGCTGCAGTGAACATATGCATGCATGTGTCTTTATAATGGAATGATTTATATTTCTTTGGGTATATACCCAGTAATGGCATTGCTGGGTCAAATGACAGTTTTGTTTTTAGCTCTTTGAGGAATAGCCATACTGCTTTCCACAATGGTTAAAGTAATGTATACTCCCACCAACAGCGTATAAGTGTTACCTTTCCTCCACGACCTTGCCAGCATCTGTTATTTTTTTACTTTTTAATATAGCCATTAGCCATTCAGAGCTGGGCACAGTGGCTCACGCCTGTAATCCCAGCATGGGAGGCCAAGGCAGGCAGATTTGAGGTCAGGAGTTCGAGGCCAACCTGGTCAACATGGTGAAACCCCATCTCTACTAAAAAAATTATGAACTTTAGCTGCACATGGTGGCACACACTTGTAGTCCCAGCTACTTGGGAGGCTGAGGCAAGAGAATCGCTTGAACCTGGGAGGCAGAGTTTACAGTGAGTCGAGATTGCGCCACTGCACTCCAGCGTGGGTGACAGAGTGAGACTCGGTCTCAAAAAATAATAATAATTGTAACCTTTGTGACAGATGTGAGATGGTATTTCATTGTGGTTTTGATTTGCATTTCTCTAATCATCAGTGATATTGAGTTTTTTTCATATGCTTGTTGGCTGCATGTATGTCTTTTTGTGAAAATGTTCATGAGGAGAGGACTCTTGATGTAGTTTCAGAAACACTGAAGAACTGTGTACACCTAGAAATGCAGCCCGAGTGTAAGGATGTAGCTTGGTAATGCACAAAAACACTGCAATAACTGTATGGATTTAGATCCAAAACTTCTAATTAGGAGAAAAAAGAAAGAGCAAGAGAAAAAGATAATTCTTTATGTGCTCACATAGCATCATACTCACAATATACTGTTTTGAGAGGGAAGGGAAGGACAGCTCATAGTATAGAACGCATAGTATAATCTTGTTTATGTTTGCATAGAAAACTTTTCGCAGTCTGGAAAAATATACCCTAAACTGTTAATGGTAGGCATCTGTGAGAGAAGGGATCATAGTGAGATTTTACCTTCTCACTAGTATTTTCATTTTTTATAATAATTCTGTCTTAGTCTGTTTGGCTACTATAACAAAAATATCACAAACTAGGTGGCTTATAAACAGCAAACATTCTCATTTCTCACAGTTCTAGAGGCTGGGAAGTCCAATATCACCGGCAGATTCAGTGCCTAGTGAGGGCCCGTTTCTCACTGACAGCAACTTTTAGCTGAGGTTTCAGCCTTCGTGACCTAATCACCTACTGAAGGCCCCACTCTTAATACCATCACACTGGGGGCTAGGCTCCAACTTATGAATTTGGGGAGACACAAATACTCAGACCATGGCAGATTCTATATTGGGTTGACATTTGGCTAATATGCAGTATATTTCACCAGCTGTGTGGGTATTCAAAATAATAAAATGCTTCTGTACTAGTTGGAAAAAGCCACTGTCCCAAGCCCCGCAAGAACTCTCCCCAATCCACTCACGATGCAGCAGGTGAAGGGTTAACACCAAATACATCTAGGAGCTTCCAGATTCCCTAATATAACTCTAAAGCCAGGGTCCATTCAGTTTGGTCTCTTTACAGGCTGGGAAAATTGTTAATTTTAAAAATATCTATTGTTCTTTTCCCCTCCCCCAAAAAGTGATTTTTTTTTTTTTTTTAAGCCTCATGTTGGCTCCAATCAGAATTGCATAATGACACTCCTGCTTGAAGAATTTTAGAACATCGGTTCGCAATTTTTATTGCGGTCATGACTCACATGTCAAATTACTTTTACATAAAAGACTCACTCTCATAGGCTTACCCAAATTTTAAAAATAATTCTGGTTTGCATTTCACCCAAATGCAAGCTGCTGAATTGGGATTGTTACCCAAGACTCTCCCTGATGTCATGTCACGCACCCGAGTGTGTTCATTGTTTTCTGCAGGCCTGTGTCAGCTCCCTTCCTCCCTCTTATTTCATACTTAGCCTCTGTTGCTTAATATTTCTTGTCATTATGTTCTGTCACCCTGACTGCTTGGTAAGCACTGTGAAGACATACAGTTGGGCAACTTTTTTTTTTTTTATTGGCCTCACTGTACCTAGCCTACTGACTGGTTTGTAGTGGACTTTCAAGGATATTTATTGACTGGTTCACATCTATAATTCCACACTTTGTGAGGCCGAGGTGGGAGAATTGCTTGAGCCCAGGAGTTTGAGACCAGCCTGGATGACATAGGGAGACCCTGTCTCTACAAAAATACATATATATACAAAAAATTAGCTGTGCATTGTGGCGTGCAGCTGTGGTCCCAGTTACTTGAGAGGCTGAGGTGGGAGGATCATCTGAGCCTGGAGGTCGAGGCTGCAGGGAATTATGATCGTGCCAGTGCACTCTGACCCTATTTACTGCTACTGATACATGTTATTTTCAAAGTGATCCTCTTCCCTGGTTACTGCCACAATTGTCACTGCATGGTTAGTGCTTGGATGATACAGAGCCCATTACTAGAGGATTGAACAGGACTGGGGTGAGAAATACTCTCCCATCTTAAGGGGCAGAAATTATTTGCCTGCCTGTTTGTCACAATGGGCATTGCTTTTACAGACCTCTCTCATCCTTAATATTTTTATCTACTCTTTTCTGATGACAAATATTATTCCCTTTTCTCCTAGAATGTTTGTCATAGGACAAAAACTCTTTACCCATTCCATATGCTTCATGCCAGACATTAGAAACCATCTTTGCTCTTAGTAGCATCCCCGTGTCAGGAAGCCAAAGTGCCTCCAGCCAGATGAAAGTCTTCAGTATCCTGATGATTGGTCAGTGTATAGTTAATAAGGGTGATCCAAACCAGCGTCATAAGAAAATCCTCCCAATTCCAGTGGTTTACTTTATTTCTCATGCACATGAAGCACAGTGGTGGTGCATCTGATCAACAGGCAACTTTCTTCCACACAGTGATCCAGGGACCCAGGCTCTTTCCATCTTACAGTTCCACTTTTCCCTAAAACTTTGGGATTATCTGCACTCTGCTAGAGGAGAAGGAAAGAGAAATAAAGAAGGAAAGAGGGTACCCACTTCTTTAAAAAGAAAAAAAAAATGCTGACTCAACACATGGACATAATGTAGGAACAACAGACATCGGGGAATACAAAATGGAGGAGGAGAGAAGTGGGGCAAGATTTGAAAAACTACCTATTGGGTACTATCCTCACTACCTGGGTGACAGATTCATTTGTACTCCAAACCTCAGCATCACACAATACACCTTTACAACAAACCTGCACATGTACCTCTAAAATAAAAGTTGGGGGGAAAAAAAAGGAAAGAGAGAAACTTTAGCAAAATGTAAATAAATAAGTAAAGCTAACTCAGAAGTAACACACATCACTTCTGCTCATGTTCCTGTGGTGAGAACTAATCACATGACTCCCTGCTGATGCGAAGGAAACTGGGAAATGGCATTGCTGGCCTCGAAGTTGCCTCGCAGCAGCAACTTCATGCTGTAGAAAGGGGACCAGGAACTTTTCGTGGATAGCTAGTCATCTGCCATAGTCAATGAATTTCAAAGGATTCAGATGATCTTCTAATTCAACAAATTGGAAGATCATCTCATGAGACCCTTAAGAAATCTCCAGGCCAGACACCATGGCTTACGCCTGTAATCCAAACACTTTGGGAGGCCGAGGCGGGCAGATTTTTTGGAGGTCAGGAGTTTGAGGCCAGCCTGGCCAACATGGTGAAACCCTGTCTCAACTAAAAATAAAACTCTTCGCCGGGCGTGGTGGCATGTGCCTGTAGTCCCAGCTACTCAGGAGGTTGAGGCAGGAGAATTGCTTGAACCTGGGAGGTGGAGGTTGCAGTGAGCTGAGATCATACCACTGCACTCCAGCCTGGGTGACCGAGTGAGACTCTGTCTCAAAAAAAAGAAAAAAAGAAAAAAAACCCACAACATTTTCAGATTTATTTATTTTAATAGACAGGCTCTCACTCTGTCACGCAGGCTGGAGAGCAGTGGCAGGATCACGGCTCACTGAAGCCTTGAACTCCTGGGCTCAATCAATCCTCCTGCTTTAGCCTCCCAAGTAGCTGGGACTACAGACGAGTGCCACTATGCCTAGCTTTTTTTTTTTTTTTTTTTTTTCCTTTTAGACAGATCAGGTCTTGCTATGTTGCCCATGCTAGTTTCAAGCTCTTGGCCTCATGCCTTCCTCCTGCCTTGTCCTCCCAAAATGCTGGGATTACAGGTGTGAGCCACCACAACCCGGCCTATTCTTTCCAAGTCTCTTAACACTCCTGTTCCCTGTCACGGGATGTAGGTGTTTATGCCAATGGGTGAAGACTTCGAACAGGGAGGGGATTATGCAGTGTGACAAGGTTATAACCTACATAAACCTTTAAATTAGGCTTGAAGCATGGTCTGCTGCCATGAAGCTTGTGGGCATCAGGAAGCCAAGAAAGTATCCTACTATTCTTTGACTGGAATTAATCTCTATTCTCTACATGACCGCTATTCACCAGAGCATCGTGCTGCTATGATCAGCCATACTTCCCGTCCTTGAAGTCCAAATCAAGCCTGCGAAGGAAACCTGGAGTAAATTCCCAGGACACATGTCTAATAAAGCTATTTTCTTTTTTAAAGTATAAGCAACTGCTACGGTTCCATAATGAACATTTTTATTTTTAAAGTACTTTCTTTCATAAGGAGAAATGTAATGCATTCTTTTCCCCCAAAATAATAAAGAAAATTGCTACTGGGAAAGGTTTGGCATTTGAAACCTAGTGGGAGATTTCTCTAGCAGATGGTTTAGTGGCAAAAAGCTTTTAAGAATTTCTGACTGCTAGAGAAAGAGGGAGAGGGAAGGTGGGGGTTGGGGGAGATTGATTTGATGTGATAAAGAAAAGATGTATCCAAAGAAAGCAATTCTTATTCAAGTTCTGATGACTCAAATGATCCATAGACTAGATCACAGATTCCAAAGCCTGACTGCGCATCAGAATAGCATGGGAAGCTCGTTTAAAATACCGATGGAATCAGAATATCTGTGGGTGGTGACCAGACATGCATATTTTTTCAAGCTCCATAGGTGATTTTGTTGAAATGCAGTGGCCTATCTGTTTGTTTAATTCTGATGGTAGCTACAGAGCTAGGCAGTACTATTAGCTTGGCAAATATTTTGCACTCTTAACCACTTGGCTAGCATTTGCTGTATGCCCAAGCCCACCAGCAGCAGGCTCTTTACCGGGTCTCTCATCTTTTTACAAAAAGCATTTGGATGATATACTTGAGAACCCCATGGATGAGGATGCCAATGCATTTGATTATTTCATTTGGAAGCAAGGGAGGCAAAATTCACAGCCAATCCACCCAGCACTCTCTGCAGAGAATCACAGCTATGTTACAGCAAACAGCTCTGTTGAATACCTTTGGCTGCATCCCCTGGGAAGGCAGGGTGGTGTCCTGGGAGGAGCAGAGACTGTAGCAGATTGGCTTTAACTCCCAGCACTGCTGCCTGCTAGCTGGGGGCCCAGGATATGTTCTTTCAACCCTGTTTGTTGTTTGTAAAACAGAAAAGAATTCTACTGACACCATAGTAATATAAGTTTCAAATGCGGCAGGGCACGGTGGCTCAGGCTTGTAATCCCAACACTTTGGAGGCCAAGGCGGGCGGATCACCTGAGGTCAAGAGTTCGAGACCAGCCTGGCCAACATGGTGAAACCCCATTGCTACTAAAAATACAAAAAAAAAAAAAATTAGCCATACATGGTGGCAGGCACCTGTAATCTCAGCTACTTAGGAGGCCAAGGCAGGAGAATCACCTGAATCTGAGAGGTGGAGGTTGCAGTGAGCCAAGGTCACATCATTGCACTCCAGCCTGGGCAACAAGAGAGAGACTCCATCCCAAAAAAAAAAGTTTCAAATGGGAAAAATATAAGAAAAGCATCTGGGGAAGAACCTGCCATGGAGTAGGAACTTTATAAATGGTACTAATCTCACTACATCTCTTGTAACCTCCTTAACCCTGGAAAGAGAAGCACCAATTAGCAACAGCTAAGAAAAAACATTCACGTTTTCCCAATACTCCTGAATTTTCTACATGAGGGTTATCTCGGATAGAATTTGGAGACAGACATCCTTCTCTATTTTCCTTTATAGCAGGTGGCTACCACTGCATAGACACTTACCTCCAGTCCCAGGTGTCACCCCAACCAGCAAGCATCTCCTAAAACATGGGACCAATCCTGGGAAATGCCAGATATGGCTTTTGTAACTTAGACTATAGAAGTAATCTCTGTGAGTCCCATATGATCAAATACAAAATTACACAGGATTCAAATTAATCACATAGACAGGCATAAGACACCAGACTCTAAATATTATTTACCCAGCATCAAGCAGATGTTTGTTTCCAAAGCTACAATCTCCTCTAATTGGCTGACACTGTGCTGCATAGACTCCAATGCAAGCTTATGTTCTATAATGAATGACAAATGCCTAGAAGAATCCTCTGTGAATTGGCAGCCTCCCCCTCTAGCATGCAAATTATGCCGAAATCCCATCAGCAGACGCAGACAAGCTCATCTGCATGATTGGTAAACTAGTGGATAAACACACCCCCGGATTCATTGTCCAAATTCAATTTTGGTGGGTTCATCTCCATTTTCAGTGATCATTTATTTGTTAATTTATTCATTCAGCCAACATGATGGAGCAGCTATTGGAAACAGGCACTGTTTTAGGCTTTAGGAATACAAAGGTCAATAAAAATATGGTCTCTTCCTTTAAGAAGTCCACGATGAAAGAAGTGAGACTAGGCCGGGAAAGAAAATGAACTAGGAACAAATACAAAACTAGAGATGTAGGCAAATGTCAGTGGCGATACAGAGGAGGAGTGATCAACTCTACCTAAAGGGGTTGGAGACGGCACCGTAGATTTTCATGGTGTAGCTTAGAGGAAGATGTTAGCTAGACAGACAAACTGCAGAAAGGGGGGTTTCCGTCAAGAGTGTTCTCTTGCTGTTGCAAGAATACATGAGGACGTGAGTCCTGTTCTGGGAACCACAGGAGTTTTATCTGGCTAAAGCAGAAGGTGCCAGTGTCTGTTCTATTTTGGCTCCTTTAAAACTCCACCCAACGCCAGCTGTGGTGGCTCACACCTATAATCCCAGCACTTTGGGAGGCCGAGGTAAAAGGATCGCTTGAGGCCAGGAGTTTACGACCAGCCTGGGCAAAGTGGCAAGACATCACTGTCTCTTTAGTTAAGCATGGTGATGTGTGCCTGTAGGCCCAGCTACAGGGAGGCTGAGGCAAGAGAATCCCTTAAGCCCAGGGAATTCAAGGCTACAATGAGCTATGATCATGTCACTACACTCCAGCATGAGTGACAAAGTGAGATCCTGTCTCTAAATAAATAAATAATTTTTTAAATTAAATAAGTATAAATAAAAAGCTTTTAAAAATAAAATCCACCCAGGTGGATGTGTAAACTGCACCACCCCTTTGAAAGGCAGCATGGCTATGTCTATTGAAATTTAAAATGTGCCTGTCTCTAATAATGATGGAGGCAATGGATTCAGGTCCTCATAGCCCAGTTAGTTTTTCTCTGTCTCAAAAGCCTAACTACACATTTCCTCCCCAAAATGCGTGATCACGAGGGAAAAAAAAATCTTGGTGGGTTAACACAGGTTCATATTCATTATGGAAATATATTACGGTTGTGTTTTCTTTCTAAGGTCTGTTGTCCTAACAAGATCTTAAGCATTGTGAGAAGAAAGGCTGTGCCTGTTCTATGAACCCTGTTATCAGCAGTGCCTAAGATAAAGCCACCACACAGGACCTCAGCAAATATTTAGTACAGACATACATGCTTGGCTAACTGAATGAATGAATAAAACATCTCAAAACCTAAATCGACAAAAATTTTTAAAAATAATAAAATATTTATGTCTTGTTTGTAGTAGCAAAAGATCAGGGAAAAGTGATCTACAAGAGACTGGTTAAAAAAAATTAGAGCACATCAATGTAAAGAAATACTATGTAAATTAAATACTATGTAAAAAGGCATGAGTTGGCTGGGTGTGGTGGCTCACACCTGTAGTCCCAGCACTTTGGGAGGCTGCAGCAGGTGGATCACTTGAGGTCAGGAGTTCAAGACCAGCCTGGCCAACATGGTGAAACCCCATCTCTACTAAAAGTACAAAAATTAACCAGGCATGGTGGCACATGCCTGTAATCCCAGCTACTCAGGAGGCCAAAGCAGTAGAATCACTTGAACCCGGGAGGCAGAAGTTGCAGTGAGCTGAGATTGTGCAACTGCACTCCAGCCTGGGCCACAGAACAAGACTCTGTCTCAAAAAAAAAAAAAAAAAAAAAGCGTGATTACACACTCTCTATAGTTATAGAAGATTTATGGTTACAGGAAGAGCTCCAGGATATATTATCAAGTGAAAAAATGTGAAATAAAGAAGAATATATATATATAGTATGGTATCTTTTGTGTTAGAAAATAGGAATACATGTTCTTCTTTGCTTTATTTTCATAAAGGAACCATGGAAGTGGTATACACAAGAAACTAATACCTACAGGGGTGAGAGAAGGGACAAGAGATTAGGAAAAAGATGGGGGAAAGACTTTGTGACATATATCTTGCATATCATTTTTTATTTTTGAATTAACTAAATGTGTGACCTATTCAAAAAGGAGAAGTTACTTTTAAGATGTACCTGCCTCATGGCCCAGAAATTTCAGTCTTGGTATCAACCGTAGAGAATCACTCACACATGTGCATATGGAGGTATATAGAAGGATATTTGTTGTAGCACTGCTTATTATAGAGGAAAACACAGTAGAAATAACCAAAATGTTCATTAATGGACTTACAGAATAAACTGTGGCATGTTCATACTTTGAATATTATGCAGCAGTTAAAACCACGAGGTAGATCTATGTCTACTAACATGGACAAATCTCCAAGATTTACTACTGCATAAGAAAAAAGTGGTGATTGTCAGGGGTGAGGGGAGGGGAAGGTGATGGGCAGATGTAGGTCAAAGGGTACAAAGCTTCAGTTAGGAATAAGTTCAGGAGATCCATTGCATAGCATGGTGACTATAGTTAATAATAACATATTGTAACCTAGGCACAGTGACTCATGGCTGTAATCCTAGCCCTTTATGGGCAGATAACTTGGCTCAGGAGTTCGAGACCAGCCTGGCCAACATGGTGAAACCTCGTCTCTACAAAAAAATACAAAAATTAGCCTAGTGTAGTGGTGTGCACCTGTAATCCCAGCTACTTGGGAGGCTGAGATCTGAGAATCACTTGAGCCTGGGTGGGGGAGGTTGCAGTGACCCGAGATGGCACCACTGCACTCCAGCCTGGGTGACAGAGCAAGACTCTGTCCAAAATAATAATAATAATAATAATAATAATAATGTATTATATACTTGAAAACTGCTAAGAGTAAATTTTTCTTTTTTTTTTTTTTTTTTTTTTTTTGAGATGGAGTCTTGCTCTGTCGTCCAGGCTGGAGTGCAGTGGCATGATCTCAGCTCACTGCAACCTCTACCTCCTGGGTTCAAGCTATTCTTCTGCCTCAGCCTCCCGAGTAGCTGGAACTACAGGCACGTGCCACCACGCCCAGCTAATTTTTTGTATTTTTAGTAGAGACGGGGTTTTACCATGTTAGCCAGGATGGTCTCAATCTCCTGACCTCAGGTGATCCGCCTGCCTCGGCCTCCCAAAGCGCTGGGATTACAGGTGTGAGCCACCATTCCCAAGCTAAGAAAAGATTTTAAATGTTCTCACAATAAAAAAAAATAAGTCTGCAAGGTGGTAAATATGTTAATTAGGTTGATTTAGCCATCTCACAATGTATACACATATCAAAACATTACACTGTACACCATAAACATACATTTTTGTGTGTGTAACAGGGTCTGTCTCTGTCGCCCAGGCTGGAGTGCAGTGGCGCAGTCATCACTCACTGCAGCTTTGAACTCCTGAGCTTAAGCGATTCTCCAGCCTCAGCCTCCTGAGTAGCTGGGACCACAGGCACACGCCACCACGCCCAGCTACTTTTTGTATTTTTTGTAGAGACAAGGTCTCACCATGTTGCCCAGGCTGTTCTGAAACTCCTGAACTCAAGCAGTCCTCCCACTTGGCCTCGTAAAGTGCCGGGACTACAGGTGTGAGCCACCACACCTGGTCAACATATACAATTTTCATTTGTCAACTAGACAACAAGTAAAAGAAAAATGTGCAGTTATATAATACCATTAATGTCACACACACACACACCCCAATACAGAGCTTTATAAGCTGAAACAATTCACATCAAACTGGCAACAGTGCTTGTTTCTGGAGATGGTCTAGGAGAGTCGTTGGTAAACCTCTTTTGTAAAAAGCCAGATAGTAAGTATTTTAGGCTCTGCAAGCCTTAGGGGCTCTGTCATGACTAACCAGCAACTCCTTTGGAGTGTGAATGCAGCCACAGATAATAAACAAATGAATCAGCTGTGTTTTAATAAAACTTTATTTCAATAAAGACGGCAAGCCAGATTGGGTCTGCAGTAGTTTTCCAACTCCTGGTCTAGAGAACCAAGAGGAGAGGTGTAAAGCCTCTCATGTTCAATTTTTTTTTTTTTTTTTTTTTTACAAGGCAAATGAAAGCATCTCTTACGTATGTAATTAAAATGAATTTGAAACAACTATGTGGGTGTATTAGTCTGCTTGGGCTGCTAAAAGAAAATAGTACAGACTGTGTGGCTTTAAAAACAGACATTTATTAGCCAGGTGCGGTGGCTCATGCCTGTAATCTCAGCACTTTGGGAGGCTGAGGCGGGTGGATCATTTGAGGTCAGGAGTTCGAGACCACACTAGCCACCATGCTGAAACCCATCTCTACTAAAAATACAAAAACATTATCCAGGCATGGTGGTACATGCCTGTAGTCCCAGCTACTCAGGAGGTGGAGGTAGGAGAATCACTTGAACTCAGGAGGTGGAGGTTGCAGTGAGCCAAGATTGTGCCACTGAACCCCAGCCTGGGCGACAAAGCGAGACTTTCTCTCAGACAAAAAACAGACATTTATTTTCTCACCGTTCTGGAGGTTGAAAGTCTATGATCAAGGTGCCAGGGTTGGTTTCTATAATTTTATAAATACATACATACAAGATTGATTGATTGACTGATTAAGAGATAGGATCTTGCATGTTGCCCAGACTGGCCTCGAACTCCTGAGTCCAAGTGATCCTCCCACCTTGGCCTCCCAAAGTGCTGGGATTACAGGCATGAACCACCATGTCCAGCCCAGGGATGGTTTCTAGTGAGCCCTTTCTTCCTGGTTTGCAGATGGCTGACTTCCCACTCTATCCTCACATTGTCTTTTCTCTCTGCTTACACCAAGAGGGAGGGGAAGAGGCTCTCTCTAGTATCTCTGCTTTTTCTTCTAAGGATATCAGTCCTGTTAGATTAGGGCCCCACCCTTATGACCTCGTTTAACCTTAATTACCTCCCTAAACACACTATATCCAAATATAGTCACACTGGAGTTAAGGCTTCAACATATAAATTTGGGAAGGACACAGTTCTCTCCATAACAATGGGCCATGACTTGTATCCTGTAACAACACCACACAGGCTCCTTTTCTCAGAATCCTGGACAAATCAGTCAAGATCATGATGGTTCCCAAAATGAGGCGACCCAGCCAGAGGTTACACCTTCCTCCTCTAGTTTTCTTCTCCTTCTCCCTAAGGGTGTGCTGTTGTCCTGCTCTAAGAAGTCTTTGCCCCACCGTTCGCTCTCCCTTGGATATCTCGTTACCTGTTAGACATCCTAGAAAAGGGTGCATTGAGAAATAACCATGGTGACAGACCCAGACCCCTTTGGTTGAGCTGCACCAGCACAAAGCAGGTCTCTAATTCCCCACCTTTGAAGAAAGAAATAGACACGGGACCAGAGCCTGATGAGGGGTAATAAGGTGAGGACCTTCAAACTTCTAAGGTCTAAGTATTTTTTCAACATATATTTAGAAAGACACTGGGCCTGTCATGGGAAAGGAAGAAGTGATGGGTGTGTGTTGACAATGCACAGCCTCTCCTATGCATCCACAGCAATTCCTCTCTGATCCGATTGCATGCCCTAGTCAGCAAAACCAAAACCCCGAAATCAATAAGACCCCTTACAAGGCCAATTAGCAGCCACCTATGATTCTACTAAGATCATACCCCCTTCTGTGAAGAAAGGAGAGGTTCCTGTTCCCTGTCCCAAGATCTGAGAGTTGGATTCTTTCCAGCTGCATTTAATAGTCTCCCAGTGTTCCAATAGGTAAAATGCTCTCCTCTCATCACATTTCCAGCAACTTTTTAGCATCATAGATATATGTTAATGTCCTTTATAAGTGAGCAATGCATGCAGCAGCCTGGCTGGCCCATTCCATAATCCAGCATTGAAGGAACACATGGACTTAAAAGCGAGAAAGACACAATCTTTCCTTTTTTCTTTTTTTCTTTTTTTTTTTCTTTTTATTTTGTTTTTCAGACAGTGTCTCACTGTCACCCAGGCTGGCATGCAATGGTAGTGGCATGATCACAGCTCACTGCAGCCCCAACCTCCTGGGCTCAAGCAATCCTCCCAACTCAGCCTCTGGGGTAGCTGGGACTACAGGAACACAGCATCATGCTCAGGTAATTTTTTATTTTTTTGTAGAGATGGGGTCTCGCTTTGTGGCCCAGGCTGGTCTCGAACTCCTGGACTCAAGTGACTCAAGTGATCCGCCCACCTTGGCCTCCTGGGATTACAGGTATAAACCACCACACCCAGCTACAATCTTTCTTAAAGTCTCTCTCTCTCTCTCTTTCTCCTCTCTCTTCCACCTCCGCCTCTGAATTTGGCTAACCCTCTGTACTGGGACTAGCTCTACCTGTCTGGAGCTCATCTTGTTGGTATAAGATGGAGAGTATTCTTCAGAAGTCCGTCCATCCACCCTCTTTAGGTGAGCCAACCTCTTTGGAGTAGTAATGCCCAAGTTTCATGGGCTTCTTGTTATTTGTAAGCATAGAGTGATTGATCTCTCATGAGATTACTTAACAGTGTGTGTCTGCTGGTTGAACCCTAGAGGCTGGGCAGTGAGCCAAGGTCATAGCGCCCAGCCAAGGATCAGGTGTCCCTGAGAACCCAAACATCCCATAGCATATCTGGGATTATACCAAGAGAATGTCTCATTATATGCAATAGGCAAAGAACCAAAAAAGTAATAGCTTAATAGCAGCTTACAGACGGGAGGCGGATGTGTCTCTGGAACTGTCCTGCTGCCACCCAGGAGTGCCCTGTAGGTGAGTCCCAATAAACTCATCTACTCGTCAAGCTGGACTGGTCCAAGTCATTGTTTGGTCTCTTGGCTCCTTCCCAGTTTGGGGGGACATTCTTCCATAGAGCCCCAGGTTTTTCTCATAACATCCTGTGGCTCAGAGGCAGGGGGACTTTCTTTTTCACTGTTGCCTCCCATCTATAGCTGCAAAATAAACTTACACCCAGATTCACCTCTCCCTGTCAAGGAACTGGATCAGGTATTTTTATAGTGCTGCTTGGCCAAATGAAGAAGAGAAGAGTCTAGAATAACTTGGAAATTCCTGGGCTGGGTCTCATTACCCAAGCTAGGAAAATACAAGAAAGTCCCTGGCTGAGGCAAGGAAAGAGGCGATGATTTGTTCTCTTTGGGGCTATGGTAAATTTGAGGCACATCTAGGATATCCGAGTAGAGTGTCAGATGTTCAAATCTAGAGCTTGGCCCTAGAGAAAGACCTAAATCAAAAAAGGGACAAAGCATATGATCACTCAGTTCACAGAAAAGGACAAAAATAGCTCTTAAATATAGAAAAAGACGTTCAACCTCATTCGTAATATAAGAAATGCAAATTGACTACCTGAATAACATTTCTCACCTATCAAATTGGAAAAAACCCAAACGTTTGGTAACACATTTTGTTGATAAGGGCTGTGGGGAAACAGGAACACTTCTACATTGCTGGTGAGGATTTAATTTTATATAATCACTCCGAAGAGCAATTTGGCACTCCAACAAAATTACAAATGTACATATCCTTTATCCCAAAAATTCTACTTTGGAGAATTTATCCTAAGGATATACATGCACATGTGTGAATTGTATTTGCACAAAAGTACTCATTACAACATCATTTGTAATGCAAGTGTATTAGTCAAGGTCCTCCAGAAAAACAGACCAACAGGACAGACACATACACACACACACACACACACACACACACACATACCCAGTTGGTTCTATTTCTCTAGAGAACCCCAACTGCCGACTAATACAAATGTGCATGTATAAGTACGTGTATGTGTATATGTGTGTGTGTGTGTTTGAAGAGGACAGAGAGAGAGACAGAGAGAGAGAATATAAGGAAATGGCTCACATAATTATGGAAGCTGAGGAGTCCAGACCCAAGAGAACGGATGGAGTAAGTTCTACCCAAGTCCATGTCTGAAGGCAAAATAAGACTGATGTCTCAGCTCAAAGACAGGCAGAGAAAGAACCTTACTTACCCTTTTATTTTATTCAGGCCTTCAATAGATTTGATAAGGGCCACCCACAGTAGAAAAGACAGTTTGCTTGATTGATTCAGTCCAGCAATTCAAATGTTAATCTCATCCAGAAACACTCTCATGTCAGACACACCCAGAAATAATGTTTAACCAAACATCTGGGCAGCCTATGGCCCAGTCAAGGTGACACATACAATTATCCATCATGACAAGCAACTGAAAACAGCTCACATGCCTATCAATAGTAAACTGGTTAAGTAAATGATGGGACATCCAGACAATAGAACACTGTGCAATTATAAATTTTAAAAAGAAAAAGAAGAAAGAAGATATTCTCTATATGCTATCATAGAAAGACCTAAAGTGAAAAAAGCAAAGTGTAGAATTTGTGTGTAATATGATACTTTTGAGGGAAAATGAGGAAAAATTACAATTTATATATGAATCTTTTTGCATATGTGTAAAGAACTTCTGGAATGAGTCATAAGAAACCAAGAGTGCCAGGCGTGGTGGCTCTCACCCGTAATGCTAGCACTTTGGCAAGCTGAGGCAGGAGGATCACTTGAGCCTGGGATTTGGAGGCTGCAGTGAGCTATGACTGCACCACTGCATTCCAGCCTGGGTGACAGAGCAAGACTTTGTTAAGAAAGGAAATGAAAGGGGCTGGAGGAAAGGAAAAGAAAGGAAAAGAAAGGAAAGGAAAGGAAGAGGGAGAGGGAGAGGGAGAGGGAGAGGGAGAGGGGGAGGGGGAGGGGGAGGGGGAGCGAAGGGGGAGGGGGATGGGGAGGGAAGGGGGAGGGGGAGGGGGAACGGAAAGAAACGGAAAGGAAAGGAAAGGAACACAAAATTAAGTGCAATAATCTCTCATGAGGACAGAAACTAGGCATACACAAGACAAAGAAGAGAGATAATTTTTATTGACTGTTTATACTATCTGGATTTTTAACTATGAAAATGCAGTGCCCATTCAAAAAGCTTTTAAATAACTGAGAAGGGAAAAAAAGAGCTGTCTGCCTAGGAAGGTACAACCTGGAAGCTATCAGCACACAGCCAGCATTTAAAGCCATGAAGAAGGTAAAGTTGTCTAGACAGACGTGAAGAGAGAAGGAAGTTTAAGGAGTTGGTAGAAGAAAAGGTGGTGGAGAAGCAGTCCGAAAAATAGAAGACAGAAGAAGCAGGTGGTCTCAGAGGGTATATAATGGTCTCACAGCAAGAAATACAAAATGCAAACTCAAGCATTTCGCAGCTGGGTCGTTTCTGGGATGATGTATTTAACCAGATAGTCTGGATTGTGTTTGCACTTTCTGTAGGAAATATAGCACGTAGTTACATTTCATCCCTGGAATTCCTTTCTCTCCTGTCAGTGCAACCTGATTTGAGATGTAAATAAACTGCGGAGATAATGCCGGAGTCTTGTCAGACGCCCAGTTCTCTCGCCAGCCGAGGATGGGAGTGATGATGAATGGTGCCAGGCCTGCTGCATAATCCTTTCTGTTTTAATACTCGATTATCATGTCCCTCATCTTCCCCGGACCCGAGACTCAACACATTAAAATCTCTTTGTTTCTTCCACAATGCTTCTATCTCCATTGCATCTCCAGCCTCCTTTAATATTGTTCATTATTGAAGGGAACACAGAAAACCAATTACCCAGGTGGCAGCCGGAGTTGGTCATGTGCCCACCCAGCCGCACAGAGAGACCGGTTCTCTGTTCAGATGAATGAGAATCCTCATGCCCTGCCAAGTCCCTCACCTGTCCTCAGGCTCCTGGGAGCCGCCACCGACATGGCCACACATGCGTTAGACATTCACATTCAGCTAATGTCAACGCCAGGTGCTTTGGGAGAGCCAGGCAGCTCTGCAGGCAAAGCAGTTGTTCACAAAGTGGTTAAGAGCAAAGACTTCCAGAATACCTGGAAGTTTGAATCCTGAGTCTGCTGATAAAGCTGTGTGACCTTGGACAGATTCCTAACCTTCGGTCCCCTTGAGTTCCCATTTGTAAAATGGAAATAATAACAGTACCCACATGTTGTGGGTTAAATTGTGCCCCCCACAAAAAAAAAAAGATATGTTAAAGTCTCAACCCCTGGTACCCATGAATGTGACCTTATTTGGAAATAGGGTCTTTGCAGATGTAATTAAGTGAAGAAGAGGTCATGCGGAATTAGGGAGACCCCTAAATCTAATGACTGGTGTCCTTACGAGGAAGGAGCGATTTGGAGACGTGGAGACAGATACATCAGGAAGGCCACGAGAGGCCACAGCAGAGAATGGAGAGATTCATCTGCAAGCCAGAGAATGCCAGTAACCACGAGAAGCTGGAATAGGCAAGGAAAGATTCTTCCCTTAAGGCTTTGGAGGGAAATATGGTCCTGCCAACACCTTGACTTTAGACTTCTAGCTTCCAGAATTATGAAAGAATAGATTTCTGTTGTCTTAAGCCACACAGTTTGTGGTCATTTGTTACAGTAGCCCTGGGATGTTAATACACCAGCTCAGAGGGTGTCAATTGACAGCAGAGGGTGTCAAATGAGGATTGATTATACATGCAATACATGCAAAGTACTTAGGAGAGTGTCTGACATCTGGTGAATCATACAAGTGTGGCGTAATTGTTATTATTTGCTGATATTCTTAATATTGTAGTTGCTTTGTCCCACAGGTAGACATCCCTTATCACTAGAGCAATAGCAGACAATGGACAGATAAGCTGCCTGCCCATCTGCACAGACACCTGGAGTTGATGATTGGCAAGCAGGCTCTCAGTTCATCCCCTGATACAAAGGAAGAGGCCAAGCTCTTCCATGTACGGGGCTCGCATTGCTCACCTTTGCAGGGAAATTGTAAGAGGGAGGATGCCAAGCACATGTGCATAGATTGACAACTTTCTTTTTTTTTTTTTTTTTTTTTTTGAGGCGGAGTCTCGCTCTGTCGCCCGGACTGGAGTGCAGTGGCCGGATCTCAGCTCACTGCAAGCTCCGTCTCCCAGGTTTACGCCATTCTCCTGCCTCAGCCTCCCGAGTAGCTGGGACTACAGGCGCCCGCCACCTCGCCCGGCTAGTTTTTTTTTGTATTTTTAGTAGAGACGGGGTTTCACCGTGTTCGCCAGGATGGTCTCGATCTCCTGACCTCGTGATCCGCCCGTCTCGGCCTCCCAAAGTGCTGGGATTACAGGCTTGAGCCACCGCGCCCGGCCGATTGACAACTTTCTAAAGACTGAACTGGTTTCTGTTATACTGAGAACAGGGGAAGAAACAGAAACAGGGGAAGAGTCAATTCCTTAGTCAACATAATTGGGGCAAGGGATAGCCTTGTGGTGAAGCGCATGGGTCGTGGGGTCAGAGTATCTGGCT
Source organism: Trachypithecus francoisi (assembly GCF_009764315.1). Classification (NCBI taxonomy): domain Eukaryota; kingdom Metazoa; phylum Chordata; class Mammalia; order Primates; family Cercopithecidae; genus Trachypithecus; species Trachypithecus francoisi. The sequence continues at coordinate 76,381,069 of NW_022681455.1, forward strand.
CAAATCTCACTTCTTCCACCTACTAGTTCTATGACGTTCAGCAATACTTTCGCCTTTTCTTTTTTTTTCCTGAGACTGTGTCTCACTCTGTTGCCCAGGCTGGAGTGCAGTGGCGTGATCTCAGCTCACTGCAACCTCCGGGCTCAAGCAATTCTTGTGCCTCAGCCTCCAAAGTAGCAGGATTACAGGCGTGCACCACCATGCCCAGCTAATTTTTGTTTTTTGGTAGAGATGGGATTTTGACATGTTGGCCAGGCTGGTCTCAAACTCCTGACCTCAAGTGATCTGCTTGCCTCAGCCTCCCAAATTGCTGGGATTACAGACATGAGCCACCCTGCCCAGCCCTTTAGCCTGTTTCCTCAACTGTAAAATGGCGAAGGCTAACATAAAATGTATCATAATTTATTGGTGGATAATCTAGAGTAGATAGAAAAGGGCAGTTTTTTCAGGGCCAACACAGCTCCCTTGGTCCTGCACACACACACAAACACACACACACGTGTCTGTTGGCACTCTGAGGTCCCTCTCACACCCACTGTCTTTATCTGTTCCCTGTAATTATCTGTTGAATTTTTTGTCAAAATTATTTACCATTCAGTCCTCTACAGAAAAAGTTTGTTGATCCCTGTTTTAAATCAACTCACTTCTTAATTTAAATGCCTTTCTAAATAGGACACATGATATAGCCAATGTAATTGAAAACCAGTATTTCTTGCTATAGATGGAAGGTAACAGTAAAATAAATGTGTAACCACAATTATTAGTGTGAGTCAAAGAAGGAACACTCAGAGCAGAGGGAGAAAAAGGACGATTTATAATGGCAGGGAATCAGAGGAACTCGGAGGAAATAGGCCATTGAGAAAGGTAGTGAAGGCTGTACTAGAATCACAGCTCATCATGAGGGAGCAGAGTAAATAAAAGCTTCAGGGAAAAAGGACACTGGGAACCAAAAAAAAAAATTGATTTCTTTTCAACATCTGAAAGTAATAAGCATAATTTATAAACTAGATTAGAAAAGAACTTCTCAGCACATTTATAATGAAAACCGCTGATGCTAATGAGAGCAATAACATTTAAATAGAAATCTGTTTACCTTTGGGAAATTCATGCATAACCAGGAGGGACTGGACTGATTAACCTTCCTGAGTTTTTGTTTTCAAAAGGGGAGTTGGCTAAGGTGCAACAGCCTGCAGAGAACTCAACAGCCTAAACCTATGATTGGGAGTAATTGGAGCCAGTGGAACTGAGGTCAAAGCAGCCAACCTGGCCATATGCTACAGTTCTTTCTGGTATGAGCATCCCAGGCTTCTTTGAAAACCTGAGGAAAGCTATGCTCCCACTTCTCAGAAAAATACACAAAAATGCACACACCAAAACTTTTGCATTTAATTTGTTTTACATTGGAAATGTATGTCTTGTACATCAGTAGAAGTTAAAAACTGTCAAAAAAAAAAAACTCCTATTCAAATTATTTTATAACTTATTCTAAGATAAAAATTCCTGATCTAATTATTTTATAACTTATTCTAAGATAAAAACTCCTGATCTAATTATTTTATAACTTATTCTAAGATTGAAGTCCTATTTAAATGGCAAAGGGGGTCAATCCAAAATTGCAAATAAAACAGAAATGTTTAAAATTTTCTTCTTCTCAAAATCACATTTTAATGAGAATACTACAGTTTATTGACTTGAATTAAAAGTTGGCTTTGTGAAGTAGTCTTTGATATCAATCCCAAATCAATTTTAATTTTTCTATTAAATAGCACCAAGGGTCAAAAACGCTGAACCCCCAAAATGCACAGGAAAAGACAAAATTAACATTCCCATTGCTTGCTTTGCCAAGTTAGAGTGGGGCTATGTTAATAAACACCAAATCCTCCAAGACTTTGTAAATTAAATTCATGTCGCCTGTTTTCTTTTGTCCTTAGTTAACGAGGCTGGGTCAATGAGGGAAGAGTTTATGAATCTATCATTAAATTTGAAGATGATCTGAGTGTAAGTAACCTTCAAACGACTTCATCAGTCGTGTTTCAAGGTGTTTTCAGATTTGGTGCGCCATGAAATTTATAAGGCTGTCATTTTTGACTCCAATCTGCAGAAGAACTTTCATTCAGCCTTGAGAAGTTTGCAGAGTTATCCCCCTGCAGGGTAAGATTTTGGTTCACACAGCAGTTCAGAGCAGAGACTTAACTACCACAGATTAACATTTTTGCCAAAAAAAGCTCACGATTTTTCTGCACTGACCGTAATAGTAACTGAAGGACCTTGCATGGAAATATTGGCTTCATTCTGGTGAACAATAATTTCTTCCAAGTAAGTCCAGTGGTAAAAGAATTTCCTGCCAAATTGTTCTGCAAAGGAGCTTTTCTTTTTATTATTATTATTATACTTTAAGTTCTAGGGTACATGTGCACAACGTGTGGGTTTGTTACATATGTATACATGTGCCATGTTGGTGTGCTGCACCCATTCACTCATCATTTACATTAGGTATTCCTCCTAATGCTATCCCTCCCCTCTCCCTATGCAGCTATAAAGAAGGATGAGTTCATGTCCTTAGTAGGGACATGGATGAAGCTGGAAACCAACATTCTGAGCAAACTATGGCAAGGACAGAAAACCAAACACGGCATGTTCTCACTCATAGGTGGGAACTGAACAATGAGAACACTTGGACACAGAGTAGGGAACTGCAAAGGAGATTTCCATACTCTCATAAAGGTGAAAATTCTGCCCCATGTTCAATCAAGAGCTTGGGGGAATTGTTTTCTGGAAAGGCAGTATGCTTGTCTGTAAACAGGAAGAACACGATATTCTACATCCATTCAAGTAGCAAAAACTGCTCAAAAGGTCAGGTTTTAGGGCACGAGACAAGACTCCCTTCAGGATTTTGGCCAAGTCCCCATGCCAGTGTAGAAAGTAATGAAGCACGCAGCGTCTCCATTAAAACAAGGAAGCCATATGTGTTGTAAGGCATGCCAGATGCTGTCATCCATATACAGACATTTTTCCCAGTTAAAGTTGTGTCTGAAGAAAATAAACTATTCAGGCATGATGCTTCCAAAGGGACCCGCCAAAAGGAAATGTTTCTTCTGAAGGCGTCAGAATGCACATAGTGGATGAAGGGTGGTACCTCTGCACTGAAAGGCATCGGCAGTTTCACGCTGTTGCAAGCTGAAGGAAGGAGAAATCGCTGCAATTCCTGCTGTAAAATATCAGGAAGAAATAAATGTTCATCTTTTGGAGTAGGTGAGGTTATTTGATAGAGGCACTACTTTATTGATTTCTCTGCTCCAAGTCATAAACCAGCTTGATCACTGTTAAGGTACTGGTCTTCTCCAAGGTATCCCCAATTGTACAGATACTCTGTATTTTGGCAATGTAAGTGACAATGTTGTAGAATGTTTCTAGATATGGCATTGGGGCTGGAACAAACGTAAGATCAGGTGGAGTTCCAGCCTTTCCAAATTTAAGATTTGTCTCAGGAAACACACCTACACTGCAAGATGCTGAGATGGAAGCTGCTTCTTCGGTTGTGTTTGTTTGATGCACCCATTGATGAGCGATTTGCATTCACAGAACCATTGTGGCTTTAGTGTCCCATAATGTTCAATGAGGAAAGGGAAACCAAGGGATACATCAGTTGCATCATGCTTTTATCTCTTGATACTTCCCAATTCAGCTCAGCTTGATGTGAACAAAGACAGATTCCCTTGAGTATTAACGCAAGGCATATCTTCTTTAATTTTTGTCAGTGAGAAATTAATATAGGCATTGACACAACCATAATCATAAACTTTGCATTTACCTTTCCACAACTGTTTGAAATGGAACAATACCTTAATCATGTAATTTGACACCAAATTGTTTTCAAAGATTACTTTCAAAGTAACAGAAAGAAAACTGGAAGAAAAGCTGTGTGTGTGTGTGTGTGTGTGTGTGTGTGTGTGTGTGTTTGTGTGTGTGTGTGTGTCTGATTCACAGAACTCTTTTGAGATGGAGTGTCTCCCTGTCGCCGAGGCTGGAGTGCAGTGGCACAATCTCAGTTCACTGCAAACTCCGCCTCCCAGGTTCAAATGATTCTCCTGCCTCAGCATCCTAAGTAGCTGGGATTACAGGCATGCACCACCACGCCCAGCTAATTTTTGTATTTTTGGTAGAGACGGGGTTTCACCATGTTGGCCAGGCTGGTCTCGAACTCCTGACCTCATGATCTGCCCGCCTCAGCCTCCCAAAGTGCTAGGATTACAGGCATGAACCACTGCACCTGGCCTGATGCACAGAACTCTTGATACTCATCCATATGCCCCTTCTCTGACCCCTTTTTTCTCCTTCCCTACGCTAGGTTAAGAAACTCTGCAATTAATATTGATACTAGACTTTAGACTCCAGCCCATCAATGCTTTTTTTTTTTTTGACAGAGTCTTGCTCTGTCACCCAGGCTGGAGTGCAATGGTGCAATCTTGGCTCACTGTAGCCTCTACCTCCCCGGGCTTGGGTGATCTTCCCACCTTAGCCTCCTAAGTAACTGCGACCACAGGTGCACTCTGCCTCACCCAGCTAATTTTTTACTTTCTTGTAGAAGCAGAGTTTTGCCATTTTTCTCGGGTTGGTCTCAAACTCCTGGGCTCAAGCGATCCACCTGCCTCAGCCTCCCAAAGAGCCAGGATTATAGTCATGAGCCACTGCATCCAGCAAATCCACCAATGCTTGTATGGGCTACTGGGGCAGCAATTTTAAGTGGGGATAATCAAATAGAGTTATAATGAATTTCTCTGATCAACCGTACCAAGGGACAGAGATCTCTAGTCAACATACATTTCAAGCCCAAATTGGCCCACATTCCCTATTCTTTTCTGTTTTATACTCTAATGTTGTCCAACTCCTGATTAATGGACAGAGTTCTTCACTGATAACTGATGCTCCCTTCGTGATATCTGTAGAGCCTGGAGTTAGAGCTTAGACCCTTCACTTTCTTCCTGAGAGGCAATGTAGCCTAGTGGTCGAGTGAATAGGTTTGAGCCAGGCGTAGTGGCTCTTTTTAATCCCAGCACTTCGGGGGTCCAAGGCAGGTAGATCACTTGAAGCCCAGAGTTTGAGATCAGCCTGGGCAACAGGGCGAGACCCCATCTTTACCAAAAAAGGAAAAAAAAAAGTGAATAGGTTTGGAAGTTAGATAGGCCAGAGTTTGACTCTAGTTCCACTATTTGATTTTTTCAATAGCCACGTGGCCTGTTTAAGCCTATTTTCTCATCTGTAACTAGGTATTAAAGGAAATAATATATCTGTAATAATGTCACTCCATTTTTGATATCTGACTGCCGATAGCTTTCAAACCCCATCCTTTCATCTTCCTCTTCTGCCTCACATCTTAACAGGCCAATAACAAAGCCTGGGTGTTCTCTTCTTTGGTGATGCCAAGAAGTTCAACATTATACAAGCCTGACATGTGGGCAGGAACCCACAACCCAACCTTATCCCCCAGCTACCATCAAACCCAAGCCAACCTCCATTCTTTGCTTTCTCAAGCCATTTTGGACCTACTAGGGAAGCCTGCTTTGCTCATTATGTGAGAAATAAACCTTGTCATTGTGTGTGTGTGTGTGTGTGTGTGTGTGTGCCATATGAACAAATCTGGAGTGATAGAATCCATCCCACTTTTGCAGGGTGACCACAACTGTGTGAGTAGTATGCCTAGGCAATGACCACCACCACCGGGGGTCATTCTTCTTTGGCTTTGACTTGTGAACAGGCCCTGCTGCCTGCTGGCTCACATGCGCTTTGAGTTGTGCCGCTGCTGGCAGGCTGGCTTGCTCTTTGAGCTGAGCTGCTTTGTGCTGAATTTGCTGAGCTTTCAAGCCTCTGTTATATACTTAACCAACCTAAATCAGAAGTTCACTAATTGGCATTTAGAAACAGGAGCATGGGATTGGGGCCCTCCTTAAAGTGACCTTGGATCATGTGTCTGGACTCCTTTGTGTGTCTCAATTCCAGCATAAACCACGACTGCCACTAGGCTCAGGGGAATGACTCTTACTCTGTTACCATTCGTTGTATGTCTCAACCAGACTATAGTCCCCATTTATTTGTACTTACAACTCTGTTTTTATTTATTATTTTTTTATTATACTTTATGTTCTAGGGTACATGTGCACAACGTGAAGGTTTGTTACATATGTATATGTGTCTAGCCCCCATTTTATAGAGTGCTTGGGGAAAGACAGATACCCTATGCAATATGCATGCCATCCAGTGGTCCCTTGCATGGAAGTATATGCTGAAGTCATACTCCTAAAATCAGGTGACTCACCAGGACCCTACAAAATGGTTTTGCTGGTCACTGCTGCCTATATGTTTGTCACAACAAAGACCTCAATCCTGAGAGTTATATGGAAAAAAAATACGCTTAGCACCCTGGTGGCATAGCCAAAGGGTTAGTTTAAACACAGCTTAAACCCTGGGTTCTTAAACCCAATAAAGCAACCATTTCTAAAAGGGAGGCCCCCTAATTCGGACTGTATTAATTTCAGGATCTTTGGAAGACGAAATTTCTAAATATAAGCAAGGTAGAGAACACCCACTCCCTGAAGTATATCCAGTAACCATCAAAAAATAACAACAACAACACCTGGCTCCCAGAGCCAGAGGAAACAATAACAACAATAAAACCCAGAAACAGAGGTCCTCAATTTGACCCAACTAGAAATCCAAGCTGCACCAAAAGAACGTATACCATAAAGAGATAAAAGATTGGCCTTTACAGCTCTGCAGTATAGATTGTGAATTCACTTCAAAATCCCCTGAGATGTACCAGTTGGCACATTTTAATGGTCTTCATCAACAAGGGGGCTGAAATTATGATCATACCTGGGATCCCATTAAATGTAAACAAGGTACCATCTATAATCTTGGGAGAGTTACTGAACATAAATAGAAAACAAATAGGTATACCTCTCCTTAACCACCAGAAATATTGCCTTACCTAAACTCCCCCTAGTTAAAATGCCCATGGCCCCAAGATATCTCATAGTGGGCATGGATGCTCTAACCCAAAGTGTGATAACTTAAAGTTAAATTAGGTTTTTGGCACTTACAATGGGCTTAACCTCCCTGATCCTAGTTAGAATATTTAAGACCTCCCTGACCCTAGTTAGAATATTTAATAAGATCTTGCCGGACGTGGTGGCTCACGCCTGTAACCCCAGCACTTTGGGAGGCCAAGACGGGCAAATCACGAGGTCAGGAGATAGAGACCATCCTGGCTAACACAGTGAAACCCCATCTCTACTAAAAATACGGAAAAAATAAGCCAGGCATAGTGGCAGGTGCCTATAGTCCCAGCTACTTGGGAGGCTGAGGCAGGAGAAAGACGTGAACCCAGGAGGCAGATGTTGCAGTGAGCCAAAATCGCACCACTGCACTCCAGCCTGGGCGACAGAGTGAGACTCCGTCTCAGAAAAAAAAAGAATATTTAATAAGATCCTGTATAAATCAAAACAAAGCATTTAAGATTGAAACTCATTATGCAAGGTCCATTTTGAAAAGGGAGTGATTATTCCCACTACTTCTCTATGTAATAGCTCAGTTTGACTTGTCTTTTACCTTGGAAGGAAAGAATAGACAAGGTCTCTCTGTCACTCAAAGTGACTGTAGTGCAGTGGTGCTATCATAGCTCACTGCAGCCTTGAAATTTTGGACTCAGGCAATCCTCCTGCCTCAGCCTCCAGAGTAGCTGGGACTACAGCTGTGTACCACCATACCCAGCTAATGTTTTTTTTTTTAATTTTGTATAGAGACAGGATCTCGCCATGTTGCCCAGGTGAGTCTCAAACTCTTGGCCTCAAGCAATTCTCTCACCTTGGCCTCCCAAAGTGCGAGAATTACAGGTTTGCACCATTGCACCTGGCTGATATTGTAATCTTAATGTCATAATGCCTTACCCATTGAGGTCCTCATACCCAATATTACTTAAATTATTGACTTCATTGAATCAGCAACTTGTAAATACCTTGCAGTCAGAGATTTAGCTAAATTGGTTATGTTCAATGCCTATTTTTATAGTCTCTTAGCTGCAGTTTGTCTTCATCACCAAAGGGACACAATATACCTTTGCTGGAGCACTCAACAGGCTTGCCATTGCACACAATCTTTGTGGGCGAGATCTTAACCACATTCAATGTGATGGGGCTTGCTAGAAAGCTGCTGCATTCCATCCCTAACCAGGACATTCGTGAAAAAAGACCTCTCTTTAACCCAAAGGTTAACACAATTGGTGGAACTTCAGGAAGTAATCTTAGCACGGGATGCCTTGGCTAATAATCAGTCCCATCCACACATTTTTACAGACTCATGGACCACTGCCAATTGTCTGGCCATCTAGTCTTGCCAATGGCAGGAACAACAATTTCTTACCCGGAGTTTCTGCCTTTGGAGTACAGAACTCCATGAATCTCTAGCCTCATAGATACCCAAGATATAAAATCAAGGTCAAACATGTCTCTATACATACACAAACCACAATACAAAGTCTTCCTAAGACGCTTCGTATATCGTTTTGTGTTCTGAACAAAGCGCGTATTGCACTTCTCAACAGATATAATGCTGGGCTCTGGAATGAGTCATTCGACGGGACTTTCAATTTCCTTACCAGCCTCAGGACACAAGCCCAAAGAGAACCATAATGGCTTAATTAAACCAGTTCAAACTCAATTAACTGAAACATGGCATGTTTTAGTCATCAGTCAAACATCAAGGGCGAATTGCAATGAAAGGCCTGCCAACAATTTTGACTCTGGGTATATAACCCAAAAGAATTGAAAGCAGATTATTGAAGAGATATTTATACACCCCTCCATGTTCATAGCAGCATAATTCCCAATGGCTAAAATCTGCAAGCAATCCAATGCTTATCCATTGACAGATAAATGGATAAGCAAAATGTGGTATATCCATTCAACGGAATATTATTCAGCCTTAAAATGGAAGGAAGGCCAGGCACAGTGGCTCACGCCTGTCATCCCAGCACTTTGGGAGGCCAAGGCAGGCGGATCACGAGATCAGGAGTTCAAAACCGGCCTGGCCAACATTGTGAAACCCTGTCTCTACTAAAAATACAAAAATTAGCTGGGTGTGGTGGTGGGTGCCTATAATCCCAGCTACTTAGGAGGCTGAGGCAGGAGAATCACTTGAACCCAGGAGGCAGAGATTTCAGTGAGCCGAGATCACACCACTGCACTCCAACCTGGTTGACAACAGCAAGACTCTGTCTCAAAAAATAAAAGGGAGGGGAGAAGGAAAATCCGCAATATGCTACCACATGAATGATTTTGTAGGACATTACGCTAAGTAAAATAAGCCAGTCACAGAAAAACAAATACTATATGGTTCTACTTAAAGGAAGCACATAGAGTTGTCAAAATTAGAGAGACAGAAAGTAGAATGGTGGTTGCCAGGGGCTGCAGAAAGAGAGGATGGGGAAATGATTGTTTAATGGGTACAGAATTTTCATTTTACAGGATGAAGAGTTATGGATATGGATGGTGGTGATGGTTGCACAACAATATGAATTTATTTTATACCACTGAACTGTGCACTTAAAAATGGTTAAGATGGTAAATTTTATGTTGTATATTTTACCATAATAAAAAAAATTGTAGAGGGAAAAACAGTCTGCCTCCACTTTTGATGTGGGACTGCTAACATCTTCCATCCTGCCTCTCACCCTCTGCCCCACATCTGGGCAAGCTAAGAAAGCCTGCTGCTCTCTCCTCTGGCACCAGCAGAAAATTCATACCCAATAAGCCCTAGCCCTCCCACCAGACCCATCCCATCCCCATCTCCATCCCTCACCATAAATGCTAAGGGAGTCTCCTTGCCTGGTTTTCTGAGGCCATTTTTGGACCTGCTTGGGAGTCTGCCCTGCTCTCTCAGAAAGCTTTATTACATGACCTAGAAACCTTTTTCTACCTTCTTGGTGCATGTGGTGTATCATCAGTCTTGATATCTAAAACAAATTTTGGGTGGTGAGGTCCATGTCTTTGCAAGGTGACCGCAATAGTACCTGGCACATTATGTGTCTAATAAACAGAGATTACCATCATATTTATTTTATTTTTTGAGATGAAATTTCACTCTTTTTGCCCAGGCTGGAGTGCAATGGCATGATCTTGGCTCACTGCAACTTCCACCTCCCAGGTTCAAGTGATTCGTCTGCCTCAGCCTCCCAAGGAGCTGAGATGACAGGCGTGTGCCACCATACCTGGCTAATTTTGTATTGTTAGTAGAGACGGGGTTTCACCATGTTGGCCAGGCTGGTCTCGAACTCCTGACCTCAGATGATCCACCCACCTTGACCTCCCAAAGTGCTGGGATTACAGGTGTGAGCCACCATGCCTGGTCTCTGTTATATTTATTTCTCTACTTAAATTGATGGATATATGCAAACCTGGTCATACTTATGCTTGGATACAAGAGATGCAATAAACTAAGTGATGCTCATGATGCCAAAGATGTCAGAACACTTTCTGGGCCAATGGCAGATATCTCATGTCACCAAATGCTAAGGATCCACAATAAAAAGAGGACTGAACGGAAACTTAGCGGATAAATATCTCCAGGTTGAGGGAGAAGGTTGCACATATTGGGTGCTCAATGAACATTTGTTGAATGAATGAATGAATGAATGACCCCAGTGTGTGGGGCTTGGGAAGTGATTGGATATAGGGCAGAGAAAAGGGACAAGTCAAAAATAATTCAGAAATCAAGAACAAGCACATTGCCTTGATATACTTCATTCCTACACTTGGCAAACTTTAGTGATTAAGGAAACAATGTTTTAAAAAAAGTTTTGGTGATGAGACATTCAGGAAGATCTATCAATAAATAGCAAACCTGGTCCTTTTTAAGACACTGTGTATAAAAAAAATTCCAAAAAGATTAAAATCAGTGCAGAAACCAAAGAACCATTTTTTTCTATATCATATTGATCATTTCAACTGGAACTGTTAGCTATCTTAAATAAATTGTGGTTCTCAATTGCTTTTGCCTCTAACTCTGAACCGCCATTCCTAAAGGAAAACATTCAACCAGAAAATTTTAGCACATCACAATCTCTCTAAAGATTAAGAAGTCTGTGTGAAGGACTGAATGTATAAATTGAAATTTTTTTCTGTCACATTCAGGTATAAGTGAAATCATTCTTCATACCCCCTTCCTTTCCATCTGTAGCTCACCTACATCAACTTTCCTCTCAGAAGTGAAATAAAATTAAAGCCATGACACTGAGTGTCAGTCATGGAGGGACACGTTCCCTACTTAGCCTTTGCTGAAATGTTTCCAGAAACAACTGTCTAATGCCAGGTCCCCACTAGTGGGCGGCACTTTTCTACTAGTTTGCACATAATCCAGAAGTCACATTTTGGGTGCACAGTTTCCACTGGGGTAACCTCATTAGGCCGGGCCACCTCTGTGCTTCTTGTGAAGTCTCTGATTTGAAGGATTAGTATCCTTTCCAGACTGTGTGGGTTGACTTTCACCCATCTGGAGTTGCTTGGAACAAAAATAACTACCTCAACTCCTTGTCACGAAAGCAAAAAAAGATAGCATTAGAGTTCTCAGAACAGGGTGTCATTACAGGTTGTGCCTTGTCAGCTACAGGTGAGACATTTGAGTGGCTCCTCAAGCCTCCCCACTCCCCTCTCTAACCTCGCTACATGGTCTTCTCAGGTCTGGTATTTGATCTCCAGACTGCTGCCCAGAAAGCAACTCAGAGCCCAGCAACACCATGATGGTGAAACGCAAAGATCTGGGCCCCCAACTTCAGAGACTCCACTGGTTGCTTTTGTGCAGCTCTTTCTATATGACTTTCAAAATGGCAGCCAACCCTCTCGACTGTTGGTTGATCTGAATATGTAAAGCTCAGCCTTCAAATCCAGCAAACAGTCAGCTATAGGACAGAGTTCAGGTGCTGAGGAATGACCACGGTTGGCTGCTACATTGGGAACCCTGGTGACAATCACATATGGACCTGGGAAAGTAAAGAAACATAGGAAATCAGACTTTATGACTTTTCTAATCTCTCTATCGGGATCCTTTTTGGAATCAAGATGATTTTCCTTCTGAACAGGTCGTTTTATTAGAGTAATGGGCAGGGTAGACACACCTCAATAGAGTACACTCAAAATTTCTTGCATGCATGTGCTTTCTCCTGCATGCATATGCTTTCTACCACAATGTGAACAAGCCTACCAAAGCTAGCCTAATGGAGGATGAGAGACCACATAGAGGAGAGCTGAGGTGCCCCAGGCAACAGCTAGCCTACATCCACAGCTATTTTGCCTGTGTTCCACTTGTCCTGTTTGCATAATATTATTCTTTAAGTTAACCCATTCTTAATTTATTGTTTTAATCTTAAGCAATAATATTCAAGAACTAATAAGTTTGGTGTATTAGTTATGTTTTCCCATAACATATATTATACTAATAAATGCCCAAATTTTTGTTTGAGTGCTCAAGTGGGTCTCATTTAAAATAATCTTATATACTATATATAAAAGTTAAGATTTGGGCAACACAACAGAAACTGCATGAGTTTATTTTATCAGAATTTTTTAAATGGTATGGGAGAACTGAAGAAGTGAAAAAGGGAACCCTTGAGTTAACAAAGAGATAAGAACTATATGAAGCAGTTACTGCCCTGAAGGAACAAAAGGAAGAACATGGAAGTTTGGAACCGCCAGGAGCTGGGACCCTGTGAGCAGAGGGTTGGCCCCTGACAACGCTGGCCTCTCTAAAAGAGCTCCCGAGGCTGGTTCTAGCAGTATGGGGGAAGAAACTGGAAACAGGAACAATTTCCTCTGTAATCAATGGCCCTTGCCAGAGTAAAGAATCACTGCTGAAGAGATGTTACTGGAAGAGCAAGCAAACAAAAAGGAGGGTGTCCCTTCCCCTTCTTCCTTCCTTCCAGTCTCCCTCATAACAGAGCATCTGGCTGGTGATGGGAAAAGGTGCTGTACAGAGCACCACCCCAACATCACACAGGCATCTGCTGACCCACAGCTGATTGCAGATGAGGGAGGTCAGCCTAGGTCACACAAATGCCTCCCAGCTGAGTCTAGCCTAAATTGTCAACCTGCCAAATCATGAACTAGTAAGTGACTATTGTTTTAAGCCACTACCTTTAAGGGAATTCAGTACGCAGCAATAGATGTCTGATCCATATAGACCTACAAGGCTATAGAAAAACTATCCCATGAAATCCCAGCACTTTGGGAGGCAGGGGTGGGCGGATCAACTGAGGTCAGGAATTCGAGACCAGCCTGACCAACGTGGAGAAACCCCGTCCCTACTAAAAATACAAAATTAGCCAAGCGTGGTGGTGCATGCCTGTAATCCCAGCTACTTGGGAGGCTGAGGCAGGAGAATTGTTTCAACCCAGGAGGCAGATGTTGCAACAAGCCAAGATCGCACCATTACACTCCAGCCTGGGCAAAAAGAGTGAAACTTTGTCAAAAAAAAAAAAAAGAGAGAGGGAGAGAGAGAGAAGAAAGAACTCTGTCAAAAAAGAGAGAGAGAGACGAAAGAAAGAAAGAGAGAGAGAAGAAAGAAAGAAAGAAAGAAAGAAAGAAAGAAGAAAGAAAGAAAGAAAAAAGAAAGAAGAAAGAGAAAGAAAGAAAGAGACAGAGAGAAGGAAGGAAGGAAAGAAGGAAGGAAAGAAGGGAAAGAGAGAGAAAGAGAGAGAGACAGGAAGGAAGGCAGGCAGGCAGGCAGGCTATCGCAGAGAAAAGTCTAGAAGGATGGGTTCATGGGTTCATTGAGAGACAATACCTTAACAACCAGCACACCACAGTTGGCGAAATGCTATCATTTAAAAAAAAAAAATGTTCAAAAGGGAAATGCCAGTTTGGGCAAATGTGCTTGTGTGTTGCTAGAGAAAGAATTTGGAACGGGCTTTTCAGACCCCCTTAAGGCCCAACAAACAAATTATAATTTAGACAAGTCTGGGATTCTTCACAGCTCAGCTTGTGGTGATGGTATTAGCTTCGCAACTCCAAACAAGTTAAACTGCCTGTGTGAAATCCCCTCAACAACACCTCACTGGCAAACCTGGAGGTGCTGAAAACAGAGCTTTCAATTCTTGTTTCCAACCAAGGGAGTTGAGTCAGCAGACGGGCACTGTGTCCAGCCTTGAGAAAGGACATCGCAAAGTTTGTATCCTAAGAACTCATAACCACGATGGCAAGGTAAGACACAAACTCTTGAAAGTTTCCATCACGGTGCAGCACAAATGACCTTGGCCATGTGCCCTGTTATTGCTGGTTCCTGCTTAAAAATCTCCTGTGACTTCCAACCACACAAATTCCCTACCTGGTTGCAAAAACGTCCTGGACAATTCACCCCTCTCTCTATCCTGTCCCCTTTACAATGTGGCTTGGCAGCTCCTCCCATCAAGAGTTAAAATCTATTTCTTCACCCCTTGAATTTAGGTTGGCCATGGGACTTGCTTTGGCCAACAGATGTGACCGAAATTATGGAGTGCCAGTTCTGAGCATAAGTCTCAAGAGGCTTTGCATGCAGCCACTTTCTCTTAGAACCCTGCCACCATGTGAACAAGCCTGCCTGAGCTAGCCTAATGGAGGATGAGAGACCATGTGGAGGAGAGCTGAGGTGCCCCAGCCGACAACCAACCTACCCCAGAAGCAGAGGCTTCTGCTGACCCACAGCTGACTCCAGATGCACAAGGGAGTTCAGCCTAGATCACAAACGCCTCCCAGCTGAGTCTAGCCTAGACTGCCAGCCTGCCAAAGCATGAAATAATAAGTGAGTATTGTTTTAAGTCACTACCTTTTGGGGGAATTTGATATTGCAACAATAGCTCTCTGATACATTTAGGCCTACAAGTCCATAGAAAAACTACGCTGCCTCTCTCTCCAGCCACACAATTTCTTTCTCTTCTTCTCTTTTACTATTCTAATTCCTCTATGTTATAGTCTATGTCCCAAAATTCATATGTTGAAATCCTAATCTCCAAGGTAATGGTATTAGAGGGTAGATCTTTGGTAGGTGATCAGGTCAAGAGGGTGGAGCCCTCATTAATGGGATTAGTGCCCTTATAAAAGATAATCCAGAGAGCTCATTTGCCGCTTCTGCCATCTGAAGATACAGTGAAAAAAGAGGCAGGCCCTTGCCAGACACGAATTTGCCAGTGTCTTGTTCTTGGACTTCCCAGCCTCCAGAACTGTGAGCAGTGAGTTTCTATTGTTTATAAGCTACCCAGTCTATGGTATTTTGTTACAGCAGCCTGAATGGACTAAGACAGTCTACCTAAACTATTATTTCCTTTTCATCACCATCCAGCCAATTCCAGCACATCTTTTAGATCTCAGCTTAAATACTCCCTCCAAGACCTCCCTCTATCTCTAATATGAATGAAATCCATATCTCACATTCTTCACAGAATCCTCTACTCTTTCCTTCATGGCACTTATCATAATTTGTAATTATATATCTAGCTGTGAAGTTCTTTGTTGTTAAACATCTACCTCCTCCACTCTCCTAGAAACTCTACAAGGACCTCCCTGCACCCAGTGCCTAGGCAATGCCAGACACATAGCAGATGCTCCATTAATTATCTGTCAAATGACTGAACGACTTCCAAGTTAGTTAACTGGGCACCCGTGATGATAGCTTCTGGCCTATTTGAAGGATCAAAGAAGAAAGTGGTGCTACCTTCTCCCCTGCCACTATCTTGCCCACTTTTGGTGCCAGTTCAGAAGGCTTGGAATGGATGTGACTGATGATAGACGTAGAATTATTGCCTTTCTTGGATCATAATTCTGCCAGGCTCTGAGTCCATGTGGCATAGATGGCTAATTGTCCTCCAACATTTATCCCCTCTTCTTCCATGTATACTCGCCCATGGAGTTTTAACAGGGCATGTGGCCACCCTACTGGGATCTCACTTCTCAGCTTCCCTTGCAACTGGATGTGGCCTTGTGACTAAATTCTCACGAACAGAATGTGAGTGCAAGTGATGTGTCAGTATCTTCATCACTTTCCTAAAAAGGGAACTGCTGGTCCTCAACTTCCTCTCTTTTACCCTTCCAATGAGCCAGAACATGCATGTGATGCTGGTGAGTCAGCTTCAGTCACATGAATAAAAACAAACCCCAGGAGATGACTAAGCAATAAGACAGAAGGAACCCAAGTCCCTAGATAAGTTCACAGAACCAAGCTACCTATTCAACCCTGGGCCCACCTGGATTATAACATGAGAGAAAAATAAGTCCTAATCGTATTTTTGAAGCGTTGCATTTTAGGGTTTCTTTGTGACAGCAGCCTAGCCTCTAATCTAACCAATATACCTCACCAAGTCTCCTGCTCCTAAGGGAGACAAAGAAGCAAAAAGAGTCTCAAAACATCATCCAAATGGAATAGATATAGCCCGTTAATTGGCCAGGCACGGTGGCTCACACCTGTAATCCCAACACTGTGGGAGCTCAAGGCGGGCGGACCACTTGAGGTCAGAGTTTGAGACCAGCCTGGCTAACATGGCAAAATCCTGTCTCTACTAAAAATACAAAAATTAGCCGGGCATGGTGGTGTGCACCTGTAATCTCAGCTACCCATGAGGCTAAGCCAGGAGAATCGCTTGAACCCAGGACGGGGAGGTTGCAGTGAGCCGAGATCACGCCGCTGCACTCCAGCCTAGGTAACAGAGTGAGACTCTATCTCAAAAAAATAAATAAAAATAAATAGAACATTAATTAATAGATATAGCCTTGGTCTGTGACCAAAGCTCAGAGTGTTATGATATTCCTTTCCTATGTTACCCCACCTTGCCCCTGTCATCAGACAGGACAAATTCCCCACTGGTCCTTTGCACTCACAGCTGTTACTTTTGAAATGGGAGCTTAGCCTTCACTGCCCTGGTTCCTCCTTAGACTCATTTGGGAAACAGGAAACGTAATTATTTCAGCCATAACCTTTATCTCATGAAGTCTGACAGAGTGTAACTAATGGTAGGAATTAAAACATTCTAATTGCCAATTCATGACAACTCCCGAAAAAAATCATTTTAACTCATTATACATATTAAATTATGACATGCTTAATGTCTAAACCTAATAGATTGAGTACTCAGGAAATCCCTTATACAGGTAGATACCTTTCCTCCTGTACTTTAAGAAAATCTTACACCAATATGCAGGACATCTCAAACTTTTCTATCACAGTTTTCTTAATAGGAAGGAGAATTTGTGCCTAAAGATATATGGGAATTTAGCACAAAGTAGCCCTCTACAAGCAGAGGATTTCTTTAAAGTGTTATGTTTTATCTCAAGATTCCATTGCAAATGTTTATATTCTCTGCTTGTTTTAATCTGAAATAGTTTTCCTTTGCTTGCCATCATTTTTAAGGAGTTGAAAATACAATCAACCTCACTCATAATAAAGTAAAAGCAAATTAAAACTATTATGACATATTTTCACCTATAAAATTGAGAACATCTTAAAATGTGATAATATTTCTATTAACAAGGGTGTGAGAAAACAATTCTCAGGCAGAGCGTAGTGGCTCACACCTGTCATCCCACAGCTCTGGGAGGCCAAAGTGGGAGGATGGCTTGAGCCCAGGAATTCAAGACTCACCTACGCAACATAGTGAGACTTTGTCTCTACAAAAAGTAAAATATAAATTAATTGGGTGTGGTGGCATGCAGCTACTGTCCCAGCTACTGGGGAGGCTGAGGTGGGAGAATTGCTTGAACTAGGGAGGGCCAGGCTGCCATGAGCCATGATCACCCCACTGTATTCCAGTCTGGGTGGCAGGACAGGACCCTGTCTCAAAAAAAAAAAAAAAAAATCCCTCTTCCCTGATTGGTGGGACTGTAAGCTGGTACAACCTCTTGGGAGGAGCGCGGGTGATTAGAAAATGTGTATCAGGCTGGGTGCAGTGGCTCACACCTGTAATCCCAGCACTTTGGGAGGCCAAGGCGGGTGCATCACGAGGTCAGGAGATCGAGACCATCCTGGCCAACACGGTGAAACCTCGTCCCTACTAAAAAAATACAAAAAATTAGCCAGGCGTGGTGGCGGGCACCTGTAGTCCCAGCTATTCGGGAGGCTGAAGCAGGAGAATGGTGTGAATCTGGGAGGTGAAGCTTGCAGTGAGCGGAGGTCACACCACTGCACTCCAGCCTGGGCGACAGAGTGAGACTCCGTCTCAAAAAAACAAAAAAGAAAAGAAAATGTGTATCAAATTTTTAAATGCAAAATTTAAATCGACCCACAATTAGACCCTAGGAATTTACTCTCCAGAATTCTCATGCATGTGTGCAACGTATATTTGCAAAGATTTGTATCCAGCACTATTTGTAATTGCAAAAATCCAGAAGCAACCTCAGTGTCAATCCTTAGAAGACTGTATACATGAGATACTGTACATGTTGGTTGGGTTCTCTGAGAAGCGCATGCCCAGATAGAATGCAAACGATTCATTAGGGAGTAACATCTCTGCCAGAAAAGGAGAAGGGATAGGATTGGGCAAGAGGGGCCATTAGAGCACAATTTAGAGCTAACACCATTTCAGAAGGCAGCAAAGATTACCTGTTAGAGAGATGATCAGGCCCTTGTACCCTCAGTGACTGGCTGGGAGCCACTCCAAGAAGAGCATGACCATGACTTAACAGCTAAGGAGACCCTGAAAGAGCTGCCAGGTTGAGGCTATCAGCTCCCCACTCCCTGCAGCTGGACAGAGAGCCTTTTTTCTTTTTGAGGAGGATCTGAGCAGCTCACCTCCAGGTATGGCACAAGGGTTATCCATAGGATGAAGATGAAAGACATGAATCTGTATGTATTAATATGGAACAATCTCCATGATAGATTTTTAAGTAAAAGAGTAATAGTAAATTGCAAAAGAGAACACAATGTTTTGGGACTAGGTAGAAGTGATAACCGAACAACAGTGTGAATGGAGTAAAACGCCACTGAATTGTACACGTTGAAGTGGCTAATTTTGCTATGTGAATTTCACCTCAGTTTTTTTGGTTTGTTTTGTTGTTGTTGTTGTGAGATGGTGTCTCACTCTTGTTGTCCAGGCTGGAGTGCAATGGCACGGTCTCGGCTCACCACAACCTCCGCCTCCTGGCATCAAGCAATTCTCCTGCCTCAGTCTCCTGAGTAGCTGGGATTACAGGTGCCTGCCACCACGCCCGGCTAATGTTGTATTTTTAGTAGAGACAGGGTTTCTCCATGTTGGTCAGGCTGGTCTTGAACTCCTGATCTCAGGTGATCCACCTGCCTTGGCCTCCCAAAGTGCTGGGATTACAGGTGTGAGCCACTGCACCTGGCTCCACCTCAATGTTTTAAAAGAGAGAGAATACAGCATGCCATCATTTGTGTTAATTTTAAAAAGGAAATGAATTTGTGTGCATGCATAAATGCCAGGCACAGAATCTCTCTGAAAGGAGCCATGAAACACTCGTACTACGGTCTCCAGTCAGGAAAGAGACTGAATTTTCACTGAACGCCCTTGGTGCTGCTTAATTTTTACCGTGTGCATGTAATTACACCCCCCTTTAAAAATAATTAAAGATGTTTAATTGTCCTGATGAAGGGAACATTACTTGCCATCAGGAAAAACGAATGAAAAATTTTCTGCGAGACTGTTATTAGCAAGACCCTATTGTATTGATCGTTCAAGTTCAGAAAACTCAGTCTGCATCAAGGGGCACAAACATCATATATCAGGTTCAGTTTGTCCTCTCTCTCGGGGTCAGAGTGCTTTGGGAACATAGACACAATAAGTTTCTGGAATCAAATGGCAAATATCAATACTTGCTAGAAAAGAAGAAAAAGATATATTATTGAAAATTCCTTCACCAGCTGCTATACCATTCAGCATTGGGAAAATCAGCACGCCTTCTTAGACTTCATTATTTTAAAGATGGCAAAATAGCCAAGTCACCGATGTCTCCCCTTTCATCAAAATGTAAAGAACTGGCTGCCTCTGGGACTCTTCACCAATTTTTAAGTATGTCTTTTGAACCCATTTGATGGTGTCACTCAATAAGGGCACCTTTTTCAACTTGGCTGCCTCTTTTTGACCCAAAATAATTTCAACTCTTTCTGCAGCTCCGAGATTCACCAGGCTTTCTATTATTGCATGTACCTTTCACGGTGATTCTAAACCGACCTTGAATGAAGAGACAAACAATTTTTTATCTATTTGTTTGATTGCACTTCTCATTGTACTGCTCCAAGACAAGACTTATCTTTTGAGTTGCAAAAAATACTAGCGCTGTATTTCCAAAGTCTAACAAGTGGCTTTTCAATGTCTCTGCAAGTGTTTTGTTTCATGCCGTCAGTGCTCTGACTTTTCTCCATGGAGAGACATATGGTTTGGGCCCATTTTAGCAACTCTATAATAAAACTGATTATAAAAATAAGCATCTAAGAATATCTTAGGCTTTTAAGATTGACACCACTGCTCGCTACTCAATTGCTAGTTGTGGTCGGCAGTGCACGCAGTGTCTTTGTGGTCAAGTTCACTGTGGCAAGCTCAGAGGTCATGTCAGATCACAACACAGGGACTTTGAATTGGGTGGACATCCATTCATTACGTGGCACACGTCACCAGCTTCAAGGTTTTGCTTCAAAAACTCTTCTGTCTTCTAGGTGAAAGTATAACTTTAAACCTACTGCTCTTTAAGAAAGAAAATGAAAACTGACACTGAAATCCCAAAAGCCAGAATTGTCAGCAATCCTAGATGCAGTTCCTTCATTCACTCATTCACATATTCATTCAATAAATATTTATGGAGGTCCTATTTACATGACAGCACTTCATGGGGCCCTGGAAATACAATAGTAAGCAATAAAAACACACTCCCTCACCAGGTGGAGCTATGATCTATTAGGGAGACATAGATGTCAAATAAATTATCACACAGGCCGAGCATGGTGGCTCACACCTGTGATCCCAGCACTTTGGGAGGCCAAGGCGGGCAGATCACCTGGGGTCAGGAGTTCAAGACCAGCCTGACCAAAATGGTGAAACCCCATCTCTACTAAAAATACAAAATTAGCCAGGCGTGGTGGTACATGCCTGTAATCCAAGCTACTTGGGAGGCTGAGGCAGGAGAATTGCTTGAACTGGGGAGACGGAGGTTGCAATGAGCCGAGATTGCGCCATCGCACTCCAGCCTGGGCAACAAGAGCGCAACTCCAGCTCAAAAAAAAAAAAAAAAAAAAAAATGATCACACAAACAAGTACATAATTATATATTGTGAAGTGTCCCAAAGAAAAATATGCTACTCTCAATAAGTACAGGAGGCTTACTTTAATTTGGAGAGTTGGAAAAGTGATGTTTAAAGTGAGAACTGCAAGACAAGTCACTTCATCAGTGCAAAGTGGAAGGAAAGTATTTTAAGTAGCAAGGAGAGCATGAGTAAAGACCGTGGAGAAGGAAAGTGAGGATGCAGTTGGAGAAATGAAAGGACCACATTGGTGGGACACCAGGATGAAGGAGATGATGAAGAAGATGTAACCAGAGAGTCTGGCAGGGACAAGGTCATGTTGGGTCTTGAAGGCCAGCATGAGCATTTGAGATTCCTTTTTTTTTTTTTTTTTTTTTTTTGAGAGCGGAGTCTCGCTGTGTTGCACAGGCTGGAGAGCAGTGGCGTGATCTCGGCTCACTGCAAGCTCCTCCTCCCGGGTTCCCGCCATTCTCCCGCCTCAGCCTCCCAGTAGCTGGGACTACAGGCGCCCGCCACCACGCCCGGCTAATTTTTTGTATTTTTAGTAGAGACGGGGTTTCACCGTGTTAGCCAGGAGGGTCTCGATCTCCTGACCTCGTGATCCGCCCGTCTCGACCTCCCAAAGTGCTGGGATTACAGGCTTGAGCCACCGCGCCCGGCCTAGGGGGCAGTATCTTTATCAGATGTGCATTTGTTTGGGGTTTCTCTGGATTTTGTTGAAAGAACAGTTTAAGCAGGGGGCAGATTAGGAAGTGGGAGAATCGAGAGGCTGTATATGTTGAGACACGATGGTAGCCTACGGTGACAATGCAGGAGATGGGAAGCAGTGGATGAATTGGGGATATGTTTTGAAGGTAGAATAGATGATGGCTGGGAAGACAGTGACTGTTCAAGGACATGGGGGTCGGGGGAGGTATCAAGAACGTTGAGAATACAGCTAACCACATACCCTTTTAAAAACAGTCTTCTCTGAACATCTCTCCTGTCTCCAAGCCTCAGTTTCCTCATCTGTGAAATAAGAACACTACTACTTCCTTTTTAAGATTGTTAAACTGGTTAAATGAGATTACGCAGGGAAAGCATCACTAGTCAGTGCTCAAAAATATGCTTTTAAAAGTTTCCCCCTTTGCCTCATACTCTCAACTTTGTCCTTTGTAATATTATTGTTCTTTAAGTGGGCTTGGTTTTGTCCTACCTTCGCCCATTCACTCACCACCCCCCACCCACCCAAATCCTCTCTGTATTCTGTTTATGCAAGACTGAGGTTACCCCTTCTCAGTCCATTGACTTATCTCTCCTCACTCATTGATTTTCTTGTCCCAGGCAATTTATTCTGCAATCTTGGACAAAAATCTGAATTTTCAGCCATGTGTGGTGGCCAAGGCGGGTGAATCACTTGAGGTCAGGAGTTTGAGACCAGCCTGACCAACATGACAAAACCCTGTCTCTACTAGAAATACAAAAATTAGCTGGGCATGGTGACATGTGCCTATAATTCCAGGCATGCCTGTAGTCCCAGATACTCGGGAGGCTGAGGCAGGAGAATCGCTTGAACCCGGGAGGCGGAGGTTGCAGTGAGGCAAGTTCACACCACTGTATTCCAGCCTGGGCAACAGAGGGAGACTTCATCTAAAAAAAAAAAAGATTAATTATGTAATCCAGCTTTGAAACACTCTTTGGCTATACTTCTATATGCTTTAAGGAGGAACAAAACACAGATGGTCCCCAACTTACATTGGTTAAACCTACAATTTTTCAACTTTACAATGGTGCAAAAACAATATGCATTCAGTAGAAACTGTACTTCAAGTACCCATACAACCATTCTGGTTTGCCCTTTCAGTACAATGTTCAATAAGTTTTGTGAGATATTCCACACTTTATTATAAAACAGGCTTTGTTTTAGATGATTTTGCCTAACTTTAGGCTAATGTAAGTGTTCCAAGCACGTTTAAGGTAGGCTAGGCTAAGCTATGATGTTCAGTAGGTTAGGTGTATTAAAGCAAGTTTTACTTAAGATATTTTCAAGTTACAATGGGTTTATTGAGATGCAACCTCATTGTAAGTCAAGGAACATCTGTACTTCAGAAGTCATAAAAGTTGCAAGAGCAGAACACAAGTCATATGAAAAGCTAGGTAGACATAATGCTATAAAAAATCCCCCCATTGGGCCAGGCGCAGTGGTTTATGCCTGTAATTCCAGCACTTTGGGAGGCCAAGGAGGGCGGATCACGAGGTCAGGAGATCGAGACCATCTTGGTTAACACAGTGAAGCCCCATTTCTACTAAAAATACAAAAAATTAGCCAGGCGTGGTGGCGGGTGCCTATAGTCCCAGCTACTCGGGAAGCTGAGGCAGAATGGCGAGAACCCGGGAGGCGGAGCTTGCAATGAGCCGAGATCGCGCCACTGCACTCCAGCCTGGGTGACAGAACAAGACTGTCAAAAAAAAAAAAATCCCTCCATTGTCAGAGTGTGAGCTTCCAGCCCATTATCCCAGAAGCCCAAGATAGCAGCAGTTCTCAGGTCTTGTGATAAAGGTTGTCTCCTATCCTGGGGCTCTCGGGACCGTAATGCAAGAGTCTCCCGCCAAACCTGCCAGCCTCAGGGCCCTTCCCACCTTCCTCAGCCTAAGTCCTGAAAAGTTCACTGGGCCAAATGGTGAACCACACACTTATTCCCCCATAACCCTTGGCACAAATGTCTTCAAATATATCCACCAAGCTTACCTGTAGTACTGAGAATAACAACAGTAGCTAGCATTGATTGGACATTTCTAAGCCACTTACATCCATTATCTTACTTAATTCTCACAACAATCAAGAGTTGGATAAAATAATCCACTCTCAAGCCAGCAAATCTAAACCAGCCACTCTTCCATATGGATTCCTGCTCTTATGGTCACAAGGGCTTGCCTTCCCCACCTTTATTCCTAACCCTTCTGGAAAACCTCTGCTCCTCCTTTTCTGAGATGGAAAAATGTACAAGTGAAAAACCATTCCATCTTTCTGAGGGGTGGAGGGAGGAAAGCAATCACTCCTGCCTTCAACTAAGAGTGTGAAAAATAAGCTTAACTAAACCTGAAATACATTTTCAAATGCCTTTGAAAAGACTTATAAATCAAATCACATTTGTCCATCTCTCTGCTCTTCAAAATGATCATGCATGCACCTGAAGTTTAAGCAAAGAAATCCAATAAACAAACAAACCTAAAATCATAAAACCCAGATTTAGAGATTTATCCCCTCAGTCTAATGAATGTCCAATTCAGAATACCATTTTGTCTTCAAAGAGCCCTGAAGGCTCTTATCTTTGTTATCTTTCTGTACTGTTAACAGAAATATTACATCTTTGAAAAGAAGAATAACATTATTCCCAGAGCTAAAACAGAAAAGGCTTTGAACTATTTTAGGGATAAATCAACTCACAGTTACCAATAAACCAAAAAGAATAAAAAAAGACTATTTCAAACCAAGTTGACTACTCTTACATATATTCGTGTCAACTTACAAATCAGTCTTAAAATATACACATACACTTTCTAACTCTCCTGAAATGTCACCAAAGCCCCCATTCAATCAGTTAAAAACAATTTAATTCTTTCTCTAGGGAGGAAATCAAGTTATCAGATAAGTAAACCTTAAATACCATTTCGAGGCCTGATGTGGTGGCTCACGCCTGTAATCCCAGCACTTTGGGAGGCCAAGGCAGGTAGATCACTTGAGGTCAGGAGTTCGAGACCAGCTTGGCCACATGGTGAAACCCTGTCTCTACTAAAAATACAAAAATTAGCCAGGCGTGGTGACAGACACCTGTAATCCCAACTACTCAAGATAATCTGCATACCACTTGTGGGTAAATATGGGCTTTTGTCCAGAGCCCTCCACAGACCCATTCCTTAACTACCATTGTCTCTCAGGCTTCAATCTTATTTGAAAGTCTGGATTTCCAGTTCCGCATACTGCAAACACAAGACCCATTCTTTCTGGTTCTTATTTTACTTGGAGATTAAAATATAGGCTGGGCGTGGTGGCTCATGCCTGTAATCCTAGCACTTTGGGAGGCTAAGGTGGGTGGATTGCTTGAGGCCAGGAGTTTAAGACCAGCCTGGGCAACATGGTGAAGCCCCTGCCTCTACTACAAATACAAAAATTATCCGGGTGTGGTGGTGTGTGCTGACAGTACCAGCTACTGGGGTAGCTGGGGCATAAGAAATCTCTTGAACCCAGGAGGCAGAGGTTGCAGTGAGCTGAAATCTCACCACTGCACTCCAGCCTGGGTAACAAGGCGAGGCTCTGTCTCCAAAAAAAAAAAATTAAGTTTCTGTCTTACAATACCATAAGAAAATGGCTAGACAGGTTTTCACCAAAGTTGCAGGGTACTTTTGTGATGGGTTTGGTTTGAATTGGTTTAAAATATAAGACACATAGTCCATAGGGAATTCACCTATGGACTATGCTGCTAGGAGAATCTCAAAGAGATGCACTGCTATGCTCCGGAGTTTTGTGAGAGGCCACTAAGGTCAGGAGACACATGCCATATACATCAAGATGCTGTCAACAGAGAAAACCAGCGAGATTTCAAACAGAAGCCCCAGTCCATTTAACCAGGCAGCCACTCCTCATTGCAGGTGCTGACCTGGACTTTGGCTGCTTCTCACATGGGCTACTCTATATACTCTATTTCCGGGAGAAGCACAGCAGAGACCCACTTATTAAATGATGTTTAACAGTCCTCCAGACAATTGTGTGACAGCTGGAATGAAAAATCAGGGGCAAATTGTACATATAAGGGAACAATTGTCTGTATTTGTGTAAGTTACCCTCCAGAGTCTGCAAGTTAAAAGGCACACTTTAATCAATTTGGCAACTTGTGTGGCATTTTCCTCCACTATTTGTAGGATGCTGGTATCTCCTTAATAGGTACTGTTTTCCTATGAAACACATAATGACTTCTTGAACACGTGGCAGCTTTTCATTCATTCATTTAACAAATATCTATTGAGTTACTATTATGTGCCAAACACCATTATGAAGGTACTGAGGATATAGCGGTGAACAAGATGGACAAAAATTCCTGCCTCGTAGAGCTTACATTCTGGAGTGGCTGTGGGGAGACAATGAACCAAAGAATAAACAAACTATGTATTGTGCAGGTGTGTCATGGGAAAAAATGAAGGCGGGAAGAAAAGTGGAAAAGCAGAAAACGTCAGGAATGCATTTTTGTAGGGGGTGGCCAGGGAGGTGGCTAAGAAGTGATATTTGAATTAAAGGAGGTATAAGTGAGCAAAGCCATGAGGGAATTTGGCAAAAGGGTTTTGGAGGCAGAGGGCACAGCCAGCAGGTACAAAGGCCTGGGGCAGGAGTGGGTCCAGGGCATGGGATGGATGGGGAGAAGGTCAGCATGGCTGAAGGAAGTAGGGGGCAAGCTCAAACAAGTCGCAGGTGGCAGACTGAGTGTGTTGGACCTTGTAGGCAATTTTAAGAACTTTAGTTTCCACTCATTAACATGGAAAACCACTGGAAGGTTTTGAGCAAAGGAATAACATAATCTGCCTTTTTTTCTTCATATGCCCTGAAACAACATACTTCTTTGACCCTATCACCATTTGTACCTTTGGAAAAGCTATGGTGTGTTACTGGATGTTGAGGATAGCTTACTGTTCAATGTGCAGTAACCAAACTGAATTTATTCTTTCTCAAGATAAGAGAAAGATAAGCCAGGTATGGTGGCTTTCTTAGATAAGCCAGGTATGGTGGCTCACACCTGTGAGCTGACGCAAGAGGATCGCTTGAGGCCAGGAGTTTAAGACCAGGCTGGGCAACATAGTGAGACTCTCATCTCTTAAAAAATTTGTTTTAGTTAGCCAGACATTGTGGCCACCTGTAATCCTGGCTCTTCGGGAAGCTGAAGTGAGCTATGATCAAGCCACTGTACCCCAGCCTGGGTGACAGAGTGAGACCCCTGTCTCTAATTTAAAAAAAAAAAAACAAAGATTGGATAGGGCCTGGTTAATACAACTAACTCCTCAAAATTCAAGTTTTTCACATATGTCTTGTTTTCAAACAGCTTTAATTGACATAAAATTCACCCATTTAAAGTTTACAATTCAATGGATTTTTATATATTCACAGTGTAGTACAACCATCACCATAATCTTCATTTTTTTTCTTTCTTTCTTTTTTTTTTTTTGAGATGGAGTCTAGCTCTATTGTCCGGAGTTGGAATGCAGCAGCATGA
Organism: Trachypithecus francoisi; assembly: GCF_009764315.1. NCBI lineage: Eukaryota > Metazoa > Chordata > Mammalia > Primates > Cercopithecidae > Trachypithecus > Trachypithecus francoisi. The sequence continues at coordinate 76,408,566 of NW_022681455.1, forward strand.
TCTCAGCTCCACTGCAACCTCTGTCTCCTGAGTTCAAGTGATCCTCCCACTTTGACATCCCAAGTAACTAAGATTACAAGCATGTGCCACCACGCCTGGCTAGTTTTTGTATTTTTAGTAGAGATGGGGTTTCACCATGTTGGCCACGCTTGTCTCAAACTCCTGGCCTCAAGTGATCCATCTGCCTTGGATCCAAAGTGCTGGGATTATAGGCATGAGCCACTGCACCTGGCAGTAATCTACTTTAGAAATTTTTATCATCCCACCACCACCAAAAAGTCTTTGCCCATTAGCAATCACTCCCCATTTTCTCAACCCTCCCCACAAAACCCCCACCCAGCCTTTGACAACCACTAATCTACTTTCTATACATTTGCCTATTCTGAACATTTCCTATCAATGGAATCATACAACATGTGACATTTTGCATATGGCTTCTTAGAATAAGATTTTCAAGGTTCATCTATGTTGTAGCATATATCAGTACCTCAGTCCTTTTGGTTTTTTTAACAATCTTTACCATTTTTAAGTGTACAGTTTCATGGCAGTAAGTATATTCACACTGTTGTGTAACCATACCCACCATCCATCTCCAGAACTCTTGTCTCCAAACTGAAACTCTGTACCCATTAAACAACAACTCCCATTCCCCACCCCACCCCAGTCCCTGACATGGCAACCACCATTCTACTTTCTGTCTCTATAAATATGATGACTCGTACTTCATTTTTTAAATTGCCAAGTCATGTTTCATGGTATGGATATACTGTGCAACAATTTATCTATCCATTCAGCTAATGGACATTTGGGGTTTTTTTAAGCTTTTGGCTATCATGAATAATGTTCTGATACTTCGTGTGCGTGTGTATAGATGGATAGATAAATTAAATAGAAGATAGATAGGAGAGAGAGAGAGAGAGAGAGAGAGAGAGAGATTGGAGACAGAGTCTCACTCTTGTCACTCAGGCTGGAGTGCAGTGGCAGGAACACAGCTCCCTGCAGCCTCGACCTGCCAGACTCAAGTGATCCTCCCACCTCAACCTCCCAAGTAACTGGGACTAGAAGCATGTTTCACCACACCTGACTAATGTATGTATTTACTTATTTATTTATTTATTGTAAAAACAGAGTCTAGCTATGTTGCCCAGGCTGGTCTCAAACTCCTGACCTCAAGTTATTCTTCCCACCTCAGCCTCCCAAAGTACCAAGATTACAGGCATGAGCCATCACGCCCAGCCTGATACTTTTTTTTTTTTAAAGTATTATTCTGGTTGCTTTGTTGAAAATAGGCCCCAAGAAAGCAAATCTGAGACAGAGAAAACTGCTAGGAGGTTCTTGCCAGAATCCAGGTGAGAACGGATGGAGGCTCACATTTGAATGAAGTAGTCAGAAATAGCCACATTTGGATGTATTTTTATACAATTCCTGCTCCTGAAGTCTTTCCCACTCCTGTTTTTTAGCCATTACTACAATTGCTTTGCTGCCTTTTTGCTGATTTATTGGATCACGTGTTTAAAACACTGATGTGAACACCTACATTTATCCTTCTTACTGGGTATGTGTTAGGTATTTAACAAAGTCTTAGCTCTCCTGGGGTCTGCCTGCATAAACCAACCAAATATAAATCTGCAAAATGGGAACTCTACAGTGTCTCTTCAGTTTCGCTGTCAAGATTTCACAGCCTCAGCTTCTAAAATTATTTCATCAAGTTCAATGGATACATATTCTTGAACTCTTTTCTAGCCTATATTTTCCAACAATGTTGCTAACTATATTTCCATAGCAGTCTTCTTATCTAACATACTGGTTAAAATGTCAAAAAGCAGAGGGTTTAAAAAGCTTTCTCCAGTGGAATGTGCTTCTCCTTCACATATGATATAACTTGATTTGAACAATGTCATAAAGATATTTTCTCTGTTAGATTAAAATTTTGTTTGTATGCATTTTTCAATAGCTTTAAGCAGTTGAATAGCAATATATGCGGGAAGAAACTGAGAGGCTTATCTAACAGATATTTCATATATCTATAACCCACACTGCTGCCCAGAAAAGGTAGCCTGCATTAATAGAGAGGATTTTTTCCTGCTGAATACCTTGAGGAGTTGGCCAACACATTTGGGAGTAGAAGTCAGAAAGGGCCAGGTGTGATGGTTCACGCCTGTAATACCAGCACTCTGGGAGGCCAAGTGCGGGGGATTGCTTGAGCCCAGGAGTTTGAGACCAGCCTGGGAACAGAGTGAGACTCCATCTCTAAAGAAAAAAAAAAAATCATAAAAAACTAAAATTCTCTGCCAAATGGACACAGAAAAAACTGACAATCCAGAGAAAGATAATACGCAATGAAGCTAGACATGACCAAATTAGAGAATGATATTGAGAGAGAACAAGAGCAAGAAAGAGGAGCCCTCAGCATTGAGAGGACTGAGGATGTACAGAAAATGACTAATGGGTTGGTTAGTTAGCTACTTTTTGTGAAGTGTGCAATGTAAATTTCACTTTGTTCTCCCCACTGGAATCATCAACTAAAGTCTACACTGCTATATCGGCTATCCATTGCTGTGTAACAAATTATTCCAAAATTCAGTGGCTTACAACAACACACAATTATTATCTCACAGTTTCTGCGGGTTAGAAATTCGAAGATGGGCCCCCTGCTTCAGGATCTCCTGTGGGTTGCTATCAAGGTGTCGGCTAGGTTTCATCTCAAGACTCAACTGGGGCAGGATCTACTTCCAAGAGCACCCACATGATTATTGGCAGGATTCGTTTCTCATGAACCATTGTCAGAAGCCGCTTACAGATCCCTGCCACGTGGGCCTCTCCATAGGGCAGCTCACAACACAACAGCTTGATTTATCAGAGCAAGCAGGCAATGAGGCAGAACAGGGACCTCTCTCAGGGGCATGCAGCCCACCCTCCAAACATAGAAATAAAGAAATATCTTAAGTTCCTTTAAGAAAAATTCCAGGCACTTAGCTAGCCCTTAAAAAACAAATAAGGCTGGGCATGGTGGCTCACACCTGTAATCCCAACACTTTGGGAAGCCAAGGCAGGTGGATCACTTGAGGTCAGGAGTTCAAGACCAGCCTGGCCAACATGGCAAAACCCTGTCCCTACTAAAATACAAAATTAGCCAGGAGTGGTGGTGCACACCTGTAGTCCCAGCTACTTCTAGTCCCAGCTACTGTAGTACTCTGCTTCAGGAGGCTGAAGCAAGAGAATTGCTTGAACCCAGGAGGTGGAGGTTGCAGTGAGCCAAGATCATGCCATTGCACTCCAGCCTGGGCGATGGAGAAAGACTCTGTCTCAAAAATAAATAAATACATAAAGAAGCAACTTAATAAGCAAGAAGATAATAGTAGCTTAGAATAATGGGCAAGAAAGTTAAAACCATGGGATGTTTAGCTTCCCTATAAAAACTAATGTTCATAGATTGTTTTTCAAAAATGAGGACTCCCCACTAAATGGGTCCACTGACACATAGGACTCAGACAAGGGGGAACTGAAGGCCAAACTCTTAACACTCTTCTCGGTTCTAAATTGCTTCCTAAGGGGCGTAGACGAAGTCACACCCCAGGCCAGAACTAACATTCTGCTGATCTCAAATTTTTAGACAAGGCTTCTCTTCCTAAGCCAATTGCAAATCAAAACATCTTTAAATCTACCTTTCACCTATGGGTTCCTGCTTTCAGATGTCCTGCCTTTTTAGGTCAAACCAATGTAGTGCCTCCCATATATTGATGTATAACTTTGCACGTAACCTCTGCCTTCCCGCAATTATAAATCCTTACCTATAAGCCATCGGGGAGCTTGGGACTTAAGCATTAATTCTCTTTGCTTGGTGCCTTCCAATAGATACGCTACTTGCTCTTGCTACAATCCCAATATCAATGTTTGGTTTTGCTATGCTGGGCAGGGGGACCCAAGTTAGTTTCAGTAACAGCAAGAAGGCAAGACAGAGTGTGTGCTAGCAAGACAGAAGTCCCTGTGTTTGGTAACCTAATCTCAAACTGAAATGCCATCACTTTTGCTGTGTTCTACTGATTAAAAGCTAGTCACTCGTATGTTCATCGCAGCACTGTTCACAATAGCAAAGACATGGAATCAACCTAGGTGCCCATGAACGGAGGATTGGATAAAGAAAATGTGGTATGTATATACCATGGAATACTACACAGTCATAAAAAGGAACAAAATCATACCCTTTGCAGCTACATGGATGCAGCTGGCAGTCATTTTCCTAGGTGAATTAATGCAGGAATGGAAAACCAAATACTGCATGCTCTCATTTATAAGCAAGAGCTAAACATTAGGTACACATGGATATAAACATGGGAACAATAAAATCTGAGGACTAAAGCTGAGCACGGTGGCTCACACCTATAATCCCAGCACTTTGGGAGGCCAAGGTGCGTGGATCACTTGAGGTCAGGAGTTCAAGACCAGCCTGGCCAACATGGCAAAACCCTGTCTCTACTAAAACTACAAAAATTAGCAGGGAGCGGTGGCAAGCACTGTAATCCCAGCTACTCAGGAGGCTGAGGCATGAGGATCACTTGAATCTGGAAAGTGGAGGTTGCAGTGAGCCAAGATCCCACCACTACACTCCAACCTAGGCAACAGAGCAAGACTGTGTCTCAAAAAAAAAAAAAAAAAAAAAAACTGGGAACTGCTAGATGAGAGAGAAAGGGAAGACAAAAGGGCTGACAAACTATGCTCATTATTTGGGTGACAGAACCAGTTACACCCCAAGCATCAGCAACAGACAACATACCCATGTAACAAACCTGCACATGTATCCCCTATATCTAAAATAAAAGTTGAAATTATAGGCTGTTTGTAGTGGCTTATGCCAACAACCTCAGCACTATGGGAGGCTGGAGCAGAAAGATCACTTGAGTCTAGGAATTCAAGACCAGGCTGGGCACCACAGGGAAACCTCCTCTCTACAATAAAATTAAAAATTAGCCAGGCATAGTGGTGTGCACCTGTGGTCCCAACTACTTGGAAGGCTGAGGTAGGAGGATTGCTTGAGCCCAGGAGTTCAAGGCTGCAGTGAGCCGTGATTGTGTCACTGCACTCATCCTGGGCCACAGAGCAAGACCCTGTCTCAAAAAAAGAAATTTTTTTTTTTGAGACGGAGTCTCACTCCTTCACCCAGGCTGGAGTGCAATGGTATGGTCTCAGCTCACTGCAACCTCCACCTCCCAGATTCAAGCAGTTCTCCTGTGTCAGCCTCCCAAGTAGCTGGGACTACACGTGCGCACCACCAAACCTGGCTAATTTTTGTATTTTTTTTTTTTAGTAGAGACAGGGTTTCACTATGTTGGCCAGGCTGGTCTTGAACTCCTGACCTCGTGATCCACCCACCTTGGCCTTTCAAAGTGCTGGGATTACAGGCATAAGCCACTGCGCCCAGCTGAGAAATTGTTTTTTTTTAATGATAATAAAAAACTAAAAGCTAGTCACTAGGTCCAGCCCACAGTCAGGGCAAGGGGTCACAAAAGGACATGACTATGAGGTGGCAAGGATCATTTGGGGTCATCTTAGAAGCTGTCTACCACAATGTTCCACTAGGTATTGAATGAATGAATGATTTCAGAGGATTCACACCTAGGGCAAGGAGGTACGTAGATAGTATGCAACTAGAAGGAGTCCTGAGACGGTCATTTGCAGGTTTTTGGTTTTCCGTGGTCGTGGAATCAGGGGCTCCTCACTGGCTGATGGACTCAGCTGACACCCAGATTTTTTTTTTTTTTTTTTTTTTTAGACGGAGTCTCGCTCTGTCACCCGGGCTGGAGTGCAGTGGCCGGATCTCAGCTCACTGCAAGCTCCGCCTCCGGGGTTTACGCCATTCTCCTGCCTCAGCCTCCCGAGTAGCTGGGACTACAGGCGCCCGCTACCTCGCCCGGCTAGTTTTTTGTATTTTTTTAGTAGAGACGGGGTTTCACCGTGTTAGCCAGGATGGTCTCGATCTCCTGACCTCGTGATCCGCCCGTCTCGGCCTCCCAAAGTGCTGGGATTACAGGCTTGAGCCACCGCGCCCGGCCGACACCCAGATTAATCTGAGAACTGTATCCACAGTCATTAACTATAGGGCAGTGCCCAGTTGTCCCCAAGCCAGAAGTAGGAGGTATGCATCTTCAGGATCTCAATGACAAACTTGATCAGATAAAATAGGCAGCATTCATTGACCTGGTTCAGGCTATGCTGGAGAAAGACTACCACTGAAAACAGAGAGACATTGGGGAAACTTCTCGGAGGATTCCCTTGCAGTCTTCAGGGGTGAATTCTTTGATATTGGGTGTTTGAAATGGAGTAATCAGGCCCTAGCAAAAAACAGATGCACACTCCAATGGGGTAACTGAGGACAGTTTAGGAAAGACGTTATCTACAGAAGTGTGGACAGGATTGAGAGAAAACAAGGATGTGGAGTACACTGATATTATCAACAGTGGGGTCTAAAAGGGAAGGAGAGAGAGAGAGAGAGAATCCTGGAACCCAGAGAAAGCTGTCACTATAAGAAAGAGCCGCCCAACAGAAACTGTGGCCTTTAGGGAGAAACTGAGCCACTGCAAACCCTCAGCCTGGAAGGAAAGAAGCCAAGGGAATAAATACCCTGACCTCCCTTTCCACCCTCCCATCTCCTACTGGGTCCCCATTGGCCAATCTGGCTCCCTGGGCACAGCAGAGTTGAGAAGAGTAGAGAGCGGACTTGGAGGCGCGAAACCTAGACAGAAAGCCAGGCAGCTTGACATGAGCTTTTTAAAAGTGTAGAAGTCATAAAAATTCTCCTGGGAATGAGCAAACACATGGGCTCTCAGAAGCTGAACACAAAATAGCTTTTAAAATGAAAGTCTGCTCTGGAAGGGAAAAGGTGGTTCCTGGCAATGTGCAGAGGAGGATTAAAGTCCCCACTCTCGACTCCAGCCTGCTGCATCTTCCAAGAGAGAATTCCCCAGAGCCTGGACTAGGGAAGCATTGGCGCCGCTGGGAAAAGCTACGACAGCTCTTGCTGGGCAACTCGCTCTCACAGCTACTGAAGCTGCCTTTGCAAAGATTATGACAGTGAGAGAATCTGGTGTGGCTGACTCCATCTTGTTTCTAGCCTCACAGGCTAACCGTCCTCACTCATTCCTGGGTATAGACCAAGTTAATCATGGGAGGAATTTTTTTATTTTATTTATTTGCTTTTTGAGACAAGGCCTCACTCTGTCGCCCAGGCTGGAGTGCAGTGGCATGATCATGGCTCACCACAACCTCGAACTCCCTGGTCTCAGGGTGGTTCTCCCACCTCAGCCTCCGGAGTAGCTAGGACTGCAGGCACATGCTAAATTTTTTTGTATTTTTTGTGGAGATGGGGTCTTGCCATGTTGCCCAGCCTGGTCTTGAACTCCTGGGCTCAAGCGATCTGCCTGCCTTGGCGTCCTAAATTGCTGGGACTGCAGGTGTGAGCTACTATACCTGGACAGGAATTTAGTTTATAGTTTAACTTGAAAGCAAGGATGATAATAGTGTTCCACTAAAACTGATTCCATCATTGTTTCAGGGCTGAAACCACCTTTGTAAAACTAAGGAAGGCCACAAGATCAGGGAGGGGCCTGAATTCTGCTAAAATGAAGGCATAGTCTTAGGCATAGTTTTAGAACCAGCCATTGTTCTATAAGTACAAGATTTGTGACTTCCCCAGTTGCTCCTATAGATAACATCACTATTATAGAACCTAGGATTGGTCTTTTGAGATGTTTTTCAGACTTTGCATTCTGGCAAATAACTGACCCCACCTGGACTTATGACTCCTGTTGCATCCCCAACTAATCAGCAGCACCCATTGCCTAGTCCTCTGGCCACCAAACTATCTTTGAAAAATCACAGGCCGGGTGCCGTGGCTCATGCCTGTAATCTCAGCACTTTGGGAGGCCAAAGCAAGGGGATCACCTGAGGTCAGGGGTTCAAGACCAGCCTGACCAACATGGAGAAACCCTGTCTCTACTAAAAATACAAAATTAGCCGGGCGCAGTGGTGCATCTGTAATCCCAACTACTTGGGAGGCTGAAGCAGGAGAATCACTTGAACCCGGGAGGCAGAGGTTGCAGTGAGCCAAGATCACACCATTGCACACCAGTCCAGGCAACAAGAGCAAAACTCCACCTAAAAAAAAAAAGAAAGAAAGAAAGAAAAAGAAAAAGAAAGAAAAGAAAAACCACAACCTCCAAGTTTTTGGGGAGAATGATTTGAGTGATAACTCCAGTTCTTTCACATGGCCAGCCTCAGGTTAATTAAACTCTTTCTTCACTGCAATACCACAGTCTCAGCAAACTGGTTTTGTCTGTGCAGTGGGTAGGAAGGTTGAGTAATTATACTACAGTTCTTTCTGGATTCCAGAAGTCTCTCTTCCCTTCCCTTTTAGACCTGGTTGGTAAGGGCTCCCTGCTGTTGACAGTTCCAGAGAATTTCACATCCTTTGTTTCATTTAACCCAGTTCATGCTTCTGTAAATACTCTCTTTGTTAAACTGTCCTCAAGTAATCAATTTTAATGTGCATATCCATTGCCTGCCAGGACCTGATTAGTCCATTTCAAGCATCCAATATCAAACAATGCACCCAAAACAAAGACACTGTTGGGAAACGCAGAACTAGCACTGCAAAGGTCTTTGAGCATGACACAGGATGTTGCAAGAGCAGCAGGCCCAGAAGGGAAGTGGGGATGGAAGAACCTTAACAGCATATTCACGGGGCTCAGTCCTAGGGTTCAGCATCATGACATATCACCTCCAAGCTTCCATGCTTTCATTTGTATAGTTAAGCACTTGACAAGACTAGTGAGGGTGTCCAGTGATGAGGACAGTCAAGGATGTTAAATTCCTGACTATACATCAACAAGGAGGAAAAAACTAACAAACCTGAATCAGTGTGAAGACCAGAAAGTCCTGTCCACAGAGTCAGATGACAAGGTACAACAGGCTGCCATTGAAAAAAATCAGACTAGTTAAGAGCAGGTTGCTGTGTGAGCAAACTCAGACCATACAAGAGAACTATAGGCCTCTCACCTCCAGCCCAGAATTCCTGCCCTGAGTGATGCTAAATCAGGAGGAAGAAAAGCAGGAGATGATATTGGCTACCCTCAGGGGACAGGAAGCATCACCTGGTTGGACTAGCAGACTGCCATTCAAATTTAGATACATCCATCAGTCGGGTATGACTCAGTCCCCTGAGGCCAAATGTCAGCAAGGAGAGTGGGAGGAGTAAATCTCTCTCCTCCAATTACAGTTGTCTCTGGAATAAACCCAGGTCTCAAGGCAAAGGCCTCACACACGATTTTGCTATTTTGTCACCCACATAAAATTTTCAAAAACAGGATCCCTGTAGCTCATCAGGCACTCAGGTGCATCAAGGCTGAATTCAGGGTAAAGACTGATGCTGTGGCCCAGGAAGCTGAGATGCCCATGCTCTCTCTGTTCAGGTTATAGAGAAAATGGGTACTTTGTGATCACTTATACCCGTAATAAAAAACAATTTGTGGGCATCCCATGAGCAAGAAAAATAAACAGAAAAAAGAAAGCAACCCAACTACTTGTAAGTATCAGGAAATCCAACCCAAATTTGTTCATATAACTGAAAGGTCCAGGGGCAAACCTGCAGGTATGGTTTGATGCAGGTGCCAAAATCTTTTGCCAGGACCCAGTGTTTCTCACACCACTTCTTTTTTCTTTCCTTTTTTCTTTCTTTTTTTTTTTTTTTTAACAGGATCTCACTCTGTTAACCAGGCTGGAGTGCAATGGTGCAATCTCAGCTCACTATAGCCTCAACCTCCCAGCCTCAAGCAATCCTCCCACTTCAGCCTCCTGAGTGGCTAGGACCACAGGCGTGCACCACAATGCCCAGCTAATTCTTTTTATTATTTGTAGAAACAGGGGGTCTCACTATGTTGTCAGGGCTGGTCTCGAACTCCTGGGCTCAAGTGATCCTCCCTTCCACCTAAGCCTCCCAAAGTTCTGGAATTAAAGTGTGAGCCACCGTGCCTGACTCACACCATTTCTTGACTCCATTCTTCTCACTCCATTTCTTAATTTCATTCCTTTATAAAGCTTCTCTTCTTACTATTTCAAGATGGCTGCCCAATTCATGTGCAGAGGAAAGAGAAGTTCTTTCTCTTTACTCTGACAGTTGAATAAAAAAATCCAAAGCCTTGCTTTCTTTGGTCCATCCCTGAATCAGCCATTATGGCCTGGGGGAATGGAGTATGCTAATTGGCTTAAGGGAATCAGGGCCCAGCACTGGAGTGAAGGTGGGGCTAATGCCACCTAATCCACTGGAGAGTACCACAAGTGTGCTTCCCCAAAAGAAATTCACAATACTGGAATGTACTGATGAATTGATGCTGAGTCACTATAAATGACAAATGCAAAAGATAAACATACCAGGCCCCACTCCTTGCAGGAAGCAAAAGATCCTAGAGGGAGAGGCTGACATGGAACAGGATGCCTGACCAATAAAACTTCTTCCATTGAGGATTCAGAGACATAGTCACACCTTCCAGGCTAAGTAAGGCTCCATTCCAGGCAGCTGTCTGTCTCAGCTCCTCATGCACATCCGTTGCTTTTGTCTACCCAGCACTTGTTTCTCCCTTATTCGGTTCTCATTGCCATGTAACGAATTGACAGAAGTGCATCAACTAAAGCAACACAAATGTATTATCTCACAGTTCTATAGGTCAAAATCCAAGCATGGCTCAACTGGATTCTCTGCTCAGGGTCTCATGGGGCTGAAATCAAGTTGTCAGCTGGAGCTGCAGTCTTATCTAAAGCTCAGGGTCTTCTTCCAGGATGAGTGGTTCCTTCGGATTATCTTGAGATAGGAGGCAGGACTTGACTCTGTACGTGGGGCTTGGACACGGGACCAAGTTCAGGACTAACTAAAACAGAGCCAGGAGAGAAGCAACTTTCCCTAAGACACACCCACCAGTGTGCCAGGTCAGTTTACCATTGGCACAGCAATACCTGGGAGTTACCACCCCTTTCCATGGCAATAACCTGATGACCTAAAAGTTACTACCCCTTCCCTAGAAATTTCTGCAGAAACCACCCTTTAATTTGCATATAATTAAAAGCAGATATAAATATGACTACAAAACGGCCCTGAGCTGGTACTCTCTGCTTATGGGGTAGCCCTGCTCTGCAGGAGCCATCATGGAGCTGTAACACTGCAGGAGCTGTAACACCACTGCTTCAGTAAAGCTGTTTTCTTCTACCTCCAGCTTGCCCTTGAATTCTTTCCTGGGCAAGGCCAAGAACCCTCACAGGCTAAGCCCCAGTTTGGAATTCATCTACCCTGCATCACTATGACTGAGGTCTTGTTTTCTTGCTGGCTATCGACCAGAGACCTCTCTTACCTCCTAAAGACCACCCTAGGTCCTTGCCCTATGGCCTCTCCATAGGCTTTCTCACACTTTGAGTATCTCTGCCTTCAGAAAGGACCTAGTCCCTTTTAAAGGTGCACCCGATTAGGTCAGGCCCACCCAGATGCTCTCCCTTTTGATTAACTCAAAATCGACTAACTAGTAGCCCAATCATGGCAGGGCTATTCCATCACATCCTCTAATTGTGCAGCACTGGAGAGGAGGAGTTTGCACAGAGTGTGCACACCAGGGAGCAGGGATCTTGGGGGCCATCTCAGAATTCTGCCTACCACATTTTAGTAGTTGATCTCTTCTGGAATCAGTCCTTTCCCACTCAGTCAGTGTTATTTGTGGTAGGATTTAGGGTAATCAGACCTAGCCTTGGCCAGTTGGTGTAACCATTGTCTGGGCCACAGTGGTCAGATCAGAAATGGGCACCTGCCTCAAGCAAGCCCAATCAGACCTAATCTGGGGACTTTTGCTGAAGTAACCAGCAAAGATCAATCTCTCTTTCTTGTTATTGCAGAAGTGTTAGGCTGTAATCTTAGAGCTGATGGTGGACACCATGTGCTATGATTCAAATGACCCCTCCAAAACTCATGTTGAAACTTAATTCCAAATGTGGCAGCATTGAGATATAGGAACTTTAAGAAGCGATTGGATCCCTCTTGAGGGCAGAGCCTTTCCTGACCACCTAATGTTTTATTAAAGCTTATTCTCCACCACCCCTATCCCTACCACCACCATCTGGAGCTCTCAATTCTTTCCTCCAGATTTCCTTTGCTCCATAATATTTATCACTGTCTGATATAGGGGTGTGTGGCTATGAACATGTATGTGTGTGCGTGTGTGTGTTTACAGTATGCCACTCCCAGCCCCCAGGAGACTGTAAGCTTCATGAAAGCAGCGCTTTGTGTACTGTTGTTTCTGTAGCACGGGATCTGCCAAAAAAAGTAGGTTCTCCATAAATGTTTGTTAAATGAATATACTCTGATTCTATCTCCTCCTCTCCTCCAGAATGGATCTACAGTTTCCCAATCTGTGCCCGAGTGAATGTCCTACTGAGTTCAGTTTTGCTTGAGAAAGGATGTGTGTATGTTCACCCATATACTGCACAAATATGTAATGGACACTAGCCATGACCAGCCTACTGGGGACTGCTTGGCAGTAGCAATACAGCAGTGAACAAGCAGATGAGCCTCCTGCCCACAGAAGCTTACATTCGGGTGGAATACAGGCTGGTGAGTTGCCATGTAGATTCCTCCAACCCTAAACCCTTTCCAGTATGGCAGGTCCTGGAGCTGGACTGGCCACCACTGAGAATCCACCCAACTGCCCATCAGCATCTCAAGTTCCCTGTTGCAAGATGCCAGGGAGCATGAGAGAGGACCACAGAGGAGAGTGAGCTCTCAATGAACCTGGTGTGGTAAGGAGAAGACGAAGATGGGGCAGATCCCCAAGGGGAAGACAACTTAAGGGCAGACTTGTTGAACTAAGTCACTTCAAAGGGTCTTCCGTCTTCCAGCATGAGCAGAGAAGATGACCACACACCTGGGGGAGAGTCAGATGGCTTCTTCAACTGGAACGTTCTTCCCTAAGGATGAGCTAATATATCACATGACCTGAAAATCCTTCTGGGAGACTCCAGGTAAAGGGGCCCTGATTGCACCAGGGAGAAAAGCTAAGTTACAGATTTGGGGGAAATGAGTGAGTGCTCAAGGTGAAGCAGTTAAGTGAGCCATGAGATACAAAGTCTGCCATGGCAAAGTAGGTGGAACAACTATGTTATGAGTATAAGCTCTGGCCCCAGCTTTCCTGTGATTTCTACAACCCCTGATCTTGGAGATGGGAAATAAATGGGTACATGACAGAAGTTAAAGACCATTAGCAGGTATCAAATACCATAGCACTTTTTGGAGGCAGAAGAGCTTGACAAATGGGCATAGCGTGAATAGTAAATGATGGTAAGGGTAAAGGATAAAATGTATCATCTTCCTATCATCAGAATGGGACCAGCACTGTGAAAGGAGGGCATGTTAGTGACATGATATATAAGACAGCTTTTGCTACAATAACAAATAACTAACTCCCTAGGCCGGGCACGGTGGCTCATGCCTGTAACCCCAGCACTTTGGGAGGCTAAGGCAGGTGGATTACCTGAGGTCAGGAGTTCGAGACCAGCCTGGCCATCATGGCGAAACCCTGTCTCTACCAAAAATACAAAAATTAGCCAAGCATGGTGGCACATGCCTGTAATCCCAGATACTCGGGAGGCTGAGGCACTAGAGGCGCTTGAACCCAGGAGGCAGAGGTTGCAGTGAGCCGAGATCACTCCACTGCACTCCAGCCTGGGTGACAGAGCGAGACTCCATCTCAAAAAAAAATTTTTTTTAAAGAGAAATAATTCCCAAATTTCAATGGATCTCTATAACAAATATTTGTCTCTTGTTTCTTCCGTCTTCAGGTTGGCTGTGATTACACTGGATTTGGCTTGGCTGAGCTCGGCTAGGTTCTGCTGAGCTCAGCTTGGCTCAAAGTTTTGGACTGAGTTCAGGTCTGCTCCACACGTCTCTTCACATGAGAAGCAATTACCAAGAGGTCAAGCTAAATCATGCAGCACATTTAAAACTTCTGCTGGGGGAAAATGTTGCGTCTGCTCACATTCCAATGACCAAAGCCCAAGGTTAGAAGGGCAAGGAATTAGACTCTACCTGCTGAGATGTACTACAAAGTCACATGGCAAAAAGCTTATAATTCTATAAGGGAAGTAAGCAGAATCATTGGGAACAATCATCTAGTTTGCCACACACAGAGATGTGCCACAGGGACTCAGAGACTGGAAGGAATTCCCAAGGGCCAGAGTTCTCCTGGGAAACTACAGCCTCCACCATTGCCTTCCAGATTTTATCAGCATCTCTGTAGTCTGGCTCATCAGAGGCCACAATGGAGATAAAGGCAAATAAAGACTTCACCTGCTGGCAAGCTGCAGATATCTCCATGGATCAGTCAAGCCCATGTCCCTTTCTGAAACTATCAGTAATCAGGGAAGTGACAGAAAAAAAGTGTAATACAAACTACTTACGGTATTGGAAGAATCCTAGGAATCGTTGGAGGCCTTGAATGAATTTGAGGAGGGTACTCAGTTCAAGCCTACTTTAAGACACACACTTTGTAGATGCCCCAACTAGACATCATGTGGCCTGGGAATTCTGCAACGTTTCCTTTTTTTCAATTATATTATATTATGTGATATTATATTTATAGGTGATACATAATCTTATAAATGTAAGATTATTATATAGATTATATATAATACAGATATATAACAGAAATATAATATAGATAATATTTTATATATAATCTATATATGCAATATATTTATATATAATATATATAATATGGCTATATATAATATATAGATGTATAGATATATAATATAGATATGATATATCTATATATAATATATATCTTATATATCTAATATAATCTTATATATGATATGTATCTCATATATTATCTTATATATAAGATATATTATCATATACATGAGTTATATGCATCTCATACATATTATCTTCCTATATATGAGATATATAGCTCTCATATATATAAGATATGAGATATATAGCTATATCTTATATATATGAGAGCTATATATCTCATATACAAATAGATATAGATATAGATACAGATGTATATATAGATCATTCCATCACCCAGGCTGGGGTGCAGTGGCACAATCATAGTTTATTGCAACCTCAAATTTCTGGGCTCAACCGATCCTCCCACTTCAGCTTCCTGAGTGGCTGGGACTACAGGCATGTGCCACCAGGCAGGGGCTAATTTTTCTTTTTTTGGAGACAGAGTCTCACTCTGTTGCCCAGACTCAGATGCAGTGGTGCGATCTCAGCTGTCTGCAACCTCCACCTCCCAGGTTCAAGCAATTCTCCTGCTTAGTCTCCCAAGTAGCTGGGACAACAGGCACATGCCACCACTCCCAGCTAATTTTTTGTATTTTAGTAGAGACAGGGTTTCACCATGTTGCCCAGGCTGGTCTTGAACTCCTGAGCTCAGATATCTGCCTACCTGGCCTCCTAAAGTACAGGGATTACAGGATTGAACCACCCACTGCCCCCAGCCTTTTTTTTTTTTTTTTTTTTTTTGTAGGGACAGCATTTCCCTATGTTGCCCATGCTGGACACGAACTCCTGGCCTCAAGTGATCCTCCTGCCTCAGCCTCCCAAAGTGCTAAGATTATAGGTATGAGCCACCACGCCTGGCCCAATATTTTTAAAGGCCCCTCAAGAGGCAAAAGTGCCTAGCATTGAATATTAAGATGTTTACTGTGTTGTAACTCTCTTCCATGACTTCAGTAAAGCAGAGTAAACACACACACACCCCAAGACACAGTAACCTCTCTTTGGTACTACCAAAGATGTTCACCCATCACAAGCAGCTGTGGCTGAACCCCTGGGTACCAGGACTAGAGAGGATAACTTCATTCTAAGTTCCACTGGATGTTAGGCTGACGTTGCAGTCCCCATCAAGCCAGGCTTGGTGTCTGGAGCGGGCCTGAAGGTGGAGATTCTGCAAAAGTATCTAACTGGGGTGAAATTCAAAAAATTTAGAAGCCGGAAGGGCACAGCTCCTCACCGATAAGAGCCAAAGACAACACACTGTGATCTGCATACAAGTGCCAGTGATCCCTGCCTCCAGCTAAGGAGGGCTGTGGAGGATGGAGGCTAGAAATCCATCAGGAGGACTGACATTGAAAGGTGAATGGGAGCAGCACCTGCCAGCGTGACCTGCTGCTTTCCTGCATGCAAAGGACTGTGCATTTCAACCTGAGACCCTGAGGTTTCTGCAGGGCATCAGCTAGATTTGTCTTTCTGCCTGGGGCGATCACCAATTATATGTGCTGTGAGGCAAACTGGCCTCCCGCCAGAGGAGGAGGCAAAGGTATTTACAGAATCTCTCTCTGATCTGACTTATTAGAGAAGTTAAAGGACACCCGTCCAGGAGGCAGCACAGTGCAGAGATAAAGAAGTCAGGATTCGAATTTGTGCTATCTGGGAAGCTTAGACCAGAGCTCCGTAACCTCTCTCAGGCTCAGTTCCCTCATCTGGAAAATGGGAATCCTAACAGCGCCTACCTGGCAGGAGCATGGCCACAGTGAAATGAGCTAATGACACAGTGAAAGCCCTTAGACAGCCTGACCCAGAGTCAGCCCTCTGTAATGGGAGTCGTTATTCAAGATGGGAGGAAAGAAACAGGAATTAGGTCAGAAACAAATGACCAGAAAGAGAGATGAAATACAAAAGCCACATGAAGCTGGCAGTGTGAAGCCTGACTCACAGGAGAGTGCATTTTGTTACTGTTTGGATGAACGGAGGCAAGATGGTGCACTTCCGGGTTCTTCATCCCCCCCCCCAACTTTTCCCGCGCGCGCGAAAATGCAGCCAGCGACCCGGGAAGGTGCAGACCAACTAGGCATGCGCCAGGTGATGTCAATCCGAAGAGACCAACATTTACCTGGTCACACCTGCGGAACGCCCCCTGACACGCCCGTGCCCCACCTATTGCCCTCCCACTCCTAGAAAAGCCACTCCGGAGGGACGCCACGCGCGGCCTTCTCACAGCCCCACTCCTGTCGGGAATTCGGGACTGTGGGAACTCCCTCCGAGAGCCCCACCGGGGGCTCTGTCGGCCTTCTTTGCCGGAGGCCGACAGACCTCTTCCCCACACCTTAGGTGACCAAAATAAACTTGCAGTTTTGCTCCTACACTTGCCTAGTCGCTGGTTCTTTTGTGCCCGCTCTGGTGGTCTTAGAAAAACAAATCAGTTGGTGCCGAACCCGGGAGGAGACCCCTCCTCAGGGCCCCCAGGGTCTGGGGAGCCTCCTCCTCCTCCTCCTCGTTCCACACCACAGACGGACCAGGACCTGAGACCCGCTTCCCTCACTCTCACGGCCTCTCTGGGGTAAGTGCCCTTGTCTCCTCTTTACCTCCCTCGGCCAAAATCCTGCGCAGGTCCGAGGTCCATTTGGAGCCACCAAGTGGCTCGGGAGACCCGTTCAGGACAGAGATGTCCGCCTGAAGGTAATCTCCTCCACTTTGGCTCCATGAGCCTCCAGTCTGTCTCTGCTGGTTCCAAAGGACACTTTGAAGCCAGGCAGGGATCCATTTCCATTTCCATTGTGTCGGTAAAGAGGAAACAAAGGGGAAACCCCCAGTCCAAATTTCCAAAGACCACCGGCCTCTCTGGGGTAAGTGCCCTTGTCTCCTCTTTACCTCCCTCGGCCAGAAATCCTGTGCAGGTCCGAGGTCCATTTGGAGCCACCATGTGGCTCGGGAGACCCGTTCAGGACGGAGACGTCTGCCTGAAGGTAATCTCCACTTCGGCTCCATGAGCCTCCAGTCTGTCTCTGCTGGTTCCAAAGGACGCTTTGAAGCCAGGCAGAGATCCACTTCCATTTCCATTGTGTCGGTAAAGAGGAAACAAACGGGAAACCCCCCAGTCCAAATTTCCAAAGAGCACCCCCTTAGGGTGCCTCCTAGCCAATTTAAAAACCTTACAGCTCGAACAAGACCTTAGGAGGAAGCGGTTAATTTTCCTTTCCACTGTGGCGTGATCGAACTCAGCAATTTCTGCCAGTGGCTAGGCAAGTGGTCTGAAATTAATTACATTCAAGGCTTTTGGGCCTTACGCTCTCGTCCCAACCTGCCCTATACTCCTCCTTCTTTCCCCGCTCTCTCCAACCCCTCCTCCTCCCCCCATCCAGACTCGTCCTTCCTCTTTCTTATCTACTAGTAATCCACTCGGTCCCGTGCCTCTTTCGGGGCCCCCAACTGGCTGTCTTGAGTCCCCTATCTCTGCCCACACCCTCCTACAGTGTTAGCACCTTTGCGAGAGGTGGCTGGGGCGGAGGGGGTAGTCAGGGTACATGTCCCTTTTTCATTGGCCGATCTTTCCAAAATTGAGAAGCGTTTAGGCGATTTCTCAGCTAATCCCACCATCTACATAAAGGAATTTAGATACCTTTGTCAGGCCTATGACTTAACTTGGCATAACCTCCAGGTTATCCTAACCTCTACCCTAAACTGCCTGAGGTTCTAACCCAGTATACCCGGTTAGATCCGGCCTCCCCCACAGGGGCCACCATTTTGGTGTCTTATTTCATTTCTCAATCAGCTCCTGACATTCGTAAAAAACTTCAAAAGGTAGAGGATGGTCCTCAGACACCAATACAAGACCTGGTTAAATTAGCCTTTAAGGTCTATAACTCCAGAGAGGAGACGGCAAGCTCGCTTTGAACAGAAGTTACAGCTCCTAGCAGCGGCTTTACAGCCCAGTCGTAACCCCACGCCAGAGAGTACACACTCCGCAGACTCCAAGGCTACGAAAGGAGCCTGCTATAAGTGCGGCAAGGCAGGACACTATGCCAACAGGTGTCCGCAAGGTCCCCGAGCCCCAACGCAGCCTTGCTATAAGTGCAAGGCATCAGGACATTGGGCCAGTGAATGTCCTAACCCTCGTCCACCAGCAACCTCCTGCCCTGCTTGCTAGCAGGGAGGACACTGGAAGTCTGATTGCCCCACCCTGAGAACAGGTGCTGCGTCTCCACGTGACCCCCTTTCCCAGGATCCTGGGAGCTCCTTCCAGCTCCTACATCTGGACGACAACTACAACTGAAGGTGCCGAGACTCGGGGACCCCCATCACCCTCGCCGAGCCACGGGTAACTCTCCTGGTAGCGGGTAAGACAATCAATTTTTTTAATCAATAGCGAGGCTACCTATTCTGTTTTGCCATCCTTCTCTGGACCTAGCCTTCCATCCAATATCTCTGTAGTAGGAGTAAGCGGAAAGCCATCCACTCTACAAAAACTCCACTCCTTAATTGCTGCCTGGCCAACAACTACTCTGCGCACTCGTTCCTCATTCCCAGCTAAAAAGGGCCCCTACCGAAAGCAATCAGTGGAAATCAGTTTGGCTTTCCCCCCACTCGCCTCAAACTTACTAAATTTTCTTAACTATCTCATACTCCTCAACCTTGCTGGGACCTTCCTTCTGGGTTTTGCCCCTATTCCAACAAATGCTTCCATTCCTCATTCCTATACTAATACTGTGCCTTATTTTATGTTTTGTCCCAATTTTGATCAAATTTCTCCGTGCCAAGATTCCATACGTTCAAATGCCAACCATGGGCCCCCACCTTAACGACGCCCCTTAACAGCAGGAAGTAGCCAGACAGACCACGGCGCCCCTTATCACTATTACCAATAAAAGGTTGGAATGTTTGGATGAACGGAGGCAAGATGGTGCACTTCCGGGTTCTTCATCCCCCCCCCCAACTTTTCCCGCGCGCGCAAAAATGCAGCCGGCGACCCGGGAAGGTGCAGACCAACTAGGCATGCGCCAGGTGATGTCAATCCGAAGAGACCAACATTTACCTGGTCGCACCTGCGGAACGCCCACTGACACGCCCGTGCCCCGCCTATTGCCCTCCCACTCCTAGAAAAGCCGCTCCGGAGGGATGCCACGCGCGGCCTTCTCACAGCCCCACTCCTGTCGGGATGTCAGGACTGTGGGAACTCCGTCCGAGAGCCCCACCGGGGGACTCTGTCGGCCTTCTTTGCAGGAGGCTGACAGACCTCTTCCCCACACCTTAGGTGACCAAAATAAACTTGCAGTTTTGCTCCTATACTTGCCTAGTCGCTGGTTCTTTTGTGCCTGTTCTGGTGGTCTTAGAAAAACAAATCAGTTACTGTTTGCTTTTTCTTGTCCAGGATAAACCAAGACCAGCAGAAAGTGAGAATACCGATTGAGATCCAAGGACATCCTCATGGGAGTCTGTGCAGACAGGTTCTCATCAAGCACCCCTCTCCAAGCAGCTGGTCCAGCCCAGCTAAAGTGGGGGCTGCTGTTTTTTTTTTTTTTTTTTTTTTTTGAGACGGAGTCTTGCTCTGTCGCCGGGTCTGGAGTGCAGTGGCCGGATCTCAGCTCACTGCAAGCTCTGCCTCCCGGGTTCACGCCATTCTCCTGCCTCAGCCTCCCGAGTAGCTGGGACCACAGGCGCCGCCACCTCGCCCGGCTAGTTTTTTGTATTTTTAGTAGAGACGGGGTTTCACCGTGTTAGCCAGGATGGTCTCGATCTCCTGACCTCGTGATCCGCCCGTCTCGGCCTCCCAAAGTGCTGGGATTACAGGCTTGAGCCACCGCGCCCGGTCCAGGGGCTGCTGTTTGTAAGAAAATTAATGTTCTGGGCCAGACACAGTGGCTCATGCCTGTAATCTCAGCACTTTGGGAGGCCAAGGTAGGCAGATCACTTGAGGCCAGGAGTTCGAGACCAGCCTGGCCAACATGGTAAAATCCTATCTCCACCAAAAATGCAAAAATTAGCCGGGCATAGAGGCGCATGCTTGTAATCCCAGCTACTCAAGAGGCTGAGGCAGGAGAATCTCTTGAACCCGGGAGGTAGAGGTTGCGGTAAACCAAGATTGTGCCACTGCACTCCAGCCTGGATGACAGAGTGAGGCTCTATCTCAAAAAAAAAAAAATTCTGTACTTGAGAAGCACCATTTGCTGCCACTTCCCTACTAGGATGAAGGAAAACCAAGTCAGACCTTAAATAACACATGTAGGATCACACCTTTCACACTGCAGTCTTAGTTTTCTATAAAACCACGTGACCTCTGAAAATACACTCGAGCCTCTGCAATAACTACTCATGATGCTTCGTAAAATACACCGCCTTTTATGGGACACCACAGATTTTCGGAAACATGCAGGGTTTTCTTATCTCCAGATGAGACGTCTACTGTGGATGAGTGACTAGGAGGAGAACCCAAGGTGTGCTGGTGGCAGAACAGAAGCGCCTAGGATGCCACCAGAGAAACACCCTGCCAAGCAGCTGTGATGCTGTGTTCGAGAAGGTGTTCGCAAACACCACTGCTGCCCCCCTTCCCTGAGCCCTGACTTCCTAAACCTAAGGCTAAAAGCATCTTGGCAATTTCCAGAAGTAATTTCTTTCTAGAAGGATCGAGCCAGTGGGCGGCGTTTGCTCAGCCGCACCAGGATCACACCAGTGACTGACTTACCCAACATATTTTTATTTTTTATTTCAGCCCATTCCCCAAAGCTCAGAGCAACTTAAAACCAGAAGAGCCACCACCATCTCCACCAAAAAAAGGGAATATTTTGAGAGCTTAATGATAGCTTCATAGCCATCCATTCAGCTGAGTCCCAAGGAAATGGAAGACATCTGAAAAATGTATTTTTAAATTGATTTAACGTTGAGCCATGTTAAATGTTTTAATTTCCAACCAATGCAATGCCCACCAAAACATCAATTAGTCCCAGCAATCAGCCAAGAATATTGGCTTCTGCTCAGGGATTCATTTATTTCAGCTCTGCTAAATATCGTAGGGGAGAAATCCAATGTAGCCTGTAGCTTCAAGAAAGTGAAATTAAGCTCAAGTAGAAACTAGATCAGACCCTGGCTAAAATGGTACCTTTTCTTGCACTGCCTCTATCTGGTATCTCTCTAAAGCGAGGGCAGCAACTTGTTTGTAAGGGCCTTGAACTATTAACAGAAAACACCATTCCTTCCCCACAGGTTCTCTGTCTCCAAGATGGAAAACAAAAGAGGCTGCAATGGGACAGAGAAGGGCTTCCCGCTGAGGAGATGAGTGGGCTTAATAATTTGCAAGATCAAAAATCAAAACAATTAAACCCATGGAGATGGAGGAGAAGGACAGTGAACAGAGGCTGGGAAGGGTAATGGGAGAGTTGGAGGGGGAGGAGGCAGATGGTTAACGGGTACAAAAAAATAGAAAGATAAGACCTGCTCTTCCATAGCACAACAGGATGACTATAATCAACAGTCTTTTTTTTTTTTTTTTGAGACAAAGTCACCCTGTCACCCAGGTTAGAGGGCAGTGGCACAGTCTCTGCCCACTGCAGCCTCCGCCTCCCCAGTTCAAGCAATTCTCCTGCCTCAGCCTCCCGAGTAGCTGAAATTACAGGCGCACACCACCATGTCCAGCTAATTTTTTAGTAGAGATGGGGTTTCACCATGTTGGCCAGGCTGGTCTTGAACTCCTGACCTCAGGTGATCCACCCACTTCGGCCTCCCACAGTGCTGGGATTACAGGTGTCAGCCACTGCGCCAGGCCCTGTAGTCAATAGTAATTTAATTGTACATTTAAAAATAACTGAAAGAGTATAATTGGATTGTTTGTAACACAAAGGATAAAGCCTTGAGGTGATGGATATCCCATTTTACATGATGTGATTATTACACACCGCATGCCTGTATTAAAACATCTCATGTACCCCATAAATATATATATCTACTATGTACTCATGAAAATTAAAATTTTAAAAAATTAAAAATAATTTGCAAGATCATTTTTAATAATTATTTTTCATTTTGGATGCATTTTCACCATCATGGCTCCAGGGTCTCCCTGCGCTAGATGAGGGTCTGGATCCAGGGAAGGGTCTCGCACCGTCTGAAGCATCATGTCTCTACATGCGTTGGCCAGCTGCTTGGGGCAACACAGGACGATGCGCTCAGGCCACTCACCACAGGAGCTTGGCCATTAGAACCAGCAGGGGACAGCCAAGCCAAAGACCCCACGACAGGGGAGCTCCTAAAAGCAAACACAAAGTAAGAGTACACATGAAGTCCCAGCAGCAAGCAGAAGGTGGACACGTCTTGTCCAACTCCCCGAGTCTCTCTCTGGGACCACTTGATGCAGAGCCTTGATTTGTTCATCTCTTAAATGGGAACAATGACCCTCAAAGAGGAGGAGAGGTGGGGGAGTGAGAATTAAATGAGATTGTGTCAGTCAGCATGTACTAGGGAGCTTGTGAAAAACACCAATTCCAGGATCCCCTGGAGATTCTGACTTAGCAAGTCTGCCAGGAGGCCCGGGAATTTGTATTTTAACCATCTCTCCCAGGTGATTCTGATAATTAAGCAAGTTTAGGAAACAAAAGATTAGGGCTCTGGTCCACAGGAAGGGTTCACCCAATGGCAGCCCTCACTTAGGCCTTTGGGGTGAATGAAGGAGGGGCATCCAGGATCTTGCCCAGCCAGGGACACGCAGGGGACATCTTTGTAAGGCACCTTCATCACTTTCTGACACTGTTGTTTCAAGGGAAAACCCATCACACCTTTCTGCAGGGGATTTGACAACATCCACTAAAAAAATAAAAATTCAGATAGAGTCTCACTCTGTCACCCAGGATGGAGTGCAATGGCACCATCTCGGCTCATTGTAGCCTCTGCCTCCCAGATTCAAGCGATTTCCCTGCCTCAGCTTCCCTAGTAACTGGGACTAAGGCACGTGCCACCACACCTGGCTAATGTTTGCATTTTTAGTAGAGATGGGGTTTCACCATGTTGGCCAGCCTCATCTCAAATTTCTGACCCCAAGTTATCTGCCTGCCTCGGCCTCCCAAAGTACTGAGATTACAGGCGTGAGCTGCCACACCCGACCAAATCCATCAAAATTAAAAATGCAGACCCTGTGATCTAGCAATCTCATTTTGAAGAGTTTATCCTACAGACATATTTGCACAGATGCAAATTATATCAGGTCAGGAACTGCAGCATTATTCATAACAGCAAAAAAAAAAAAAAAAAAAAGCAGCAACTGAAAGGTCCCTCTACAGACCTCTGCTTGAATACAGTTATGGCATAGCCATAAAACCAACAATGGCATAGCTCCTGTGCACAGACACAGAATTTCCTCCAAAGTATATTGTTAGGTGAAAAATGCAAGGTGCAGAACAAGGTGTATAATAAGCTTTTGTGAAAAGTGCAGAGATCATCTATATTTGATTTGCTGTGTATGCATAGAATATCTCTGCACAAATACACAAGAAGCTGGTAACATTGGTTGCCTCTGGAGAGGGAACTGGGTGGCTGGGGGACCCAGGATGGAGGAAAAGGTTTCACTACGTGCCTTTCAGACTTTATATATTTGGAACCCTGTGCATTATCCATTGCACATATTATCTATTCGTGCAAAACGCTATAACATTTACAAATAACTTTTAAATACATGCATATCATATTTCAATGAAAATTTTGTTGTTGTTGTTGTTGTTTGTTTGTTTGAGATGGAGTTTTGCTCTTTTGCCCAGGCTGGAGTGAACTGGCAGGATCTCAGCTCGCTGCAACCTCCGCCCCGAGTGTTCAAGCAATTCTCCTGCCTCAGCCTCCGGAGTAGCTGGGATTATAGGTGACCACGACCAGACCCAGCTAATTTTTGTATTTGTAGTAGAGACAGGGTTTCGCCATGTTGGCCAAGCTGGTCTCAAACTCCTGGCCTCAGGTGATCCACCCGCCTCGGCCTTCCAAAGTGCTAGGATTACGGGCATGAGCCAACGTGACAAGCCTCAACAAAAAGTATTTTAAAGTAATATAATTCATCAAAAGGCACGGTTTGTGTTTTCAAGTGCCACCTCTGGCCACTTGTGGCTGCAGAAATGGGGAATACCCCAATTCACCATCCCTGTGTGAAGGCAGGGTAGGGAGACATTCAAGTCAGGAAAAGGTGGAGTGGAGGTTTTAGTCAAGCACCAAGTCCTCTGTCTTCTCTGGGTACTTGTCCATGCTGGTACCTACTCCTGGGACACTGTCTACCTCGCTAAGTCCATCTGCTTCTCACCTGGTGTCTCACCTGAGACATCACTGACTTTAGGAGGTTTCCTGACCCATGTGTGTTCCCTGTGTGCTCCCCATCTCAGCACCCAGCAACTGCCTCATGCTCAGCAGGACACATGTCTTCCCTCCCGGCCAGGCTGCACGGAGAGCTCAATGAGGGCAGGGGACGTCTCTGGCTTGTTAGAAGCTATCTCCCCAGAGCATGGTCCAAATGTGGTGTTAAGAACAGAAGGCATCACAAAGAAGTGAGAAAGTGAAGGGGAAAGGGGGAAAGCTGTAAGAAAGGCATGGGGGAGAAAAAGGAAAGAAGGCCGTGTTCCCAGGATCCAATGCCACTCCCTGGGGAGGCTTCTCTATCTTAGCTCAGCCCTTAGTCAATATCACCCTCCCTGGTCTTGTCAGATTTGAAATACCTTCTTCATTTACAAGAGAGCCTTATCTATCTTGCTCACCTCTGTATTCCCAGCCCCTACAGCAGACTTGGAACATAGTAGGTGCCCAGTAAACATTAGTTAATATTGGACAGGCCGGGCTTGGTGGCTCACACCTGTAATCCCAACACTTTGAGAGGTTGAGGTGGGCAGATCACCTGAGGTCAGGAGTTCAAGACCAGCCTGGCCAACATGATGAAACGCCATCTCTACTAAAAATAAAAAAATTTACCAGGTGTGTGGCACACACCTGTAATCCTAGCTACTTGGGAGGCTGAGGTGGGAAGATCGCTTGAGCCTGGGAGGTGGAGGTTGCAGTGAGCCGAGATCGTGGCACTGCACTCCAGCCTGGGAGACAGGGCGAGACTCTCAGTCAAAATAATAATAATAATTATTATTATTATTGGATAGTGAGGAGGGAGTTTGCAAAGGAGCTGCTAAAATGAATGTAGTCCTGAGATTCTGATGGGATTCGTTCTGGGTAGGGGCCAGGGAACTGGAAGATTTTTAATGCCCCCACCCAAGTGCAGCCATAGTTGAGAATCATTAATCCTCAAACTTGGTAGGGAAGCTTAATAGGAACTTTGGATTTTTCACTGAGGGCAGAATCCCCAGTGACCGTCAGAGCCCCCGCTCTGAATCTTAAGAATCTTCCCACCCCAGACCTGACAGGGAGGACAGGGAAGGAAAGTAAGGCTGGTACACGGGGCAGAGGGCGGCTCTGCTCACCTGCAGGAGAACGCGAGGATGAGGTCCTAGTGGGACCGGCGCTAGCGGGCGCGTGCTGCCAGGAGTGACTCTTGGCGCCATCTAGCGCCTGCTGGAGGCTCTGCAGCTGCAGTGGACTGAGCCGCCGGCGCTGGGCGTGGGTCACCGCCGCCGCGTTCTCCGGGCCCAGGGAGGCGATCTGCTCCACAGACAGCTCCTGCGGGAGGCAAAGGGGCAGCACCTTCACACGGGGCCCCTCCCCGGATTTCCCACACCTCAGGCGTCCGGCACAGGATGCGCACAACTTTGTCATCCCCTTGTGTGTATCATGTCTGGTCCTCTTTAAGATGTTTCCTTAAAATTAGATCACTCTTGCACTACCAAAATAAATGCATTTAAAAATAGAAATTTTAAAATGGAAATTTCCAAAAATGGAAAGCCGCAGACTTGCCATAAGCAAGCATTAAATAGGAGCCGCAAAACAAAGATAAAACAATATCGTTGAATCCTAGCTAGATTTGTCTGCCAACAATATCTGAACCCCTGGCCTCTTAAAAAAAGAGAGAGAGAGAATATAAAATGTACTATATAGGTGTTAAATTGACACTTCTTCCTTGAGGTAATTAGAAGTACTAACGGAGAGTTGAAAAGGGAGGCATGATTTCCTCCCTATGTGGCGATGTTGTTTAATGCAATGCAAGACAGCTTCCCAGTGCTTCAAGTCTTCCACCTCCTTAAACACTGATGTGGAGGGGGAAACACAAGTCTTAAAGACCAGAGGCCTGAATTTGAGCCCCTGCTCTGCCACATGCTTGCTGTGTCACCTTGAAAAAATTACACAGCCTCCCTGGGCTTTGGGGATAAATGTGAGACAGCATAGAGAACTCATCTCCTCTGCTGACTGATTCTGATCCTTTGGTTTGACTGCCTGAGCACCATGTGATGAGCTCTGTGAGGGCTCCACGGAGGCAAAATGCAGTCATCTGTTGGTGATATATGCCATGGACAACATGAGTAGGAAATTCTGCTGGCCAGACTATGTCTTCAAAGACTGTGAAGAAGGTGTCTTCTGAAGTCACTTTCAGATCAAAGGACTTGGTGACTTGTTCCAATGGGACTGGAATACATTGGGATGGCAGGATGCTGCTCTTGTAAAGGGGACTCTACATAATCGTGTTTATTTTCTAAAGGCCCTGAACAATCTGGGAAAGATGCTAATGCTCCCTTATCCCTTCCTCTCCTGTCAGTCACCCTCTCCTCTTTTGTCCAGGTAGATACTTCCCTGGAATCATATCCCTCTGCGTAAAGCCCTTCCAGGCACCCCATTCCAGAACACAGTTCAGGCTCCTGGAAAAAACTCTGCCCACCTCTCCAGCCTCACACCTGGCATTCTTCACTCGAGGAGAGTGAGTGCCAATATGTACAGTTCCCGAGAGGCAGCACCTTTCTGTGCACCTCCTTCTGCCTGGAACACTGTTTCTTCTTCATCACTAGCTGTCCTCAAAGATTCAGCATCTGGTCGGTCAAGCGC
The DNA here is from genome assembly GCF_009764315.1 of Trachypithecus francoisi. Lineage (NCBI taxonomy): Eukaryota > Metazoa > Chordata > Mammalia > Primates > Cercopithecidae > Trachypithecus > Trachypithecus francoisi. Next base: position 76,436,314 of record NW_022681455.1, read on the forward strand.
CGTGGCTCATGCCTACCATCCCAGCACTTTAGGAGGCTGAGGTGGAATGATTAACAGGCCCAGGAGTTCGAGACCAGTCTGAGCAACACAATGAGACCGCCATCTCTACAAAAAGTTTTTTTTAATTAGCCAAGTGTGTAGTCCTAGTTACTTAGACTGACGTGAGAGGATTGCTTGAGCCCAGAGGATCAAGGGTGCAGTGAGCCATCATTGTGCCACTGCACACCCTGGGCAACAGAGTAAGACTTTGTCTCAAAAAAATTAAAATTCAGTATCACCTCCTCTCCTCTCACCACACACACACACACACACACACACAACACACACACACACACACAGTAGGGTGGGCACATAGGTGCTTTTTTGGCTTCCATATACCATTAACACAGAGTCTGTATTCTAAAAATTTTCTCTTTTATCAATGTTGCTGACTTGCGACCTACAGGCCAGATTGAATCTCTAGGCCTGCAGCACTGTGTTTTCAAAAATAAATTCAGATTGGCTGCCAACATTTAATTATCAAGCGATTCCATATGAAAATGAAGATTTCTGATTTCTTCTTGAAAAAAGTAAAAAGGAAAATTCAGCAATCCTGGGCCCACGTGGCCACACTGCATGAATGTGCTAGGGAAGAGAAGCAGCCTCCACATTTAGACAGGGCTCTCCAGTTCACGTTGGTCTCTACCCAGCCTACTGCACCTTGTGTTACCTTTCAGGCCCCTGAAGGCACTGTGTGATAACCCCTTCACCTGTGCATCCTTAGGTGCACCTACCCTGGAGCCTGTCACAATGTAGGTGATCGGTAGGGATTTCTGGAATAGATAAATACCTGTACAAAGAAGCAGCACAACAGCACTCCAAACAAGACCAAGAGAAAGAGCTTAGCAAAATGCCAGCATCCAAAACCAGGCTGCTTGTCCCATGCAGAGTGCCCCAGAGGGGAAACAGGTATTTGCTCAATGGCCTTAAGGACTGCTATTTATTGCCCTCAAACAGCTATTATGCCTGCAATGTGCTCGCAACTGTCCGAGGTGCTGAACTGATTGAAGGTCCGCTATCTTTCTTGAAATGAACAAGTGATGTGGCACCAGGGGAGTTTGTTGAGCCTGATTTGTGTGTTTTATCCAGAAGTGGTGGATAAAATGTATTCCCACATTACCAAGCAAACAGGAACACCAGGGTCACTGCCTCCTCATCAGAGCAGACTATTCCCACCAAATACTCCCCTAATCTTGTACACAGACAGAAAAAAAAGGACCTGTCATTAGATACCCTGCTTCCCTTACTTCAATTGATCCAATTCCACCCTCTCAATTTTTTCCATAGCAGTTTTTCACCTGTCCTCTTGTGATTTTCCTAATATTTTTCTTTAAATCAACTAAAAATATATATAGAGAGAGAAAAAAAAAAAAATATATATATATATATATATATACACAGAGAGAAAGAGAGAGAGATGGAGTTTCGCTCTTGTTGCCCAGGCTGGAGTGCAATGGTGTAGTCTCGGCTCACTGCAACCTCTATCTACCGGGTTCAAGCAATTCTCCTGCCTCAGCCTCCCAAGTAGCTGGGACTACAGGCATCCACCATCACGTCCAGTTAACTTTGTATTTTTCATAGAGATGGGGTTTTACCATGTTGGCCAGGCTGGTCTCGAACTCCTGACCTCAGGTGATTGGCCTGTCTCAGCCTCCCAAAACGTTGGGATTACAGGCATGAGCCACCGTGCCTGACCTAAATCAACTAAAATATTTTTATTAATTGTATTTTAAAAGGAAATATTACAAAGGTCCACAATCCCTCATCTGCAATTCTGAAGTCCAAAAATAATCTGAAAACTGAAAGTTTTCCCCCAAAGTTTAAGTCAAACTTATTTATCAGCAAAACTTGACCTGAACTGATATGAGGCTATTTATAATCTCTATTTATTCCAATTAGTGTGGCTTCTCACAGATTTCTTCACAGAAATATTAATGTGTTTGCTTACAAGGTGCTTCCCCAGGCACTGCTGGGGGTATGAAGTTACATACAGTAAATGTACAGGATAATCTTTTTAAAATCTGAGAAATTCTGAATTCTGAACTATATCTGTCCCCAAGGGTTTTCGTAAGGGTTTATGAACCTCATACCACCATAAATAGAAAATCAGTACCACCTGCTAGAAGAAGAGAAGGTGACCATAAAAATAAATATCATTAAAACACGTATGTAATTTTAAGAAAAAATGTTTTTTAAAAACACCTAAACTCATATAGATCTCCTCTGACACCATCAGGAGAGTCTGGCCACAAGTCTCTAAATTCTAAGGCCCATCATCCGTTTCCCTGTGTGATTTGAAATGGGGTCAAGCTCCCCTTTCTCCTTGAAGAACTGAGCACCTACTTTGAATATCTCATCAGGAAGGCATTTTATTGCTGATGGCTGGAAATATGGCATCAAATCCTTGTCAAGCATCCGGAGCTCTGCCTTAGTTAATCCAGCTGGGGAGAAAAAGGAATCACGGGGGTTTAGTTCAAGCCATCAGAACTCCGCTTGTTTTATTAATGGTGCTTCATAATGCTCAGATCTGAGTGTTCTAGGCAAGCATCATTCCTTACAAAAGGCCCTGGAAATCACACTGGGGAATCAAGTTCCTTCATCAACTCAGAAAAAAAAAAAATGTGGGTCACATTAGCCCTGATTGGCCTCCTACAGTGAGACGCATGCCCAGAAGGAACTTCAATTTACACACTTTCAAATTTTGTATAAAACTACTTAGGGGCCAATTAAATCACATTCTAAACTAGTGGTTTTCCAAACTTTAGTGTACACAAGAATCTCCAAGAGAGCTTGCTTTAAAAGCAGATTTGCAGACTCACCCTCTGCAACTTCAAATCATGAAATATAGGTTCTACTGTAACGCCACTGATGTTTGCTACACGTGGCCGAGGATCATGTTTTATTTTGTGTTCCCACACTTAAGTTTGGAAAGGGAGAGAAAGGCATGCTCAGGGTGAGTCTTACCTGCAATGGTCCCAAGCTCCTGCAAGACAGAACTGGTCCACTCAGTGGGATCCCCAAACACGACTTCAGCCTTCCTCTTAAACTCAGCTAAGACATGCGTGCTGCAGAGCAGGGTCCCAATTCTGGCCACTACCACCCTGGTAGTGGTTAAAGAGGGAGGGATATAATCTGAGTTTGGACTCTTCAGCCAAAAACAAACAAACAAACACACCACACACACACACACACACACACAATGTGCAGAAGTTAGGTAGGATCAGCAGGCAGAGCAGATCCAGCTTATTCCATTAGCCAGTGGGATTTTAGCCCAGAAAGGTGCCAAGTGTCAGGAGGTGGAATATCTAGATGGATGGATGGATGGATGGATGGATGGATGGATGGATGGATGGATTAACCCATTTGCCATTTTGCACATTCATATTTTAGTTACCTGAATTCTGAGATCTTTATAAGTGGGATTTCAGTTATGTTTATAGCACACAGGGTTGCACCAAGTCCTACCAAATGAAAGCTCTTCAGGTCCTGGATATTGTATCCTGAATCATCCAGGAACCCTTGCAAAATGGATTCAGCCTAAAAAGAAAATAGTAAAAATAAAAGATAAACTATCCAGGAATGATCGAGGTCCCCAGGCCTGAGAGGATAAATAGGCTGTTGCTGTAGTCTCCTGACTGATCTCCCCTCCTACTCCTCAGGAATCCCCACCCCAAACCATCCTGGCCTCTGCATCCAAGTTAATGTCCTTAAGATGCTACTTCAACTGAGCATGTCCCCTACTGTGGAGGTGTCTTCAGGCAATGAATCTCTTATATCCTTCACCAATATTAAAGGCACTTGTGTCTTGTGTCTGTGTCTGCTGCTTAGTTCCTTCAGTCATTCTTATGACCTTCAGACAGTCTGGACATACAACTTCTTCTGCATCAAGATCCAAACTTTTCCAGCATCTTTTTCCAAACGTTTCTTTTTCTTTTCTTTTCTTTTTTGTTTTCTTTTATTGGAGATGGAGTCTTGCTCTGTCACCCAGACTGGAGTGCAGTGGCACACTCTCAGCTCACGCAACCTCCGCCTCCCCAGGTTCAAGCAATTCTCGTGTTTCAGCCACCCAAGTAGCTAGAATTACAGGTGCACATCACCACATCTGGCTTTTTGTATTTTTTGTAGAGACAGTGTTTCACCACGTTGCCCAGGCTGATCTCGAACTCCTGACCTCAAGTGATCTACCCACCTCGAGATCCCAAAGTGCTGGGATTACAGGCATGAGCCACCACACCTGGCCTTTCCACAACCTCGCAACAAAACCTTATAATTTCCTGTCTGTTTGCCTTTGTTCAAACCCGTCCTTTCATCTGAAATGCCCTTCTGCACTTCCAAGTGCAGCCATCCTTTTTTGGGGGGGCGGGGGGGGCAGTGTCAACTCAAATGTCACCTTCTTCATGACGTTTCAGCCAGAATGATTTTTTCTTCCGCTATGGTCCTACAGAAATGTTTACCCCTTCAATTCCAATGTTTACTCTTCAATTCCAGAGAGTAACACACAAAATGCTTTGGTGTTAAAATATTTTAAACTAAGCCTTGATTTAAGGGGGCTGATGCATAGGTCTCCATAATTCTAGCAGTGGCTATTCATCATTCATGACTTCCTCTGGAGAACCACCTCTCTTGTATTCCTACTTCATGTGGTTCAGTCAAAGCTAACTGCACCAAGTTCCAGGAGTGATGAAATTCAATTCATACCTTAGCCTAGCTGCAGTCACTGGTTCTGGATTGGACATGTGATTTAACCAGAGTCAACCAGAACCAAATTTTGAGTGGAGCACTAGGAGAAGAGCTTTCTTTACTCTGGACTTGAACTTAGAAGGATATACACAAGGATCTGCTGGAACCTACCACAGGCAGGAATAGAGCCTGTCTCTCAAAGAAAAGCAAAGTTCAAAAACATGATAAGAAACAGATTCCCACCAAGAGTGTTGAAGATCCTGGATCCAGCTGTACCTGAACACTACCCCTGAACTTTCCAGTTACGGGAATCAATAAATTCCCTTTTTTTTTTTTTTTTTTTTTTTTGAGACAAGGTCTCACTCTGTCATCCAGCCTGCAGTGGCATGATCTCTGCAACCTCCCTCTCCTGGGTTCAAGCAATTCTCGTGCCTTAGCCTCCCAAGTAGCTGGGATTACAGGCAGGTGTGAACACGCCTGGCTAATTTTTGTATTTTTAGTAGAGAAGTAATTTCACTGTTGGCCAGGCTGGTCTCAAACTCCTGACCTCAAGTGATCTGCCTGTCTCAACCTCCTAAAGTGCTAGGATTACAGGTGTGAGCCACCACACACCATGCTCAGCCCCTTTATTTGATCAAGCCAGTTTGTGTTGGGTTTTCTGCCACTTGTAACTAAACATGTGCTGATTCATTCGATCTACCTGTGTAGGACCTGAGAAAGCATTCAAGCCAATCCTGTGAAGATCAGCTATAAAATAAAGTCTGGGCTGGACACGGTGGCTCACACCTGTAATCCCAGCACTTTGGGAGGCCGAGGCAGGAGGATCACTTGAGGTCAGGCGTTTGAGACCAGCCTGGCCAACATGGTGAAAGCTTGTCTCTACAGAAAAATACAAAATTAGCCAGGCGTGGTGGCACGTGCCTGTGGTCCCAGCTACTTGGGAGGCTGAGGTGGGAGGATTGTTTGAGCCTGGGAAGTGGAGGTTGCAGTGATCCAAGATTGCGCCACTGCACTCCAGCCTGGGTGACAAAGTGAGACTCTGTCTCACAAAATAAAGTCTGGTTCCTTCAGTGCTTGTAAGTAAAAGAGATTGTAAGTAAGTGAGAGCAAGTAAAAGAGATTATGAGACCTCACAAGGCAAAGATGAGGAGACATCCAAGGACAGACCTCTAACTGAAAGTGAAAATCACAGGCTGTAGTCAATCTTCCCATCTCTCTCTCTCTCTCTGTCTTTTTTTTTTTTTTTTTTTTTTTTTTTTTTGACAGAGTCTCACTCTTTCACCCAGGCTGGAGTGCAGTGACATGATCTTGGCTCACTGCAACCTCCATCCCCCAGGGTTCAAGCAATTCTCATGCCTCTGACTAGCTGGGATTACAGGCATCCACCACCACACCCAACTAATTTTTTGTGTTTTTAGTAGAGACAGGGTTTCACCATTTTGGCCAGGCTGGTCTCAAACTCCTGACCTCAAATGATCTACCCACCTCAGCCTCCCAAAGTGCTGGGATCACAGGCATGAGCCACCATGCCCAGCTCCCATCTCCCTTTAATGTTAGTCATCCCCATCACACAATATAAATCATTAAGGTGTTGAGAGAAAGTGTTGAGGAAGATTGTGAAATGTTGCAATGAAATTCCATTTTCATGGGCTGGTGCTTCCCACTCCTCAGGTCTGTTTAAATGCTACCTACTCAGAGAAAACTGCTCTCTGAACTCTTTCATCTCAAACAGCCCTTCATTCCACTATTCCCATGAGTACCTTGTCCATTTTCTGCATCACTTATCATGATTTTTCAAATTTTTCACTTTGATTCCTCACTTTTTTGTCTGTATCACCAAGTAGGCTCCCAAAAGAAAAGGACCATATCCAGGTAGTTTACCATTGAGTCCCCAGCACCTAGCATAATGCCTGCCACACAGTAGGAGTTCAATAAGTACTTCTTGAGTGAATGAATGAATGAATGAAACAACATCTGAGTGAGTGACTTACAGAAGTCATGGGCAATATATAGTCTTTGACATGCTTCACTTTGCTGCCTTCATGAAATAGACTGGCTTCAGGAAGACTTCTCATGTTTCTGAAAATCGGACTGGTCAGTGTCCTCATCAAGTTGTCCTCCATGATTACAAAGCTGACAGCTACTACGGGGGTGGGGGATTCAGTAACACCAGGCTTAGACTTATATGTCATTGACTTAATGGGACTGTATATCAAAAGTGGTAATAGCTTACATTTATTGAGCGCATACTGTGTGCTGGCACTACTTTGACCACTTTACACATACTATCTCATCTAATCCTCCTAAATAACCCTATGAGGTAAGTATTAATAGTATCCCTAGTTTGCAGATGAGCAAACTGAGGCATGGAGAGGTTAAGTAACTAGGCCAAGATCACATAGCTAGAAAATGATCATTCTGGCCGGGCACGGTGGCTCACACCTGTAATCCCAGCACTTTGGGAGGCCAAGGCGAGTGGATCACCTGAGGTCGGGAGTTCAAGACCAGCCTGACCAATATGGAGAAACCCTGTCTCTACTAAAAATACAAAATAAGCTGGGTGTGGTGGTGCATGCCTGTAATCCCAGCTAATCAGGAGGCTGAGGCAGGAGAATGGCTTGAACCTGGGAGGTGGAGGTTGCAGTGAGTGGAGATCTTGCCATTACACTCCAGCCTGGGCAACAAGAGCAAAACTCCATCTAAAAAAGAAAAAGAAAAAAGAAAATGATGGTTCTAGGATCAAAACCCGGGCAGTCTGAATCCACGGCCTATACTCTTAGCCAGTGAAGGTGTTTGGCTGTGGAGAAAAGATGGAGATTCAAGTTAGCTTTCAAATTTTTCTTATTAAGTCTTCACAATCAGGTTTCACTAGTTGACTCAGAGCAATTTGGGCTCCTCAACTATCAGGCATGCTCACTTTAAAATGAAAGCGCAAAGATACAATTTAAATAAAATTACTTTGAAGATGTGGTATTAAATTGTCCTTGCCACTGAAACCCGGAAAATGCAAGCTCAGCCTGGAAGGTGATAAGTTAAAATATATTTCCTTGAGTGACTAGACCAGCGTATATGTAATGATTCCAAGACAATTAACACCAACACTTTTAGGCAATATTAACTGTTGAAAAATGAATAGCTTTAAGATTTCAATCTCTCTGTTCATCCCTCTGGCTTCTATAATAGTTATTTTCCTTATATTGGTTTTTGAGCTGAACTATCTGTTAATGTAGTTCCGTCAGGTCTGACTATTAATCTAGAAACATGCATTTAAGGTTTGATTGGGAGCTAAAGTTGAAGAACTGACTGCAAATGATACATGCAAATGTTAGGTTTTCATATCCTCTTCAAACATATTGATAAATCTCACTGCCATCCATGAGAATTAAAGTCGGTGCGAAAGGAAAGAGATACCCTAGTTTCTAAGTTGGATGTATTTTTCCGTTTCTCCCAGACTGCAAATAGAATGATTTTAATAGCACAGTGTGATGTGGCACTTCTCAAACTAGTCAAAACCAGTTTTAGAGTCAAAGAACCATGGGATGATAGAATATCAGACTGAAAGGAACCTCTGAGTGTTGGGGCTAACCCTCTCATCTTGCAAAGGAGGAGACTAACCCAGAGAAAGGGGCTGTGATGATGATGATAATGATATGATGATGTTGATAATGACAATGCAATGATGTCAATATCAACTATGAAAACAGCTAATTTTTATTGAATACTATGTACCAGACATTGTTCAAAATGTTTTCAAGTATTTAACTCATGTAATCTTCATGGCCAGGATCTGCATGTTGCCCAGCTCCAGGGGGGCACCGCTCACACTGTATTCTGTTTGAATGGTGCCACTCAGAGTTATGAAACAAGGCAACTGTGATTACAAAAATCTTATAAGAGTAGGAGGACATTCATTGGTTTTGGCTGCTCAGCATCCACACTTTTCTTTGGAAAATTACCCTCTATTAGCTTCCTATTGCTACTCTACCAAATTACCACAAATACAGTGGCTTTAAAAAATACACATTTAGTCTCTTATAGTTCTGGAAACTGTATGTCCTAAAATGGACTAGAAGGATAGGTTCTTTCTGGGAGATGTAAGAATTCATTTTCTTGCTTTTTCTAGCTTCAAGAGGCCACCTGCATTTCCTTGGCTCATAGCCCCATCCTCCATCTCCAAAATCAGCAGCAGAGCACCTTCAGATCTCTTTCTAGTCCCTCTGCTTCCATTATCACGTCACCTTCTCTATCTATGACCCTCCTTGCTCCTTCTTAAAAGGACCCTTGTGATTACATTGGGCCCACCCAAATAATCCAGACAACCTCCCCATCTCAAGATCCTTAATCACATCTTCAAAGTCCCTTTTGCTCCATAAGTTAACATATTCACAGCTTCTAGGGGTTCAGACATGGACACCTTTGGAGGACCTTAATCAGCCTACCACATATCCTTCCCCACTCGGCTCATGTGGTCATGAGATGGTGATAAGATGGACTCCACTCCTTGATACAGGCCTCACCAACCAACATATTCAACCCCTGACCACAGTGGTTGCTCAGGGGTGGGCAACTCCATGAGTGGAGTCAATGCTGGGGTTTTTCCAAAAACTAATAAAGAAGTGGCACATTTTTATGGGCTTGTTAATTAGGTTGTATATAAGCCTAGTGCTGAAAATGACCGCTGAGAGAGCTGCCTAAGAATGAAGATAACATGGAAGAGCTAAGATTTCCCTTTCCAGCAATACAGTGGTTTAGACACCCTAAACTTCTCTCCCAATCAAAACAATTAAAATTCTGGGGAAAACTTATTTAGCCCATGAAGGATTAATTAACATAGGAATGGTCCACCCACCATAAACAACTAGAAAACTTAACAAAATATATCAGACAACTGCATCCGGATATGGAACAACACCGAATCACAATCCCAGAAGAAGAAAAACAAACAAGATGAGCCCTAAAATTACCCTCACTTACTGCCAAAAAGCAGTTTCCAGGACATAGATCAGGAAGAGGAACCACAACATGCCCAGTGGCCCAGTCGAGTTGAGGATACAGAGATCCAAGTAGAGAGAGGCCAGGACATTTATTACTTGTGGGGCAAAGTATTAGACAGGAGGAAACTGCAGAGAGTTCCAGAAATCTGCAGAGATGTCTAGTACTGACTGCTAATTTGCACATGCAAAGAGTGAAACTCCACATAGGCAGGAAAAAGAGTCATCAGTAATCAGAAAGGATTAGGCTGAGCAACTTCCAGAGCTCATGTGGAGCTGGAAATAGTTCACATTCTCACCAGCCAGAGTAGAGAGGTCTTGGAATACATGGAGCATTAGGTAGTGTCCTCAAAGGAATCATGTCACAGTAATGTGGATAAATTAACCACAGAATAAAGGTCACTCTGGACTTGCCCTAACAAAACTCAAAAGGAAGCATCAAAAGGATCAAGCTGATTTGAAAGTAACTTAAGTGTACGACAGAACAAAGCCCAATACTCTTCAAAGAAATACAACTAAATCAAATACTCAACAACGTAAAATCCACAATGCTCATCACGCAATCAAAATTGCTAGGCTTGCAAACAAAAAAAGGAAATACGACCCAGAACTAAGATAAAAATCAGTCAACAGCAACAGACTCAAAAATGACAGTCATGATGAAATTAACAGTAAGGATATGAAGGCAGCTCTTATAAATACGGAATAGTTAAAAGACCCAGAAACATCCACCCACCTGTCTCGGGCTCCATTCTATTTGCTGGGTTAGAAAAGCCACAGTGTCTATGGAATTGAGGTTCAGCTGCTCCAGCTCACTCTCATTAAGAGCCAGAACAATGCGCCCTAGGGAGGCAATATGGTGTTCTCTCCAGTAAGAAGGCATGTCCCAAACCTTTAGGCAAAAAAAGAAAACAGAATAGACTGAACACTGGTGATGGTATTTACTATGATTTGAATGTTTGTGCCCCCCTAAAATTCATATGTTAAAACCTAATCTCCAATGTGATAGTATTAGAAGGTTGGGCCTTGGGAGATGATTAGGTCATAAGGGTGGAGCTCTCATAAGTGGGATTAGTGCCCTTGTAAAAGAGACCCCAGAGAGCTAGCTACAAGCTAGCCCCTTTCCACCAGTGAGGACACAGTGAGAAGGCACCATCTATGAAAAATAAGCCCTTACCAAACATTGGATCTGCCAGTGCTTCAATTTTTGATTTCTCACCCCCCAGAACTGTGAGAAATAAATTTCTGTTTGTAAGTTACCAGTCTACGATATTTTGTTACAGCAGCCTGAATGGACAAAGACAGTATCTAAAACAGACATAAGGAGGCCAGGTGCGGTGGCTCACACCTGGAATCTCAGCATTTTGGGAGGCCAAGGCATGCAGATCACATGAGGCCAGGAGTTCAAGATCAGCCTGGCCAACATAACAAAACTCTGCCTCTACTAAAAATACAAAAAAAAAAAAAAAATTAGCAGTGCATGGTGGCGCACATCTGTAATCCCAGCCACTCGGGTGGCTGAGGCACAAGACTTGCTTGCAGAAGCTGCTGTTAGCCAAGATGGTGCCACTGCACTCCAGCCTGGGTGACAGAGCGAGACCCTGTCTCAAAGAAATAAAAATAAAACAGACATAGGGAAACCTACTGTGCAGCATGGTGACCATAGTTGATAATAATGGGTTGAATACTTGAAAATTGTGAAGAGAGTAGATGTTAAATATTCTCACAACAAAAACTGACAGCTGACAAGTATGAAAGGTGATTGACATGTTAATTAGCCTGCTTTAACCATTCCCCAATGTATACATATATCAAAACATCATATTGTATATATGTATATACCATAAATATATACATTTGTATTTGTTAACTATCCTTAATAAAAAATAATTAAAATTTAAAAGACACAGGGTAAATCTTAATATAAAGCTCTCTTTTAAATCAATAATAAAAAGATAACTATATTTGTTTTAAAAATAAAAGAAGACATCAACAAGGAATTCGCAAAATAAAAATTAAATGTATGGGGAAAGTTTATTCTCAGTCATAATTAAAGAAATATACATTAAAAACAATCAGACAAGAAGTAAAAAGAATTATCATCATTTATGATGCTGGAAAAATACAAGGTAAGGGATACCCTCATTTGTTGTAGTTGAGAATATAAATTGGTACGTGCTGTTGAGAGGGCAATTTGGCTATCTGCATCAAAAGCTTTTTTTTTTTTTTTTTATTATACTTTAAGTTCTAGGGTACATGTGCATGACGTTATATCATGTATAACTCCCCAATGCAATCCCTCCCTCCTCCCCCCTCCCCATGATAGGCCCCAGTGTGTGATGTTCCCCTTCCCGAGTCCAAGTGATCTCATTGTTCAGTTCCCACCTATGAGTGAGAACATGCGGTGTTTGGTTTTCTCTTCTTGTGATAGTTTGCTAAGAATGATGGTTTCCAGCTGCATCCATGTCCCTACAAAGGACGCAAACTCATCCTTTTTGATGGCTGCATAGTATTCCATGGTGTATATGTGCCACATTTTCTTAATCCAGTCTGTCACAGATGGACATTTGGGTTGATTCCAAGTCTTTGCTATTGTGAATAGTGCCGCCATAAACATACGTGTGCATGTGTCTTTGTAGTAGAGTAATTTATAATCCTTTGGGTATATACCCAGTAGTGGGATGGCTGGGTCATATGGTACATCTAGTTCTAGATCCTTGAGGAATCGCCATACTGTTTTCCATAATGGTTGAACTAGTTTACAATCCCACCAACAGTGTAAAAGTGTTCCTATTTCTCCACATCCTCTCCAACATCTATTGTTTCCTGACTTCTTAATGATTGCCATTCTAACTGGTGTGAGATGGTATCTCATTGTGGTTTTGATTTGCCTTTCTCTGATGGCGAGTGATGACGAGCATTTTTTCATGTGTCTGTTGGCTGTATGGATGTCTTCTTTTGAGAAATGTCTGTTCATATCCTTTCCCCACTTTTTGATGGGGTTGTTTGTTTTTTTCTTGTATATTTGTTTGAGTTCTTTGTAGATTCTGGATATTAGCCCTTTGTCAGATGAGTAGGTTGCAAAAATTTTCTCCCATTCTGTAGGTTGCCTGTTCACTCTGATGGTAGTTTCTTTTGCTGTGCAAAAGCTCTTTAGTTTAATGAGATCCCATTTGTCATTTTGGCTTTTGCTGCCGTTGCTTTTGGTGTTTTAGACATGAAGTCCTTGCCCATGCCTATGTCCTGAATGGTACTACCTAGATTTTCTTCTAGGTTTTTATGGTATTAGGTCTAACATTTAAGTCTCTAATCCATCTTGAATTAATTTTCGTATAAGGGGTAAGGAAAGGATCCAGTTTCAGCTTTCTACTTGTGGCTAGCCAATTTTCCCAGCACCATTTATTAATAGGGAATCCTTTCCCCATTTCTTGTTTTTGTCAGGTTTGTCAAAGATCAGATGGCTGTAGATGTGTGGTATTATTTCTGAGGACTCTGTTCTGTTCCACTGGTCTATTTCTCTGTTGTGGTACCAGTACCATGCTGTTTTGGTTACTGTAGCCTTGTAGTATAGTTTGAAGTCAGGTAGCGTGACGCCTCCAGCTTTGTCCTTTTGACCTAGGATTGTCTTGGCAATGCGGGCTCTTTTTTGGTTCCATATGAACTTTAAAGCAGTTTTTTCCAATTCTGTGAAGAAACTCATTGGTAGCTTGATGGGGATGGCATTGAATCTATAAATAACCTTGGGCAGTATGGCCATTTTCACGATATTGATTCTTCCTATCCATGAGCATGGTATGTTCTTCCATTTGTTTGTGTCCTCTTTGATTTCACTGAGCAGTGGTTTGTAGTTCTCCTTGAAGAGGTCCTTTACATCCCTTGTAAGCTGGATTCCTAGGTATTTTATTCTCTTTGAAGCAATTGTGAATGGAAGTTCATTCCTGACTTGGCTCTCTGCTTGTCTGTTACCGAATGTTGAACCAGCCTTGCATCCCAGGGATGAAGCCCACTTGATCATGGTGGATAAGCTTTTTGATGTGCTGCTGAATCCGGTTTGCCAGTATTTTATTGAGAATTTTTGCATCGATGTTCATCAGGGATATTGGTCTAAAATTCTCTTTTTTTGTTGTGTCTCTGCCAGGCTTTGGTATCAGGATGATGTTGGCCTCATAAAATGAGTTAGGGAGGATTCCCTCTTTTTCTATTGATTGGAATAGTTTCAGAAGGAATGGTACCAGCTCCTCCTTGTACCTCTGGTAGAATTCAGCTGTGAATCCATCTGGTCCTGGACTTTTTTTCGTGGGTAGGCTATTAATTGTTGCCTCAATTTCAGAGCCTGTTATTGGTCTATTCAGGGATTCAACTTCTTCCTGGTTCAGTCTTGGGAGCGTGTAAGTGTCCAGGAAATTATCCATTTCTTCTAGATTTTCTAGTTGATTTGCGTAGAGGCATTTATAGTATTCTCTGATGGTTGTTTGTATTTCTGTGGGGTCGGTGGTGATATCCCCTTTATCATTTTTTATTGCGTCTATTTGATTCCTCTCTCTTTTCTTCTTTATTAGTCTTGCTAGCGGTCTGTCAATTTTGTTGATCTTTTCAAAAAACCAACTCCTGGATTCATTGATTTTTTGGAGGGTTTTTTGTGACTCTATCTCCTTCAGTTCTGCTCTGATCTTAGTTATTTCTTGCCTTCTGCTAGCTTTTGAATGTGTTTGCTCTTGCCTCTCTAGTTCTTTTAATTGTGATGTTAAAGTGTCAATTTTAGATCTTTCCTGCTTTCTCTTGTGGGCATTTAGTGCTATAAATTTCCCTCTACACACTGCTTTAAATGTGTCCCAGAGATTCTGGTATGTTGTATCTTTGTTCTCATTGGTTTCAAAGAACATCTTTATTTCTGCCTTCATTTCGTTATGTACCCAGTAGTCATTCAGGAGCAGGTTATTCAGTTTCCATGTAGTTGAGCGGTTTTGATTGAGTTTCTTAGTCCTGAGTTCTAGTTTGATTGCACTGTGGTCTGAGAGACAGTTTGTTATAATTTCTGTTCTTGTACATTTGCTGAGGAGTGCTTTACTTCCAATTATGTGGTCAATTTTGGAATAAGTGCGATGTGGTGCTGAGAAGAATGTATATTCTGTTGATTTGGGGTGGAGAGTTCTATAGATGTCTATTAGGTCCGCTTGGTGCAGAGATGAGTTCAATTCCTGGATATCCTTGTTAACTTTCTGTCTCGTTGATCTGTCTAATGTTGACAGTGGAGTGTTGAAATCTCCCATTATTATTGTATGGGAGTCTAAGTCTCTTTGTAGGTCTCTAAGGACTTGCTTTATGAATCTGGGTGCATATATATTTAGGAGAGTTAGCTCTTCCTGTTGAATTGATCCCTTTACCATTATGTAATGGCCTTCTTTGTCTCTTTTGATCTTTGATGGTTTAAAGTCTGTTTTATCAGAGACTAGGATTGCAACCCCTGCTTTTTTTTGTTCTCCATTTGCTTGGTAGATCTTTCTCCATCCCTTTATTTTGAGCCTATGTATGTCTCTGCATGTGAGATGGGTCTCCTGAATACAGCAGACTGATGGGTCTTGACTCTTTATCCAGTTTGCCAGTCTGTGTCTTTTAATTGGAGCATTTAGTCCATTGACATTTAAGGTTAATATTGTATGTGTGAACTTGATCCTGTCATTATGATATTAACTGGTTATTTTGCTCATTAGTTGATGCAGTTTCTTCCTAGCCTCGATGGTCTTTACATTTTGGCATGTTTTTGCAATGGCTGGTACCGGTTGTCCCTTTCCATGTTTAGGGCTTCCTTCAGGGTCTCTTGTAAGGCAGGCCTGGTGGTGACAAAATCTCTAAGCATTTGCTTATCTGTAAAGGATTTTATTTCTCCTTCACTGATGAAACTTAGTTTGGCTGGATATGAAATTCTGGGTTGAAAATTCTTTTCTTTAAGAACGTTGAATATTGGCCCCCACTCTCTTCTGGCTTGTAGAGTTTCTGCCGAGAGATCTGCTGTTAGTCTGATGGGCTTCCCTTTGTGGGTAACCCGACCTTTCTCTCTGGCTGCCCTTAAGATTTTTTCCTTCATTTCAACTTTGGTGAATCTGGCAATTATGTGTCTTGGAGTTGCTCTTCTGGAGGAGTATCTTTGTGGCGTTCTCTGTATTTCCTGAATTTGAATGTTGGCCTGCCCTACTAGGTTGGGGAAGTTCTCCTGGATGATATCCTGAAGAGTGTTTTCCAACTTGGTTCCATTTTCCCCCTCACTTTCAGGCACCCCAATCAGACGTAGATTTGGTCTTTTTACATAATCCCATACTTCTTGCAGGCTTTGTTCATTTCTTTTTCTTCTTTTTTCTTTTGGTTTCTCTTCTTGCTTCATTTCATTCATTTGATCCTCAATCGCTGATACTCTTTCTTCCAGTTGATCGAGTCGGTTACTGAAGCTTGTGCATTTGTCACGTATTTCTCGTGTCATGGTTTTCATCTCTGTCATTTCGTTTATGATCTTCTCTGCATTAATTAGTCTAGCTGTCAATTCTTCCACTTTTTTTTCAAGATTTTTAGTTTCTTTGCGCTGGGTACGTAATTCCTCCTTTAGCTCTGAGAAGTTTGATGGACTGAAGCCTTCTTCTCTCATCTCGTCAAAGTCATTCTCTGACCAGCTTTGATCCGTTGCTGGCGATGGGCTGCGCTCCTTTGCAGGGGGAGATGCGCTCTTATTTTTTGAATTTCCAGCTTTTCTGCCCTGCTTTTTCCCCATCTTTGTGGTTTTATCTGTCTCTGGTCTTTGATGATGGTGACGTACTGATGGGGTTTTGGTATAGGTGTCCTTCCTGTTTGATAGTTTTCCGTCTGACAGTCAGAAGGACTGTCTGTTGGTCTGTTGGAGATTGCTTGAGGTCCACTCCAGACCCTGTTTGCCTGGGTATCAGCAGCAGAGGTTGCCAAGATAGAATATTGCTGAGCAGCGAGTGTACCTGTCTGATTCTTCCTTTGGAAGTTTCCTCTCAGGGATGACTCCACCCTGTGAGGTGTGGGGTGTCAGACTGCCCCTAGTGGGGGATGTCTCCCAGCTAGGCTACTCAGGGGTCAGGGACCCACCTGAGCAGGCAGTCTGTCCGTTCTCGGATCTCAACCTCCGCGTTGGGAGATCCACGGCTCTCCCCAAAGCTGTCAGACAGAGTCGTTCGCCTCTGCACCGCCCCCGCTGCTTTCCCTATTGGACCTCAGCTGTGGGCTGTCCCCAGAGGTGGAGACTACAGAGACAGGCAGGTTTCCTTGAGCTGCTGTGAGCTCCACCCAGTTCGAGCTTCCCAGCAGCTTTGTTTACCTACTTAAGCCTCAGCAATGGCGGGCGCCCCTCCCCCAGCCTCGCTGCTGCCTTGCGGATAGATCGCCGCAGACGGCTGTGTTAGCAGTGAGGGAGGCTCCGTGGGCGTGGGACCCTCCCGGCCAGGTGTGGGATATATTCTCCTGGTGTGCCTGTTTCCTTAAAGCGCAGTATTGGGGTGGGAGTTACGCGATTTTCCAGGTGTTATGTGTCTCAGTTCCCCTGGCTAGGAAAACGGATTTCCTTCCCCCTTGCGCTTCCAGGTGAGGCGATGCCTCGCCCTGCTTCAGCTCACGCTGGTCAGGCTGCAGCAGCTGACCAGCACGATTGTCCGGCACTCCCTAGAGAGATGACCCCAGTACCTCAGTTGAAAATGCAGAAATCACCAGTCTTCTGTGTTACTCGCGCTGGGAGTTGGAGACTGGAGCTGTTCCTATTCGGCCATCTTGCTCCGCCAGGGTCAAAAGCTTTTAAAGTATTTATATTCTTTGACCCAGAAATTCTACCTCTGGGAATTTAGCCGAGTAAATGAGACAAGTACCCAACCATATATGTATAAAGGTATACCTTGAGTCATTTTTTAAAATGTAACCTGAAAGTCTAACAATTAGCTAAATAAATAAGAACTAACCATAAATAAAATGCAGTTGCCCCTGTGGATACCTCCACCGAGGATTGGTTCCAGGACTCCTCGAAGATACCAAAATCCATGGATATTCAAGTCCCTTATATAAAATAGTGTAGTATTTGCATATAACCTATGCACATCCTCCTGTATACTTTAAATCATCTCTAGATTACTCATAATACCTGATGCAATGTAAGTGCTATGTAAATATGTACAAAATGGTATGTCAAAAGTGCTACTGTATTTTTATGTGGTTTTTTTTATTGTTATATTGTTATTTGGAGTGTTTTTTCTAAATACATTCTATCTGAGGATGGTTGAATCTGCAGATGTGGAATCCATTGATATGGAAGGCTAATTGTATTACAAAGCTATTTAAAACACTGATATACACTGGGCACGGTGGCTCATGCCTGTAATCCCAACACTGGGATGTCAAGGCAGGCCTTGAGGTCAGGAGTTCAAGACCAGCCTAGTCAACATTGTGAAACCCCATCTCTACTAAAAAAAAAATAACAAAAAAACAAAAATTAGCCAGGCGTGGTGGCAGGTGCCTGTAATCCCAGCTACTTGGGAGGATGAGGCAGGAGAATTGCTTGAACCTGGGAGGTGGAAGTTGCAATGAGCTGAGACCACACCATTGTACTCCAGCCTGGGCAACAAGAACAAAACTCCATCTCAAAAAATAAATAAATAAATAAAATACTGACATAGATTTACATTTTGAATATGAAAAAATATGCAGTCTGTACTGTTGGGTGCAGAAAGCAAGTTATTGAATAGTAGGTAAGTGTAATATCATTTTTGTAGAACATGAGATATGTGTACGAAATATACAAAATAATATTTTTATATACATAGTTTTGGAGTCTGGTAAGCTTCAAATGAATATACCAAAATATCAACAGTGCTTATCTGTTGATCAATGCTTATCAAAATATCAACAGTAAGTAAAAGATTATCACTGATTTTCTTCTTTATTATTTTCTGACTTTTCTACAA
The DNA here is from genome assembly GCF_009764315.1 of Trachypithecus francoisi. Taxonomy (NCBI): domain Eukaryota; kingdom Metazoa; phylum Chordata; class Mammalia; order Primates; family Cercopithecidae; genus Trachypithecus; species Trachypithecus francoisi. The sequence goes on from NW_022681455.1 coordinate 76,454,984, forward strand.
TAAACTTGAAGTACTCATATAATACACAAATACAGTTATATTTATAATTTTAAGAAATTGAATTGTTTAACCCTTGAGGGTAACTAGATATTCTACAACCATGTAAAGAGCTAAAATGGGCTTGGGTGCAGTGGCTCATGCCTGTAATCCCAGCACTGTGGGAGGCCAAGGTGAGCAGATCACTTGAGGCTAGGCGTTCGAGACAAGCCTGGCCAAACAAACCCCATCTCTACTAAAATACAATTATTAGCCAGGCGTGGTGGCTTGTGCCTATAGTCCCAGCTACTCATGTGGCTGAGACACAAGAATCACTTGAACCCGGGAGGCAGTTTGCAGTGAACCAGAGATCGCACTGCTGCACTCCAGCCTGGGCGACAGAGCAAGACTCTGTCTTAAAAGAAAAGAAAAAGAAAAAAAAAGCTAAAACAGGCCCAAAGCGACCTTTTCCTTTTTATTTATTTATCTGAGATGGAGTCTCGCTCTGTCACCAGGCTGGAGTGTAGTGACACAATCTCGGCTCACTACAACCTCCGCCTCCCAGGTTCAAGCAATTCTCCTGCCTCAGCCTCCCAAGTAGCTGGAACTACAGGTCCTTGCCACCACGCCCGGCTAATTGTTTATATGTTGAGTAAAGATGGGGTTTCACCTTGTTGGCCAGGCTGGTCTCGATCTCTTGACCTTGTAATCTGCTCCCAAAGTGCTGGGATTACAGGCATGAGCCACTGTGCCCAGCCTACTTTTATTTTGTTTTTGAGACAAAGTCTCAGCTCTGATGCCCAGGCTACAGTGCACTGGCGCAATCTTGGCTCACTGAAACCTCCACCTTCTGGGTTCAAGCAATTCTCCTGCCTCAGCCTCCCGAGTAGCTGGAACTACAGGCGCCTGCCACCACGCCCGGATAATTTTTGTGTTTTGAGTAGAGACGGAGTTTTGCCATGTTGGCCAGCCGGGTCTCGAACTCCTGACCTCCCGTGATCCGCCCGCCTCGGCCTCCCAAATTGTTGGGATTACAAGAGTAAGCCACTGCACCCAGCCAACAAAGAACCTTTTTAAAGATGGAAAACTACTTCCAGTCCTCTTTTTACTCCTTTCTGTTATATTTTCAGACAAATTTGCAACAGATTCTGAGAAAACCTGCTATGAGCAGCAGCTGGGGCTCTCCATGTGAAGGAATAAAAGGGCTAATTCTTGGAAACCGCCTTGGTCAGAGGCATTGGGACATCCACAGAACTTTATTCACTGAGCATCTGCTAGATGCCAAGACACATCTCATCCCATTCTCTGCCACAGTCCTAAGAGGGAGGAACTGGAAATTTCCTCCTTTCTCAGATAAGGAGATCACAATATCACTGAGCTGATGCAGTAAAATTTCAAGATGATATATGTGAAAACTCCTTGAGGAGGGCTCTATGTGCAGAAATGCTGAACTGGTTTTGGTATTTTTCTTTTTTCCTCTGTTTAACATTTCCTCCCTGAGGTGGGCTTCACCTGTATTGCTTTCTCCTTCAGGGTCATCAGCTGAGGCCGGCTGAAACCCTGGACAGCTCCCAGCAGTTCCACAGTCCTGATGAATGTGTCTTCCTCCATGCACCGCAGGTCCTCCAGGGCCCAGCAGGCGTTGGCTTCCGCCAACTTGAAGATGTCATTGGAAGAGGGGGCCGCGACTCCATGGCAACCTAAAGAAAGGGGAGATGCAGGGAAGGAAAAGAGGAAAGAGAATTTCAGGAAATGTTAGTCTGTGTATTGAAATGAGTAACATCCTTCGCCAGTCAGATTTATGCATGGAAGGGACTACAGAGTAAAAGTGGAGAGCAGGAGCCCAGGGACTAGACTGAATCCCACTTTTGCCATTTCTTGCTAATTATTGGGTAACAAAGTCATGGAAATGTCAGCTTTTTGCACATCCACATGCACAAAGTAGGAGCAGTGCAACATTACAATTAAACTACAAATTCCTTGAGGGCAGTAAGACTGGTGGTGAACAGTCCCGACTTTCTATTCAAATCCAAGACTATTTAACCTCTCTGTATTTCAGTTTTCTTGTCTATAAAATGGAAATAAAATCACCTCATAGGATGGTTGTGAAAACTAAATGTGTTATATATAAAGCACTTAGAACAGTGCCATGCATACAGTAAGCACTCAGTACACAATTCCTGTTGCCTACCTCCCCCGCCATGCCTTTGAGTTTGCAACCCAGCATAAAGGTTCCAAAATTATGAAGGAGCCTTCCTATAAAAATGGGAAGATGGGCTGCACGGTGGCTCATGTCTTCAATCCCAGCACTTTGGGAGGCCAAGGCAGAAGGATCACTTGAGCCAAGGAGTTCAAGACCAGCCTGGGCAACATGGCAAGACCTCACCTCTAAAAAAAAACTGCAAAATATTAGCTGGGTATGATGGCACATGCCTGTAGTCCCAGCTACCCAGGAGGCTGAGGTGGGAGGATCACCTGAGCCTGGGAGGTCAAGGCTGCAGTGAGCCGTGATCATACCACTACTCTCCAGCCTGGGTAACAGTGAGACCCTGTGTCAAAATAAAATAAAAAATAAAAACTAGGAAGATGAGTTGCTGTCCATGAAAATCATAGTGGGGGTTGTGGATTTCCCATCCCAAGAGAAAAGAAAAATGAGCCCTTTGCACTTCCCTTGGCAAAAGGAAAAACAGCCATTTCGGTCTTTGAATAACGTGGACCTTACCTACTCAAACCAGTTACCAACCACCATGCAAATGAGATATTGTCTTTGCTGGCTCCAATGTGCCCAACCTGGGAGAAAACTCTAGGATCCTTAAGAACAACCATGGATTTCTTGTCTTAGCAGCAGACCACCACTGATGCTGACAGATGCACCAACCTCACCCAAGGCCAGGGCATTTCCCAAGCCCCATGGCCTCTCTCTTCTCATTGCACCTTCAATGGAAATTCACTGCATTCCAATCAAGAGGCAAAAGTAGACGAGAACAAAGATGCCAGTTGTGGTCCTCAAACATCTTTATCATAAGCCACTTGGAAGGGACTAAAGATCCATCCCTCCCTAGGCCAACCCCCACCCCACTCTCTAGTGAAAACAACATCAGTGGTAGCACAGAACTAGAGAGGGCAGAATGGTTGACTAGTACATCAGGGACTTGGTCTTATCACCGTGTCTGTCCAGGGATTAGAATAGAGCCTGGTACATAGTAAGTGTTCAGCAAGTATCTGTGGGTGAATGAACACACACACACACACAAACTAATATAAAACCAAGCAGTAATTCTGCTAATTCATTAATCACTAAAGCATAGCAGCAATTAATACCCAGAACCAACTAAAGAACACTCAAACTATGCATGATACCAGAGCTTCCTTCCCCTGAGCGTGGAAGGCCTTACTTTTGTGTATCACATGCACATAGTAAGAGCTCTGCAATATGATGACATGGACTGCTAGACCTTGAGGGCAGTGGGAGCCAGTGGTGCTCACCATCAGCATTGGGTACAAATGCAAACACTGCCATTTACTAACTCTGTGACTTTGGACAAGTCCCTTAGTCTCCTAAGCCCCAGTTTCCTTCATTTAAAAAACAAGAGAACACCCACGCCTGGAAATCCGCAGCCCTAAATGGGAATAGGCATTCCTGTTTTCACATCCAAGTGTTACCTTTTGGCCTGCCATACCCCACTATCCTGTACCTATATAAACCCCAAACCCCAGGCTCCATGAGCATATAAGCAGATGAGCAGATGAATAAAGAGAAGAGGAGCAGAAGAGCAGCATGGCAAAGAAGGAGAGAAAAGAAGAAGCGTCTGAATACCAAGAAGAGTTTGGCTGGGGACAGTCGGAGAGGAGATTGGCCATAGGACAGCCAAACTCCAGGGGAAGATCATCTTCCCACTCCATCCCCTTTCTAGCTCCCCATCCATCCCACTGAGAGCCACCTCCATTACCCAATAAAATCCCCACATTCACCAAGAAAAACAAAATGGGAGAACAATATAATGCATGGAGGGATAATCACCCAAGGTACACATAAATCCAATTGTGACACTTCTTTGCTCGATGTCACATGATGCCTCCACCCAGAGTAAAAGCCAAAGTCATTAGGGTTTCCTTTATCAGTCCCTACATGGCTGGCCTTGTCTCTCACTCCCCTCCAAACACACTGGCTCCTACCTCCCACTCACAGGAGTGATCCTGTCGCACTCTCTGCCTGGAAGACTCTAACTGAAAATATTCACATGGCCCACTCTCCCTTGGGTCCTCATTCAAATGTCACCTTCTCAATGAGACGTTCCTTCATGGTTCTCTTTTCACATGACAGTTCCCCTCCCAACACTCATGGCCCATTCCCTTGCTTTATTTTCATTCTTGGCACTTTTCATATGATATATCATATATTTCACTTATGTATGGACTTTATTGTCTTGCTACCCTCCATTTGAAAGTAAGCTCTTTGTTCACATAATTAGTGATTAACTAATATTTGTTGGGTGGATGAAAGCAAGCACTGACTGTCAACTACTACCATTGGATCTGATTAACTTTGTCTCCTCATGCCTGGTCCCAGTCTGCACTTAGTAGGTGCATGGTAATGATAATAAAATATCTAACACTTGGACAGGCATGGTGGCTCACATCTATAATCCCAGCACTATGGGAGACCAAGGCAGGATGATCACTTGAGTCTCAGAGTTCAACATCAGCCTGGGAAACATAGCAAGATCCTATCTCTACAAAAAATAAAACATTATCCAGATGTGGTGGTGCATGCCTGTAGTCCCAGCTAACTTGTGAAGCTGAGGTGGGAGGATCTCTTGAGTCCAGGAGGTCGAGGCTGTAGTGAGCCATGATTGCACCACTGCATTCCAGCCTGGGTGACAAAGCAAGGCCCTGCCTCTATAAAATCAAATTTTAGGTGGGAGCACAGTGGCTCACACCTGTAATCCCAGCACTTTGGGAGGCCAAGGCGGGTGGATAACCTGAGGCCAGAGTTCAAGACCAGCCTCGTCAACATGGTGAAACCCCACCTTTACTAATAATACAAAACTTAGCCAGGCGTAGTGGCACATGCCTATAATCCCAGCTAGTCAGGAGGCTGAGGCAGGATAGTTGCTGGAATCTGAGAGGTGGAGGTTGCAGTGGGCTGAGATCATGCCACTGTACTCCAGCCTGGGTGACACAGTGAGACTCCACCTCAAAAATTTTTTTACAAATCAAATTTTAAAAATATCTAACACTTATTAAGGATCTGCTACGTGCCAGACATTCTTGTAAACATGTTTCTGGGCTTAAACCCATTAATTCTCACAATAACCCAGTGAGGTAGAGACTTGCATTATCCCCATTTGATAGAGGATGAAAACTGAGGCACACAGAGATTAAAGAGCTTACCCAAAACCACACAGCCAGTAAGTGGCAGACTCAGGAGAGAAATCTAGCCAGCTCAGCCCTGTCACTGCAATGTTAAACCACTAATCCATGTTGGTCCTTTAAGTCAATCCTACTGAAATGTTTGTTACACGTATTCACTCATTAAACCTACTAGCCTGGGTATGGAGTATGGGACATGATTCCAGGTTACTTTACAAAACTGTAACTCTTTCTTGTTTTGTTTTGTTTTGAGACAGAGTCTTGCTGTCACCCAGGCTGGAGTGCAGCGATACCATCTCAGCTCACTGCAAATTTCACCTCCTTGGTTCAAGCAATCCTTGTGCCTCAGCCTCCAGAGTACCTGGGACTACAGGCGCACACCATTACGCCTGGCTAATTTTTGTGTTTTCAGTAGAGACAGGGTTTCGCCATGTTGGCCAGGCTGGTCTCGAGCTCCTGACCTCAAGTGATCTGCCTGCCTGCACCTCACAAAGTGCTAGGATTACAGGCTTGAGCAACCACGCCTGACCCAAAAATGTAATTCTTTGCCTGTAGATTTTGTCATTCTATTGCTTCGCAGACATTTCATCCAGTTCCCTGCATAAGGAGGCCTCTTGATGTCAGAGACCCTGCCCAAAACACTACCACCCCAGCAGTGGCTCAGATACCCTGGAAACACTCACCAGGCATAGGGTCAGAGCTGGGGATCTTGTCACTGCTGTTCCGAACAGAGTCAAAGACAGCGCAGAGGAATTCTTTAGGGGGCAAGGTCCTGGCCATCTTGGAAGCTGCTTGTAGAAGGATCTCAGGAAACTGTGTGAGAGAAGATGAAAGAAGATGAATAATAATTAAAGCCCCTTAAATACAGATGGAAATCAGAATTGAAACTGTCACATTACTTACTGCCTTCATTCTTTGTTATAGCAACTTCTCATATAAATCTAATCCCTAGTCCCACTAATGTGGTCTCTATAAAGAATCCTATAAAATGATACTCAACCTCAATAAAAATCCAACAAAGGCTAAAAAACATAAATACATCACTTTTCACCAGATAGTCAAAAATAAAATAAAGTGCTAATACTTAATGTTGGGCACATTCATTTTTCTGTGGGACTGTCAAATTGTGCACTATTAGCAGAGCAATCTGATAATATCGACAAAAAATGTAGGCTAGGCCAGGTGCAGTGGCTCACACCTGTAATCCCAGCATTTTGGGAGGTCGAGGTGGGCAAATCACTTGAGGTCAGGAGCTCAAGACTGGCCTGGCCAACATGGTGAAACCCCATCTCTATTAAAAATACAAAAATTAGCCAGGCGTGGTGGCATGCACCTGTCATCCCAGCTACTTAGGAGGCTGAGGCAGAAGGATCACTTGGGCCCAGGAGGCGGAGGTTGCAGTGAGTCGAGAGCATGCCACTGCACTCCAGCCTGGCGATGGGAGTAAAATCCTGTCTCAAAAAAAAAAAAAAAAAAATGTGTGTGTACCTACCCCTTTTCTGGTTTGGTGCTATTTCAAAGTTTTTACTAAACTTTATGTTTGATATACTTTGGAGGTGTACCCCACCCAAATCTCATATTGAAATGTAATCCCCAGTATTGGAGGTGGGGCCCAGTGAGAGGTGACTGGATCATGGGGGCAGATTTTTCATGAATAGTTAAATACAATCCCCTTGGTACTGTCCTCACAATAATGAGAGCGTTCTCTCGAGATCTTGTTGTTTAAATGGATGTAGCACCTCCCCCATCACTGTCTTGCTCCTGCGGGGGCCAAGTAAGACTTGCCTGCTCCCCCTTCGCCTTTCGCCATGATTGTAAGTTTCCTGAGGCCTTCCCAAAAGCTGGGCAGATGCCAGCATCATGCTTCCTGTACAGTCTGCAGAGCCATGAGCCAGTCAATCCTCTTTTCTTGGTTTTTTTGTTTTTTTTTTTTTTAGACAGAGTCTCGCTGTGTCACTCAAGCTGGAGTACAGTGGTGGGATCTCCACTCACTGCAATCTCCACCTCCCAGGCTCAAGTAATTCTCGTGCCTCAGCCTCCTGAGTAGCTGGAATTACAGGCATGCAGCACCAAGCCAGGCTAATTTTTTTTTATTTTTAGTATAGACAGGGTTTCACTATCTTGGCCTGACTGGTCTCAAACTCCTGGCCTCAAGTGATTCACCCACCTCGGCCTCACAAAGTGCTGGGATTACAGATGTGAGCCACTGTGCCTGGCAGTGTTTGTTTGGTTTTTGTTTTTTGAGATGGAGTCTCGCTCTGTCACCCAGGCTGGAGTGCAGGGTGCCATCTTGGGTAACTGCAAGCTCCGCCTCCAGGGTTCACGCCATTTTCCTGCCTCAGCCTCCCGAGTAACTGGGACTACAGGCACCCGCCACCACGCCCAGCTAATTTTTTGTATTTTTTAGTAGAGACGGGGTTTCACCGTGTTAGCCAGGATGGTCTCGATCTCCTGACCTCGTTCTGCCCACCTCAGCCTCCCAAAGTGCTGGGATTACAGGCATGAGCCACTGCGCCTGGCCCTTTTTATTTTATTTTTTTAATGTAACTTTTATTTTAAGTTCAGGGATACATGGCAGGTTTGTTATATAGGTAAGCTTGTGTCATGGAGGCTTGTTGTACAAATTATTTAATTACCCAGGTATTAAGCCTAGTACCCATTAGTTATTTTTGCTGATCTTCTCCCTCCTCCCACCCTTCACTCTCCAATAGGCCCCAGTATCTGCTGTTCCATTCTATGTGACAACATGTTCTCATCATTTAGCTCCCACTTATAAGTGAGAACATGTGGTATTTGGTTTTCTGTTCCTGCATTAGTTTGCTAAGGATGATGGCCTCCAGCTCCATCCATGTCCCTGCAAAGAACACGATCTCATTCTTTTTTACAGCCACATAGTATTCCATGTAAACCTCTTTTCTTTATAAATTACCCAGTCTCAGGTATTTCTTTATAGCAATGCAAGAATTGCCTAACACAGGTCAGGTGCAGTGGCTCACACCTGTAATCCTAGCACTTTGGGAGGCCCAAGCGGACAGATCACCTGAGGTCAAGGGTTCGAGACCAGCCTGGCTAACATGGTGAAACCCCGTTTCTACAAAAAATATAAAAATTCATGGGGCATGGTGGTGTATGCCTGTAATCCCAGCTACTCAGGAGGCTGAGGCAGGAGAATCACTTGAACCCAGGAGGCAGAGATTGCAGTGAGCTGAGATCGTGCCACTGCACTCCAGCCTGGGCAACAGAGCTAGACTCTGTCTCAAAAAAGAAAAAAAGAATTGCCTAACAACATTTATCATGGAAAAGAGGTGAAGAAGGGTTGTCTCAACATCCTGAATGGAGACTAGCAATGAGGGGACTTAGGGGATAATGGGTTGCCTTGGAGAAAGTGTCATTTCTCATCTAGAACGAATACACTTTGTCAAGACTTGGGATATTATTAGGAGGCCTGTCTGTGGGCCCAGAGAATTCATCAAGCCCTATAAACAGCTATGCCTCTCTGGGTCCCAGCTCACCCAGAAAGAAAGCCTCTCAGCCTAGTAGCTCCCCTTTCTAGACTCATCTTCAGAATTAGAGTCACAGTCTAGGCCAGCAGTTCTCAACCCTGACTGTACGTAAGAATCACCTGGGACACCCTGCAGATTCTGATTAGTTGGTCTGGGCTGGATACCATGGACTGGTCCATCTTGGAATCTCCCCAGGTGATTCTAATGTGCAGCTAAGGCGGAAAGCAACTGCTCTAAGACAGTTAACTTTTAGAAAACAATGTGCATAGCGGAGTGAATGTTATTTTCCATTTTGTATTTTTTAAAGAAGAGTGTATATATGCTCTTGTGTTTTTAGTAGAGACAGGGTTTCGCCATGTTGGCTTGTTATATATATAATTTTACACCTATATAAAACATGTTATATAGGTAGTCAGGATTTTTCTGAAAGGATGCAGAAGAGATTGGGGACAGCAACTGCCTCTGAAGAGGGAAGCTAGGGAACTACAAGTCTGGAGTGGGAGGCAGACTTGCTTCTCATCCTATTACCTTTAGTGCAATTGGGATTTGTTAACCAGGAGCATGTATTACTTGTTTTATTAAACATTTCCAGTATTTAAAAAAAGAGTATACAGAATAATACAACAAAACACCCATGTCCTCACAACCCAGCTTAAGAAATAAAACATCACAATATAAATAATAAGTCCCTCCTTCACTCTTTGCCTTCCTCCTTCCCCAGAAGTAACTGTCACTCTGAATTTGGCATTCACTTTTACACTTCTCTTACATATAAACTTGGTTTACATATGCTTTAAATTAATTCAGCTAGTATTTATTTATTTACTTCATATCCTACTATAGATATACTTTTGCAACCTGGGTTTTTTTTTAATTCTACACTGTATTTTTGATATTTCACAGTGTTGATACAAGACTTTTTCAACTTCAGAAGTTGATTTTTTTAAGATTAGATAGACATATGTATGTTCTCACTGATATGTAGGAGCTAAACTATGAGGACCCAAAGGCATAAGAATGATGCAATGGACTTTGGGGACTTGGATGGAAGATTGTGGGGGACAAGGGATAAAAGACTACAAATATGGTGCAGTGTATACTGCTCAGGTGATAGGTGCACCAAAATCTTACAAATCACCACTAAATAACTTACTCCTGTAACCAAGTACCACCTGTACCCCAATAACTTATGGAAAATAACAAACATCTAAACATAGAAAAAACAAGGAAGAAAAAATAGATGGATATATAACATTTGTGCATCGGGGCCAGACAAGGTGGCTCACGCCTATAATCCCAGCACTTGGGAGGTCAAGGCAGGCAGATCACTTGAGATCAGGAGTTCAAGACCAGCCTGGCCAATATGGTGAAACCCCATAGCTACTAAAAATATATAAATTAGCTGGGCATAGTGGCAGGCGCCTGTAATCCCAGCTACTCGGGAGGCTGAGGCAGGAGAATCACTTGAACCTGGGAGGCAGAGGTTGCAGTGAGCCGAGATTGCATCACTACCCTCCAGCCTGTGCAACAGAGGGAGACTCCATTTCAAAATAAAATAAAATAATAAAATAAAAATAAACATTTGTGCATCAACTGCTTATAACCATATATTTGGACATCCAGAATATGATTTTACTGTGACTAAACTTCAGAATGTGTGCTACACATGTGTGATCCCAGGTGATGTTCTGTATGTTCAGGCCCTGCTGAGTATGTGTGACTATGTGCACCTTGCGCCTGCAAGTGCAGGTATGAGAGTGTGTGGATGTGCTTTGTGGGGAATCTGATTGTCGTTCAGCAAACGTTCACTCCTTTCCTACCCTCCACCTCCATGGAAGGAAACTCCTTCCTGCCCCATTAAAGTTGGTCTTGGTCATGTAACTCACTTTGGCCTTTGGAGTGTGGCAGAAGCGACAGCGTGTCAATTTCCAGCCTAGGACTTAAGGAGAATTGTACTTATCCCTTCTCTTTTTGGTAGTTTCATACCTTCATGGTGAGAACAAGTTCTAGAGGCTGGGCTCCAAATGCAGCCTTATAGAGCAGGGCTGCTCCAGTGACCCACAGATCAAGCAGCAAGAAACATATGCAAATTGTTCTATGCCCTTGAGATTGTGTGGCTTTGTTATGCAGCAAAAATGACTAATTAATGCTTATTTTACATGTCCCTTGACCTAGACTGTCTAACTTCTGGAGCCTTACTCCAAGAAAAGTGTCATGCCCAAATGTAATAATCAACAAAGACTTGTTATTGGATTAAATGTGTCTGCATATGTGATTGCATACACTGGACATATATGTGCAGGTGCCTAGGGCACCAGCCAGTGTGAGAGCCAGAACAGATGTGGGTGTGAGATGCACACTAATAGCAGACTGGTAGCTACATGATGCCCGTCTGCACACATCTGCCTGGGGGGCCACACAAAAGGGCCTGAGTTCATTTAGCTGTGGCCTCACTCCCTTTTCCAGAACCTTGCACATCCTGGAATGGAGCTGGAAACATCTTAGCCCTTTGAGGCAGGGAGGAAGCTTCCAGAAGCTTAGACAGCAGTATAACTGACTACATTTTCTCTCCCCTTCAAACGCCTTCAGCCTTCTTAAGATGGAGCACAACATTACCTTTGTGGCTATAGAGCTTAATTCATCTCCTGAGAAAAGTACTAGAAAGGGTCCCAAGTCCTTCGTGGTCTCGGCTGTCCAGTGCTGAGGGAGTCTAAAAAGAGATAATAACCAGTAAAGTGAAAAAAGCATGCTGTGGTGGACATCTGTTGCCTTTTCCCCCAACACTCTTGTCTTTCAGGAACAGATTGTCTTACACTCAGAGAAACTGTCAATCACATGGTCCCACTTCTTTGACCAAGAAAATTGGCATGTGATACAGGCTGACCAATCAGAGTCATCCCTGGGAATTTTGATGGAACTATCAGAGAAGCTCTCCTTTCTCTGGCATCTCTGGCTGTAAAGAGGATATTGGAGGACATTCATATTACCAAGTGGAAAAATTAAAGACCACACCAAGGAACACAGAGTTGAGGGATGAGAGGAACGTATTCCTGATGATGTCATTTGAGACACTGGATTCAGCCACGCCTGAAGACCACCAGTGGAGTTTCCCATTACGTTCCATTCCTGAATTCAATACATTCTCATTCTCTTTTTAGATTAAATTTTTAAATTAAATTATTGAATTTCTGCTATTTACATCACAGTGTTTCCTTCCTCCTCCTCCCCGATAGAAGAGTAATTATATATTTCTTCCTTTTAATTTACCATAATAGTCTTCTCTTAGAATAAGAAAAAAACTTTCTCTTGAACTTGGCAGGATAAAATAAAAGCACTGACCCAGAATCCACTGTTATTCTTATGTAGATCATAAATGCCTACAGTGAAGAGCATGACACTATCTTTGGTGACATCTCTAAAGGAGGTCTGCCCAATTAGCAGTGACAGCTGGTGGGAATGCAAAATCACACAGCCACTTTGGAAGAACTTTGGTGGTTTCTTACACAAGCAAACATGTTTTTGCCATATAACCCAGCAAACACACTCTTTGGTATTTACGCAAAGGAGTTGAAAACTTATGTCTACATGAAAACCTGTATATGGATGTTTATAGCAGCTTTATCCATAATTGCCAAAATTTGGAAGCAACCAAATGTCCTTCCGTAGGTGAAGGGCTAAATAAACTGTGGTTCATGAAGACAATGAAATATTATTCAGCACTAAAAAGGAATGAGCTATCAAGCCAAAAAAAGACCTGGAGAAAACTTAAGTACATATTACTAAGTGAAAGAAGTCTATCTGAAAAGGCTATCTGCTGTATGATTCCAAATATATGATATTCTAGAAAAGGCAAAAGTATGAGTGGTTGCCAGGAATTAGGAGTGAGGGAGGAATGAACAGGCAAAGCCCGGAAGGATTTTTAGGGCAGCGAAAATACTCCAAATGATACTATAATGGTGAATACATGTTATTACATACTTGTCTGAACCTATAGAATGTAAAGCACCAAGAGTGAACCCTAATATAAAATACAGACTTCGGGTGACAATGAGAATCCAATGACAATAATGTCAACATAGGTTCATCAGTTCTAATAAACGTACGACTTTGGTGGGGGATATTGATCACCGGGAGCTTATGCGTGTATGGAGTCAGAGGGATATGGGAAATCTCTATCCTCTCCATTTTTCTGAGAACCTAAAACTAGTCTTAAAAATAGACTGTAGGATCAGGCATGGTGGCTCATACCTATAATCCCAACACTGTGGGAGGCTTAGGTGGGTGAATCCCTTGAGCCCAGGAGTTCGAGACTCACCTAGGCAACATGATGAAATTCCGTCTCTTAAAAAAAATACAAAAATTAGCTGGGTACAGTGATGTGCACCTGTGGTCCCAGCTACTTGGAAGGCTGAGGTGAGAGGATCACCTGAGCCAGGGAGGTTGAGGCTGCAGTAAGCCATTACTGTGCCACAGCACTCCAGCCTGGGTGACAGAGCAAGACCCCATCTCAAAAATATATATATATATAGTCTTTAAACTGATAATAATACCACTGCTTTGCATCTGTAAAGGGCCGTGTTTTCCAAATTTCCCCTTCATATGCCAAGCTGTGTAAGTAACAACTCTTTGAGATTTGTAGGGAAGCTACTACTGATTCCATTTTATAGCAAATCTGAAGCCAAGGCCGGGCGCGGTGGCTCATGCCTGTAATCCCAGAACTTTGGGAGGCTGAGGCGGGTGGATCACGAGGTCAGAAGATCGAGACCATCCTGGCCAACATGGTGAAACCCTGTCTCTCCTAAAAATACAAAAATTAGCTGGGCGTGGTGGCACATGCCTGTAATCCCAGCTACTTGGGAGGCTGAGGCAGGAGAATCGCTTGAACCAGGGAGTCAGAGGTTGCAGTGAGCCAAGGTTGCACCACTGCACTCCAGCCTGGCCACAGAGTGAGACTCCATCTCAAAAAAACAAAAAAAAAAAAAATCTGAAGCCAAAAGAAGAAAGGTCACATTTCCAAAATAAGCCTAAGAATTTTATCTCATCTTAAGCCAGAAACTCTGCTTGCCGGGCAGGAGAACCAAGGTTGAGTGTCCCTCTATAGAGCATACCACAGCCCCAAAAGCCAAGCCCAGCCACTCCTCACCCGTACTGTCCCAGGAGCTTGAGCCTCACTGCAGCCTTTTGCTCGTGGTTGAGGTCTGGGCAGTCTCTGAGGCCATGTAGAGCAGTCGCCCAGGCCCTGGGGGAGATCCCCCTGTCGATGATGGCTGCCGGCAAGTGACACAGCAGGTTCCCCATGATGTCCACAGTGTACTCATCGGCAATGGAGTTGTCCTGAACCCAAAAAGTGGAGCCAATGGGCAGTTCCAGCAGAGCATAAGATCATGAACCATTAGAAATCCATCCTGTGAGGTGGGCACTGTGGCTGACGCCTATAATCCCAGCACTCTGGGAGGCTGAGGCAGGCGGATCATTTGAGGCCAGGGGTTCGAAATCAGGCTGGCCAACATGGTGAAACCCCATCTATACTAAAAATACAAAAATTGGCCTGGCATCGTGGCGCATGGCTGTAGTCCCAGCTAGTCAGGAGGCTGAGGCACAAGAATCACTTGAACCCGGGAGATGGAGGTTGCAGTGAGCCGAGATGATCATGCCATTGCACTCCAGCCTGGGTGACAGAGGAAAACTCTGTCTCAAAAAAGAAAAAAAGAAAAAAAAAAAAAAAGGTTCCAATCCCAAACTTCTTAAAGATTCCAGGATCTGAATTGTCTACCTGACATGGATTCCTAGAGATGGAAGGGGACCTGATCTTCCCCAGGGATGCAGGCCTCAGAAATCTGGAAAACCCTGGCTTGGCACACCAGGAGCACTCAGTAATTGAGCACTACTGTCATTGTTACTGCTCTGAGAATATTCCAGAGTTCAACGACCATTATACTATTAGCACCACAACAATGAAAACACACTTCAATGTCTGTGTGCCACTTGAAAGCCTTCAAAGCTCTTTTGCACTTTTGCAAAATGACAAAAATTGTTGACATTTATTGTGTGTTTCCTATGTGCACTGTCCTGAGTATCTACGGATCTCAATCTAGTCATCTTCAAAGTAACTGTAAGAAGTAAGTACTACTATTATCCATTTTTTAAAGAAAAAGAAACTGTCAGCTAGTGGCAAGACTAGGATTCACACCCAGACAGTCTGGCCTTTGAGCCTTTACATTAAATAACACATTGCCCATGTCATGCTCTCAATACCCTATGAGGAAGCTGGGTATGGTGGCTCACATCTATAATCCCAACACTTTGGGAGGCCAAGGTGGAGTGGATCACCTGATGTTAGGAGTTTGAGACAATCCTGGCCAACATGGTGAAACCCTGTCTCTACTGAAAATACAAAAAATAGCCGGGTATAGTGGTACACACATGTATTCCCAGCTACTTGGGAGGCTGAGGCAGGAGAATCGCTCAAACCTGGGAGGCAGAGGTTGCAGTGAGCTGAGATTGCGCCACTGCACTCCAGCCTGGGTGGCAGAGTGAGACTCTGCCCCCCCCCAAAAAAAATACTCTATGGGGGATGTGCTATTACCCCCACCTTACAGATGAGAAGACTGAGGCTCAGGGAGGAAAGGTGATTCACCCAAAGCCATATAACCAATCACTGGCACCCAGTCTCAGGGTACTGTACTCTTTCCATTCCTCCAGAGTAGCTTCCCCTCCTTTGGACCCTGGAGCAGAAGTCTCCAGAACCAATGGCCAAGATTGTTCCAACCAGCAGCTTTAGAGTAAGCTTCAAGACCCACAAGTCAGACTTCTGGCCATCAGAGCAGGCTCAAGATCCCAGCCAGATCCCTCACAGGGCTCCCCAAGATGGCCACAGACACCCAGAGGGAGGGGACACCCAGGAAGAGTTTTCTTACCAGGCACTGCTGCACTTTCCTGAGGACTGAAGTCTTTTTGTAGGAATCTAAAACCAAGGAATCCAACCAGCTCTTCCCCAGGCTGATCAGAAAGGGCACACACTGGGAGGCTGGGACAGAAGCCAGGTAGCGGGCCCTGGAGAGGGATGTGGAGAACAAGAGGAGGAACACGTGACTGCTCCTGTTGACCCCTAAAATCAGGGTCCACATGCCCAAGAGCTCATCCCAAAGATGTTCTTTAAATGTTTGTTCTCGTGATGCTTTGGCTCCCTGCAGCAGGTAGCAAGTCTCCCATCCATCATGCTCCTCTTCTATGGGTGGGAACAAACTTCCCATCATGCTCCTCTTCTATGAATGGGCAACAAACTTCCCATCATGCTCTCTTCTACGGGTGGGAGCAAATTTCCCATCATGACCCTCTTCTATGGGTGGGAACAAATTTCCCATCATGCTCCCTTCTATGCCCCAGAGCATTGATCAGATAATGGGTTCTCCATAAATAAACGTGTTGAATGATGGACTGGTTGAGGGGAGATGAAAAAGAAAGGAAAAAGTAGATGAAAAAAGAGACAAAGAGGAGAGAGAATAAGTAGAAAGTGAGAAAGAAAGGTAAGAAAAAGAGTGGAAAGAGAAATTCTGTCATCTCCAGTCCAGAACTCTGCCTTCAGCTCTTGATCCTTCAGCTCTTGACCATGTATTCTCAACAGGGTCAAGGTCACCCTCAAAAAGGAGAAACTGGTTTGGATGGGGGATAAAAAAGACTGTTATGACAATGATCTGTGACCCACTGAAATTCATTCCTACTCAGAATATTTTTCCTCAGTGTATAATTTTTTTCATTCAGGAGAAATTAAAATTGTCTCCTTTGGAAGGCAATAATAAAAGTTGAGAAAAGCTACATGAAACCCATCCGGCCTACTCAACCCCACCACTCGACTGTTCCAAAACCAGATTCAACATCTTGCCCCAAACATGTTCTTCCACCTCTGTGCTATCCCACACTCCTTTTTTTCTTTGTCCCAAGCCTGTTATTGCTGTCTCCTTGGTATTATCCCAATCTGTTCTTACTTCTGACTGGGTGCGGTAGCTCACACCTATAATCCCAGCACTTTGGGAGGCCAAGGTGGGTGGATCACCTGAGATCAGGAGTTTGAGACCAGCCTGAGCAACCTGGTGAAATCCTATCTCTACCAAAAATACAAAAAATTAGCTGGGCATGGTGGCGTGCACCTGGGGTTTCAACTACTCCAGAGGCTGAAGTGGAAGAATCACTTGAACCTGGGAGGCAGAGGTTGCAGTGAGCTGAGATCGCACCACTGCACTCCAACCTGGGTGACAGAATGAGACCCTGTCTCAAAACAACAACAAAAATCTATTCTTACTTCTCCATTCCCAGTACCACTGGTTTATTTATTTCTTCATTCATCCAGCAAATATCTACAAAACATCTACAGTAAGCCAGGCACTATTCTAGGCACCAAATATAACAATGAACAAGACACAAGTGGTCCTGCATTCATGGTGCTTAATTCTAGTAGAGAGAAGAAACACAGAAACCAATGAATAAAACAGGTCATTTCAGCTATTAATAAATGTAAGGAAGAAGGCAGGCACAGTGGCTCACGCCTGTAATCCCAGCACTTGGGAGGCCAAGGCAAGCAGATCACCTGAGGTCAGGAGTTTGAGACCAGCCTGGCCATCACAGTGAAACCCTGTCTCTACCAAGAAATACAAAAATTAGCCAGGCGTGGTGGCACACACCTGTAATCCCAGCTACTGGGGAGGCTGAGGTAGGAGAATCTCTTGAACTCAGGTGGCAGAGGTTGCAATGAGCCAAGATTACACCACTGCCCTCCAGCCTGGGTGACAGAGGGAGACTCTGTCTCAAAAATTAATTAATTAATTAATTAATTAATGTAAGGAAGAAAATAAAATGGCTCTGTAAAAGAAAATGACAATGGGGATAATCAAACGAGCCCCTTCTAAGGCAGTTCCATTTGAGCTGAGACATGAATGAGTGGAAGAAATGCCATGCCAAGATCTGGGTTACTGAAATAATCTTCAGCTGTCTCCCTTCTTTCCATTCAGCCTCCCTGCATTCTGTCCTCCACGTGGGTAGTGGCTATGATCTTTCTGAAATATAAATCTGATGGCTGCACACAGAATATGAGTGAAACTCCTCACTTCACAAAGCCCCCATGATCTGATGTTCCTTACCTCTCTGGCCTTCTCTCCCCTATCTACTCTGCAGACATACCCCGATGTGTTCCCAGAGTGATTTGCTTTTCTTACCCACTGCTGAACCAGACATCCCCATTCCACTGCCTGGAATATCCATCTTAAACTCTCCATCCAGCACTAGTTCAGTCTCCTCTGTCTCTCCAGTCTATAGGTGATATTCCCTCCTCTGTGCCCAGTGCTCATTATCCCTCTCCTTTGCCTCTCCTTTGGAAAGCAATAAAAAAGTTGAGAAAGGCTCCATGAAACCCATGTGGCCTACTCAACCCCACCACTTGACTGTTCGAAAACCAGATTCAACATCTTCCCTGAAACATGTTCTTACATCTCTGTGCTAACAGAGGTGAATAACAGCACTTGGCTTTCTTGGAAAGCACCTGGTCTTTCTTGGAAAACCATCTCTCTCACTCTAAGTCCTTATGGTTTCTCTCCAGCCCCAGAGGTGCAATACAGATTAAAGTCAGTCAAAGTTACCCATCCTCCCAACCTCACTGATTGGTTCAAGGAAAATAAATTCGCCCAATTAAGGTCAATGAGAGTCAAACCCAAGACGTGTATTGAGAACGATGGGAAGAGAATGTTTTTCTCTTTTCCCTGAATATGAAGCTGGGAAAATTTAACCTTAGATCTGCCAGGGTTTCCACAGAGAAAGAACTTGCCTGATAGTGAAGCCAGCAGAGATAAGCTGGGACAAGAGACAAATGACATCATTTGAATGCCTAGATCCACCCATGCCTGAAGTCCCTCTCAACTTTCCAGTTACCTGAACCAAAAATTCCCTTTTATTGCATAATCCAGTTTCAGTTTCAGTTCTGTTGCTTTCAACCAAATATCAACCTGATACTATAATTGGCTTCATGTTTGTCTATTCCCTCTCCCACCATGAAATTACAAGGTCTCATAAACTAATAGGAATTTCTAAATTTTCAGATAGAAAATTTAGCTATCTGAGAACTAGCATACAGCAAGTACTCAATGAACTTTTTTTTTTTTAATGAATGAAGATAATAAGAGCAAAATAAGGTAGAAGGAAATAAAGAAGGAGAGAAGGAGAGAAACAATGTCCAGATCATGTTTGAAAAGCAGGGCTACCCTGCAGGTCTGAAAGCTCACACATGCCAGGAGAAACACCTACTGCTCCCATCAGCCCTGATTCCCCTGAAGCCTGGCACAGCCACAAAGCCAGGCCAGTGGGACCTGCCTCACTGACACCCATTCAGGCTTCGGTTGCTTTGGCTTGGTTTTTACATAACATGAAAAGCAAGAAGGTCTGTCTGAAATGTCTATATGATACTCAGAATTGAAATCCTGGATCTCAAGGGCTTAACTGTCTAAGGCACGCTCCACTCTGCCTCTAGTTCCTCAAGAAAACCCAGTGGGGAGAGAATCACTTTGACTTCAGTGATTCCCACCGATCTTACTGCTGAGCCAGAAAGTGGGGGCTGATGTTCACTTACGGGAGTGCAGCCAAGAGGAAAGGTGGCATAGACAACCTGGAAACTTCCCAGTATTTCCACGCCAAACAATTAACCTGAAAGATTAAGCAGTTCTGGGGATTTCGTGCAGTAAGAAGAAGAACAAACACAAGTAGTGCTTTCCATGTGCCAGGCACTATTCTAAGTGCTTCATATGTATTCACTTATGCAATACAGCACCTTATGATGTAGGTACTACTACTCTGCCCAGTTTATGGATGAGAAAATTGCAATAACAAACATGAACACAGACATTTAAGTGTGATGCTCATCGCAATTGTTTTATATCTGCAAGAAAGGGAGATATAATTTTAATATTCCTCAGCAGGGGATTGGTTAAGTAGATTATGATATATACATACAATGGAATAGTGCACCTACTTGTTTTAAATAAGGTAGATTTATATATATGAACATTAAATGATGTCTGTGATATTTTATGCATGTGCATACATATAGTTACATCATAATGTAAGAATCACAAATGAGCTCATACTGTACACACTATTCTGTTAAACTATATATATAGCTTAACTACACATATAGTTATACAGTTATATTTAACTATATATAGTTATATTTAATTATATATAGTTATACATAGCTTAACTATATATATAGTTATATATATAGTTACATATCTATATATATCTTAGCTATATATATAAACAGAACAGTGTGTATAGTATGAACTCACTTGTGGTTTTTTTTTTTTTTTTTGAGACAATGTCTCACTTTGTACCCAGTGGTACAGTGGCGTAATCTCAGCTCACTGCAACCTCCGCCTTCCTGGTTCAAGCAATTGTCCTGCATCAGCCTCCCAAGTAGCTGGGATTACAGGCACCTGCCACCATGCATAGCTAATTTTTTTTTTTTTTTTTTTTTTTGTATTTTTAGTAGAGATGGGGTTTCACCAAGTTGGCCGGGCTGGTTTTGAACGCCTGACCTAAAGTGATCCACCATCTCGGCCTCCTAAAGTGGCATGGACCACTGTGCCCAGCCCACTTGTGGTTTTTATATTACATGTAAATAGATAAGGTTTTTTAAATTTGGTTTAGAGATAGAGTCTCACTCTGTCATACAGGCTGAAATGCAGTGACTCGATCATAGCTCACTGCCGCCTTGAACTCCTGGGTTCAAGTGATCCTCCTGTCTCAGTTTCCCAAGTAGCTAGGACTACAGGCATGTGCTACCACATTTGGCTAATTTTTGTACTTTTTGTACAGTTAGTCTTGCTGTGTTTCCCAGGTTGGTTTCAAAGTCCTGTCCTCAAATGAACCTCCCACCTCAGCCTCCCAAAGTGCTAGAATTGCAGGCATGAGTCATTGCGCCTGGCCTATATTTTATACGTAAAAGAAAACTCTCAAAAATGATAGCAGGCCGGGCGCGGTGGCTCAAGCCTGTAATCCCAGCACTTTGGGAGGCTGAGACGGGCGGATCACGAGGTCAGGAGATCAAGACCATCCTGGCTAACACGGTGAAACCCCGTCTCTACTAAAAAATACAAAAAAAAAAAAAACAAAAAACTAGCTGGGCGAGGTGGCAGGCGCCTGTAGTCCCAGCTACTCGGAGGCTGAGGCAGGAGAATGGCGTAAACCCGGGTGGCGGAGCTTGCAGTGAGCTGAGAACCGGCCACTGCACTCCAGCCCGGGTGACAGAGCGAGACTCCGTCTCAAAAAAAAAAAAAAAAATGATAGCAAACTGTTCTTTATAGTTACCTCTGAAACACGGTTGCTCACCTCAGTATTATTGACATTTTGGACCAGATACCTCTGTGTACTGGTGCTGTCCTACGCATTGCAGGATGTTGAACACCACCCCGGCCTCTACCCACTAGATGCCAATAGCTCGGCTCCAGTTGTGACAACCAAAAGTGTTTGCAGACATGGCCAAAAGTCCCCTAAGAGGGCAAAACAGTACTCTGTTGAGAACAACTGCTTTGGGGAAAATTGGAGAAATTTTACTTTCTCTGTATTGTGGGGTTTTTTTGTTTTGTTTTGTTTGTTTGTTTGTTTTGTAATAATTATATGTTTTCAGGATGGGCATGGTGGCTCATGCCTGTAATCCCAGCACTTTAGGGCTGAGGCTGGTGGATCGCTGGAGGTCAGGAGTTTGAGACCAGCCTCGCCAACATGGTGAAACCCCATCCCTACTGAAAATACAAAAAGTAGCCAGGTATGGTGGTGGGCACCTAGAATCCCAGCTATTCAGGAGATGAGGCAGGAGAATCACTTGAACCCAGGGGTGGAGGTTGCAGTGAGCCAAGATTGAGCCACTGCATTCCGGCCTGGGCAACAGAGCAAGGTACTGTCTCAACAATAATAATAATAATAACAATAATAATGTGTTTTTAGTAAAAATATAAATGAGAAGGGCAAATTATCTAATTAACTGGTACGTGAAGGCTCTGAGAGCTGGAAGCCTAGGAAAGCACCTTCACTGGGGTAACTCTTCCTGCTCGAACATGTAGGTCTTCCTCAAAGCAGGTCTGGCCTCCATCCATTTGCTCAGTTATTGGCTTGCCCACCTAGGCAGGTCTTTTAATATAGGTCAGTGGTTTGTACCAGCAAACCAATTAGAAATGCAAAGTCTCAGGCCTCACCCCTTACCTACTATATGTAAAACTCTGGGAGTGGGGTCTCCAATTTGTGTTTTTACAGCCTTCCAGACAATGCTGATGCAAGCTCAACTTTGAGAATCACTAACAGAATTAACAGCCCAAGGGAATGAGAGAGCTTCATTAAAACTTTGCATATTCCTCTAATGATCTTGAAGGGTTATACACCAAGCACTCTATGCTTCCTGATTTTCTGGGAGATAATTTCCTCTTTGGAAATTCTTCATTCTGGTCTGAAATGCAAGGCCAGAGTTGAGAAGGTGCTTTTTCTATCCATTACAGGAGTCTGTAAGCCAACGGGTTACACCAAAAGTTCAAATGTTGCAAGGCCTGTGTTTACTAGCTTAGACACTGTGAAAAATCAGTCACTGGCTGGGTGTAGTGGCTCATGCCTGTGATCCCAGCACTTTGAGAGGCTGAGGCAGGAGGATCACTTGAGCCCAGGAATTTGAGACCAACCTGGGCAACATATCAAGACCCTATCTCTACAAAAAAATAAATTAATTAGCCAGGCATGGTGGTGTGCCTTTAGTCCCAGCTACTCAAGAAGCTGAGGCGGGAGGATCTCTTGAGCCCAGGAGGTTGAGGCTGCAGTAAACCATGATCATGCCACTCTACTCCAGCCTGGGCAACAGGGCAAGACTCTGTCTCAAAAAAAAAAAAAAAAAAAAAAACCATCAGTTACTGCTTCTAATCTCCCAAGAGTTAAATAGCCTCCATAATCTTTTGGAAAATGAAGTTTTAAGTGAGAAAGAAAATGCTCTCAGAGTACTGTTCGCATTCACAGCTACTCCTGGAATATTAGCTAAAGGATTACCTTTCAACCCACGAGAACATAATTATGAACATGCAAAATACTATCCCTTATGAATATATTTTAAGGTTCAAATTTGAGTATAGAATAACCAATCTGTTGATACTCTGGCTGTAGAGATGTGGGTATTTGGAGCTGTTTAAAAAGAAACTGGAAAAAACCTGGCTCAATCTTTGGCCCTAAGTCATCACTTGCATCTAAATAATTCTGGCATAAAGATCTTTAGACGCCACAGCTAATCCAGGCCCAGTGACTGGGGTAGGGAGAGAGAATTAGAAGCTGGAAAATGCTTTAACAGTACCTGATACGGTGAAAGCACGGCGAAGTTGTTCTGAAAATCCTGGAAATGGGCCAGAAAGAAGTCAGTGCTCATGGCATCAATGTGTGAGCAGGTCACGCCTTTGACCAGCTGCCCAGCACTAGAAAACAAAACAAGGGACTCAGGAGAGGAAGGAGGTGAGGAGGAGAGGAAAGAAAGATCAAGAGAAGACAGATATGATCAGACACACACTACAGACGTGACTGCCTAACTCTCCCTCCTGGGAAAGTAGGCTGCTCTGGCAAAAGGTTCTGAAGGGCCTGTTCGGCACCCAGGCCAAGTTACATTTTCCTACCTCAGAAGCTCCTCAGGCCTTCTGGTAGTCTTTAACAGAAGCTCATACAGGAACAGAGCCTGCGAGAAGAGAATGATGGACAGCACTGATGGCACACTCAGCGTGTGCCCAACACTGTGAGGCCCCATCAGGAAGGTGCTCCACAATCCCATTTTGCAGATGGGGAAATGGAGGCTTAACAGGCTATGTGAGTTACCTAGGACTACACCATCGCTAAGTGGCGGTGCCTGGATTTGAACTGGCGTCAAGGTAATTCCAGAGCCCTGTTCTCACACTCCAGGTGATTCTCTATACCCCATGAGGCAGATGAGAGGCAAAGATGTTGCTGGCAGGGCTGGAGTTTTACTTCCTGTGATTTATAAAACTGCTGACCAGTTGAGAACTCCCTGTGGCTCCTACTTACATGTGTGCCTGCCAGGTCCTGAACACCAGGCATCCCAGAATAGACCAGGATGGGCTAGAAAGCACCAGCAATAAAGTACCTGCAGCCAGCAGCATGTGATCCCTTCAAACCACCCCCCAATGAGCACTCTAGAACAATGCCAAGTAGACAAGGGAGTCATTTGTTTTAAGGAACATAATTTTACAGAATCCCTAACTTGCAGATGCAATCAAGTACTACATTTGTCTATTTTATTGACTCTGAAACTTTGAGCATCATTCCCCAAACAGAATAAATTATGAGCTAGCATTAGATATGGTAGCTGAGAGCCAGAAAGCAGCACAAAAGCCCAGGCAAAAGGAGTGGGTGATGGAGGGAAATTCTGGACACTGTTTGCGGCCCCAGAGATTCCCTTGGGCACAGAGTCAAATTCGGAGACCCTCCCACGGTCTTTCCCCTTTCAGGAAATGGCAATCCCATCAGTTCAGTGGCTGAGACAAAAGTATCTTGAAGTCTTTGGTGGCAGGATGTATTTTCCAAAATAAAACTATTGGCCGGGTGCCCTGGTTCACACCTCTAATCCCAGGACTTTGGGAGGCCAAGGCGGGCAGATCACTTGAGGTCAAGAGTTCGACACCAGCCTGGCCAACATGGTGAAACCCTGTCTCTATAAAAAACACAAAAATTAGCCAGGCATGATGGCGTGTGCTTGTAATCCCAGCTACTCAGGAGGCACAGCCATGAGGATTGCTTGAACTCGGGAGGAGGAGGAGGTTACAGTGAGCCAAGATTGTGCCACTGCACTCCAGCCTCGGTGACTGAGAGAGACTGTCTCAAAAAATAAAACAAAATAAAATAAAATGGTTGCCACTGTCACTAAATTTAGAGGTGGTTTGTGACACAGCAATAGATAACCGGGATATCATCCAGCCTCATGAGAGACCCTGAGCAAGAGCCCCTACAACAGACAGGGATTTGTGTCTGGGATTTCATTCACTTTTGCACTGTCAGCACTGTGAGCGGTGCCTGGCGCATTGTTAGGCGGTGCTTGATAAACATTTCCTGAGTGCATGTAATGAAGACTGACTGGATACAAAGGAAGTCAAGGACGGTATTAAGGCAGAGCATCCACTTCAACAGCACCATCCCCCCAAGTGGCCTCAATGCTCACAGCATTTAATAACACACATAATAGTCGCAAATATTTACAGCACACAACCCACGTGGCATATAACAGTGACCCTCATTTTATTATCAAAATTATCCCCATTTTGCACATGAGAAAACTGAGGCCATATAAGGACCTTCTCCAAAGCTAATAAATAAGTGGGAGCCAGAATTCATGCTCAGGTGTTGTCTAACATTTTTTTTAAGAGACAGGGTCTTGCTTTGTTGCCCAGACTGGAGTGCAGTAGCATGACCATAGCTCACTGCATTGTGGAACTCCCAGGCTCACGTGATCCTCCTGCCTCAGTCTCCTGAGCAGCTGGGACCACAGACATGCATCACCATGCCTGGCTAATTTTTTAACTTTTTGTAGAGACAGGGTCTTGCTATGTTGCCCAGGCTGGTCTCAAACTCCTGGCGTCAAACGATCCTCCTGCCTCAGCCTGTCCAACTTCTTAACATTATACTATTCTGCCTCCTATACTAATCACACAGAAATAAATTTCTTTTATCAAATTAACCTTAAAACAGACCATTCATTCTCACAAGACAGAGAGTCAGAAATATAGGATCGATCTGTGCTTCATGGCAGTACCTGGCTCCTTCCAAGTTCCTTATCCTTCAGGACTGTAGAGTTGAATCCAGGTTGCCTCCTTAAATCAAAGAGAGACACTTCCTTAAAGAAAGCCCCTTGTATCTCCACAATGCCTGAGGCAGTGTCTCCGGCTTCCACCATCTGCCAAAAGTGAGAAGCATCAAAACAACCTTGTAAAAAATGCACTGAGCTTTGAGGAAGGGCCGGACACTCCATCACAGGCAATAAAATCCATCAGACCTGCTCAGCAACCCTAGGAAGTGGAGCATAGCATCATCCCCATTTCACAGGCGAGGAAGCAGAGACTTAAAGTGTGATGAGTTGAAAGTCAGTAAGTGAGATTCAAGCCCAAGTCTGTCTGATTCCAAAACCCATGCAACCCATGCTCTTTATTTCTTTATTTTAACTGTATGGGCTACTTGCTATCTGTAAGATGTTGGTGTTTTAGGCCAGACCCCTTAGGTTTTTGTTTGTTTGTTTGTTTGTTTTTGAGATGGGAGTCTGGCTCTGTCGCCAGGCTGGAGTTCAGTGGCACAATCTTGGCTCACTGCAATCTCCACATCTCCACCTCCTGGGTTCAAGCAATTTCCCTGCCTCAGCCTCTCGAAGAGCTGGGACTACAGGAGTGCACCACCACGCCCAGCTAATTTTTTGTATTTTTAGTAGAGACGGGGTTTCACCGTGTTGGCCAGGCTGGTCTCAATCTCCTGACCTCATGATCTACCCACCTCAGCCTCCCAAAGTGCTGGGATTATAGGCGTGAGCCACCTCACCTGGCCAGGTTTTGGTTTCTTAACAGATTTTGCTGTTGGACAGAACAGACCTGATAGGGCAAGATGTCGAAAGACTCCCTGACAAGTTAAAAAGGGGCCAGGCATGGTGGCTCATGCCTGTAATGCCAGAACTGTAGGAGGCCGAGGCGGGTGGATCACTTGAACCCAGGAGTTTGAGACCAGCCTAGGCAACATGGCAAGACCCCATCTCTAGAAAAAACACAAAAATTAGTGAGCAGCACAGGTCTGTAGTCCCAGCTACTTGGGAGGCTGAGGTGGGAGGATCACTTGAGCCCTGGAGGTCGAGGCTGCAGTGAACCAAGATCATGCCACTGCATGCTGACTGGGGTAATAGAGGAAGACCCTATCTAAACAAACAAACAAAAAAACAGAATACAGACATGGCTGTGGACCATGAAAAGGGCTTTCAGATGCACCCTAGAACTTTGGGGTTTATTTTTAGATTTGAAAAACAAATTTTAGGCCAGGCACCGTGGCTCACACCTGTAGTCTCAGCACTTTGGAAGGTTGAAGCAGAAGGATTATTTGAGGCCAGGAGTTGGGCAGCCTGGCAATATAGCAATACTCCAGCTCTACGAAAAATGAATAAATTAGCCAGACATGGTGGCTTTAGGCCAGGAGTTCCAGACTAGCCTGGGCAACATAACAAGACCATGTCTCTACAAAGTTAAAAAATTAGCCAGGCATGGTGATGCATGCCTGTGGTCCCAGCTACTCAGAAAGTTGAGGCAGGATGATTGCTTGAGCCCAGGAGACTGTGATGAGCTATGATTGTACCACTGTACTCCAGCCTGGGCAACACAGAAAGACTGTCTCAAAAAAAAAAAAAAAAAAAAAACTTGAAGTGTTATAAGATCAGGAAACCTGATTTAAGAAAAGTCTTCCAGGCCGGGCACGGTGGCTCAAGCCAGTAATCCCAGCACTTTGGGAGGCCGAGGTGGGTGGATCATGAGATCTGGAGATCGAGACCATCCTGGCCAACATAGTGAAACCCCGTCTCTACTAAAAATACAAAAAATTAGCCGGGCGTGGTGGTGGGCACCTGTAGTCCCAGTTACTCAGAGGGCTGAGGCAGAATGGCGTGAACCCGGGAGGCGGAGCTTGCAGTGAGCCAAGATCGCACCACTGCGCTACAGCCTGAGTGACAGAGCAAGACTCCGTCTCAAAAAAAAAGAAAAGAAAAGAAAAAGAAAAGTCTTCCAGATTAGACTGTCTGGGAGAACAAAGGGGTCTGGGAAGAATGACAGCATGACCAAAGGGTTCTGTCTGGAAAGGAGGGAAGGTGTGCCACCAGGAGAAGGCAGAGCCACCACAGACACCAACGACTGAGACAATCCCAGCCCTGGGTTCATGGCCCAAAGTCACAACCCACTCACCAAACCCCAAAAACACACCCTGAGACATGTGGCTGAGCACCAGACATCATCCTCTCACCTTGCTGAGGATACCTTGCTGCTGGGCAGGTGACAAGTCAGACACGTACTGGGAAACGGCACTTCTCAGGACCTGCGAGAGGTCCTTGCTGTTCATGCTGTAGAAGGCCTGGGTGCTGACCCCGGCCAGCAGCGCGCCCATCTGGCCGACATTGTAGAAAGACAGCACCTGAAAGAGGAGCAGCCGCACAGTCAGGCTCTGCTCCCGCCTTTCACCTCTCCAACATGCACTCAGCCCATCTATGTGCCAAGCATCGGGATGGGTGACACCTTAGGGGCACAACAGTGAGCCAGACAGATGCTGCCTCCACAGGCCTTCCTTCCTTCTATCAAGAAAGAGAGTTTGCCAGGTGTGGTGGATCACGCCTGTAATCCCAGTACTTTGAGAGGCCAAGGTGGGTGGATCACCTGAGGTCAGGAGTGCGAGACCAACCTGGCCAACATGGTACAACCCCATCTCTACTAAAAATACAAAAATTAGCCAAGTGTGGTAGCAGGTGCCTGTAATCCCAGCTACTTGGGAGGCTGAGGCAAGAGAATTGCTTGAACTCAGGAGGCGGAGGTTACAGTGAGCTGAGACTGTGCCATTGCACTACAGCCTGGGCAACAAGAGCAAAACTCCATCTCAAAAAAAAAGAAAAAAGAAAAGAAAGAAATTACGTGGGTTTTTTTCCTTCCTTTAGAGTGAAGATGCTAGAAAGTTTTCCATATAATCAAGGACATGCTTTGGTTCCATGAAAGACAGCTGAGTGGGTTCCTTTAGTTATTCTGTGTATAATGGGTGATCTCATGCTGTCTTCAAAGAAGGCAAGACCTTTTGACCTCTTGCCTTCTGAGTAAAAGTGGCCTCACTCCTCAGTAGGAAGAGTTGGATATTAGGGAAGAAACAAACCACTTTGTCCTGGGCTGGGAGGGAACAAAACAGTCTCCCTAACTCCCTAAAATCAAATTCAGAGAGGACTGTCAAGGTGGACCCATGGAGCCCCAGTCGAGGTCCAGAAACAAGGATTCAAAGCCTTCAGCATAAAGTCACCATGAGGCGAGAAGAGACCAGATGAATGGGCTGGCCTGATACCTGAGTCAGAAAGTGGGAATGGGTGGGCATTGGTCATGGTGCCATGGTGGAGACAGTGAGCACCAGAGTTAAACAAGACCGCTCTGAGGCCAGGTGCCCTGGGTTCAATCCCAGCTGCGTAACTTTGATGTGGCCTTTTCCAGTTCTCTTACACACTCTGTACCTCACATGAATGAACTGGAAAATGGAGATGATAGCACTACTGACTTCAGAGGATTGTTGGATTAAATGATTAACTCACTTAGAACACAACCTGGCACATAGTAAGTGTTCAGTAAATGTTTGTTATTCCACATCCCCCTCCCTTAGCCCTGCGATGGAGGAAGCAGGCTAGGACCAGCCCTCGGAACTACAGCTGCCCTCCATCCCTCCCTCGCCCTCCCTACCGGCATCCTGCTCCAGTTCCCACTTGGATTTACTTCGGAGAATGTGGTTGAAATATAGCTGGCTCAGAACCATGACATACCAAACCTAGCTTTAAAAACTTGAAGAAATTTAAAAAGACTTGGATGCCAAGAAGAAATCCCCTACTCTTGCTCTTTGGGCAGCCAAGGCGAGTAGATTGCTTGAGCCCAGGAGTTTGAGATCTGCCTGGGCAACATTGCAAAATCCCATCTCTACAAAAAAATACAAAAAATCAGGCCAGCATGGTGGCACACCCCTGTGGTCCCAGCTACTAAGGAGACTGAGGTGGGAGGATCACCTGAGCCTGGGAGGTCAAGGCTAAAGTGAGCCAAGATCAGACCACTGCACTCCAGCCTGGGCAACACACTGAGACCCTGTCTCAAAAAAGAAAAAAAGGGGAAGAAACCCCTCAGTTCCTGAGGCTGACTCCAGCACTGCCTTCTGGGTGCATGGATTCTACTCTATAACTCTTAAACCCCTTTACCACCTGAATCAAAAGCTTTTGTTTTCATTTCCAACCTCAATGACTTTCTTCTTTATGAGACACTGTGGTATTTTGCTTTAGAGCAAGCAAAATGGAGCCTCTTACATTTTCAACATCTTTACCTCTTCCCATATCCTCCTTCCAGCTGCATGGGAGGTACTAACACTGGAATGATGGTGCTAGGTTAGTAAACATGACCTTTATGGAGTAGTCTCTCTTTTATTCTTTGAGATTTCTACTACTTTTTTTTTTTTTTAAGACAGAGTCTTGCTCTGTAGCTCAGCCCAGTCTGGAGTACAGTGGCATGATCTCGGCTCACTGCAACCTCCTCTGCCTCCTGGGTTCAAGCGATTCTCCTGCTTCGGCCTGGAAGCAGCTGGAATTACCGGTATGCACCATCATGCCCAGCTAATTTTTCTATTTTTAGTGGAGACAGGATTTCACTATGTTGTCCAGGCTGGTCATCTCGGCCTCCCAAAATGCTGGGATTACAGGCATAAGGCACCACGCCCAGCCTGCTACCTTTCGTCAAAAGAAAAATTGATGAGTTTTGTATAGTTAGTCAGACACACTTAATACTGAATTCACAGTTTAGCAATTATAATGGGTGCTTGTTAACCATCTGATAGTAAATTATGTTGTTTCAAAGTAATTAAAATTAATATCCAGAGGTAAAAAATAAATAAATGTTTGTTATTATTATTTGATTGGAATGGATCCTAATCCAATCCTTGTGAGCCAGTTTGCATCCTGGGAAGTGGCCAGGAGTGTGGACTAAATGAGAAGGACACCAAAGGCCAGGCACGGTGGCTCACACCTGTAATCCCAGCACTTTGGGAGGCCAAGGTGGGTGGATTACGAGGTCAGGAGTTCGAGACAAGCCTGGCCAACATGGCAAAATCTCGTCTCTGCTAAAAATACAAAAATTAGCTGGGTGTGGTGGTGGGCGCCTGTAGTCCCAGCTACTCGGAAGGCTGAGGCAGGAGAATTGCTTGAACCCGGGAGGCAGAGGTTGCAGTAAGCTGAGGTTGTGCCATTGCACTCCAGCGTGGGTGACAAGAGCAAACAAACAAAAAAAAAAGATGACACCAAAATGCTTAGAACTCACGTCTCTCAGATTTGGAGCCCTCTGGACTGTTCCCAACCTAGGGACACTAATTGTCCCCAAAAGAATGTCCATTGTCTACCCCAGGAGCAGCTAGAACACAGATTAAGACTCCTGTCCCCACCAAAGAGGACTGTCTGCCTGACAGTTCCTTCTCTGCAGCCCAAGATTGGAATAAAATAGCATCATCCCTAATCCCAAAGTAATGGCAAAAACTGTGATTGCTTTTTGCATCAACCTAATAGCAGCTCAACAGCAGGCAGGAAAATCCTGGGATGAGTCCCACACGTTGATCCCACTCAGTGACGGCTACGCCCCTTGAACTCATACTCTCTGGTGTCACCTGGTGGTCTAGCTTCTTCATGTGTACCAACTCATAATATTTGCAGCAATGCTACAGGGTAAGTGCTACTGATTTGTTGTTGTTGTTGTTGTTGTTTAATTTTTTTTTGAGACAGGGTCTTGCTCTGTCACCCAGGCTGGAGTGCAGTGGCACAATCTCTGCTCACCGCAACCTCCGCCTCCCAGGTTCAAGCCATCCTCCTGCCTCAGCCTCCCGAGCAGCTGGGATTAGAGGCACGCACCACCACGTCCAGCTAATTTTTGTATTTTTAGTAGAGATGGGGTTTCACCACATTGATCAGGCTGGTCCCAAACTCCTAGCCTCAGGTGATACTCCACCTCAGCCTCCCAAAGTGCTGGAATTGCAGGTGTGAGCCACATTGTCCGGCAGTAAGTGCTATTGTTGTCCACATTTTACAAATAGAGAAACTGAAGCAAAGTGAAAGTAAGCAAATTGCCCGGTGTCACACAGCTAGTAAATGACAAAGCGAGGATTTGAACCCAGGCAGTCCTCCTCAGCATCATCTTCTTACCGATTGGTTGCCCCTGCTGTGTGTATATGACTGTTATGGATTAAATATTTGTGTCCCCCAAGAATTCGTATGTCAAAGTCCTAACCCCTAATCCCTAATGTGATGGTATTGGGAGGTGAGGCCTTTAAGGGTTAGATGATGTCATGAGATAATGATGGTCAGGTGATGGTCAGGATCCCCTGATCCAATGGGATTAGTTTCCCTGTAAGAGGAAACACTAGAGAGCTTGCTTTCATGCGGTCGGGTGAGCACACAGCAAGACGGAGGCCACCTACAGGCCAAGAGAAGAGGCCTCAGAATAAAACCTACATTTGTGACACCTTGATGTTGGACTTCCCAGTCTCCACTATTGTGAAAAATAAATGTATGTTGTTTATGCCACTCAATCTACAGTATATTGTTATGGCAGCCTGGGAGGACTAATACACTTAGGTCATCGCAGGGGAATAAAGAAGAGTTTAAAACTCCAGCTGACCTTCTCATGGGCCAAGTATTTGGCAGACAAGATGATGACCTGGCTCTTGGCCCAACCCGAGACCTGGTTGAGGGTGGAGATGGCTCTGTGCACAGCCTCGGGGGAGAGAGATTCCAGTTGGCTGTAGGTCAAACCTACAACCGCATCCGACAAAGAACCCAGGGTCTCATTGAGCGTCTGGTTCTCTGTGGCAATGTCCAGGAGTTCTGCTTTGAGCTGGAAGGAGAGCAAATGAGAATGAGTGTTGACAGGAAGCAGGGCGGTGGCTCCCTCTGACCACATCCAGGGCTATTAGGACTCCACAGCATCCTCCCTTGACCTTGTCCCATCAAAGCCTCCAGGCCCAGAAATGAGAAAACAGTGAGACACCACACAGAGGACACCTTCTCTGGCCTTGGCTTTCATGTGCCAAAAATTCCCTGTGCGCTTCATTTAAATATTAATTTGTTATTAAATCAACCTTAATCCATGTCAGAAAGAAATGTTGTTCCCTTTATAACTCCACTGCACTCTTATAGCATCTATTGTCCTCTGGTGACCTTGAACTCTATATCCGTATATATAGGCTGTTTTCCTTTCATGAAATAGCCAGGGGCCTTTTCAAGATAATTTATAATCTGTGTAAAAATAACTTTTTTTTCTCTTAAGACAGAGTTTTGCTCTCGTCGCCCAGGCTGGAGTATAATGGCACAGTCTTGGCTCACTGCAACACTGCAACCCCCACCTTCCGGATTCAAGTGATTCTCCTGCCTCAGTCTCCTGAGTTGCTGGGATTACAGGCACTCACCACCACACGAGGCTAATTTCTGTATTTTTAGTAGAGACTGGGTTTCACCATGTTGGCCAGTGTGGTCTCGAACTCCTGACCTCATATGATCTGCCTGCCTCAGTCTCCCAAAGTGCTAGGATTACAGGCATGAGCCACCACACCCGGCCAAAAATAGCTCTTCACAGTTCAAGAAAGTAAAAGTCTCCTGAACATCTTACCTCATAAAAATAACTGTGATTAGCAATTGGGTGTATATGCTTCCAAGACTTCTTATACTTTATAAATATAGAGACACTATGTAGTTTTTACAGAGTTGTGATATGAACAGAAGCACAATTTGCTTTTCTGTATTTCCCCTTAAAATTATCTCTTGCACCTGTCTGCACATTTCTGTGATCATTTTAATAATTATTTTCTTGCAATATGCCTGCCTAATGATAGTAAAATGTGCGTTCCAACTGCTTTCGGTAAGGAATGTGATAAAGTCACCTACTATACAAGGAATTCTGTAACAAAAAACAAGAATGGTTCATGTTTTAACACCCGAATTTACGTAATAACGTCATTTCAGACAGGTGCCCAAAACGGGTTTCTGGCAATATTGAAATAGCCACTGGGGGGCAGCAGAGTGAAGTAGAAGAAACAGCTGTCACAGCACCTGGGTTCTCTTAAGTTCAGCAACTCCCTTCCCTAGAGATCAGTTTCCACATCTGTAAAACGAAGGGGTGGACCACAGTGGCAGCTCTCAAAGTGTGGAGCACACTCAGTGGCATCTGCACCACCTGGGGACGTGTTAGAAATGCAGATTGCCAGGCTGCTCCCGGACCTCCTGAATCAGAGACAGTGGGGCTCCGAAATCCAGGGATCCCCAGCCCCGGGGCCACAGATGGGGACCACAGGGACCCTGATCTGTTAGAAACTAGCCACAGCAGGAGGTGAGCGGCAGGCCAGTGAGCATTACCACCTGAGCTCTGCCTCCTGTCAGATCAGAGGCAGCATTCGATTCTCATAAGAGCAAACTATTGTGAACTGTGCATGCAAAGGACCTAGTCTGTGCGCTCCTTGTGAGAATCTAATGCCTGATGATCTGTCACTGTCTCTCATCACCCCCAGATGGGACTGTCTAGTTGCAGGAAAACAAGCTCAGAGCTCCCACTGATTCCACATTATGGTGAGTTGTATAGTTATTTCATTATATATTACAATGTAATAATAGAAATAAAGTGCACAGGCCGGGTGCAGTGGCTCACACCTGTAGTCCCAGTACTTTAAGAGGCCATGGCAGGCGGATCACGAGGTCAAGAGAATGAAATGATCCTGGCCACATAGTGAAACCCCGTCTCTACTACAAATAAAAAACGCCAGGCGCGGTGGCTCAAGCCTGTAATCCCAGCACTTTGGGAGGCCGAGGCGGGTGGATCACGAGGTCAGGAGATCGAGACCCTCCTGGCTAACACGGTGAAACCCCGTCTCTACTAAAAATACAAAAAAATATCCGGGCGCGGTGGCGGGCGCCTGTAGTCCCAGCTACTCGGAGGCTGAGGCGGGAGAATGGCGGGAACCCGGGAGGCGGAGCTTGCAGTGAGCCGAGATCGTGCCACTGCACTCCAGCCTGGGCGACAGAGCGAGACTCCGTCTCAAAAAAAAAAAAAAAAAAAACAAATAAAAAACATTAGCTGGGGCGTGGTGGCATGCACCTGTAGTCCCAGCTACTCGGGAGGCTGAAGCAGAGAATTGCTTGGACCTGGGAGGCAGAGGTTGCAGTGAGCCAAGATCGTGCCACTGCACTCCACCCTGGCAACAGAGACTCCATCAAGAAGGGAGAGGAGAGGGGAAGGGGAGGGGAGAGGGAGGAGGGGGAAGGGGGAGGGAGAGGGGAGAGGGAGGGAGGAAAGGAGGAAAGAAGAAAAAAGAGAGACCAAGAAAGAGAGAGGGAGGGAGGGAGGAAGGAAAAGAAAGGAAAGAAAGAAGAAGGAAGGAAGGAAGGAAGGAAGGAAGGAAGGAAGGAAGGCAGGCAGGCAGGCGAGCACAATAAATGTAATGCACTTGAATCATCCTGAAACAATCCCTTGGCCCCAGTCCATGGAAAAAATTGTCTTCCACAAAACCGGTCCCTGGTGCCAAAAAATTGTCTTCCACAAAACTGGACTATTGCCACAAGCTGTATTTTAACAGGCCGTCCCTGTAATTTAGATGCATTCTCCAGTTTGAGAATGACTGAGTTAAATGATCCCAAAGGGCTCCCTCATATCTAATTGTATGCGACCTTCTCCTTGGTCAACATGGGCTGCCACATGTTTAGACCCCCGGGGCCTTAAAATATATTTGTCTTCTTATTTTTGCTTGAGCTTGCTTGGGAGGGATTCTTTTCCTTGGAAACAAAAATACACATTCACAGGTCAGGCTCGGTGGCTCACGCCCGTAACCCCAGCACTTTGGGAGGCTAAGGCAGGCGGATCACTTGAGGTCAGGAATTCAAGACCAGCCTAGCCAATATGGTGAAACCCCACCTCTACTAAAAATACAAAAAATTAGCTCGGCATGCTGGCACGCACCTGTAGTCCCAGCTACTCTGGAGGCTGAGGCAAGGTGAAGGTTGCAATGAGCTAAGATTGTGCCACATGAACCCAGAAGGCGGAGGTTGCAGTGAGCTGAGATTATACCACTGCATTCCAGCCTGGGCGACAGAACAAGACACACACAAAAAATGAGTCAAAAAAAAAAAAATGCACTGACCAAAATAGATGGCCACAATCTCAAATGTCAAATGTGTTTGAGGATTTTACGGTGATGTGTGGAAAACTGCTGTGAAATTATGGATGGCTTTATCGAAATTTCATTTAATATTGTTTTCATGTCATCTTTTTGATTTTAAGCAAATTGAGAAGGGCCACAAAAAGTGGAATGGAAGGGGTAGAATTGAGACTTGACTGGATGGAAGAACAGAGAGATGGAGAGGAAGGAAAATGACAGACAGTGTGTTTGCTCCTTTGTTCAGAACCTGGTCTTGGAAACTCATAACCACCCTCCAATCCAGTGTTCTCAATCCTGGCTGCATTGAAATCACCTGCGAAGCTTTAAAATCAGGCCATACCCCAGGCCACACCCCGGAACAATAATATCAGAATCTCTGGGGGTGGCACCTGACAGGGATGTTACTAATCTAGAGGCAGATTCGAGAACCACTCCTTTATCTCCTGCCACTCCAGGCATGCTCACCAGAGCAGCAGTTTCAGAATCACCCAGAAGCTTGTTGGAAGTGCAGCGTCAGCTGGGCACAGTGGCTCACACCTGTAATCCCAACACTTTGGGAGGCCAAGGGAAGAAGGAGGAAAAAGAGGAAGAAGAGAGAAAAGGAGAGTCCTGGGCCTCAACCAAGAGCTCCTGAATCAGAATCTGCATTTAAGATCCCCAGGTGATCTGTATGCATATTTAAGTTAGAAGTTTAGGCATATGGCTTTTTTTTTTTTTTTTTTTTTTTTTGAGACAGAGTCTCACTCTGTCACCCAGGCTGGAGTGCAGTGGTGTGATCTCAGCTCACCACAACCTCTGCCTGCCAGGCTCAAGCAATTCTCCTGCCTCAGCCTCCTGAGTAGCTGGGATTACAGGCGCATGCCACCACCCCTGGCTAATTTTTATATTTTTAGTAGAGATGGGGTTTCACCATGTTGGCCGTGCTGGTCTCAAACTAACCTCAGGTGATCTGCCCGCCTTGGCCTCCCAAAGTGCTGGGATTACAGGTGTGAATCACTGTGCCCAGCCATTTTTTTGTATTTTTTGCAGAGACAAGGGTCTCATGATGTTGACAAGGCTGGTATCAAACTCCCGGCTTCAAATGATCCTCCCACCGTGGCCTCCCGAAGTGCTGGGATTACAGGCATGAGCCATCATGCCTGGCTGAGACGGCTGTTCTGATTAAATTTTGATCTCCCCAGGGTCTGTTCCTTTGCTAATTTCTGTCTGGGCTTCGATGTTACACTTATCTCAGTATTTGAGGTGCCATCTGCTGTGACCGGACTTAAATCCCAACTACTATGTGTTTTCTCTCAAAGGCTAAGCTAAGCTCCCCATTTCTCTGTCTAGTGAAACTGAGGCAGAGGCCTCAGGGCCTTGCACCCCAGCTGTACCTTCTGGACGCCAGCCTGGAAGCCCCTCAGGTGGCTGCATTTGATCATCTGGTGAAGCAGGACTTGGGCCACAGTGGCATCCAGCAATTCCAGGTCATCGTAGAAACAAACCAGCAGCCCCAACCTGTGTGAGAAGAGGAGGGATTGTGGTGGAGGTGTAACCGCAGAACCAGCCCATTCTGGTTCAATTTTCTGTAATAAAATGGTGAGTTGTTTTTCAGCTGCCACGGACTCCCAGCTTGAAGGTCACATAACCTGAACATCCTCAGACGAACCAAATGTGCAACCAGAGGTGGAACCTAAGTGCTCAGACAGGACCAAGGAATGGGGGCTGAATTATGAAGTGGACACCACTTGGCATGGTCCATGATCCAATCAGATTGAGCCCTGGCATCACCTCATGGCATGATCCAATCAGATCACACCTCCCAGCATCACCTCATAGCAAGACCCAATCAGATCGAGTCTCATTACCCTCTGCCTATAAAACCTGCCTCAGTCCCCAGCTCAGAGACACAGATTTGAGTACTGCCTCCTGTCTCCTTGGCAGTTGATTCACGTATATGATATTGACATATTCAGACACGTCCACAGGAGAGCTGCCAGGTCCAGGGAAAAGAAAGTGTCTCATGAGGAAAAGGAATCTGCTTAACTTCAAGAAAAGAAGACTCAGGGGAAGTGAGGGGTAAGTGCTAATAACCATGTTGAGAATAACAATTCACAATAGCCAAGACATGGAATCATCGTAAGTGTCTAACACGTCAGTGGAT
The DNA here is from genome assembly GCF_009764315.1 of Trachypithecus francoisi. NCBI lineage: Eukaryota > Metazoa > Chordata > Mammalia > Primates > Cercopithecidae > Trachypithecus > Trachypithecus francoisi. Next base: position 76,492,967 of record NW_022681455.1, read on the forward strand.
GAATGGATTTTTTTTTTTTAATTTGGTGGATACACAATGGAATGCTCTTCAGCTTTGAAAAAGGAGGAAATTCTATCATATGGGCTAGCATGGATGAACTTGGAGGATCTTATGCTAGGTGCAATAAGCCAGACACAGAAAGACAAATACTGTATGACCCCATTTATATTATGAATCTGAAAAACAAATAAACAAACGTCATACTCATGGAAGCAGAGCCTTAGAATGGTTGTTACCAGGAGCTGGAGGTGGGAAAGGAGTTGGAGAGACTTGGATAAAGAATACAATGTTTCAGTTAAATAGGAAAAGAGGTTCCAGAGATCTATTGTACATGCTGACTACAGTTAATAACAATGTATCATATACCCGAAAATTATTAAGAGTAGATTTTAAGTGTTTGCATCACAAAAAAAGTATGTGAGGTAATGCTAACTTAATTAGCTTGATTTAGCCATTCCACAAAGAATACATATCTCAAAACATCATGTTGCACACCATAGATATAATTTGTATTTATTAATTTTAAAAAAATAAATTATAAAAGAAAAAATAGGCTGGGCGTGGTGGCTCACGCCTGTAATCCCAGCACTTTGGGAGGCCGAGGTGGGTGGATCACAAGATCAAGAGATCAAGACCATCCTGGCCAACATGGTGAAACCCTGTCTCTACTAAATATACAAAAATTAGCTGGGCGTGGTGGCAGGTGCCTGTAGTCCCAGCTACTCGGGAGGCTGAGGCAGGAGAATTGCTTGAATTCAGGAGGCGGAGGTTGCAGTGAGCCGAGATTGTACTCCTGCACTCCAGCCTGGCAACACAGTGAGACTCTGTCTCAAAAAAAAAAAGAAAAAATATTTCTTGAGCCCTTACTATGTGTCAAGTGTGCAAATCCCTACAAAGACCTTAATGCAGCAGACATATTTTTATCTCCCGTTTTACAGATGGGGAAGCGGAAGCATAGAGAGGTGATGTAAAAACGGCAAAGATCATACCATTTGTAAGCAGCAGGGCCAGGATTAAGCCACAAAGTCTGGCTCTAGGTCCCGTGCTCTTAATCATGAGGTTGTTTGTGTGTGTGTAACCATAGAAAAATGGGATCCATGATAATAAGTGGAAATTACTAAAGATAGGTGAAAGAGATCTAATTGTTTCCTATGAGTACATTGCCTAAGAGTGGTTCATTTGAAAAACCTTAAGGTAATATGAGATGGGAGCAGTGTGGCAAAAAGACCTTGAGAGATAAACACAAGAGGATTGAATGATGGCTCAGCACAGTGGTTCATGCCTGTAATCTCAGCACTTTGGAAATCCAAGATGGGTGGATCACTTGAGATCAGGAGTTTGAGACCAGCCGGGCCAACATGGCGAAACCCAGTCTCCACGAAAAATACAAAAATTAACTGGGTGTGGTGGCACATGCCTGTAATCCCAGCTACCTGGGACACTGAGGCAGGAGAATCTCTTAAACCCAGAGGTGGAGGTTGTAGTGAGCTGATATTGCACCACTGCACTCCAGCCTAGACAACAAAGTGAGACTCTGTCTCAAAAAAAAAGAAGAGGACTGAATGGGCCAGGTGTGGTGGCTCATGCCTGTAATCCCAGCACTTTGGGAGACCAAGGTGGGCAGACCACCTGAGGTCAGGAGTTCGAGAGGTCAGCTGTTCGAGACCAGCCTGGCCAATATGGCAAAACCCCATCTCTACTAAAAATACAAACAAATTAGCTGGGCATGGTGGCACACATCTGTAGTCCCAGCTACTCTGGAGGCTGAAGCACGAGGATTGCTTGAACCCAGGAGGTGGAGGTTGCAGTGAGTCGAGATCATGTCACTGCACTTCAGCCTGGGTTACAGGATGAGACACTGTCTCAAAAAAAAAAAAAAAAAAAAGTAACAGGAGAGGGGATTGAACAGTACTCACCACCCCCTTCCCATTGCCCACTCCCTTCCTGACACCCCTGACATATAGAGTTCCTGTCCCTCCTCCCCTGCTGGAAATGGTTTTAGGGAGGATCACATTACGGTCACTAAATTCTAGGATCTCATCCAGGGGCTCCCCAGCTAAGGGTCTGATAACAAGCGGTTCTCAAATGTGGGGACCCATGAGGTATTTCCAACACTTGACGCAACTTAAATGGAAATCACACATTCGCTTTGGAACAGGACCCAGTCCTGAGTATTTAAAATGTTTCATTTCTGTGCTGAGAGCCAGAATTAGCACTTGATAAGGTTGCATTAAATGCCTGGCACACAGGAGATGCTCAGAAAGCATTTACCTTTTCACCCTGCTTCATAACCTCTTCATAAAAAGGTTGCAGACACCTCTCCTCATATGCACAGAGAAACGTAGGACTATTGAAAGAGATGGACCAGCCACCTCCCTTCCCTCCCTGGGTGAACTGCTGCTCAGAGAATTCTTATGCTTAGATCATACTTTGGGAAAGAGCCCCAGGGCCCAGAGCCCTAGGCCTTGCCTGTGGATGGTGGAGGTATTCCTCATGTTAAAGTTGGAGGAGCTGATCCTCTCCAGAAATGCCTGGGCCAGCTCAGGTGTGATGTCATAGACCGTGTCCAGCTGCTTGGTGGCGTTGTCATAGCTGATAAACAGCCCAATCTGGTTGGTAGACAAGGACGGGAATATCAGTGAGGAGGGTGGAAGTGGCCCAGTGTGGCCCTACCCTGGTGGTCTGCACTGTGCCCCATCATGGACACTTGGATACACCTCCTGGTTCTCATTGTCATTGATGTCTTTTCTTTTTTTTTTGAGATGGAGTCTCACTCTGTTGCCCAGGCTGGAGTGAAGTGGTGTGATCTCAGCTCACTGCAACCTCCACCTCCTGAGTTCAAGCAATTCTCCTGCCTCAGCCTCCAGAGTAGCTGGAATCACAGGTGCCCACCACCATGTTTGGCTAATATTTGTATTTTTAGTAGAGACGGGGATTCACCATGTTGGCCAGGCCGATCTCAAACTCCTGACATCAAGTGATCCACCCACCTCGGCCTCCCAAAGTGCTGGGATCACAGGTGTGAGCCACCATGCCCGGCCTCATTGTCATTGATTTCTTAGTGGTCTATAACAGCTACTTCGGTTTCCTCCTGAACCTAACTATTCTTTAGTAAAGTATTATTTTTTAATATCTGAGAAACTGGGCTTTTTCAAAGCTAATCTTTGTACATTTATTTCTAGATTTGTTATATTGAGGTCAGAAAATATGGTCCACAAACTTTCTGCTTTGAAGAATCAGAACTTTTTAAATAGATGAATGAGTTTATAAATGGCCCTTGGGCGATGGAAAAGAGTATGTGTTCGCTTTGTAAGACACAAAGTTTGGTGCATATATATTCAACTTATTAAATATACTATTCAGATTGCCAACATCCTTGTTGCTTTTTGGCCCACATGTCCAAGGGTGCCATGTGCAATCTTCTACTACAGGACTCATATCTATCTATTCTTCCTTGTATTTCTAGCAGATTATACATTATATATATAATTTTTTGGGACATGGACTCACTGTTTTTATTTTTATTTTTATTTTTATTTTTATTTTTATTTTTATTTTTTGAGATGGAGTGTCACTCTGTCACCCAGGCTGGAGTGCAGTGACACGATCTCAGCTCACTGCAACCTCAGCCTCCCAGGTTCAAGTGATACTCCTGCCTCAGCCTCCCGAGTAGCTGGGATTACAGTCATGTACCACCATGCCCGGCTAATTTTTGTATTTTTAGTAGAGACGGGGTTTCTCCATGTTGGCCAGGCTGGTCTCGAACACCTGACCTCACAAGATCCACCCACCTCAGCCTCCCAAAGTGCTGGGATTACAGGCGTGAGCCACTGCGTCTGGCCAAGACACAGTCTCACTCTTTTACCCAGGCTTGGGTGCAGTGGTGTGATCATGGCTTATTGCAGCCTCGACCTCCTGGGCTCAAGTGATCCTCTCACCTCAGCCTCCCAAGTGGCTGAGACTACAAGCACACACCACTACACCTGGCTAATTTTTTAATTTTTTTGTAGAGATGAGGTTTCACTATGTTGCCCAGGCTGGTCTTGCACTTCTGGGCCCAAGTGATCCTCCTGCCCTGGCATCCCAAAGTGCTGGGATTACAGGCATGGGTCACAGCACCCAGCACGTTCTACATTTTGAGGCGCTATTATGCTGCACTCAAAGGGGCTTATAAAGTTGTCTCTCCTTTATGGATTGTACTCTTTGTCTATATAAAATTCCTTTTTAGGCTGGGTGCGGTGGCTCACACCTGTAATAACAGCACTTTGGGAATCTGAGGCAAGGCAGATCACCTGAGGTGAAGAGTTCAAGACCAGTCTGGCCAACATGGTGAAACCTCATCTCTACTAAAAATACAAAAATTAGCCAGGCGTGGTGGCACGTGCCTGTAATCCCAGCTACTCAAGAGGCTAAGGCAGGAGAATCAATTGAATCTGGGAGAAGGAGGTTGCAGTGAGCCGAGATCGTGCTACTGCACTTTAGCCTGGATGACAGAACGAGACTCCATCTCCTAAATAAATAAGTAAAAATAAAATAAAATAAAATAAAATTCCCTTTTAGCAGTGTTATTCTTGACTTCTCCCTTCTCTACATTTTTAGAGAATAAAAAGTTGCAAATGATTGCTTGATCTTAGAAATTTCCTCTAGGGGACCCAGCTTTCTAAGAATTTAAGCTGTTACCTACTCAAAGCAACTCCACATTGAGAGAGTAAATGGCAGTGGGGTGGGGGGTTAATTCTAGGACTGCGGGTTATAAAAATTGGAAGACACTTGAAATACTCCCAGCACCCCAGATAAAGGAGAGAAACCTCATTCTGCCTCTGGTTTCATAATAACCAGACATTGCTGGGTCAACGGGTCCTTGAACAGGCCAGTCATTTGATGCAAACACTTCTCTCACTGGCCAGAAGTGTCAGGGCACATATGATTTAAAAAAAAAAAAAAAGAAGAAGAAGAAGAACAAAAATTGGAAGCAAGGCCCACAGTCTTTTCATGAATCCTTTTGTGTTGGCACCATTCTTTGGAGACTGCCTTCAAGAATCATGATGTCCAAGGGATTTTAGTGTCATTGGGTCAACATCAAAAGGAGAGGGACAGGTTAACTAGTGCGTTAAGTAACCCTAGAATGTGTACATTTCTCCACTGTAAACTCTAGAATTAAAATCTAACCATTGCTCATGATCAGGTAGCCATTAACAGAAGTAGCTATAAATAGAAGTAAATATCAATCCATGTTGTTTTTTCTTTGAGTTCATGCTTCCAAGGACAGGAAACTTTATATCTTTTGTCCTTGGCCTTCTCCAGTACAAAAATACCCTTAAATGATTTTTGGCTCATAGCCAACAATCCCTTTAAATTGTGTTTGCTCACATCAGAGATGTGATCTTAATTGTCCACAATTCTTTTTCTTTTCTTAGCCCTTCCACACTAAAACACAATCCCATGACTGTCCACTTGAAACTTTCTTCCAGTAGTTTTCTTTAGAGGCCCAAGCTCTATTGGGATGAGGAGGGTATACAGTTTCCAAGGCACCTTGGCTGGCTGGATAAACATTAGAGTTTGAGAATACACCTTACCCCAAGTGTATTAGTAATGGTGACGTACAAATGTACTTTTCCAACTCACTTCTGTAGGGCTAATTTTCATAATTTCTTCAAACGATAGGTGAACCATGTATCTGCCCAAAATCCATAAGTTTTCCGCAGTGACCCATGAAACAGAGTCATCTACAAAAAATAAAGAAATGAATAAATGAGTAAATAAATAAATAAAAGCCTTTACACTGATATGTGATAGTCAACAGCATCTTTGCTATCAGGACCTCCTTCTTGTATTCATTAATTCTTTGTTTATTTTGTTTTTCACGGTTTTTTGAGATGGAGTCTCACTCTGTTACCCAGGTTGGAGTGCAGTGGTGTGATGATCTCAGCTCATTGCAACCTCCACCTCCCGGTTCAAGCGATTCTCCTACCTTAGTCTCCCAAGTAGCTGGGATTACAGGCACCCGCCACCATGCCCAGCTAATTTTTGTATTTTTAGTAGAGACAAGGTTTCACCATGTCGGTCAGCTGGTCTCCAACTGCTGACCTCAGGTGATCTGCCTGCCTCCACCTCCCCAAGTGCTGGGATTACAGGTGTGAACCACCGCATCCAGCTACATTAATTTATTGTTAACTCATTCAACAACCATATATGTAGGGCCTACCTGTGAGATCACATGTAGGATGTGACCACATATTCACACCACCTCAGACGTTGTTACTCAAGAGTGTGGTCTCGGCCGGGCGCGGTGGCTCAAGCCTATAATCCCAGCACTTTGGGAGGCCGAGACGGGCGGATCACGAGGTCAGGAGATCGAGACCATCCTGGCTAACACGGTGAAACCCCGTCTCTACTAAAAATACAAAAAACACTAGCCGGGCGAGGTGGCAGGCGCCTGTAGTCCCAGCTACTCTGGAGGCTGAGGCAGGAGAATGGTGTAAACCTGGGAGGCGGAGCTTGCAGTGAGCTGAGATCGCGCCACTGCACTCCAGCCTGGGTGACAGAGCGAGACTCCGTCTCAAAAAAAAAAAAAAGCCAGTGGCAGTGACATGTACCTGTAATCCCAGCTACTCAGGAAACTAAGGAGGCAGGATCGCTTGAAACCAGGAATTTGAGGCTACAATGAGCTGTGCACTCACTGTACTGCACTCCAGCCTGGGCAACAGAGTGAGACCCTGTCTCTTTTAAAAAATAATTATTATTAAAAATAAATAAATAAGAAATGCAGATTATTTTTAATACTTAAAACCCACAAAATGTAGTTTTATTTTTTTGTTCAATTGGTTACTAAATAACCTGGAAACATGAGGCCAGGCCCGGTGGCTAACGCCTATAATCACAAAATCCCGGCTCTACTAAAAATATAAAAAAATTAGCCTGGTGTACTAGCACCGGTAATCTCAGCTACTCGGGAGGCTGAGGCAGGAGAATCTCTTGAACCTGAGAGGTAGAGGTTGCAGTGAGCCGAGATCAGGTCCCTGCATTCCAGCCTGGGCGACAGAGTGAGACTCTGTCTAATAATAATAATAATCTGGCAACATGAAATATGTTTGACTCTCTTGCATCACTACCACTAATAATGATCATCCTTATTCATTATCACCATGTTACTATACTTGAACCAAACCAAACTACTTGTAACTCCCTAAAACATTCTCCAAACCTTGGCTGGCCTTGGCCCTTTTCACCACCTACAATGCTTTTCTTTAACCCTTCTGCATCTAAATCCTACTTGAAGATCAAGCTCAAATTTTCCTCTCCCTTAAAGTCTTCTCTTATCTCCTTCACAGAAGTATTTTCTCCCTCCACTGAATTCCCAGAGGACTCTCTCTGACACCCTGTTCTGGCTTTTGAAATTCCCCATCACTGAGATGTCAGTGGAACTTTAAAAACCATCAAGTTGGCTGGGTGCGGTGACTCACGCCTGTAATCCCAGTGCTTTGGGAGGCCAAGGCAGGTGAATCACGAGGTCAGGGGATTGAGACCATACTGGCCAACATGGTGAAACCCCATCTCTACTAAAAATACAAAAATTAGCCAGGCATGGTGGCGCACGCCTGTAGTCCCAGCTACTCAGGAAGCTGAGGCAGGAGAATCGCTTGTACCCGGGAGGCAGAGGTTGCAGTAAGCTGAGATCGTGCCACTGCACTCCAGCCTGCGTGACAGAGCCAGACTCTGTCTCAAAAATAAAAAACAAAATATGTATATATATATATCTCAAGTCTAGGATCAGACTTCAAGTTTCACTGAGCTGGAATTGACTGCCAGTGCTCCCCAGTTCTTTAGCAAAAGACATTTACACACATCAACATTGTATTGGAGGCATTTGGGGAAAATGAAAGAAGTGGGGAGCATTTACAGTGTGCAATGACTCTAACACCAAGAGCTATTTGCAGAAGCCCTGGGCAATGACAGATGCCCAAATGAGATGGAGAAATAACTTTTGTATGGACTGATTCACAAGAACATATGGAGTGCCTCCCCCAAACGAGAAATCAACGATGTTGGGGTGACACAGGCAGACTCCTATGATCCTCTAGATGGGGACCCTGGACATTTGCCTTGCCTATATAGAGCGCTAGAAAATTTTGAGGCTAGAACCACACATTCACAAAAAACCAAGCTGAGTTGTTTATTTTTTAACTAATTACTAAGCATGAACTCTATTTCCACAGATCAATCATCCCCAAGCTTGGGATTTTCTTTTTCCTCTGTTATCCAGGCTGGAGTGCAGTGGGATGATCATAGCTCACTGAAGCCTCGAACTCTTGCCTCAGCCTTCCTAGCAGCTAGGACTACAGGCACACACCACCACACCTGGCTAATCTTTCAATTTTTTTGTAGAGAGAGGGGTCTCAGCACATTGTCCAGGCTGGCCTTAAACTCCTGACCTCAAGCAATCCTCCTTCCTCAGCCTTCCAAAATGCTAGGATTACAGGTGTAAGCAACCATGCCTGGCCAGCAAGGTTGGAATATTTTTAACAGCCACCATATCTCCAGTTCCCTCAAGGGACTTCATGAAAAATAAATAAATAAATAAGTCCCAACAGAATTAATTTTAACTCACTGTAGTTTAATAATGAAGCAAACCGTATAGGAATTTTAGAAGCAAAGTCTGTGCCTAATTAAACTCTGGCAATAAAGACAGAGAAGTCTGAAGGTTGAGTGGCTTTCTCATGGTTACCCAGTGTGAGACTCTGATTCCTGGAGGCCATAATTATGCACCAGGCAGAGGGAATTCTACTATGCATTTGAGACTTTGATTACGATCTTGTTTAATGTTCATTATGCACAAATCTCAGAGCTGAATTCCAGGAAAAGGATTGATTGGCACTCCCCATCCTCTAGCCCCATCTGCTCTCCTTATGTTTTCCCCACACAGAGCTCATTCCCATCTCAGGGCCTTTGTATTTCCTGGGATCTCTCTCTGGGATGCCCTTTCTCCAGAGCCTTACATGACTGGTTCCATCTCCTCATTTTGGTCTTGATTCAAATGTCACCCATTTGAGAGGTCTTCCCTGATTCCTTAGTCCAAGAGTTAGCAAACTGGTCCATGGGGCAAACTCAGTCCGCCACCTGTTTTTATACAGCCTGTGAGCCAAAAATGGTTTTTACATTTATTATTTTGGAGTTTTTTTAGAGACAAGGTCTCGCTCTGTCTCCCAGGCTGGAGTCCAGTTGCGCCATCATTGCTCACTGCAGCCTCAAACTCCTGAGTTCGAGGGATCCTCCCCGCCTCAGCCTCCAGAGTAGCTGGGACTACAGGCGTGTACCAGCACACCGGCTAATTCTTTTTTAATTTTTTAAAAGATGGGGTCTTGCTATGTTGCCTAGGCTGGTCTTGAACTTTTGGCTTCAAGCAATCCTCCTGCCTGGGCCTCCCAAAGTGCTAGGATTACAAGCATGAGCCACTGCCCCCTGCCTCATTTTTACATTTTTTAAATGGCTGAAAGGAAAATCAAAAGAAAAATCCTATTTGGTGACACATGAAAGTTATACAAATTTCAAATTTCAGCATCCATAAAAAAAGCTCTACTGGGACACAGGCATGCTCATTCATCTATTGACTACAGCTATTTTCAAGATGCAATGTCAGAGCTGAATAGTTGAGGCAGAGATGGTGGGCTTACAAAGCCTAAAATATTTACCTAGTCCTTTACAGAAAACATTTGCCAAGCGCTCTTCTAGTCTAAAGTACCTATAATAATCCTTTCTGACTGGGTGCAGTGGCTCATGCCTGTAATCCCAGCACTTTGGGAGGCCAAACCAGGTGGATCACTTGAGGTCAGGAGTTCGAAACCAGCCTAGCCAACATGGAGGAATCACGTCTCTACTAAAAATACAAAAATTAGCTGGGCATGGTGGCAGGCACCTATAATCTCAGCCATTCGGGAGCTGAGACAAGGGAATCACTTGAACCCGGGAGGCAAAGGTTGCAGTAAGCCAAAATTGTGCCACTGCACTCCAGCCTGGGTGACAGAGTAAGACTCCATCTCAACAAACTATTTTATTTTCTTCATAGCAGCTACCAGTATCTAAATTTCTAAGTTCTCTCTCTCTCTCTCTCTCTCTCTCTCTCTCTCTATTTACTTACATGTTTAAAATCTTTTCTCCACCAACCCTCCCACAATAAAACAATAGGGTCATAAGAGCAGAGACTTTGTTTTGTTTCCTTCTCTATTTTCAGCTATTGATAGGGGGCTTTTAAAAAGTTTATTCTGTTTACATTACTGACATTAAAGGTTAACAAATTGAAGCTATCTGAGAAATTGTTTGTACTGCTAATCTATATAGCCATTCTTTTCTATCTCTGTTTTGTTTTTGTTTTTGTTTTTGTTTTTTTGAGACAGGGTCTCACTCCATCACACAGGCTGGAGTGCAGTGGTACAATCCCAGCTCACTGCAACTTCTGCCCTCCAGGTTCCAGCGATTCTCCCGCCTCAGCCTCCTAAGTAGCTGGGACCACAGGCATGCGCCACCATGCCTGGCTTTTTTTTTTTTTTTTGGGGGGTAAAGACAGTTTCGCCATGTTGGCCAGGCTGGTCTCAAACTCCTAACCTCAAGTGATCCGCCCATCTCAGCCTCCCAAAGTGTTGGGATCACAGGCGTGAGCCACCGCACTCGGCCCCAATTTTCTTTTCTTTTCTTTTTCTTTTTCTTTTTTTTTTGAGACAGAGTCTCACTCTGTCACCCAAGATGCAGTGCAATTGTGTGATCTCAGCTCACTGCAACCTCTGCCTCCTGGCATCAAGTGATTCTCCTGCCTCAGCCTCCCAAATAGCTGGGACTACAGACACACACCACCACACCAGGCTAATTTTTTGTATTTATCGTAGAGAGGGGGTTTCCCCATGTTGGCTAGGCTGGTCTCGAACTCCTGATCTCAGTTGATCCGCCTGCCTCAGCCTCGCAACGTGCCAGGATTACAGGCATGAACCACCGCACCCGGCCCACCAGGCCCCATTTTTAAGTGTATGGTGAAGTACATTCACAGTCACATTATTGTGCGGCCGTCACCATCAGCCATATCCAGAATGTTTTGCACCTTGCAAAATCGGAACTCTACCACCATTCTAATTGCTGTCTTTATGAATTTGACTGCTCTAGGACACAAGGAGGCTTTAATCAACATCCATCAAATAAATAAATCCTGACCTACCTGCTTTGGTTGCCAGGATGCTCAGAGTTAAATTTCTGTGCTTTATTGCCTAGATTTCCTAACAAAATTCTCTTCTCTCTCTCTCTTTTTTTTTTTTTTTAGGCAGCATCTTGCTCTGTTGCCCAGGCTGGAGTGCAATGGCTGGCACCATCTTGGTTCACAGCAATCTCTGCCTCCCCGGTTGAAGGGATTCTCCTGCCTCAGCCTCCTGAGTAGCTGGGATTACAGGTGCCCACCACCACGCCCAGCTAATTTTTATATTTTTAGTAGAGATAGGGTTTCACCATGTTGGTCAGGCTGGCCTCTAAGTCCTGACCTCAGGCAATCCTCCTGCTTCAGCCTTCCAAGTGCTGGGATTACAGGCATGAGCCACCATGCCCAGCCTCTTCTCTCATTTTAATATAGATTTTTTAATACAGATTTTGAACTTGTAACCCTACTCAAGGTTCACATTGAATCTAAGTTACCATCATTATTTATATTCCACTAAAAAACTAAGACACAACATGGATTGTGAAATACAGAAATACAGATACATCATTATATCAGAGACTTCCACATGTGCAAAATGCATTAACAAAATGGGGTATGTGTTTTACTCCATAAGCCACATCAAACTGTTTTTCAAACTGGTGGGAGGTAGTAAAAATCAGAAGAGAACAACATCAAATCCATGTATGAAGCACCTCTTTTGAAGATATTCTTCCCCCAAAAAGTGATCCCACCTCCAAGTACAGGCTCACCAGTGGCATTGGAGGATGTCTGCAATATCCCACTCATCCAGGAATAGAGAGCTCTCTGGGAATGAGCCGAGGTTTTGTCGTAGAGATCTTTGAACACTGCAGATCTAAATGACACAAACACAGGCATCAATTAATAACAAGCAGGTGGGGGCCGTTTTAAAGAGGGAGTCACAACAGCAAACGTGACCCAAAGCTGTCTTGTGTTAAAACCCTTCCCTCTCCTGGATGTGGAGAAATAGGAACGCTTTTACACTGTTGGTGGGACTGTAAACTGATTCAACCATTGTGGAAGACAGTGTGGCGATTCCTCAAGGATCTAGAACCAGAAGTACCATTTGACCCAGCAATCCTATTACTGGGTATATACCCAAAGGATTATAAATCATGCTACTATAAAGACACATGCACATGTATGTTTATTGCTGCACTATTCGCAATAGCAAAGACTTGGAACCAACCCAAATGTCCATCAATGATAGACTGGATTAAGAAAACGTGGCACATATGCACCATGGAATACTATGCAGCCATAAAAAAGGATGACTTCATGTCCTTTGCAGGGACATGGATGAAGCTGGAAACCATCATTCTCAGCAAACTATCACAAGAACAGAAAATCAAACACCGCATGTTCTTACTCATAGGTGGGAATTGAACAATGAGATCACTTGGACACAGGGAGGGGAACATCACACACCAGGGCCTGTCAGGGGGTGGAGGGCTGGGGGAGGGATAGCATTAGGAGAAATACCTAATGTAAATGATGAGTTGATGGGTGCGGTAAACCAACATGGCACATTTTTACCTATGTATCAAACCTGCATGTTGTGCACGTGTACCCTATAACTTAAAAGCATAAAAAAAAAAAAACCCTTCCCTATCCTGAATGTAAATTAGTTCAACCATTGTGGAAGACAGTGTAGCGATTCCTCAAAGATCTAGAACTAGAAATACCATTTGATCCAGCAATCCCATTACCGGGTATATACCAAAAAAAATAAATCATTCTGTCACAAAGATAAATGCACATATGTTCATTACAGCACTATTCACAATAGCAAAGACATGTAGTCAACCCAAATGCCCATCAATAATAGACTGGATAAAGAAAATGTGGTACATGTATACCATGGAATACTATGTAGCCATAAAAATGAATAAGATCATGACTTTTGCAGGGACATGAATGGACCTGGAAGCCATTATCCTCAGCAAACTAACGCAGGAACAGAAAATGAAACTCCCCATGTTCTCACTTACAAGTGGAAGCTGAACAATGAGATCACATGGACACAGGGAGGGGAACAACACACACTGGGGCCTATTGGAGGGGTGGGATGGGGGAAGGGAGAGCATTAGGAAAAATAGCTAATGCATGCTGGACTTAATACCTAGGTGATGGGTTGATAGGTACAGCAAACCACCATGACACGCATTTACCTATGTAACAAACCTGCACATCCTGCACGTGTACCCCAGAACTTAATAATAAAAAATACCCCCATACACACACTCCTTAGCTATATGTAGCTATTTTTCCCATTTTCCTCTTCCCCTTCATAGCTAAACACCTTCCAAAGAATATTCCATACATGTTGTCTCCACTTCCTCACCTCTTGGTCCTTTTTGGGGGAGGTGGGGGACAACTCTGTTGAGATATAATTCACACACCTTATAATTCACCCATTTAAAGTACACAATTCAGCCAGGTGCTGTGGCTCACGCCTGTAATCCCAGCAATTTGGGAGGCCAAGACGGGCAGATCACCTGAGGTCAGGAGTTCGAGACCAGCCTGACCAATATGATGAAACTCTGTCTCTACTAAAAGTACAAAAATTAGCCAGGTGTGGTGGCATACACCTGTAATCCTAGCTACTTCGGAGGCTGAGACAGGAGAATCGCTTGAACCTGGGAGGCGGAGGTTGCAGTGAGTCGAGATGGCACCATTGCACTCCAGCCTGGGCAACAAGAGGGAAACTCTGTCTCAAAAAATAAAATAAAATAAATAAAGTACACAATTCAGTGGTTTTCAGCATATAAGATAAAGAGCCAAAGATGTTCCCGATGGCATCATTTGAGTCTCTGGATCCAGCTGTGTCTGAAGTCAGCCCTACGCCTAAAACTATTCAATTACATGTTCCATTAATACCCTTTTTGCTTCAAGCCAGTTTGAATGGGTTTTTCTGCCACTTGGGTTTACTGCTCACTCAGATAAGCAGTAACCAATCAACTCTGTCTCCAATGATGTTCTCTTCCACAACCTGAATGAATAGCGGAGGGAGGAGACACTGAATTTAAAAGGAATAGTGTAATAGCCTGCAGAGCAAAAGGGTTTCATGTATATATATCTTAATGAAAAAAACTGACACCCTAGAGAAAAGATGAGGTCAGTATACTGTCTGTTTCACCTACTGCCCTTTGGCTGCAAAAGATAAAAGGAATCTCCCACATTGTTATCATCACATTGGGCTTTTCCTTCTTCTAAATCATTTTTAGATTTAGAAAGAGTGTTTTATGGCCGGGCACGGTGGCTCACGCCTGTAATCCCAGCACTTTGGGAGGCCGAGGTGGGCAGATCACGAGGTCAGGAGATCCAGACCATCCTGGCTAACACGGTGAAGCCCCGTCTCCACTAAAAATACAAAAAATTAACCGGGCGTGGTGGCAGGTGCCTGTAGTCCCAGCTACTCGGGAAGCTGAGGCAGGAGAATCGCTTGAAGCTGGGAGGCGGAGCTTGAAGTGAGCCAAGATCGTGCCACTGCACTCCAGCCTGGGCAACAGAGCAAGACCCCATCGCAAAAAAAAAAAAAAGAAACAGTGTTTTATGGCCATAGAGTGCTACGATTAGTTAAAGGAGGAAGTTGGCGGTGGTTGCAATGCCTATGGCCCTTCAAGTCCTAGACCCAATCCTCGAATTTGGTTTACATCAAAGCACAATTTCAAGCAGGGCTGGCTGTAACCAACATACACTGGCATGGCATCTCAAAAGGAGAAAAGTCCTCTTTTTTCAATGCTCTGTCACTCCTCCTGCTGTCCCTCAAGAAGGTCTCAGTTTAGTGCCAATGAGTCTTTCAAACACACTCAGACTGTTTTTAAATCAATAGAACAAGACCCAGGTTCCAGCCTTGGTGCTGTGGACTGAAAGTTTGTGTTTCCCCAAATTTCATGTGTTGAAATCCTAACTCCCAACATGACGGTATTAAGAGGTGGAGTTTTGAGGAGGTGATTAGTTCATGAGGCTGGATACCTCATGAATGGGATTAGTGCTCTTTATAAAAGAGATCCCAGAGGGCTTGCTCACCCCTTCCACCACAAGGGGACATAGTGAGCAGGTGCCACCTATAAACCAGAAAGTGAGCCCTCACCAGACACTGAGTCTGCCAGTACCTTGATCTTGGACTTCCCAGTCTCCAGAACCATGAGAAATAAACGCTTGTTGTTTATTAGCCACTTAGTCTACGGTATTTTTGTTATAGCAGCCCAATCTGACTAATACACTTAAGCAAGCAACATATCTAGCTAGGATTTAGTGACACTTTTTTCCCACTGTATTTGTTTATGTGTTTTTTTTTGTTTTGTTTTGCTTTTGTTTTTGTTTTGATACGGAGTCTCACTCTGTCACCCAGGCTGAAATGCAGTGGCACAATCCTGGCTCACTGTAACCTCCAACTCCCAGGTTCAAGTGATTCTCCTGCCTCAGCCTCCCAAGTAGCTGAGATTACAGGCACCCGCCACCATACCTGGTTAATTTTTGTGTTTTTAGTAGAGACATGGTTTCGCCATGTTGGCCAGGTTGGTCTCAAACTGCTGACCTCATGATCCACTCACCTCTGCTTCCCAAAGTGCTGGGATCACAGGCGTGAGCTACCACACCCAGCCTAACTCTACAGATTTTAAGCTTTTGCTCCAAAACATGCATATAAACCTGTCCCCACCTGCCTTCTCCCTGCTGCGAGGTGATACCTCTTTGAATTCTCACTACAGCCCCTGAAGGATAGCATGATGAGTTAAGAAGGTGGGAGTGGCTGGTGTGGTGGCTCACGCCCGTAATCCCAGCACTTTGGGAGGCCAAGGCAGGTAAATCACTTGAGGTCAGGAGTTCCAGACCAGTCTGGCCAACATGGTGAAATTCCATCTCTACAAAAATACAAAAATTAGTTGGGTGTAGTAGGTGCCCCTGTAGCCCAGTTACTTGGAATTGAGGCAGGAGAATCGCTTGAACCTGGGAGGCAGAGGTTGCAGTGAGCCGAGATTGCGCTACTGCACTCCAGCCTGGGTGACAGAGTGAAACTCCATCCCAAAAAAAAAAAAAAAAAGTGGGAGAAACCACTCACAGGTTCTTAAAGGCATCCTCACGCAGGTCCCGAGGGAGCCGCTCTGTGATGTCTGGCTGGAGAAAGCTGCCTGAGGACCCCCTCAGCACCTTGCCCAGGATCTCCACACACTCCAGGGAGTTCATCACCTGGAAACACCTCTCTAGTGTGATGAGAAACAGGCTGCGGTTCACGCCAGGGCTCTGCAAGGCTCGTTCTCGAATCTCTCCTAAGTCGATGATGATGTCTTTCAGGTCCTAAAGCAATGAGAAAAGCCAGGGTCAGCTTGAGAACTGCCTATCAATTTAGAAGCCCTGGGAGGGACCACACATTGCAACAGTGGGGAAAGTCAGGATCACTGTTTAACACCATGCTGCTATATTGAATCTTCTAGAGCTTTCCATTCCCTGCAGAACAAAGTCAAGGCCTTTATCTGCTCCACTCACTCTGGAACCTTCCCACTCTCCAGATACACCTGACCAGCATAACTCAGGCCCTTGGTCTACCTGGAATTCTGCATCTCTCTTTTTTCTGGTGAAATCTAGCTCATCCTTTAAGGCTGGGCTCCATTGCCATCTCCTTGGTGAAGTCTCTGATCCCTCCAACTTCCTCCTTCAAATCAGATTTCCCTCCCTTATGTGCCCCCAGGTCATCTTGAACCAAACTCTGTAATGCATTAAACGGACCCAAGGGTCTTTCCTCCAAGCCCGTGGTTCTCACCTCTGGGTGTACATCAGAATCACCTGGGGAGCTTTTTTAAAGTTTGATTTTATTGTTGAGACAGGGTCTTGCTCTGTCACCCAGGCTGCAGTGCAGTGGTGTGATTATAGCTCACTGCAGCCTCAACCTCCTGGGCTTAAGCAATGCTCCCACCTCAGCCTCCCAAGTAGCTGGGACCACAGGCACACACCACTATGCTCAGCTGTTTTTTGTAGTGATGGAGTTTTGCCATGTTGCCCAGGCTGGTCTCAAACTACTGGGCTCAAGCAATCTGCCTACAACCACCCAAAGTGTTAGGGTTACAGGTATGAGCCACCATGCCCAGCCCATCTGGGGAGCTTTTGAAAAGGACTGATTGGCCTGGCGCAGTGGCTCACATCTATAACCCCAGCACGTTGGGAGGCCAAGGCAAGTGGATCGCTTGAGCCCAGGAGTTTGAGACCAGCCTGGGCAACATAGGGAGATCCCATCCCTATAAAATAAATGTTTTTAAATTAGCTGGGTGTGCTGGTGCACATCTGTAGTCCTAGCTGCTTGAGAGGCTGAGGTGGGAGGGTCACTTGGGCTCAGGATATCACTGCAGTGAGCTATAACTACACCACTGCACTCCAGGCTGGATGACAGAGAGAGTCCCTGTCTCTAAGAAAACAAAAGAAGCCTCCATTTTACTGAGCATTGACTCTACTGTGCCAAGCTTGGAGCAAACATGCATCATCCGATTAATTCTCATGACAATCTTACAGGTTAAGCCCCATGGGTACTAGGGTCAGGCATTCCCAGGTTCAAATCCCAGGGCCTCCATTATCTGTATGTCCTGAGCAAATGACTTACCTTTTTTAAGTCCCAGTTTTTGCGGTCTCAGAGGCCTTGCTTTGTGATATTCTTGGATCA
This sequence comes from Trachypithecus francoisi, assembly GCF_009764315.1. Taxonomy (NCBI): domain Eukaryota; kingdom Metazoa; phylum Chordata; class Mammalia; order Primates; family Cercopithecidae; genus Trachypithecus; species Trachypithecus francoisi. The sequence goes on from NW_022681455.1 coordinate 76,510,834, forward strand.
CTAACCTCATTTTGTGGAAATTAACTGTTTCTGTTTTTTGTCTCCCATCCAGACTGTGAGCTCCTTGAGGACAGAAGGATCTCTGTGTCCACTGGTGCCTAGTAATTTTTATTAGTGGGTGTTTATTGACCCAAACAATCAGGAGATCCTCAGATCCTCAATTAGGACCCCTCATTTCTTAGTACTCACAAAAATATGAATTAGGCCAGGCATGGTGGCTCACACTTGTAATCCCAGCACTTTGGGAGGCCAAGGCAGGCAGATCACTTGAGGCCAGGAGTTTGAGACCAGCCTGGTAAAATCTCATCTCTACTAAAAATACAAAAATTAGCCAAGCATGGTGGCACACACTTGTAATCCCAGCTACTTAGGAGGCTGAGGCACAAGAATCCCGTATACCCAGGGGGCAGAAGTTGCAGTGAGCTGAGATTGTGCCACTGCACTCCAGCCTGAGTGACAGAGTAAGACTCTGTCTAAAACAAAAATAAAATAAAAAATTATAAGGCTCTTCATTTTAACTTTGGAGAAAGTAAGTGAGAAAACTTAGATCCTAAAGCTCCCAGGGGGTTGGAGGAGGTAGAAGGAGAGAGGAAAAGGCAATAAAGGGCCAAGGCCTAAGTCAGGCTCCATTTTTTTCAATTCAACAACACCACGTGGTGCTGGACTTCCTCTATCCCCGGGATGCCAAGGGCGCCTCACCAAGCGGTCCTTCTTGTCTTCTAAGAGGCATTTCATGGCAGTGCGGAACTGCTGGGCGTCTGTCTTCCTCAGGTCCTCTAGCAGCTTCTGGGGCTGGTGCAGACGCTGCTCCAGGTGGTTTTCCATGGCTGCCTGTATTGGGGGTGTTGGGAGAGTCGGTGAGAACAGAAAGAGCAGGAGCACATGGTCAGCACCATGGCCAGCGGCCCAGCCCGGCCACCTCATTCCCTGCAGAGACCACAACTGGTGGCCAGCTGTCTGGTTGGGCCAGCTCCAAATTTCCTCATTAGCCGCTAACATGTAAAAGTGAGGGCCCAGGCGCGGTGGCTCATGCCTGTAATCCCAGCACTTTGGGAGGCCAAGGCAGGTGGATCACGAGGTCAAGAGATCAAGACCATCCTGGCCAACATGGTGAAACCCCATCTCTACTAAAAATACAAAAATTAGCCAGGCATGGTGCATGCACCTGTAGTCCCAGCTACTCAGGAGGTTGAGGCAGGAGAATCACTTGAACCTGGGAGGCGGAGGTTGAGGTGAGCTGAGGTGGCACCACTGCACTCCAGCCTGGGCAACAGAGAGAGACTCTGTCTCAAAAAAAAAAAAATCACTCATTATTTATCTGAAATTCAAATGAAATTGGACATCTGTTTTTTGTTTTTGTTTTAGAGACGGAGCCTTTCTCGGTTGCCTAGGCTGGAATGCAGTGGTATGATCATAGCTCACTGTAACCTCAAACTCTTGGGCTCAAGCAATCCTCCTGCCTCAGCTTTCCCAGTAGCTGGGACTACAGGCCACGCCATCACACTCAGCTAATTTTTTGTTTGCTTGTTTGTTTGTTTTTGTAGAGACAGGGTCTCACTATGTTGCCAGGGCTTGTCTCCAACTCCTGGTATCAAGCAGTCCTCCCACTTATGTCTCTCAAAGTGCTGGGATTACAGGCATGAGCCACCATGCAGAGCCACATCTGTATTTTTATTTGCTAAATCAGCAACACTTCTTCTGGGCCTCAGTTTTATCTGCAAAATGGAGGCAATAAGAGAACTTACCACATAGGGTTATTATGAGGATTCAGTGTGTAAAGTGTTTTCGATAGTGGCTAGCACACAGTAAGTGCTCAATAGTGCCAGCTATTATTCTCTATCTTGACCAAGGTGAATAATGGCTTACTTAAAGCCTCACCCCTAAAATGAAAGGTCCTGTGGGTAGAATCATGACTGTCTTGTTCTCTACTGAGACCTCAGTGTCTGGAGCCATGCCTGGCAGAAAGCAGTTGTTAACTCAGTAGATATTGAATGAACAAATGAATATGGTATATACACAGGAAGAGATATATCAGGTTAAAGTAGATACATCTCATGAGTATCCATTACTGCTAGAGAAAGGGGGCAAGCATTGCTTCTCCTTCAGTTGTCCTGACTGATGAAGAGAAAGAAAAGCAGATGCCATGTGGGGCCAACAGCCACCTCCAGCTAATGGGTATCCTGGGACCTGGCAGACAACAAGCTCTCTGAGTATATTTGTGACATCAGTGTTGGTTGATGTTTCCATTTTCATTAAAACGTAAGTGAAAATGGAAACAATGAAGACATATGTCAGAACTTTATTCATTAATTAATGACATAAATGGACTTTTGCTAAACTGAATAATTGTTTCTCAATACTGAAAGAATTTTTCTCCAATTTTCTGTGTTATCCACAGTGTAATGAAAAAGACACAACATGCCACACTAGGCTAATAGTCGGGCAGGTGCTGTGCAGTTCACCGCAGTCACCACCGCAGGCATGAGCCCTATTGCCCCTTAAGGCAAATATCCTTTGCCACCTATCAACATGCTTGTGCTATTGTTTTCATTACAGTAGAGTTAAAAGAGGAAAAAATACATTTCTTGGACCCATGGTAGAAAGACTGATCACTATATCCAAATATCCACTCTCTCACTGCTCTTCATCAATTGAACCCTTCAACTTTTAGTTGGGTACATGTCTCCTTTGCAGTAAGATGTGACTATTGTGTGTGAGCCAAGCTAATGTGTGCAGAGGGAATTGTGTAACTTGCAAGTCATATCCTCAGAAGAGAAGAAGCTTACCCTTGTCTTCTTCTTCCCACCCTTCCCCTGGATTGGAGAAGGGGTGTGGTGTTTCCACCACATGGGCAATAACTCCCCAGGAGATGACAAAGCAAAAAGACAAAAGGTACCTGGGTCCTTGGATAACCTCATGGAATAGAGCTGCCTTTTCTCTGTGGCTCTCCCACTTAGCTCTGGACTATTATATGAGAAAGAAATAAACTAAACTGTTTGAGCTGTTGTCCTCTGGGGGTCTTTTTGTTACAGCAGCTCAGCCTATACCCTAATATATCATGTTTCCATCAAAGGTGGGAAAATGAAAGAAAGACAAAATATCTTATATCACGTTTCAAGAAGAACTGGACAGAACACTTTTCCTTGCAGAAGTAAAGACTGTCTCTACATCCAGCCCACTTCTCCAATTTACCTGGCCCCTGAGTTTGCAATCCCTGAGCACTGAGATGGGAACATAAAGATGGGTCTCAGGTACACACCTGCAGGCTGGAGATGGTGAAGGCAACATTCCGGGAATTCAGATAGGCCAGGACTCTGTGGGACAGGTCATCCGTCCACACGTGGGAGCTTCAGTTGAAGACAGATGGGAAAAGATCACAATGACAGATTCTCCTACAAGCACTACTGTACTAGCTAAGTGCCCAGGGGACAGGTTGGGATGGACCAGGGGTGTTAGAAACTTTGTGCTTGGAAGTGGGAGGTTTCTCTTTTCTTTTCTTTCCTTTTTTCTTTTCTTTTCTTTCTTTCTTTTTTCTTTTCTTTTTTTTTTTTAACAGGGTCTTGCTCTGTTGCATGATCACGGCTCACTGCAGCCTCAATCTCCCCAGCCCAAGCGATCTTCCAACCTCAGCCACCCAAGCAGCTGGGATCACAGGTGCATACCACCACACCCGGCTAATTTTATTTTTTCTAGAGACGGGGTTTCACTATGTTGCCCAGGCTGGTCTCAAACTCCTGGGCTCAAGCAATCCTCCCACCTCTGCCTCCCAAAGTGCTGGGATTACAGGAGTGAACCTCCATGCCCAGCCTGAAGTAAAAAATTGCTTAACCAGGCACAGTGATAGAAGAGTTTCCAATTCTAGGAATCTGCCTGGATCCCATTCTCTCAAAGCCAATTCCCAAATTTCTAAGCTGTATGCAATATTCTAATTCCCATAACAATCTACTTAGATTGACTACAATCCAAACTGATTGAGTTAGAAAGATATACATTTAAAAAGCAGATGCTAGGCATACCATGAGAGGCTGGAATAGCATAGTTAAGAGTGTGGGCTCCAAACTGGATTTGAATCCTAGTTTCATCACTTAGCTGTGTGACTTGAGACAATTTGCTAAATTTTTTGTGCCTCAGTTTCCCTTTCTATGAAATATGGCTAACAACTGTGAGATTAAAATTTGTTCACACATGAAAACTTGTAAGGTAGTGCCCAACACACAGTAAATGCTCATGAATAGCCTTTTCTTTTTTTTTTTTTTTTTTCTTGAGACAGAGTCTCACTCTGTCACCCAGGCTGGAGTACAGTGGTGCAATCTTGGCTCACTGTAACCTCCGCCTCCTAGGTTCAAGCGATTCTCCTGCCTCATCCTCCCGAGTAGCTGGGATTACAGGTGTGCACCACCACACCCAGCTCATTTTTGTATTTCTAGTAGAGACTGAATTTTGACATGTTGGCCGGGTTGGGCTGGAACTCCTGGCCTTAAGCGATCCTCCCAACTTGGCCTCACAAAGTGCTGGGATTACAGAGGTGAGCCACCATGCCCAGCCTATGAATAGCCTTTGGTAATCTTTTGTTTGTTTGTTTGTTTTGACACAGAGTCTCACTCTGTTGCCCAGGCTGTAGTGCAGTGGCTCAATCTTGGCTTATTACAACCTCTGCCTCCTGGGTTCAAGTGATTCTCCTGCGTCAGCCTCCCGAGTAGCTGGGACTACAGGTACGCAACACCATGCCTGGCTAATTTTTGTGTACTTTTAGTAGAGACAGGGTTTCATTATGTTGGCCAGGCTGGTCCCCAACTCCTGACCTCGTGATCTGCCCACCTTGGCCTCCCAAAGTGCAGGAATTACAGGCATGAGCCACCGTGCCCGGCCTGTAATCTTATAAAGAGACAGATGAATGGATGGATGGATGGATGGTTAAATTAATAAATACAATACTTAGACTGAAAGCACACATCCGAAAGTATCCATTGGTGTTATCTTAGGGAAAGGAGTAGCTATGGGGATCTTTCACTTCAACATAACTGGGTATCTCTGACATGGGGCCCCAAGACCCCTATTTCTTCTCCATCATAGTACTCATCATATTAGAACTGTTTATTAATATTGGCATTTCCACACTACCTACCTCCCTGCCCCATGTCCCTGGTATATCTCTATATGCAGCTTATAGGGCAAAAGTAAAGGGAATGGGTCCTGGAGCCAGGCCACTGGTTCACATCCCAGTTGTGTGGCCTTGATTTACCCTTCCTGGACCTCAGTTTCACTGTTGTGTGCAATGGGATAACTACAGTGCCTACCTTGTGTGGCACTTGTGAGGATTAGATTGTTTCTATACCAAGCACTTAGTAGAATACCCACTACACAGAAAGCACTGAATAAATTTCAGCTCTTAGGCGGGGCACGGTGGCTAACACCTGTAATCCCAGCACTTCGGGAGGCTGAGGTGGGCAGATCACCTGAAGTCAGGAGTCTGAGACCAGCCTGGCCAACATGGTGAAAACCGATCTCTACTAAAAATACAAAAATTAGCCGAGTGTGGTGATGGGTGTCTGTAATCCCAGCTACTCAGGAGGCTGAGGCAGGAAAATTGCTTGAACCCTGGAGTTAGAGGTTGCAGTAGTGAACCAAGATAGCACCACTGCACTCCAGCCTGGGCAACAAGAGTGAAACTCCGTTAAAAAAAAAAAAAAAATTGGCTCTTATGCTAGAGTGAGGAGGAATGATGTCTGTGGAGCAAGGGTGTTGACTTTTAAAACATTGTACATTGATTGACATTTTTTGTAATGAGCACATATTACTTTTTACAATTAAGAGACTTCCATTAAGAATTTTTATTAAGGCCGGGCGCGGTGGCTCAAGCCTGTAATCCCAGCACTTTGGGAGGCTGAGACAGGAGGATCACGAGGTCAGGAGATCGAGACCATCCTGGCTAACACGGTGAAACCCCGTCTCTACTAAAAAATATAAAAAATTAGCTGGGCGAGGTGGCGGGCGCCTGTAGTCCCAGCTACTTGGGAGGCTGAGGCAGGAGAATGGCGTGAACCCGGGAGGTGGAGCTTGCAGTGAGCTGAGATCTGGCCACAGCACTCCAGCATGGGCGACAGAGCGAGACTCCGTCTCAAAAAAAAAAAAAAAAAAAAAAAAGAATTTTTATTAAAAATCTATCCCATCCCTTCCCCTCTCCTCTAGGGCAGGTTACCTTTGAAACTGTATGAGATCCAGCAGTGCTACAATGGGAATAAAATGAAAAGACATCGTTAAAAGGAATCATTCCAGAGAGATCACAGCCGCATTCTGTTTGAAATTCTTAGAAGAAGCAAGTGGAGACCGAGGGGGCACATTACCATTCAGATAGCTTCCATCTATTATTTCTTCCTAAAAGGCAAAGAGATAACATCAAGTATAACATCCAAAAGTTGGCAATTCCAGTAGAGGGGATTCTGATTAAGAGAAAATAGAATACTCACCGCCATTTTTTGCAACAATGGATGCAAATCTGTAAGAAAGCCATTGAATGTATAACTAGAATTGAATTGTGTGACCTTCAAAACTACAAATACGGGTTAGAGGAAAAGCCCCAGAAAGCCACTCATAAAGGAAATTTTTAGTGAATTTGAATTATAACTGTCCATTCTGAGAAAACAGTGGCTTGAAAAATCCTCTTAGAATAATCCTGAAAAATCATACATGCACACATTCACCCCCCCCAAAAAAAACAACTTACAGCATCATGTACCTAATGTATCTATCCCACCACATTCCCTAAACTGTGTGGAAACCACAAAGGGTGATTCTTCCCTCAGGACTTACCCTGCCTGGAATTTGGCACTGTATGACTCGACACTTCATGACTCAGAAAAAGGAATAGGAAAAGGGAGTATGTCGTGGGTTCCTGAGACATTCTCCTGTAGTTAATTTAAGCATAGAAGTGATTCAGGTTTTAAAATATATATATATATATATACACACACACACACATATTTATATATGTATATAAACATACATATATATATAGACATTTAGAAGACAAAAGGAAAACCAAGTAGACCCAGAATCCCTTGAAATCTTTTTTAAAAATAATTTTAAAATTCACCTACTTTCCTCCATCTAAACCCGCATTCTAGTCTAAGACACTACCATCTCTCTCCTTGGTGACTACAATGGCCTGTTTATCTTACCACTACCTCTGACTCCTCTCAATCCAGCAAAAAGGCATGGTCAAAAGTAGACTCTGGGCCAAGCATGGTGGCTCACACCTGTAATTCCAGCACTTTGGGAGGCCAAGGTGGGTGAATCACTTGAGGTCAGGAGTTCGAGACCAGACTGGCCAACATAGTGAAACCCTGTCTCTACTAAAAATACAAAAATTAACTGGGTATGGTGGCTCATATCTGTAGTCCCAGCTACTTGGGAGGCTGAGACAGGAGAATTGCCTGAATCTGCGAGGTAGAGGTTGCAATGAGCCAAGATTGTGCCACTGCACTCCAGCCTAGGCAACAGAATGAGACTCTGTCTGAAAAAAAAGTATAGACTCTATTTTATCTGCAAGAAATGTATATACAGAATATAAAAACTACTCTTATAATTAAATAAGAAGATATATAAGCCAAGGGGAAAAAATGTTAAAACAATATGAAGTTGGCCAGGTACAGTGGCTCACACCTCACACCTGTAATCCCAGCACTTTGGGAGGCCAAGGCGGGCAGATCATGAGGTCAGGAGATCAAGACCATCCTGGCTAACATGGTGAAACCCCATCTCTACTAAAAATACAAAAAAAATTAGCCGGGCGTGGTGGCACACGCCTGTAGTCCCAGCTACTTGGGAGACTAAGGCAGGAGAATGGCGTGAACCCGGGAGGCGGAGTTTGCAGTGAGCTGAGATCACGCCACTACACTCCAGCCTGAGCGACAGAGCAAGACTCTGTCTCAAAAAAAAAAAAAAGATACGAAGTTAAACTTCATAAAAACAGATGTAAAAATGGCCAATAAGCACGTAACTGATTATCACAGCTAACAAGAACTAGCAAATTAAACCCACAACGAGACCACTATAAAGTCATTAGAAGGGGTAAAAATTTCAAAGACTGACTATCAAGTGTCGGTGATGATATGGAACAACAGGAACTCTGATACAGCTGCTTGGGAAAACTGACAGTGTCTTATAGACTTAAATATACAATAACCTATGATCAAGACATGCCACTCCTAGGTGTTTAAGCAAGAGAAATGAAAACATGTCTACACAAAGATTTGTATAGCTTCATTCATAGTAGCCAGATATTGCAAAGAATCACCTATCCAATAACAGGTGAAAGGTTAAACATGGTATCTCCATTCAGTGGATACCATTCGGTAATAACAATAAAAATAAATTAGTTATAATTTTATTCTAGCTATGATGGAGTAATTGCCAATGGGTAAACCTTCCTGCCTTAAACAATTAAAAAACTGGCTGAAATATGTGGACACAAAGGTTTTTCAGACATTGGGCAGCAGGTAGCACAAGACTGAGATCTCCTGAGCAAGGAGAGCAAACTCCGTAATTGCTCCTGCTCAGTGCCTGGAGTCTCCAGCCCATAGCACAAGGAGGGAGAATTCAAACAGAGCCTACAGGTCTCACTGAGCAGAAGAGACAGTGGAACTTCAGGGAAATCAAGGCAGCTAGAATCCATAGGAAGAATACTTGGAGAGGAGGAAGTTGCACAGAGAGAAAGTTCTGGAGATCTGAAGATGGGTCTTTCAAGTCTTTGGCTGAATATTTATCTACCCATGCTTGTAAGAAACCACCTGAGGCTGGAGAATGAACCACCCGTATGCAGAGCAATCCTTGGACCTCACAGGGGAATAAGAATAGCTCCTACAAGCTGCAATGGAAAAATCTCCAAATACATCGGGCATCAGGGTCAATCATCAAAGAATAATTACCTCCATGATAGGCCAAATTAGCCCTAGACTAAAGTTTATTCCAGATCTGCCCTAACAAAGCTTAAAAGCAAGTCTTGGAAGGATCTAATTGATTCCAAGTAACTGAATTGCATTCCAGAACAAAACCCAACAATATTTAAAGCAGTATGATAAAACCCAGAAACTTTAGAAAACCAGAAGATGGAGCAAGAAAAAAAAAAGGAAAAGAAAAAAAATCCAGAGACTCCATCTCAAAAAAAAAAAATCCAGCAATGTAAAATCCAAAGTGCACAGCATCCAATCAAAAATTACCAGGCAGGCTAGGCACAGTGGCTCATGCGTGTAATCCCAGCCCTTTGGGAGGCCAAGGAGGGTGAATTGCCTGAGCTCAGGAGTTTGTGACCAGCCTGGGCAACATGGTGAAACTCTGTCTTTACCAAAAATGCAAAAATTTGCTAGGGATGTAGCAGGTGCCCAGCTACTCAGGAGGCTGAGGTAGGAGGATCACTGAAGCCTGGAAAGTTGAGGCTGCAGTGAGCCATGATTATGCCACTGCACTCCAACCAGGGTGACAGAGTGAGACCCTGTGTCAAAGAAATTTTTTAATAAATAAATAAAAATTACCAGGCCTACAAGGAAGCAGGAAAATATGGCTGGTTGTCAGGAGAAAAATCCAGTCAATAGAACAGATCCAGAAATGACACAGAAGATCCAATTAATGGACAAGGATATTTATTATAAATACACTCTGTAAGTTCAAGAAAGTAGGGAAAACAGTGAGCATGTTAAAGGGAGAGACATGGTAGGTACAAAATAAACCCCAAGATGAACTTCTAGAGATAAAAATACAATATATGAAATGAAAAATACACTGGATAGAGTTAACAGCATATTAGACACTGCAGAAGAAAAATTAGTGAACTTGAAGTCATAGCAAAATAAATTATCCAAAGTAAAATGCAGGGGGAAAAAGATGGAAAAAATTAAGAGGGCTCTGGAGCAATATGAAACTATTTGAAATATGTGTAATTGGAGTCCCAGGAAAGGAGGGGGTGGCAGAAAAGTATCTGAATAAATCGTGAGCAGGGCACAGTGGCTCATGCCTATAATCCCAGCACTTTGGAAGGTTGAGGTGGGCAAATCACTTGAGGTCAGGAGTTCAAAACCAGCCTGGCCAACATGGTGAAACCCCATCTCTACAAAAAAAAAAAAAAAAAAAATTAATTAGCCGGGTGTGGTGGCTGTAATCCCAGCTACTCAGGAGGCTGGGGCACAAGAATCACTTGAACCCAGGAGGCAGAAGTTGTAGTGAGCCAAGATTGCACCACTGCACTCCAGCCTGGGTGACAGAGCGAGACTGAAAAAGAGAGAGAGAAGGGAAGGGAAGGAAGGGGAGGGGAGGGGAGGGGAGGGGAGGGAAGGGAAACATGACCTCATGACCAATTTGTGTAAAGTTTGATAGAACTACGGATCCATAGATCGAAGAAGCTCAACCAACCCCAAGCAGAGGAATCATGAAGAAAGTCATGCCAAGGCATATATAACAATCAAATTGCTTTAAAAAATGATTTTTTAAAAAATCCAACAAAAAGGAGTTGCATCTAGACTATACGGAAAAAAACTCTCAATACTAAAAAGTAAATAAATAAGCAATCCAATCAGAAAATGAGCAGAAGACATGAGTAGATATATCATCAAAATATATCTACAGATAGCAAATAAATACATGGGAAGATACTCAGCATTTTTAGTCATTAGGAAAATTAATATTGAAACTACAGTGTTAACCTATCAGATGGCTAAAATAAAAAATAACCATAATGAGGCTGGGTGCAGTGAATCACGCCTGTAATCTCAGCACTTTGGAAGGCCGAGGTGGGTGAATCACCTGAGATCAGGAATTTGAGACCAGCCTGGCCAACATGGTGAAACTCCATCTCTAGTAAAAATACAAAAATTAGCCGGGCGTGGTGGTTCATGCCTGTAGTCCCAGCTACTCAGGAGGCTGAGGCAGGAGAATTGCTTGAACCGGGGAGGCAGAGGTTACAGTGAGCCAAGATCACACCACTGCACTCCAGCCTGGGCAACAGAGTGAGACTTCATCTCAAAAATATATTAAAAGATAAATAAAACCATAATGCCATTAACTGGAAAGGATGAGGAGAAACTGAATCATTCACACATTGCTAATGAGAATACAGTAAAACTCCTTCTCTACTAAAAACAGAAAAAATTAGCCAGATGTGGTTGCGGGCACCTGTAGTCCCAGCTACTAGGGAGGCTGAGGCAGGAGAATGGTGTGAACCGGGGAGGCAGAGCTTGCAGTGATGCAGTGAGCCAAGATTGTGCCACTGCACTCCAACTTGGGCAACAGTGTGAGACTCCATCTCAAAACAAAACAAAACAAAAACAACAACAACAACAACAAAACCTGTACACAAATGTTCGTAGCATCTTTACTCATAGTAGCCAAAAAATTGAACCAATCTAAATGTCATTCCATAAGTGAATAGTTAAACTGACTGTGGTATGTCCATGCCATTGACTACTACTCAGCAGTGAAAATGAACTATTGATACAGGCAACAACTACTGATGGACCTACAGGGAATTATGCTGAGGGAAGAAAGCCAATCACTGAGAGTTATATACTTATGATTCCATTTATAAAACCTTCTTGAAATAAAATTATAGAAATGGAGAACAGATTAATATTTGCCATGGGGAGAGGGAGATAACGCTATCAAGGGATGTATGAAGGAGGCTTGTGATCACCAGGAGAGTTCTGGGTCCTAGTTAGGGTAGCTGTTACATTAATCTATACATGTCACAAAACTGAAGAAAACGATATAAAATATACACACAAAGAAGTCCATGTAAAACTAGTGAAATCTGAATAAGCCCTGAATTTGTACCATGATTTCCTGAGTTTTATATGGTGCTGTTGTTACACAACATGTAACCAGTGGGGGAAACTGGGTGAAGGGTACACAGGATATTTCTTTTGCAGCTTGCCATGAATCTCTAATTATTTCAAATTCTTTTTTATTTTTTTGAGAGACAGAGTCTTTCTCTGACACCCAGCCTGCAGTGCAGTGGCATGATCATGGCTCACTGCAGCAGCCTTGAACTCCTGGGTTCAGGCAATCCTCTGGCCTCAGCCTCTTGAGGAGCTGAGACTACAGGCATGTACTATCATGCCCAGCTAACTTTTTTAGTTTTTGTAGAAATGGGTTCTTGCTATGCTTCCCAGGCTGGTCTCAAATTCCTGGCCCAATCCTCGCACCTCAGCCTCCCAAAGTGCTAGGAATACAGACATAAGCCACCATCCCCAGCCACACAATTCTTTTTAATTTAGTTATAGTATTCTGTACCACTGTAGGATGACAATAGTTAACAATAATATATGGTTTCAAATACCTAGAAGGAGGATATTGAACAGAAAATGAGAAATGTTTGAGATGGTAGACATGCTAATTACCCTGATCTGATCACCATACATCATACACATCAAAACATCGTTATATACCCCATAAATATGTACAATTATTACATGTCAATTTTTTTTTTTTTTTTTTTGAGATGGTGTCTCACTCTGTCACCCAGGCTGGAGTGTAGTGGTGCAATCTCGGCTCACTGCAACCTCTGCCTCCCAGGTGCAAGCGATTCTCCTGCTTCAGTCTCCCAAGTAACTGAGATTACAGGCATGCGCCACCACACCCAGCTAATTTTTGTATTTTTAGTAGAGACGGGGTTTCGCCATGTTGGTCAGGCTGGTCCAGAACTCCTGACCTCTGGTGATCTGCCCGCTTCGGCCTCCCAAAGTGCTGGGATTACAGGCGTGAGCCACCATGCCCGTTGTATATGTCAATTTTTAAAATCAATAAAATAATACATTTTTAAGCACCCAAAGGGAAAAAACACACATTATGTGCATAGGAAAAGGAATACACTACCGATATAGGCAACAACACGGATGAACCTCAGAAACATTATGCTTATGCTGAGCAAAAGAAGCCAGTCTAAAAAGACCACACAACATGATTCCATTTCCGTGAAACTCTAGGTTATGCAGAATAATCTTCAGTGACAGAAAACAAGTTAGGAATGGTCTGGGGCATTATTAGGGTGCAATGGGAAAAGTTTATTGCAACAGGGCACAAGGGAACTTCTTGGGGTGATGGAAAATTTTTTTTGTAGAGATAAGGTCTCATTATACTGCTCAAGCTGGTCTCAAACTCCTGGTTTCAAGCAATCCTCCCACCTCAGCTTCCCAAAGTCCTGGGATTACAGGTGGATGCCATTGCACCCAGCCTCCATTTTCTGTATCTTGATGATGGTGGTTCTCACACAGATACATACCTTTATCAGAGAACTGTACACTTAGCGTGCATTGTATTGCATATAAATTTATACCTCACAAAAGTCAGTATCAAACAGAAATGGAAAAGCATGCACTGTGGAGCCAGTCACCTGTTCTGAATCATATCTCTGCCACTTACTAGCTGTGAGATGTTGGACAAATTTCTTTCTTTCTTTTTGATATGGAGTCTTACTCTCTTACCCAGGCTGGAGTACAGTGGTAAAATATAGGCTCACTGCAACCTCTGCTTCCCAGGTTCAATCGATTCTCCTGCCTCAGCCTCCTGAGTAGCTAGGATTACAGATACCCACCATCACACCAGGCTAATTTTTGTATTTTTAGTAGAGATGGGTTCCCACCATGTTGTCCAGGCTGGTCTCGAACTCCTGACCTCAAGTGATCCACCTGCTTTGGCCTCCCAAAGTGCTGAGATTACAGGCGTGTGCCACTGTGCCCAGCCTTGGACAAGTTTCTTAATCTCTCTGCACTCCAATTTTCTCATCTGTAAAATGAGATTAATGATGGTACCAGGTGCATCATTGTGTCGTATGAGGGTAAAATGAGTTGTTAATAGTGAACCACATCAAACAGGGCTTGACACAAAGTCATCTCTGTATACAAGTTTATTAAATAAGCAAATAAACCAGATTGCTGTTTTCAAACAGATGCTGTTTTGAAAAACACCATCTCAGTAAACTCATGTCACCCTCCTCCTCTCCCCATTACCCTCAAGATAAAGCCCAAAGCTTTTTCAGTGGCTTTATCACCCGCCTCTTTGCCCCTCATTCCCCAAAGTTCCTGCCGGGGCCATCTATCTGTCCCTCCAAGTTGCTATCTTCCCCAAATTAAGACCCTCTCACAGGCTGTTCCTTGGCCCAGAAGATTATTCCCCTTCCTTTTTGCCCAGTTAAGATCAATTCATTGTAAATTTCAAGTCTTCAATGAAGCCTTCCCTGAATTCTCTGACCAGGCCAAAGAATTAGCCAGAAGAAAAGGCCAATACTTCTCTTTTATAGCACCAAGCACAGCTATAATACATATTTATGTTTGTGTAATTATTTCATGCTTTCATTCTTCAAATATTTGTTGAGTACTGCTGTGAGCCAGGCATTATTCTATGCTCTGAGAATACAGCAGTTTACAAAACTAACTCCCTGCTAGTGCGTTGGAATGAACCAGGCAGAAAATAAATAGATAATCAAATAACTATATTATGTCAGGGAGTGATGAGTGCCATGCAGAAAAATACAACAGGGTAGGAAAAAAGGAGCCAAAGAAGGAGTAGGTACTATTATAGACAGTGTGGTCAGGGAAGACCTGAGGAGGTGACATTTAAGCAGAGACCTCAGGAAGTGAAAGAATGAATCACGGGAATATCTGGAGAAAGTAAGTTCCAAAAAAAAAAAAAGGAAATGACAGTGCAAAGGCTTTGACATTAGGAGCAGAATTTGCATGTTCTTCAGTAAATTACATGAAGAGGATGTAACAGTAGGACATGGGGTTGGAGAGATATCAGGGCCAGAGTGAGTGGGGTCTTTCAGGCCATTGTGAGCACTCTGACTTTTACTTGGAGGGAGGTGGGAGCCACTGAAGGGATATAAGCCAGGATGGATGCTCTGACTTGTTTTTGCTTTTTGTTTTGTTTTGTTTGAGATGGTGTCTCACTCTGTCGCCCAGGCTGGAGTGCAGTGGCACAATCTCAGCTCACTGCAACCTCTGCCTCTCAGCTCAAGAGATTTTCCTGCTTCAGCCTCCCAAGTAGCTGGGATTATAGGTGCCCTCCACCATGCCCAGCTAATTTTTGCATTTTTGGTAGAGACAGGGTTTCACCCTGTTGGCTGGGCTGATCTCCAACTCCTGACTTCAAGTGATTCACCCACCTCGGCCTCCCAAAGTGCTGGGATTACAGGCATGAGCCACTGTGCCTGGCCCTGACTTTTATTTTAACTGGATCAAGCACATCAATCGCTGTGTTGAGAATACCCTGGAGTGGAACAATGGCTGTAGCAGGCAGACCAATCTAGGAAAGAGATGACAATAACTTGGTCATTGATAGCAGTGAAGGTGGTGAGAAGTGGTCGGATTTTGGAGGTATTTGGAAGGTGGAACCAAAAGATCGAATGTAGGGAATAAAAGAAATAGATGGGTCAAAGACAACGTCAAGGATTTAACCTGAGCATGTAGAGAGGGACATGGGAAAACCATAGGAGTTCCGAGTTTAGGGGAGAATCCCTGGAGCTCATTTTGGACATACTAAGCTTGAGAAGCCTTTTAGAGTGCAGATAGCACAGCAAGTAGGCAGTTTGATGTTTGAGCCTGCGGGTCAGGGGAGAGGTGCAGTCAGAAGCAGCTATTGAAACAGAGATAGTCAGTAGTTTTTTTCATTTGTTTGTTCTTTTGTTTTGGGGTTTTTTGAGGGGGGACAGAGTCTCCCTCTGTCACCCACGCTGGAGAGCAGTGGCGCAATCTCAGCTCACTGCAACCTCTGCCTCCCAGGTTCAAGTGATTCTCGTGCCTCATCCTCCCGAGTAGCTGGATTACAGGCTTGTGCTTCCACGCCCGGCTAATTTTTGTGTTTTTAGTAGAGACGGGGTTTCACCATGTTGGCCAGGCTGGTCTCAAACTCCTGACCTCAAGGGATCCACCTGCCACGGGCTCCCAAAGTGCTGGGATTACAGGCATGAGCCACCGCGCCCGGCCCCAGATAGTCAGTATGTATTTAAACCCTGAATGATATCACCAAGAAAGTAAGTTTATGGAGAAATTAGGACTGAGACGCCCATGGTACCCCCATTGCCAAGACGTTTGTCAGTAGACTAGGTGCAGTCAGAGAAATCAAGATGGTGGAAAACTCCCCAAAACAAACAACCTAGTTTCTTTAGCCAATATATTACAGAGAGAGGGAAAGAGAACCTGTGGACTCAAAAACAACTTAAAAGATCACTTGTAGAATCTAGACTTTATTTGGATCCTGATTCAAACACATCATGTCTGTGTGTGGTGGCTCACACCTGTAATCCCAGCACTTTGGGAGGCCAAGGCAGGCAGATCACTTGAGGTCAGGAGTTTGAGACCAGCCTGGCCAACGTGGTGAAACTCCATCTCTACTAAAAATACAAAAACTTAGCCAGGCATGGTGGTGCATGCTTGTAATTCCAGCTACTCGGGAGGCTGAGGCAGCAGAATTGCTTGAACCTGGGAGGTGGAGGTTGCAGTGACCCGAGATCATCCCATTTCACTCCAGCCTGGGCGACAAGAGTGAAACTCCATCTCAAATAAAAAAGAAAGAAACAAAACAAACAAACAAAAAACACCATAAAATAAAACAAAAATTAGGCCAGGCATAGTGGCTCACGCCTAATCCCAGTGCTTTGGGAGGCCAACGCAGGAGGATTGTTTGAGGCCAGTTTGAGACTAGCCTGGGCAACACAGCATGACTCCGTCTCTATAAAAACATTTAAAATTTAGCCTGGCGTGGTGGTGCACACCTGTAGTCCCAGCCACTCAGGAGACTGAGATGCGAGGATCTCTCGAGCTCCGGAATTCAAGGCTGCAGTGAGCTATGATCACGCCATAGCACTCCAGCCTGAGGGACAGAACAAGATCCTGTCTCAAAAAAAACCCAAAAATTGTGAGACAGTTGAGGAAATTTGAACCCCTGAATAGATATTTGAAGATTTTAAAGAATTATTGTTGATAGTTTTTTAAGTTTGACAATGAAACCGTGGTTATATTTTTAAAGGAGTCCTTATTGTTTCAAGGCGGGGTTAGTAAAGTACCACCCATGGGCCAAATTGAAATGGCTGCCTGATTTTGCGTGGCTCATGAGCTTAAAATGATTTTTAGGTTGTTTAAATAGTTTTTTAAAACCAAAAGAATAATATTTATTGGCATACAAAAATTTCCTGTGTGAAATTTAAATTTCAGTATCCATAAAGAAAGTTTTATTGGCACATGTCCATGCCCATTCATTGGCCTATTGTCCATGGCAGCTTCCTGCTACCATAGCAGAGTTGAGTACTTGGGACAGGGACCATACAGCCTCCAAAGCTCAAAATATTTAATCCATGTTCCCTTACTGAAAAAGTCTGCCAGCGCTTCTTTTATTTTATGTATTATTTAATTTTTTTTTTTTTTTTTAAGATAGAGTCTCTCTCTGTTACCCACGCTGGAGTGCAATGGCCCAGTCATGGCTCTCTGCAGCCTCGACCTCCTGGGTTCAAGCGATCGTCCCACCTCAGTCTCCTAAGTAGCTGGAACCACAGGCATATGCCACACCTGGCTAACTTTTTTTTTTTTTTTTTTTTTTGTGGAAACAAAGTCTTACTATGTTGCTCAGGCTGGTTTCAAATTCCTGCCTTCAAGTAGGACCTTCAAGGAGGTCCCACCTCGACCTCCCAAAGTGCTGGGATTACAGGTGTGAGCCATCATGCCCAGCCTCCAACCCCTGTTTTGAAGTTACATCCTTACATATTTACAGAAGAAATGATGTGATGTTTGGTATTGCCTCCAAAATAATGCTGGAGGGGGGAAATGGGTGGGAGGTGGAGGCAAAAATGAAACAAGGATGGCTAT
Source organism: Trachypithecus francoisi (assembly GCF_009764315.1). NCBI lineage: Eukaryota > Metazoa > Chordata > Mammalia > Primates > Cercopithecidae > Trachypithecus > Trachypithecus francoisi. The sequence continues at coordinate 76,528,677 of NW_022681455.1, forward strand.
GGGTTGGCTATCATTGAAGCAGAGTGCCAGGGACATGGATGTTCATTTTATTTTTATGTCTACTTTCGTATGTGTTTGAAATTTTCCACATAACAGTTTTTAAAAAGGAAAAGGAAAACAAAAGAGATCGTACGTTTTAACAAAAGAGGTTAGACAGAGGAGGAGGAACTAAGGCGAGGGCCTGAGAGGAAAGGCCAGAGGCCCAGGAGAGAAACCAGGTGAGTATGGTGTCCTTGAGGTCAAGTGGAGAAGGAGGAGGGTCACTAAAAGCTGCTAGAGGGTCAAGTCCAGTGAAGACTGGGAACTGCATCACCTGGCTCTCAAGTGGCCCATACCCCAATTATGTGACACCACCCTCTTTCATTATTTGTTTTTCATTTGTTTTTGTTTTTGAAATGGGGTCTCACTCTTTTGCCCAGCCTGGAGTGCAGTGTTGTGATCTCAGCTCACTGCACCCTCCACTCCCCAAGCTCAAGCAATCCTCCCACCGCAGCCTCCTGAATAGCTGGATCTACAGGCATGCACCACCACACCTGGCTAATTTTTGTATTTTTTGTAGAGATGGGGTTTTGCCATTTTGCCCAGGCTGGTCTGGAACTCCTGGGCTCAAGCAATCCGTCCAACTCACTTTTGTAAAGTGCTGGGACTACAGGCATGAGCCACCATGCCCAACTGGTATTTTTTAAATGCTTAAAAAAAAGAGATGGGATCTGGCTATGTTGCCCTGGCTGGTCTCAAGCTGCTGGCCTCAAGTTATCCTCCCACCTCAGCCTCCAGGCTCACTGGGATTACAAACACAAACACCATGTATTTGTAATCTCTTTCAGTATTAACAGGAACTTTCCGTATTAAAGGAAATGCATAATGCACGCTCATGGTCTCCTGAAATTATTTATAGGCATCCCAGCATTCTTTAATACAAATTTCCCCCGTATTGTCTAACTTGTTGTGGAAATGGATTATTTTTCCCCCAAGGGGATGTCCACAACCAGCTTTGAAAACAATTATGCTCATTTTACTGCCCAGGACAAAAACAGTAAAACTTTTGAAGTCCCCAGACACCAAAAGCCATGCATTCTAACAGGTTTTGAGCAAACCTGATCCCAAAGCACTTTGTAGGTATGTTGGCCCACCATCACCATCCTGTAACTGGAATGCTCAACTCCATTAGAAGAAGTCTTCCTGGTTTGGGTCGTTTGGGGCTTTGGGGAACCTTTGGCCCTTTTTTCTCCCTTCCCTTTGGGCAGTCACCCTGGGGCATTGGCCCCATTCACAATTCTCCAGTTTCCCAGACAATGTGGCTTCTTGTGCTCTTTGCTTGGGCCCCTCTATTAACCCTACAGAGAGGTTTAAGGTTACTGAAACAGACGCCTTGCTTTCTGCTATGCATAATGTCCTTGTTCCAGCGAGAAACTGCAGCACATCAGGATTTGGTTTTCATTAAAGACCCTTTGGGTCACTTTTTTTTTAGCAGATTGGTCAAAAGGACTGAAAGGATTGGGCAGGGCGATGGTGATTTGGGGGTTGATAGCTTTCTCTATGGGCCATACCCCTTCCCCACCGAAAGATTCCCCTGCTGCAGACTAGAGGAAATCAGTCAGGCAAGGATCCCCGTGGTGAAAACTACTCGAAAACAGCAACAATAACCACAAACCTGAAATGAAGACAATTTCCTGAGAAACTATGAACGTTTGGATGTGCAGGGTGATCAACCCTCCCAGTTGCCCGGGACTAAAAGGTTTCCCAGTACTCAAAACTTTCCGTTTTAAAACCAGAAAGTCGGCCGGGCATGGTGGCTTACGCCTGTAATCCCAGCACTTTGGGAGGCCGAGGCGGGCAGATCAAGAGGTCAGGAGATCGAGACCATCATGGCTAACACGGTGAAACCCCGTAACTGCTAAAAATACAAAAATATTAGCCAGGCGTGGTGGCACACGCCTGTAGTCCCAGCTACTCAGAAGGCTGAGGCAGGAGAATGGTGTGAACCCAGGAGGCGGCACTTGCAGTGAGCCTAGATCGGGTCACTGCACTCCAGTCTGGGCAACAGAGCAAGACTCCATCTCAAAACAAAACAAAACAAAACAAAACAAAAACAGAAAGTCACAGGCAAACCGGGAGGAGTTGGTCAACCCATGGATCAGAGTCACTTCATCTTCTGTGAAATTTGCAAAGATGCTAGGGGGTTCCCCTCCTACTGGGACACCCCAGCCCAGACACACATCATTAATTCACAATTACTTGGAGTTTCACTGTCTGCAAGGCTGCTCCGTTTAAGCTCTGGGTCATGAACACATAACTCTAGGCATACTGACACTAGCTGGGAGATTTTTCACAAAAAAAAAAAAAAAAAAAATGCCATTTCATGACTATTAATGCAAAATAGGCAAATGTGTGTGGCTTGTAGAATACCAGCTGATTACAAAGGCTTGGTGTTGGAATGGCCCAGCTCACAATGGTTGTAGAAGTCCAGTGGGGCCAGGCTTGGTGGCTCACGCCTGTAACCCCAGCACTTTGGGAGGCCAAGGTGGGAGGATCACTTGAGTCCAGAAGTTCAAGACCAGCCTGGGCAACATAGGGAGACTCCATTTCTACAAATAATTTAAAAAATTAGCAGGTGTGGTGGTGCGTGCTTGTAGTCTTAGCTACTCAGGAGGCTGAGGCAGGAGAATTGCCTGAGCCTGGGAGGTCGGGGCCACAGTGAGCCGCGATCACATGTCACTGTACTCCAGCCTGCGTGACAGAGCAAAACCCTGGTTTAAAAAAAAAAAAAAAAATCAAAGAAGCCAAGGGGATGGGAGCTTGGTGGACTAGAGATGCCCAGGCTTGAGTTCCTGTCCCAGCCCTGCCCCTAGTAGTGAGACTTCAGGCACAGCTATTCCCCTTCTTCTCTCCTAAGTCTCCTGAGAACAAATGGCTTTGGATTCAATGAGGAAAAGAAGGAAAGAAAGGAAGAAACTGGTCTCACTGAGCATCCTCTATGAGCCGGGCATCACGCCAAACCCTCCCTGCCATTTACTCATTCCACCAGCCTTGAAGGTTTACCATACTCAGTTTCACAGATGAGTTCAGTGGACATGAATGATCACACAGCAAGCCAACGGCAGGGAGGGGGTTACGATGCAGAGCTGCTGGGCTCCATAGTAACCTTAATCCCAGCTGTCATTTAATGAGAGAGAACTAAGTACACGCCTCTCTAACATACATTGGCTTGCTTAATTCTTGCAGAATCTTTCAGGCAAGCATTACCATTATCTCTACTTCACAGATGAGCAAATGGGTTCTAAGAGGTCAAGTGACTTGCCCAAGGTCACACAGCTATGCATGGACAGCCGGGTGGCAAACCCAGAGCTAAATTATTCCAACACTTAACTGGCTTTGCTCTCCAGTCTCAGCTCAGCAGCCCTGAACCTAAAACTCCAGGTGGCGGGTGCCACGCCAGGGATAAGACCCCAGCTTTAACCTGAACCAAGCCTTAACCAGCTGTATGCTATTGGGCAAATTCCTTAACCTCAATAGGCTTGCATTTCCTCCTCTGCATAATAGGCATGGCACTCATACCTCCCTTGCAAAAAACTATCAACTTTATTTATTTATTTGTTTATTTATGTATGAGACAGAGTCTCGCGGTGTTGCCCAGGCTGGAGGGCAGTGGCCTGATCTCGGCTCACTGCAACCTCCACCTCCCAGATTCATGCGATTCTCTTGCCTCAGCCTCCTGAGTAGCTGGGCTTACAGGCGCCCGCCACCGCACCTGGCTAATATTCGTATTTTCAGTAGAGATGGGGTTTCACCATGTTGGCCAGGCTGGTCTCAAACTCCTGGCCTCAAGTGATTCACCTGCCTCAGCCTCCCGAAGTGCTGGGATTACAGGTGTGAGATCTGGCCTTCACCAGCATTTTTCTATTTCTTCCTCACAACTGCTATGAGGTAGGTATTACTTTACACATAAAATATGTAAAGAAGTAAGCCAGCACTGGCACATATAAGAATGCAATAAATCGTAGCTATTATTATTATTATTGCTATTGTTTTTACTGCTGCTATATTATTATAACAAATAATAATTGTGATAGTTATTGTAACAGTTGTCATCGCTGTTATTATTATTACTAAGTAGTTTTGGATTCCTTTTCTCGAAGTTTCGTCACTCCCCGCAAGTGCCCTCTAATCCCAGAAGCCCTTAAAGCCGCTGCACCCACACTTTGCCCACCCTCTTTCTCTCGGTCCGCCCCCTACCCCATCCATGCACACCTGCGCCCCTTCCCTAGGGAGGCCCAGCGGTGACCACCCACCCGCTCCCCGAGCGCTTTGCCCCGCGGGTCCTCCGCCCAGGCCCCCGCGCGCGCCTCACCTGCGGAGCCCGGCTTGGCTGCACTGAGTCCCACGGGCTGGCGCGTGGCGCAGGGCGGGGCCGCCGGGCGCCGGCAGGCAGGGGAGCGGAGGGGCGGCGCCAGCCGGCAGCTCTGCTACCTCCTCCCTGCAGCGGCCCAGGTGGGAACCCCGCCAGGGCAGCGGCGGGGGTCACAGTCCCCGCCTGGGGCTTCCTGTCTGGACCCGAAGCGTGCAAGACGCACACATGCCTGCTGCCCAGCCACTTTTCTGAGCAGCAGCGAGGAAGCGAGGATGGAGAGCGCTAGAGAGCTATCCACCGATCGCCACGTGGGAACTTTATTTAGATCTCAATTCAAACCGTTAAAAGAAGTTATAGGACGGGCACGGCGGCTCACGCCTGTAATCCCAGCACTTTTGGGAGGCCAAGGCGGGCGGATCACTTGAGGCCAGGAGTTCGAGAGTAGCCTAACCAACAGGGCGAAACCCTGACTCTACTAAAAGTACAAAGATTAGCCAGGTGCGGTGGCGGGCGCCTGTAATCCCAGCTACTTGGGAGGCTGAGACAGGAGAATTGCTTGAACCTGGGAGGGGGAGGGTGCAGTGAGCCGAGATCTTGCCATTGCGCTCCAGCCTGGGCGACAGAGCAAGACTCTGTCTCAAAATAAAAATAAAAATAAAATAAGAAAACTGGAGCAATGTGGTTGCTGGGATATTTAATGGCTGGGTTTCTTTCTTTTGTTTCTTTCTTCTTTTTTTTGAGACACAGTCTCGCCCTGTCGCCCAGGCGGGAGTGCAATGGCAAGATCTCGGCTCACTGCAGCCTCCACCCGAGTTCAAGCTATTCGCCAGACTCAACCTCCCAAGTAACGAGGATTACAAGCGCCCACCACCACACCCGGCTAATTTTTTGTATTTTTAGCAGAGACAGGGTTTCTCCATGTTGGCCAGGCTGGTCTCAAACTCCTGACCTCAGGTGATCCGCTGGCCTCGGCCTCCCAAAGTGCTGGGATTACAGGCGTGAGCCACTGCACCCAGCCGGGTTTCTTAATGAATAATTGTAATGTGGCTATCTTTTCAGAATGGTTATCTTTTACAGCTATATATTTACAAAACTGAAATGATACCTCTGGGATTTGCTTGGCAATAGCGGAACCAAGGAGTTGTGGGATTAGGGATGAAACAAGGTGGGCCAGGTGTTGATAACTGCCTAAGCTGGGTGGGGTAATAACCTTTCTTTTTTATGTACTTGGAATTTTCCATAATAAAAATAATTAATAGTATGACCTATAATAGAGGTATACATACACGGAGTAGTAGAAAAAAATTCATCTTAAATGTCCACCAATAAGGAAATGTTTAAATAAATAGATACATAAATGCTGTGGATTACGTAGTAATTAAAATTTTTCTCAACAAAGACCACATAATTAGCACAAGGAAATGATTTTATATCCAAAACAAAAAAGCCAAATGTTAAGAAATACATGTATTTGAACTTTTATTAAAACTAGAAGCTAGGGGCTGGGTACAGAGCCTCACACCTGTAATCCTAGCACTTTGGGAGACCAAGGCAGGCTGGTCACTTGAGGTCAAGAGTTTGAGACCAGCCTGGCCAACACGGTGAGACCTCGTCTCTACTAAAAATACAAAAATTAGCCGGGCATGGTGGTGGGTGCCTGTAATCCCCATTACTTGGGAGGCTGAGGCAGGAGAATTGCATGAGCTGGGGAGGCGGAGGTTGCGGTGATCTGAGATGGCACCACTGCCCTCCCGCTTGGACAACAGAGCAAGACTCCGTCTCAAAAACAAAACAAAACAAAGCAAAAAACTAGAAGGCAAGGCCGGTGGGGTGGCTCAGGCCTGTAATTCCAACACTTTGGGAGACTGAGGTGGATGAATCACTTGAGGTCAGGAGTTCAAGACCAGCCTGACCAACACAGCAAAACCCCATCTCTACTAAAAATACAAAAATGAGTTTGCACGGTAGTGCATGCCTGTAATCCCAGCTATTCAGGAGGCTGAGGCAGGAGAATCCCTTGAACCCGAGAGGCAGAGGTTGCAGTGAGCTGAGATCATGCCAATGCACTCCAGCCTGGACAACAGAGTAAGACTCTGCCTCAAAATAAAACAAAATGAAATAAAATAAAAATAAAAAACATTCTGGAAGGCAATGCATTAAAATATTAGCTTTGCATGACAAGATTATGCATAACTGTTTTGTATCTTTCCTAATGAAAATATAATTGTGGACTCAAGAGGTTTCCTTGCAATCCTTCACATTTAATGAAACACGTCTAATATCCATAATATTTCAAAGTAATTATTGAAATGCCCAATGCTAACATTAGTTTTTCAGTGGCACAATTAAAACATTATCTTCAGAAATGGCCAACTGTAGCATTCTGCTGCCCATCTGATAGTAATTTATATAACGCTAATGTCCAGCATCCTCAAAAACATCCTTTTATCCCCAGGGTCTTTGTTTAATCATTTAAATAAAAAAGCTGAACCTCGGTCCGGCACGGTGGCTCACGCCTGTAATCCCAGCACTTTGGGAGGCTGAGATGTGCAGATCATGAGGGCAGGAGATCGAGACCATCCTGGCTAACACGGTGAAACCCCGTCTCTACTAAAAATACAAAAAATCATCCAGGCATGGTGCCGGGCGCCTGTAGTCCCAGCTACCTGGGAGGCTGTGGCAGGAGAATGGCATGAACCCGGGAGGCAGAGCTTGCAGTGAGCCAAGATGGTGCCACTGCACTCCAGCCTGGGCGACAGAGTGAGACTCTTTCTCAAAAAAAAAAAAAAAAAAAAAGCTAAACCTCAAGCTTTAAATGACAGAAAATGGGTTCCATCCTTTGTCAATTCTTTATTTATAATAGAGGTGTCTAGGAGTCTCACATGACTCGTCTCAGAAAAATAAAAAGACCTTTTCATTTTTACATATTTTAATGTTTAAAGGTTTACAAATGTGTGTATATATACATGCACAGAAAAAAAAAAGTCTGGAAGGCATAAACCAAATTGTCAGTAGTGGTTCTCTCAAGGTTATGGGGTAAGTAAAGTTAATTTTCATTTTATACTTTTTCTGCAATGAAGGTTGATATGATTTGGATTTGTGTCCCCACCCAAATCTCGCGTGGAATTGTAATTCCCAGTGTTGGAGGAGGGGCCTGGTAGGAGGCGATTGGATCATGGGACTGACTTCCCCCTCAATACCGCTTTCGTGATAGTGAGTGAGTGCTGGGTTGTTTATTTTAATTAATTAATTTATTTATGTATTTATTTAGAGACGGAGTCTCGCTCTGTCGCCCAGGCTGGAGTGCAGTGGACGGATCTCCGCTCGCAGCAAGCTCCGCCTCCCGGGTTCACGCCATTCTCCTGCCTCAGCCTCCCGAGTAGCTGGGACTACAGGCGCCCGCCACCTCGCCCGGCTAGTTTTTTTGTATTCTTTTTTAGTAGAGACGGGGTTTCACCGTACTAGCCAGGATGGTCTCGATATTCTGACCTCGTCATCCGCCCGCATCGGCCTCCCAAAGTGCTGGGATTATAGACGTGAGCCACCGCGTCTGGCCATGCTCCGTTGTTTAAAAGTGTGTGGTACCTTCTCCTTGGCTCTCTCTTAGTCCTGCTTCCACCATGTAAAATATGCTGGCCTCCCCTTCACTTTCCACCATGATTTTAAGTTTCCTGAGGCCTCCCTAGAAGCAGAAGCCTATACACCCTGCAGAACCATAAGCCAATTAAACCTCTTTTCGTTATAAATTACCCAGTGTCAAGCATGTCTTTATAGCAGTGTGAGAAATGACTAATACAAACGTGTTACTTACAATGGAAAATAAAAACAAGATGGAGGCCGGGCGCGGTGGCTCACACCTGTAATCCCAGCACTTTGGGAGGCCAAGGCGGGTGGATCACCTGAGGTCAGGAGTCTGAGACCAGCGTGACCAACAGGGCAAAACTCCATCTCTACTAAAAATACAAAAATCAGTGGGGCATGGTGGCACATGCCTGTAATCCCAGCTACTTGGGAGGCTGAGGCAGGAGAATCACTTGAACCCGGGAGGTGGAGACTGCAGTGAGCCGAGATTGCACCACTGCTCTCCAGCCTGGGCAACAGAGGAAGGCTCCATCTCAAAAAAAAAAAAAAAAGAATAAAATAATTGCCAGTGTATTCACTTGAACTCTGGCATTTGGAAAAGTGTTGAGAGTTCACGGTCATTTAAAACCAACGTTCTGTGTTGAATCCGAAACAGCATATAAGAAAACAGCATTTGGGCATTCTATCTGTTCTTATTTCCAGAACTTAAGAAGTCCAGGTATATAAGACATCCCAATTTACATGGTCATTTACTTGAGAGAAAAAATATTTATTTTTCATTTTACATGTATTGAAAGTAATTTTCAAGTGACTTTGTAACAAAAGCATATTATTTAATCCATGTGAATACAGCATACTGACCCAAATCCAGAGGGAATTCTTAAGTTGTCATGTGATAATATTCTCCCAGTTCTCCAAAAGTATAAAATTTCACAGTGAAAAAGAAGTATTTTGTTATCACTGAATACTGACTCCAATTCAGTGATACCGATATAGATAGCAAGCTACAAAACACAGTTTACTAGTAAATGAAGCCAAATGCCATACAAGTTGTACTATAAAAACAAATGATGCACTAGTCATTAGGGAAATGCCAATCAAAACCACAAGCTACTGCCTTACACCCAATAGGATAGCTACTACTACTAAAAAATAAATAAATAAAAATAGGCTGGACATGGTGGCTCACATCTGTAATCCCAGCACTTTGGGAGGCCAAGGCTGGCAGATCAACTGAGATCAGGAGTTCGAGACCAGCCTGGCCAACATGGCGAAACCCCGAAACCTGTCTCTACTAAAAATACAAAAATTAGCCAAGCGTGGTGGTAGGTGCCTGTAATCCCAGATACTCAGGAGGTTGAGGCAGGAGAATCACTTGAACCCAAAAGATGGAGGTAGCAGTGAGCTGAGATCGCACCTGCACTCCAGCCTGGGTGACAGAGCAAGACTCCATCTCAAAATAAAACAAGATAATGTTGGTGAAGATGTGGAGAAATTGGAATGGTTGTGAACTGTGCAAAAATGTTAAATGGTGCAGAAAACAGCATTGTGGTTCCTCAAATAATTAAAAATAGAATTACCACATGATCCAGTAATTTCATTTCTGGTTATATACCCAAAAGAATTAAAAGCAAGGTCACAAGATACTTGTACACTCATGTTCACAGCAAGGTTATTCAGAACAGCTAAAAGACAGTAGCAACCCAAGAGTTCATCAACACACTAATGGATAAGCAAAATATGGTCTATCCATACAATAGATTATTCAGCCTTAGGAAATTCTGGCCGGCAGGGTGGCTCACGCCTGTAATCCCAGCACTTTGGGAGGCCGAGGCGGGTGGATCACCTGAGGTCAGGAGTTTGAGACCAACCTGGCCAACATGGTGTAACCCTGTCTCTACTAAAAATACAAAAATTAGCCAGGCATGGGGGCAGGCGCCTGTAATCTCAGCTACTCAGGAAGCTGAGGCAGGAAAATGGCTTGAACCCAGGAGGCGGAGGTTGCAGTGATCCGTGATGGCGCCACTGAACTCCAGCCTGGGGGACAGAAAGAGACGTCTCAGAAAAAAAAAAAAGGAAGTTAATTCTGACACCCTCTACAACATTGGTGAATCCTGAGGGCATTGTGCTAAGTGAAAGAAGCCAGTCGTGGGCTGGGCGCAGTGGTTCATGCCTGTAATCCTGGCACTTTGGGAGGCTGAGGCAGGTGGATCACAAGGTCAAGAGTTCGAGACCAACCTGGCCAACATGGTGAAACCCCATCTCTACTAAAAATACAAAAATTAGCCAGGCATGGTGGTGCACGCCTGTAATCATAGCTACTCAGGAGGCTAAGGCAGGATTGCTTGAACCCGCGAGGCAAAGGTTGAAGTGAGCTGAGACTGCGTCACTGCACTCCAGCCTGGGCAACAGAGTGAGACTCCATCTCAGAGGAAAAAAAAAGAGGAGGGGGAGGGGGAGGGGAAGGAGGAGGAGGAGGAGAAATAAGCCGGTCGCAAAAAGGCAAATACTGTATAATTCCAATTATATGGGAGGTGACTGGATCATGGGGCGGATCATGACTACCTAGAGTAGTCAAAGGGACAAAAAGTAGAATGATAGTTGCCAGAGGATGGGGTGGAGAGAATGGAGAGTTGTTTATGAACACAGTTTCAGTTTTGCAAGATAAAGGGAGTACAAGGCCAGGGGCAGTGACTCACACCTGTAGTCCCAACACTTTGGGAGGCCAAGGTGGAAGGATCACTTGAGGCCAGGAGTTTAAGATCAGCCTAGGCAACATAGTGCTGATTTGTTTCAAGTTACTTATGAGCCCAGTTCTGTGCTCAGTGCACTCCTAGACAGTACAACTCAGTCCAGGCTGCCCTGATTCCATGCACTATCTTCCAGCCAGTGGAAGCACTGGATATAAGGTAACTGGGGGGTGCTTAAGCATCTGCACTAACATGGTAGGCCACTGTAGCTACTGGCAGCCCATGATACCATACTGTCATTGCTAGAGAAAAAGGATCATGGAACACTTCTATCAGTAACCAAATAGTGGGAAGCAATTAATGAAAACATCTTGCTTCATTAATACTGTAATTAACATACTCAGTATAGCCTATTAATACTACACTCAGAACCAAGGGAAAACAAAGCTTTGCTCAGGAAGACTTGAAACATCTACATTTTATTTTCCAACCCGACTTTTTCTCTGTTAGAAGCCAACCATGTAAAAACTGACGACAGGTCACACTGGATGGCAGAAAACACAGTATTGCTTTTAACTACTCTGTACAAGTGATAAATGACTAAGGGCATTGTACCTCCTTTCCTCTCTGAGATCAGTGGTCTGAGCACTTTAGGAGCTTAAAATGCAGGTGCAGGGAGCTAGGAATCACAGGTGTAGCTTGCATGTCAACCTTTAAGGTCAATTGGTTAGCTTGCTTTGACCACAAATAAAGCTCTTCTTAATTTCTCTAGGAGAGTCTTAACTTGATATGAAGCACTTACACGAGGAATGGTGCAGACAAGGCAGCTTTATTGTACTTTGTGGGGAGAAAAACATGATTCCATTTAGGGGGAAAAAAGCCATTGACACTCAGTAAGCAACACTGCCATCTAGTGGAATGGTGACACACCACCAAGAATTTCAAGACCCGATAGGAAATGTGAGTGGATTTGGTTTCAATTTTCACCGTAAAACAGCACTTTTAATAAAGCTGGTTTTCAGAGAAACTACTGATTTTTTTTGAGAAACTACTTTTATCTTTAAAATGCATAAATGTATGTGTTTTCTCTGTTTTGGGGGGTGGTTAAGAATGAGTTGTATTTTTCTTATTAGAACATAAAATTCTCACCTTGAAAGTTAGAAAACACTTTGGGGCAACCCGCCTCTTTGAACATCCATCGCTTCTGCTTGACAAGTCTAACAGCAACCCCTGATTTTGACAGACAGTTTATAAAGAAGCAAAACTCAGCTGTACAAGAACGACATTAAGTTTTCTCATTTCCTCTTTCTATTTTTACAATCTATAGTGCTAAGTATTTGTACTTCACTTATTTGAATTCCTGGAAAAAAATCATTAGAACACACCAATAACAATTTTGCATAAATCACATAACCCAACTCTTAGTATGACTGCACAGTAACAGTGGAAGATATTGGTGTGAGGATGTGGGAATGCAGTTCTTAATGAATAATAAAGTAAATTTTCAGGTTTTAATTCGCCTTTATACCCAGGTGTTGGAGTGAATGTGTTGATTTGATGACTTCCATGAGTATATAAATGAGAATACTTAATGAAACACCTAGATGAAAAAAGAAATAAACTTGTGAGAATAACATATTGTTAATAACCACAATCTCATATCGACATTTCTGTTATTACTGAGATTTCAGATTCTGGGTTAAGTGCTCTGCTCTTTGGAATATCCACGATGGTTACTGATCTTGCTAATGGGTTCCTTATTGCAGCGTTTCTGGGTTTATGGTTGGAGGCACTCACGGATTCCAGAATGCATGAGTCTGACACGGTCTTCATCAAACCATATTCTTGGCAAATAATAAACTCCTTTAAGGATTTCAGGAAAGAGCCAAGCTCTGGGAGAGAGGTATACAAGTGTAGAGTAAGAAGTTGAATTAAAACATTTTTAGTTGCATTTTGTCAGTAGACAAAACTGAATGTTTCAATTCTGAGAACCTGAGATTGTCCAGAAAAAAACAAAAGTTCAGGGTGTGGGACATGAGCAATGAAAAGTCAGAACCAGGTTATTTTGCATTTTCACAGCAGCATTAACTGGGGAGTGGAGGTGGTCCCTGAAGTTCTATATCTGAATGAGGCTGGGTTTTTGTTTTTGTTTTTGTTTTTTTTTTTACTGCCTCAGTGTTCACTGCAATTTACAATCATCTCCCCTTCCCCCCAGTCTGAAGCCTTCCTTCCCCGCTATTCAAATTACCTGCGTCATTCACATAATGCTACTATTTGGGTACTCCTGAAGCCAAACCAATAAAAAATGCTAGGGGAGCCTTATATTAATTCAAACATGATGCCAAAGTCATCTCCAAAAAAGTTTATTAGCATGATTAAAAACATTTTCTTGAATAATAACAGAAAGAATTTCTAAACATGAAAGAGTATCAGCGGCTATACCTTAAAACCAGTATTTGGAATTGAATGGACAGCTTTATTGCCAGTCTTCAAAAAACAATCCATTGATTGGTTCCATGAAGTCGTGACTATTGCTTTGTCTGGGAATGAGTCCCTACAGTAATTAAGTATAAAAAATATCTTCCATCATAATTGGAGTGTGACCTGCATTGCAGAGTGGCTCTGAGTAAAGAGTTGATAAAAATTCACAAAGAGTTGGGTTTTTGTCTTTTAAAAACATTCCTTTACACACTACAAAGAAATAATTAGTATTTTGGCTTTTTAAATTCCTACATGATATTTAGAATGGCGGTCCCCAAGGGTCCTCCCTTCACATAATTGTGAACACAGACCCTCTTCCAAGGGCACATCCCGGAGGATGTGGACTCTGAAGACTTTGACCTTCACGTGTTTATACTGGTTTGAGAACAAAGACAGCGTCATCCAGAACGTAGTAGTCATTATACATGTCGCCTTCACACAGGTATGGAAGTCTGGTGAAAGCTTCAATAACAAAACCGGCTTTTCTGAAAACTTCAGGCAGACTATTCACTTGTTCTTCCCAGTTCTGTCCCTTGATTTCCAAAATTTCTGATGGTTTCTCCCACTTGCCACCTACTAATACAAACAAAAACATTCAGTTAAATTCTTGAACAAACAAGTGATTTAAAGAGGGAAGCAGGGAGGAGCCATATCCACCAAGGACTTGGTATATTCCAGGCCTGAGGGCTTCATGAGTTACCTCTTTCATACTTCCCAGGTACTCTTTGAGACAGGTGGGCACAGAGATAAAGAACAGACTCAGAAGGGCTGAAGAACTTGCCCACGCTTGCAAGGTTAATGAGTGTCAGTACGGAAACGTAAGCCCAGTTTTGTCTGGATCCAAGGCCCACACTGTTATCTTCTCTGACAGTTTTGGGTAGTATCTGCCAATAGACTGACTGGGGGGCGTAATGGTTAATGGGTTTAGAAAACTGGTTATTAAATGCTGGAATACTGCAACTGAGAGTAACATGTAATATTTGAAAGACAGTTTTGGACAAATGCAAGAAAATACCACTGGTGTAGTAAACTTAGGCAACTTATTACCCAAAGAGATTAGGTTGAAAATAAAAACAGTTCATGAAGGATTTTAATTTATAAAAACAGATCATCGTGGAGTTTTTCAAGGGAAACTGACTCATTCCTTGCCTTTTCAGAACAATTTTATAAACATTAAGCTCCAGGACCAGAAAGAGGTGGAACAGTAGGATGGATGCACCATCCGGCATTTCTTGGACTAGAGATGAAGTCTCTCTATCAGTCATTTCCAAACTTATGAGCAGAAGATGCCTGGGGGATAAGGGAGCTAGGGAAGGTCCTCAAATTCACATACAAACCTGACACTGACTACAGACACACACACAGAGATGATCGTATATTTAACTTTGGGAGTACTTTTTAGGTACTATGGTGATACAAAAACTACATACATCTGTTGAAATGTTAAAACCAGATGGAGGCTAGGCGTGGTGGCTCACGCCTGTAATCCCAGCACTTTGGGAAGCTGAGGCGGGTGGATCACGAGGTCAGGAGATCAAGACCATCCTGGCTAACATGGTGAAACCCCGTTTCTACTAAAAAAATACAAAAAAAAAGCCGGGCGTGGCGGCGTGCACCTGTAGTCCCAGCTACTCGGGAGGCTGAGGCAGAAGAACGGTGTGAACCTGGGAGGTGGAGCTTATAGTGAGCGGAGATCATGCCACTGCACTGCAGCCTAGGTGACAGAGCGAGACTCCATCTCAAAAAAAAAAAAAAAACCCAGATTGCGAATAACTTTGTCTTTCTGTGAATGAGAAAATATATCATGAGCAGATGCCAAGGGCACAGACATCATATCATGGTGGAGAGATTTTTCAAAATTTTTCAGTGGTGCAGATGACGCTCTTCCCATGTCTGGGGAATTGCCTGCCCAGAGTCGAAGAGAGGCAAGGCCTAGGAGCCGCTTTTCTGGCCTGCCGTGCAGCTGAGGCACTGGCACGCAGCCTGAGCCAGACACACTTGCCCACACCCTGGAATGGAGAGCCAGTGACCCAGAGCAGTGGGGATGTGAGCTTCTCCTTCTCTGGGGGTGGAGCAATGGCAGTGAGACCAAGGGGCCGGGGCAGTGGTTGAGGGATGCTGATGAAAGGGCTGATTGGGCACTAGTGTTTGGCAGTGGCAGCAGCATCCTCTTCAGACCTGTTTACGGTGTGGTTTGAGGCATTCTTCCTGGCTGTGGATCCCACACAAGATTCACCAGCCCTCCCAGTGACTCTAGGAGCTACCTTCAAATGCTTGCATAAATTTCCTTTTGTTTAAGTCAGCCTGAGTCTGTTTCTGCTGCTTTACAAAGAAGACACTTACTGAATCAGTACTAAGCACTGGGGGAGAGGACACGGAGGACAGAGGGCCCACATATTTGTTTCTCAACACATTAAAAGGGGGTCTTTGGGCCAGGCACAGTGGCTCACACATGTAATCCTAACACTTTGGGAGGCGAAGGCAGGGGGATTGCTTGAGGCCAGGACTAGCCTAGACAACACAGAATCTACAAAAAAAATAAAAATTGGCCAGGGGTGTGGTGCACACCTGTAGTCCCAGCTACTCAGGAAGCTGAGGCTGCAATGAGCTGAATCTTGCCACTACACTCCAGCCTGGGTGACAGAGGCCCTGTCTCAAAAAAAGCGGGGAAGGCAGGTGTCTTTGGATTCAAAACTGGAGTACAAAAAGTTAGTAATAGACAATTTACTTCTTCACTGCATTAGAATGTGTTGTTTACTAACTTTTCTCTTGTCTCTACACAAAGCCACTTCTCCTTCTGCTGTTTCTTTGTTCCCAGCCATTACCGGCCCAGAGTGGCACCCACAGCAATGAACCGCAATCTTGCCACTGCACTCTAGCCTGGATGATAGAGACCCTGTCTCAAAAAAAAGTGGGGAAGGAAGGTGTCTTTGAATTCAAAACTGGAGTACAACTAGTTAATAATAGACAATTTATTTCTTCACTGCACTAGAATGTGTTGTTTACTAACTTTTCTCCTGTCTCTACACAAAGCCACTTCTCCTTCTGCTGTGTCTTTGTTCCCAGCAGTTACTGGCCCAGAGTGGCACCCACAGCAGATACCCTGGACAGTGACTGAACTGTTCTGAAAAATCCAAGTATGAATTATCTGTCAAACAATACTTCTTCCTGGGAATATGTGCTACATGTAAATCAAAATCTCACCCAAAAACATCTAACACCTATGAGGACTGTAAAATCCATGGGAAAAAAAATGATATGCACATTTCTAAATGTGTTCCAGGCCAAAATCTCAACGTTAAATGGTGAAGCTGAGTTACAAACCATCCTTGCACAATTTCAAAAAGTTCCTGATTATGGTTCCTTTATAAGAGGTTCCTCTCTTCAGCTCTTCCCTTCTGAAAAAAGAAAGCCAACTTTCCTTTCAAATACACACCCCAACCTGCCCCGGCACATACAGAAATGGGGACTGTGAGCAGAAGCAACATCGCTCGCCATCTGCAAACCAATCTCATTCTATTTTGTGTCGGTAAGGTTCTTTTTCTTCTCCTCCTTCGTTTTATTTAAATCAATTGCTATTTTTCACCTAATGCATTTATATTTTAAGCTCCTTCAGATTAATTTTTAAATGTATAACATAATGGAAACTGCCTAAGAGGATAAGTTTCCTTTTTCCCCTGAGAAATAGATAATAAAAAAATAGCTGAGAAAAAGTTTCATATTAACCTTGAAAAGTCTCTTTGCTATTATGCTGCTTTGGAGACAATCTGACCAAACAAAGGGCTGAAAATATTCTTAAAATTGTAGGTACATCAACAATTTAATTATCATACAAACTTGATCTGCACATAGAAAGCAATAAACAATTATTTGCTGAATATTTTCAAAGAACAATTTCTATAAAAGTACTTTTCCTTTAAGAAAAAAAACTGCCATGACTCCCTATATAGAGAATAGCCATCCCATAATATATCTGTTTTTAAAATTCTGCCTACCTGTTTTTTTATCTACAAAAGAGAAAGTATTTCCAATGCATCTAATAATCTCAGATTTGCCCACACAATTTGGATTATAGGGCAGGGAAGGGGGAAGAGTTCTTAAAATTAATTTTTTCTCATCTGTGAAGAAATACATCAAAATGTTAATGGGAGTTATTTCAGGCAAAAGGACTATGGGTGACTTTTGCTTCTACTTTTAATAATCTGTTTTTTGCTAATAAGTATATATTACTTTCATAGACTTTTAATTAGCATTATTTTAAAGAATTATTGTCTTTTAGAGATATATTCTGAAAGATATGCAGATAAAATGGATGGGATTTGCTCTAAAATAACATGGGAGTGGGGGAGTAGGTGGGAGGAGAAAAGAAACAAGATTGGGTCGAAGCCATGTGATGGCAGGGGGCTGACTGTACTACTTTGCTACTTTGATAAGTTACAAATTTGAAATCTAATATCATAAACAAAGCTTTGGGCTGGGCGTGATGGTTCATGCCTGTTTGGGGGCCAAGGTGGGAGGACTGCTTGAGCCCAGGAGTTCAAGACCAGCATGAACAACATAACGAGACCCCCATTTCTACACAATAAAAAAAATAGCTGGGCGTGATGGCATGCACCTGCAACCCCACCTACTTGGGAGGTTGAGGCAGGAGGATCACTTGAGCCCAGGAGTTTGAGGCTACAGGGAGCTGTGATCATGCCACTGCACTCCAGCCTGGGCAACATAGCAAGACATTTACTTACTTCTTACTTACTAGATAGAGAGACAGCTTTGTTTAAATGTCAAGAATTAGTTCTCTACTTACTTTCAATATGGTTTTTTTGTTTGTTTGTTTTGAGACGAAGCCTCACTCTGTCGCCCAGGCTGGAGTGCAGTGGTGCAATCTTGGCTCACTGTAAGCTCCGCCTCCCAGCTTCACGCCATTCTCCTGCCTCAGCCTCCCAAGTAGCTGGGACTACAGGTGCCCGCCACCTTGCCCGGCTAGTTTTTTATATTTTTAGTAGAGACAGGGTTTCACCATGTTAGCCAGGATGGTCTCAATCTCCTGACCTCGTGATCTGCCCACCTCGGCCTCCCAAAGTGTTGGGATTACAGGCGTGAGCCACCATGTCCAGCCTCAATATGATTTTTTTAAATAATAATAATAATCTTTTTATTCCCTCCACAGAGGAAATAAATTTTCAACCTTTTCATTGGATACTGTTTTTAAAAAACAATTCCTAGAATATGAGGCTTCTTAAAAGAAACTGTTCACAGAAGCAGGCTGTGGTGTGACATATCCAAACTTCTCTTTTTTGTTAATAGGTTGCCTAACTGGTCGGGGGAGGGAACCACAGTTTCATCACAAGTCCCCGCTCACATAGGAAATCATTACAATTGGTTTTCTCCCACACTCAGACTAATTGGGAAGAAGGTGGAAATAAGCAGAGATATGAAATTCCAAAGTTACAATTACCTGTTTTTATCCTATATTACTAGTTTTTAAAGAAAAGTGTTAAAAGTCAGCTACTCGCCCCCCACCCCAATGTTTTTTTTTTTTCTTTTGAGACAAGAGTCTCACTCTTTCACCCAGGCTGGAGTGCAGTGGCACAATCTCGGCTCACTGCAACCTCTGACTCCCACATTCAAGCGATTCTTCTGCTTCAGCCTCCCAAGTAGCTGGGATTACAGGCATCCACCATCACACCTGGCTAATTTTTTGTATTTTTAGTAAAGATAGGGTTTTACCATGTTGGCCAGGCTAGTCTCGAACTCCTGACCTCAGGTGATCTGCCCACCTCAGCATCCCAAAGCGCTAGGATTATAGGCGTGAGCCACCACGCCCAGCCTCTATTCCTTTTATAGAGACAGGGTCTCACAATGTTGCCCAGGCTGGAGTCAGTGGTGCCATCACAGCTCACTGCAGTCTGAAATTCCTGGGCTCAATCAGCCTCCCATCACAGCCTCCTGAGTAGCGGTGACTAATGGCCACACACGCCTGACTCTTTAGCTTCCCTTTTAGAAAGACTATCTGATTTAGAAGGCTGAGGCGAGTGGATTGCTTGAGGCCAGGAGTTTAAGACCAGGCTGGCCAACATCGCAAAACCCTGTCTCTACCAAAAATAAAAAAATTATCCAGGCGTGGTGGTGCACACCTATAGTCTCAGCTACTCCAGAGGCTGCGGTGAGAGGACTGCTTGAGCCCAGGAGACAAAGGCTACAGTAAGCCAAGATCACACCACTGCATTCCAGTTTGGGCGACACAGTGGGACCCTATCTCAAAAATAAAAATGTGTAAATAATGGAATCGTCCGCTTTTTAAAAATAATTTTATAAATAAAAATAAAAACATCTGAAAGATGACTTGAGACTGAGACAGTGATTAACCTTGCTAAGTTTTGGCAGCCCCAATTCCATTTTAAATTTCCACTCAGAATATACTATAAAACGTTTCACTATACTTGTAAGGTGCTTGAGTCTGGGCAGGAGACATGAGGTTGTATTTATCAGACTTGAGAGGGGATCCAATCCCCTTGGCTGGAGATGGAGCTGAGCTGGGCCTCCCGCAGACATGAGGCTCTGAGAAGCTTGCAGGCCTCCTCCAGATGACTGCACTCTCTTGTCTGGTTTGCATTTATCAGGTCACCACAGAGCTCCCAGCTCATCTCACATCGTACAAACACTAAAATATAACATGATGAGAAGAGAGCCAGGCGCAGTGGCTCACACTTGTAATCTCAGCACTTTGGAAGGCCAAGGCAAGTGGGTCGCTTGAGTTTAGAGGTTCAAGACCAGCCTGGGCAACAAGGCGAGATCCGTCTCTACAAAAAATACAAAAATTAGCTAGGCACAGCGCTGCATGCCTGTAGTCCCAGCTACTTTTGAGAAGCTAAGGCAGGAGGTCAGGGTTGCAGTGAGCCATGATTGCACCACTGCACTCCAGCCTGGGAGACAGAGACTCTGTCTAAAAACAATAACAAAAACAAAAACACATGGTGAGAAGAGACTCACATCACAAACGCCATGATTCTAACTTTAATTCCTCTGCTGTTATGAATGGGGATCCATAAGAGAAACAGTAAGAGAAAAAAAGCCCGTCTGAAAATTAAGCATCAGACCACTTGGATGACTTTTCAATTTCATTTACAGTAGCAAAGGACAAACTCACACAAATAGGACCATCTGGGAACATATGACCAGGCGGCAGTCAGACCAAAAACTTGACAAATTCCAATTTGTCTCAACCAACACTATTTTACCTATGGCCTCCTCTGCCGCAAGAAGGGTTTAGGGTGGGTCTTTCCATTTGTGCACTCCAGTGGCTTTCCAGCTTCACGTGCCCAGGATATGAAGGCCAAGGTGGGGGACTCAATCCTCATAACTTGGAAGAGCACCACATGGTGGACAGTGGACTGGACTGGGTGACTCATCCCAGCTCTGTGAACACCTCGTGGATAGACATCCAAAACCATCTCTCAAACAGCCATCTGACACTGTGGAAATAGTAGCAGTGGTGGCTGCAGCAGCAATCGCTCCCTTGTATTTAATACTTACTATAGCTTAGGCAGGTAAACACTTCCTAGGCATCATCTTGAATGTCACACTAACTGCATGAGGTCAACAATACTATCCTCATTTGCTCATGAGGAAACTGAGATACTGAGATTATAATGCTGGGAACAGGCAGAGCTAGGATCTGAACTCAGGTCTGTGCTCTTTATCATAATACTGTTAATTAAATAAGATAAATGCTACAAGGGCCTACAACACAGCACACACGCCAGGAAAAACCAAATCTGCTTAGCCATGGCCTGGCGAGCTCACTTGGTCCCTGCTCAGTAATCAAAGGCATGGTAGGCTAAGCCAGGGCTGCATTTCCACAGGTGTACATCTTGCCTTTTATCATGTTTCCCAAAGGGACACGGGGCTCACAAAGGAACAATTGTGAATGGCCATGAATTCCTGGCGATCTCAACTCCCACAAAGCACAAACATCGCTGCTGTTCATGGGCTCCATCAGCGGCAGCAGCATTTGTCTGGGGACACAGGTTACCGCACTGAGCACAGCACTCTGGGGAGGCCAGGGTGTGGACAAGAAGGTGGGCTGGGAGATTAAGTGACTGGATCGAAGGAAAGCTTGTAAGGAGCAAGAGTCACAGACAGATCCCAAACTTCTGACTCCAATACAGTGCCACCTCTGTGCAGGGCTCTATTCCCCTGAAGCCTCTCTAGGGCTGGCCTCAAGTCAACACACATCATGTGACCCAGCAGGTCAAGGTCAAAAAACAGGAGTTGGGACAAGTGTGGACCGCTGGTGTCTGTTTTTAGTCTTATTTATATTGGGATTAAGGTAAGAAAAATAACAGAATGGCTGGGTTTCCTACCTCTAAAATATAAGTAAAATAAGAGCGCAGACAGTGAGGTGACAGGCCCATTAACCCACTCATCTGCTTCCTCCCTCAGGTGCTGTGGGTGCCTGTACTGTCTCTGTCACACAACCATGGTACCTAGAAGTGGACTACACTCACGAGGCCGTCACCATAAAGTGTACCTTCTCCGCAACCGGATGCCCTTCTGAGCAACCAACACGCCTGTGGTTTCGCTACGGCGCTCAACAGCCTGAGAACCTGTGCTTGGATGGGTGCAAAAGTGAGGCAGACAAGTTCACAGTGAGGGAAGCCTTCATAGAAAACCAAGTTTCCCTCACTGTAAACAGAGTGACTGCAAACGACAGTGCAATTTACATCTGTGGAATAGCATTCCCCAGTGTGCGGGAAGCAAGAGCTAAGCAGACGGGAGGAGGGACCACACTGGTGGTAAGAGGTCAGTCAGTGAGGCTTTATTTCAGTGCATCACTGCATCTTGTTCAGGCCTGTAAAACCATTACCTCACTCACATGCAGAAATCAGGAGATAAATTTGCTATGTTAATACCCTAGCCAGTGAAGGGTGTGATCTGAGTACAAGTCACCATGAGGTTTGGACTAAAGAACTACTCCAACTGGCTGGGCGTGGTGGTTCACACCTGTAATCCCAGCACTTTGGGAGGCTGAGGCAGGCAAAATCACTTGAGGTCAGGAGTTCAAGACCAGCCTGGTCAACATGGTAAAACCCCATCTCTACTCAAAATACAAAAATTAGCTGAGTGTGGTGGCATGCACCTATAGTCCCAGCTACTGGGGAGGCTGAGGCAGGAGAATCGCTTGTAACCCAGGAGGTGAAGGCTGCAGTGAGCTGAGATCATACCACTGCACTCCAGCCTGGGCGACAGAGCAAGACTCTGTCTCAGAAAAACAAAACCAAAGACTACTCCAATCTATCTCGAACATCCACTAACACAAAGTCAGTGATTTGCTGGGTGCTCTATTCTCTCTCCATAGTGGCAGCTAACCAGCCATGTTCATCCCTTTTGTATATCACAGTGATTTAGTGTAAAGTACCATGTCCAAAGGCAAGCTTGTGGTGAGTAACTATCAGCTTTCTCAGCAACTAGTCTGGTAATGCACCACCTAAAACAAAGCACTAGAGAAGTGTAGAAGATCAATAAATTGGACCCAGAGAACCTATGCAACATGGAAGATAATCACAGATTGGGAGGGAAGCTACTAAGGGATCCCTGACCCTTCCCATTCCGCCTGGTCATCAGTGAACGGAAAATGATGATTCTCACTTCCTGAGATTTCATAAAACCCGTGACAATTCCTCACCCGAGCAAGGACATCAAACATAGCTAAATCCTATCAGTAATTTCACCAAGTAATTCCCCTGAGTAGACTGAGATTAAGAAATTTCCAAGAAAAAAAAAAAAAGAGAGAGAATTTCAGAGAAAAAGCTTTACATGATTCTGAAAGAAAAAAGAGAACAGCAGCAACTCCTCACCTTGTTGGGGTCTCTTCCCTTAGGAAGGACCCTGGTACGATGAGCACTGAGATTGTTAAAACATGAACTCAAAATTGACCAGCCCTTTGATTTCAAAATAGGACTCTGAGGAAGGGAGATCATCCAGTATTACAATCCCTGCTTTTAAACTACTAGGGTTCTAATGGGCTTTTGATATTCAAATGTCATTTAACCTTAGTTTATTCTCATCTGTCAGCTAAATTAGAAACAAGTTAAGGCACATAGAGCATTTTTAATAGTGCCTGACATATAGCAAATAATAAATGTTAGCTACTGATATGAAAACACACACAGCTTTAGAGATTGGTATGTCTCGCTGCATTAGCCTTCGAAAAACATGTTAGTCAAAAGGAAAAATGACTTGTAAAAAGATGAAGATCTCAAAACTGCAAGGCTTATATAAAGTGAAGTGAAAGTGAAAGGCAGAATTGAAAGTGTTAAGGCAGACATGGCAACTTCCTGTCTTTTCTACAGAGCTCTTAATTTAGCACTGAAGCTTTTTTATTTAAGTTATATAGATGTGGTTAATTTGTTAGTTTCACAAATAAAAATGCATGCTGCATAAATGGCATTCACAGGATAAGCATCTGTGCAATTTTTTTTTTTTTTTTTTGAGACGGAGTCTCGCTATGTCGCCCAGGCTGGAGTGCAGTGGCGAGATCTCAGCTCACTGCAAGCTCTGCCTCCGGGGTTCCCGCCATTCTCCCGCCTCAGCCTCCGAGTAGCTGGGACTACAGGCGCCCGCCATCGCGCCCGGCTAGTTTTTTGTATTTTTAGTAGAGACGGGGTTTCACCGTGTTAGCCAGGAGGGTCTCGATCTCCTGACCTCGTGATCCACCCGCCTCGGCCTCCCAAAGTGCTGGGATTACAGGCTTGAGCCACCGCGCCCGGCCGATTTTTTTTTTTTTTTTAAGACAAGAGTCTTGCTCTGTCGCCCAGGTTGGACTGCAGTGGCATGATCTCAGCTCACTGCAACCAACCTCCACCTTCCAGGTTCAAGTGATTCTCCTGCCTCAACCTCCTGAGTAGCTGGGATTACAGGCATGTGCCACCACGCCCAGCTAATTTTTGTATTTTTAGTAGAGATGGGGTTTCACCACATTGGCCAGGCTGGTCTCAAACTCCTGACCTCAAGTGATCTGCCCGCCTCGGCCTCCCAAAGTGCTGGGATTACAGGCGTGAGCAATCACGCCCAGCCTCTTCTATGGGATATTTAGTTGGAAAGTACAGGCTATTCAGACATTAAGTACAAATCTAATTGTATTTTGTACTCCAAATAGTCAGGTAATTGGAGACATGGCATGTTACTTAATCCCCTACCCAGAGCACAAGACAATTTCTGCAAGGACAGAGAAATTCCGAATGTGAAAATGGATTCAATAACTCTATTTCCAGAATTTTATCATAAACAAAAGAAGAGCACATTCGGCAAAAGTGCCTGTCTTTCGAGCACGCAGTGAGCACTGCGCTCCTCAATGTATGGCCTTCCCAGGTTCTTTCACAGATGGACCCTTCAGCTATGTGTACCAGTTCCAAGATTATAAATATCATCCTTAACAAATACATGTGAAAATATCTTAACCACATAGGCAGGCTCTTGATGATGCTGGTAAACCATTTCTACCAAAAGAGATTTTAGATGCCCTTGAACAAACTGTCTGGAAATGTTTATCTAACTTTGAATAATCCTTTATCTAAAAAGTGATGCTCAGCAATATGACAAATGGTTGGCTGAATTTTTTTAATTTTTAAAAACAGTAACATTTTTGGTTTACCATATTTAAAGAAGTGATGAACTGGCATTAACTATCACATACTTGAGTACCTTTTGAGGTCTAGTTTATGAATAGGCAAGCAGAGTAAGTTCACGTTTCACCTCTAACATGCTGTGTCAAGGATACTTTATACTAATGTATTTTAAAAAACAGGCTTTAATAGTGACTGTGTTTCTTTCTGTTTTTGTAATTAAGAAATTAAGCTGCTCAGCAAGGAACTGTGGAGCTTCCTGACAGCTCTTGTATCACTGCTCTCTGTCTATGTGACCGGTGTATGCGTGGCCTTCATACTCCTCTCCAAAGTAAGTCAAATCTTCTTGCATGCAATGTCCCTATATCCTTGAATATTATCAAAAGAAAAATAATTTCCATCTCTCCACAAGTTACGGGCCTCAGCAAGAGCTCCCTAATTAATATTTTCCTGTGCATCTGCAGGGAACACCACCTGCAGAAAACACCACCTGCAGAAGAGGTCTTTCGAAGAAGGCATCATACATTCTCATCACTGAAATTATTAGCCAGAGGACACAATTTGCAGTGTTTTCTCTTTAAAGCCCAGTAACATGGGATTAAGAAGAGAGCCATCCACTATGCTATCTTTCTGCTGTAGGGGTGAGGTGTGGGCAGGTGGGGGGTAAGATATTACTGTTATCTACGAAAGCTTTAAGAAGAGCCTTTAAGAACAAAAATGGGTTGATGAAGAGACTAAAAGCCGCCTTAAAATCTTCAAAAAGGGCTAAAGTTATTGAGAAAGAAAACCTTTTGGCTATGCATATAAGAAGGGAGATATATACCATTACGTTAGGATGACTATAAATCCTACAATCAACATCAGTTTGTTCAATTAGTTTTTAATGGCATAAAAGTATCTCGGAAATGATGTAAAAATTATTTACTCTTATTGTATATCATTTAAATATTAAGTTAGTTTAATCTTATTAGGGCATGTGATATCTGCCACCATTGTTATGAGTACATAAAATGTTTCACAGACTTTCCTTCTCTTCTTGGCAGTCAAAATCCAAACCTCTAAGAAACAAAGAAATAAAAGAAGACTCACAACAGGTACAGACCAACACTTGCAAAATATTTTTTAAATTGTGGCTGGTTGTAACTATTTCAAAACTGAAATATTTTTAGTTTTTAAATATTTAAATGTTAAGTTTAAATAGAGTATCAAGGTAATTTTCAACCATAGATACTGTTTCCTATTGTTGAGAAACTCAATGACAAAATAATCTCAATGGGTAAACTGTGACTTAAATTGGACAGTTCTCAACCAGAAATTCCATTTAAAGTTCTCAAATACAAAAGAGTTAACGGTAGGCACAGATGTGTTGGGGGAGGCAGTAGTTTTTGAGACCCGTGGCAACAAAGCAAGAAAAGTTCTGATGATGTGTAGTTATCATCGCTTATATTCCCAAAGGAGAGATTTTTTTTTTCTCGTTTGTCTTTATAGAAGAAGAGTGTTCGGCGTATTTTTCAGGAAATTGCTCAAGAACTATACCATAAGAGACATGTGGAAACAAACCAGCGATCTGTAAGTGTAAAATGTCAAAAAAAAAAAAATGTAAATACAGATATAAAGCATGTTTGAAAAAACTAAGCTGCCAAGGAGCTGTCAATAACCATGTTTTCCTTCAGAAGAGTCTGAAAGAGAACTTCCTTTTTTTTTTTTGAGATGGAGTCTCGCTCTGTCGCCCAGGCTGGAGTGCAGTGGCCGCCTCCCGGGTTTACGCCATTCTCCTGCCTCAGCCTCCCGAGTAGCTGGGACTACAGGCGCCCGCCACCTCGCCCGGCTAGTTTTTTTGTATTTTTTTAGTAGAGACGGGGTTTCACCGTGTTAGCCAGGATGGTCTCGATCTCCTGACCTTGTGATCTGCCCGTCTCGGCCTCCCAATGAAAGAGAACTTTCACATGAAATGCATTTTTATATAGAACCTGTTTTAATAAATACATAACAAAAGACATCTGATACAATATTAAATAGCCCCAGGCTGGCTTCTTAGTGACATGGAAACTTTCAGAAACACATTGGACACCAGCAATGTTCTCAATACAGACAATGATGCTTTAAAAGGATAGATTAAAAGCTACTCTGTACAGTATCCTGCATGCAGTGGTGGGCATTCAGTAGATACTGCAAACGTCTGTGGGTCAAATTATGAAAAAAATTACTTGTTACTTATAAGGTGAAAATAAATTTACATTAGAAAAGATGCAGCTAGTGAGCTGAGATCTGGCCACTGCACTCCAGTCCGGGCGACAGAGCGAGACTCCGCCTCAAAAAAAAAAAAAAAGAAAGAAAAGATGCACCTAATGATACTAAAAAATGAGTATTTCTCCAGTGTCTGGAGTTGAACTGAAAAGAAGAATATATCTATACCTATAACACATCCTAAAAGTATTTCTTTCCTTTTTTTTTTTTTTTTTCTTTCTGAGACAGAGTCTCACTCTGTCGCCCAGGCTGAAGTGCAGTGGCGCAATCTTAGCTCACTGCAAGCTCCGCCTCCCAGGTTCATGCCATTCCCCTGCCTCAGCCTCCCAAGTGAGTAGTTGGGACTGCAGGCACCCGCCACTACGCCTGGCTAATTTTTTGTATTTTTTAGTAGAGACAGGGTTTCACCGTGTTAGCCAGGATGGTCTCGATATTCTGACCTCATGATCCGCCCACCTAGGCCTCCCAAAGTGCTGGGATTACAGGCATGAGCCACCGCGCCCGGCCGAAAGTATCTCTTTAAAGTCTTATATAGGGGTTCTACAAACGAAATGTTATCTTAATTCCAGCGGAACAGATACTTTGTTTCCATGATGCATGATGAAATAGCTCAAATAAGCTAAAATGTATACAAAATAAGGTTAATTTTATTTATTTATTTTTTTTTTTGAGACGGAGTCTAGCTCTGTCTCCCAGGCTGGAGTGCAGTGGCGCCATCTCTGCTCACTGTAAGCTCTGCCTCCTGGGTTCACGCCATTCTGCTGCCTCAGCCTCCCAAGTGAGTAGCTGGGACTGCAGGCGCCTGCCACGATGCCTGGCTAATTTTTTGTATTTTTTAGTAGAGACAGGGTTTCACCGTGTTAGCCAGGATGGTCTCAATATTCTGACCTCATGATCCGCCCACCTAGGCCTCCCAAAGTGCTGGGATTACAGGCGTGAACCACCGCGCCCGGCCTATTTTTATTTTATTTTTTAAAATTTATGGAATGCTTCACAAATTTACGCGTCATCTTTGTGCAAGGGCCATGCTAATCGTCTCTGTATCATTCCAATTTTAGTGTATGTGCTGCCAAAGCGAGCACAAAATAAGCTGAACTGATACACTAGTAAAGATATTTTCCTCTTAAACAGCAGCCAAGAGGGCAAATGCATCAGATTGAAATAAGGTGACTTTTTTAAAGTCCAACTTTTACTTTAATTTTTTCTTTTTAAAAAATATGGAATGCTTCACAAATTTGTGTGTCACCCTTGCCCAGGGGCCATGCTAATCTTCTCTGTATTGTTCCAATTTGAGTGTATGTGCTGCCAAAGCAAGCACTAAAAATCTAACTTTTACAAAGGATTTCTGCCAAGGAAAGAATATCGTCTTAAGTAGTCGTTTCATCCTCCAGTGTATATATGAATACATAAAGATGATAGGTGGTCTAATTACTAAGATGCCATGCTGAGTAATTATAAATCATTTTTCTTTCTGAGGCTGGGACATGTTTTCAACGACAAGGCCAAGGTATGTGGCCTGAAAGCAGTCTTAGAAGTGAGAATTGTAAAGCTCCCAGCCAGGATGTTGACAATAGCATCCAAACAAAACAAAAAAAACAAGGATTTTTCAGTTCCCACATCCTACTCTAAATACGGATGGGGAAATGGTAACCTGGCCTTTAAGATTACTGTATGGGCACTGAGGACCCAGAATCCAAGATGGCCCAATGGTTTGTATGTTCCTTGGCAGGTGGCTTCATTGGTTACATAACCTTAAACATGGCTTTCAATTTATTTATTATTGCAGGAGAAAGACAACACCACTTACGAAAACAGAAGAGTACTTTCCAGCTATGAAAGACCATAGAAACGTTTTAATTTTCAATTAAGTCACTCAAAATCCAACTCCAGGAACCATGGCAGTGTTAATGAACATATATCATCAGGTCTTAAAAAAAATAAAGGTAAACAGAAAAGACAACTGGCTACAAAGAAGGATGCCAGAATGTAAGGAAACTATAACTAACAGTCATTATCAAAATACCAAAACCCAACAAAATACAACTGAAAAATACCTTCCAAATTTGCCAAGAAAAAAAAATTCTATTTTAAACATGTATCCTGAGTTTGCTTTATTCAACATGAGATGTGTGATGACTGCCATCCTGAAAATCTGAAGCCAAACCATATGCCTCAGTCTTGAGTGGAAGAATCACCTTTATGGTTTGTGGAAATCTTGGGACAATCAAAATAAGCTGAGAGGGAGCAACGTGACAAAATTTGAGTTAGGGACATTCATTTTGAAAAGCACCTTAGTGAAAGTTATTCCCTCTGATGTTGTCGTGGGGCAATGGGGTAACGCACATTTGCCTGCCAGGGTATGGAACATCATGCTACCAGCAAAAGGAGAATAGAATAGTGGCTACAGTAAGACCATAAAAGCCAAAATACAGAAAATCCAAAGCTGAAGGTTAAATAGAGGAAACTTCAGAACAAATAAGCCACAACTGACTCTAGGTGTCAGTGTTGTGCCAAATAACAGCAACAGGGAAGATGTGGGCAACACATCTACTTTACAAGCATGTTTGTAATACTGATTTTTTTTTTTTGAGACAGAGTCTCGTTCTGTTGCCCAGGCTGGAGTGCAGTGGTGCGATCCAGCTCACTACAACCTCCACCTCCCAGGTTCATGCCATTCTTCTGCCTGTTTCCCAAGTAGCTGGGATTACAGGTGCACGCCACCATGCCCAGCTAATTTTTTTCTTTTTTTTTTTTTTTTTGAGGCGGAGTCTCGCTCTGTCGCCCAGGCTGGAGTGCAGTGGCCGGTTCTCAGCTCACTGCAAGCTCCGCCTCCCGGGTTTACGCCATTCTCCTGCCTCAGCCTCCCGAGTAGCTGGGACTACAGGCGCCCGCCACGTCGCCCGGCTAGTTTTTGTATTTTTAGTAGAGACGGGGTTTCACCGTGTTAGCCAGGATGGTCTCGATCTCCTGACCTCGTGATCCGCCCGTCTCGGCCTCCCAAAGTGCTGGGATTACAGGCTTGAGCCACCGCGCCCGGCCTTCTTTTTTTTTTTTTTTGTATTTTTAGTAGAGATGGGGTTTCGCCACGTTGGGCCTGGCTGGTCTCAAACTCCTGACCTCAAATGATCTGCCCGCCTTGGCCTCCCAAAGTGCTGGGATTACAGGTGTGAGCCACCGCGCCCAGCCTATAATACTGGTTTTTAACCAATTTGGAGGGAAATGTCAGATAGGATTCATGGTACAGCAAGGATATTTATGGAATTCATTACCACTTCACTAAGAAAACATGACATAAATTGTCCTTTGAAAGCTACTTTGGTATAAAAAAACTAAAGTGCCCATAAGTATGCATTCATTATTAGACACAAATTACAACCTTACAACCTACTATGTTTATTTCATTCAAGTGTTTCTTTTAAACTGGTATTGCCTAAGGTGTATCCTTTATAAAACTTAGAATTTTAAAATACTTTAAGATTCCTTTGAAAGTGTTTTTGCATTGATGGTTTAAATCAGTGTTATCAAACTTTCCTGATTGTATGTGCCCAGAAAAATGGGCAGGGGAAAGGAAGCAGCATGGAACCTCATTTTTTTATGTGTATCTGTGTATATATGTGAGTGCACATGTGTATATGTGTGGGGTTACATGTGTTTTGTATACAGTATATGCGTGAATATGTATGTTTGTACCTTATACACAAAAATAGAAATTAAACAATGGCATAAGCAGCAATATAAATAAAAAATGCTAATATTTTCCTGCCATATTCCAAAATAAACTGTCTTGTGTACTCTGCAGTGTATACTTCCCCACTCTGAGACCACTAGCTCAGGTAAAGTAATAAGCTTCTAAGCCAGACTGCAAAAAAGGGCAAGCACTAATACCATCAAAATGAACAGAAGTGTTGGATTCAATCATTTACTTTTAATTTCTGGGAGGCATTACATTTTGGTACTGAATTTCAGGGCTGAAAATACACTGTTCATTGTGTAACTAACCAGGAGACAAAATCCCTAAGATAAACTAGTATTTGACTCACAATATGCCTTTCCCATGTAAGCAAGGACCATGTTTTTTTTTTTTTTTTTTTTTTTTTTGAGACAGAGTCTTGCTCTGTCGCCCAGGCTGGAGTGCAGTGGCCGGATCTCAGCTCACTGCAAGCTCCGCCTCCCGGGTTCACGCCATTCTCCTGCCTCAGCCTCCCAAGTAACTGGGACCACAGGCGCCCGCCACCACGCCCGGCTAATTTTTTTTGTATTTTTAGTAGAGACGGGGTTTCACTGTTAGCCAGGATGGTCTCCATCTCCTGACCTCGTGATCCACCCGTCTCGGCCTCCCAAAGTGCTGGGATTACAGGCTTGAGCCACCGCGCCCGGCCAGGACCATGTTTCAAAGATTGATTTTGAAGCTGAAATATGGAATATACTTTTGCAAAGAGTTCCATTCCTCTAGGTCATATGTAAGAATATCTGGTGTATACACAGTAGTCATTCATTTATTCATCTATCCCACCAACAGTATTTATTTTCAAACTTCAAAACAAGTTTTATTTGGGAAGAGCTCCTTATTTTGTTAAAGCTACAAGCAAGTTTCTTTCCAAATTACACTTCTGGAGATCTAGCAGTTTCAGAGATCTCAGTGTTCAAAAGTATATTTCAAAATTAACAAGAAAGCCAAACCCACACCAAAAGGAAATAGCTTTCAGATTAGTTTGGAATGGACAGTCATTGATTTCAGGTGCCAACAATATTTACTGAGTGCTACATTACACAATCAAAGGCCTCTTTTGCAAACTATCCTTGGGTCATACTGAACTTGCTCCACCCCCACACGAACCTTATTCACACTTTCATGCTTTTGCACATGCTGTTCCCCTCAGCCTGGTAAAACGCTTCAGACTACAAACACAGCTCACCTCAACATGAAACTTTCCCTGACTCACCCAGAGGCTAACAGATCTTTTCGTCTCTAATTCTTCAGTACTTACTTTGACATATTTCTTACCACAATTTCCCGCCATTATCTGTTGATATCTATATTCTGTACTATTCTGTGTTTTAAGAGCAAAAGCATGATTCTCATTTATCTCTGTATTTCCACTTGGTACACAGTAGGCCCTCAAATGCCTTTCTATAAATGCAATTGAACAATGTTGCTACAGAAAAATGTTCCTTCAGCATTTAAATTGAAATACGTACATCAGTCCCTCACCATGAAGCTTCACCCCTTTCCATAAAGACCATTCAACAAACCCCAACAGTATTAATTGTCCTGCTATCTGAGCATCCAGAAACATTTTCACTGAAAACGATTAAGCTGTAACTTTTTTTTTTTTCTTCTTGAGGAGTTTCACTCTTGATGTGCAGGCTGGAGTACAATGACGTGATCTCGGCTCAATGCAACCTCTGCCTCCAGGGTTCAAGCGATTCGCCTGCCTCAGTCTCCTGAGTAGCTGGGATTACAGGTACATGCCACCACGCCTGGCTACTTTTTCTATTTTTAGTAGAGATAGGGTTTCACTATGTTGGGCAGGCTGGTCTTGAACTCCTGACCTCAGGTGATCTGCCCACCTTGGCCTCCCAAAGGGCTAGCATTACAGGCATAAGCCACCACACCCAGTCTAAGCTGTAACTTTCTGTTTAGATTTGAGTTTCCCATGACAATGAAAAAAGAATTAATACTGAAACAATTTGTTTTAGTTTGAGCTACAAAAACAAATTACCATAGACTGAGTGGCTTATGAATAATAGAAATTTATTTCTCACAGTTCCGGAGGCTGGAAGTCTGAGATCAGGGTGCCAGCATCGTTGAGTTCTGGTGAGGACCCTCTTTCTAGGGTACAGGCTGCTGACCTATTGTTGTATCCTTGCATGGCAGAAGGCAGAGAGAAGCAAGGTCTCTCAGAACTCTTAAAAGGGCATTCATCCCATTCAGGAGGGCTCTGCTCTCACAATCTCATCTAATCCTAATCACCTCCCAAAGACCCCACGTCCTAATACCATCACGATGGGGGGTGGGAGCCTCAACATATACATCTGGGAGGAACACAAACAAACACGCAGTCTATAGCACAACTTTAAGAGGGAAATGTAATCACAGCACTTTGGGAGGCTGAGGCGGGGGCATCACTTGAGGTCAGGAGTTCAAGACCAGCCTGGCCAACATAGCAAAACCCTGTCTCTACTAAAACGACAAAAATTAGCCTGGCGTGGTGGCACACATCTATAATCCCAGCTATTCCATAGGCTGAGGCAGGAAAATTGCTTGAACCCAGGAGGCGGAAGTTGCAGTGAGTAAGCCAAGATCGTGCCACCGCATTCCAGCCTCAGTGACAGAGTGAGACTCCATCTCAAAAACAAATAAACAAACAAACAAGCAAAACAACCATCTCAAGCCAAACAACAGCAACTTCAAGTAAAAAAAAAAAAAAAAAAAAAATTAGCATCATAAAGCAGAAATATTTTCATTAAAGTTAGAAACAAGGCCAGGTGCAGTGGCTCACACCTATAATCCCAACACTTTGGGAGGCCAAGGCAGGCCAATCACTTAATCCCAAGAGTTCAAGACCAGCCTGGGCAACACTGCCAGACCTCCTCTCTACCAAAAAAATACAAAAGTTAGATGGGTGTGGTGGCATGCACCTGTAGTCCCACCTACTCAGGAAGCTGAGGTGGGAGAATAGCTTGAGCCCAGGAGGTCAAGGTTGCAGTGAGCTATGATAGCACCACTGCACTCCAGTCTGGGCAACAGAGCAAGTCCCTGTCAGAAAAGAAAGAAAAAGAAAAAGAAAAGAAAAAAAAAAAAGAAAAAAGAGGGGAGGGGAGGGTGTTTTGTTTTTAAATATTACAAAGCAAACTGCTATCTAGAGACCTCCTCTAGTAAAGTTATACATCTAGTGGTGTGCTGGTAAATGTGTAACTACCAGTTTGGAGAAGAAAAAGGCTATTTGCAGTGTTTGCCAATTTCTACAGTGTAAATACTCCCATAATGGTCAATTTCAATAATGGCCATGTTTAACAACCAGTTCACTAAATTCCTACCAAAACAACAATCAGCTCTCATGAACCAGTCCAAGCCAGCTCCAGCATCTACAGCTTACATCTGGACAACCATGTGGAGACATATGTGCTGGTAAGAACTACTTTCCTAGATACATTTAAGTGGAAAAAGGCAACAGAAGTATTTATAATTGGGTACTGCCTGTATAAACAACTTTTTAAATGTACATACATACTTATATTTGCATAGATTATCTATTAAAGAATATTAAAGAAACCTGAACAAGATGTGGAACTGGACTGGATGAGAAACTTTTTTGTTGTTGTTGTTGTTTGAGACGGAGTCTGGCTCTGTCACCCAGGCTGGAGTCCAGTGGCGCAATCTTGGCTCACTGCAAGCTTCGCCTCCTGAGTTCACGCCATTCTCCCGCCTCAGCCTCCCGAGTAGCCGGGACTATAGGCGCCTGACACCACGCCCGGCTAATTTTGTTTTTGTATTTTTAGTAGAGACGGGATTTCACCGTGTTAGCCACGATGGTCTTGATCTCCTGACCTCGTGATCCGCCCGCCCTGGCCTCCCAAAGTGCTGGGATTACAGGCGTGAGCCACCGCACACAGCCGAGAAACTTTTTATTGTAAACCCTCTAGTAAGTTGTTTGAGCTATTTTTTTAAATTACTGAATTACTTTTTAATAAAAATTACATTTTTGAAAAAGTAAACACCATTAAATTTTTATTTTTACAATATAATTATCCTTTTCTTGACTACATATCTTTCCTTCTTTGGGGGGGTACTTAAAATAATTCTCACTATATTCAATAATCCCTAGCCAAAACTGAGTCAGTAAGCCAAATAAACTGAAATTAGAATATTTTTTTCATTTTGCTTTCTTCCAAAAAGCAAAACTGCTGTGGTTCAACTTCAAGTCATTTACCAAAACAATTATATAAGTAATCATTTCACCTACAACTACTTTTAGTTAAAAAAAAATAAATTAAGGCAAGTATGCAAAGCACACTCAGATATCCTCCAACAGTCCAGCATTCATGAATCTACACAGCAAGACCATTTTGCATCTCCCAGTCCTCACGGTTTCACATGGAAATCATCAGGATCTAATTAGTGACTCAGAGAAAAAAAGCAATAATAGAGTGCCGTGGCGCGTCTGCAAAATTTACAGGTCACTAAAAGTCACCCATAGCAACAAGGCTTCTTTTTTTTTTTTTTTGAGACGGAGTCTCGCTCTGCTGCCCAGGCTGGAGTGCAGTGGCCGGATCTCAGCTCACTGCAAGCTCCGCCTCCTGGGTTTACGCCATTCTCCTGCCTCGGCCTCCCGAGTAGCTGGGACTACAGGCGCCCGCCACCTCGCCCGGCTAGTTTTTTGTATTTTTAGTAGAGACGGGGTTTCACCGTGTTAGCCAGGAGGGTCTCGATCTCCTGACCTCATGATCCGCCCGTCTCGGCCTCCCAAAGTGCTGGGATTACAGGCTTGAGCCACCGTGCCCGGCCAGCAACAAGGCTTCTTGTCTCAGGTCTGCAGTGTGTCACATGCCAGACTCCTCAGACTCAACAGGCAGCTCTGCACATCTACAATCAAGGAGCTTGTTTTCCACCCTTCGTGGAGACTGCCCTCTTGTCTAGCTTGACTTCCTCTCCATTTTTAGCATCAGAAGCACAAGGAAATAAAATTCGTGGTTAGATTGATGTTTCTTCCCCCTGCTCTTTCACCTCCTGCTATGCCAGGAAGTAGCATTAAAGTTCTATCATGTGGTTGTCCAACAGGACACAGGAACGCAGGACCTTCCAACCTGATGACTAGTGAGTGCAGTGTAGAGAGCTGGAGCTGAGGCTTAATTACACAGGGAGTAGTAGCACTGAAGTAAGATCAGGTTGCTGAATCACAAAGGAGGACATTTTGCAACATATAGATGATATATGTACACTCACATTTAAAAGCGTTTTTTGTTTACCATGACAAGCCACTCAACAACAGGAACATAAAAATGGAGATCTAAGATGGGAAAGGGGAGATTTGTTCTCTCTGTTCTTTTCCACACCCTTCTATATTGAAAGAATTCCCCATTTTCCCCATTATCAACACAAATCTGAAACCATTTGGTAAATATTAAGACACGAATTAAATCTGAAGGCAGTTAAGATCTGGGGAGAAAAAATAACAAACAAGAAATTAAATTAATTTGTGACACCACAAATCCACACAGAATCCAATGGTTATAAGAAACAAGGGCATTATTCCTTAAGACATAGATTTTCATGATATTTGATCATGATGACATTTGCAAAATAGTAATAGATTTCTTCAAAATGTCTGAGCTCTTAAGAGTTTCTGAAGTCGGCCTGGCGCGGTGGCTCAAGCCTGTAATCCTAGCACTTTGGGAGGCCGAGACGGGTGGATCACGAGGTCAGGAGACCGAGACCATCCTGACTAACACGGTGAAACCCCGTCTCTACTAAAAATACAAAAACTAGCCGGGCGAGGTGACGGGCGCCTGTGGTCCCAGCTACTCGGGAGGCTGAGGCAGGAGAATGGCATAAACCCGGGAGGCGGAGCTTGCAGTGAGCTGAGATCCGGCCACTGCACTCCAGTCCGGGCGACAGAGCAAGACTCCGCCTCAAAAAAAAAAAAAAAAAAAAAAAGAGTTTCTGAAGTCAAGGTCAATTGAGGCAGTAAAATAGAAAATCTAAAGATTTTTCAGCCGGGCATGGTGGCTCACACCTGTAATCTCAGCATTTTGGGAGGCAGAGGCGGGAGGATCACCTGAGATCAGGAGTTAGAGACCAGCCTGGTCAACATGGCAAAACCCCATCTCTACTGAAAATACAAAAGTTAGCCAGGCATAGTGGCATGTGCCTATAGTCCCAGTTACTTGGGACTCAGGAGGCTGAGGCAGGAGAATTGCTTGAACCCATGAGGTGGAGGTTGCAGTGAGCCAAGATCGCGCCACTGCACTCTAGCCAGGGCAACAGAGCAAGGTTCTGTCTCAAAAAAAAAAAAAAGAAAGAAAGAAGAAAAAGAAACACTAAAGATTTTTAAATAGTAACTTGTATTATTCATAAAATAAATAATTGTATATTAATGTACATTAACTTATGAAAATGCAGGAGACTTCAAGTCATAACTTTCAAGATGACCTAAAATGCAAACCACATAAACTAAAACTATAAATTAATGTGGCATTAAGTCAGAATGGCCAGAGGTCACAGTAACTATGAAGTGATATGAAATCAACCCGTTTCTTCTAACATATTCTTCATTCAGTATTGCTGAAGAGCAAGACCATGCAATCAAAAAATCAAATGTTACAGAAAGAAATGATACATGCTGCAACACATATGGTCTTCAAAAGAGAAAAAAACAAATAAGAGCATTTATCATTTTTAGAGTCTGGCACAAGAGATGCAAAACACAAAACAAAACAGCCATGACATTCAGCAAGTATATATGACCAGATTTAAAGGAACTGTTTATCGCTCGATTCAGTTGTAAAACTAATAAATAAATGGTTCAAGTTCCATTTAAAACCAGAGATACAGATGCATTTTTGGCTTTCAATCTCAGTCAGACCCAGCTAAATATTAATTATTACTACTGCAAGGGGAATGCTAGATCTCTATAAAGTCCACCTTAAGGTGAACATTAACCAAGGTGGTGTTTTACATGGATTAACTGGATTACTTTAAACTGCAGGCTATTATGAGAAATACTAGACAATGTTTAATTGTACACAGCACAAAATCACAAATACCAATAAACAGCTATCCTCAGTAACAGCCAGCCTGACTGACCACACTTACCGTTTTCCACGTATGGATGAAAAGGGAGGACCAGGGCAAGGATGACCCTGCCTCTAGTTGGCTCCAAGACACTTCTGATATCTTTTAACAAAGTCAGGGGCTGATCACAACGGTCCAGCAAGTTCAGGCAGCTGATGACATCATACTGGAACCCTGTATTCTGCCATTCATTTATACCAAGCACTCTAGAAAAATCAGAAATAACTGTATTAACATAACATCTCTCTAAAGACATTTTAAAAAATAACTGAGATGACAGTAAAGGCTTTAACTTTGTCTTCTAAATTAAGTTCAAAATCTTCTGTTATAATTTATGTTTGCAATAATGGCATGGCCAGGGAAGAGAAAAATAGCAATCATATTTCTTTTTTTTTTTTTCTTGAGATGGAGTCTCACTCTATTGCCCAGGCTAGAGTACACTGGAGCAATCTTGGCTCATGGTAACCTCCGCCTCCCGGGTTCAAGCGATTCTCTTGCCTCCACCTCCTGAGTAGCTGAGATGACGGGCAGGCGCCACCATGCCCAGATAATTTTTGTGTGTTTAGTAGAGACGGGGTTTCACCATGTTGGCTAGGCTGATCTTGAACTCCTAACCTCAAGCAATCCGACTGCCTCAGCCTCCCAA
The DNA here is from genome assembly GCF_009764315.1 of Trachypithecus francoisi. Taxonomy (NCBI): domain Eukaryota; kingdom Metazoa; phylum Chordata; class Mammalia; order Primates; family Cercopithecidae; genus Trachypithecus; species Trachypithecus francoisi. The sequence continues at coordinate 76,567,093 of NW_022681455.1, forward strand.
AGTGCTGGGATTACAGGTGTGAGCCACCATGCCTGGTCCATATTTCTTTAAATTTAGCATTTCACCTATTTCCAAATCTCAACACATACGAAGTTTCGTTTACAAGAACTAATCATGTTTAGTAAGTATGAAGATGTAACCTGATAAAGTTATGAAACTAAAACATCAAATTCTTGAATATCAGTTAATGAACAAGAGTCCTGCTTTCTACCACTCATTGGAACTTAATCAAAAAATACATCATATAACTAATGTTTTCTATTCCTAGGATCCCTTCTATTCTTAAAAATGGCTGAGAGTGGTATAAAATAATTTCCATTGATAACTTATGACCTTTGAGAAAATTTCTGTTCCCAGGAAAGACATATTTCATACTTGAGAATCTTCATATCTAAATAACTACACAAAAAAGGGCCAGGCACAGTGGCTCACACCTGTAATCCCAGCACTTTGCGAGGCCAAGGTGGGCGGATCACGAGGTCAGGAGATTGAGACCATCCAGGCCAACATGGTGAAACACCGTCTCTACTAAAAATACAAAAATGAGCTGAGTGTGGTGGTGGTGTGTGCCTGTAATCCCAGCTACTTGGGAGGCTGAGGCAGGAGAATCGCTTGAATCAGGGAGGCGGAGGTTGCAGTGAGCCGAGATCACGTCACTGTACTCCAGCATGGGGACAGAGCGAGACTCTATCTCAAAACAAAACAAAACAAAAACTATCCAGAAAAGATAAAGCCCAGGACATCCTATTAACACTAAGAGCATGGTTTAAAAAAAAACCACCCTCGACCCTCAATCTCTCACTTTCATATACACACACAGAACACAGAGAACATTTTCAGTCCTCTATAATGTTATCTCTAGAAAGGGGGAGTTTTTATATCAAGAGTCTTTGTTAGCCACACAATTAGGCAATTTTACAAATTACTTACTCCTGCTTGGTTATACCAATCAGAATGTGGTGAGACATGTTACGATAGAGACAGGTAAAAAAGGAAACATAAAAAAAGGATCTTTGGTAAACAAGTCTTTAGTAATGTTGAGCAGATACTGTAAGATGGCTCAGAAAATTCTAAAAGTATAATGAGGGCTGTTTTGAAACCCTCATTAGCATAATGATTTTTTATAGCATTTCTGAATAGCAGAATTTTAAAAACACAAAGCACTTAGTTTCATTTTCTTTTCAATCTATATTTTTGTCAAACTAAAGCCTCTTCCAAATAGCAGCCTAACAAACTTCCAGGGACTAGTTAGATGCCTTACTGGAGCAGGTGTTTTAATGCACTAAATACTGTTTGAAGAATACTGTTTGAAGTAAGTAGGGTATTCTGGCTTCAAAATCACTTTGTTGTACTAAGTCAACTCTAACAGTAATTTTGGAAACTCAATTTAGCTCATTCAAAGAGTTTCCAAACACTACTCAGAAGACTACTTTCAGAACAAAAATGTCATCAATTCCCATTCTAAAAAATGGAAATGAATAAAGGACTATTTGTATATATTAATGCCTTAGCTAAGCAGCCAATTTAAAGTCATAAATTGTAAAACACAAATTATATATTTGATTTTAAAAAACAAAACAACAAAAAAACCTTATGTCTATCTGCAATGAAGCAGAAGCCAAACATCATCAGCATGTTCCAATTTAAATAATCTCACTAAATCTACCTCAGAATTAGTTTCAGATAGGTAGGCTCTGTGTTGGTAATTTTGGAAGAGAAATATATGCTCATAACAGAAAACGATGACTAACACCAAGACAGTTAAATCTATACCTATAGAAGCTCAAGTGCATCCTTACTTCTGTTTTGTGATTTTTATTTGAAAACTCACTCAGTTCCACTGATGAAGACAAATTGCTTAGCCCCACTAAAACTGCCTATTAGCCCAGGAATCATAACAAGTTGTCAGAATTTTCCTCTTTCTAAAACCTAGAATGAGGGTATCTATTCAGCAGATTATTATTTTCAAGAAAATGAGTTAATACCTCCAGAAAGATGTAAATTAGAGAATGATAAAGCAGTCAGGCATGGTAGCTAACATCTGTAATTATAGCACTTTGGGAGGGTTGCTTGAGCCCAGAAGTTTGAGACTAGCCTGGGCAACACAACAAGACCCCATCTCTATAAAAAATTAAAAATAGCCAAGGATGGTGGCACATGCCTGTAGTCCTAACTAAGCTACTTGGGCAGCTGAGGCAGGAGGATGGCTTGAACCAAGAGTTTGAGGTTACAGTGAGCTATGATTGCGTCACTGCACTCCTGCCTGGACGACAAAGCAAGATCCTGTCTCAAAAAAAAGGGCCAGGCACAGTGGCTCACACCTGTAATCCTAGCACTTTGGGAGGCCAAAGCGGACGGATTACCTGAGCTCAAGATTTCAAGACCAGCTGGGCAACACAGTGAAACCCCATCTCTACTAAAATACAAAAACTTAGCCAGGCATGGCAGCATGCACCTGTAGTCCCAGCTACTCGGGAGGTTGAAGCAGGAGAATTGCTTGAACCCGGGAGGCAGAGGTTGTACAGTGAGCCGAGATGGTGCCACTGCACTCCAGCCTGGGCAACAGGGTGAGATTCCATCTCCCAAAAAAAAAAAGGAAAAGATGCTTTGCCATCTGAGGTTGGGAGAGCTCTAAACTTAGGAAATAAGCAATCAGTATTTTGATAAATCCTAAATAAAAAGTGAAACACCAACAATATAAAGAAAACGTATTGTCTTGCTGTAAAAATCAAAACCACATCCTTTAGTTTTACAATTGGGTTTTCTGACATAAACAATGACAACTTGGGAAGATAAAGGAAAAACTGGGCCACTTTCCGTTTATTGACCTATTTTTAAAACACAGAAACTTTAGCTGGACACAGTGGCTCACGCCTGTAATCCCAGCACTTTGGGAGGCCAAGGCAGGTGGATTACCTGAGCTCAGGAATTCGAGACCAGCCTGGGCAACACAGTGAAACCTCATCTCTGCTAAAATAGAAAAAATTTAGCTGCGTGTGGCAGCGTGCACCTGTAATCACAGCTACTTGGGGAGGCTGAGGCAGGAGAATCACTTGAACCCGGGAGGCAGAGGTTGCAGTGAGCTGAGATTGTGCCACTGCACTCCAGCCTGGATGACAGAGCGAGACTTCGTCTCAAAAAAAAGAAAAATTACAGAACCTTTATTTTAAAAGGCATGTGTTGCTCACGCCTATAATCTCAGCACTCTGGGAGGCCAAGGGAGGAGGACTGTTTGAGGCCAGGAGTTCAAAACTGGCCTGGTCAACATAGTGAAACTCATGTCTCCAAACATATGACACACAAACAAAACACACACACACACGCGCGCGTGCACACACACACACTCTCAAATTAGCCAGATATGGAAGCAGGCACCTGTAGTCCCAGCTTCTGAGGAGGCTGAGGTGAGAGGATCACTTGAGCTCAGGAGTTCAAGGCTGCAGTGAGCTATAATCACGCCACCGTGCTGTAGCCCAGGTGACAGAGACCCTGTCTCTAAAAATGCATATATTAATTAATAATAAAAAGCCTGTTTTTCATGGCCCAGATATTGAAGAGAAACAGAAAATAGTTCTAATCTCAAAAGGAAGAAAAAAATGTAAAATTAAGCTGAAAGTCTACCTTGCCATCTTGGATTGGGAGACCTCTAAACTTAGGAAATAAAGATACCACTTCCTCGTTAAAACCTCAAACTGCACCAATGGTTACAAAATTTACCACTTTTGTGAAAATATTTTCACTTCATAGTAATATTATGAAAGGAATACCAATCAGTATGAATTTCGTCAAACTGGAGGTTTTTGGCTTATGTGCTGTATACGAGGGAAAAAATTAAACAAGTATTTTTTATGTGGTAGATACCTTTACATACCATGTACACTCTAGATATATTACTAATTCAAACATCTGAAGTTTCATTGAAAATTCCATTTAGACACTTAGAATAAAAGAAAAAGAAGGCTGGGGTGGTCAATCATCTGAAGATGGGTTTAACACCTTCCTCTTCGACCCACTTCAAAGCATGGATTTTTTAAAGTGAGGGGAGGTGGAATCAGATTAGGAATTCAGCCTGACTTAAGCCACTGTTATAACAAAGGTCAAAGCATTCCAAGTTTTGAAATACCAAATTAATTTCTAACTGAAGGAAAACATGTCAATTATTACTATGCAGACCCACCAGAACCTTATCTGAGACAGACTGCTAAAGCTAAGGGGCTTTCCAATCACTCGGCTCAACTTCTTAATGTCTCTTCCTGTAACATCTCTAACAGCAATTCAAACACTGACAGTGTTAAGGACTTAAGACAGTTCAAGCTAGGAAGGTCGATTTCCCTAAGCTGTAACTCAACTTCTAAGGCATAGCTGTGTCTGATTATACCAAAGACTACACCTACCCCTTTCCTTCCATATAAAAATCCCACAGAGTATCTGTTCACAGTAATCTTCCCTTCTCCAGGCTAAAAATGTCCATGTTTTGCAAAAGCTCAAACCAGTGCTGCTCCAAAAGCTACACTGATGGTGTCTCTAGGGTTAATCTGCAAAAGTAGAAACGTGGATAGGAAAGTAAGTGATTACATAATTCTTTCTCCTTTCTCTCTAAGGCTAACCAGACTTCCAAAAATATCACAGAGAAGGAGGCCGACTCCAGCTCTACCTCCCCCATTCTGCACTGAGCCAAGAGACAGAAATCTCCCAATCAATAAATCATACTGAAATAAGAATACCCTTCTTCTGGCCAGGTGCAGTGGCTCATGCCTGTAATCCCAACAAATTTTGGGAGGCCAAGGCAGGTGGATCACGAGGTCAGCAGTTTGAGACCAGCCTGGCCAACATAGTGAAACCCAGTCTCTACTAAAAATACAAAAAAAAATTAGCTGAGCATGGTGACATGTGCCTGTAGTCCCAGCTACTCAGCAGGATGAGGCAGGAGAATCACTTGAATCCAGGAGGTGGAGGTTTCAGTGAGCCGAGATCACGCCATTGCACTCCAGCTTGGGTAACAGAGTGAGACTTCATCTCAAAAAAAAAAAAAAAAAAATACCCTTCTTCCTAGTCTTTCAAGCTCCAGATGACCTTAAAACCAAAATTAACACTGACGACTATATATTAAAAGCAAAACAAAACAGAAAATAGCAAGTATTGTTAAAGAGTGGAGAAACTGGAACCCTTGTACTGCATTGCTGGTAGGAATGTAAAATGGTGCGGCAGCAATGGAAAAGTATTGCAATTCCTCAAAAAATTAAACCCAGACTCAGCCATGTGATCCAGCAAGTCCACTTCTGGGTCTATACCCAAAAGAAGAAAAAGTAGGGGCTCAAGTAGGGATTTGTACACCCATGTTCATAGCAGCATTATTCACAACAGCCAAATGGCAGAAACAACCCAAGTATCCACTGACAGATAAATGGGTAAACAAAACGTGGTACATGCATACAACGAACTATTACTCATCCTTAAAGAAAATTTTGGGCCAGACGCCGTGGCTCACACCTGCACTCTGGATTACCTGAGTTCGAGACCAGTCTGGCCAAGTAGTGAAACGCTATCCCTACTAAAAATACAAAAAAAATTAGCCAGGCATGGTGGCATACGCCTTTAATCCCAGCTACCTGGGAGGCTGAAACAGGAGAATTGCTTGAACCTGGGAGGTAGAGGTTCCAGTGAGCTGAGATCACGCCATTGTACTCCAGCCTGGGCAACAAGAACGAAACTCCGTCTCAAAAAAAAAAAAAAAAGAAAGAAAGATAATTTTGGCCCATGGTACAACATGAGTAAATCAACCTTGAGTAAACGTTGGAGACATTATGCTACATGAAATAAGCCAGTTGCAAGGAGCTAATGTATATAATTCCTCTCATACGAGGTACCCAGAATAGTCAAATTCATAGACAAAGTAGAATGGTGGTTGTCAGGGGTTAGGAGGAGGGTAAAATGGGGAGTTACTGTTTATTGGGTACAGAGTTTCCATTTCGGAAGACAAAAAATTCTGGAGATGAATAGTGGTGATGATTGTACAACGATGTAAATGTACCTAATACCACTGAACTGTACACTTAAAAATAGTTAAAATAGTAAATTCTATGCTATGTATATTTTAAAACTACTTAAAAAAATTTTTTTTTGAGAATGCCAGATTCTTATTAGGGAAGAAGTCCCTTCTTCTGATCTGCCTTTTCCAAGCTATCTCTCGCTGGTCCTTTTCTTCCCTATAGTGCCAACCCCTCTGCTCCAGGAAAATACTGCCACCAGAAGATTATTTCTCTGTATTTCCAGCTACTTATGTATTAAATGATTTTTTTTAATTCCTAATCATGGAAGATCATTTTTGATTCGTATCCTTTAAATAATATACTTTCAAGAAGAAATGCATCTAAAACCAAAAAATATATCCTATGTCTAAAAATTATACCTGTATTTCTTTTTCTGAAGCTGCCATATCATAGTTTCAGAAAGCTCGGTGGCATAGATTTCTTCAAAATGAGGGCTCATGATTTTTGTGACTTCTCCATCTCCAGCACCTAAATCAAGAAGTCTGTGGGTTTTCCAGTCTGGATTAATTTTAAGCAGTCTCTGAAATTGATCTGGTGAAAACACAAACATTGAGCCTCTTCCTAGCAACCTGAAAAAAAAAAAAGGACAAAAATCGAAGTGTCTATGCAAATTAATCACCCCTCACCATACACACACAAAGTGAATATAGTGACTCAGCACCAACAACCATAATCACTTATTACATGGTTAAGTGTTTTTTTTTTTTTTTAGACAATGTCTCACTCTGTCACTCAGGCTAGAGTGCAGTGGCACAATCTTGGCTCACTGCAACCTTCGCCTCCTGGGTTCAAGCAATTCTCCTGTCCCAGCCTCTCAAGTAGCTGGGATTACAAGCGTGCACCACCACACCTGGCTTATTTTTTGTATTTTTAGTGGAGACGGGGTTTCACCATGTCGGCCAGGCTGGTCTCAAACTCCTGACCTCAGGTGATCCACCCACCTCAGCCTCCCAAAGTGCTGGGATTACAGGCATAGGCCACTGCGCCTAGCCTTTTTTTTTTTTTTTCTGTGTCACCCATGGTTTCACCATGTCGGCCAGGCTGGTCTCAAACTCCTGACCTCAGGTGATCCACCCACCTCAGCCTCCCAAAGTGCTGGGATTACAGGCATAGGCCACTGCGCCTAGCCTTTTTTTTTTTTTCACTGTGTCACCCAGGCTGGAGTGCAGTGGCGCAATCTCCGCTCACTGCAAGCTCTGCCTCCTGGGTTCATGCCATTCTCCTGCCTCAGCCTCCCGAGTAGCTGGGACTACAGGCGCCCGCCACTACGCCCGGCTAATTTTTGGTATTTTTAGTAGAGACCAGGTTTCACCGTGTTAGCCAGGATGGTCTCGATCTCCTGACCTCGTGATCCACCTGCCTCAGCCTCCTAAAGTGCTGGGATTACAGACATGAACCACCGTGCCCAGCCAAGATATTATCTTTTATATCATTTCTATGATTAGTAGACAAAGTTAATAAAATAAGAAAATGCCTCCAGATACCATTTGTCTTTGGAATTGCAAATAAAGTCCCAAAAAAGCATGGGAGAAGGGAAATAAAAGGTGGAAAGGGGAACGGATGACAGGGGAAGGAAGAAGAAATAAGTAAGAGACGAATGTGAAGAACTTAAGTCAAAATAGGAAGGAAAAATGGAAGGAGTAACAGAAAACATGTTTATCAGTTGAAAAAGATGACAAGCTAACACAGCTAGACCACAGTAGCAGAGAAACCAAATAGGAAAAAAAGTGATTTCAAATATGCAATTAAACCATGGATCAGGAAAAAAAGAGCTTTAGTATGATAGATTTTTAAGAGACACTGGAGAAAAGAGGGAAAAGAGTGGTCCTTGTGATGTCGGTTAATATGCATTAAAGTAGATTCATACTTATGTCAGTTTAAATGGTTACAACTGTCTGGGTCCTATTATTTCTAAAGGTCCTAGAAAACACTCAAAACCACAGTAATGCCATTGAAAAAAGAGACTGAGGGAGTTTAAATGGAGATCAAAGAGAACCCTCAGAAAAGCAACTATAGGTCCAGCCAAGTTTCATGGATGCATCACCCTGGGAAATAAAATGCACTCCCTATTTCGGACTTGTTTTCTAGCTCTGAAATTCTAGTTTATCTAGGGAAGGGATTCTCAACTCTCCATTAAGCAGCAGAACCCTTTCTTTAAATGAAGTGGAACTCACAGACAATATAAGATCCTAGGAGAGCTGCTGCTGTTCCAATGAGGTTGGGAGCCCAGGAGCTGTGGCCAGCCCACTTCTAGGCCTTTCTCTGCAGCCTGAAGCAGTTCCTGAGGCACTTCCTCCTTAGACTCTGGAAAACAGTCTGGAGACCACTGGTCTAGGAAGTGGCAGGCAAACCTGTTCTGTACTGCTGCTTTCTGGAAACAATCATAAGTTACATAATGTTTGCTGCTATACAGTGACTGGAAAGATGCATGCAACATGGTGCCCAATGTAAGACCAGTTTTAGGAAGAAATACGAATAATGGAGTTCATGCAACAAAGTCCGCCTTCCTTTTCCCATTATGGCCATAGGAAAGTTTAACCAAGTTTACAGTAAATCTTCTGCCCCACAGAAATGCTAAAAAATTGGAGAGAGAAAGACCTCAGAGACCACTAAACATGATGCTACCGACTACAACTGCTTACCAAAGAAAATCACGTCTCATAAAAGACAAGTTGTTTTAATCCACAATTGTTCATATATTACAGTAAGAAAATAAGCAAATCTGAACTTGCTGAAGGAGTGGTACAAAATTTAACACAGAAACCAGAGTCACAGCAGAAAGAGGCTACTGGTAGCACGGCTGAGGGGAGGTGAGTTTCACTCAAATATTGATGCTGACTTGCCACAGGACCAAAAGTAAGTCACAAAATAGTCATTTTGCTTAAATTTTCCCAGAGCATGCTTCCCAAGCCATCTCCTTGGGATGTGAGGAATCTTGACATGATAATTATAAAATTCTAGAACTAGAGGTCACCTGAGTTCAGATCTCACAAGTTCATCTGACTGGTCTACATTTAAAGGCACCAGAGGCTGGGCATGGTGGCTCACATCTGTAATCCCAGCATTTTGGGAGGCCGACGTGGGAGGATCTCTTGAACCCAGGAGTTTGAGACCAGCCTGGGCAACATGGTGAAACCCTGCCTCTACAAGAAATACAAAAATTAGCCAGGCACAGTGGCATGAGCCTCTAGTCCCAGCTACCTGGAAGACTGAGGCAGGAGAATTGCTTGAGCCTGAGGAGGTCAAGACTGCAGTGAGCCATGACTGTGCCACTGCACTCCAGCCTAGGCAATAGAGTGAGACCCTATCTCCAAAAAAGAAAGAAAGAAGGCACTAGAGAGAGAGGGGAAGGACTGTCCTATTTCCAAAGAACATGAGCAACAGGGGCTCTACAAAAAGATTAACACTGTCAAAAAATAAATCAAAATCCATCAAGCCCAGTGTTTATCAACCAGGATGGATTTTGCCCTCTAGGGGGCAATGTGAGTAGACAGAAGAGTTTCCAGTAATCACAAGGACCTGGGGGTACTACTACCATTCAGTGGGCAAGGCCAGAAAAGTTAGACTTCCCGTAGTGTGGGGGGCAGTCTCGCACAATGAAGAACAGTCTCACCCAAAATACCGAGCCCAGTACAAAGTTTCCCATAAACACAAACGTGAAGAGATATGACCCTCTAATTTGGGTTTAACTTTAGTGTTTAATAACCATCCTAGGTTCTCTGGTCACAATCTAAGTTCTCTCTAGACTTAAGAGTCTATGAAGAGGTGTGCCTCTTCCTTATAAAATAAACTCTGGAACATCTATTAAGTCTTTCCTTACTTAGCCTTCTCCTTTCCAGCATAAAGGAAGTTTGATAAGTATCTTAAAGTAATTGAAGACAATACCACAGTAATGATTTCTGTGAGAGATGGCCACCTGTAGTAATAATATCCCACTGCCATGGCTGGAAAGTATTGATGGGCCCTAAATTTAATTTTTAGTTGAGAATAGGACATAAGGCAAGAGGGATTGATTGAAAGCAGTCGTAGGTTTCAGAAGAAAAAAGCAGAAGAGTTTTAAGTAAGGGAAGCCAAAGGGGTTTACTAACTGTATTGCCTCTTTGATCAAACTGTGAAATTCTAGAGCAGGGAATTTTAACCAGGGTCTTGTGGGTAGAGGAAAGGGAAAATAAAAGTTTGAAACCCCCAAAATCATACATAAAATGTTGAATGTAAGCACTTTCTGAAGACAGGATTCCTACCTTTTACCACTTTCAAAGAGCTACAGGACTCCAGAAAGGATAAGAATCTCTGCTACAGTGACTCATCAGAATTCCAAAGGAAGAATAAATGGTATAGAACAGAAATTCAATATAACCAGTTTAAGGAACAAAATGTCAGACCAAGTTGTATCAACTCAACTACCCATATAAAAATAACAACTGCTTGCCAAAGCAAACGTATGGCAATTTCACATAAACAATGAAGAAAATCAACTGAGAAATCTTGAGAAATGGCTTGTAGTGCCTAAAAACATACTTAAGGACCAGATGATACACTGGGGATCCAGACAGTCAGTAGAAACTGGCTCCAAACCTCAAGGGAAAAGAAAAGTGGGCTCAACCAGTGGTTTGAGTGGTCCAACGAGGCTTTTTAAGCATTGAGCCTATTGCTTTTCTCTTTGGCATTTTAGAGTCTAGGTCCTTAGGAATGCCTGAAAATATGGCCAAGAAAGGAATGGAAAATCAAAACAAAACAAAAAACTCCTAAAGCTTTTTCTATGGATGTATATGAGGGAACCACTCTGAGGACAGAGAATTCCACAATAAGTTTATAAAATTCTGGTGAACCTACACATTATTTCAGAACAGATGCAGGACTCTTCACTCAAAAAAAGCCATCATCCATTGTTGGACTAATTAGATCTCCCAAAAACAATGTGCTACTTCGAAGTATGTTTAAGGCAAAGATCTTACGTTTCAGCCTAAGGGTGTAAAGCCCTCAGCTTCAGGGCTTGGTTCCGGGAGTCTTACTACTTTGTGGTCCAGAACCAGCAGCATTCAGCATCACTGACATTGTCTTAAGAGCTTGTTAAAAATGCAGACTCTCCAGGCGCAGGGGTCCCACCCATAATCCCAGCACTTTGGGAGGCAGAGGTGGACAGATCACTTGAGGTCAGTTAGAGACCAGCCTGGCCAACATGGTGAAACCTCATCTCTACTAAAAATACAAAAATTAGCCAGGTGTGGTGGTGCACACCTGTAATCCCAGCTACTTGGGAGGCTGAGGCACGAGAATCGCTTAAACCCAGAGGCGGAAGCTGCAGTGAGCCCAGATCACACCACTGCACTCCAATCGGGGCAACAGAGCAGGACTGTGTCAAAAAAAAAAAAAAAAAAAGCAGACTCTCAGGCCTAGCCCCTGACCTACGAACTCATAATCTGCATTTTAACAAGATCCCCTGGTGATTCCTAGGTACATCAAAGCCAAGAAGCACTACCCTAAGTAACTCCCGCTATGAATACACATACTAATGAGGCTGTCATGTTATGGTGAATTTAAAGGGCAGAATCATAGAAAGATAAAACGCTGGACTAACTGCCAAGGTTCTGACTAGTAGAAGTATTGTAGCTCAGGTAGTCAACATGCTGAACAAGATAACTTTTCTTTTTGTGTTTTTCCTTTTGTAAACCTAAGGATAAAAAAAAAATAAATGTTCAAGATTCACTTACCCATTGATAGATGTTCTAGACATAAACAGGCTAAAAACAGATGACACAAAAGAATGATATAATTGGATAAATAGCCAGCCCGATTTCTCAATGCTGTTGTTTAAGAAGATCTGTGTTCCTTGATCAAGGTAACTCTGAACAAAGACAGCCTGGAGTGATTCGCATAATTTCTCTCTGTTGCACACATACCACTAAAAAAAAAAGAAGAACAAAAATTAAAACACATAACCAAAGTGTCACCTAAGAAATCCAAAAACAAAAAACCAGAAGACTAAATCAAATCTAAGATTTCCAGATATTACCTACCATCTCATGATACTCTGAGAATAATCATTTCTTATACTCATATAACCTATAAAATATAAAGCACTTCTTCAGACATGACTTCTCATTTCATTTTCTTACAGCCCTCAAGGTAAGTAGAGTGGGGTGAGGGAAGCGAAGGGTGGAGAGGCCTTTGAGTCATTCAGCTTAGTAGGCAGCAGAACAAGACCATAGCTCAGGCACTCGGCCTCCCAGCCTAGTGCTTCAGTCACTGTATCCCTGAGATTTAGAAAGCTCTGCTGGCCTCTCTTTCACTGAAATTCAACATCAGAAGGCAAACAGCTGGCAGTATCCTTGTTTTTAGATAAGAAAACAGTCACATATTCCAATGCCTTAACTCAAAACCACCAAACAAACCCAAATAGCAAAGTAAGCAACAGAATTTAACACTCCAGTGACCAAATTAAGTTGCCTTTCTTCTTGTGGGCTATTTAAAAGAGATCTTTAGAAATCTTGAGGTGTGCTTTACAAATAGGTCATATGACATTCCTACAGAGGCAACACGTGCTCAAGAAAGATTAAGAAGTTACTTAAGGTCATACTGCAATCAATGAGAAGACCAAGTAGTAACATGCTAAGAACCAGATTTCCAGGAATTGGCTCTACCCAGAATCCACATTCTAGAACAAAATTCAAGAGCTTCACCTATAGATGAAATTTATAACCTTTCATAATAAATGAGTTAGCATACCAGAGAGGTGGGGAAGCAGACTGTATAACAGCTTTAGTGTCAGCCCCCAATCAAGTCCCGGCTCTGCCCTTCCTATGTGAGCTCAGACATATCACTTAATCTCTGAGCCTCCATTCATTTGTAGACTAGAGACATCACTGGTGTCTATCTATTCTGGTAGGGTACTACGAGGATTAAATAAGATAATGTAGGCAAGTCCCCAACATAACACAAAGCACATAGTGAGAATCCTACAATAATAATAGCAATGAGATTCCTCTAACATGGCCTGAGAAATAAGAGTAAGCCCCTTAGGTACAGTGATGAAACTACAAAGTATATCAGTTACTATTAACCCATTATCTGCCATGAAACACAAATTTTTCCCAGTCAGTCAACCGGCCAAGAGTAATTTGCTTCCCCCGACAAATATGACCTTTTATCAGCGGTAGACGTCCCATAAGCGCCTGCACAATTGGTGGACCAGCTTTACAGTCATCCTAAGCTTATTAAATGTTCAGTGAAATCGGGAGGCTGAGGCAGGAGAATGGCGTAAACCCGGGAGGCGGAGCTTGCAGTGAGCTGAGATCCGGCCACTGCACTCCAGTCCGGGCGACAGAGCGAGACTCCGCCTCAAAAAAAAAAAAAAAATGTTCAGTGAAATCTTAAGTAACATTCCCGATGCTAATGTTAAAAGGAACTAGTTACAAATCAACACAAACAGACACATTAAATCTCAGAGATTAATCATTTTACAAACTCTGTTCCCTAAACTGGGTAAACCAAGCCTTTCCAGTTGTGGACTGATTTGTGCTAATTTGCCATTTCATCACAGTTATCAAAACTGCTTGGACTTCATATATAAAACTATTTTTATTTTTCCTACTCTATATGACAAGCTATGAAGCTTTTTACATTCACTGCCTACATTTTTTTCCCTCGGTCTGAAAATGTTCTCGCTTAATGATTCTCTAATTCTTAATACTTATTGTGCCTGAAGTTATGCTCCAGTGCAGGTCATAAACCGTTTTTTATTATACTCATGACCTCCTGGTGCACGTTCTGAACTCTGTAATATGGAGGCCACTCTGACTTTTATTTATTTTTTATTCTCTGAAATGGCTAATCAAGATGAAAGCCATCACCTTGATAATAGGCAATCAGGTGCATTCTATTAATGTGGATGAGAAGTCATTCAAGTGAAACAGAGGAGCCAAGAATTCCTTGGCATCCACTTGTAAATGGACTAGAACAATAGATTCTGACTTCCAGAACCAAGCAGGAACTGGCATCATTAACTGCAAATAGTGCTTTCAAGCACCAAGAGGAAAACTCAAGTTTTTAATAGCATTTTTCTCAATTCATCAACATTAACACGTGTGGTTAAACCTTTACTGTCACACAGGTCTTTCAGGAAAGAAACTGCCTATTGAACAGAATGTGCTACAGAACAAAAACAGATCAAAGCTCTTCTCTGTAAAAAGAAAGGTGAAACGTATGTCCTTTCTGACCATTTGCATGACACAAATGTCGATTTCACAGCAGCATTGCCAGAAAGTGAAAACAAGTCAAATGTCCATCAAATAGTGGATAAACAAGATGTGATAATAGATTCATATAAAATAATAGCATAGGCCGGGCGCGGTGGCTCAAGCCTGTAATCCCAGCACTTTGGGAGGCCGAGACAGGCGGATCACGAGGTCAGGAGATCGAGACCATCCTGGCCAACACGGTGAAACCCCGTCTCTACTAAAAAATACAAAAAACTAGCCGGGCGAGGTGGCAGGCGCCTGTAGTCCCAGCTACTCGGGAGGCTGAGGCAGGAGAATGGCGTAAACCCGGGAGGCAGAGCTTGCAGTGAGCTGAGATCCGGCCACTGCACTCCAACCTGGACGACAGAGCGAGACTCCGTCTCAAAAACAAACAAACAACAAAAAAATAATAGCATATTCTGCCATACAAAGGAATGAAGCACTACTTCATGCTCCAACATGGATGAACCTTGACAACATTATGCTAAGTGAAATAAGTCAGTCCACAAAAGACCGCATACCGTATAATTCCACTTCTGTGAAATGTCTTGAATATGCAAATTCAGAGATAGAAAAGTAGATGGCAGATTGTGGCTGCCAGGGGCTGGGGAGCTGGGGCAATGCGGAGTGGCTGCTAATGGACATGAGGTTTCTTTTTGGGGTGATGAAATGTTCCAAAATTAATACTGATGATGGCTGCAGAATGCTGTGATTATACTAAAAATCAATGGATTGCACTCTTCAAAAGGATTAATTTCATGGTATGTGAATTATATCCCAATAAAACTGTTTTTTTTTTAACACACACACACACACACACACACACACACTCCTCCCTAAATATGTAGGTGGCAGTAAGATCTTCCAGAAATTAAAAGTGACCTGAAAACATAAGTAACTTAGCAAACCTCTTAAAATACAAATTTTAAATGCAAATCTGATCACATCACTACCCTGCTTAACAGGAACCTTAGGATAACATTCAAAATGCTTAATATGGCTTACAAGGCCCTACACGATTTTTGTTCATTCTATGTCACCAGCCTCACCTCATGACATTCCCTACCAACCCATGACCCCTGGACCCTCACTCCATCACACTGCTCCACCCCTTCCTTCTTTTTTCTGGAAGGCCCCTTTCCCGTGGCTGTCTCACATGGTATTTGCTCTGCCCCCCACATTTCCCGCCACCTAACCCACTCTCTCTTCACCTGGTTCGTTCAACTTCAGCCTAAATATTTCCTAGGTATATTTTCCTTCAAAAAGAAAATATACCTAGGAAAGGCTAGGCTAGGCCCCCTGTTCTAATACCCTTTCATACATCCTATTTGTTCCTTCGGTAATATTTACAATCTCTGGATTGAATAATTGCAGACAATTGCATGTTCAGTGCCTATCTTCCTAGGTAGACTGAGAGCTTCATAAAGGCAGAGAAAATGAATGGCTTCAGTACCTGGCACAGATACAGACAAACAATAAGTGTTCATCTACAGGCAGTCTAAATAGATAGAATTTGGAGTTTCTAACAAAATCCTAGAGGAAACATAAGGATAACCACAGAGACCGCTGCCATGGGGTTTCTGTCAATTTCTCAAACTCTGCAAGGCCTTGCTTAAACCGAATTTTGCAAACAGTGGCTAAAGCTACCCACTCACCACAAAATTACATTACCACAAGCAAGGAAGCAAGCGATGAAGGAAGACACCAACTGAGCACCTATCATGCACCAGGCACCAAGCCAAGTGCTTTACATTTCATTTACCACCTTGCAACTTCTGAACAAATGGGAAGCCTAGGGTCTCTAAGCAGCTCCAGCTGATTCAAGCTCCTGCTCCAGGTACCCGTTGTTTTATAAGCGTTTCTTTCAAAGAAGCTTCTCTTCGCTTAACTCTACCCAGTGTGTCTGCTAAAGAAAAGAAAGCAGGACTATCCTGCCAATTAAACAGCACTAGATGTGTGTAGAGAAAAGATAATCTGGTCTAGATAGTAACTGAAGTCCTGTAAGCCAGGGTTTCTCACCCTTCACACTACTGACATTTGGAGCTGAATGATCCTCTGTTTCAGGGGCTGGCCTGCACATTGTAGGCTGTTTAGCAGCATTCCTAGCACTTACCCATCAGGTTCCAGTAGCACTACCCCAAGGGACAGCCCAAAATGTCCCAGGCATTGCCAAATGTCCCCGGGAGGCAAAATTGCCACTGCTTGAGAACCCATACATGGACTTACCCACAAAATGACACTGTATTGACTCTCCAGTAATGTTTCCCACTATCCCAGCTTAACTATGGTCTAGGGACTCCAGCTGACTGAATTAGAAGATGGACTCGCTCGCCTCAGGGAACCTACATTCCAGAGTGAAAATAAAATTAGAAACCAAGGGAAACAAGTAATGTGACTATGATCTTGAAGAGGAGCTTCAGAGCCTTAAAGGAGCAGTCACTTGCCCTTAAGGTGAAACACCAAGGAGAGAGAAAATCTGCAGGAACCCCTGTAACCCAATGGGCAGGCCTCCTGGTTTCGCCTCTCTCCAGACAACCCAGCTTAGATAGAAAGCCATGCTGAGCTCACAGCACTGGGTGGCTTGTCTGTAGGCTCCCGTGTACTTTCAAGCAGGTGAATTCTTTGGTTTTGTTTGTTTGTTTTTGAGATGGAGTCTCCCTCTGTCGCCCAGGCTGGTGCGATCTTGGCTCACTGCAACCTCTGCCTCCTGGGTTCAAGCGATTCTCTCGCCTCAGCCTCCCAAGCAGCTGGGATTACAGGCACCCACCACCCCAACAGGCTAATTTTTGTATTTTTAGTAGAGACGGGATTTCACCATGTTGGCCAGGCTGGTCTCAATCGCCTGACCTCAGGTGATCCACCTGCCTCGGGCTCGCAAAGTGCTGGGATTACAGGTGTGAGACGCCGCGCCCAGCTGCAGGTGAGTTCTTTTGAATGTGTGCTCCTCAAAGACTACAGAAACAAAGGTACACAGGCAAGAACAAAGTACTATGCTTGTTAAATTCACACACTGACAGGACTACGTGCCCGCCCTACTGTGAAGCTGGACTCCTTGGCTGGAGCCTATCATATCTGAAAAAGCATCTTATTAGCATCTGCCTTTAAAGCTCACTCAAATGTTGTTTGATCTAAATAAACAAGGAAATCTTTTAAATGACAAACTCTAATCAAATGAGAATGATTACATTCAGCCATCTGCTGATGCCAAGTACAGAACAGGATGTGATAACTAAACATAACATCTAAAAATTACAGTAAACAGCAATATTCTCCCTACTGGCAACACAACTGTAAAGACACTAATAATTGGCCAGGTAGTAAACAGCCAAATCAGGTGGCTGCCAGGCATTCTGAATACATGTCTGACAGTTTTCGTCAAAGTGATTAAATATTAGGTCATATTGTGTTAAAAATTTCCTGGCGGGCCGGGCGCGGTGGCTCAAGCCTGTAATCCCAGCACTTTGGGAGGCCGAGACGGGCGGATCACGAGGTCAGGAGATCGAGACCATCCTGGCTAACACGGTGAAACCCCGTCTCTACTAAAAATACAAAAAACTAGCCGGGCGAGGTGGCGGGCGCCTGTAGTCCCAGCTGCTCGGGAGGCTGAGGCAGGAGAATGGCGTGAACCCGGGAGGCGGAGCTTGCAGTGAGCTGAGATCCGGCCACTGCACTCCAGTCCGGGCGACAGAGCGAGACACCGCCTCAAAAAAAAAAAAAAAAAAAGTTTTTCTGAAATTATTTTTGGAGTTTATCAACTAATCAAACATGTGATATATAACATATCCAAAATACAACATTCCCAAAATACAAAGGATTTAAGCACACTAGCAGAGTCAGAAAGTCATTTTTAAAACCGACTGATTTTAGATAACGTGGTATAATAAAAAATACAGATTTGGTCTTTGTCCCAGGTTCCTGATAGAGTTCCTAAAACCCTTGGAGAATCTCAGATGATAAGGATATCTTTTGTATGCTAACAATATGACTCCTGATAGGGGTGGGAGACCCAAATAGCTTCAGGATGGGGACCAGGCTGTGGGTACAAGGTTCAAACTTTCAGCCCCACCTTCCAATCTCTAAGGATGGGAAAGGAGTTGAAGACTGAGTCCAATCATGCCTATGTAATGACACCCCTAAACTACGGGGTCCTGGGAGTTTTTGGGTTGCTGAATACATTGATATGATGGTTGGGTGGCTCATCGGAGGAAAGAGAAACTCTACACCACCTCCCACACCTCACCCTATGCACCTCTTCCACTTGGCTGTTCCCCGATTGTATCCTTTGTAATAAACCAGTAAACCTAGGTGGGTTTTTTTAATTATTATTTTGAGACGGAGTCTCGCTCTGTCGCTCAGGCTGGAGTGCGGCGGCACGATCTTGGCTCACTGCGACCTCCGCCTCCAGGGTTCAAGTGATTCTCCTGCCTCAGCCTCCCCAGTAGCTGGGACTACAGGTGCCTGCCACTACGCCCAGCTAATTTTTTGTATTTTTAGTAGAGATCAGGTTTCACTGTGTTAGCCAGGATGGTCTTGATCTCCTGACCTCATGATCCACCCACCTTAGCCTCCCCAAGTGCTGGGATTACAGGCGTGAGCCACCGCACCCAGCTAATTTTCCGTATTTTTAGTAGAGACCAGGTTTCACCATGGTAGCCAGGATGGTCTTGATCTCCTGACCTTGTGATCCACCCACCTCAGCCTCTCGAAGTGCTGGGATTACAGGCGTGAGCCATTGTGCCCCTAAGTATTTTCCCAAGTTCTGTGAGTCATTCTGTTATAGGAAATTATGGGGTGGGGTGGGGTAGGGTGAAGGTAGAGTTGTGGGAACTCCCAAATTTGTAGCCAAGTTGGACAAAAGCACTGGTAGCCTGGGGACCCAGGACTTGCAGCTGGCCTCTGAAGTGAGGGCAGTCTTGTGGGACTGAGCCCTTAACTCTGTAAAGCATGACTCTAACTCCAAGCAGTTAGTGTCAGAACAGGATTGAACAATTAAACACCCACTTGGTGATGGAAAAATAGAGAATGGCTGATGTCAGGAAAAAAAGACAACACATGTAAGAATCTTTTTTCAACTTTAAGCCTTACAAAAAGCATGCACAAACCAGATAAAGGCCAGAACTTCAAGCAGCTGTCCTATTCTCATCTAATTCACAAACTGCAAAATCTTCAACTAGCATTGTGCACACAGCTACCTAATTTCAGTGTCCACAGAGTCCTCAATAGAATGAGGGCAGTTTCCTATTCAGAAGGTAAGCCTAGGCCTGGAGCAGTGGCTCACACCTGTAATCCCAGCACTTTGGGAGACTGAGGCAGGAGGACTGCTTGAGGCCAGGAGTTTGAGAGCAGCCCGAACAACATGGCAAGACCCTGTCACTACAAAAAATTTAGAAGCTACTCAGGAGACCAAGGCAGGAGGATCTACTGAGGCCAGGAGTTTGAGGCTGCAGTGAGCTATGATCGGGCCACTACATTCCAGCCTGGGTGACAGGGCCAGAACCTGTTTCTAAAAAACAAAAAAAAAAAAAAATGAAGGCAAGCCTATTTTTACCACCCCACAGACAACACAAGGTTTACTAGGAGGGGCATCATAAAGCAGGAGAAAATGTGTTGCCTTGAAACCAGACAAAGCTAGGTGCAAAGCCCAACTCTATCACCCATTAACTCTGCGCTATTGAGCAAGTCTCTTATCTCTCTCAGCCTCACTCTCCCATACGTAAAGTGCGGATGATACCACCAACCTCCGAGAGTTCTATGAGGACCACTGGGGATAATATATTTGAAGTGCCTGGCACACAATAGAAGGCCAGTAACTGTTCATATTTCCTTCCCCTTTCTCTCCAAGGCAAGGGCTGTTCAGAGGAGAAGTGCAGTTCAAGGGAATGCCTAAAAACCACACTGTAGGTCTGGGCATCCAGCCACTCTCAAAAGAAACGGGTAATCAAAGACCCCAGGCATTCAGTGCTACCAAAAACAATCAGAAAAGCTCCACTGCTCAGGGTCTATGAACACAGAATCTTTCTGAGTTGGCCAGACCAACTCCATCAACAGACCTTGACAGCTAAGGATTCAAAACTCACATTCTAAGATTTTACAATGCAATCAACTCAGTCCAGACATTTCACCATAGACACCTTGCATTTAAGCACAGCACAGGAGTAAACATTCAGACCATTCACCATTTTCCCACAAACAATATAAACCCAACCCATAACCTCTTTATGTGAGATTTCAATGTGTAGAGTGATAGGCACCCTCATATCCATGAGGGGAATCAATTAAAACAGATTAAATTGCTTCAGCTTTGATTTAATAACAAATTACTGACAATCCTCATTGCAAATACTAAGTACTCACTCCCTGTAGGACAGGATAATCCTAAAATTTAAAAAAGCTTCAGAGGGTCTACACAACAGAGCTTTTTACTGGACGCCATTAGGGTCTTCTAGGGCACCTCCAAAGAGAAACATAAAGACTCCTGGTATATCCAGCACAAGAAAGAGGTCCTAACATTCTGTGAAATTGAAGCAAACACTTGTTGGGGTTTCAACACAGATTATGAGGAAGGAAAGAAATCCTTTCCGAAGTCTCTTTGGTATTCAGCTGCAAAGGCCTCCAGACTCTCGAAGGCAGTTCAGAGGAGGACACCAATCCATCAGTGCCTGTCCGGCTTAGCTGGCTGACTATCCTTGAAGCATTGTTAACTCATGCCTGACTCCAGTCTGCCTCCACAAGGTAAATGAGGGGTAAAGGGACAGGAAACACTCTGTCCTTTAGCACAGTGTTTGGTTCTGGCTAGGCTGTCCAAGTATTTTTTCATTTGCGGGAAAAAAAGAATTTTAATTCTTTCTTGAATTCATCATCACTTGTGGCATAGCACAGTTCTGAGCTTATACAAGAAAGTGAAAAAATAAGTCACTCATATACACATACTTGCAATTTTTAGTTACACCTTAATAATTCTGGATATTGAATGTTATCTGTGCTTTTAAAACACCTTGCAGAATGTCACCTGGAGAAATCGTTGTGGTTTGGTTCAGCGAGTTCTAAAACAGTTTTTTCACTCCATCAATTGAGAAGCTATTGAACGGCTATTATTACCAAGAACCTGGGGCCTATGGGTCCTTTCATAGTTTCAGTAGCTCCATAATAGATGCATTAACTTTAAGCACTAGGTGCAATGTAACAAAAAGAATAGATCCTAAGTTTTTTGTTGTTGTCTTTTTAAATTCGGAGTCTGCCAACATTGAAAAGTGACAATATCTACTAGTTTCTCACTGCCTGCCTCTATTTCTTCCCAGTGAGGCAATCTACCCACCCTGCAACCTGTGATTAAGAATATGCTGTTGGGCCGGGCGCGGTGGCTCAAGCCTGTAATCCCAGCACTTTGGAAGGCCGAGACGGGCGGATCACGAGGTCAGGAGATCGAGACCATCCTGGCTAACACGGTGAAACCCCGTCTCTACTAAAAAAATACAAAAAACTAGCCGGGCGAGGTGGCGGGCGCCTGTAGTCCCAGCTACTCGGGAGGCTGAGGCAGGAGAATGGCGTGAACCCGGGAGGCGGAGCTTGCAGTGAGCTGAGATCCGGCCACTGCACTCCAGCCCGGGCGACAGAGCGAGACTCCGTCTCAAAAAAAAAAAAAAAAAAAAAAAGAATATGCTGTTGGAGGCTGGGTACAGTGGCTCACTCCTGTAATCCCAGCATTGTGGGAAGCCGATGTGGGTGGATCACTGAGGCCAGGAGTTCAAGACAAGCCTGGCCAACATGGTGAAACCCTGTCTCTACTAAACTACAAGAAAAGTAGCCAGGTGTGCTGGCACACGCCTATAATCCCAGCTACTAGGAGGCTGAGGCATGAGAATCGCTTGAACCCAGGAGGTCGAGGCTGCAGCGAGCCGAGATTGTGCCACTACACTCTAGCCTGGGTGACAGAGGGAGACCCTGTCTCCCAAAAAAAAAAAAAAAAAAAAAAGCTGTTAAGAAAGCTGGGAATTTCTTGCAAAAATTATTTATTCTGTAAGAAGCCACACAGTAAATGTTTTAGGCTTGCAGGCCATACAGTAGCAAAAATGCTGCTGTTGTAGCCCGGGAGCTTGCCGACCACAGGTAAATGAATGTGGTGGTTCTCTTTCAATAAAACTTTATTTGTGTGCTGGGCGTGGTACCTCACACCTGTAATCCCAGCACTTTAGGAGGCCCAGGCAGAAGGATTACTTGAGGGCAGGAGTTCAAGATCAGCCTAACTAACACAGTGAAACCCCATCTCTACTGAAAAATACAAAAATTAGCTGGGTGTGGTGGCATGCACCTGTAATCCCAGCTACTCAGGAGGCTGAGACATGAGAATTACTTGAACCTGGGAGGCAGAGGTTGCAGTGAACCAAAATTGGGCCACTGCACTCCAGCCTGGGTGACAGAGCGAGACTCCATCTCAAAAAAAAAAAAAAAATTATTTGTGGACACAAATAAATTTGAATTTCATAAATGAAATTTCATGTATTACAAAATGTTATTTTGATATTTTCTTGGTAACCATTTAAAAAATGTAAAACTATTCTTATTTCATAGGCTGTAAAAATATGTCTGTGAGACCAGTCTGGCCTCTGGGCCACTTTCCTGCTCTAAGTGAAACCCTGCTTCTTGCTTGCCTAAAGTGAAACATAATCCCAGTTTTGAAGCTAGCACACCAAACCAAGTTACTAAAATGGCACTGCTACTACAGTTTTAGAGCAGCTTTAGCCCAAAGGAGCCTTGCCTCTCCAAACTACACTAACAAAATAGCAATTTTTAATGAATAAACATTGCCCAAGATCTCTCTTTTAACCACAGAATCCTCCATCATAATTCCCTAATAAAATAACCAGAAGGAAAACTTGCGCTAAGTAAGGTTCAATCAAATCCACAACCCTACTTTTATGCAACTCCAAAAGAACCAGATGTGGCTGGCTATGGAACTCACACACCCAATGGAACACTTAGAAGACCTTGTATAAAACTATTAATCTGAAGGAGGAAAAACAGTTACAGTTACTTCACAAACAACAAAGTTATAAGGCAAACACAGGATCCTGGAATATTAAGTGGAAAACAAATTATCAACTCAGCCACAGTGCAGAAAGGACAGTTTCCTACTTTATCTCATGGTGGTTTCTACACAGCTTTCTTCTGTTGATTTTAATCTTTATTCATGGACTATTATCTTCATAATATGAATGTATTCATGTCAAAATAATGTCTGGATTCATTATTCTAAGGAAAAGAGTTGACCCCTCCTCCAAATATTCAGAAAATACCAGATTAAGTCTTCACCCTAAAGAAATTATCTGCCCAGTTGTTAGTGAAGGGGTACACACACGCACGCACACACACACAATATAAATATGGTATCTGAAATAAATGTACCTGAAACCAGTATTAGTTTTCATTAGAACCTAATAGATTCAGCTTTAAAAAGGTACACAATTAGAAAAGTATCCTCTGCTGGCAGATATTCTGAGGCTATGTCTACAGCTGTAATTCCACCTCCATACAAATCAGTGTTGAAATAGTGTTTCAATTTTTAAGATAAGTGCAATTCTTTTATGAGCAATGAAAACATATCAAGTGGCTGCAGGAGGGGTAATCATGATAAGTGTTACCATAAATACCAATAGCTAAGAGACTCAATCATAATCCCACATCAATGGAGATAAACCGCTTTTTCTCCTATCCAGCACCTTATTTCTATCAACTGCTTAAAAATGTTAAAAATGACATTTCTAATTCATTGTCTACACCGTTGTTCCATATGTGACATTCTGATAACTGTACAATTAACGGTACAGTACTTTGAGTTGTCTCTATATGAACTAGTACAAGTAAATAATCCATAGGAATAAATGTGGTTTTGTAATTTAAGCTTACGTACATTCCTAACCATATCATACAAGTGATCAATGATACTGATATTGCACCTAACAAACTGCAATGGCTGGAGGCTTTCAAAAAAATTTACAGAAATTTAGCATTCCTTTACAAATGGAAAAAAGCCCAATATAAATATTACTAAAAACGAAATGCTACTTTTCTAAATTGCTCTATCTCCTTCTTAGACAATTCTCTACCCTCATTAAAACACATGAAATCAACCTGGGTGTAAATTCTCTGAACACCTGGCATAATAAAAAAGTAACGTAGGAAAATGAGAAATATATGAAAATGATGAGACACAAGATGACATAGGGAATAATTAGTGCCCTATGGAAAAGCAAAATGTACTATAAATGCTAGCTATGACAAGACAACACTCTTGGCAGAGTTCAAAAGCCTCTTTTCAATTAATTTAACATTAACTGCAAACTATGTTAAGGTCATATACGAAATATCTCACTTAATTCTACAGTTAACCTGTACACGTTTAAGTGGCACAAAACTGAGCTAATGAAAAGCCTACCTACCAGGTCACAGCGCAACGCTCACGATGCCTAACTACAACTCCCTCCCGTCCCGTTCGGTTTTAAAAACGCTTCCTGTAAAACTTGCATAATCTTCCTCCTCATCACACACAATCTTTCCAGCAGGCTGAGTAAATCCAAGTTTAAAGGAGATCTCTGCTAGGTAGGAGGGGAAGGTTCCGTAGGATGGGAGCGACAACCTGTCAAACCCATTTTTTAAGCGCTTAGGGGGAAATGTCACCCGAATCATCCCGGAGAGTTCAATGGCTTGCGATGTACAGTTACATTTCTTTTATGACCCTTTGTACGTTCTGGGATTCAACGAGACAAAAAGAGGTGCTGGCTTTTCGTTTTGTTTCTCGGGGTTAATGGATCTGGCCGGGTCTCTTCAGTCTCAGGCCTCGCTGCCAGGCGGGCGCCCCCGGTCACGCTCTGGCCACAAAGTTCCCCAGTCCCGCCGCCGGGTATCCGCAGTCACCGCCCGGGACCCAGGAACAATGCGGGGCTCCGGGGCGCTCGCGATCGGGCCCGGGAGGGGGAAGGGGAGGCCATGCCCCGCCTGCGCCGCGGAACAAAAGGCGCTCGCGGGGCCTGGCCCGGGTGCCCGGGGCTTGCGGAACCGACGCCCGGCGGGGAAGGCGCGGGGAAAACTTTCCGAGAGGCCTAGGCGGAGGGGCAAGGGTCGGGCCGCCCCCTCGCCGAACCGCCCCGCACAATAGCCGGGCCCTGCGCGGGAAGGCGGGCCGCCACGCCCCCGCCCCGGCCCCAGCCCCGACCCGTACCTGGTCGTTCTCCTTCCTGCCGCCCGCGGCCGTCGCCGGCCCGCCCGGGCCGCTCGTCATGTTCACGTACAGGGAGCGGGTGAGCGGGCTCCGCAGCGTCCACATCCTCTGCGCCAGCCACACGGACGCCAGGCTCAGGCACAGCCAGCCCGCCAGCAGTCTCATCGGGGGCCGCGGCAGCTCGCTCCGATCACCGCCGGCGCCGGGGCGAGGAGGAGGAGGCACCGCCGCCTCCGGCCACAGCCGCCACCGCCCGAGCTCGAGCCATCGCGTCCGACTTGCCCATCCAGCCCCCTTCAGGGCAGAGGCTGGGGGTGGGGAGGTGCAGCCGGCGCGCAGCCTCGGCTCCTCCCCCTTCCCTTCCGACCGCGGAACGCCACTGCCCCCTGTACCAGTTTCTATCCGGAGCACTTAAGAGCGGCCGCGGCGCTTTCTCCCCCACCGCCATCCCTCGGTCCAATGAGCGGGCCGCTGGGAGGCGGGACAAAGGGAGCGCGCATCCGCCCGGGGCGCGTTCGCGTGTCCCGGCCCTGCCTCGGCTTCTGGTAATGGCGGAGGTGCTTTTAATTTTTTTGAGGGGTGAGATCACTTCCGAAGGCGATAACTGCAGCCCTCCTGCCCCTCTAAGGTGGTGCCGGAAGGACCTCTAGTCTTTCCTTGCCTTAGTCGTTATCTCTCGATCGTCATCCCACTCCACGGCGGGACTTTGGCCGGGTCGTGCAGTTAACTCCGGGGGCGCAAAGGGTCATTCCTTTTGTGCATCCTGACACACACACAGGTTCTTCCCGGAGACGAATGCTGCCAGTACTGGTTACCCGCTCGGATGCGTAGTTTCCAGTTTGCATTTAGAACCGACCTGCTAGACTCCCTCCTTTCCTCTCCCCTTCCCACCTCGACGACCCGCCTGCCCCGTGCTCCAAGCCTGAGAAGTTGCTGGGTACGTGTTTCTATAAGGAATGAGTGAAAATTCTGCCTTTTAGGGAAGTTACCGCAGCTGGGGTACCCACAAGTAATGTTTTAGGTGTATTGATGGCCCTGCCCAAGAATGAAGACCTCAAGTTAGACTCCTTGGCTGACTTGTTTCCTTGAATTAACACAGGGAAGTTGGACCCAACACTTAGAGCGAACTCAGCTCTGGGAGCAGTGTTTAACCCGGATATTTATTTGATCAGCTATAGCAGGAGAAGACGTAGCAACATTTCAGAACTGAAGGGTTAAGTACACTGTGTTCCTGTGACTGCAGCTCTTCCTGCTGATACCCACGCCACAATTAAGGAGTAACATATTTCGTGGGGGTCCCTAACTTTAATACTTTCCTAGGTTTGTTTGGAAAGTGCTTTTAACTGCACCAGAAATAATGTAAATGTGTCCAAGTTCAAAACAAAAGAAGTAAACCTTTTGGTTAATTGGATGTTGCGCATCAAGAGTTTTTCATTTATGAAACAGTGGGGTGGTGAGCCACAGATCTGGAACAAAATCATTCGTTACCCAATAGCTTTTTTTTTTTTTTTTTTTTTTTTTCTCCTTGAGACTGAGTCTCACTCTGTCTCCAGGCTGAAGTGCAGTGTGGGACGATCTCGGCTCACTGCAACCTCCGCCTACCGGGTTCAAGCAATTCTTCTGCCTCAGCCTCCCAAGTAGCTGGGACTACAGGTGCTCACCACCCGGCCCAGCTAATTGTTGTGTTTTTAGTAGAGACGGGATTTCACCATGTTGGCCAGGATGGTCTCCATCTCTTGACTTCGTGAGCCGCCTGCCTCGGCCTCCCAAAGTGTTGGGATTACAGGCGTGAGCTAATGCACCCAGCCCAACAGCTCTTTTTATTAGCTTCTAAGAATCTCAGCTTGGCACCTTTGGCTAACAAGGATATCTTGTTGCCTAATGTAACAGGCTGTAACAACAAACAAAAAGGCAGAGGGTGGGTGGGGGGCGGTATTTTGTGTTCTCTCCAATATACTCCCTGATTGCTTCCTGCCAAAACCCGAAAGAGCCCAAGCCTTACTAAATCTTCAAACCTCTAGTGGTCCTGGCCCAAATCATCAAAAAGGAACTACGGTAGCAAGTCCAATAACTGTTTATTTACTATGTCACCTCTCCTTCCTGTCTCTTAGGATCAGTGTTAACAGACAAAGCAACTCTGTCACAAAAGGAAGCCTTCATCTTTTTAAAGTGGGGGTGAAAGCAGCAGGAGTGCATAAAATGGCATATTTCCTTTCTGAAGACAAAGGAGACAAAAAGGTATGCCCCAGCTATGGAGTCAGACCACATAGCTGTAGCTCAGAGACTGCAAAATGTTTTCAGATGAACAAGCAAGTAGATGGCTGCTGTAGTGAGAAGGATTTTGGGGTCAGTTGACTGCCACGAAGCCTAACAGCTCAAAGGAGCAGATTTTGTTTTATATCGGAGCAGCTGGCCTGGAAAAAATAAATCACTCATACATTTAAAATACTCTATAATAACCACAAAACACTCAGACCCATGCTCTTTACATTTAACAGGCACTGGAAGAAACCAGAGCATCCGATGATCAAAGGATTTGCCTGAAGGTAGCAGAGCAAATTCAATAGCTGACCTTTTCGTAGAACTTGGTATCCCAGCTCGTGGTCTTTCGATCCATCTAAGAAGCTTTGCTGTCTCTTCTCAGAGAGCCTCCTGAATTACAAATGAGGAGGAAGGAAAACAGCAAGAGTAAATATACGAAGCAGAAGTTCAGATTGCCCATTGGGGACTGCCCCCTTCCTTCATCTGCTAGAATGTCACTACCATGTATTAAAACCTCAATTATCCATAATGGAGACGGGAAGAGGCAAGATAACACAAAAACCCAAATAGGAGCCAATACTTGTTCTAACATGATCTTGAGATGCAGTCAGTGATATTCAAAAGACACACAAATGTCCCTCTGCACCAAACTCTGCTGACTGACCCTAGGTGTCTAGCTTGGGTCACAGCCCTGCACACAGGCCCAAAATTTTGGCAGGAATACTTTCCTATCTAGATCTCTAGGCAAAGGCTTTTTGTTATTGTTCTTTGAAGCTACAAAGTTTGGCATTTTCATATTCTCTTTTCAATTACAAAGTATGTTAAGAGACTCCACAAACAGAGGGTTTGGATCTATACAAAACCTATTGATGATTGTTATCTCCTTGAAGAGATAATGATTTAAAAAGAAATCATATAGACCAGGTGGGGTGGCTCATACCTGTAATCCCAGCACTTTGGGAAGCCAAGGCAGGTGGATGGCTTGAGCCCACGAGTTCAAGGCCAGCCTGGGCAACATAGAGAAACCCCATGTCTACAAAAAATACAAAAATTAGACAGGCGTGGTGACATGCACCTGTAGACCCATCTACTCAGGAGGCTGAGGTGGGAGGATCACCTGAGCCTGGGAGGCTGAGGTTGCAGTGAACTGAGATTGTGCCACTGCATGCCAGCTTGGGTGACCCTGTATAAAAATAAAAATAACTCATATAATCACTTTTTTTTTTTCCCGGAGATGGAGTCTTGCTCTGTTGCCCAGGCTGGAGTGCGGTGCCATGATCTCAGCTCACTACAACCTCTGCCTCCCAGGTTCAAGCAATTCTCATGCCTCAGTCTCCTGAGTAGCTGGACTTACAGGTGCCTGCCACCACGCCCGGCTATTTTTTGTATTTTTAGTAGAGACGGGGTTTCACCGTGTTGGCCAGGCTGGTCTCGAACTCCTGACCTCGTGATCCGCCTGCCGTGGCCTCCCAAAGTGCTAGGATTACATGCATGAGCCACTGCACCTGGCCATAATCATGTTTTTATGGACAGATATTTTTTATGCTTCTTAATATTGTTTTATATATCTTCAGAGAAAGATACAAGTTTTTCCCAGTATATTCAATAGAATGTGTCCTGTAGTTATTAAGCAATGAGCACCTCTAACAAAATTAGCAAATGTACTCAACAATTTGTTTAATTAATTAATTAATGTAGGAGATTTTTATCTGAATTTAGTTGATATAACTTCAATCCTATGCAATGATATCACTGTGGGCCCCAGCTGATGAATTCTAAGTCAAGGCAAAACTGCAGACAGGTTAAACAAACAAACAAAAAAATTAGCAGCCTAGGGCGGGCACCGTGGCTCATGCCTGTAATCCCAGCTACTCAGGAGGCTGAGGCAGGAGAATCACTTGAACCCAGGAGGCGGAGGCCACAGTGAGCCGAGATCATGCCACGGTACTCCAGCCTGGGCAACATAGTGAGACTCCATCTCAAAAAAAAAAAAAAAAATGGAGCCTCAAGTAGCAGGATTGAACCAGGAGTTACAAGATGTTAGTAGTTGGCCAGGCGCAGTGGCTCACACCTGTAATCCCAGCACTTTGGGAGGTTGAGGTGGGTGGATCACGAGGTCAGGAGTTTGAGACCAGCCTGGTCAACATGGTGAAACCCCGTCTCTACTAAAAATACAAAAAAATTAGCCAGGAGTGATGGCGTGCACCTGCAATTCCAGCTACTCATGAGGCTGAGTCAGAAGAATTGCTTGAACCTGGGAGGCGGAGGTTGCAGTGAGCCAAGATCGCGCCACTGCACTCCAGCCTCAGTGACAGAGTGAGACTCCATCTCAAAAAAAAAAAAACAGAAGACATTAGTAGCAAATACAAGTAACACCGTGTGCTTCATTGGAGAACTCCCAATGCTACTCTTTAGCATAGTAGTTTATCATCTGCACTTTGAGCCAGACTATCTGGGTTTTAAGCTGGGCTCTATGCTTCTTGATTATGCAATTTGAGGCAAATTACTTGACCTTTACATATCTGTTTCCTCATCTGTAAAATGGAAATAATAATAATGGTTACCTATTTCATAAGGATGCAGTGAATATCATGTTATATACTCTAAATATAAAGGGCTTATCAAGTGCCTCAACATTTAGTGAACACTCAAAAAATGTTAATTTGTTTTCACTTTAACTTAGGTAAATCAGCTTCATCTGAGCCTCTCTTTCCTCATCTGTAAACTAAGAGCCATGGTTCTGAGCTGTCTGCTTCATAAGACATTTGTGAGAATTAGATGATCTGAGAGTTTTTTAAACTGTAAAACATCAACCAAAGTTATCATAATAAAGATGCTCAGTGCTAATGTAAAACGCCCATGTGAGGGATCTAGGTTGCCATCCTATGAGAATCTAATGCCTGATGATCTGTCAGAGACTTTGGTCTTTGCAAAGCTACTCTCCATAAAACATTCTCTTAGAACCCATGATGATAACATCTGTTAATAATGTGTCTATCTTCACACATGTGTCTATCCTCATGACATTTCAAACTACCTGAGTGGGGAAAAGAATATAAAACACAAAACTAGGCTGAGGTGGGAGGATTATTTGAGGCCAGGAATCCAAGACCAGCCTGGACAACATGTTGAAACCCTGTCTCTACTAAAAATACAAAAATTAGCTGGGTGAGGTTGTGTAGGTACTTGGGAGGCTGAGGCATGAGAATCACTTGCACCCAGGAGGCAGAGGTTGCAATGAGCTGAGATCGCACCACTGCACTCCAGCTTGGGCGACAGAGCAAAAGTCTGCCTCTAAAATCAAAGTAAAACAAATAAACACAGAACTATAAAAAAAAAATTCAAAACTAAAAACAAAATCGGCTGGGCACAGTGGCTCACGTGTATAATCCCAGCACTTTGGGAGGCCGACGCAGGCAGATGGCTTGAGCCACCAGCCTGGGCAACATGACAAAACCCTGTGTCTACCCAAAAAAAAAAAAAAAACCTACAAAAATTAATCAGGTGAGGTGGTATGTGCCTGTACACCCAGCTACTCAGGAGGCTAAGGCAGGAGCATCAACTGAGCCTGGGAGGTCGAGGCTGCAGTGAGCCATGAACACAGCGCTGCACTCCAGCCTGGATGACGGTACAAGACCATGTCTCAAAAAATAAAATAAAAATCAAGCAGTAAACTCAAATCACCTACTTGTCAAAGATGCCTGTCTTTTTAGTAGGAAAGTCTTTCCCCCTCTGATATATAAAATTCTTTGCAGCTGGCTCACCTATTTAGCCAGTCTATACCGGCCAGGGCATTTCACCTGCTTACAGAACCTTGTGAACTCCCACAATTTCCTCCCTCATCAGTCTCACATCTGTTTGAGTTTATGTCAGGAATATCAACAGAAAGACAAAGAAATGCCACTTTCACATGTGTCGTAAATATCTATTGTGTATACAGAATATACCAGGCCCTGGATTTATTGGAATATAAAGCAAAATAAACACAATGTCTCACCTTCATAGAGCTTACTGTCTAGTAAGGAGGCAGACCCGAATACATAATTATGAACTGCTGAGAGCAGAGAAAGGATTTGTATACTGTTACGAGAACTTAAAGAGATTTGACTTAATTGGGGGTGGAGGGCATGAGGGAAGGAGAGTGTGCAGGGAAAGCTGCCCTGAGGAAATGTGCTTTGTGTTCATTTTGACATCCCATTGCTAAACTTGAAAGCTTCCAGATTTCCCAAGTTCCTCCTGGACTACAGGTATCCCCAATAATTGTGATAACAGAAATGGAGATGATGCCAGACAGGCAAGCCCCAAAGTGGCGCTTAGCCCTCTGGGTTCTTGGCTTTGTCAGGAAGGAATTCAAAGGCAAGCCAGAGGTAGAAGAAAACAGCTATACTGAAGAGGCTATGTTACAGCTCCATGACTGCTCCTGCAGAGCAGGGCTACCCCATAGGGAGAGAGTAGCAGCTCAGGGTAGTTTTGCAGCCATATTCATATCCCCCCCCCCTTTTTTTTTGAGATGGGATCTCGCTTTGTTGCCAGGCTGGAGTGTAGTGGTGCAATCTCGGCTCACTGCAACCTCTGCCTCCTGGGTTCAAGCAACTCTCCTGCCTCAACCTCCCCAGTAGCTGGGACTACAGGCATCCGCCACTATGCCCAACTAATTTTTCTATTTTGAGTAGAGACGGGATTTCACCATGTTAGCCAGGCTGGTCTCAAATTCATGACCTCATGATCTGCTCGCCAGGCATGGTGGCTGGCACCTGTAATCCCAGCTACTTGGGAGGCTGAGGCAGGAGAGTTGCTTGAACCCGGGAGGCAGAGGTTGCAGTGAGGTGAGATTGCATGTCAGTGCACTCCAGTCTGGGCAATAGAGCAAGACTCTGTCTCAAAAAATAAATAAATAAATAAATAAATAATTGCATGTAGATAAAGGAGCTGTTTATGCAGAAATTTCTAGGGAAGGGGCAGTAACTCTTGGGTCATTGGATCACTGCCATGGAAAGGGACAGCAACTGTTGAGTGTTGCCATGGCAGTGGTAAATCGACATGGCACGCTGGTGAGCATGTCTGATTAAAGCTACTTTTCCCCAGGCCCTGTTTTGGCTAGTTCTTAATCTGGTCCAGTGTCCACTCCAGTTTCCGAGCTCCATATCTGGAGTAGAGTCCCACCTCCTACCTCAGACTGCTCATCAGAGCCTTCTAGAATGTGAGGAATCCCAATATCCCTCACATACACTCACAGAGTTCTAGAGAAAATGAAATGAGTTGTCTGGACCGCTGTCAGCACAATCCCCTATACATATAGTCAGCTCTCAAATAGTTGCTATGGTGGTTATTATGGAATCATAAGGCAGATGTGAACCTAGCTCTCCTTGCACAAGTTACTTAAGCAGTCCAAGAGATGAACAGCCATCTACTTCAAACTTAGTCTACTATGAGACACATTCATTAGGCAGAGTCCTTCAACCTAAATCCTGGGCTCCACCAAATGAATCAGTTTCTCAAACAGAATTGTGTGAATTAGGCATTTTATTTTATTTTATTATTATTTTTTGAGACAGGGTCTCTGTTGCCCAGGCTGGAGTGTAGTTGTGCAATCTCAGCTCACTGCAACCTCCACCTCCTAGTTCAAGTGATCCTCCCACCTCAGCCTCCCAAGTAGCTGGGGCTACAGGCACACACCACCATGCCCAGCAAATTTTTTGTGTTATCTTATAGAGACATGGTTCGCCATGTTGCCCAGGCTGGTCTTGAACTCCTGGACTCAAGTGATCTGCCTGCCTCAACCTCTCAAAGTGCCAGGAATACAGGCATGAGCCTCCATGCCTGGCCTCTAAATTAGACATTTTAATACACATGTTTTGTACCACCTACGTTGTGCTTTTTTTTTTCCGAGATGGACTTTCACTCTTGTCACCCAGGCTGGAGTGCAATGGCGCGATCTTGGCTCACTGCAACCTCGGCTTCCTGGGTCCAAGCAATTCTCCTGCCTCAGCCTCCTGAGTAGCTGGGATTACAGGCATGCGCCACCACACCTGGCTACTTTTTTTTTTTTTTTTTTTTTGTATTTTTAGTAGAGACGAGGTTCTCCATGTAGGTCAGGCTGGTCTCAAACTCCCGACCTCAGGTGATCCGCCCCCTCCGCCTCCCACAGTGCTGGGATTATAGGCGTGAGCCACTGTGCCCAGCCCACTTCTGTATTTATACAGATCCTTCTGCCTGTGCTTCTGAATCCTTTTTTTTTTTTTTTTTTTTTTTTTTGAGACGGAGTCTTGCTCTGCCACCCAGGCTGGAGTGCAGTGGCCGGATCTCAGCTCACTGCAAGCTCCGCCTCCCGGGTTACGCCATTCTCCTGCCTCAGCCTCCCGAGTAGCTGGGACTACAGGCGCCCGCCTCGTCGCCCGGCTAGTTTTTTGTATTTTTAAGTAGAGACAGGGTTTCACCGTATTAGCCAGGATGGTCTCGATCTCCTGACCTCGTGATCCGCCCGTCTCGGCCTCCCAAAGTGCTGGGATTACAGGCTTGAGCCACCGCGCCCGGCCCTGAATCCTTAAAAGACATCTTCACATACAGTATAAGTATGTACTTAAAGGAATATAAGTTTTTTTTTTTTTTTTTTTTTTTTTTTTTTTTTTTTTTTTTTTGTTGAGACGGAGTCTCGCTCTGTCGCCCGGGCTGGAGTGCAGTGGCCGGATCTCAGCTCACTGCAAGCTCCGCCTCCTGGGTTTACGCCATTCTCCTGCCTCAGCCTCCCGAGTAGCTGGGACTACAGGCGCCTGCCACCTCGCCCGGCTAGTTTTTTTGCATTTTTTAGTAGAGACGGGATTTCACCGTGTTAGCCAGGATGGTCTCGATCTCCTGACCTCGTGATCCGCCTGTCTCGGCCTTCCAAAGTGCTGGGATTACAGGCTTGAGCCACCGCGCCCGGCCGGTATTTTTAAATATATATTTCAACTAAATAATGTCCTTCCGATAACAGGTCTATGAGTCAGTGCTCTGATAAGAGACAGAAAGCTGTTGCTTTCATTCGGTTTCTAGGGCATTTTTGAAGGTCCAAATATCTTTCATCTAGTTTTAAATATCCTTTCAAAACAACCCTGTCCTTGGCCTCTTAATTGCTGTCTTTTGTATGTATGTGGGCTTGGTCTTCTGAATGACTGCTTCCTCTCTACCAGATTCACCATGGGTATTTATTTTGAAACTAAGTGATCTTAAAGAGTTTGTAAAACATACCACAAAATAACCACATCTCTGCTGGCATGAAATAAAACCACTGTTTTCTTTTACACAACCAAAACTGATCAGAAAATGAGGAAGAATACATTTATGAAAGAGGATACTTGAGTAATCAACCAACCTGAAAATCAGACAGAACTATCTCCCTTCTCTGGTGAAAACTATGATTGATTTTTTAATAGCCACAGCTAATCTGAGCTTGTTTTACAAGTTAGCCCAGGATCTTCCTCAAATTTATTGTGTGCACAACTCATTCAATCAGAGGAAAGGCATTTGGCTATCAGATCACCAAAACTGTGGCATTGTAAGACTCCCACTACAGTTTTCATCTCCCTTTATGGTCTCCTCTTACCAAGAATTCTTTGTGCTCTAGTTTCCTGAAATTGACAAAGTCATTACTGATCACAGCTATTAAGTTTTTCTACAATAGAAACTTTATTTCTAAGTTCATTAGCTTTTCTTTTCTTTTCTTTTTAGACCAGCGTAATGCTCTGTCTCCCAGGCTGGAGTGCAGTGGCAGGATCACAGCTCACTGCAGCCCCCCTGGGCTGAATCTATCCTCCTGCTTCAGCCACCTGAGTAGCCGGGACTACAGGTACACGCCACCACACTCAGCTAATTTTTGTATTTCTTTGAGAGAGAGGGTATCGTCATGTTGCCCAGGCTGGTCTCAAACTCCTGAGCTCAAGTGATCTGCCCGCCTCAGCCTCCCAAAGTGCTGGGATTATAAGCATGAGCCACCATGCCCGGCCTAAGATCATTAGCTTTCTATGCTTAAGTCTTCTGGAGAAGTTTGAGATGTGACAGCAGCAGGCATCAGAGGCTAGCAGCTCTCCCCCACCATGAAGAATTTTTCCCATTCAGATTCCACCTTCCCCCTCTCACACCACCCCAGAGGGCATGGAGAAGCTGACTTTGCTCAGGAACCACAATAAAGTATAGTTTGTTATATGTGAATATAGAACATGCTGTTCTCCCTCCAACATAAATCCATTTTTATAACCAAAACTATAAATGACAGTGGAGCCAAATTGGCTACTTTTTGGACAGGCATCTTACAAGTTAAACAAATTGCTTTAGGTTCATTATATCCAGTTTTTGCTTTTATAAGAAGACATATTTACAGATAATTTTTACCACATCTACAATGCTTACTATAATTATTCAATGAAAGAAGCCTTCAGGAAAAAAAAATCTAAGTTATCCTTGTACAGTTTTGACAGTACATTGGATTCATGTTTAGAATCTGCAACGTCCTATTTGATTCATGTGCTGGAATTTCTCCATTATTATACTTTTCTTTTTTTTTTTTTTTTTTTTTCTCACAGAGATGGGATCTTGCTGTGTGGACTAGTGCTTCCTCTTCAACTTCCTCTCCTTCAATTCCCTCCCAAGCCTACCTTTTCAGGACAGCATTAACTCCTGTCCTCAAGTGATACTCCTACCACAGCCTCCCAAAGT
This sequence comes from Trachypithecus francoisi, assembly GCF_009764315.1. Lineage (NCBI taxonomy): Eukaryota > Metazoa > Chordata > Mammalia > Primates > Cercopithecidae > Trachypithecus > Trachypithecus francoisi. The sequence continues at coordinate 76,603,548 of NW_022681455.1, forward strand.
GCTTGGATTACAGGCATGAGCCACCATTCCCAGCCCATTATGATACTTTATTTATTTTTTCCTTTTTGAGATAGAGTCTTGCTCTGTCACCCAGACTGGAGTGCAGTGCACAATCTTGGCTCACTAAAACCTCCGCCTCCTGGTTCAAGCAATTCTCCTGCCTCAGGCTCCCAAGCAGCTGGGATTACAGGCGCCCACCACCACACTAGGCTAATTGTATTTTTAGTAGAGACAGAGTTTCACCATGTTGACCAGGCTGGTCTCCAACTCCTGACCTCAAGTGATCCACCCACCTCGACCTCCCAAAGTGCTGGGAGGCACTCCCCCCCTTCCCTCCTCACCCCTCCCCTTCCCCCCGTCCCCTCCCCTCCCCTCCCCTCCCTTCCCTTCCCTTTCTTGCTCTGTCTCCCAGGCCAGATTGCAGTGGTGCAATCTCAGCTCACTGCAACCTCTGCCTCCTGGGTTAAAGCAATTCTCCTGCCTCAGCCTCCCGAGTAGCTGGGATTACAGGCATGCACCACCACACCCAGCTAATTTTTGTATTTTTAGTGGAGATGGGGTTTTGCCATGTTTGCCAGGCTGGTCTCAAACTCCTGACCTCAAGTGATCCACCCGCCTCAGCCTTCCAAAGTACTGGGATTACAGGTGTGAGTCACCGCACCCAGCCTGATACTTTAAATAGCGGCATATACATGGATGTATTTTCATCTTGACAGATGGCAAGTCATAGCACATTTGAGGACATCAAGCATTCGTTAGATCCTTTGCCCTATTTAGAACTTCTGCTTGGACACAAGGATCAGGAATATATCATATTTTTGACATATGTTAAAGGCTGTTTCAAGAAAAAAATTTAAGTCAGGTCTTTTTGACACGTTAAGCTGTACATGGAGTTAATCATAAAATCGCCCTGAAAAATCTCTGGAAATAGAGAAATAAAATTGCTGTCTGAGAACCACACTTTAAAACATACATATAGGCTGGGCATGGTGGCTCATGCCTGTAATCCTAGCACTTTGGGAGGCCGACATAGGTGGATTGTTTAGGCTCAGGAGTTTGAGACCAGCCTGAGCAATATGGGAAAATCCTGTCTCTACAAAAAATTACAAAAGTTATGTTTTTATGACTGACCAACCTCCTCACCCTCCAACCACAATGAGCTATTATTTCTATAAATATACTTCAGTTAATCTGAAGTCAAGTCTTGGCTTAAGGCCTGCCATTTTTTTTTTTTTCCTTTTTTCCTTAGGAGGTCACAGATTGAAACCTTGAGATCATGCACTGTCACAGCCATGACAGCCACTCCTCAATCTCCTGTGTAACTGGTTCTGTATTCACTCTCAGAAACACACACTGACAAAATCCCAAATTATCACCTGCTTCATGATCCCATACACATGACTTAAATGTGATAGGAGGAAAAAAAAATGGGCTGCTGGGGGACCTGCCTTTTTCAAAGGTGACTTTGTATGTCTTTTCTCAAATCTTTTTTTTCTTTTTTTCGTTTTTTTTTGTTTTGTTTTTTGTTTTTTGTTTTTTTGAGACGGAGTCTCGCTCTGTCGCCCAGCCTGGAATGCAGTGGCCGGATCTCAGCTCACTGCAAGCTCCGCCTCCCAGGTTTATACCATTCTCCTGCCTCAGCCTCCTGAGTGGCTGGAACCACAGGCGCCTGCCACCTGGCCCAGGTAGTTTTTTGTATTTTTTAGTAGAGACGGGGTTTCACCGGGTTAGCCAGGATGGTCTCGATCTCCTGACCTCGTGATCCACCCGTCTTGGCCTCCCAAAGTGCTGGGATTACAGGCTTGAGCCACCGCGCCCAGCCTTTTTTTCGTTTTTGAGATGGTGTGTTGCTCTTGTTGCCCAGGCTGGAGTGCAATGGTGCGATCTCAGCTCACCGCAACCTCCACCTCCCAGGTTCAAGCGATTCTCTTGCCTCAGCCTCCCGAGTAGCTGGGATTACAGGCATGTGCCACCACGCCCGGCTAATTTTGTATTTTTAGTGGAGATGAAGTTTCTCCATGTTGGTCAGGCTGGTCTCAAACTCCCAACCTCAAGTGATCCCCCCGCCTCGGCCTCCCAAAGTGCTAGGATTACAGGCGTGAGCCACTGCGCCCAGCCCCTCAAATCTATTATACACACACATATACGTATGCATACATATATGGCTCCATGATATATATATATGTGGTGTGTGTGTATATATATGTATGGGGATATATATATATATATATAGTTTGTTTGTTTGTTTGTTTTGAGACTGGGTCTCACTCTGTCACCCAAGTTGGAGTGCAATAGTGTGATCTTGGCCCACTGCAGCCTCTACCTCCCCAGGCTCAGGTGATCCTCCCACCTCAGCCTCCCAAGTAGTTGGGACCACAGGCACATGACACCATGCCTGGGTTATTTTTGTATTTTTTTCATACAGATGGAGTCTTGCCATGTTGCCCAGGCTGGTCTCACACTCCTGATTTCAAGCAATTGGCCTGCTTTGGCTTCCCAGTGCTGAGATTACAGGTGTGAGCCACTGTGCCTGGCCACCAGCTCTATCTTTACCATCAAAATTGGAGTAAATATTTACATCAGGGGTCAGGGATATCCAATCTTTTGGCTTCCCTGGGCCACATTGGAAGAAGAAAAATTGTCTTGGGCCACACACAGAATACACTAACACTTGCTGGGCATGGTGGCTCATGCCTGTAATTCCATGTGATTTTCATAACCCCAACTATCTTGTTTTTAAAAATGGTAATCAGTTGGCTGGAAGTGGTGGGTCATACCTATAATCCCAGCACTTTGGGAGGCCAAGGTGGGTGGATCACTTGAGGTCAGGAGTTGGAGACCAGCCTGGCCAACATGGCGAAACCCTGTCTCTACTTAAAATACAAATATTAGGTGGATGTGGTGGTGCGCACCTGTAGTCCCAGCTACTCGGGAGCCTGAGGCAGGAGAATTGCTTGAACCTGGGAGGCAGAGTTTGCAGTGAGCTGAGGTCGCGCCACTGCACTCCAGTCTGGGTGAGACAGCAAAACTCTGTCTCAAGAAATAAAATAAGAAATAAATAAATACTAATCAATCAAGACCACCCATGCATAAAGGTAGGGACCATCACCTGCTTACATCCTTTGGTGAATTATGAATTATGTGAATTTTTTCCAAATTCTAATATAAATACATCTGTACTTACACAGTAATGCAAGAGAAGTGGTATAATTTTCTTTGTTTTCTTTAAAAAACCAAGTCTCATAAATTCAGGGTTCCATAATGCTCCATAAAACAATAATTTACTATAAACAGTACCATACCTGTGGCAATGTTTATAAATGGAGATGATCTTTTCTTTTGAGAACTATGTGCTTGACAAATTATCACCTTCTTATGACCTGAAATCAAAATCCTTGCCTTTCTTACTCCTGTATGTTCATACACACACACACACACACACACACACACACACACACACAGACACCGACACCCCACCTGCTCTGTTTCATAGTGTGAGGCTTGCCCAGTCTACTGTGAAGTACCTGGGAGGGGAAAAAAAAAACTCTAGAAATGAAATGGAAGTAGATATATTTTTACTCCATGACATTCTAGATCTGGGCCACAGCCTACCCTCCATGAAAGAAAGCCTCCTACAACAGCACTGCAAAGGAACTGCATGTCACTTAGAACAGTGACAGCACTGCTAAGTGCCAGACATTGTGCTAGTGCTTTCCATATGCCATCTACTTTTTTTTTTTTTTTTTGAGACAGAGTCTCACTCTGTTGCCCAGGCTGCAGTGCAGTGGCTCAATCTCAGCTCATTGCAACCTCCACCTCCCAGGTTCAAGTGATTCTCCTGCCTCAGCCTCCAGGGTAGCTGGGATTACAGGCGCGCACCACCACACTTGGCTAATTTATGCATTTTTAGCAGAGACGGGGGTTCACCATGTTGGCCTGGCTGGTCTCAAACTCCTGACCTCAAGTGATCCACCTGCCTTGGCCTCACAAAGTGCTTCGATTACAGGCATGAGTCACCATGTCCGGCCTGCCATCTCTTTTAATTCTAACAATCAAATTAGGTGGGTGCTATTATTACCACCTTTTTATAGAAAAGAATCCAAGGCAGAGAAAGCTTCCATTGCTCTTACAGTGAATAAATAAATAAGTGGTTGAGGCAGGAATTTTTTTTTTTTTTTGAGACAGGGTCTTTCTGTCACCCAGGCTGGAGTGCAGTGGCATGATCTCTGCTCCCTGCAACCACCACCTCCTGGGCTCAAGTGATCTTCCCACCTCAGCCTCCTGAGCAGCTGAGACGTCAGGCATGCACCCATACCCAGGCATGCCCAGCTAATTTTTGTATTTTTTGTAGAGACGGGGTTTTGCTATGTTGCATAGACTGGTCTCAAACTCCTGGGCTCAAATGATCTTTCCACCTCAGACTCCCAAAGAGCTGGGATTATAGCACCAAGCCTGGAAGAGGCAGGATTTTAAACTAGGCAGTCTGGTTGCAGGACCCACATTCTTCACCACAATGCTCTACCGCCTCCTAGTGTTTATTTACTTTTGTAAAAGATTTTTTTGCAGGCGGGGCACAATGGCTCAACCCTGTAATCCTAGCACTTAGGGAGGCCGAGACCACTTGCCTCAGCCCATAACCTGAGGTCAGGAGTTCGAGACTGGCCAACATGGTGAAACCCCGTCTCTACTAAAAATACAAAAAATTAGGCGTAGTGGCGCGTGCCTGTAATCCCAGCTACTCAGGAGGCTGAGACAGGAGAATTGTTTGAACCCAGGAGGTGGAGGTTGCAGTGAGCCGAGATTGTGCCATTGCACTCCACCCTGAGCAACAAGAGTGAAACTCCGTCTCAAAAAAAAAAAAAAAAAAAGATTTTTTTGCAGAGATGGTCTTGCTATGTTCCCCAGGCTGGTCTCAAACTCCTGGCCTCAAGGGATCCTCTTGCCTCAGCCTCCCAAAGTATCGGGATTACAGGCATGAGCCATTGCACCTGGCCTTAGAGGTTTTTGTTTTGTTTTGTTTGGAGATGGAGTTTCGCTCTTGTTGCCCAGGCTGGAGTGCAATGGCGCAATCTCAGCTCACTACAAACTCCGCCTCCTGGGTTCAAGCAATTCTCCTGCCTCAGCATCCTGAGTAGCTGGGACTACAGGGATGCTCCACCATGCCTGGCTAATTTTGTATTTTTAGTACAGACGGTTTCTCCATGTTGGTCAGGCTGGTCTCGAACTCCCGACCTCGGGTGATCTGCCCACCTCGGCTTCCCAAAGTGCTGGGATTACAGGCATGAGCCACCATGCCTGAAAGTGTTAGTGTATTCTTTGTGTGACCCAAGACAGTTCTTGCACCCGGCTGCCTTAGTGGTTTTTGTTTGTTTTTTTAGGGTATTTTGGTTTGGTTTGGTTTGAAACGGAGTTTAGCGCTTTTCACCCAGGTTGGAGTATAGTGGCACAATCTCGGCTCACTGCAACCTCTGCCTCCTGGGTTCAAGTGATTCTCCTGCCTCAGCCTCCCGAGTAGCTGGGACTACAGGGATGTGCCACCACACCTGGCTAATTTTGTATTTTTAGTACAGACGGGGTTTCTCCATGTTGGTCAGGCTGGTCTCAAACTCCCAACCTCGGGTGATCCGCCCACCTCGGCCTCCCAAAGTGCTGGGATTACAGGCGTGAGCCACCATGCCCAGCAAGTGTTAGTGTATTCTATGTGTGGCCCAAGACAGTTCTTGCACCTGGCTGCCTTAGTGGTTTTTTTTTTTTTTTTTTTGGTTTGGTTTGGTTTGAAATGGAGTTTAGCTCTTTTCACCCAGGCTGGAGTACAGTGGCACAATCTTGGCTCACTGCAACCTCTGCCTCTTGTGTTCAAGTGATTCTCCTGCTTCAGCCTCCCAAGTAGCTGGGATTACAGGCACTCGTGACCACGTCCAGCTAATTTTTGTATTTTTAGTAGAGATGGGGTTTCACCATGTTGGCCAGCCCCTTAGTGTTTTGTTTTGTTTTGTTTTGTTTTTTTGAGACGGAGTCTCGCTCTGTCACCCAGACTGGAGTGCAGTGGCGTGATCTCGGCTCACTGCAAGCTCTGCCTCCTGGGTTCACGCCATTCTCCTGCCTCAGCCTCCCAAGTAGCTGGGACTACAGGCGCCGGCCATCACGCCCAGCTAATTTTTTGTATTTTTAGTAGAGACGCGGTTTCACCATGTTAACCAGGATGGTCTCGATCTCCTGACCTCGTGATCCACCCTCCTCAGCCTCCCAAAGTGCTGGGATTACAGGCGTGAGCCACCGTGCCCGGCCCTTAGTGTTTTTTAAAACAGGCCTCAGATCACTAGCATCAGGATCACCTGTGGTGCTGGTTAAAACGCAGCTTCCTTGGCTATCCCAGGTATACTGATTCAGAATCTTGAATAAATAAGTAGTTTTCAACATGGCTCACAAGGGAGAAGACAGAGAAAATGTCTTCAGCAAAAGTAATATGTACTTAATATAATAAAAAAGTACTTAAACATCTTTTTTTTTTTTTTTTTTGAGATGGAGTCTCGCTGTGTCGCCCAGGCTGGAGTGCAGTGGCGCGATCTCGGCTCACTGCAGGCTCCGACTCCTGGGTTCACGCCATTCTCCTGCCTCAGCCTCCCCAGTAGCTGGGACTACAGGCGCCCACTGCCACGCCTGGCTAATTTTTTTGTATTTTTAGTAGAGACAGGGTTTCACCGTATTAGCCAGGATGGTCTTGATCTCCTGACTTCGTGATCCAGCCATCTTGGCCTCCCAAAGTGCTGGGATTACAGGTGTGAGCCACTGCGCCGGGCCTCAAACATCTTAAAATTATTTTTAATGAGGTATGTATGTATGTATGTATGTATGTATTTTGAGACAGTCTCGCTCTGTTGCCAGGCTGGAGTGCAGTGGCACAATCTCAGCTCACTGCAACCTCCGCCTCCCGGGTTCAAGCGATTCTCCTGTGTCAGCCTCCACAGTAGCTGGGTGTGCGCCACCACACCCAGCTAATTTTTGTATTTTTTAGTAGAGACAGGGTTTCACCATGTTGGCCAGGATGATCTTGATCTCTTGACCTCATGGTCTGCCCACCTCAGCCTCCCAAAGGTAATTATTTTTAAATAATATGTTGAGATAACCTAAAAGAAAGTGACATTTCATATTGATTTTTTATATATGTCTGGACTCTCTATTCTGCTCCATTTGTTTTTGTTTGTTTGTTTGTTTTTGAGACAGAGTCTTGTTCTGTCGCCCAGGCTGGTGTGCAGTGGCACGACTTTGCCTCACTGCAACCTCTGCCTCGCAGGTTCAAGCTGTTCTCCTGCTTCAGCCTCCCTAGTAGCTGGGACTACAGGCATGTGTCACCAGACCCGGCGAATTTTTGTATTTTGAGTAGAGATGAGGTTTCACCGTGTTGGCCAGGCTGGTCTCGAACTCCTGACCACAAGTGATCAGCCCACCTCGGCCTCCCAAAGTGCTGGGATTACAGGCATGAGCCACTGTGCCCGGCCTGCTCCATTTCTTAAATAGAATTTGTGAATTATTTGAGGACAACCTTCTAAAAATGAAACAGTATTTACAATCTGTAAATTTTTTGTTGTTGAGACAGGGTCTCACTCTGTCAGCCAGGCTGGAGTGCAGTGGCGTGATCATGGTTCACTGCAGCCTTGACCTCCCCAAGCTCAGGTAATCCTCTCACTTCAGTTTTTGTACTTTTAGTATAGATGGGTTTTTGCCACGTTGCCCAGGCTGGTCTTGAACTAAGCGATTCGCCCGCTTTAGCCTCCCAAAGTGATAGGATTACAAGTCTGGGCCACCACACCTGGCCAATGATCTATAAATTTTTTTAAGTCAAGTAACTCACCCTCTGTAGTGTACAATTTATGAGTTTTGACAAATATATATAACTGTGTAATCACCACTGAAATCAAGATACAAAATATTCCCATTACCTAAAAAAATTCCCTGTGCCCACTTGTAATCAATCCGTCTCCCACTTCTAGGCTATGGCAACCACTGGTATGTTTTCTACGCTGATAGTTTTTCCTTTTTCAGAACATCATATAAATGGAATCATACAGTAGATAGTCTTTTGAGTCTAACTTCTTTTACTTAGCACAATGCACTTGACATTTATCCTTACTGTTGTATCAGTAAAGAGTCTTTCTGTTGCTATGTAGTATTCTATGGTGTAGATTTACCACAATTTGTTTACCCATTAACCAGTTGAAAGACATTTGGATTGTTTCTCATTTTTTGGTGATTATGAATAAAGCTGCCATAAACATTTGTGCACATGTTTTATGTGAACCTAAGTTTTTCTTTCTCTTTTTTTTTTTTTTTGAGATGGAGTCTTGCTCCAGGCCCAGGCTGGAGGGCAGTGGCACGATCTCAGCTCACTGCAGCCTCCACCTCCCGAGTTCAAGCAGTTTTCTGCCTCAGCCTCCCAAGTAGCTGGGATTACAGGCACCTGCCACTCACGCCCATCTAATTTTTGTATTTTTAGTAGAAGTGAGGCTTCACCATGTTGGCCAGGCTGGTCTCAAATGGGATTACAGGCGTGAGCCACCACACACAGTCATAAGTTTTTGTTTCTCTTGGGAAAAAAGCTAGCAGTGGGATTTCTGGATCATATGTCAGCTGTATATTTAACTGTATAAGAAACTGCCAAACTGTTTTTCAAAGTAGATGTACCATTTTAATTCTTACCAGGAATGTATGAGATTTCTGGATGCTCCACATCCTTGTCAGCACTTGGTATTCAGTTTTTATTTTAGCTATTCTAATTGTTATGTAGGGATGTCTCATCATGGCTTTAATTTGCGTTTTCCTAGTGACCAATAATGTTGAGCATCTTTTCATGGACTTACCTTCCATTTGTATATCTTCTTTGGTGAAGTGTCTGTTCAAATTTTTGCCCATTTTTATTTTGTTTTTTCAAGCAATACATGGAATACAAACTCTATTAGTCGGGTCTCACACTGCTATGAAGAAATACCCAAGACTGGGTCATTTATAAAGGAAAAAGTTTAATTGACTCACAGTTCCTCATTGCTGGGGGAGCCTCAGGAAACTTACAATCATGGCAGAAGGCAAAGGAGAAGTAGGCATCTTCTTCACAGGGCAGCAGGACGGAGTGAGTGCAAGCACAGGGAATGCCAGATGCTTATAAAACCAGCGGATCTCCTGAGACTCATTCACTATCATGAGAACAGTACAGGAGAAACTGTCCTCATGATCCAAATACCTCCACCTGGTCTGCCCTTGACACATGGGGATTACAGGGATTACAATTCAAGATGAGATTTGGGTAGGGAAACAAAGCCTAACCACCATATTACCAACTTTGCTTTTATTATTATTATTTATTTTTGTTTTTTTTTGACTGGGTCTTCCTCTGTCACCCAGGCCGGAGTGCTGTGACATGATCATCATAGCTCACTGCAACCTTGAACTCCTGGACTCAGGTGATCCTCCCACCTCAGCGTCCTGAGTCACTGGGATTACAGGTGTATGCCACAATACCTAGCTAATTTTTAATTTTGTGTAGAGATGATGTCTCCCTACATTGCCCAGGCTGGTCTTGAACTCTGAGCCTCAAATGATTCTCCCACCTCAGCCTCCCAAAGTACTGGGACTACAGGCAAGAGCCACTGTGCCCAGCCCACCATTTTTGTTTGTTTGCTTTTTTTTTGAGATGGAGTCTAGCTCTTTCGTCCAAGCTGGAGTGCAATGGCACTACCTTGGCTCACTGCAAGCTCCGCCTCCCAGGTTCACACCATTCTCCTGCCTCAGCCTCCCAAGTAGCTGGGACTACGGTAGGCGCCCACCACCACGCTTGGCTAATTTTTTGTATTTTTAGTAGAGACGGGGTTTCGCCATGTTAGCCAGGATAGTCTCGATCTCCCAACCTTGTGATCTACCTGCCTCAGCCTCCCAAAGTGCTGGGATTACAGGTGTGAGCCACCATGCCTGGCCCAGCCCACCATTTTTTAAGTTAGGTTGATTGTTATTTTATAATTGAATTGTGACAGTTCTTCACATATTCTACATAGTTTTTATCAAATAGGCATTTTGTTTTTTAAATATTTTCTTCCAGTCTGTGGTTCACATTTTTCATTTTCTTAACCATGTCTTTCAAAGATCGGAAATTTTAAATTTCGAAATCAAACTTACTAATTTTTTTCAAATATGGTTTGCAATTGGATATCATATTTAAGAAAATTTTCTCATTCCAGAGTCACAAAGATTTTTCTTATGTTTTATTCTAAAAGATGTATGGTTTTAAGTAATTACATTTAGGTCTAAAATCCATTGGTGCAAGGTATTGGTTGAGATTCATTTTTGTTCTTTTCTTGGGGAAGCGGGGACTCAGTCTCTCTCTGTCGCCCAGGCTGGACTGCAGTGGCGTGATCTCGGCTCACTGCAACCTCTGTCTCCCGGGTTCAAGCAATTCTCCTGCCTCAACCTCCTGAGTAGCTGGAACTACAGGCATGCACCAACACGCCCTGCTAATTTTTTTGTATTTTTAATAGAGACAGGGTTTCACCATGTTGGCCAGGCTGGTCTTGAACTCCTGATCTCAGGTGATCCACCCGCCTCAGCCACCCAAAGTGCTGGGATTATGGGTATGAGTTACAGCACCTGGCCAGAGGCCAGAAGTTTGAGACCAGCCTGGGCAACATAGTGAGACTTCATTTCTACAAAAAAAAAAAAAAAAAAATAATTAGCTGAGCATGGTGGCATGCACCTGTAATCCCAGCTACTTACGAGGCTGAGGTGGGATGATTACTTGAGCCCAGGAGATTAAGGCTGTAGTGAGCTATGATTGCACCACTGCATTCCAGCCTGAGTGGCAGAGCAAAATACTGTCTCTTTAAAAATAATGATAATATTTGGGAGGCCAAGGCAGGCAGATCACCTAAGGTCGGGAGTTCAAGACCAGCCTGATCAATATAGAGAAACCCCATCTCTACTAAAAATACAAAATTAGCCGGGCATGGTGGCATATGCCTATAATCCCAGCTACTTGGGAGGCTGAGGCAGGAGAATCGCTTGAACCCGGGAGGCAGAGATTGCACCATTGCACGACAATTGCCCAGACACTGCCCGGGCAACAAGAGCAAAACTCCATCTCAAATAAATAAATAAATAAATAAATAAATAAATAAAAATTTTCCACTTGTTCATTCCCAGTATATAGAAATACAGTTGATTTTTATATATTGACCTTGTATCTTGTGACTTTGCTAAACATTTCCTAATAGAGTTTTATTTCTTCCTTTCAAATTTGTATGCCTTTAATCTATTTTTCTTGCCTTATTTTACTGGCTAGGATCTCCAGTATAATTTGGAATAGAAGTAGAAAAAACAAACATCCTTGCCTTGTTCCCAATCTTAGAGCAAAAGGATTCAGTAATATCACTTCTGCAGGATATCAGCCACACATTTTTTCGTAGAGGACTTTGTCAGGTTGAGGAATTTCACTTCTACTCTTAGTTGGCTGACAGTTTTTAGCATGAGTGGATATTGCATTTCATCAAGTGCTTTTCCTACATCACGTAAGATGGTCATGGGGCTTTTATTCTTTTTCTGTTGATATGGTAAATTACACTGATTGATTTCAACATTGAGTGTTGAATCAACACTACATTCCACAATTAGCCCCATTTAGTTGTATTTATTTTCCTTTTCATATTAGCTAGATTAGATTTGCTGATACTCTGTTGAAGACTTTTGTATCTATATTCATGAAGAATACTGGTCTATGGTTTTCTTACGTCTTTGATTGAAGTATCAGGGTAATACTGATAAGATGAACTAGGAAGTGTTCTCTTCAATCTTCTGAAAGAGTTTGTGTTAAATTGGTATTATTTCTTTCTTAAATATTGGTAGAATTTGCCAGTAAAACCATCTGGGTCTGGAGTTTTCTTGGAAAAGATCTAAGTTGTCAGATTTATTGATATAAAGATTTCATAATATTTTCTGATTATCCTTTATGTATCTGCAGAATCTGGACTTATGCCTCTTTTTTCATTTCTGATACTGGAAATTCATGTCCCTTTTTTTTCTTGACTAGTCTAGCAAGATGTTTATTGCTTTTATTGGTGTTTTCAAAGAAACAGTTTTGGCATAATTGATTTTGTTTTTTGAATTTTTGGTTTCTGATCTTTATTATTTCCTCCTTCTGTTTAAATTGGGTTTAATTTGCTCTCCTTTTTCTAGTTTTTCTAACGTCTTAATAAAAGCATAGATCATCATCATAGATTTGAGCCCCTTCCTTCCTTCCTTCCTCCCTCCCTCCCTCCCTCCCTCCCTCCCTTCCTTCCTTCCTTCCTTCCTTCCTTCCTTCTTTCTGTCTCAGGGTCTTGTCTGTGTTCGGCTGCAATGCAGTGGCGTGATCACAGCTTATTGCAGCCTTGACCTTCCCGGACTCAGGTGGTCCTCCCACATCAGTCTCCCAAGTAGCTGAGACTACAGGCACACACCACCATGTCCAGCTAATTTTTGTATTTTTTGTAGAGATGTGGTTTCGCCGTGTTTCCCAAGCTGGTGTCAAACTCCTGAACTCAAGTGATCCTCCTGCCTCAGCCTCCCAAAGTGCTAGGATTACAGGCATGAGCCACTTCACCTGACCGAGACCGTTTTCTAATATAAGCATTTTATGCCAAACATTTCCCTCTGTGCACTGTTTTTGTTACATTAGAAAAACATTTTCTAATTTCCTTTGTGAGTTCCTCTTTGATTTATGAGTTATTTCTAAGTGTATTTTAAAACTTCTAGATATTTGGGAATTTCCCAAGTATATTTCTTATTGGTTTCTAATTCAATTCCATTGTGATCAAAGGAGATACTTTATATGGTTACGATTCTTTTACATTGGTTATGGTTTGCTTTATTTCCCAGAAGATGGTCTATCTTGGTAAATATTCCATTTGCACTGAAAAAGAATATGTATTCTCTTGTGGTTGGGCAGCGTATTCTATAAATGTCAATTGGGTCAAGTTTCGTTAGAGTATTGCTTACATCTTCTATATACTTGTTGGTTTTCTTTCTACTTGTTCCATTGATTTTTTTGTTTATTTGATTTTGGTGTTTTTTGTGGGGTTTTTTTTTTTTTTTTTTTTAGACAGAGTCTTGCTCTGTTGCCCAGGCTGGAGTGCAGTGACGTGATCACTGCTTACTGCAGCCTCAACCTCCTGGGCTCAAATGATCCTCTTGCCTCAGCCTCCCAAGTAGCTGGGATTATAGACACATGCCACCATGTCTGACTAATTTGTTGTTGCTGTTGTTGTTGTTGCTTTTAGTAGAGACAGTATCTCATTATGTTGCCCTAGCTGGTCTCTTAACTCTTGAGCTCACACTATCATCCCACCTCAGCCTCCCAAAGTGCTGGGATTACAGATGTGCACCACCCTGCCCAGTGTTTTCTGTTAATTTCTAAAAGAGAGGTATTGAAGTCTCTACCTGTAATTGTGGATTTGTCTATTTCTCCATTCTCTTCTATCAGTTTTTGCTTCATGCATTTTGAAGCTCTGTTGTTATGCACATACATGTTTAGGATTATTTTATCTTCTTGATTAATTGACCCATTTATCATAATATGATCTTCCTCTTTACCGTTGATAACATTCCTTCTTCTGAAGTCCACTTTGTCTACTGGAATACAATCACTGCAACTTTGCTTAGTGTGTTTGCCTGGTTTTGTTTTTGTTTTTGTTTTTGTTTTAGACCGAGTCTCGCTTTGTCGCTAGGCTGGAGTGCAATGGCGTGATCTTGGCTCACTGCAATCTCCGCCTCCCGGGTCCAGGCGATTCTCCCGTCTCAGCCTCCCGAGGAGCTGGGACTATAGGCACCTGCCACCATGCCCAGCTAATTTTTGTATTTTTATTAGAGATGGGGTTTCACCAATTGTCCAGGCTGGTCTTGAACTCCTGACCTTGACAGGCCCATCTTAGCCTCCCAAAGTGCTGGGATTACAGGCGTGAGCCACCGCTCCCAGCCTTGCCTGTTATTTTTTTAAAGTCTTTTCACTTTTTTTTTTTTTTTTTTTAAAGACTGAGTCTCGCTCTATCACCCAGGCTGGAGTGCAGTGGCACGATCTCGGCTCACTACAACCTCTGCCTCCCGGATTCAAGCAGTTCTCCTGCCTCAATCTCCCGAATAACTGGGATTACAGGGGACTGCCGTCATACCTGGCTAGTTTTTGTATTTTTAGTAGAGATGGGGTTTTACCATGTTGGCCAGGCTGGTCTCAAACTCCTCTCTGCTTCTATGAGATTGACTTTTTAAGATTACACATATCAAGTGATCTGCCCGCCTCAGCCTCCCAAAGTGCTGGGATTACATGCATGAGCCACTGGGCCCGACCTAAGTCTTTTTACTTTTAACATGTCTATATCTTTATTTCTTTTTTCCTTTTGGGAGAATAGAGTCCTGCTATGTTGCCCAGGCAGGTCTCCAACCTCTGGGCTCAAGTAATCATCTCACCTCCGCCTCCCTAAGTGCTGGGATTACAGGTATGAGCCACTGTGCCTGATAACATGTCTATATCTTTCTTTCTTTTTCTTTTCTTTTTTTTTTTTTGAGATGGAGTCTTGCTCTGTCACCCAGGCTAGACTGCAGTGGCACGCTCTTGGCTCACTGCAACCTCTGCCTCCTGGGTTGAAGCAACTCTCCTGCCTCAGCCTCCTGAGTAGCTGGGACTACAGGTGCCCGCCACCACGCCCAGCTAATTTTTGTATTTTTAGTAGAGATGGGGGTTTCACTATGTTGGCCAGGCTGGTCTGGAACTCCTGACTTAAGGTGATCCGCCCACCTCGGCCTCCCAAAGTGCTGGGATTACAGGTGTGAGCCACCACACGCGGCCAACATGTCTGTATCTTTTTGTTGTTGTTGTTTTTTTGAGACGGAGTTTTGCTCTGTCGCCCCGGCTGGAGTGCAGTGGCATGATCTCGGCTCATTGCAAGCTCCACCTCCTGGGTTCATGCCATTCTCCTGCCTCAGCCTCCCAAGTAACTGGGACTACAGGTGCCCACCACCACGCCCGGCTAATTTTTTGTATTTTTAGTAGAGACGGGGTTTCACCGTGTTAGCCAGGATGGTCTTGATCTCCTGACCTCGTGATCTACCCACCTCGGCCTCCCAAAGTGTTGGGATTACAGGCATGAGCCACCGCACCCTGCCCATGTCTATATCTTTAAAGTGGGTTTCTGTATATAGCATGTAGTTTGATTTTAATTTTTTTATCCAATATAACAATTTTTAATTGGTATGTTTAGATCATTTGTATTTTTTTTTTTTTTTTTGAGACGGAGTCTTGCTCTGCCGCCCAGGCTGTAGTGCAGTGGCCGGATCTCAGCTCACTGCAAGCTCCGCCTCCCGGATTCCCGCCATTCTCCTGTCTCAGCCTCCCAAGTAGCTGGGACTACAGGCGCCCGCCACCTCGCCCGGCTAGTTTTTTGTATTTTTTAGTAGAGACGGGGTTTCACCGTGTTAGCCAGGATGGTCTCGATCTCCTGACCTCGTGATCCGCCCGTCTCGGCCTCCCAAAGTGCTGGGATTACAGGCTTGAGCCACCGCGCCCGGCCGATCATTTGTATTTAATGACATATCGCTATGGTTGAATTTAAATTTACCACCTGTCTTGCACAAATCTAAACTTCTTCACACTCTTACGCTCCCCTCTTAGGATTAAGTGTGAATTTCTGATGAGTAGACCTCTCTGGAAGGTAATGCAATCACTCTCTCCATGCCTAGCTTTCTCAAACTCTAGGCCCTGACAGGAGAATTTTGCTGATTTCAGGGAAAGCAAAACGCAGACAAATTTAGGAAATATACCATTCTGTACTCTGTGTGTGTGTGTGTTGGATGGGGGGAAGGGGCCAGGTGCAGTGGCTCATGCCCGTAATCCCAACACTTTGGGAGGCTGAGGTGGGTGGATCATTCGAGGTCAGGAGTTCAAGACCAGCCTGGCCAGCATGGTGAAGCCCCATCTCTACTAAAGATACAAAAGAATTAGCTGGGTGTGGTGAATTGCGCACATGTATCCCAGCTACTTGGGAGGCTAAGGTGGGAGAATGGCTGGAACCCAGGAGGCAGAAGTTGCAGCGAGCCTAGATTATGCCACTGCATCCAGCCTAGGCAATAGAGTGAGACTCTATCTAAAAAAAAAAAAAAAAGGAGAGAGAAAAATGAAGCAGAGATGTCAGAAGCAGCGAAAGTCACCTCAGTCCCTGCCTTTCCCACTCCAGTCCTTGTATAGCTTAACCGTGATTTCCTGTTCCTGGATGCCTATGAGTTTGCCTACTGGATACTTCCAAAAAACCTCTCTTTAAAATCACTGAAATTGAATTCCCTTTTCTTGACCCTGACTTAAGAGTGTGCCATATAAATCTGGATTATTCTGTAATTCTGGTCTCGAATTTCCCAAATCTGATCTTTTGCATTTTTTTTTTCTTTCTTTCTTTCTTTTGAGACAGAGTCTCACTTGCCCAGGCTGGGGTACAGTGGTGTGATCTCCACTCACTGCAACCTCGGTCTCCTGGGTTCAAGCAATCCTCCTGCCTCAGCCTCCAGAGTATCTGGGACTACAGGTGCGCACTACCATGCCTAGGTAATTTTTTTGTTTTGTTTCGTTTTTGAGGTAGAGTTTGACTCTTGTTGCCCAGGCTGGAGTGCAATGGCACGACCTTGGCTCACCACAACCTCCGCCTCCCAGGTTCAAGCGATTCTCCTGCCTCAGCCTCCTGAGTAGCTGGGATTACAGGTGGCCACCACCATGCCCGGCTAATTTTTTGTACGTTTAGTAGAGATGGGGTTTCACTCTGTTGCCCAGGCTGGTTTTGAACTTCCGAGCTCAGGCAATCCACCTACCTTGGCCTCCCAAAGTGCTAGGATTGCAGGCGTGAGCCACCGTGCCTGGCCAATTTTTGTATTTTTTGTACAGATGGAGTTTCACCATGTTGCCCAGGCTGAGATCTTGAAGTCCTGAGTTCAAGTGATCCTCTCACCTTGGCCTCTGAAAATGCTGGGACTACAGGTGTGAGCCACCGAGCCTGGCCAGCACTATTTTTAAAAATTAATTTCTCTTTTTTTTTTTTTTGAGACGGAGTCTTCCTTTGTCACCAAGGCTGGAGTGCAGTGGTGTGATCTCAGCTCACTGCAACTTTCTTTTTTTCTTTTTTGAGGTGGAGTCTCACTCTTATTATCCAGGCTGGAGTGCAATGGCATGATCTTGGCTCACTGCAACTTCTGCTTCCTGGGTTCGAGCGATTCTCCTGCCTCAGCCTCCTGAGTAGCTGGGATTACAGGCGCCCACCACCACATCCAGCTAATTTTTTTATTTTTAGTATAAACAGCGTTTCACCATGTTGGCCAGGCTGGTCTCGAACTGCCAACCTCAGGTGATCCACCTTCCTTGGCCTCCCAAAGTGCTGGGATTACAGGTGTGAGCCACAGAGCCTGGCCAATTTCTTTAATTGACAGTAATTATATGTATTTATTGGGTACGATGTAATGTTTTGATATATATATACACATACACATTGTAGAAAGATTAAATCAAGCTGGTTAACATATCTATCACCTCACCTCCTTCTCATTTTTTCTGGTGAGGATGTTTAAAATCTATTCTTTTAGCACTTTTGAAATACACATTGTTGTTAACTATGGTGGCCATGCTGTGCAATGGATCACTAAAAGTTTTTCCTGCTATCTAACTGAAACTTTGTACCCTTTAACCAATAACTCCCCTTTCTCCATCTTTCCTGCTCCCACAGCCTCGTAACTGCTTGCTTCTATGGCCTCTCTGCTTCTATGAGATTGACTTTTTAAGATTACACATATGGGCTGGGTGTAGTGGCTCACGCCTGTAATTCCAACACTTTGGGAGCCCAAGGCGGGTGGATCACTTGAGGTCAGGAGTTCGAGACCAGCCTGGCCAACATGGTGAGACCCTGTCTCTACTAAAAATACAAAAAATTAGCCGGGCATGGTGGTGTGCGCCTGTCATCCCAGCTACTCGGGAGGCTGAGGCAGAGGACTGCTTGAACCCAGGAGGCAGAGGTTGCAGTGAGTTGAGATAGTGCCACTACACTCCAGCCTGGGTGACGGAGTGAGACTCCATCTCAAAAAAAAAAAAAAAAAAAAAAAGCAAAAAAGATTCCACATATGAGTGAGATCATGTGATATTTCCCTTTCTGTGCCTGGCTTATTTCACTTAACATAATGTCCTCCAAGTTCATCCATATTGTGCTAAATGACAGAATTTTCTTTTTTAAAGCTGTATAATATTTTATTGTATATATGTACCACATTTTCTTTACCCATTTACCTACTGATGGACACTTAGGTCACTTCCATGTCTTGGCGACTGAATAGTGTTGCAGTGAACATGGGAGTGCAGATAGCTTTTCACATACTGACTTTGGATAATTTGGGTAAATACCCAGAAGTGGAATTGCTAGATCATATGGTAATTCTATTTTTAATTTCTTGAGGAACTTCTGTACTATTTTCCAAAACAATGGCTGTATTAATGTACATTCCCACCAACAGTGTATCAGAGTTTCCATTTCATCACATCCTCACCATCCTTTGTTACCTTTTATCTTTTTCTTTCTTTTCTTTCTTTTTTTTGAGACTCAGTCTCACTCTGTCACCTAAGCTGGAGTGCAGGGGCACAATCTCAGTTCATTGAAACCTCCGCCTCCTGGGTTCAAGTGATTCTCCAGCCTCAACCTCCCGAGTAGCTGGGATTACAGGCACATGCCACCACGCCTGGCTAATTTTTTGTATTTTAGTAGAGATGCGGTTTCACCATGTTGGCAAGGCTGGTGTTGAACTCCTGACCTCAAGTGATATGCCCACGTCGGCCTCCCAAAGTGCTAGGATTATAGACACGGGCCACCACACCCGGCCTGTCATTTTTTTTTTTTTTTTTTTTGAGACGGGGTCTCGCTCTGTCACCCAGGCTGGAGTGCAGTGGCACGATCTCAGCTCACTGCAAGCTCCGCCTCCTGGTTTCACGCCATTCTCCTGCCTCAGCCTCCCAAGTAGCTGGGACTACAGGTGCCCACCACCGTGCCCGACTAATTTTTTTTGTATTTTTAGTAGAGATGGGGTTTCACCGTGGTCTCGATCTTCTCACCTCATGATCTGCCTGCCTTGACCTCCCAAAGTGCTGGGATTACAGGTATGAGCCACCGATCCTGGCCTTTTGTTTTTCTTTTGAGACAGCCTGGTGGAAATACTTTATAATGGTATGTGACTACTCATCAATTTCCAAATTTGGGTTCAGTGATATCACATTGATATCTTGAAAGTGACCATGGTAGAAGTCTCACTCTGTAACCCAGGCTAGAGCACAGTGGCTTGATCACAGCTCACTGCAGCCTCGAACTCGTGGGTTCGGGTGATCCTCCCACTTCACCCTCCTGAGTAGCTGGGACTACAGGCATGGACCCCCATGCCTGGCCAATTTTTTGTATGATTATTTCTTCTCGTAGAGATTGGGTTTCGTGATTTTGCCCAGGCGGGTCTTGAACTCCTGGACTCAAGTGGATTTGCCCACCTCAGCCTCCCAGTGCTGGGCACCACGCTGGTGGGCACCACGCTGACCTCTTTTTTTTTGATAATAGCTTTTTGTTTTTTTTAAGATGAAGACTTGCTCTGTCACCTAGGCTGGAGTGCAGTGGCATGAGCTTGGCTCACTGCAATCTCTGCCTCCCGGGTTCAAGCTATGCCTCTGCCCCAGCTTCCCGAGTAGCTGGGATCACAGGCGCACGCCACCATGCCCAGCTAATTTTTTGTATTTTAGTAGAGACGGGGTTTCACCATGTTGGCCAGGATGGTCTCGATCTGCTGAACTCATGATCTGCCCACCTGGGCCTCCCAGAGTCTTGGGATTACAGGCATGAGCCACTGTGCCCAGCCGAAATAGCCATTCTAATAGGTGTGAGGTGACACCTCATTGTGGACTTATTTATTTATTTTTGAGATGGAGTCTTGCTCTGTCACCCAGGCTGGAGTACCATGGCACAATCTCAGCTCACTGCAACCTCCACCTCCCGGGTTCAAGTGATTCTTCTCCTGCCTCAGCCTCCTGAGTAGCTGGGATTACAGGTGCCCACCACCACGCCTGGCTAAAATTTTTGTATTTTTAATAGACACGGGGGTTTCACCACATTGGCCAGGCTGGTCTCGAACTCCTGACCTCAGTTGATCCGCCTGCCCTCGGCCTCCCAAAGTGCTGGGATTATAGGCATGAGCCACCACACCTGGCCTTCATTGTGGTTTTAATTTGCATTTCCTTGATAATTAGAGATGTGGAACTTTTTTTTCATATATCTGTTAGCCATTCACATGTCTTCTGTTGAGAAATAGAAAATCTGTTCACATCCTTTGCTCATTTTTTAGTCACATCTTCTTGCTATTGAGTTGTTTTGAGTTCCTTATATATTGTGGATATTAGCCCCTTGTCAGATACATAGTTTTCAAATATTTTCTCCTACTCTGTGCACTGTCTCTTCACTTTGTTAATTATTTCCTTTGCTGTGCAGAAGCTTTTTAGTTTGATCTAATCCCTTTTGTCTATTTTTGCTTTAGCTGCTTATGCTTTTGGAGTCCTTCCCAAGAAATCATTGACCAGACCAATGTCCTGCAGCTTTCTCCTTTGTTTTTTCTAGTAGTTTTACAGTTTCAGGTCTTATGTTTAAGTTGTTACTTCATTTTGAGTTGATTTTTATATACGGTGAGAAGTAAGGGTCTAATTTCTGGGTTTTTTGTTTTGTTTTGTTTTTTGTTTTTTGTTTATTTTTTTTGAGATGGAGTCTCCCTCTGTCGCCAGGCTGGAGTGCAGTAGCAGGTTCTTGGCTCACTGCAACCTCTGCCTCCCGGTTTCAAGTGATTCTCCTGCCTCAGCCTCCCAAGTAGCTGGGACTACAGGCACGCACCACCACGCCTAGCTAATTTTTGTATTTTTAGTAGAGACGAGGTTTCACCATGTTGGCCAGGATGCTCTCGATTTCTTGACCTCGTGATCTGCCCACCTCGGCCCCCCAAAGTGTCAGAATTACAGGCATGAGCCACCGCGCCTGGACAAAGGGTCCAATTTCATTCCGGATACAGATACCCAGTTTTCCCATCATCATTTATTGAAGAGACTGTCCTTTCTCTATTGTGTGTTCATGGCACCTTTGTTGAAAATCAATTGACTGTAAATGTCTGTGTTTTTTTCTGGGCTTTCTATCCTGTTCCATTGGTCTGGACTTTTTGTTGTTGTTGTTTTCGCTTTTTGTTTGTTTTTGTTTTTGTTTTGAGATGGAGTTTTTGCTCTTGTTGCCCAGGCTGGAGTGCAGTGGCGCGATCTCTGCTCACTGCAACCTCCATCTCCCAGGTTCAAGCGATTCTCCTGCCTCAGCCTTCCCAGTAGCTGGGATTACAGGCATGCACCACCACACTTGGCTAATTTTTTGTATTTTTAGTAGAGATGGGGTTTCACCACATTGGCCAGGCTAGTCTCAAACTGCTGACCTCAGGTGATCCACCTGCCTCGGCCTCCGAAAGTATTGGGATTATAGGTGTGAACCACAGCGCCCAGCCCACTGGTCTGTTTTTATGTCAGCACCATGCTGTCTTGATTATAATAGTTTATAATTTATTTTGAAATCACCTTGTGTGGTGACCTTCGCCACTACAAAATCACAGGTGAATCTATAGATGATGATGATGCAGTATTAATGAAAAAAAAAAAACTGTTGTCTCACTAATAAAATTGGTCAGAGAAGCAACATGAGGTTTAAAAAAATAAAAGGGGCTAGACATAGTGGCTCATGCCTATAATGCCAGCACTTTGGGATGCTGAGGTGGGAGGATCTCTTGAACCCGGGAAATTGAGGCTGCAGTGAGCTGTGATTGCACCACTGCACTCCAGCCTGGGCGACAGCACGAGACTCTGCCTCTGAAAAATAAATAAAATAAAAAATTTAAAAATAGAAAAATAACTTTAAAAATTTAGCCAGTTGTGGCGGCACACGCCTGTGGTCCCAGCTACTTGGGAGGCTGAGGCATGAGAATTGCTTCAACCTGGGAGGCAGAGGTTCCAGTGAGCCAAGATTGTGCCACTGCACTCTAGTCTGGGTGATAGAGCAAGACTCTTTCTCAAAAAAAGTAAAAAATAGGCCAGGCGCAGTGGCTCATGCCTGTAATCCCAGCACTTTGGGAGGCCGAGGTGGGTGGATCACCTGAGGTCAGGAGTTCAAAACCAGCCTGGCCAACATGGTGAAACCCTGTCTCTACTAAAAATACAAAAAATTAGCCAGGCGTGGTGGCTGGTGCCTGTAATCCCAGCTACTCGGGAGGCTGAGACAGGAGAATTGCTTGAACCTGCGAGGCGGAGGTTGAAGTGAGCCGACATCATGCCATTGTACTCCAGCCAGGGCCACAAGAGTGAAACTCCGTCTCAAAATAAATAAATAATAAATAATAAAATAAAATAAAAGGAAGTGGCATGCACAGCCCATGTGGTTGGTTTTCCCAGTGGGCTCTGGGAAACCCAAACCAGTCCACATATGAAAATTCATTGATGAAGAGTTACAGCTGTGTCCAAGCTGCAAGACCGCTTGGAAACAGTCAACAGACAGGACTTACACCTGATATTTAACTTTCTAATTAGAGAGTCAAAAAGCCCTAAAACTTGTTGAATTTCTTTTTTGTTTTATTTGCTTTGTTTTCCAAACAGATTAGAGATTAAAAGGAACAGTTTTGCCTTCTGGCACGATGTAAACGCTATAAGAACAAACACTTGAAGTTTTGTTTGAATCCCATAACAGCCGGTGTTGGCCTTAAAGAGTCCCCATGTAGTCTGTCTTGTTTCTGACTGAAAATGGGCTCCACGCCAGAATCTGAATTATTGCAATGCCCAGCGGTACCAGGCAAATCAAACTAAACATAGCATCATGAAGATCTAGAAGTGTACTGGGGGGAAGAAAGATAGAGAACATAGTTTCTCCAGTGGCTTCTTATTAATTCAAATTTGTTTAACAAAAGGATTTGGAAAAATTTTATCTATGAAACCATTTAAAAAGTAAGAGATTTTGGCCAGGCACAGTGGCTCAGGCCTGTAATCCCAGCACTTTGGGAGGCCAAGGCGGATGGATCACTTGAGGTCAGGAGTTTGAGACCAGCCTGGCCAACATGGTGAAACCCCGTCTCTACTGAAAACACAAAAATTAGCTGGGTGTGGTGGCAGCCACCTGTAATCCCAGCTACTCTGGAGGCTGACGCAGGAGAATTGCTTGAACCCAGGAGGTGGAGGTTGCAGTGAGCCGAGATTGTGCCATTGCACTCTAGCCGGGACGACAGAGTAAGACTCAGTCTAAAAAAAAAAAAAAAAAAAAAAAGTGGCCGGGTGCAGTGGCTCAAGCCTGTAATCTCAGCACTTTGGGAGGCCGAGACGGCGGATCACGAGGTCAGGAGATCGAGACCATCCTGGCTAACACGGTGAAACCCCGTCTCTACTAAAAAATACAAAAAACTAGCCGGGCGAGGTGGCGGGCGCCTGTAGTCCCAGCTACTCGGGAGGTTGAGGCAGGAGAATGGCGTAAACCTGGGAGGCGGAGCTTGCAGTGAGCTGAGATCCGGCCACTGCACTCCAGCCTGGGCGACAGAGCGAAACTCAAAAAAAAAAAAAAAAAAGTAAGAGATTTTATCAAACAATTTTGATTCTTTCAAATTATGGATAGCTGAGTCATCCCTACCTTCCAGTTGCTCATACCAGAGGAAGCTGACATGTCAACCTGTGATCACAAAGCCTGGTGAAAAGTGCAACAGCTACAACAGAGGACCAAGGATGGGGACAAGGGCACAAAGGATAGGCACATACATGTGTGTACTTGTAATACTTTAGTCTTGAAATTACCATCCAACAGGTTTTTATTTATTTATTTTTTAGAGTCTGAGTCTTTCTCTGTCATCCAGGCTGGAGTGCAGTGGCACAACCCTGGCTTACTGCAGCCTTGAACTCCTGGGCTCCAGTGATCCTCCCACCTCAGCCTCCAAAATAGCGAGGACTACAGGCATGTGCCACCACACCCAGCTAATTTTTTATTTTTTGTAGAGACAGGGTCTCACTATGTTGCCCAGGCTGGTCTCAAACTCGAGGCCTCAAGCAATTCCCCCGCCTTGGCCTCTCAAAGTGCTGGGATGACAGGAGTGAGTAACTGCACCTGGCCCATCCAACAGATTTTAAACAAAGTGGTAGGATTTCTAGTACAAAACTTCCATAACTTCCATTCAACACACTTAGAGGTTACAAGAGGAAACCAGGGTTAATAATATTATTCAGAAGTGACATGGCCTGATTTTCTGCTGAGAACTTTCATGAAGCCCAAAGATTCCTATGGTTCTCAGTTACATTCCAGATAGATTGTAATTTTCATTTAAATTATGCACAGTAAAAGGGGGCCCTGGATTACTTAGAGGCTGGTTGTCCAGTCTGCAGCTTCTTTTTGGTGACATGGGTTATCTACAATAGCACCTTATTAATTCTACCAATTGAGGAAAGATGTGAAAAAGTCAAACTATATGATAGAATAAGAGGAGGCCGTTTGTTACATTTTCATACTTGAACCAATGGCTATTACCAGAACCTCTGTATATAACTCATTCATCTAAAACAAAAAGTAGGTCCCATGCGATTATTAATGCCTTTCCAGCTAGGCACCGGACTAAATACTGGGTATTCAATGGTAGGTGAAACTGCTAAAGTCTCTATCTTCATGGAGCCTACCTCCTAGTGTGGGAGATACATCTTATTTAAATAGTCATAAGTAAGTTCGATTTACACATGATTATATAAGATGACTGTAGAAAGTGCTATAATAGAAAATCAAGGTATTAAATGAGAGCTCATTGTTAGAGGGTCTGGCTCATGCTAGGCAAGTGGAGGCCAGAGAATGCTTCCCAGAGGAAATATTTGAGCTGAGTTCTAAAGGACAGGTAGGCATTAACTAGGAGGGTTCTACCTAGAATCATGTGCAAAACCTCCAGCCGCCACTATCTCCTCCTCTAAAAGCCATAGCTGGAACCAGGCACGGTGGTTCATGCCACATAATCCCAACATTGTGGGAGGCCAAGGCAGGCGGATTGCTTGAGCCTAGGACTTCAAGACCAGCATGATCAACATGGTGAAACCCCATCTCTACAAAATATAGAAAAATTAGCTAGGTGTAGTGGTGCTCAGCTGCAGTACCAGCTACTCGGGGGGCCGAGGTGGGAGGATTGCTTGAACCTGGGAGGCAGAGGTTGCACCAAGCTGAGATCATGCCACTACACTCCAGCCTGGGTGACAGAGCAAAACGAGTCTCTGCTTTTTTTTGAAAAAAAAAAAAAAAAACAGAAGAAGGAGGAGGAGGAGGAGGAGATAAAAGCCATAGCTGGGAATGTCCTTGGTGCTCTGAACTGGATGACATTTGTTAGGCATGGCCATCCCTCCCACCCCCTGCTCCTCAAGATCAGCCTTCACTTAATCCAAGAACTGATGGTTACCTACCCACACTCTGCTCTTCTGCTGCTACTTTCTGGGCTCTGAGATGACCACAGAGTCCAGAGTCAAATGCTGGGCCACTCCCAACATTACTGATGATGCTGTCAAAATGTGGTTACACTTCTGCTGCACTTCAATTATCTATGGAAAACCTAATTTAAGAGGTATATGGTGTTTTGTCTGCCTGCATTTCTTCCTGTAAGAAACACCCTTTCCCCTCTTCACTAGTAAACCTGTCTCAGTCCTTATGAGTTGCTGGAGCTGGACTGCCTCACTTCCATCCCCAAGGTCAGGTACATACCCAGATCTGGTCAGAGGACTCCATGTGTCAAGGTACAACTACTGCCTCAGCAAGGAGCACTTACTCATACAGTGCCCATTAGCGTCTACCTGGGGACTTTTCCTGTGCTACTGGAACAAAAGTGCATGTTTCCTCACCATCTTGGGCTGTTAGCCCCATGTGAACATGGAGGCATCTTGCTGCCATGCGATGAAAAGCTTATACCCAACACAGAGGGTAAGTCAGATAAACCAGTTCATGACATATTTTGAGATCCAAATCTGCCTGACTTTTCAGCTACAGGAGCCAATAAATTCCTTTTTTTTTTTTTTTGGAGACAGATTCTCACTCTGTCGCTCAGGCTGGAGTACAGTGGCGCGATCTTGGCTCACTGCAACCTCCATCTCCCGGGTTCAAGTGATTCTCCTGCCTCAGCCTCCCGAGTAGCTGGGACTACAAGCACGCACCGCCATGCCCAGGTAATTTTTTGTATTTATAGTAGAGGCAGGGTTTCACCATGTTGGCCAGGCCGGTTTAGAACTCCTGACCTTAGGTGATCCACCCGCCTCGGCCTCCCAAAATGCTAGGATTACAGGCATGAGCCACTGTCCCCGACCCAAATTCCTTTTTTATTTAAGCTAATCTGCATTGAATTTCTGTCACTTGTAGCCAAAGTGGTTGAATAATGCACCTTTCCAATTGGCACTTGTGCCCAAATTACTATAAACTGGCTGCCTCTGACCACTCTAGGGAAAGGATTCACTGATTTCTAATTGACCACTACGAGTGAAGACACAGGAGTTCTGAAACAGCTGAGCCCAGATTCCGAGAACGACAGGACAAGATCACGACTGTACTTTTGAACTTGATTTTGGAGGTGTTCACAAGCATGACGCCTCTCCTGGACTTTGTTTACTGATTGGAACTGCAAGACAGACGAGACAGCAGAACTAGGCCAGCAATGGGTACAAGGTGCCAAAAAGGTAATAGAAACCCAAGTTCCACTTTGAAGCAGCATAAATCAGACATGTCTCAAACATTAAAAAAGGAAGTGGCCTGATCAAGACCTTTAAACGGGGTAAAAAGTCACAAAGTCATGGCCATGAGCGGCTAATCACAGAATTACTACAATATGTGCTCAGAGACACAGGGTTTCATGAAAAGCCCCATCTCTGGCTGGCTGCAGCACCTCTGTGCTTTTTGTCCCAGCATTTGGTTAGCAGCAGGATCCCATTATCCTTCAGTGTTCTGTAGTTATAACAGATTCCAGCTTCAGAAAAAAAAAAAAAAAAAAAAAAATGGATTCCAGCTGCCAGGGGTTCTCTCTGGGAGATTTTCTATCTCTGAGACGGAATTGTCTTTTTCTCCCTTTTTTCATGGTGAGAGGGGCATGGAGTACACCTCTGATAATCTGCAGAGGCAAAGCCTTGCATGAGCATGCTGACAACCCTGCAGAGAGAAAGCCTTAGGCTGGAAGTTCAAGGGCAACCAGGAGAATGAACATTTCGATGAATAAAGCAATTTGATAACTACCATGTTGTGGTCTAAGACCCAACACTTACAGGCTTACATGGTGATTACTGAAGGTGCAACTATTTTAATGGCTTCATCTACTTTAAAGTACTGGTGATTTTTCTACTACTTCATTGAATCACTTGATGTTTCTTGGAAGAGTTCTTTGGTCTTTCTGCTAAAATGTTATTCTAAGCTAGGAGAGATGCCATGATTTCAGAGAATTTCTTTTCCTCTATAATATTATGTATTTTCCTCTGGGGTATCAATGACCCTACTGACTACTTTGAATATTATGCCTTTAGGGTGTCTTCACCTCTCATTTCCTTAACATGTTTAAATGAATCTCTGATAGAAAAATGAATCTGAAGCCTTGCTTATGCTTTGATTCATTCAACAAATATTTATTGCACACTTACTGTTTTAGATGCCTGGGATACAGAGTAGATAAATCAATAATGATCCTTGCCTTCAACAAAGCTTACATTCTGGTGGAGGCAAAGAGATAATAAATAAATATATTTAATATCATCTTTTATAATAACCATTATACCTCTGCTTATGAAAAAAATTGCATTCAATTTTTGCTCACAGTCTTCTTTTTTTTTTTTTTGAGACAGGGTCTCACTCTGTCACCTAGGCTGGAGTGCAGTGGCACAATCATACTTCACTGCAACCTCCACCTCCTGGGCTCAAGTGACCCTCCTGCATCAACCCCACAAGTAGCTCTGACTACAGGCGCATGCCACAAAGCCCAGCTAATCTTTGTATTTTTTGTAGAGATGGAATTTCGCCATGTTGCCCAGGCTGGTCTTGAACTACTAGACTTGAGTGATCTGCCTACCTCAGCCTCCCAAAGTGCTGGAATTACAGGCGTGAGCCACTATGCCCAACTAATCTTCTATTTATTTATTTCCTTCCTCCCTCCCTCCTTCCCTTCCTTCCTTCCTTTTCCCTCCCTCCCTCCCTCCCTTCCTTCCTTCCTTTCCTTCCTTTCTTTCCTTCCCTTCCCTTCTTCTCTTCCTTTCTCTCTCTTTTCTTTTTTTTTTCTGACAGAGTCTTGCTCTGTCGCCCAGGCTGGAGTGCAGTGGCACGATCTTGACTCACTATAACCTCCACCCCCTAGGTTCAAGTGATTCTCTTACCTCAGCCTCCTGAGTAGTTGGTATTATAGGCACACACCACCACAACCAGCTACTTTTTTTTTCTTTTTTTGTAGTTTTAGTAGAGACAGTGTCTTACTATGTTGTCCAGGCTGGTCTCAAACTCCTAGATTCAAGTGATCTGACTGCCTCAACCTTCCAAGGTGCTGGGATTACAGGCATGAGCCACTGCACCCAGCCTAATCTTCTATTCTCAAAAGAAAAAAAAATCCACCTGCAGGTAACAGAATTCTAAAATATTACTGTCTGGAACCCTTTACTTCATTTTCCTAGGTTATACCTGCCAAATTATTGGTAAATTCAGCTCTGTGAGGTGAATGGGACCATATAAATGATCATACTCTCACCTTGAATCCTATCTTTAGGATCTTCTACATCATGAGACTAAAGCAAAATCTGGCTCCTTTCCACTCTTCTACTATCAACATCAGCTCAAAAATACATAAAATTACTAAGGTTGCTTCCTGATGGCATCAGTGAAATAACTTTATGGTCATTCATACAAAAACAGACAGCCCTGGCCCAGCACAGTGTCTCATACCTATAATCCCAGCACTTTGGGAGGCTGAGGCGGGAGGAACACTTGAGGCCAAGAGTTTCAGACCAGCCTGGTAAACATGGCAAGACTGACCCTATCTCTATTTAAAAAAAAAAAGAGAGAGAATCCTTTCAAAGACACCAAATCAGTATCAATGAGTACCTCTGCCGAAAAAAAGAGGAGCTCAGAATGGAGAAGGCCAGAGAAACCTCAGTAAGGTAAATGTGTCCGTATAGTTTCTTTTGAATTTGTGTCAAGAAAACTTGAGTCCCTATAAACTGTTGCTACTTCAAGAATAGAGAGGGAATTTCTCTTTTCTAGGGTCAGCCTGACATGTCCGTTTTTTTTTTTATGAGACGGAGTCTTGCTCTGTCACCCAGGCTGGAGTGCAGTGGCCGGATCGCAGCTCACTGCAAGCTCTGCCTCCTGGGTTTATGCCATTCTCCTGCCTCAGCCTCCCAGGAAGCTGGGACTACAGGCGCCCGCCACCTCGCCCGGCTAGTTTTTTTTTGTATTTTTAGTAGAGACGGGGTTTCACCGTGTTAGCCAGGATGGTCTCAATCTCCTGACCTCGTGATCCGCCCGTCTCGGCCTCCCAAAGTGCTGGGATTACAGGCTTGAGCCACCGCGCCCGGCCGACATGTCCGTTTTAACAATAATGCTGTGAGATGCATTGAAGGCTTACTACTTGCCTGGCCCTGTCTTAGCTTGGGTTGCCACAACAAAATATCATAGCGCAGGTTGGGTAGCTATTTATTTATTTATTTATTAAGAGGGCCTTGCTCTGTCACCCAGGCTGGAGTGCAGTAGAGCCATCTAGCTCACTGTAGCCTCAATCTCCCAGGCTCAAGTGATCCTTCCATCTCAGCCTCCCAAACAGCTGGGACTACAAGCACACACCACCAAGCCCAGCTAATTTTTTTAAACAGTTTTTGTAGAAACAAGGTCTCACCATTGCCCAGGCTGGTCTTGAACTCTGGGCTTCAGTCTCCTCCCACCTTGGCCTTCCAAACTGCCAGGATTAGAGTGTGAGCCCCAAGACCTGGCCTAGGTGGCTTAAACAACAGACATTTATTTCTCACACTTGTGAAGGCCAGGAAGTCTGAGATCTGGGTGCCAGCATGGTTGGGTTCTAGTGAGGGCTGTCTTCCTGGCTTGTAGACAGGAAACTATGTTCTTGTATGAGAGAGAGAAAAGGAGGGAAGAGGATGGGGGAGAAGGAGGGAGAAGAAGGGAGAGGGAGAAGGAGGCG
Organism: Trachypithecus francoisi; assembly: GCF_009764315.1. Classification (NCBI taxonomy): domain Eukaryota; kingdom Metazoa; phylum Chordata; class Mammalia; order Primates; family Cercopithecidae; genus Trachypithecus; species Trachypithecus francoisi. The sequence goes on from NW_022681455.1 coordinate 76,633,827, forward strand.
GAATGGGGAGAGAGAGAGAGAGAGAGAATGAGAGCTCTCTCACATCTCTTCTTTTTTTTTTTTGAGATGGAGTCTCACTCTGTCACCCGGGCTGGAGTGCAGTGGCGCTATCTCGGCTCACTGCAACCTCCGCCTCCCAGGTTCAAGCTATTCTGCCTCAGCCTGCTGAGTAGCTGGGACTACAGGCACACACCACCATAGCCAGCTAATTTTTGTACTTTTAGTAGTGACAGGGTTTCACCATGTTGGCCAGGATGGTCTCCATCTCCTGACCTTTGACCCACCCGCCTCAGCATTCCAAAGCCCTGGGATTACAGGCATGAGCCACTGCACCCGGCCTCATGTATCTTCTTATCAGGACACTAATCCCATCACGCAGGCCCACCCTCATCACCTCAACTAAACCTAATCACCCCCAAAGGCCTCATCTCAAAATAGCATCTCTTTAGGGTTTAGGGCTTCAAAATATGAATTTTAGGGAGACAAAATTTAATCCATAGCACCCTGCTGGAACGTTTCCCTCATTGCTACTAATTCCACAATACCCCTGAAGAAGACACTGAGGCTTAGACAGGTTAATTAAATTGTCCAAAGTTACACAGCTAATGAGTTTGGAGCTGAGGTTTTTTACTTAGATATGAACTAAAAACCTCTTCAAGATAAAATGATGGCGGGGCGCAGTGGCTGATGCCTGTAATCCTAGCACTTTGGGAGGCCAAGGCAGGCATATCACTTGCGGTCAGAAGTTTGAGACCAGCCTGGCCAACATGGTAAAACCCTGTCTCTACTAAAAGTACAAAAAAAAAAAAAAAAAAAATTAGCTGGGCATTGAGGCTTACTCATGTAGTTCCAGCTACTTGGGAGGCTGAGGCAGGAGAATCACTTGAACCCAGAAAGCAGAGGCTGCAGTGAGCTGAGATCACACCACTACACTCCAGCCTGGGTGAAAGAGCGAGACTCTGTCTCAAAAATAAAATAAAACAAAATAAAAATAAATAAAATGGTGCCTCTAATACAAACTTATCAGAAGGAAAAAACTCAGTTTCTAAGAAGATGGTCATATGCTTTTAGTGGAAATGAATTAAGACACTCTCAACTGGAAGGGATCGCCTTTGACAAATTCCATCAAGTACCTAATAGTTCAAGACCTACACCTGGGCAACTGTGAGACCTTGTTTCTACAAAAAATGTTTCGACTGGTCTTGAACCCCTGGGCTCAAGCGACCCTCCTGCCTCAGCCTCCCAAAGTGCTGGGATTACAGGCATGAGCCATAATCTTTTGGGCCAAATATTCTTAATAATTTAGAATGCCACAAGTACTCATGTTCATTACAGTTAGCAACTGGACTTAATTTAAAGAACCTTGTCAAAGACACAGTGATTATCCCAATGTTCATTTCAGCAACCTCAACAAATGTATATGATTATATGTACACAATTTTTTGGAGTTGTAATTTGTGCATATTTTTTAATACTGTCTTCTCATACTTCTCATGTCTTTAATACTGTCTTAGTAGGTTGAGTGGCAGGAATAGCCCTTTTCCTTTCATATACTAGAACTTCATCAAGCCCCAAGTATAATAATGACTTCACCAGCCCCAAGTATAATACATAAGATTAACTCATTTCTTCCTAAGTAACCTAATCTTTAACATTACATAAAACCACCAATTTAGTCCTAATATGAACAGAGGTCATTAAACAAGCAGGAGCCAGTTCTTGCCTGAGAATTTCCAGGTTGTTGCTTTAGTAAATATGGAAAGCACTTGTTTTCAAAAAGCAGTTTTAAAATTAGTTTTAAGAGCTGGGCGCGGTGGCTCATGCCTGTAATCCCAGCACTTTGGGAGGCTGAGGCTGGTGGATGACTTGAGCCCAGGAGTTCAAGACCAGTCTGAGCAACATGGTGAGACCCTGTCTCTACAAAAAATACAAAAATTAGCCGGGCCTGGTGGCACACACCTGTAATCCCAGCTACTCAGGGGGCTGAGGCAGGAGAATTGCTTGAACCCGGGAGTGGAGGTTGCAGTGAGCCGAGGTCATGCCACTGTACTCCAGCCTGAATGACAGAGTGAGACTCCGTCTAAAAAAAAAAAAAAAAAAATTAGCCAGGCATGGTGTTATGCACCTGTCCCAGCTACTCAGGAGACTGAAGTGGGAGGATCGCTTGAGCCCAAGAGTTCAAGACTGCAGTGAGGTATGATCATGCCACTGCATTCCAGCCTGGGTGATACAGCAAGTCTCTTAAAAATAAAAGTATTAGGACTCTGTACCCCAGTTCCCAGCTCAGTGCTAATACTAGCAGGCACTCAAAAATGTTCGCTGAAAAAAGAATGCAAGCATGCTTAGTAGGTTGAGTGGAAGGAATAGCCCTTTTCCTTTCATGTATTAGAACTTCATTGTCATTGTTTCTTCTTTGTGCAAAACGTGGATTTGTGTTGCAAGTTTTTGTTGTTGTTGTTGTTGAGACAGGGTCTCATTGTCACCCAGGCTGGGGTGCAGTGGCATGATCACTGCAACCTCTGCTTCCTGGGTTTAAGTGATTTTCCAGCCTCAGCCTCCTGAGTAGCTGGGTCTATAGGTGTGCGCCACTGCACCTGGCTAATTTTTGTATTTTTGTAGAGATGGGGTCTCACCATGATGCCCAGGCTGGTCTCAAACTCCTGGGCTCAAGTCATTCGCCCGCCTAGGCCTCCCAAAGTGCTGGAATTACAGGCATGAGCCACCGCACCCAGCCACAAATTTTTTTTTTTTTTTTTTTGAGACGTAGTCTCGCTCTGTCGCCCAGGCTGGAGTGCAGTGGCCAGATCTCAGCTCACTGCAAGCTCTGCCTCCTGGGTTTACACCATTCTCCTGCCTCAGCCTCCCGAGTAGCTGGGACTATAGGCACCCGCCACCTCGCTCGACTAGGTTTTTTTTTTTTTTGGTATTTTTTAGTAGAGACGGGGTTTCACCGTGTTAGCCAGGATGGTCTTGATCTCCTGACCTCGTGATCCGCCCATCTCGGCTTCCCAAAGTGCTGGGATTACAGGCTTGAGCCACCACGCCCGGCCCCAGCCACAAATTTTTAATAGGAGTTGGATGTATAAAACAATTAAGACAACCCATTTCTAACTTTACTGTATGAAATACCTTATCCCAGATAATTAGAAGAGATTATATGTTGGTTTTCTTGCCCAATTAATTACCCCAGTTATAGATCTCCATTAACAATAAACTTAACCATTACATTCACTGGCTGCTGGATAGTATATCTTTGGGTCACTATTAAATAAATAGATCTACAAAATGTAGTAAAATAATCTTCCCTGCAGAACTAACATTTCTGTAATTGTATCAAGGAATCATAGACCACCTTTTGAAAATGTCAGTGGGAAGAATCATACTCCTGGGCTATACAGTTCTGAGTATGTTAACAGTAAAATAATAATTGGATATTAGAAAACTTACAGGTATGACTTTATTTCAAATATATATTTTTGCTGAGTACTTTTTTTTTTTTTTTTGAGACAAGATTTCACTGTGTTACCCAGGCTGGAGTGCAATGATGCAGTCACAGCTCACTGCAGCATTGACCTCCCAGGCTCAAGCAATTCTCTGGCCTCAGCCTCCTGAGTAGCCGGGTGACAGGTATGTACCACCACATGTGGCTAATTTGTGTATTTTTTGTAGAGACAGGGTCTTACCATGTTGCCCAGTCTGGCCTTGAACTCCTGGACTCAAGGGATCCAATGACAGGTGAGAGTCACCATGCCCAGCCACATTTTTGCTAAATTCTTTATACTGGCGAATCTCAAAGAATTCTCTCATCATCACACCATATCCTGCTAAGTGTGCAATTAACCTGTGGACTTTAGTCGGACATTTTCAGATTAGCATTAGCTATGTGAGGCCACCAAATGCCAACTGTTAAATTATCACTCAAAGATAAATGACACTTGAGTGTGCTGTTTGAGTTCATACCTCTAAAAATGCTTATAGTACCATGAGACTAGTGTGCCAACGTGTCTGGCTGCCAACGTGTCTATAGCTGAGCCAGCAAGAATTAGTCTCTAGAGCCTCTGTTTCCAAGGAAGTCAATCTCTAGATTCCCACATTGGCTGCATGATGGAATAAGCCAGGGGCTATGAAAAATACTGATGCCTGTTGAAGCTTGGGGGAGCTGGGGGTGGGGTGTAGGGCAGTGATGATCAGAATTGAATAGAACTGGGAGTCCTTAGTGTTGCTGGTGGCAATGTTGAAATGCATGAGGGTTGTTTATTGTATAATGAAGTGTTTTTCATATGAAGTCATATGAAGTATTCCATTCCACTGTATTTGTTCTTATTTTAACCATACAACTAGCTAATAAAGGAAATCAAGTATTGTTTTATATTTAAAAAAAAATACTTATGCCTGGATCTCACCCCCCAGACATTCTGATTTCACTGGTCTAGGGTGTGGTCTGGGCATCACGACTTTTTCAAGCTCCAAGTGATTCTAATGTGCAACAAGGTTGAGAACTAGGGCCTTCGTGTTCTTTGAGAATACAAAGAAAATTCAGAAAGACAGGTTAAAAACATACTCTCCATTCCTCCATTGCTCTGACATCTATCAGCAAATAAGCTATCACAGGAAATACAGGGCTTTGGCTCTTTTCCATTTCAGATTCTGTTCTTCTGTTCCTGTCCTCTTTTAGCCACCAGGGTTTTACTTTTATTTATTTATTTGAGACAGAGTCTCATTCTATTGCTCAGGATTTTACTTTTACTTTTATTTATTTATTTATTTATTTATTTATTTGAGACAGAGTCTTGCTCTATTGCCCAGGCTTGAGTGCAGTGGCGTGATCTTGGCTCACTGCAACTTCTGCCTCCTGGGTTCAAGTGATTCTCTTGCCTCAGCTTGCTAAGTAGCTGGGATTATAGGCACGCACCACCTCGCCCGTCTAATTTTTGTATTTTTAGTAGAGACGGGGTTCCACCATGTTGGCCAGGGTGGTCTCAAACTCCTGACCTCAGATGATCCGCCTGCGTCAGCCTCCCAAAGTTCCGGGATTACAGACATGAGCCACGGAGCCCAGCCTAATGATTGATTGACTGATTGTGAGACAGGGTCTCACTCTGTTGCCCAGGCTGGAGTACAGTAGTGAGATCATAGCTCACTGCATTCTCGAACACCTGGGCTCAAGTGATACTCCTAACTCAGCCTCCTGAGTAGCTGGGACTACAGAAATGTGCCACCACTCCTGGCTAATTTTTTTTTTTTTTTTTTTTGAGACGGAGTCTCGCTCTGTCGCCCAGGCTAGAGTGCAGGGGTGCAATCTCGGCTCACTGCAACCTCTGCCTCCTGGGTTCAAGCTATTCTGCCTCAGCCTGTTGAGTAGCTGGGACTACAGTCACATGCCACCATGCCCAGCTAATTTTTGTACTTTTAGTAGAGACAGGATTTCACTGTGTTAGCTAGGATGGTCTCGATCTCCTGACCTCGTGATCTGCCCGCCTTGGCCTCCCAAAGTGCTAGGATTACAGGCATGAGCCGCCATGCCCGGCCACTCCTGGCTAATTTTTAAAAACATTTTTTGTAGGGATGGGGTCTTGCTATATTGCCCAGACTGGTCTCAAACTCCTGACCTCAAAGTGCTGGAAGATGAGAGCTACAGATGAGAGCCACCACACTTGACCGTCACCAGAGTTTTCTACTACAATATTGCTTGAGGCTTTTTTTTTTTTTTTTTTTTTTAGGTGGAGTCTAGCTCTGTCGCCCAGCCTGGAGTGCAGTGGCGCAATCTCGGCTCACTGCAAGCTCTGCCTCCCGGGTTCATGCCATTCTCCTGCCTCAGCCTCCCGGTAGCTGGGACTACATGCGCCCGCCACCACGCCTGGCTAATTTTTTGTATTTTTAGTAGAGACAGGGTTTCACCGTGTTAGCCAGGATGGTCTCGATCTCCTGACCTCGTGATCCGCCCGCCTCGGCCTCCCAAAGTGCTGGGATTACAGGCGTGAGCCACTGCACCTGGCCTGCTTGAGGCTTTTACTGCTACTTGGATTTCAAGCAATGTCCCCAGTTCAGGTGGAAAACAGTCACCTCGAAGATGAAGAAACTGAGTCTAAGGAAGAACTCTTCACATTCTACAGAAGAAATGTGGTCCGAGACAGTCCACATTCACTTCCTTCATTCAGATACTCATTTCTTAGCCACAGTTAACCAATTTTGAGCCATGCCTCTATAATGAAATATCACTGAGTTCTACGGTTCTAACTCCTTAATCTCTCATGTCAGTCTCCTCTTGCCTTCTGTCTTCCACTGCTTTAGAGCTGGAATTACATGCGTGAGCCACCACACTGGCCCCATGCATAATATTAACCAGTGGAACTAGCATTCCTCATATAAAATCACTTTGTTAGCCTTCCAGCTGTTCTTTGCAATCCAGCTAACATCCCTTCAAAACACACTTCAGGGTAATCTTTTATTTTTACTTATTTATTTTTTGAGACAGGGTCTGACTCTGTCATCCCAGCTGGAGTGCAGTGGCGCGATCTCGGCTCACTACAACCTCCACCTCCCGGGTTCAAGCAATTATCCTGCCTCAGCCTCCCAAGTGGCTGGGACTTCAGGTGCGTGCCACCATGCCCGGCTAGTGTTTGCAATTTTTGTGGAGATGGGTTTTTGCCATGTTGCCCAGGCTAGTCTCGAACTCCTGAGCTCAAGAGATCTACCCACCTCGGTCTCCCAAAGTGCTGAGATTATAGGCATGAACCATCACGTCCAGTCTGGGGTTATCTTTTAAAAGGCAAATCTGATATTATTACCTCTTGGTTTAATAATTACAATGCTCCATTCCTTTTATGATCAAGTCTGCACTTCTCAAGCTCTACTACTAAACCATCAGCCATTCCTCCAAGCACGTCCTACAACCTCATGCCTCTCTGTGCTTGCACAGACTCCCTGCTACTATGAAGTTTCAAAATTTATTAGAGAGATCATTTATTTTCTCCTCAGTCTGAATTGTATGCTAAGCCAGTGGGTACTCCCTCAACAGCCCACACTTACATCTGTAATAGTACCTAGCACCCAGGATTAGGATTCTCACTATAATTGACTGTGAGTTTATTCAGAGTTGGGGGCTGCATCTTTTGCCTCTTTTTCCTTTGGGTTTAGCACAGGACCTGGTACACAGTAGGTGTTAATATTTGTTGAATGAATGCTGTATCATTTTACACGTCTATGTGTTGTACATATATCTATGCTATTTCTCTTCACTGGGTACATGCAATCTCCATGCAAATTATTATTATTATTATTTTTTTTTTTTTTTGAGACAGGATCCTGCTCTGTCACACAGACTGGAGTGCAGTGGTATGATCATAGCTCACTACAGCCTCCAACTGCTGGGCCCAAACAGTCCTCCCACCTCAGCATGCCAAGTAGCTAGGATTACAGCTGTGTACCACCACACTCGGCAAATTTTTCCATTTTTTGTAGAGATGGGATCTTGCTATGTTCCCCAGGCTGGTCTCAAACTCCTGGCCTCAGGGGATCCTCCTGCCTCAGCCTTCCAAAGCACTGGGATTACAGGCATCAGCAATGGCACCTGGCCCCATGCACAGTATTTATGCCTCCACTGAAACCTGGCTGAAGCATTTTTTTCTCTGTGAAGCCTTCCTGGACTTGGTTCCAGAGACAGTGATGATCATGCCCACCTTTTAGCCACCATGATATCTTATATATACTTCTAATCATAGTATCTACCTTTTTGTCCTGTAAAAATCTCTCCTCATGTCTGTCTTCTTTACCAGATTGTAGATAGCTAGTGGAAGCAACCTATTTTATTTATTTTCATATTCTGAGCACTTACGACATAATAGGCAATGAGTAATTAAGCCTTCATTTTTCCATTTAGTAATTAAGCCTTCAGTGCTTCTTTTACACCAAAACAGATTGTTCTAAAACAAAATTCAGATCATGTTTTTCTTTTCTTTTTTTTTTTTTTGAGACAGAGTCTTGCTTTGTTGTCCAGGCTGGAGTGCAGTGGCATCATCTCAGCTCAATGCAACCTCTGCCTCTCTGGTTCAATCAATTCTTGTGCCTCAGCCTCCCGAGTACCTGGGACTACAGGTGCGTGCCACCATGCCCAGCTAATTTTTGTATTTTTAGTAGAGATGGAGTTTTGCCATGTTGGCTAGGCTGGTCTTAAACTCCTGGCCTCAAGCAATCCACCTGCCTCAGCCTCTCAAAGTACTGGGTTACAGGTGTGAGCCACTATGCCTGGCCCAGATGATGTTTGTCTCATGCATTAAAATCTTCAGTGATTTCCCTTTACCTAGAGTGGTCTTTCCCAAAATACAGCATCTGGACCCCTGCTGGCACACATGATAATTTTTACACGTTACATAATAGATATTTTTATTTTTTATTTTTTGGATGGAGTTTCACTCTTCTCACCTAGGCTGCAGTGCAGTGGCGTGATCTTGGCTCACTGCAACCTCCACCTCCCGGGTTCAAGCATTTCTCGTGCCTCAGCCTCCCGAGTATCTGGGACTACAGGCGCCCACCACCACACCCAGCTAACTTTTGTGTTTGGTAGAGATGGGGGTTCACCATACTGATCAGGCTGGTCTCGAACTCCTGACCTCAGGTGATCATGCCTTGGCCTCCCAAAGTGCTAGAATTACAGGAGTGAGCCACCGGCCAGTTCTTTTTATTTTAATGGCATTAGAAAAATTGAAATCTACCAAATGAATGATTTTATGGATGCTTTTTCCTATGGCAGCTGAGATTTGTTTTAAGTTAGTGATTTAAAATAAATTGAAAGAAAAATATTGAATAACTATTAGTAGATAGAGTACTCATATAACAAATGTCAAAAATCCATCATATTCGTGAAACCCTAACATCCTATACATCTTCTAAATCCAGTGTACAGATCCTACACATCATCAGCCCTGATTGCCTTTTCAACCTCACCCCCTCTAGCTGCCATCGATTGTGCTGTACCTCATGCCACTAATCAACAGTTTCCATGTGACTTCTCCTGACTCCTTTCAGTCTATTCGCTACACAGCACCTGGAGGGATACTGTTAAAAAGTAAGTCAAGGCTGGGCACAGTGGCTCATGCCTTTATCTCAGCACTTTGGGAGGCCAAGGCGGGCGATCACATGAGGTCAGGAGTTCAAGACCAGCCTTGCCAACATGGTGAACCCTCATCTCTACTAAAAATACAAAAATTAGCTGGGTGTGGTGGCACACACCTGTAATCCCAGCTACTCGGGAGGCTGAAGCAGGAGAATCACTTGAAGCCAGGAGGCAGAGGTTGTAGTCAGCCAAGATTGCGCCACTGTACTCCAGCCTGAGTGACAGAATAAGACTCTGTCTCAAAAAAAAAAAAAAAAGTAAGTCAAATCAGGTCACTACCTTGCTCAAAACTGTCCAATCACTGGTTTTTTGTGTGTTTTTGTGTTTTTTTGTTTGTTTGTTTGTTTTTCTTCTTCTTCTAGAAGATGCATGGTTAACTATCGGGGCAACATGCCACTAGATCTGCAATTTAACTTAAAATAGTTCAGAGAAGGCTGGTTGCGGTGGTTCACACCCGTAATCCCAGCACTTTGGGAGGCTAAGAAGGAAGGATCACTTGAGCCCAGGAGTTTCAAACTAGCCTGGGCAATCTAGTGAGACCCTGTCTCTACAAAAAAATTAAAAAATTAGCCAGTGCACCTGTAGTCCCAGCTACTAGGGAGGCTGAGTCAGAAGGATCTCTTGAGCACAAGAGTTCAAAGCTGCAATGAGCCATTATTGTGCCACCGTACTCAGCCTGGGAGACAGAGCAGGACCCTGTCTCCAGAAAAAAAAAAAAGAAAAAGATATATAGGCTAAGCACGATGGCTCACCTGTAGTCCCAGCACTTTGCGAGGCCAAGGGAAGCAGATCACTGGAGGTCAGGAGTTCGAGACCAGCCTGGCCAACGTGGTGAAACCCTGTCTTTACTAAAAATATAAAAATTAGCTACTCAGGAGGCTGAGACATGAGAATCACTTGAACCCAGGAAGCAGAGTTTGCAGTGAGATGAGATCACGCCACTGCACTCCAGCCTGGGTGACAAAGCAAGACTCTCTGTCTCAAAAAAAAAAAAAAAAAAGGGAAGAATGAGAAAGCACCTTATGTCATGACATGACACAAACTTCAACATATAAAGTGGTCAGGCACAGTGGCTCACACCTATAATCCCAGCAACTAGTGAGAGTGAGGTGGGAGGATCACTGAGGCCAGGAGTTGGAGATCAGCCTGAACAACACAGTAAGACCCCATCTCAAAAATAAATAAATAAATAAATGTGAGGCTGCAATGAGCTATGATTGCACCACTTCACTCTCAGCCTGGGCGACAAAGCAGAATCCCATCTCTAAAAATAAAAATAGAAAATAAAAATAAATAGTCCAGAGAACAGAATACACATACACACAGAGATACAGATAAACCAGATATGGCAAAATGTCAGCAATAGATGAATCTAAGAAGTGGGTGTACGCATTTATTTTCTCTGTAATTTTCTTTAAACTTATTTTATATTTGGAAAATTTAATAATAAAAAGTTATGAGGAAAATAAGATGGTTTAATTGACAGAAGGATGGATACATTAATTAATACATGATAAAATTAATACAGTAGGTTGTAAATAGTTGAATGTAGATTACTGTGCAACTTTTAAAACTTTTTTGTATATTTGAAAATGTTTGGCCGGGCATGGTGGCTCATGCCTGTAGTCCCAGCACTTTGGGAGGCTGAGGCGGGGGGATCACCTGAGGTCATGAGTTTGAGACCAGCCGGACCAACATGGAGAAACCCCACCTCTACTAAAAATACAAAATTAGCCGGATATGGTGGCACATGCCTGTAATCCCAGCTACTTGGGAAGCTGAGGCAGGAGAATTGCTTGAATCTGGGAGGGAAAGGTTGCAGTGAGCCAAGATGGTGCCATTGCACTCCAGCCTGGGCAACAAGGGCGAAACTCGGTCTCAAAAAAAAAAAAAGAAAGAAAGAAAGAAAAGAAAATGTTGATAAATAAAAGAATGGAGGAAAAACTTTAAGAAAAACTTAAAAAAAAAAAAACTAGCTTGGTGAGGTGGCTCACACTTGTAATCCCAGCACTTTGGGAGGCTGAGGTGGGCAGATTACCTCGCCTGAGGTCGCAAGTTTGAGACCAGCCTGGCCAACATGGTGAAACCCCATCTCTACTAAAAATACAAAAATTAGCTGGGTGTGGTGGCAGGCACCTGTAATTCCAGCTACTTGGGAGGCTGAGGCAAGAGAATCTCTTGAACCTGGGAGGCAGAAGTTGTAGAGAGCCAAGATCACACCACTGCACTCCAACCTGGGTGACAGTGCAAGACTCTGTCTCAAAAACAAACAAACAAACAAACAATATCCTTTTCTATGTAGAAAACCCAAAATAATAAACAAAAAAAACTTTCTCCTGGAACTGATAAGCAATTATAACAAGGTTGCAAAATACAAGATTAACATACAAAAGTCAATCTATTTCTTATATGCAAGCCATAAACAAGTGGATTTTAAAGTAAAAACACAATACCATTTACATTAGCACCCTCCAAAAATGAAATAGTTCAGTATAAGTCTAACAAAATAAGTACAAGATCTATATAAGGAAAACTACACATTCTAATTAAAGAAATCAGCCTGGGCATGGCTCATGCTTGTAATCCCAGTGCTTTGGGAGCCTCAGGTGGGAGGAATGCTTGAGGTCAGGAGTCTTGAGACCAGTCTGGGCAATATAGCAAGACCCCATCTCTAAAAAAAAAAAATTTAGCTGGGCATGGTGGTGCACACCTGTGGACCCAGTTACTTGGGAGGCTGAGGTGAGAGGATCACTTGAGCCCAGGAGCTTGAGGTTACAGTGAGATATGATCATACCACTGCACTCCAGCATGAGCAATAGAATGAATCTCTAAAATCAATCAATTGATTTTATCTCTAAAAATCAATCAATCGATCAATCAAATAAATCAAAGAACAAAATAAATGGAAAGATAATCCATGTTCATGGATAAGAATACTCAATATTGTAATGTATCATCTCTTCTTTGATCTACATATTCAATGCAATCCCTGTCAAAATCCCCGTAAGTTATTTTTTGGATACTGACACACTTGCTCTACAGTTTGTATGGAGAGGCAAAAGACCCAGAATAGCCAAGACAACATCAAAAGACAAGAACAAAGTCAGAAGACTGACACCACCCAACTTCAAGACTTACTATAAAGCTACAGTAATAAAAAAGTGTGATGTTGATGAAATAGAACAATAGAACTATTCAGTTCTATCGTTTAAAATAGACCCACAAAAATATAGTCAACTGATCTTTGACAAAGGAGCAAAGGCAATACAATGAAGAAAAGATAGTCTCCAACAAAGAGTGCAGGAATAATGAATATCCACATGCCAAAAAAAAAAAAAAAAATGAATCTAGACCCAAACCATATACCCTTCATAAAAATTAAGTCAAAATGGATTACAGACCTAAACATAAAATGCAAAACTAGAAAACTCCTAGAAAATAACACAGGAGAAAATCTAGGTGACTTTGGATAAGGTGATGGCTTTCTAGATATGGCACAAAGGCATGGTCTATGAAGGAAAGAACTGATAAGCTAAACTGTGAAAGACACTGTCAAGAGAATGAGATGACAAGCCACAGACTGGGAAAAAGTATTTGCAAAAGAAGGATCTGATAAAGGACTATTACCCAAAATATACTAAGAATTTTTAAATCTCAACAATAAGAAAACAAACAACTTGGTTTAAAAATGGGCAAAAGACCTGAATAGACACCTTTCCAAAGAAGATATACAGATAGCAAATAAGTATATGAAAAGATGCTCATATGTCATCAGGGAATTACAAATTTAAAACAATGACACACCACTACACACCTATTAGATGGGCCCAAACCCAAAAGATTGACAAAATCAAATACTGGCATAAATATGGAGCAACAGGAACTCTCATTTATTGATGGTGGGAATGCAAAATGGTATAGCCACTTTGGAAGACAGTTTGGCAGTTTCCTAGAAAAGTAAACATACTTTTACCATGTGATCCAGCCATCATGCTCCGTGGCATTTACCTAAATGAAACGAAAACTTATGCCTACACAAAAACCTGTACATAGATGTTTACAGCAGCTTTATTCATAAATGCCAAAATTTGGAAGCAACCAAGATGCCCTTCAGTAGGTGAATGGATAAACTATGGGTCATCCAGACGATGGACTGTTATTCATTACTAAAAAGAAATTAGCTATCAAGGCATAAAAAGACATACAAGAAACTTAAATTGCACATTTTTTTTTTTTTTTTTTTTGAAGCGGAGTCTCACTCTGTCGCCCGGACTGGAGTGCAGTGGCCGGATCTCAGCTCACTGCAAGCTCCGCCTCCCGGGTTTTACGCCATTCTCCTGCCTCAGCCTCCCGAGTAGCTGGGACTACAGGCGCCCGCCACCTCGCCCGGCTAGTTTTCTTGTATTTTTAGTAGAGACGGGGTTTCACTGTGTTAGCCAGGATGGTCTCGATCTCCTGACCTCGTGATCCGCCCGTCTCGGCCTCCCAAAGTGCTGGGATTACAGGCTTGAGCCACCGCGCCCGGCCAAATTGCACATTATTAAGTGCAAGAAGCCTATCTGAAAAGATAGCATACTATATGATTTCAACTAGATAACATTCTAGAAAAGGCAAAACTATGGAGTTTTACTTTTTTGGTTTTTTTTTTTTTTTTTTTTTTTTTACAACCAGTAAAAAGATCACTGGTTGTCAGGGGTCAGTGGGGAGGGAAGGATGAATAGGTAGAGCACAGGGGACATTTTGGGCAGTAAAACTATTCCTTATGATACTACGATCATAGATGCATGTCATTATACATTTGCCCAAACCCACAGAATGCACAACACAAAGAGTGAACCCTAATGTGAACTGTGGAATTTGGGTTCTAATAATGTGTTGATGTAGGTTCATCAATTGTAACAAAGGTACCACTCTGGTGGGGGATGCTGATGATGGGGGAGGTTGTGCATGTGTGGGGACAGGGGGTATATGGAAACCATATATTTTCTGCTCAGTTTTGTTGTGAATCTAAAGCTGCTTTGAAAAACAAAGTCTACTAAATCAGTCAATTAATCCTTCACTATTTCACCATCTCCTTCACCTTACAGTGAAATCAAAATAACAAACAGGGATACAAGGCCCTGTGCAATCTGGCCTCCCTCCCCATTCCTGCCTCCCTCCCTCTTGCTTAGTCTGATCCAGCCATGCTGACCTCCTTGCCAGCTAGAATGCCAGGCACACTGCACCTCAGGGACTTTGCACCTGCTGTGCTCTCTCCCAGGAACACTCTTCCCCAAGAGAGCCTCCCTGGTTCCCTGCCATCTTCCTTCAGGTCTTTATTCAAATGTCACCTTCTTCATGAGGCCTTCTCCATCACTCTAATTAAAAATGCAGCTTTGACTGGGCACAGTGGCTCACACCTGTAATCCTAGTGCTTTGGGAGGCCAAGACAGGAGGATCGCTTGAGTCCAGGAGTTCAAGACAAGCCTGGGCAACACAGCAAGACCCCACCTCTCCTAAAAATTTTAAAGAATTAGCAGGGCATGGAGGCACGTGCCTGTAGTCCCAGCTACTTAGGAGGCTGAGGCAGGAGATCACTTCAGCCTGGGAGTTTGAGGCTGCAGTGAGCTATGATCCTACCACTACACTCCAGCCTGGGTGACAGAGTGAGACCCCGTCTCTAAATTAAAAAAAAAAAATGCAGCTTTCCCCAACCCTTCCTATTTTCTTTCTTGCTTTATTTCTTACCAGAGAGTTCATAACCATCTAACATACTATGTATTTCACTTATTTCATTTCTTGGTCTGCCTCCCTCCCACTAGAATGTAAGCTCTGTGAGGGCAGAGATTGTTGCTGTTTTGTTTACTGCTACACCTCACTGCCATATCATAGAGCTCAGCACTTGGTAGGCTCTCAATATTTATTGGATGAATAAATAAATAGCTTATGGCAAGTTCACTCATGCTTCCAAATATTTGCTGTGCTGTTTTCTTTACTTGGAATGACATTCCTCCATTCCTCTTCTGTGAAGTACACACTTTTTCAGGAGAAAAATCCCACTCAGCTTCCAAAATTCAGCTGAAGAAACCCTCTTCTGTGAAGTGCACTCTGACCCTAGGCAGAACAGGTAGGAATCCCTTCTCTGAATTACCGCAGTCCCATTATACTTCTGGTGGTCCCTTATCACAGTCTTTTGTAATCTGTATGGCCCCTTAGAAGGTTTGTATGCATCCTGTATTCAAAGGACCTTTGTACCTGGACTATAATCGCAGGCACTCAAAAGCATGTGTGAAATGAAATAGTAAATGAATGAATAACTTAGATAAAGCAATTAATATGTAGCTTAGTGTGAAGGCATTTAGTATGTACATAATTTAAAGAAGACACTTAAAGATACTCCTATGAAAGTCCATTTGATATTAATACTTTTTATTATACCTTACTCAAGATACAAGTTAGTGACTAATAATACACAAAGGTCAAGATAATGGCTTAGTAATTAACGTAAAAGGCTATGTTTGCTTTCATGTTTCTTTTACAATATTTCAAGAGCTTTTTTTTTTTTAACTTTACCTGCTATTTGTGTTTCCATATTCATACTGGTTTAGCCTAGAGAGTATCACCGTGGGTGCTAAAAGACTGGGCAGATTTGGTAAACAAAGCATTAATGCCAAAAACCACTGAGGGAAGGGGTGACCTGGAACAGACAAAAATAGCATGGGTCTATATCACATATGAATTACGTGTGTGTGTTTTATGTATATGTTTTATATATATATATATATCTCCATATATACAATTTGAATCTTTGAATCAAGAATCTCTTTGTGTATGAAGTCTTCCTTGATCCTAAGTAGACAATAATAAAAACAGTATAGTATTATAAAACATTAACCTTTTAGTTATAAAGGATTATAAAACTAGAAAAACCTAACTCTTTTTTAACATTTTTTTTTTACTTTAAGTTCTGGGATACATGTGCTGAACATACAGGTTTGTTACATAGGTATAAATGTGCCGTGGTGGGAAAAACTTAACTCTTTTTCTTTTTTTAGAGACAGGGTCTGGCCATGTTGCCCAGGCTGGTCTTGAACTCTTGGCCTCAAGCCATCCTCGCAATTTGGCCTCCCAAAAGTACTGGGATTATAGTCATGAGCTACTGTGCCCGGCCAGAATGTAAGTTTTTTTTTTTTTTTTTTAGACAGGGTCTCACTCTGTCTCCCAGGCTGGAGTGCCGTAGCACAATCTCAGTTTGCTGCAGCCTTGAACTCCTGAGCCCAAGCGATCCTCCCACCTCAGCCTTAGCTGGGACTGCGGGCAAGTGCCACCACACCCGGATAATTTTTGTATTTTTGGCGGGGGGAATGGGGTCTCTCCATGTTTCCCAGGCTGGTCTCGATCTCCTGGACTCAAACGATCCTCCCACCCTGGCCTCCCAAAGTGTTGGGATTATTTGGACATTGGCATTTGGTAAATGATAATGCCTTTCCCTTTCTCAGTGTTCAAGACATTTTATTTATTTGTAACCTATCTAATTCAAAAGAATTTGAAAGGTGAAAAATGTTTACTAAAGTTGTTGCTTGTTTATGTATTCATTCAAAAGAAGGAGTTCTGAGCTAGTCCATTTTCCAGGTACAAAGGAGACAAAAGTGAAGACAGGGCCCTGGTCTACACCC
Organism: Trachypithecus francoisi; assembly: GCF_009764315.1. Lineage (NCBI taxonomy): Eukaryota > Metazoa > Chordata > Mammalia > Primates > Cercopithecidae > Trachypithecus > Trachypithecus francoisi. The sequence goes on from NW_022681455.1 coordinate 76,650,594, forward strand.
TGCCTGTCACCCAAATAAGAACTTAGCAACAAAATCCTGCAACAGGAAAGGAATTATACAAAGAGAAGTCCGGGTAGCTGGCAAATCTTTCCTCAATTTAATTTGCATTAAAAATAAAAGATGGGGCTGGGCGCAGTGGTTGACATCCATAATCCCGGCACTTTTGGGAGGCCAAGCAGGAGGATCGATTGAGACCAGGAGTTCAAGACCAGCCTGGGCAACATAGCGAGATCCTCATCTCTACAACACATATATATTTAAAAATTAGCTGGGCATGGTAGTGTGCACCTATATAGTCCTAGCTACTCGGGAGACTGAGGCTGGAGGATCCCCTGAGCCCAGGAGTTTAAGGCTGAAATGAGCTATGATCACACCACCACACTTCAGCCTGAGCAACAGAGCAAGACCCTGTCTCGAAAACAAACAAACAAACAAACAAAAGAGGCTTTGCAGTATAAATGTTTTGACAGAACTAATAAAGAATGTGCCTCTGGCTGGCTGGGCGTGGTAGCTCACGCCTGTAATCCCAGCACTTTAGGAGCCTGAGGTGGGCGTATCATCAGGTCAGGAGTTTGGGACCAGCCTGCCCAATATCATGAAACCCCATCTCTACTAAAAATACAAAAAAATTGGCCAGGCATGGTGGTGCGTGCCTGTAATTCCAGCTATTCAGGAGGTTGAGGCAGGAGAATCGCTTGAACCTGGGAGGCAGAGGTGGCAGTGAGCCAAGATTACACCACTGTACTCCAGCCTGGGCGACAGAGCAAGACTCCGTCTTAAAAAAAAAAAAAAAAGAATGTGCCTCTGTCTTAAAATAATACATTCCTCTCTAATATGCAAAATAGGACACATATGAGAAAATATTTGCCAATCAAGTACATTTTATAGCTGATCTAAAGTGCTTACAATCATACCAAAGAATAGAACCTCTCATCATTGGCTTAGGCTTTTTCAAGTAAGAAAGGATAAGATGGACCTTGATTTTTAATTTTAATTCTTGCAATGTCACCGAGTAAAGGTCATTTTGCCCAATCGTCCCGTGTAATAAGGCATATTGGCATATGTAGAACATACAGCTAACTGAGATTCCACTTTGGTTTCTGAGATTTAACCCTGTTATAATATTGGCTATGTGAACCTGAGAAATGAAAAACTGTGATGTCCTTTCGGAAATAGGGAAAAGTTGCCCAAGGCAAATAAGCACGAATATCTGATTATATTCTGCCCCTTGGTTCCTAGCGATGCCTCTTATGATTGTCTTTCAGATATATGATTTGTAGTGGCAATATAACTGAGGTATGGAGACTGATAGGTCCTGCCTACATGTGATATTTTTGTAGCTAACATTTGAATAAATATACTTACTGCTGATTAAACTTCATTACTGAAGTTTAATCTGCATCAACCATGTCAACTAGTGGCAGGGTAAACAAGGAAACCAAAGCTTGCACAATAACCCTAGAAAAAATGTTAAAACACATATGAGAATTTTACAACTAGGAGGCACAACTTTTGTTAAAAAAGAATAAAATGAAAGTTGACATTTGATTTGCAAGAAGATAATAAATGATATACTATAAAAGTAAAGCTATATTAGACATACACTTCTATCCTCCCAAATATTATATATCTGTGAATATATAATTCTCTTTTAAAAATGTAATAACTGCTTTCACTTGGGAATTTGAAAAATGATTTTATGCTTCTTCCTCATTCCAAATGACTAAACTCATTTAATCTGCTTAAATTATTAATAGATTCTAAAGGACAGGACATGCCAGGGAAATCAATCACACAGACATCTTTCTCTTGATATCAGAAATAGGATACATTAAGAACTGAGAAAGGGCATATAGCATTTTAATTATGATAGAAGAATAAAAATGAGGGGGATGGTTTAAGTGAAAAAAAGCAAACAAAAATTTTCATTCTAAAAATTATTATAAAATATCATTTTACATACTATACAGCCAGGGCCACCCTTACAGACTTATAGAATAGTTATCTATGTAGGGTTCTAATGTCTTGAAGTTTCACAGGGATTCAATCATTTGAGTCAATTATTACAGTCTCCACTACCAGTTTGTTCAAAATGCAAATACGTCTTCATGAAAATTTTCTCAAGTTGTTCCAGCAGGGACCTGAATAGAATTTATAATTCATTCACCCAAAATGAGTGGCTCACGCCTGTAATCCTACACTTTGGGAGGCTGAGGCGGGTGGATCACTTGAGGTCAGGAGTTCAAGACCAGACTGGCCAACATGGTGAAACCCCATCTCTACTAAAAATACAAAAATTAGCCAGGCGTGGTGGCTGGCGCCTGTAGTCCCAGCTACTCGGGAGGCTGAGGCAAAAACAAAAAACAAAACAAAAACCTTTTCTTTTTTTTTCTTTTTTGAGATAGGAACTCACTCTGCTGCCCAGGCTGGAGTGCAGTAGCATGATTTCAGCTCACTGTAGCATCCACCTCTTGGGCTAAGGTGATCCTGCTGCCTCAGCTTCCTGAATATCTGAGACTACAGGAGTGCACCACCACACCTGGCTAAATTTTTATTCTGTGTAGAGACAGGTTTTGCCATGTTGCCCAGGCTGGTCTTGAACTCCTGGGTTCAAGTGATCCTCCCACCTCAGCCTCTCAAAGTGCTGGGAGTAGAGGCGTGAGCCATTGTGCCTGGCCCAAAACACATTTTCTAAGGACCAACTATTTGGAGGAACCGCAGTAGGTAATGGGCCACAGTGATAAGAGACTAGACCCTATTCACAATAAACTCAATCCAGTGGGGACCATAGATAGTCGCAGGTAGAGGGAAAAGCACCACAGCAGAAGTAAGCATAGGGCACTGGAGTCACATAGGAGGGCCACCTAATCCAGATGAGGAAATCAGGGAAGGCTTCCCAGAGAAGCACATACCTGAGCTGTGGCCTAAGACACATGAGGACAGAGCCAAGCAAGAAATGGGGAACAGTTTTCCAGGCACAGGGAACAGCATCTTCTAGATACAGAGGTGTCTGAACCAGGAACTACGAAGTATTTCTGTGTGGCAGAGAGTACAGTGTAAGTTGAGGAGTAACAAGAAATGAAGGTGAAGGCCGGGCACAGTGGCTCACACCTGTAATCCCAGCACTTTGGGATGCCACGGTGATCAGATCGCTTGAGCCCAGGAGTTCAACACCAGCCTGGGCAACATGGCAAAAACCCATCTCCACAAAAAATAAAAATTAAGCTGGGCATGGTAGTGCACACCTGTATTCCCAGCTACTTAGGAGGCTGAGGTGGGAGGATCACCTGAGCCTGGGAGGTGGAGGCTGTAGTGGGCCATGATCGTGCCACTGTACTCTAGCCTGGGCAACAGAGCAAGACCCTGTCTCAGAAAAAAAAAAAAGAAATGAAGATGAAAAGATAAAGAAGGACTATATAACCAGACATCATATGTCATCATTTCGAAATACCCTGAAAGCAGTAAGAAGCCACTTAAGATTATTAAGCAAAGGTACTTGGGAGGCTGAGGCAGGAGAATGGCATGAACCCAGGAGGCGGAGCTTGCAGTGAGCCGAGATCGTGCCACTGCACTCCAGCCTGGGTGACAGAGTGAGATTCCGTCTCAAAAAAAGAAAAAAAGAAAAAGAAAAAGAAAAAAAAAAAAAGATTATTAAGCAGAGGAAGAGCATGTTATTCTAGAAGCAATATGAGAGAGGGAGTTGGAGAGACTGGAGACTATAAACTAGGGGTTTATATGGGAAGACTGTATCCTATTCCATGTAAGAAATGAGCTATAGGAATGTCAGTGGAACTGAGAAGAGATGGATTCAGGGCACATTAGGGAGATAAAACTGCTGACAATTAACAGTGTGTTGGACCTAGGTGTCAAAGAAGAGAGAAAAGGCAAAGACAACGTCTCAGTCTCTGACTTGAGAAACCAGATAGATGGCAGAGCCATTTCCGGAGACGACAAATAATGACAAAAGAGCAGATTTGGCAGCAAGATCCTTGATTTGGACCTGCGGAATTTGAGATGCCCGTGATGGAGGCAAAGTGGGTGCTTGGAGGAGGAGGAGAGGTTGCAGAAATAGGAGGAAGAGTTGAAGGAGGAATAGAAGGCCAGCCTCTTTTATACATGGCAGCAGTATTTACTAAATGCTGTATTTTTTTGAGACAGGGTCTCACTCTGTCACCTAGGCTGAATGGAGTGCAGTGGTGCCGTCATAGCTCACTATGACTTGAATTCGTGGGCTCAAATATGATCCTCCTGCCTCAGCCACTGGAGTAGCTGGGACTACAGGCATGTGCCACCAAAAAATTTTAAAATTTTTTGTAGAGATGGGGTCTTACTCTGTTGCCCAGGCTAGTCTCAAACTCTTGGCCTTAAGCAATCCTCCTACCTTAGCCTTCCAAGTAAATTTTTTAATAGGTTAAAAAAAGTAAGTTTACTACAAAATTTAATGTATAAAATTCCCTCAAAAAACAAGCCGTTAACATTCAGACAATTTGTCAGAAAGGTACAATGACCTTGCCTAGAAATGAGTATTAAACTCAGTCCAGATCAAAAATATTTCACTGCTTGAAAGGGCAAATGGTAAAATTTAGTGTAATTTTGAGACTGGAACCAGCATTTACTTACATGATAATAGTGAGATAAAGAGCCAAATAGTAATAGTATTGCTTTCCCAGGAGTAACATGACATAGGAGGCTGTTCTAGATAGAAAGAAATTAAGATGATCTTATAGTAACCAAACTTTTTCAGCCAGGACTGACTGAAAAGTACAAGGCACTGAAATGGAAACAGAATGGCATTGTGTTAAGATGGAACTCCATGCATTATTAAGCTTACTCACTCTTGCTGATGACAAAATAAACGTTCTTATTGCAAAATAAATTGCTGGCTAGGTGCAGTGACTCATGCCTATAATCCCAGTAGTTTGGGAGGACAAGGTAGGAGGATTGCTTTAGCCCAGCAGTTCATGACCAGCCTGGGCAACATGGTGAAACTCTATTTCTACAAATAATACAAAAATTAGCTGAGTGTGGTGATGTACAGCTGTAGTCCCAGCTACTAGGGAGGCTGAGGTGGGAGGATTGCTTCAGTCCAGGAGGTTGAGGCTATAATGAGCTATGATCATACCCACTGCACCCCAACCTGAGTGACAAGAGCAAGACCCTGTCTCAAAAAATACTTAATAAATAAATTTGCTTCTGAACTATAGTATCAATTGAAACACACAACTAAAACTATCTTGCTTAGAAATGCCATTATTATCGATATATATCAAAAATTGATTATGAATAATAACTTTTTTTTTTGAGACAGAGTCTCAAATCTGTCGTCCAGGCTGAAGTGCAGTGGCATGATCTTGGCTTAGTGCAATCTTTGCCTCCCAGGTTCAAGCAATTCTCATGCCTCAGCATCCTGAATAGCTGGGATTACAGGCAAGCACCACTGTGCCTGGCTAACTTCTGTATTTTTAGCGTTTCACCATGTTGGCCAGGCTGGTCTCAAACTCCTAGGTTCAAGTGATCTGCCTGCCTGGACCTCCCAAAATGTTAGGATTACAGGTGTGAGCCACCACATCTTGCCTGAAATGTACTTTTTACCCCAAAATCAAGCATCAGAGGAAAACAAGAGTTAGCATTCCAGGTTACTGTGTCCTGCCTAACTTTATATATTTTTATCATTACAACAGATTCATTTTAAGAGCTCAGACTTAGATTTTTTGCATTTCTTGCTATTAATGAAAAAGTTCATTGTTCTAGACTGAAAAGTTTATGCTAAATACACGTATGTACATTAACAAAGATCAGAAGATACTCTTTGTTTTCAATAAAAAAGCACACATTGTTTATCCCTGAAAAGTTTTCACTAACCAAATGTATGTGCATTATAATTAGAAGAGAATGTTGAATGATGTAAGTAGAATACAGATGTTCTTTAGTAAACATAAGGGTTTTTTTCCCCTGACTGATTTTTTGACTTACTTTTCTACTTGTAAAGAACAAGAGTTCATTTTCTGGATACTAAAAAACAATGGATCAGTGACTGATGTGGTCCAAGGCATTTCTTAGAGTTCTGTGAGAGGAAGTATGTAAAACACCCCAACAAGTCCAATTATATTCTTAAATATTATTATAATATTATGAAGTAACACATTTCCACATATTGAAATGCAGCTGCTGTTTCTCCATCTCTAGTACATAAACATACAAAATACAAGAAGTTAATAACGTAAGAAATATGTGGTAGAGTGGAATGTGCAAGATTTTTTTTAGAGACAAGGTATTACTGTGTTGCCTAGCCTGGTCTCAAATTCCTGGGCTCAAGCGGTCATCCCAAGTAGTTGACTACAGGCATGCACCACCACGTCTGGCTAAAAAATGAAAGATTTTGAAATCAGATGTCCCTAGATTTAAATTCCAGCTTTGCCACTTTTACCGGCTATTTCTTCATAGAGAAGTTACCTTACCTAAGAGGCATTTCCCCCAAGACAAACTTTCTCCCTCTCTCTCTCTCTCGCTCTCTCGCTCTCGCTCTCCTCCATTTCTCTTCTCTTACCTAGCACCATACTCAACATATAAGGTACTTAATAATTGGTAGCTGTTTTTCTTGTGTCCAATATATAAAAAGATATAAGCCAATGATGAGTAGTATTACAAAAATCATGAAAGAAAAGAGAAAGACTGCCTTTTTTTTTTTTTTTAACTAAAATAAAGCCTTCTACAAATGAAAGATTTTGGCTCTCCATTCAACAGCATGTTCCAACATAAGTGTTGGCAAACCTATGCCGACATCAAAACAGACGGATAAAGGCAGTGCCGTGCTCACAGTGAAAGTCTAATAGGTATGTGCTGTGTTGAGATGGCTGTACATAATAAGAGCTAACATTTCTAGAGGGTTTATTGTGCCAGGAACCATTTTAAGTACTTTGGATGTTTTAATTCATTTAACCCTCATAATACTTTCCTTAGGTAGGCACTATGTTTTTTGTTGTTGTTTGTTTGTTTGTTTTTGAGACAGGGTCTTGCTCTCTCATTCAGGCTGGAGTGCAGTGGCACTGTCATAGTTCCCTGCAGCTTTGACCTCCTGGGCTCAAGTGATTCTCCCACCTCAGCCTCCCAAGTAGCTGGGACTCCAGATGTGTGCCACTATGTCTGGCTAATTTTTAAATTTTTTATAGAGACAGCATCTCACTATGTTGCCCAGGGTGGTCTTAAACTCCTAGGATCAAGCGACCCTCCCACCTTAGCTTCCCAAAGTACTGGGAGCCATTGTGCCCAGTCCCGTAGGTACTATTTTGATCCTCATTTTACAGATGAGGAAACTGAGGCACAGAGAAGTAGAGTAACTTACCCAGGATTGCACGGCTAGTAAGTGGAGAGCCAGGCTCCTCCTGGGCAGAGTACAGATCCATGCTTTTAACCCAGTTACTCCTCTGCCTCGCTGGGGAGTGTAATGTGGAAGAGTGACAGACCTATACCAACAGTTATTAGGGAGACAGAACATTTGTTCATCCTTTTCTCCTTTATTTATTCAACTTCTCAAAAACAAAGCCAGCCTGAGGCTGGGTGCAGTGGCTTATGCCTGTAATCCCAGCACTTTGGAAGGCCAAGGCAGGCGAATCACTTGAGGTCAGGAGTTGGGAGACACGCCTGGCCAACATGGTGAAACCCCATTTCTACTAAAACTACAAAAATTAGCCAGGTGCGGTGGCACATGCCTGTAATCCCAGCTACTTGGGAGGCTGAGGCAGGAGAATTGCTTGAATCTGGGAGGCGGAGATTGCAGTGAACTGAGACCACACCACTGCACTCCAGCCTGAGTGACACAGTGAGACTGTCTCAAAAAAAAAAAAGAAAGAAGAAAGAAAGAAAGAAAGGCAGGGGGAAGGAGGGAGGGAGGGAAGGAGGAAGGAAGGAAGGAGAGAGAAAAAGAAAATGAAAACATAGTGCTCACCTTCATTATTTTACCCAATAAAGTGTTCAAGAGACTTAGCCAAATAAATAAATTCAGATTTATAAATAAATTCAGATCAATAAAAAATTGGAAAGACAGATTCCAATGAGTTGTCTTTTTTTTTTTTTTTTTTTTGAGGCAGAGTCTTGCTCGGTTGCCCAGGCTAGTGTGCAGTGGCACCATCTCGGCTCACTGCAACCTCTACCTCTCAGGTTCAAGCAATTCTCTGCCTCAGCCTTCCGAGTAGCTGGGATTACTGGCACCTGCCACCATGCCCGGCTAATTTTTTGTATTTTTAGTAGAGACGGGGGGGGGGGGGGGGGGGGGGGTTTTCACCATCTTGGCCAGGCTGGTCTTGAACTCCTGACCTCATGATCCACCCACCTCAGCCTCCCAAAGTGCTGGGATTACAGGCAGGAGCCACTGCACCCGCCAAGCTGTCATTTTTTACCACAATAATTTACACGTGTTAATTCTCTAGAAATTAAGAATAAATTTAAAGCAACTTTGGATTTTCTTTTATTTTTTGTGGAGACAGGGTTTCACCATGTTGCCCAGGATAGTCTTGAACTCCTGGGCTTAAGCAATCTGCCTGCCTCGTCCTCCCAAAGAGCCAGGATTACAGACGTGAGCCACCACGCCCAGGCTTACATAAGAATTTAACAATTTTTTTTCAACCTGGTGAAGAGGAGAAACTATAGGCAAGTACTATACATGATTTAAAGTAAGAAAGTATATATAGCCTAGAATCTGGTAGCAAATAACAAGCAGAGACAGGAAATCAAACAGCTTCCCATTCTTGGTGGTTAAACAGAGGAGCAAACAGCCTGACAAACTTCAAATTGCTTTGAAAGCAGAGCATCATTTTATCATGCACACACAGTACCTGGACTATATTGACAAGCCAGACATGAAATTCCATTTGGTATGCTCTGCTAAATAAATGATGTAAGCATAGTACATTTTAGAGACAGAATCTTAAAGTATACAGCTCTAAAGGTACCACCTCCCTTTTCTCATCTGTAAGAATAAGAATCTCTTCCTCCAAGATTGTTATGAGGATCACGTCATGTAATATACACAATGCACTTGGCAATAGTCCATGGCACATGGTAAACTCTCAAAACTGTGAGTTACCATTATTATGGCACATACAGTAATTATAAAGACCTTGGGATAATAGCAGACAGGCAAATTCTATTCTATATACTTTACTTAAGAAATTGTGGTGGGCCGAATACTGTGGCTCATGCTTGCAATCCCAACACTTTGGAAAGAAAGGAAGACTGCTTGACCCCAGGGGTTCAAGACCAACGTGGGAAACATGGCTGGTCTGGAAAAACACTGTCTCTACAAAAAATAAAAAAACTCAGCTGGGTATGGTGGTGCATGCCTGTGGTTCCAGCTACTCAGGAGGCTGAGGTAGGAGGAAAGCTTGAGCCCAGGAGATCAAGGCTGCAGTGAGCCATGACTGTGCCACTGCACTCCAGCCTGGGTGACAGAGCACGACACTGTCTCTAAAAAAATAAAGAAATAAAAATAAATAAATTGTGGCAACACTTAAAACATTTTAGAACTATTTCTATCCCAAATGGCTTAACGATTTTTGAAAGCTGGTAAACAGTAAAAACTAGTCTATCTAGAATAACCTGTTCCCTGAAGAGTATTGCTAAGATGTTTTCTTATCTTTGTGAAAACAGGAAAAACCTATAACACAGGTGAGGTAAAGCCATATTTTTAGAGGACATATTTAGGTTAAGGGGAACAACATATCAGCTCTCCAAATGGTATAATAAGCAGCAGAGCAGTATATTTTTTGAAGAGGACATGACCTCTACAATAATGGTCATGACCATGGAATTTTAATAGTGCTCTGAAATTCCAGGACTCAGGCTTTTAGCCAAGTGTTTTGAAACTTGACCAACTAACTCTTCTTCCACGTGATAGTCACAGAAATCTTAAACTCCCAAATAAAGCAAAACGACACGCTCACGGGAAGCTGTTTTCTTCCATAGTTCTGCTGAGGCTTAAAGGAGAAAGCTGAGAGGAACAAAATTCCACAGCAAAAATGTTTAAAATATCACATTGTTCAGTTCTCACTGAGGTCTCTTTCCTTTTTCCCTGTTGTCTTTTTTTTTTTTTTTTTTTGAGACAGAGTCTTGCTCTGTCACCCAGGCTGGAGTACGGTGTGATCTCAGCTCACTGCAACCTCCGCCTCCTGGGTTCAAGCGATTCTCCTGCCTCAGCCTCCTGAGTAGCTGGGATCCGCCACCAAGCCCGGCTAGTTGTTGTATTTTTAGTAGAGACAGGGTTTCACCGTGTTGGCCAGGCTGGTCTCAAACTCCTGACCTCTAGTGATCCACCCAGCTCAGCCTCCCAAAGTGCCGGGATTACAGGCATGGGCCACTGTGCTCGATCTTGTCTCTTTTTTCCATTATGTTTCTACTGAATCTTGTATGCTATCTGGAGCTCTGAATCTTTGGGTCTTTTAATAACTGTGTGTCGGCTGGGTGCGGTGGCTAACGCCTGTAATCCCAGCACTTTGGGAGTCCGAGGCAGGCTGATCACAAGGTCAGAAGCTCGAGACCAGCCTGAACAACATGTTGAAACCCCGTCTCTACCAAAAATACAAAAATTAGCCAGGTGTGGTGGCGCGCACCTATAATTCCAGCTACTCAGGAGGCTGAGGTAGAACCGAGAGGGCGAGTGTTGCAGTGAGCTGAGATCACACCACTGCATTCCATCTTGGGTGACAGAACGAGACTCCGTCTCAAACAAACAAACAAAAAACTGTGTGTCACTTTTTAAAACTACTGATGAAATCAGGTTTCTAATATCGTCACCCAGCTAAGAGTTAAATCTCTAATCCCTGTAGGAAAAATTATCACAAATTATAAATCGTAGAGAACATAATTATAACAATTATAATAATCATAAAGAACACAAAGAACTATTACATACCTGTGAGCAAATAAAGCCTGCCCCCTACATAATGCTCCTTATGGAAGAAGATAGTACCTCTCTGAGAATGAGAATATCTGCGAAGATCATCATGAAGTTGCTGAAGAAGGTTAAAGACTGGAAAGAAATTCATGATCAGAAAAAGGTAAAAGTATTTCTAGGACAAGATCTATCTCACGGATAAAATGACAGGAGTCCAGGTGAGATCCTGTTCAGACTCCAAGAGAAGGTTCTCTTTGGGGCTTCTTTTAGGTTCAAAATGCCTCACATGATACATCCCAGCATAAAGGCTGGCAGCAGCAAGGAAAGCAATGACAATGGCAACAGCCTGGAAATGGGGCAAAATTTCCATGTTATTAGAGATCACGCCACAGAAGAGGATACCAGTAGAGCCCAGAAGTGATGCCACTTGGTTAATTTTAATAAGCTGAAGCCAACTTTCATGTCTAGTGAAAATCTCTGCAAACAGTTTACATTGGGCTTGTTGGACACAGGTGAGCGTGCTATCAAAAGCACATAACGTTTACCACCAGGTGAAGTCCACTAAGCCAGTCACCTTCTTAATAGTATTTCCAAGGAAACCACAGGAGCAGGAAGGCTACTGCATAGAAAGGGACACAGTACAAGACAGAAATATGACAACTTGAACAGCATTTAGCCTTAGCGTTGTTGGGAAAATATCCAGTCAGGTCATTAAGAACATTCCATATCATTAAAATTATCTAGGAAGGGCCGGGCGCGGTGGCTCAAGCCTGTAATCCCAGCACTTTGGGAGGCCGAGACGGGCGGATCACGAGGTCAGGAGATCGAGACCATCCTGGCTAACACGGTGAAACCCCGTCTCTACTAAAAATACAAAAAAACTAGCCGGGCGAGGTGGCGGGCGCCTGTAGTCCCAGCTACTCGGGAGGCTGAGGCAGGAGAATGGCGTAAACCCGGGAGGCGGAGCTTGCAGTGAGCTGAGATCCGGCCACTGCACTCTAGCCCGGGCGACAGAGCAAGACTCCGTCTCAAAAAAAAAAAAAAAAAAAAATTATCTAGGAAGAAAACAAACACACAGGATTATTTCAGTGTAGTAGAATAAACTACTGCACTCAGTATTGGACAAAAATGACCCCTGATTTTTTTTTTTTTTTTTTTTTTACTTATGTGAAATAACCAAAGGTGATCAGTAGAAAAGCTAATTGTTTTCAGAACCAGTTAAAAAATTTAATAACAGCAAATACTACTCAAAAGCCAATGTGCATTCACTTTGTGTTTTTTTTGTTTTTGTTTTTTTTAGACAGAGTCTCGTTCTGTCGCCAAACTGGAGTGCAGCGGCACAATCTCGGCTCACTGCAACCTCTGCCTCCCAGGTCCAAGTGATTTTCCTGCCTCAGCCTCCCAAGTAGCTGGGATTACAGGCATGCACCACCATGCCCAGACAAGTTTTGTATTTTTAGTAGAGATGGGGTCTCACCATGTTGGCCAGGATGATCTCGATCTCTTGGCCTCGTGATCTGCCCACTTCAGCCTCCCAAAGTGCTAGGATTACAGGCGTGAGCCACTGCGCCCAGCTTGCATTCACTTTGTATTCAGGCATTGTATAAGTGTTTACATGCATTATTTTATCAAATCCTTAAAAACCCTAGCCAAGCACAGTGGCTTATGTCTGTAATCCCAGCACTTTGGGAGGCCAAGCCAGGAGAATTGCTTGAGCCCAGGGATTCAAGACCAGGCTGGGCAACATTGCGAGACCCTATCTCCACAAAAAAAAAAAAAAAAAGAAGAAAGAAAAAAATTCTCTTTTTTTGAGACAGAGTCTTGCTCTGTTGCCCAGGCTGGAGTGCAGTGGTGCAATCTTGGCTCACTGCAGCCTCTGCCTCCCAGGTTCCATTATTCTCTGCCTCAGCCTACTGGGTAGCTGGGATTACAAGCACATGCCACCACACCTGGCTAATTTTTTATTTTTAGTAGAGATGGGGTTTCGCCATGTTGGCCAGGCTGGTCTCGAACTCCTGACCTCAGGTGATCCATCTGCTTCAGCCTCCCAAAGTGCTGGGATTATAGGCATGAGTCACCATGCCCGGCCAAAAAAATTTTTTTTATTTAATTAGCCTGGCATGGTGGCATGCACCTGTAGTCCCAGTTACTTGGAGACTGAGGTAAGAGGACTGCTTGAGCCTAGAAGGTCAAGGTGCAGTGAACCGTAATCATACCACTGCACTGTAGTCTGGGTGACAGAGAAAGACTCCCATTACAAACAAACACACAAACAAAAAACAATCCTTTGAGGCAAGTACTATTATTACTCTGACTTTACAAATGAGAAAACTGAGAGCCAGAGAAGTTAAGCAACTTGCCTAGCTAATAAACAACAGAGCCAGGGTCTAACCCAAGGTAGATGACCCCACAGCATGTGCTTTCAATCTTGTGCTAGACTGCCTTCCAACAACAGCACACAGGGCCATGCCTCTGCAAAGATTGATGGCCTGTTTACACCAAGGCATAGTTTTACATAATTTCATTAGGAAAGGTTAAAATATCAATGTTTGGCATTTCAAATTAAATCTAATTAGTATGTTATTACTGGTAATAAATGAGTAACATTACAAAATATAAGGGTTTTAAAACCATGAACTCTTCCAGCCTGACCACCTAATTGGTAATGACTTACAATACAATTTGTGAATACTGTGGGCCTTTTCAAAACAGAATATTTTAGGACTGGGCATGGTGGCTCACGCCTGTAATCCCAACACTTTGGGAGGCTGAGGCAGGAGGACTGCTTGAGCCCAGGAGTTCGAGACCAACCTGGACAACATAGTGAGACCCCTATTTCTACAAAAAAAAAAAAAAATAGCCAGGTGTGGTGGCTCACACCTGTCATCCTACTCAGGAAGCTGAGCCAGGAGGATTGCTTGATCCTAGGGAGGTCAAAGCTGCAGTAAGGTATGATTGCACTACTGCATACCAGCCTGGGCAACAGAGCAGTCTCAGAAAAAAAAAAAAAAGAAGAAGAGAGGGACAGAGACTGGATATCTTAGTAATAATACTGATTTTTCCACATAAATTAATTTTCCAGACAACCTAAGCTTACTCTTTAAATTCTAATGCCTTTACATTTTAAATAGCAATCTTTTAAAAATCTCTCTTTCCAGCTGGGTGCAGTGGTTCACACCTGTAATCTCAGCACTTTGGGAGGCTGAAGTGGGTAGATCACCTGAAGTCAGGGGTTCGAGACCAGCCTGGCCAACATGGCAAAACTCTGTCTCTACTAAAAATACAACAATTCACCAGGAGTGGTGGTGTGGGCCTGTAATCCCAGCTACTGGGGAGGCCGAGGCAGGAGAATCACTTGAACTGGGGAGGTGGAGGTTGCAGTGAGCCGAGATCATGCACTTGCACTCCAGCCTGGGTGACAGCAAAACTCTGTCTCAAAAAATAAAATAAAAAATAAAAATCTCTCTTTCCCTCAAAGGAAGGAGATCTGTCCTATGTGAAAGGACAGTAAAGATTCCATCTCACCTGGGTTTGATAAAAGGCCACTTCTGGAATCGTGTACAGATGTAGAAAAAGTTTCACATAGTAGAAACCAAAGACAATTTTCAGCATTTCAGTCCCTAATGTCATCATAGAGTATGCCCAAGCAACGGGTTTGATATTTAAAAGTGCCATTTTCCATGCAGAGGAACTCTTCTTCCCTTTGTTAAAAAAAAAAAAAGTTAAAATTCACTGTTTGCACACAGTAGTGGATGGGGGGCAAAACACTGCTGGCCAGTATTTAATTTTAGTTAAATAAGAGTCCAAACCTATGAGCTGTATGTCCCCAGATTTAACACCTGACTTCCTTATCTATTCACTCAATATTTTTTGAGATGCTCGCCAGGAAACCTAGTTTGCATAGAGTGTGACTCCACTTATATTTTTATCTATCTCTTCGAACTTATAAAGTGGGATTTCAGCCTGGCCAACAGGGCAAAACCTCATATCCACAAAAATACACAAAGTATCCGGGCATGGTGGCACACACCTGTAGTCCCAGGTACTCAGGAGGCTGAGGCAGGAGAATTGCTTGAACTCTGGAAGCAGAGGTTGCAGTGAACTGAGATGGTACCACTACAATCCAGCCTGGGCGACAGAGCAAGACTCCACCTCAAAAAATATATATAAAATAAAGTGGGATTCATCCAAGAGCTTGGACATGATTAACTAGTGTCAAGGAGATATGTTTATGCCATTATTATCCTCCCTACTTGGTAGGGTGCAACAGAAACAGAACAACAAGGTGACAGCCTTTAGCTCAAGTCAAAAAGAAAATAAGCCCCTCATCTTAGTATAAAGTTGTTCATTCAGTAGTACAGACTTGCATTTGAAGACTTATTCTTGATCTTCTGTAGCTTTGACCACAAGGACATAACTACAATGGATACAGAAATAACACATTCTGATCCTTGCTGAGATCCTTGTATGGGCCTCTCTTAAATCTAGTCTATTGTCTTACCCTTTGATTTTTATAAGTGGAAAACAGGAAAAGGCTAACCCAGCAAGAGGAAGGCATAGATTCATCTTCCTTTCAATCTTGACTATAGTTTAAAGAGAATACCATGATCTTTCTGTTCTATTCCTGGCTTACTTGAATATTTGGCCAGGTCTCTGCATCTTACTGAGTCAGAAAACAGAAACAAATTCTGATAACTCAAAGGATGTTACTTGCTTGAGTAATCCCTGGGCCTCTGTTTTAATTCTGTAGATCCAGGAACAGAATTAAGCAGGCAGTTCGGTCTACATTGCCAAATTTCTTAGGGAAAAAGAGGGCAAGTCAGAAGGAAGAAGTGGGCATTTGGCTCAAATGACCAAATTATTTACGGTCTCTACACTTCACTTTGCACCAAGTAGACCCAAGAATGATTATAATTCCGCTGGGTGTGGTGGTGCAGACCTGTAGTCCTAGCTATTCAGGAGGCTGAGGTGGGTGGATTGGTTGAGCCCAGGAGTTTGAGGCTGCAATGAGCTATGATCTTGCCACTGCACTTTAGCCTGGGCAACAGAACAATACCCTGTCTCAAATTAAAAAAAAAACAAACAAAAAAACTCTAATTCTATGAGTGGCAGGGTCCTAGAATTATCAAAAATGGGTTATCAAACCCATATGCATACCAAGCATTGTCTACAGAATAAAGAATGTTTTGTCCACATGTGTACTTGTATTCTTAAAATGTTTGTAGCTTCTGCTGTAATGATTAAAAGTACAAATCTGATTATTTTCATCATGATGCAGTTCCCATACACTTCAAAACTACTATTGTGTGGAGACCAGCCAACATTTTTGACTTTAAAAGTAATTCTCAGATTTCAAAATGCTGGGAACTACCAGTGAAAACTTCACTTTAAGTTCATCCCTGAGAATGAAGACTGAGGCTAGAGGTTGCTTGGTTACTAAAAGAGTCAAAAACAAGGGAGACAGTAGAACCAAAAGCCAAGACACAAATTTAGCCTACCAAAACCTAGGGACTCTTGTTTTTCTTAGTTTTATTTCAGGTATGCTAAAACAAGAAGCATGCTGCACCTTTCTAATCTGATCTATCATTATGTCGTATGGCAGGTATTTGTAAACTTATAATTCTGCAAAAGGCCATAAGCTTTCTGAGAGTTGAATTCAATTTTTTTTTTCAAAGATTTAAGTTAAGTACCCAGCCTGTCTGAAACATAAGAATATAAGGTTTCAATGGCACTGTGAAAAAATCTACAGTCTGAACTTCTTGGCCAGGCACAGTGGCTCACGCCTGTAATCCCAGCACTTTGGGAGGCTGAGGTGGGCAGATCACTTGAGGTCAAGAGTTTGAGACCAGCCTGGCCAACACAGTGGAATCCCATCTCTACTAAAAATACAAAAATTAGCCAGGTGTGGTGGCAGGTGCCTGTAATCCCAGCTACACGGGAGGTTGAGGCAGGTGAATGTTTGAACCTGAGAGGTGGAGGTTGCAATGAGCCAAGATCGTGCCGCTGCACTCTAGCCTGGGCAACAGAGAAACTGTTTCAAAAACAAAACAAAAACAACAAAACAACAAAACAAACAAACAAAAAAGTCTACAGTCTGAACTTTTCTTTGTTTTTACACATTATGTGAAGTAAAAATCTTTCTTATTTCCTTCTGCAAAAGGAGCCATTAATATTTTGCTTTAGATTACTGTCATCATAGTAAATGCTTATTTCTGTAAGTATCAAACTGAAAATCACCACTTACAATTTTTTTAAAGCCCCCATTGCTACCTAAAAACTCTTCTTACATGACTTTACTATAGCAATAAAACACAAGAAAAGAGCATTTTATCTTTACAACCAAAGACAAAGGATTTCTGAATCTGATCTTATTTATCACAAACTATTTCATATAGAAAACTTAAAAAGTTGGCCAGGCATGGTGACTCAGGCCTGTAATCCCAGCATTTTGGGAGGCTGAGACAGGTAGGTTGTTTGAGCCCAGGAGTTCAAGACCAACCTGGGCAACATGGTTGGTCTCAACAGAGAATAGAAAACCTGTCTCAACAGAGAATACAAAAATTAGCCAGGTGTGGTAGCACATGCCTGTAGTCCCAGCTACCCAGAGGCTGAGGTAGGAGGATCACCTGAGCCCTGGAAGGTTGAAGCTTCAGTGAGCTGTGATAGCGCCACTGTACTCCAGCCTGGGTAACAGAGTGAGATCTTGTCTCAAAAACAAACAAACAAACAAACAGAAAGACTTAAATAGTAGCAAAATGGTGCAATGGTTAGTTAGGCTGGGCAAGTTCATTAAATAATGGTGAATTATTATGAACACCATAAATTCTCCTTTTGGAATCAACTTGGGTAGTTTTTTACCAACCTATTAAACCAAATAATATTAATGTCGCTGAAGAGGTTACTTATGATTGCTTCTAAACTATGACTAAGGAGACTCTAAAAGAACAATGGAAACTCCTCCAAATTTAGCACTGAAAACTGACACCAGTTTTTCAATGCAATTTTCGTTCAAGATTTTCCAGGGGAAAAGAAGTTTCCTTAAATAGTGTCCTTAAAAAGAACCCAATAACACACCAAAAGACATAAAGTTTGTGGGGGGTTTTTTGCTTTTTTAAACTATCAATAACTTTATTTACTTATTTTTTTTTTCGAGAGGAAGTCTCACTCTGTTGCCTAGGCTGCAGTGTAGTGGCATGATATCAGCTCACTGCAACCTCTGCCTCCCTCCCAGGTTCAAGTGATACTCCTGCCTCGGCCTCCCAAGTAGCTGGGATTCCAGGCGTGTGCCACCACGTCCAGCTAATTTTTGTATTTTTACTAGAGACGGGGTTTCATCATGTTGGCCAGGCTGGTCTTGAACTCCTGACCTCATGATCTGCCCACCTAGGCCTCCCAAAGTGCTGAGATTACAGGTGTGAGCCACCTCGCCTGGCCCTCAATAACTTTAATTCTCCATATCTTTCTTTTCTTTTCATTTTTAAAGAATTGTTCATCGGGCGCCGTGACTCACGCCTGTAATCCCAGCACTTTGGAAGGCTGAGGCAGGCGGATCACTTGAGGCCAGGAATTTGAGACCAGCCTGGCCAACATGGCTAAACCCTGACTCTACTAAAAACACAAAAATTAGCTGAATGTGGTGGCATATGCCTGTAATTCCAGCTACTCAGGAGGCTGAGGCACAAGAATCACTTGAACCCGGGAGGCGGAGGTGACAGTGAGCAGAGATGCTGCCACTGCATTCCAGCCTGGGCCACATGGTGAGACTCCGAAAAAGAAAAAAAATAGAGAATTGTTAAAGAACATTTCAATATGCATTTGAAGTTAAAATGAGCTTGTTTTCCATGGAGTAAACAGCCAGAACTTTCAACCTTGCAGCTGAGTGATAAGAATCAAGCAGGGGGCCGGGACACAGTGGCTCACGCCTGTAATCCCAGCACTTTGGGAGCCAAGGTAGGTGGATCGCCTGAGGTCAGGGGTTCAAATCCAGCCTGGCTAACGTGGTAAAACCCTGTCTCTACTAAAAATACAAAAATCAGCCGGGTGTGGTGGTGGGCGCCTGTAATCCCAGCTACTTGGGAGGCTGAGGCAGGAGAACTGCTTGAATCCGGGAGGCAGAGGTTGCAGCAAGCCAAGATCACGTGATTGCACTCCAGCATGGGAGACAAGCGCGAGACTTTAAAAAATAATAATAATAATAATAATCATGCAGGGGCATGATTCTAGCCCTAGCCCTTTAGCTTCCACAAATCACATTGGCAATTCCTAAACCCAACTTGCTCTCTTTCCAAAGGACTCTATCTGTAGTGATTAAGATAGTTTGTTTTAAGTGATCTTATTTGAACTCTGAATGTCTCGATCTGAATATGGACAACTAGGGCAGTAGAACAGGCTTTACAGGGGACCTCACTTTCTTTTTTCTTTTTCTTTCTTTTCTTTTTTTTTTGTTTGAGACAGAGTCTCACTCTATTGCCCAGGCTGGAGTATAGTGTCACGGGCTCTGATCACTGCAAACTCTGCCTCTGAGGTTCAAGGGATTCTTGTGCCTTGGCCTCCCATGTAGCTGGGATTACAGGCTTGCACCACCACTCCTGGCTAATTTTTGTATTTTTAGTAGAGACTGGCCACCTTATTGGCCAGGCTGGTCTTAAACTCCCAACCTCAGGTGATTCGCCTGCCTTGGCCTCCCAAAGACCTGGGATTACAGGCATGAGCCACTGCACCCAGCCTTTTTTTTTTTTTTTTGAGATGGGGTCTTGCTCTGCTGTCACCTATCATAGCTCATCGTAACTTCGAACTCCTGGGCGCAAGCAATTCTCCCACCTCAGCCTCCCAAGTAGCTGGGACTACAGATGCGCCAGTAATATTTTGCCTTTTTGAAGAAAGAGATTTGTGAGTTTACCATTCCTCTTTTATTATTATTATTACTCTCTAACAGTGTTATTCCTTCTACATTTTTTGCTTGGCATCCTACTGTAAGAAAGAGCTTTCTTTCCACTCCCATTTATTTATATCAGTATGGACTCATGGATTCTTTCTTCTTTTATTCAATGGGGTATAATCCGTTACTATGATTATTTATTGTGGTGCTCATAATTGGTCCTCAAGGGTACTTGCACTTTTACAGTATAGGTCACAAGCACACAGTCTTACATTTAAAATGAGCACAGAATACCTGCTTTCGGGGTCTCTCTTTGATTCAGATAGCTCTGTCAGCAAGGCAAACAATCATCTTTCCTGTAAACTCTTTGCTAAAAGGCTTCTCTGCTGGTACTGAGTACGGCGAGAACTCTAGGTTTTCTCACTCTAGGTCCCTTGTGCTTTCCACTCTATTCAGCAGTCTCCTTTAAGGACTGAAGGGTAAAAACTGTAGGCAACAACTCCACAGTGGGAGGTCTTGTCCTTGGCAAGGTTTCTCCAGAGTAGCCTACAGCCTATGCTATAAGGTAACCCTGGAGTCAACTGCTGTTTGATACAGCATCAGCGTGAGGTTAGGGTACGCTGATTTGAGCAGAGATGGGAGGCAGAGAGACACCCTGAATTTTATTACCCACAACAATTATTTAGGATGAGTTTTTCCCCTCTTCAAATTACCCAAGTCCTTTTTGTTTTATACAGAAAGACAAAAAAGTAGCTTGAGTCTATAATTCCTTCCCTACAATTTCCCTTATTTTTAATGTGCAAGTGCTTAAAAAGCAAGATCACAGAAGGGTTTATAACAAAAAGCCAAAGTCCCCAGCCTCAACTCACTCCTCCTCTTAGGAAAACTTTTTTTTTTTTTTTTTTCAGACGGATTTTCGCTCCTGTTGCCCAGGCTGGAGTGCAATGGTGCGATCTCGGCTCACTGCGACCTCCGCCTCCCGGGTTTCAAGCAATTCTCCTGCCTCAGCCTTCCAAGTAGTTGGGATTACAGGCATGTGGCACCATGCCCGGCTAATTTTGTATTTTTAGTAGAGATGGGGGGGGGGTTCTCCAAGTTGGTCAGGCTGGTCTCGAACTCCTGACCTCAGGTGATCCGCCCACCTCCGTCTTCCAAAATGCTAGATTACAAGCGTGAGCCACCGCGTCCGGTCTCGGAAAATTCTTAACTGCTTCCCATTTTTAGTTCTGGCAGCTCTCTCCATATTTGCGGAAACGATTTATTGGATTATCAATGTAAGGTATTATCTGTCCACTCACTGCTAAAATAGATCAGGATTTAACACTCCTCTCCACCTCTTCCCTCTTTCCGAATTTCTAACAGTTGATTTCCTTATGTTCTAGAGATAATCTTTCAATTACATACTTAAACCTCGATTTTTTTGTTTCGTTGCTCAAAATTAGCTAGATATTGGCAGTGCTGTCTTCCATCAGCTGCAATTTTACCTTTACGTCAAGGTTGAGAACACTGACCTTCAGGTCTGTCATCCTGCTTAAGAGTTTCCGTGCTTTGTCTGTAAGATGGTGCTAAAAGCTTTACTCATGAGTAGTGTTTGCTGGGTTATGTCGGTGGAGGACAGCGTGCTCTGCCTTGCTGGCTACTAAGTGCTGGGGCTGCAGCCTGACCCCTCCAGGTGCAATGCCACGTCCCCAGATGCTTAACTTGTGGTCTAGGGGTTCCTTTTAAAAATCGTTGCAACACTGCTTACAATTTTCCCCCTCCAAGTGGACAGCTTCGGGCATCCCTCACCGCCCCAGATTCTCAACGGGGTCTGGCGCCCACCGTTTTAGGGAGCGTAATTCCCAGGGCTCAGATGTCAACGAGACAAGAGCTACCGCTCATTGGGCGTTTTCTCAGCCCTAAATTCCCGATCGACTCCGAGTCTCCCCTCCGGACCCGGAGCAAATCTCAGAGTCAACATGCGAGAAGCGGCAGCCGGGCGGCTGACCTCCGGCTTCCGGCACCCTCGCGCTTCTCGCCGGCACGAAGGACTCCCCTCGACAACCGCCCGCCTCTCAGAAGCCGAAGTCATGGGCCCTCCGGCCTGCGCTGCCTGTCCACGGACGCGCCGCCCTCGGGACACCCACCACAGCGGCAGGACTCGCCTCCGCCCGCTCCACAGCCCGGAACCCAGAACGCGCTCCTTGGAGCCGCACAGCGCAGATCAGGGGGCGGGCTTTCGGCCGCACCCCTTCACTGTTTCCCCGCCTTCTTTGTTTATTCCTGGCCCGTCATTGACTGCTTGGCCTCGAGACCGGTCGAGCCGCGGGCCTTCGGAGAGACGTGATTGGACGAAGTCCCTGTCGCTCGGTCAGCGGCCCGCTCGCGATTGGTTGAGGCGCCGCCGGGGGTTTGAATCGCATCCCCGGCCGGGGAGGGTTCTGCCAAAGTGCCACGTTGGGCCCGGCGGCGGCGTGAAGACCGGCGGCAGCGCGAGAACCTGGCTCCCGGCGTTCGCGCCGTAACGCCCGGCCGTTGGGGCCGTTGGAAGGTGCTAGGCGAGTCAAAGCAGCCGGTCGGTAGGCGGCGGCCGCCGGCGGGAACGGGGCTGAGGCGGCGCGGCGGAACCTGGGCGGCGGCGCGTCCCGCCCGAGGGCGGCTCTGGCTGAGGGCGGAGGGGCCGGGGAAGAGCCCGGGGCAGCGGCTGAGGCGGGACGGCGGCGGCAGGGATCGCTGCCCCTAGAGGACCCAGCCGAGATGCTGGCGGAAAACCTGGTGGAGGAGTTTGAGATGAAGGAGGACGAGCCGTGGTACGACCATCAGGACCTCCAGCAAGGTGAGGGCGGGGGCGCCCCGCGGGCGGCGGCCTGGCCCGGGAGGCCCCTGCTGCGAAACTGTTAAAAAGTTGCTTTCTCTGGCGGCTGAGGATGCAGGTGCCGGGAAGGGCTCGGGCTCACCTGGCGGCGGGGCCGGCCGTGCCCGTGGATCCCGCCCGCAGGAAGCCTCGGCGCGGGGCCCGCGGCCCTGCTAATGCGCAGTTGAATATCAGCCCCGAGGCGCATGGGGGCCAGGGACGCGCCAGGCACCGTTTTAAGCGCTTTCCGTGGATTAGCTAGTTTAATCCTCAGTGCATTCCCCCGAGGCAGACCGGGTGAGGCAATGTGTCCCGCAGTAAGTGGCAGAGCCCGAGAAGCTGCCCCCTCGCAGGCTGTCTAACCCACCGCCTTTCATGGTCAGCACGGAGGGCCGGCTGCTGCAGGTGGTCATGGTTTTGTGATGTAGCGGGAGCTGTGCGCTCTGCACCGTAACTCCAGGAGACAGTAACTTTTTAAAAATTTATTAATGTTTGAGGGTACATAGTAGGTGTATATATTTATGGGGTACGTGAGATGTTTGGATACAGGCACGCAGTGTAAAATAAGCACGTGATGGAGAACGGGGCGTCCATCCCTTCCAGCATTTATCCATTGAGGTACAAACAATCCAATTACACTGAGAGAAACTTTTGTTATCCCATTTTCCAGATGAGGAAAGCGGAGGTTGAAACGGTTAAGTGGCTTGCTTAGAACTAAGTGGGGGAGGGAGTGTTTTTTGAACCCACACACTCAAAAGGAGGAGTTGTAGTCACTCCTCAAACCCCCATCCCTTCCTTACCATCTTAGTTAACAGTTTTTTTTTTTTCATTTGGGCATTAAGCTGTTACGCATAGTTCACCAGATGCCAGTTGAAATGACAGAAGAGCGCTTCTACTTCTGCCACTTTTCTTCAGTTTGCATGCTAGCTTTTACTTAGAAATAAGCCTGCCGATGGTGTCTCCAGAGAACAATCGTAGAGCAGCCAACACTTTGGGGCCAGTGGGGCCCCACTTTTTTTTATACTAATAGCAGGAGTTAGCAACTGGGGAGCACTTTTGATGTGCCTAACACTGATAGGCCCACAACACAGTTGCTCATTATATCTCCCAGTAACACAATAGAGGTGGTAATGTTGGGGAGTGCTAGGGTTCCCCTTAAGACTCCAGAGCAAACTTTTTTTTTTTTTTTTTTTTTGAGACGGAGTCTTGCTCTGCCACCCAGGCTGGAGTGCAGTGGCTGGATCTCAGCTCACTGCAAGCTCCGCCTCCCGGGTTTACGCCATTCTCCTGCCTCAGCCTCCCGAGTAGCTGGGACTACAGGCGCCCGCCTCGTCGCCCGGCTAGTTTTTTTGTATTTTTTAGTAGAGACGGGGTTTCACCGTATTAGCCAGGATGGTCTCGATCTCCTGACCTCGTGATCCGCCCGTCTCGGCCTCCCAAAGTGCTGGGATTACAGGCTTGAGCCACCGCGCCCGGCCAGAGCAAACATTCTTAACCGCTATACTGAACACTGAATAATCCTCAGAAATTTTTCCCGGCATCTTTGGTTTCTGCAATTCTGTGTAAATGCTTTCAGCTCTAATCTTGCAGTGAAAATTAACATTCATTTAGTTAAATATTAAATGATGATGATGCTTGCTCATGCTAACCACTGAACATGGCAGAAGGAAACAGTGTAGACTTGAATAACTCAGAAAAGGAAAATAAAATGAGCACCTCTTTTGGAAGAAGATAATTTCTTAAGTTAACATGCAATCACTTTAACCAAAGTAATTCACCTTTATTACGCTTATAGAGTCCAAGCTGCTTAGTGGTTGCAGTGCAGTGTTTGGTGGCATCATCTTCTTTATGTCCAAAGGACAAATTTCTCATACATTTTAACAAACCTGTTTTCAGATTTCCCCATAGGGACTGATGGCCTAGTTTGATAGTTTCTCCAGGATTTGTGAGGCAACCACTGTGCCATTGCAATATTTCCCTATAATTTAATTTGTATCATCACAACTAAATATTTTTCTTTCCTGTATTTGAGAAGCATAGGCCGGATGCGGTGGTTCATGCCTGTAATCCCAGCACTTTGGGAGGCCGCGGCGGGTGGATCACAAGATCAGGAGTTTGAGACCAGCCTGACCAACAAGGTGAAACCCCGTCTCTACTAAAAATACAAAAATTAGCCAGGCATGCCTGTGATTAACATGTGCCTGTAATCCCAGCTACTCAGGAGGCTGAGGCAGGAGAATTGCTTGAATACAGAAGGTGGAGGTTGCAGTGAGCCGAGATGGCGCCCCAGCACTCCAGCCTGGGTGACACGAGACTCTGTCTTAAAAAAAAAAAAAAAATGTAGGAAGCGTAAATCCTTAAGGGTATAGAGGAGGCAGGTTCTTTTTTCTGGTATTTCTAGCATCTAGCATAATACTTGGCACATACTGGAAGGTCGATTTTAGTATTTGTTGAACAGCACTGAAGCACTAGCACAGAAGTGTTTTCATGGCTCTCTTCCATCAGGTGCCTTAGTCCACGCTGCATTCTCCCACTGTTGGAGGTTGTTTGGAACAACCAGCTGTAACACTTCAGGCTATCAAGCAGCAAGTGCAGCGTGTCAGGGTTACACGTGGAATTCTCTTTAACCTCTGATCAAAATAAAGTCATCAACTCTTCAAGTTTAACCTTAAAAACACAGGTCTGGCCAGGTGTGGTGGCTCACGCCTATAATCCCAGCACTTTGGGAG
This sequence comes from Trachypithecus francoisi, assembly GCF_009764315.1. NCBI lineage: Eukaryota > Metazoa > Chordata > Mammalia > Primates > Cercopithecidae > Trachypithecus > Trachypithecus francoisi. The sequence continues at coordinate 76,675,922 of NW_022681455.1, forward strand.
GCCGAGGCTGGTGTATCCCAAGGTCAGGAGATTGAGACCATCCTGGCTAACACAGTGAAACCCTGTCTCTACTAAAAATACAAAAAAAAAAAAAAATTAGCCAGGCATGGTGGTGGGCGCTTGTAGTCCCAGCTACTCAGGAGGCTGAGGCAGGAGAATGGCGTGAACCTGGGAGGCGGAGCTTTCAGTAAGCTGAGATCGCACCACTGCACTCCAGGCTGGGCAACAGAGCGAGACTCCGTCTCAAAAAAAATTTTTTAAAAACCACACAGGTCTGGGCTGGGTGCAGTGGCTCATGCCTGTAATCCCAGCACTTTGGGAGGCCGAGGCGGGTGTATCACCTGAGGCCAGGAGTTCGAGACCAGCCTGGCCAACATGGTGAAACTCCATCTCTACTAAAAATACAAAATTAGCTGGGCGTGGTGGCAGCCCCCTGTAATCCTAGCTGCTTGGGAGGCTGAGGCAGGAGAATGCTTGAAACTGGGAGGCGGAGTTGCAGTGAGCTGAGATCATGCCATTGCACTCCAGTCTGGATGGTAAGAACGAAACTCTGAAAACACACACACACACACAGGTCTGAACCTCTTTACTGCCAGTTGCATTTCTGAGTTTTCCAAAGGGCTGCTACCTTATCACAGTGGACTTTGACATACCCCTCTATGTCATAACCAACTATATGGAGTACGAATAGAAGATGTGAAATTCCAACAGTTATAACTTGTGAATATGGCCTGTCAAAGAATAAAGGCTACAGTGTGAATAAAAGGGTATTCTTTCCCCAGTTTTGCTAAATTATATATTAACTCCTAAACTTTTAACAGATTTTAAAACTTGTTCATTTCTCAAAAATGTATTATCTGCTCTTTGCCAGGTATTTGCCTAGGCACTGGGGCCACAGCGCCTCCCCACATGTTTGGATAGGCAGGATTCCTACTCCCATAGAGTGAATGTTCCAGGAATCTGTTCACTAGAGAAGCCTGGAGGTGCTGCCTCATGGGATGTGCCCACTACAGCGCCTCGTATGTTGTAGGCCCTCAGTAGACCCTTGCTGCTGAATTAAGTTTGGGAGCAGGTCTGTCCTGTTAAACAGATTATTCAGCAGGTCTAGTGGGATTTTATGTGCAGGCATCTGTCCATTTTTTTTAACATCCTCATTATTACTGAACGAGGCTTATTTGGAGAGAACTGCTGAAATTTTTTTTTTTTTTTTTTTTGAGGTGGAGTCTCGCTCTGTCCCCAGGCAGGAGTGCAGTGGCACACTCTCGGCTTACTGCAGTCTCCGCCTCCCAGGTTCAAGCCATTCTCCTGCCTCAGCCTCCCAAGTAGCTGGGATTACAGGCACACGCCACCACACCCATTTAATTTTTGTATTTTTAGTAGAGATGGGGTTTCGCCATGTTGGCCAGGATGGTCTCAATCTCCCGACCTTGTGGTCTACCTGCCTCAGCCTCCCAAAGTGCTCAGATTACAGGCGTGAACCACCACACCTGGCCGGAAAACAACTTTTAATGATCTTGTTCTCAAACTCTTACAACTACAAAATGTTTTCCTTTAGTAGTAGAAGCCATGAGCTAAGTAGATTGAATCTTTATATCAAAGTTTCCTAGGGTATCCTTTTTTAAATTGAAATTGCTGGAAAATTCTAACCTCAGTTAACTCTGGTCTGCTATTCATACTTTGTTAGAAACATGTAAAGCTTTTTTTGTGTAGGTAGGAGGAGAAAACCCTTTGCTGTTACGAAACACTTTGATGAAGAGACTATCTTTTGTCAGAGGGCTGAGTTGGCTCAATAGGAATACTGACAGTAATCTCTGTGGGTAAGATCTTTTCTGGGACAGCGGGAGCCTTCAGTGCAGGTAACGATGGTGCTTGCTTTGAAACATGCCCCTGAGAACAAGGTGGAAAGACTTCAGAGACTGGATTTTCTTTTAAACCAGCTGCTATTGTCATTTGGTGAGCTGTGCAAACTTAGAATAAGGATTCAGGTTTCTGTTATGTGGATCAGTAAATGAACTCTTAAGGAATCCTAAAATTTCAGGATGAGTACATCCTTGTGTACAACTATTTTGCTGAATCACTGTTTGGAGGGTTATTAAAACTGACACCATCATTTTTCTTGATATTTATATTCAGGTTTTCTGCTTTCCCAATTATAGTAACGTTGGCAACAGGAGTTAAACAGAAGCATCACTAAATGACGCATTTGACTTTGTAATAGGAAAAACTTTCAGCCTTAATATTAGTGAATTACTCCTACAGACTACCAGCCAACATGGGAATATGTTGTCATTTTTTTTTAAAATAAACTAAAGTAAAATGGGAAAAATATCACGGTGGGTTTTAAAGTTTTCAAAATTCTGGAAGAAAGGTTCTTTAAAAAAATTACTTGGCTGCCAGTACTAATTTTTTGCCTAAAGTATAGAGCTGAGTATCTGTTTAAAGCTAACAGTTTACACCATTAAAAATATATTATTACCTGCAAAGACTCATTAGTGAAAGAATATTCAACCAATGAAGGTATTGATATGTTGCAATTATCAAGCCTGCAATAAATCTATGGTGTTTTTAGTAGTTGCCTAAGCCAGGCCAGTTCAATAGGATTTAGAAAAGACCCTCTTAATGAAAATTTTTTGTAATCCTGTAGAGATGAACAGGTGTACAAAGTTTCGAAACTTATTATTTCCTTTTCTTTTGTGCCTTAATTAAAACTAAGGGACATTCAATATTCTATTCCCTCCACTAATTATTTAGAAAACCTTGGGCTTACTGCCAGCTTTTGGCTTCTTTCGGTTATGGAAGCCAGCTGCTACTCAACAGGAAATGAACTTTTTTTAAAGACAAAAAAAGTCCGGTGTCTTTAAGCTAACAGATGAAGTAATATCCTATTATACAGTGTGACTTCACAGGAGTTTTCTTGTAGTTGAGACTTGTTAAAATTCTATCCTTAACAGCCTATGAAATATTTAGGAGATTGAGACTTCAGGTTTCTGAGCCAGGTTGGTGCTTTGTTTTACTGGAAATAAGAATTGAGATAAGGACAAGCCTCAAATTCTTTTTTGTTTGCTGTCTACTCAAGAGTGCTGTCCTTGGCATCTCTTTCTGCAGGAGCAGGGAAGAGGTTCCTGGCTGCTCTTAAGTGGCACAGGTAGTTCCATAACTGAATGAAAGTGGTTGGTGATAGTCTCAAGTCAGTCTTGATTCTGGGAGAGGTTTTGGCCCAATTGGGTTTTTTTGGTTTTTTTTCCTGCTAAGAGATGAGGGCCTGCTATGTTGCCCATGCTGGTCTCGAACTCTTGGGCTCAAACAGTCCTCCCACCTCGGCATCCCAGAGTGCTGAGATTGTGTCTGGAATTGATGGATTCTTGGTCTCACTGACTTCAAGAATGAAGCCACGGACCCTCACACTGAGTTATAGTTCTTAAAGATGGTGTGTCGGGAGTTTTTTCCTACAGACGTTCAGCTGCGTCTGGAGCTTCTTCCTTCTGGTGGGTTCGTGGTCTCGCTGTCAGGAGTGAAGCTGCAGACCTTCATGGTGTTACAGCTCACAAAGGCAGCGTGGACCCAAAAAGCGAGCAGCAGCAGCAAGATTTATTGCAAAGAGCAAAAGAACAAAGCTTACACACTGTGAAAGGCGACCTGAGCGGGTTGCCGCTGCCGGCTCCCGCAGCCTGCTTTTATTCCCTTATCTGGCCCCACCTACAATCTGCTGATTGGTCTACTTCACAGAGCGCTGATTGGTCCGTTTTGACAGTGCTGATTGGTGCGTTTACAATCCTTGACCTAGATACAGAGTCAGAGTGCTAGGTAGCTAGATACAGAGTTAGGTAGATACAGAGTACCAATTGGTGTCTTTACAAACCCTGAGCTAGACACAGAGTGCTGATTGGTGCATTTACAATCCTTGAGCTAGACAGAGTCACAGAGTGCTAGTCCTCCAAGTCTCCACTAGGTTAGCTAGATACAGAGTACCAATTGGTGTATTCACAAACCCTGACCTAGAGGCAGAGTGCTGATTGGTGTATTCACAAACCCTGAGCTAGACACAGTGCTGATTGGTGCACATACAATCCTCCTGGTATATATAAAAGTTATCCAAGTCCCCATCGGGTTGAGGAGCCCAGTTGGCTTCACCCAGTGGATCCTGCACCTGGGATGCAAGCCGAGCTGCCCGCCAGTCCTGAGCCACGCCTGCACTCCTCAGCCGTTGGACTGTCCATGGGACTGGGCGCCAGGGAGCAGGGGGAGGCGCCCCTAGGGGAGGCTGAGGCCGCGCGGGAGCCCACCGCAGGGGAGGAGCTCAGACATGGCTGGCTGCAGGTCCCGAGCCCTGCCCGAAGGGGAGGCAGCTAAGGCCCAGCGAGGGACAGGGCGCAACCCCCGCAGCTGCTGGCCCGAGTGCTAAACCCCTCACTGCCCTGGGCCGGCCGCTCCGTGTGCGGGGCCCGGGGGGCCCGCCGGAACTCACACGGCCCGTGAGCACAGCCCGGGTTCCCTTCTGCGCCTCTCCCTCCACACTTCCCGGCAAGCAGAGGGAGGAGGCTTCTGCCTCAGCCAGCCCAGAGAGGGGCTCCCACGGTGCCGTGGCGGGCTGAAGGGCTCTTCAAGCACTGCCGGAACGGAAGCCGAGGCTGGAGGCGCTGAGAGTGAGGGCTGCTAGCACATTGTCACCTCTCAAGATTACAGGTATGAGCCACCACACCCGGCCCTTGGCTCAGGCGTTGATTGCTAGTTAAGAGCATCTTTGGTGAATCTGATCCTTCCCAGTGAGGAGTTACTCACCACTTTACACATTTAAGAAGGAAAGACTTAAGTAATACCTAGGTAATGTTTTTATATTTTGTCTTTAATATAGTGTGGTAGCTTCCATGTGGGCCTATGTATACACATTACATACTCTGTGAGTACAAAATCATTTTTTCTGGAACATATTCAACCATAGTTCCTTTTTCATTTGATGAAAACAAGGTATTAACCTGCCTGGGGTTGTATGTGCTTTCACTAGCAGAGCAGGCAACAAAAACCCAAATAGTTGAATTCTTAATTTCTCATTGCAATCTGTGAAAACAAGAAGAAATTAAGTACCTCAACACGGGGGAAATTTGTATTCTCTATCTTAAAGAAGCCTGTGGACTTCTCTTTCAATTGCCTTAAAACTCTGCAGATGAAGATAACAAAGAATCATGATGAGAGTGAGAGTGAAAATCTGTTGGCCTAAGAGTTTCTGTCTGATCTGTGACTCACCTTGGAGCTTGATTAGGTCAGTTAACAGCTTTGTGCTTCTGGCTGTCTCAGCTGAGAAACTGCACTAAATACCTTTAAAGATAATGAAGACTAATGTCTCTGGAAAACAAAAAGTAGGCTGGGCGCAGTGGCTTATGCCTATAATCCCCAGCACTTGGGAAGGCCACAGTGGGCGTATCACTTGAGGTCAGGATTTCAAGACCAGCCTGGACAACATGGTGAAACCCCATCTCTACTAAAAATACAAAAATTAGCCGGGTGTGGCGGTGGGCACCTGTAATCCCAGCTACTCAGAAGGCTGAGGCAGAAGAATCGCTTGAATCCAGGAGGCAGAGGTTGCAGTGAGCTGCGATTGCACCACTGCACTCCAGCCTGGGTGACAAGAGTGAGACTCCATCTCAAATAATGACAAGAAAAAGACTAATGTTTCTTAAATGCTTTGAGCTATATGTAAAAGTTCTGTGTTTTGTAAATACAAGTTATTTCATAGAATTATTAATGGAAGTCTTTTTGTTTGTTATTTATTTATTTATTTTTTGAGACAGGGCCTCACTGTATTTTTGGTAGAGATGACATTTCACCATGTTGCCCTGACTGGTCTTGAACTTCTGAGCTCAAGCAGTCCACCTGGCTCACCCTCCCAAAGTGCTGGGCATGACCCACTGCACCTGGTTTCTAGTCTTAATGTAATGACTGTGATAGACATTGTTAGTTTTGAAATCACAAGAGAATGTGTTTTAGCGCCTATCTACCAACAGTACACTGTTTTATTTTAAATAGGTGTAAAATATTTTTAAATGATCTGGATTTGGGTGTGATGGGTTTTGCTGCTTTTTCTAGAGTGAAAACTAACCAAGTAGAATACTAATGATGCACTTGAGTGGACATTAAAACAACTAATGCTGTTGTTACCATTTACTCAAGGCTAAGTTTTACTATCAGTGGTGGATAGCCAGTAAGCGTTATTTGTCAACCTCTAAAAATTAAGTTTAAAAATCATTATGTAGTGAGTTTCCTTGTTTTTATGATAAATATTTTTTCATAATATTTTTATGACATTAACTGAGGCTGCTTTCCATCATACCTAGAATAAAACTTAAACTTTACCTACCATGGGCTGTAAAATCCTATTTGATCTGCTCTCTCATGCCTCTATCATACTGGCTGCTTGTCAAGTTGTAGAATATGCCAAATTCATGGCAAGTTCTTCATCCTTCAAGCTTCAGCTAAAAGGTCTTCTCAGACCTTCCTTATGACCTCTCTTTCTAAATTGGGCCCTAGGCTGGGCACTGTGGCTCATGCCTATAATCCCAACATTTTGGGAGGCTGAGGTGGGAGGATGTGTTGAGGCCAGAAGTTTGAGATCATCCTGGGCAGCATTGTAAGACCCTGTCTCTACAATAAATCAGTAAGTAAGTAAGCTGGGTTTGGTAGTGCGTGCCTGTATTCCCAGCTACTTGGCAGGCTGAGGCAGGAAGATCACTTGAGCCCAGGAATCCAAGGCTACAGTGAGCCATGAGTGCACCACTGCACTCCAGCATGACAACAGAGCGAGACGATGCCTAATAGAAAGAAAAAGAAAGCCCTTTGTTCATTGTCACCAAATCCAGGTTTCCCCTCTACCCCCTTTATCTTTTAGACTTTATATTGGTCAACAAATCCTTTAGCTTTACTTTCAAAACATGTCAGAATTCTGCCTCTTCTCTCCATCTTCATCTCTGCCACCCTGGTCCAAGCCACCATCATCTCTCACCCAGATGATTGCAGTATCTTGCTGTCACTCTGCTCCCACCTTTGTCCCATTCACTCTGTATAATAGCAGCCAGGGTGATCCTGTCAAGCCTCCATTGGAGTCCTTTTCATTTGGGGTAAAAGCCAAACTCTTGACCTCTTTAGTTAGGCCCTCCCCAAACTGGCCATCTTGGAGCCCCTCTGATTTGACTCCCCGCCCCCCACCCCACACAGTACATTCTGCTCCACTCTCCTCAGCCTCCTTAATGGCTCAGTCATGCTTCCTCCCAGGGGCTTTGCACTTGCCTTGTCTCTGCCTGGAGTGCTGTTTCCCTACACGGATCTACATGGGTCACTTATTCCGTTCCTTCATATATGAATTATAATGTGGCCCTAGTCACATGCTCTTAAATTTCAGCCTTCCACATCCACACTCCTCCTGTACTTCTTTCTTGCTTTATTTTTTCTCTTTAGCATTTATCACTATCATGTTTTATTCTGCTATTTCTCCCAGTAGAATATAAGCTCCATGAGGGCAGGGATTTTTTTTAATGTGAGTTCCTTATGGCTCCTGGGCACTATCCCAGTGCCTAGAATAGTGTCTAATATTATTGAGTATATGCATGCATGCATGAATACTGTTTATCACAGTATGTGAGTTTAGTTACTCATTTGTCTGGCTTCCTCCACTAATCTGGGAATGTCAGCAAAGCAGGACTTCATTTTATTCTGTAGCTAATGCTTAGCATAGTGCCTGGCGACAAAAACATTCATTTGTGAATCAGTGAATATTAGTAGTACTTTGTGTGCATATTGCAACTTAGTTTGTAAAGTACTCCTTTATGTATTATTATTTCATTTGATTTTCACAATCTTATATTGATAAGACAGTCATCTCTCTAAACAAGAATACTAATTATAGGGGCCTCTAAAGTCACCATATTGAAAATATTCTGGTAAATGATAGAACTGGGCCTGAAACTTACCTGCCCAGAGTGCAGTGCATTTCCCACTGTATCAAAGGCCTGCTCCATAAGATTTACTATGCAGAGAAGTATTTCAATGACCTGTGTTACAACTTGTGTCCTTTCTTATATTGTTAACTAAATTTTTATTTCTGGGAGTTGAGTATAATATAAATCCTGTTTTATGGACATTATGCCTAAGAATAGAGAGAGTTGAAAAATGAGATTTAAAATAAAATATGGTTCTGTGCTAAATGGAAGTATGAGCTACTGACATGTAATTACCTCGAAAACCATATTGTTGTTTTGCTTTTCTAGTTGCTCATCGTGCAGAAGGATACGAAGAAAAGTAGAGTGACCTGGGGCAGTGTTCTTAATGCTGATGTATTTTTCCTTTTCTTGACTGAATAATTTTTAGTCCCCTTAGGAGCCCAGGATATATGACAATAAACTTTAACAGTTGTATTCACAGCAGCCAAATTCATGGGAACTGTAAAGATTTTTGAAAGCTCCACTTATACTTTGGCTCAAGGGTCCATTCAAAAACGTAGACTTGTTAGGATATGAATACATTCATTCTACTAGCAAATAGGATTTTAGAAGTAACACTGCGGAATGATCATTCCTGAACAAATAACTGCATCTCCATAAAGTAGATGACTGTTTTTCACTTCTTACAAGTATGGGTACATAAGAGAATACTTTACCTGCTGGAAGCATCAGTTTAACTGAATTTTTTTTTTTTTTTGAGACGGAGTCTTGCTCTGTTGCCGGGGCTGGAGTGCAGTGGCGCGATCTCAGCTCACTGCAAGCTCCGCCTCCCGGGTTCATGCCATTCTCCTGCCTCAGCCTCCCTAGTAGCTGGGACTACAGACGCCCGCCACCTCGCCCGGCTAGTTTTTTTGTATTTTTTTTTTAGTAGAGACGGGGTTTCACAGTGTTCGCCAGGATGGTCTCGATCTCCTGACCTTGTGATCCGCCCGTCTCGGCCTCCCAAAGTGCTGGGATTACAGGCTTGAGCCACAGCGCCCGGCCAGTTTAACTGAATTTTAAGTAGAACTCAGGTTTCCTTCTGTGCCACTCAACCTTCCATTGGGATGTGACCTAAACTACATGTTCTTTTTTGAAGGACTCGGTTATATAAATTGTTGATGTGAGATCATTTGTATTCTAAATTCATTTGTTGTGCTAGATCTCCAACTTGCTGCTGAGCTTGGGAAGACATTACTGGATCGGAACACAGAGTTGGAGGACTCTCTTCAGCAGATGTATACAACCAATCAGGAGCAGTTACAGGAAATTGAGGTAATTCACTCGGCAGGAGAGTTATACTTTTGACACTTTGATGTGTTGCTGTTATGTCAATCACATACTGGTAAAATAACACTTGCAATTAGACACAGCATTTTATTTTTTAACACAGACTGTTTTGAGAATAAGAACTGCCTCCCGAGTAGCTGGGATTACAGGCGCCTGCCACCACACCCAGCTAATTTTTGTATTTTTAGTATAGATAGGGTTTCACCATGTTGGCCAGGCTGGTCTCGAACTCCTGACCTCAGGTGATCCACCCGCCTCGGCTTCCGAAAGTGCTGGGATTACAGGCATGAGCCACCGCACCCAGCCTAAAAAATGCAATATTTAAGATATACAGAATGGTGTTTAAGAGAACAATACAATGAATACTCATATATCCACCACCTAGCTTAAGAAAGAAGACTACCCACACTGTTGAACTTCCCACCAGAGAGTGAACTTACACCTCCTCCTTGGTTGCATATCCCTCCCACCTACTACCAAACCATATCCTAAATTTGAAAAAAAAAAAAAAAAAAAAGCTCCTTATTTCACAATGTGTTCAGATGTTTTGCTCCATTCAAATAATCATAAAATACATGTTGCTTTCTTTCTGCTGTGATCTTGATTTGTTGACATTTTTGCTGGATATTTTATCATTAAAATACTACATTTTTGACTGAGTGTGGTGGCATATGCCTGTAATCTCAGCACTTTAGGATGCCGAGGGAGACAGATTGCTCAAGCTCAGGAATTCGAGACCAGCCTGGGCAACCTGGTGAAGCCCCATCTCTACAAAAAAATACAAAAATTAGTCTGGTGTGGTGGCGTGTGCCTATAGTCCCAGCTACTTGTAGGGACACAAAGGTGGGAGAATCACCTGAACCTGGGAAGTCAAGGCTGCAGTGAGCTGTGATCGTGCCACTACACTCCAGGTTAGGAGACGGGAGCGAGACCTTGTCTCAATAAAAAAATGTAATAATATAATACCTTTTGCCTAGCTTAACAAACTAAAATGAAAGATGCTAGACTAGGGCGTTACAATGGCCCTCCATGCTGCTAATCTTATAAATGGTCCCATTCAAGTAGTTCAGTTATGTGTAGGCCACTTGACTGCAAAGATAATAATGGATATTAACCAGACAGTGTCCCATCAGAATACCTTTCTCCATGTCCCAACCCATGCTCCCCCCCAAAAGGGGACTGTACTTAAATTATAAGTGCTTCCCCCTCAAACTGGTACAGTAGACCCAGGACTCTTGTGTCTGTGCACAGAAAAATGTAAAAGACTAGAATGGTGAAGCAGTTCATTATGATGAGTACTTACTAAAACTTTGATTATTTCCTGAACCAGGTGCTGGGAATTCAAACAAGTAAAGAATTACATAGTCCTTTCTTAGAAGCGATCACATTATACAATTTTAATCTTTTGAATAGAAATAAACCTATCATCAAAACAAAGGCAAATGTACACTCTCAATATCCCTTAATTTTACCTGTAACATGAAAGGTATGTACAGTAGACCCTCCCCTTGAGCAAGATTTCTGAAATACACTTTTATAGTTCTAGGATGATATGGCTTGCAATGATATTGAAGTCACCAGGTACCATTTTAGCATATTCTACATCAAAAGAGCGTAGAATATGTTTACATTGAATTTAATGACCAGTTACTGTAGGCCGGATGAGGTGGCTCAAGCCTGTAATCCCAGCACTTTGGGAGGCAGAGGTGGGCACATCCCTTGAGGTCAGGAGTTTGAGACCAGTCTGGCCAACATGGTGAAACCTTGTCTCTACTAAAAATACAAAAATTAGCTGGGGATGGTGGCAAGCACCCAGAATCCCAGCTACTTGGGAAGCTGAGGCAGGAGAATCACTTGAACTCGGGAGGTGAAGGTTGCAGTGAGCTGAGATTGTGCAGCTGTACTCCAGCCTAGGCAACAGAGCAAGACTCCATCTCAAAAAAAAAAAAAGCTACTGTAGAGTTTGTCAGAAACCTAAAATGCAGAAAAACTAGGCATTTAAAAACTATTAAACTAGGCTAGGCATGGTGTCTTATGTCTGTAATCCCAGCACTTTTTGGGAGGCTGAAGTGGAAGAATTGCTTGAGGCTTGAGTTTGAGACCAGCCTGGGCAACAAAGTGAGACCCTGTCTCTAGTCTAAAAACAAAACTATTAAACTAGCCAAATGTTTTATGTGGTCAAGGAACTCTTTCCTCCTTTGTTTCTTAGACTTTGTTTTTTCACTCAGTGCGAGATTTCAGAATAGTCCTAAACGATCATCACTGTTTGTATTTATGTAGAGACATAGTCTTAATTGTATTATCGTAGTCTGTGAGGTTTATCCGAGGCCTGATTATTGCTAATAGTTAATAAATTGTATTGATGTTTCCTGTTAGAGCATTTATAAAACACTAACTGATTCTTGTTTTAGCACATCTTTCAAGTGTAGCTGAAAGAAGTGTAAATATTTGTAAGTTGGGAGAATGATGCCTATTGATTAGTGTAGGAGATTACAAACAATTGGTTTATGATCTAAGTTGTCTTCCTTTGTTTTCATTGAGGATGATTAAACATTTAAGCTAGATCATTGGTATTCTGAAAGTATCCAAAGATATCTGAGGTTCTCCAAATCTACAAATAACACTTTATTATCTAATATTATCCGTAAGATATTGTAAAGCATCATGGAACTGAATCCAGTTCAGACCTTCATAATTAAATAAGTACAAAATTCATGTATGAAACTATTCAGTAGATTTAGCTTGGAATATTTCGGGAAACATTCATGAGTCTCTTGTTTCTGTAATATGTAGCCCACTGGTTCCTAGATCTGAGCATTGCACAATGCAGTATTTTGCTCTTTATCCAAAGCTGTTTTTTGGCTAAGAATAATTACTATCTTAGATTTCTTCACCACCATTACAGTTGACTTTATTTTTTCTTTCCTTTTATAAATTGCTTCATGAAAGTAAGTTTATAGTCTCAGAAGGGGAGAGGAGTTGACAGTACTGGCTAAGCCCACTTACCAGCCAGGGGATTCCCACAGACTGTCCTTGCTGCCTGCTCCATCACAACTGTGCCTGGGCAGACGTAGGGATCACCATGTAGATTTCTGAGGTCTCTCTAATAGTCTAAAAGAATGCCTGATGCTCTTGTAAAAGTAACCAGGCAGCCAAAGTGCCTACTTCCTTGCTAAACGACCCTTACATATGTTCCTCTTATTGCAGCCTTCAGGAGGCCCCCTAAACTTATAAGGGCTCTCTCCTTAATTTGAACCTTTTCAGCATGTTTCTCCTTACCTTAAACTTTTTATTGGAATGTACATTACAGAAAAGGGCACAAATCCTAAGTGTATAGTTTGGTGAGTTTTCATCAAGTAAACATGCCCATGCAACCTATACCTAGATAAGGAGTTGAGAGCATTATCAGCCCATCCGGTCACCATCTGGTGAACTAGCATCCTAACTCCAACACCCTAGATAAGTTTAGCTTGTTTTTGACCTTTGCATGAATGGAATCACTTGTACAAGTTTTAAAGTAACTGTTTAGAATGTTTATTGGGAATTAGATTGGAAAAGTAATACACAGCTGGGCGCAGTGGCTCACGCCTATAATCCTAGCATTTTGAGAGGCTGAGGTGGATGGATCACCTGAGGTCGGGAGTTCGAGACCAGCCTGGCCAACATGGCGAAACCCTGTCTCTGCTAAAAATACAAAAAGTAGTTGGGCGTGGTGGTGCATCCCTGTAATCCCGGCTACTTGGGAGGCTGAGGCAGGAGAATCCCTGGAACCTGGGGGACGGAGGTTGCAGTGAGCCAAGATCCCACCACTTCACTCTAGTCTGGGTGAAAGAGTGAAACTCCGTCTCAGAAAAAAAGATTTTTTTAATTCAGAAAAATATATAGTTGAAAAACAAAAAATCAGCTCCTGTCCCACCACCAGTGAAATTTAAAATGAGACAGTTCAGAAGAATGGTCTGGGAACAAACTCTTCTGAGTGAATGAAAAATAGTATAGAACTGGTGAAAATACTAGGACAAGATCCCTAAGATTCTGACTTACGGAAATAGACAACTTGGACACTGCCAAAGGGTATTTTGTAAGTAGAACCACCGATATTCTTTCAAAGACTCTTGGAGGGTTTCAAACAATCCTCCGAAAAATTGATCAGTATTTTTGGTAGGCATCGTTTTTAATGTTGGAAAAAAAAATTTAATGTAAAAACGAAAAAAGATAAATAAACTATTCAAAATAATGGTTAAACTGACTTCAGAGAAGCCTGTAGCCTGTCTTACTTTTATTCAGTGCTAATTTGAAAAACAGATAATTTTTTAAGAATCCAGAGCAAGATTTTTCTGTTCTGGGTGGAAGGAGGGGAGGAGAGAACTCTTTGGAGAGTAATGAGATCAGACACCATTGTATTCATTTACACTTTCCTACAACTGTGTAAGCAGCCTACAACCTTGTGTTTTGGTTACTTCTCTGCTTACACACCTGCATTATCCCCTACAGGAGTTGTGCCTAGCACTCAAAAGTAGTCTGGCCTTGAAGGCATCCCTTCTTTCAAGAGTTTATGCCCTCTTTGGAAATGAAAAAGTATTTTGTGCTGCTTTTACTGCATGTATCAATATTCTACTGTATATGATACTTAATTGATTTGCTTTATTTTCCTTTCCCCTTATTTCCCATTGCAACAGTGAGCACTGTTGTGTTTATTCATGGTCTTTCCCACATACTTTGTGATACTTTTCGATACTTTGTTGAAATCAGTATTTTAACAGATGAGAAACAGCTTACAAAGCTCTTCTAATAATTCCTAAACTTTTGGGTTTCCACCTCGGGAGATTTTTAAGGGAGGCAGAAGGGGCTCTGGCCTCTGTTTTAGGAGATTCAGGTTTAAACCCTCAATTTTAATTGCAAATAGCTAGAGAATTTAGACATATGAATTACCTCTCAGATGCTGTTTGCTCCGTTATGGAATGGTGATAATGCTTACACTACTTTGGTATAGGATTTTTTTGAGGGGATAAGATTATGGAAGTATATATATTTCGAACAGTATAAATTGTGTGTAGTTTACCAATGTTTTCAGAATTTTAGTAGTGGGCCGGTTGGGTGGCTCACGCCTGTAATCCCAGCACTTTGGGAGGCCGAGGTGGGTAGATCACGAGGTCAGGAATTCAAGACAAGCCTGGCCAAGATGGCAAAACCCCGTATCTACTAAAAATACAAAAATTAGCCGGGCATGGTGGCAGGCACCTGTAATCCCAGCTACTCAGGAGGCTGAGGTTGCAGTGAGCCGAGATTGCGCCACCGCACTCTAGCCCGAACGAAGGAGCGAGACTCCGTCTCAAAAAAAAAAAAGAATTTTAGTGGTGAAAAAAGTCTTTAAAAATGTGTATGGGTATATAATAGCTTTACATATGTATGGGGCGCATGTGACATTTTGATACAAGCATACAGTGTGTAATGATGAAATCTAAATTGAGATACCCATGACCTCCAACATTTACCATTTCTTTATGTTGGGAATATTCCATATCTATTCTAGCTATTTTGAAGTATACAATAAAATATTGTTAACTATAGTCATGAAAGAAGCCTTAATTCTGAAAAAATAAATCCTCCAAAATTACTGGAAATAGACTTTAAAAACAATCTAATTCCACAGTTTTAATAATGGATTACAGGTGGTTTTTGTTTTCGTACTCATGCCTCCCCCCACCAAATTTCTACAGGGGAAATATATTACTTTCATCAGGGGAAAGAGATTTTTCCAAAGTCATAGGAAATATTTCTTCACTATTGTGGAAGTTCATTTTGATACTAAATTCAGAGGATTTAGGCTGTAATCCTTAATTTCAGGATAATCCCAACACTGCTTACAAGCCAGATTTCCACTCTATTTCTATGCGTTTTTACTTGGGGTTGTTTCTGTCTTTCCCTGCGTTCCAGGTTAGGATTCCACAATTGCAAATAAGTATTTATGTAATTCTGCTGGCCTTTGTTTTTTAAAGGTTTACCTCAATTGTAAAGGTGGCCTGTTTGTAGCTTTTTGCATAACTGGAACGTTATACTCGTAGTTGAGGTGACAGTCTTTGCAAATTCCTAGACAGATAAACCCAAGGCATTTTGGTATAAATTGACATTTTGCCTACATTTCTGCTACCCCATGACCCCCTTCCCCCACTGTTTTATTTCAAATGTCTCCCTTTCCTGTTTACTATGGCAGTCAGATTCATTGGAGGCTGTGTATCAAAGAGAAAACCAGCATGTCAGCAGCATGTCTGTACCTTGATATGAGAGGTAGGAAATAAGCTAACCCATTTCCTTCTAGATTCAGAAAAAAATGAAGCACTGACTCCATAGACCTAGATGTCTGGCGTTACGTCAGTACTTGCTTGGAGATCTCATTGTTTTTCTTTTTTTTTTTTTTTTTTTTTTTTTTTTGAGGCGGAGTCTCGCTCTGTCGCCTTGACTGGAGTGCAGTGGCCGGATCTCAGCTCACTGCAAGCTCCATCTCCCAGTTTACGCCATTCTCCTGCCTCAGCCTCCCGAGTAGCTGGGACTACAGGCGCCGCCACCTCGCCCGGCTAGTTTTTGTATTTTTAGTAGAGGCGGGGTTTCACCGTGTTAGCCAGGATGGTCTCGATCTCCTGACCTCGTGATCCGCCCGTCTCGGCCTCCCAAAGTGCTGGGATTACAGGCTTGAGCCACCGCGCCCGGCCTCATTGTTTTTCTTTAAGTTGCTGACTGGTTTTGTCAGACTCTTTTGTATGTCCCCTGTAACTGAATCTTGGAGAAGTGAAGGGCTTTTCTGATTAATTTTGGTTTCATATAATAAGATTAAGCTCCTACCATGTGAAAACAAGCTCCTTGCCATTCTTTAGATTGTTGTTAAAGCCAAGTCCTCTAAGACCAAAATATCACAAGTTCTTAAATGGTTTCATTGTGTTGTTACCACAGGTATCACAGGTTTTTATGTATCAAACAAGAGGAACTTTCTGTAGTTTCTTAAATGGCCTCTTTGTACTTATTTGCATATTGACTTGTTTCCCGTATGTTGACCACAACTCTAAATTGACCATTCTATCTTTAAGAGAGCAACAACTTGTGACCCATCTAGTATCTGGCAGGAACTGTAAAAGTCTCCCCTTCAGATTACCAGGGGCGATTGGTGCCATGGGAATACAGAGAAATAATACATAAATGGAGAAGAGGGGAGAGAATTTGTGGCTAACAGGCTGTTTTCCCAAGAGGGCTAAAGCCAAAGCCCTTCTCAAAATCTTTCACTTAAATCCCCCTTGACATCTCACAGTCTGAGTCATGCCAAGCACAATAAGGTGTTGTGAAGAAAAGTCTAGAAACTGCCAGTTCACCAGTATTTTTTTGGCCCCTACTGTGTGTGAGGAATGGACTAGATACACAAGAGCCTTCCATTCTTAGAAGACTACAGTGCTGGCCTGGCACAGTGGCTCACGCCTGTAATGCCACCACTTTGGGAGGCTGAGTCAGGTGAATCTCCTGAGGTCAGGAGTTCAAGACCAGCCTGGCCAACATGGTGAAACCCAGTCTCTACTGAAAATACAAAAATTAGCCTGGGGTGGTGGTGCAAGCCTATAATCCCAGCTACTCAGGAGGCTGAGGCAGGAGAATCACTTGAACCTGGGAGGCCAAGGTTGCAGTGAGCTGAGATCCCACCTTCAGCCTGGGCAAAGAGTGAGACTCCATCTCAAAAATAACAGCAACAAAAAAAATTGAATATTTGTATTGTTTTGAGAGAAATTTTAGGGTACTTTGGGAGTGCTGCCACTTTAGTCCTGCTTTAAGGTAGCCCTTCTCCTCCTCTCCTCTCCTTCCTTCTTTCTTTTTCTTTCTTTCTTTGATAGAGTCTTGTTTTGTTGCCGAGGTTGGAGTGCAGTAGCATGATCTTGGCTCACTGCAACTTCTGCCTCCCAGGTTCAAACAATTCTCTTGCCTCAGTCTCCCAAGTAGAGTGGCTGGTATTACAGATGTGCACTACCTTGCCTGGATAATTTTTGTATTTCTATTTATATTATTTTATTTTTTAGATGAAGTCTTGCTTTTTGTCCCCCAGGCTGGAGTACAATGGCGTGATCTCAGCCCACTGCAACCTCCACCTCCCGGATTCAAGTGATTCTCCTGCTTCAGCCTCCCGAGTAGCTGGGATTACAGGCACCTGCCATCACGCCCAGCTAATTTTTATATTTTTAGTAGAGACGGGGTTTCACCATGTTGGTCAGGCTGGTCTCGAACTCCTGACCTCAGGTGATCTGCCTACCTCGGCCTCCCAAAGTGCTGGGATTACAGGCGTGAGCCACCACGCCCAGCCAATTTTTGTATTTTTTTTTTTTTTTTTTTTTTGAGACGGAGTCTCGCTCTGTCACCCAGGCTGGAGTGCTATGGCCGGATCTCAGCTCACTGCAAGCTCCGCCTCCCGGGTTCATGCCATTCTCCTGTCTCAGCCTCCCGGGTAGCTGAGACTACAGGCGCCGCCACGTTGCCCGGCTAGTTTTTGTAGTTTTTAGTAGAGACGGGGTTTCAGCGTGTTAGCCAGGATGGTCTCGATCTCCTGACCTCGTGATCCGCCCGTCTCGGCCTCCCAAAGTGCTGGGATTACAGGCTTGAGCCACTGCGCCCGGCCTAATTTTTGTATTTTTAATAGAGATGGGATTTTACCATGTTGGCCAGGCTGGTCTCAAACTCCTGACCTCAGGTGATCCGCCCACCTCGGCCTCCCAGAGTGCTGGGATTACAACCATGAGCCACAGCACCTGGCCAAAGTGGTCTTAAAAGGCTTCTGAAGAGGTTATATTTGAAATGAGGCCAGAAGGATAACTGGAGTTTGTAATCCTTCTTTGGTGCCATGGATCCCTTTGATTATCTAATGAGATCTATGATAATCCTCTTAAAATTCATTGAATTACAAAGGAAATCTGTTATAATGAAATACCTGTCAATTATTGAAAAAAGTAAATTTGTGATATAAGATACGTATTAACATATTTAATAACAAGATCTAGAAACTACCATGATTTCAAATAGTGATGAAGGCAGGCAGTAAATCAAGATTTCTGCAACTATAGTGCAGTATGAAAATATCTGTGATTTCTGTTGATGATGAAGTCACGCATAAACCTAATACCACTGGTGGTTTATTGCCTCTGTCAAAAGAAAAAATTTCAACAAATATAAAGATCTTAATTAGCTTTTATTTGAGATTCTAAAGTTCAGCAACACCTCATTCTTAGAGAATGAGGGTTTCAATGAGCTGAGCAGAGGAAGTTGGTTTTATAGACAGGGGCTGAGGAAAGCAGAAACAAAAAAAAATGGGTGGTTTCAAAGTTAATTTATTTGTAAAGGTTAAAGCAGAGGGAAGTGCCTTATGCTGGCAAAAACTGGCATGTTTAGGGGTTTGGCTATTATCTCTTCTAATTTCTCAGAAGTCAGATGAATAACTTTGTCTTGCTGACATGGAACTTTAGCACAAGTGACTCCATTTTGGTTTGGTTTGTTGGGCCTAGGGCAGGGACTCAGTCCAAACCAGTGGTCTCCTATAAATTTTAACACCTCTATTAATACTTGAAAGAAATGTCAAATTTCATTTAGAAATTAGCAAAAATGAAGATGTAGCTGTTCAGACCCTTTAAATTCATCCATGTTCACAGACCCTCTAAAGTCTATCCATGTACCCCAGGGTAAGAACTGCTGCCTTAGGTGGAGCCAACCAGGGGAAGTGCATCCCCCAGATAGGGGATGGTAGAGTAAAGGCATTAGAGGAGGGAGGCGCTTGCCTTGCCGTGGGGCAACTCTAAAAAATGCAAAGATATCTCCCCTAAGTGTGAAATTTTAAAAAAATCAATAGCTAACAAATGAAGCTGGAAAAACCACTTAAGAGACAATTGGGAAAATATTAATGCTAAAACATAATAGATGTTAAGGAATTATTGAGTTTTTTTTCCCTTAGGAATTATGGTTAAAATGAAAAGTCCTAGAAATGTATGAAGATGTATACTTGAGATGCATTGGATTAGCTTTTAAAATGATTGGAGGATGAGGAAAATAGGAGAGTAGAGATGAAATAAGATTGACTGTATGTTGATAATTGCTGAAACTGGTTGATGGGTACATGGGAGTTCATTAAACCATTTATCTGCATGTTTGAGATTATCCACAGTAGAAAGTTTTATTTATTTATTTATTTTCAGACAGAGTCTTACTCTGTCACCCAGGCTGGAGTGCAATGATGTGATCTTATCTCACTGCAACCTTTGCCTCCTGGGTTCAAGCGATTCTCATGCCTCAGCCTCCCAAGTAGCTGGGACTACAGGCGTGTGCCACCATGCCTAGCTAATTTTTTTTTTTTTTCTAAGTAGAGATGGAGTTTCACTATGTTGGCCAGGCTGGTCTCGAACTCCTGACCTCAAGTGATCCACCCGCCTTGGCCTCCCAAAGTGCTGGGATTACAGGCATGAGCCACCACACCTGGTCCACAATAGAAAGTTTTAAAATGCAGTGGATAAAATTAGCCATCTGTAGAAATTCAGTGTTTGTGTGGACTGAGAAGTTAGGAAGGATCACTCAAGCAAGGTTAAGGTGACTAATTTGTAATTTCAGGGAATTAATGATTGTAAGAACATAACAAAGTGAAACATTATGATGAAGAATGCTGCTGTGGTACAGTTAAAATATAACCTAATCTTAGTGGATAACTGCATCTAAGCTGAGCCCTATGCAGGGAGATGGTGAGCATTAAGCCGAAGAGTCATCATTGATCCAGTGAATGCCTGTGTCTCCTAAAGCCAAGAGAAAAGGACATTGGTCAGGGCAGGGGATTTCCAGGATTTTCCGTGCCCAAGATCAGCATTTCTCTAAGTGTGATCTGTGGACTGCCTGCACTAGTATCAGCTGGGCATTTTGTTGCTAAAAATGCAGAATCCTGGCTCTACTCCAGTCTCTGCCTTTTGAGGGAAAGAGACCCAGGTTCTTACACTTTAATAAATCTTCCAGGTGAATCTTAGCACATGTCAAGTTTGAAAACTGTAGCTTTAAATAAAGATGACAGTACCTCCTCCTTATTGAGCAATTTTACCATCTGCCAGATCTCATGCTGAACTCTCTACATATATTAACCTTTATGTAAATTATATATTGTATACGTCAGGGAGGAAAAAATTTTTTTTCATCAACCTTCATGAGCGCTTAAGTTGGAAAGGACCCCTGTAACAAAACACATATTAACAAGAGAAAAACTTATTAACATACCTATTTCATATATAGGTGTGGGAGATACCCAGGGAATGAGTAATTCTCAAAAGTGGCTTTGAATTCCAGCTTATTTAGTATCTTCAATTTTTAGAGAAGTGACAAGACAAAGGAGAAGGACTTTGTCTAGGGGCAGAACTTGTGGGAAGGCAAATAAGTGGTGATAAAGGCCCCTTAGCAAAGCTTGTTAGTGTGGATTCCTCTGATGCTGTCTTCTGGCCCATAAAGATATAAAGATGTTAGTGGTTAACCTTTGTTCTCCCTGGTAGAGAGGGAGGAGGCAGGAACCTTTCTATGCCAAAGACGCATGCTTTGGGGTGACTTAGTCCAGTCTCTGCCACACACATATTTATCTTCACAGCCTTATGGGGTTGATGAGGAGAACTCACCTAAGAAAAATGTGCTTGCTGTAGGTCACGCAGTTCTAAACAGCAAAGCAAGACCTCAGACCAGGTTCTGACCCCAAAGCTTGTGCTCTTAGTTAGGATATCACTGCCTCCCATCAGACTCCTCTGATCCCATGTCTACCAGAGACTCCAATTCATGAATAGGCCTTTCACTTGCCCTTTGTGGGGCAGCCGTGTCCTATATAGAGGATGTGAATATTCTTGTCACTGGGCAGGAACAGCTCCTGTTGTATATTAATAAATCAATGTCTGGTTTATGCATTAGCCTTTTTAAAGGTAGTTCTGAGTCCTAAAGAATGCTTGATAATTTACACTTGATACAAAGAAGCTTGAAAAATTTCTGCAGCTATTATGTGTGTATTCTTGTGATTCTAACCCTTTTTTCCACTTCCGTGGAATCTCATCAATTCCTAAGAGACTGAACATGTTCCCGTCAATGACAAGAACCTACTATGGCCTTACTAGCCAGAGGGCAGGATTAAAGGCCTACTCCTTTAGTTCTGAAAAAGCTTCACTCATGAGAATTAGTGGTTGATTTCCAAAGGACCAGAAGAAGCTGGTGGAAGTTGAGGCAGTGAAGATTACACACAGGCTTTTATAGACCATGCTGTGTGCTCACCTCTCATTTAATTCTTCCAGTTCTACATGGTAGGTACTAACAGATCCACAACCACTTACCAATTCCGAACCCAAAAAGCTCTATAAAGTAAGATTTTCTTTTCCCCTTAAATTTGCAACAGATTCATTTGGTAGTAGATCTTTACCTGAACTGGTGTGAGGCTGTTTATAGTCTTAGTTCATACTTTTTGATGCAGAAATTTAATGGCTCGATACAGGGTGCTGCCCAGACCTCACAGGTGGTATTATAAAGTGTCAGGTGCATGTCAGGTATGAGCGCCATGTTGTCTTTCTAAAATTTAAAGAATTTTCCAAAACACTTTGACCCCAAGAGTTTCAGATGAAAAAGTTGAAGTTAGGTTAAGTGTTTGTTCAACCCTTTGCTGCTGAGTTATATAAGTGGATGTGGAAAAAAAAGCCATATATGCTTTTTTCAACACTTTAAGGGCCCGTTGAGTGTCATTTAGCACATTGTTTCAGTTTGTTAGCCTTGCAGATACTTGTAGAGTTGTAGAAAAAGCCTCAAGAAGAGTGTATTGTGTTGTATTTGAGACAGAGCCTCTGTCGCCCCAGCTGTAATGCAGTGGCACGATCTTGGTTCACTGCAATCTCCACCTCCCACGTTCAAAAGATTCTCATGCCTCAGCCTCCTGAGTACCTGGGATTACAGGCACGTGCCACCACGCCGGCCTAATTTTTGTATTTTTACTAGAGGTCGGTTTTTGCCATGTTGGCGAGGCTGGTCTTGAACTCCTGGCCTTAAGCAATCTGCCTGTTTTGGTCTCCCAGAATGCTGGGATTACAGGTGTGAGCCACATGCCTGGCCAAGAAGAGTGTTTTTAAAGTCAAGTTCTGAGTCTTTTACAGTTTAATCATCAATAAGCTTCAAACCATTTCTCCCCCCTTTCTGGTTCTGTCCAGGGAATTACTGTGATTATTTCCTTTGAAATATATACTGTGTTTTAGTGTCTTCAGGTAGAGCTGAGCAGGGGAGGGAGTCAAGGTGACTTACACTGCGGTGTTAAGGTTGGAATTATTCCCCTTTATCCTTGGCCATTTAGGAGGCAGTCTTAGCAGGACCAGAATAAATCATCTGATAAATTTCTCGTGAATAAGGAGGATAATGGTGATAAAAATCTCATAAAATTAAAAATAACAGGAGTCTTTGAAGCATATTAAGCTAAAATATCTTTCTCGTCAAAGCAACATACTTTTCATTTTTTTTGGTCCAGGATGCCTCACTCAGAGAAAGAAAGTGATCTTTTTTCCAAGTTAAAATCCTCCACGTAGAAATAAAAACGCTTTTACACTGTTGGTGGGAGTGTAAGTTGATTCAACCATTGGGGAAGACATTGTGGCGATTCCTCAAGGATCTAGAACTAGAAATACCATTTGACTCAGTAATCCTATTACTGGGTATATACCCAAAGGATTATAAATCATGCTGCTCTAAAGACACATGCACATCTATGTTTATTGTGGCACTATTCACAATAGCAAAGACTTGGAACCAACCCAAACGTCCATCAGTGATAGACTGGATTAAGAAAATGTGGCACATATACACCATGGAATACTGTGTAGCCATAAAAAGATGCGTTCATGTCCTTTGCGGGACATGGATGAAGCTGGAAACCATCATTCTCAGCAAACTATCACAAGGACAGAAAACCAAACACCACATGTTCTCACTCATAGGTGGGAATTGAACAATGAGATCACTTGGACACAGGGCAGGGAACATCACACACTGGGGCCTGTTGGGGGCTGGGGGACTGGGGGAGGGACAGCATTAGGAGAAATACCTAATGTAAATGATGAGTTGATGGGTGCAGCAAACCAACATGGCACATGTATACCTATGTATCAAACCTGCACATTGTGCACATGTATCCTAGAACTTAGAGCATAATTAAAAAAACAAAAATCCTCCGCGTTAGGCTTTATTTCTGTTAAACATGATGTTTTTGCTTAAACTTTCATCACATGTTCCATGCTTTTTGTCTTAAGGGATTATTATGTCTCACTTTAGATTTTTTGGTTGAATATTTTATGCATGGTATATGCTTTGGAAAATTAGCTTCACAATGCAGTGGAGTATTGGTGATCATTAAGGGAGCTAAGCATATAAAGGATAGCCTGTGCTCGTTTCTTAGGAAGACAGGGAGTTTAATTTCTTCTTTTCTTAAAATAAACATACGGTATAATAAAAATTATATATTTGGTCTTTGTCCCTGCTTCCTGGCATAGAGCTCCTAAAACCCTTGGAGTTTCCTGATAGAATGAGGTCCAGTCACCAGAGAAAGCAGCCACATGATTAGAGGATTAAATCTATCGTCCCAGCCCCACAACTTCTGGATAGAGGGAAGGGTTGGAGATTGAGTTTAGTCACCAGTGGCCAATAATTGAATCAATCACGCTGATGTGAGAAGGCCTGGAGAAAACTGAAATGGGTCTAAGGGAGCTTCTGGGCAGTGCTGGGAGGACAGTGAGCCCAGAGATGGAGACTGTATGCCAGCCCCACCCCAACAAGAGTTGGTGTTGGGAATCAGAGAATTGGTGTTGGAACAGCAGGTATCTTTTTTTGTTTGTTTGAGATGGAGTTTCACTCTTGTTGCCCAGGCTGGAGTGCAAATGGCGCCATCTCGGCTCATTGCAACCTCTGTCTCCTGGGTTCAAGTAATTTTCCTGCTTCAACTTCCCAAATAGCTGGGATTACAGGCATATGTCACCACACCTGCCTAATTTTTATATTTTTAGTAGAGACAGGATTTCACCACGTTGGTCAGGCTGGTCTCGAATTCCTGACCTCAGGTGAGCCATGTGTCTTGGTGTCCCAAAGTGCTGGGATTACAGGCATGAGCCACCATGACCAGCCAAGGAACAGCAGGTATCTTATCTGTTTGTGTCACCTGGTCCTGATCTTCTCTTACAGTATCTGACCAAGCAAGTGGAGCTTCTTCGGCAGATGAACGAACAACATGCAAAGGTTTATGAACAATTAGACATCACAGCAAGGGAACTGGAAGAAACAAATCAAAAATTAGTTGCTGACAGCAAGGCCTCACAGCAAAAGATTCTGAGGTAAATTTTCTAGAATCTGACAAGGCCTAGAGGGAAGTTCTTTAGTATAAACTAGAATAGAACATGGCTGCAGTGGGTTTGGGTCAATATGGGATAAGGTTTAATTTAATTCTTTCTGGAGAATGGAGATTAAATAGATGTCCTTTCCAATTAAGAAAGCCCAGTGTGAGTGGCTCGCATCTAATCTCTCCTCACCGCTTTTGCCCTTGATTCAGTATGACAAGCAGCAGTGGCTTCTGTCTGTTCCTTACAGCCTGACTGAAACGATTGAATGCCTGCAAACCAACATTGATCACCTGCAGAGCCAAGTGGAGGAGCTGAAGTCATCTGGCCGAGGGAGAAGGAGCCAAGGGAAGTGTGACCAGGAGAAACCGGCACCCAGCTTTGCATGTCTGAAGGAGCTGTATGATCTCCGCCAGTAAGAGCCTACCTGTCTGTGGAGTTACAGCAGGGACTGTCTGATGTCATTGGCACATTCTGAATTCCCGTAGATTGAAAGTACCATTTTAAGAAGTGTCACTTAGCTATTAAGCTACCATTGGTTTGAACAAAATCACTTAAACATATAAATTACACAGTTCTTATATATTAGTAATTCTCATTTTGAAAGTCTTGGAGCACTTATTTCAGGGCTTTTAATGTGTTAAATCATAGTTTAAGATGAATTACTTCTGATAGACTATAGATTTGGGAGTTTTACATTAGAGTGAAGAAAAATAGAAATATTGGTAAAACAAAAATTCAAGCAAACAGAAGATTTTTTCCTTAAAGAAATACCTTTATAATTTAGAGTTACAAGTCTGAATCTTTAAGAAGTATTTATGGAACACTTGTTGTATGGCAAGCTCTATGCCAGACCTGAGGGCTGGTGAGCAAAATAGAGTTCCTACCTGTGAGCTTTCAGTCTAATGGAACGGCAGATAAGCAAATAAAAACACAAATAAATAGTCAAGCAAGGTGCCTTGGACTGAGCAGGAGAAACCAGGTGGTTCATTTGGTGGGTCTCAACCTTGGCTGCACATCAGATCACCTGTGGAGTTTTTCAAAAGGCAGATACTAACACATTACCTCAGGCCTAAATCAGAATTTCTAGGTGTGGGTAAAAAGCTGCCCAGGCAATTCTGATGAACATTCCTGGTTAAATACTGCAGCAACAGTAATTTGCTGTAGTGATTCAATCGTAATTATGTATTATGAATCATTTGGAGAGCCTTTAGAAACCTTCAGGCCAGGTGGCAGACCAACTAGGTTGGAATCTGTGGGTTGGGACCCAGGCACCAGTACTTTTTAAGGTTTCCCTTGTGAGGTCATTGGCATACTGCCAGTCTTTGGGAATAGATGTTCTCTAGTACTTTTAACATTAAAAAAAGATTCATTGCAAAAACTGAGTTTGCTTTCATGTGTTTATTTACCAGCCTCACACAGTTCCATTTTAGCCACTGCTCCAGTGTGGCTAAAAATCAGTCACTGTCGCCCAGATGCAGTGACTCACACCTGTTAATCCCAGCACTTTGGGAGGCTGAGGCAGGAGGATCACCTGAGGTTGGGAGACCAACCAGCCTGACCACATGGAGAAACCCCGTCTCTACTAAAAATACAAAATTAGCCAGGCATGATGGCGCATGCCTAAAATCCCACCTACTTGGGAGGCTGAGGCAGGAGAGTTGCTTGAACCCAGGAGGCTGAGGTTGCAATGAGCTGAGATACTCCACTGCACTCCAGCCTGGCGACAGAGTGAGACTCCATCTCAAAAAAAAGAAAAAAAAATCAGTCACTGTCACAGCTCATCAAATTTATTTAGTTGAAAAAAAAATCACCAGTCTTCCTCACTTCATTCTCAGTGGACCTGTGTAATATATTCTTTCAATATTTTTTTCCCTAGACACTTCGTGTATGATCATGTGTTCGCTGAGAAGATCACTTCCTTGCAAAGTCAGCCAAGCCCTGATGAAGAGGAAAATGAGCACTTGAAAAAAACGGTGACAATGTTGCAGGCCCAGCTGAGCCTGGAGCGGCAGAAGCGGGTGACTATGGAGGAAGAATATGGGCTCGTGTTAAAGGAGAACAGTGAACTGGAGCAGCAGCTGGGGGCCACAGGTGCCTACCGAGCACGGGCACTGGAACTAGAGGCTGAGGTGGCAGAGATGCGACAGATGTTGCAGTCAGAGCATCCATTTGTGAATGGGGTCGAGAAGCTGGTGCCAGACTCTCTGTTTGTTCCTTTCAAAGAACCCAGCCAGAGCCTGCTGGAAGAGATGTTCCTGACTGTGCCGGAACCACATAGAAAGCCTCTCAAGCGCAGCAGCAGTGAGACGATCCTCAGCAGCCTGGCAGGGAGTGACATCGTGAAGGGCCATGAGGAGACCTGCATCAGGAGGGCCAAGGCTGTGAAACAGAGGGGCATCTCCCTTCTGCACGAAGTGGACACACAGTACAGTGCCCTGAAGGTGAAGTATGAAGAGCTGCTGAAGAAGTGCCAACAGGAACAGGACTCCCTGTCACACAAGGCCGTGCAGACCTCCAGGGCTCCGGCCAAGGACCTGACTGGAGTGAACGCCCAGTCTGAGCCTGTTGCCAGCAGCTGGGAACTGGCCTCTGTCAACCCAGAGCCCGTCAGTTCCCCTACAACACCTCCAGAATACAAAGCGTTGTTTAAGGAGATCTTTAGTTGCATCAAGAAAACTAAGCAGGAAATAGATGAACAGAGAACAAAATACCGATCACTCTCCTCTCATTCTTAATTGAACCTCTAGTATTGCCTATCACCTCTCTCTCCCATTCAGACAAGTGTTTGTAGACTCGGAAGCCTGATGTTGCTCATGACATTTGCCTCATTGCTTTGCTTATTTAGCAAATGCATACAATGAGGAAAGGAGGTGGCTACTGGTATCAGTTCTCTGATCCACTTCCATTTAAGCTCCCCAGGAAATCCCATGACAAACTGGCCTCTGGCTGGTGCATTGATTAGACTTCAGTTCCTGAAAAGGACCAGTGGAGGGAAGAGCTATACTTCTGGAGAAGTAGGCCTGGAGTTACTACAGTATGGGGGAAAAGGGCCGAGTTGGCACAAAGCTAAGGCAATTCCTATTGCTTCCTTGCACAACTTCTCAAAATGATGTAAAGTCAGAGGGCTGTCAAACTCAAGTATCTTTTGCAAACACTGAATACTGTGAATTCATTAAGAAGAATGTTCAAGAGAAAGCAGGGGTCTAATCCAAAAGAAATGTCATTAACAAATACTCCAAATCCTTGAGTTTTATTGTATCTGAACTAGTTGAACTGTGACTGACAGGTAATCCTAATATATCCAAATCCAACTGAATACCAAATTGAGATGGCAAATTTTTGTTTGATCCAAGTTAGCTTGTTAGCATATGCCCTAGAGGGCCTCCGCCCCTACATTCTAATGTTTCTATTGAAAGCTGTAGCCTTTAGGATACGTGAACATGTAAATCTTTCATCACTTTCTCAAATTCAAACTAAAGGGGAAAGATCAAACCTCTTGCCTCCTACCTGTATTCTGAGCTGGCTGACTTGCCAGCCACAAGCTGCTCTTCCTGAGTTCTGTAAATGTTTTGACTTGTTGCAGAAATTCCTGTCTACATTATTAAGCAGTATTGATGTTCTGACTGTGGAAACATACCCTCTTACTTGTATACTTTTAATTTAAAACTATTTAAAAACTGAGGTTCCGATTATTGTATATATTTTTCTAAAAACCAAATAAAGCTACCTATGAAAGTGAATAAATAGGATCTACTGTGTGTCTTACTTTCAGTATAAGCCATTTCACTCTTATAACCAACTGTTCACTTTTTTTTCTTCCAACAAATATCACTAGAAAGATTGACAGTGATTTTTTTCCTATTTTAAACAGGGAATCCTTGGATTTGTATAACTTAATAGCACAAATTCTCATATTGCTAAATGTTCATTAAAGCTACTCGACAAACATTTTCAAATTTACTCTAATTTTCACTATTTCAGAAATGTCAGACTTGGTTCTGTTAATAGCATTTGACTGATTCTCAAAACATTTGATCATAGCAAAGAAACTGTGCTATTCAAACATTAAAACGGGCATTGAATCTAAATTACTTTTTTTTTTTTTTTTTTTTTGAGATGGAGTCTTGCTCTGCCGCCCAGGCTGGAGTGCAGTGGCCGGCTCTCAGCTCACTGCAAGCTCCGCCTCCCGGGTTCACGCCATTCTCCTGTCTCAGCCTCCCGAGTAGCTGGGACTACAGGCGCCCGCCTCGTCGCCCGGCTAGTTTTTTGTATTTTTTAGTAGAGACGGGGTTTCACCGTATTAGCTAGGATGGTCTCGATCTCCTGACCTCGTGATCCGCCCGTCTCGGCCTCCCAAAGTGCTGGGATGACAGGCTTGAGCCACCGCGCCCGGCCGAATCTAAATTACTTTTGCTTTTGGATTAAGTTTTTAAAAACAGGTAAAACGTCCTTTTAAAATTTCGCTTTGTAAAGCAGCGGTACCCAATTTTTTGGCACCAGGGACTGGTTTTATGGAAGATAGTTTTTTCCACAGACCCAAGGTTGCAGGGGATGGTTTCAGGATGAAACTTCCACCTCAGATCATCAGGAATTAGGTCTCATAAGGAATGCACAACCTAGATCCCTCACATGCGCAGTTCACAATAGGGTTTGCACTCCCTATGAGAATCTAATGCCACTGCTGATCTGACCGGAGGGGAAGCTCAGGTGGTAATGCGAGCAATGAGGAGCAGCTGTGAAAACACGTGAAGCTTCACTCTGACCTACTGCTTACCTCCTGCTGCGCAGCCCGGTTCATAATAGGTCATGGACCATACTAGACCACGGCCTGGGGGTTAGGGATCCCTTCTCAGTCCATCTCCTCCCTGGAATCATCTGTTTGCCAGTTTTATGTGTATTCTCCTAAAATATGTGCATAAATTAGCACAACTGCTTTTTTTGTCACCCTGCATTTTCAAGCAAATAAGCATAGGCACTCTTCATCTTACATTTTTATTGAACCATGTGTCTTTATCTGATGATGTACGTTTCTAATAGCAGCTACATAGTATCCCAGTTTATGGATATGTAATAATTTGTTTAAATAGTACCTAGTGAGCAGATTGTTCTAGTCTTTTGCTGCTACCAAAGAAAAAGGCTGTAATGAACAGTCTTATATATGTCTATGGACATTTGTGATTCTAGAAAAGGTATTACTAGAAATTGAGTAAAAAGGCATTTTGCAATTACTTTCCAGAGTTTATTGATACTCCCATTAGCAATGGATGAGGATGTCTATTTTTTCATACTTATGCCAAGAAACTTTTTGACCTTTGCCAAACTAATAGAAAAATGGTTTTTTCCTTGTAGCTTATATTTGCATTTCTATTAATAAGACAATATTTTTTAATCTGTTAGCCATTTGTAGTCTCCTTTGCCTATTTAAAGAGCTCTAGTACTTTATACATGCAGTTTTGCAGTTAGAAGTTTGAAAGTGTTTTGTCCCAGATTATCTTAATTTTTATCTGATTTTTTTGCTGTGTTTTGTTTTGAGAAGGTCTTGCTCTGTTTCCTAGGCTAGAGTGTGATGGCATGAACACGGCTCACTGCAGCCCTTGACTTATGGGCCCAAGCAATCCTCCCACTTCAGCCTTCCTACGAGAGGTGCGTGCCACCATGCTTAGCTAATTTTTTAACTTTTGGTAGAGAGGGGGTTTGCCCAGGCTGGTCTCCAACTCCTGGGCTCAAGCAGTCTGCCCTGTCTTGGCCTCCCAAAGGTAACTCCAAAGGCAACTCCTGGGATTACAGGCATGAGCCACCACGTCCAGCAGTTTTTACCTTGTTAATGGAATTTTTTTTTTTACCAAGCACAATTTTATGTATATGAATTTATTTATTCATTTATTTATTTTTATTTTTTTGAGTGGGAGAGACAGCGTCTTACTCTGTTGCCCAGGCTGGAGTGCAATGGCACGATCTCGACTCACTGCAACCTCCACCTCCCAGGTTCATGCAATTTGCATGCCTCAACCTTCCCAAGTTGAATAGCTGGGACTGCAGGCACGTGCCACCATACCTGGCAAACTTTTTGTATTTTTAGTAGAGATGGGGTTTTGCCATGTTGGCCAGGCTGATCTCGAACTCTTGGCCTCAAGTGATCTGCCTGCCTTGGCCTCCCAAAGTGCTGGGAATACAGGTGTGAGCCACCACACCTGGCCACTTTTATGTATATGAATCTTTAACATGTCTCTGTGTTTGAAAGTTCTTTGATCCATCTGAAGTCTATCCACCAACGCTTGAAATGCAACCCATATTAGTACTAAATGTCTACATGAATTTTAACCTATTTCTGTTCTAGGATCTGATTTTCATGTACCTAATGCAGTTCTAAATTTTTATTTTTTATTGTCTTATTTATTTTGCAGTTTTAAGTTGCTGTACTTGGATATTTATATTTTTCATAACTGCTAAGGGGAAGTTAAACTTTTCTCATTATTCTTTCAGAATTTTCCTGGATTTTTTTTTTTTTGTTTGCATTTTTTTCCCCAATATGAACTTTAAAATTAGCTTGTCTGGTTCTTGAGGGGAAATTGATACTTCTATTGAGATCAAGTTAAATAAATAGATTAATAAGAACAGGCTTAATCATACAGAGGCTTCTATCTAAAAGCATGACTGTATGTCCTTTTTTTGAGATGGGGTCTCACTCTGTCACCCAGGCTGAAGTGCAGTGGTGTGTTCTCGGCTCAGTGCAACCTCTGCCTCCTGAGTAGCTAGGATTACAGGCACCCACCACCACGCCCAGCTAATTTTTGTATTTTTAGTAGAGACGGGGTTTTACCATGTTGGCCAGGCTGGTCACGAACGGCTATATGTTTTTCCATTTGTTCAAATGGTCTTTGTGTGTCTCAGTTTTCAAATTTTTACCATTTAGGTTTCGCATATTTTTAAAGGTTTGTCTTTTGGATGTTGGAAATGGGATTTTTCTTCTGCTATACTTTGTAACTAGTTGTGTATAGAAAAGCTATTGATTTCAGCTATCTTGTTGAATTATGGTGAGTATCTTTTATTCAACTCCTTTGATATACCTGGAAAAATACTGTTTGGCTACTTAATTTTTACACTTATTCTTGTTTAAATGCTCTGAAATATCCAAAATATTAAATATGGTGAGAGTAAAATTGCCTGTCTGAATCCTAAACAATATGTCCATTGTTTGATTTAGCATAATGCTGGATTTTTTTTATTAATCAGGAATCCATGTATTCCTGTTTTAAGAATTTATATCAAAAATGAGACAGGCACAGTGGTGTGCACCTATAGTCCCAGCTATTTGGCAGGCTGAGGCAGGAGGCTCACTTGAGCCCAGGAGTTCAAGGCTATAATGCACTATTACCGCACCTGTGAATAGCCACTGTACTCCAGCCTGGGCAATATAGTGGGATCCTGTCTCTAAAAAAAAAGAACTATACATATTTTTGTTGTTTCATCAAATAAAACTGTTTATTTTCATTTTTCCCCTTCCTTTGTTATATACGTATCTATATCCTCTTATGTTCTTTTTATTGTATATATTTAATATGTTCAACGTCTTGATATACTTGATATATACAGTATATCAAGGTCAAGCAAATTAACATACCCATGTGTGTGATAAGAGTCAAGCAAATTAACATACCCATCATAACATACCCATGTGTGTGATAAGAGTACCTAAAATCAACTCTCTGGCAAATTACCAGTATATGATACAATTTTATTAACTATAAGCCCTCCTGATGTCTGTTAGATCTCTTAGGCTCATCCATTCCTACATAACTGCAATGTTGACTTACCTCTTCCCATTGCTCCCACCCGGTAACCACTATTTTACTGTTTTTGTTGTTGTTGATGTTTGTTTTAAAGATTCTACATATAAGTGGGATCATGCAGTATTTTTCTTCCTGTGTCTAGCTTACTTCATTTAACATGATGTCCTCCTCCAGCTTCATCCCTGTTGTTGCAAATGGCAGGACTTCCCTTTTTAATGCTGAAGTTCCATGGTATGTATGTAAATTATTATGGCATCATTTCTTTATCCATTCGTCTGTTGATGGACACCTTGGTTGTTTCCATACGTTGGCTCCTGTGAATAATGCTTCAGTGAACATGGGAACACAGTTATCTTTACAAGGTGGTGATTTTGTTTCCTTTAGGCATATGCCCAGGAGCGGGGTTGCTGTATCATATAGTAGTTCTATCTTTAAGAGCATCCATACTGTTTTCCAGTGCAGCACCAATCTGCATTCTGATCAACAGTGTACCAATGTTCAGTTTTCTCTACAACTTCACCACTTGCTATTTCTTGTCTTTTTGATAAAAGCTATCCTAACCTGTGAGATAACTCATTGTTCTTTTTATTTGCATTTTCTTGATGATTAGTGATGTTGAGCCACCTATATCCCTGCTGGCCATTTTTATGTCTTTGAAGAAATGACTATTCAGATGCTTTGCCCATTTTAAAATCAGGTTATTCATATGAATGCTATTGAGTTCCCTATATATTTTGCTTATTAACCCCTTATTAGATATATAGTTTGCAAGTATTTTCTCCCAGTGCATAGGCTGTCTTTTCATGTTGTTGTTTCCTTTGCTATACAGAAGCTTTTGTTTGAGGTAGTTTGTTTTGTTTTTGCTTTTGTTGTCTGTACGTTTGGTATCCCAGTCAAAACATCATTGCCAAGATTAATGTCAAAGACCTTTTTCTCTGCTTTTTTTTCTTAAGGTTTTATGGTTTCAGTTCTTAAAATAGGTATTTTTGTTTGTTTTTGTTTTTGAGATGGTGTCTTGCTTTGTCCCCCAGACTGGAGTTCAGTGGCACGATCTTGGCTCACTGCAACCTCCATCTCTCAGGTTCTAGTGATTCTCCTGCCTCAGCCTCCCGAGCAGCTGGGATTATAGGCACGCTTCACCACGCCTTGCTAATTTTTGTATTTTTGATAGAGTCGAGGTTTCGCCACGTTGGCCAGCCTGGTCTCAAACTCCTGACCTAAAGTGATCTGCTTGCCTCAGCCTCCCAAAGTACTGGGATTACAGGTGTGAGCCACTGTGCCCAGCCTAAAAATAGGTTTTTAATCCATTTTGAGTTGATTTTTGTGTAAGGTGTAAGATAAGAGTTCAACTTCATTCTTTTGCATGTAGATATACACATTTTCCATGTATAAAATCATGTCATCTGCAAACAGGAACAATTTGACTTCTTTCTGATTTGGATGCCTTTTTTTTGTTTTTGGACAGAGTCTCTGTCGCCCAGGCTGGAGTGCAGTGGCACAATCTCAGCTTATTGCAACCTCGGCCTTCTAGATTCAAGCGATTCTCCTGCCTCAGCCTCCCAAGTAACTGGGATTACAGGCTTACACCACCACGCCTGGCCAATTTTTGTATTTTTAGTAGAGTAGGGGTTTCACCATGTTTGCCAGGCTAATCTCAAACTCCTGACCTCGGGTGATCCGCCCGCCTCAGCCTCCCAAAGTGCTGGGAGGACAGGTGTGAGCCACCAGCCTTTCATTTTTCCTGTGCAATTGCTATAATTAGGACTTCCAGTGTTTTGTTGAATGGAAGTGGTAAGAGTGGGCATTCCTTTTAATCTGTTGATTTTTTAATCATGAATGGTTGTTCATTTTCAGATGCTTTTTCTGCATCTGTTGAGAAAATTATATGGTTTTTGTCCTTCGTTCTGTTAATGTGGTATATCACATTTATTGATACACCACATATATTGAACCATACTTACATCCCATGGATAAATCCAACTTTATTTGTTTTGGAGACAGGGTCTCACTCTGTCACTCAGGCTGGAGTGCAGTGGTGGTCATAGCTCACTGCAGTCTCAAACTCCTGGGCTCAAGCAATCCTCCTGCCTCAGCTTTCCAAGTAGCTGAGACTATATGCATACAGCACCACACCTGGCTAATTTAAAAAAAAAAAAAAAAAAGATTTTTTTGCAGAGATGGGGTTTTGCTGTATTGCCCAGGCTGGGATAAATCCCACTTGATCATGGTGAATGAGCCTTTTAATGTAATGAATTTGGTTTGCTAGTTCTGGTGAGGTTTTTGCAGCTGTGTTCATCAAGGATATTGATCTAATTTTCTTTCCTTTTCTTTTTCTTTTTCTTTTTTTTTTCTTTTAAGATGGAGTCTCTCTCTGTCACCCAGGCTAGAGTGCAGTGGCACCATCTCGGCTCACTGCAACCTCCGCCTCCCAGGTTCTAGTGATTCTCTGGCCTCAGCTTCCCGAGTAGCTGGTATTAACAGGCATGCGCCACCACTCTTGGTTAATTTTTGTAATTTTTAGTAGAGATGGGGTTTCACCATTTTGGCCAAGATGTTCTCGAACTCCTGTCCTCAGGTGATCTGCCCATCTTGGCCTCGCAGTGTTGGGATTACAGGCATGAGCCACTGTCCCCGGCCTAATTTTCTTATAGTTTCCTTGTCTGGATTTGATATCAGGGTAGTTCTGGCCTTGTAAACATAGTTTGAAAGTATTCCTTTTCATCAAATTTTTGGAAGTTTCAGAAAGATTGGTATTAGTTTTCCATAAATGTTTAGTTGAATTCGGCAATGATGCCACCAGATCCTAGGCTTTTCTTTGATGGCAGACTGTTTTAAATTATTGATTCAACCTTCTTGAACTCATTGGTCAGACTTTCTGTGTCTTTGTGATTCAGTCTTGGTAGGCTGTATGTGTCTAGGAACTCATCCATTTCTTGTAGGTTATCTAGTTTGCTGGTAATTTTTTATGGTAGTCTCTTAGGTTCCTTTGTATTTCTTTTTTTTTTTGAGACAGAGTCTTGCTCTGTCTCCCAGGCTGGAGCGCAGTGGTGTGATCTTGGCTCACTGCAACCTCCATCTCACGGGTTCCAGCAATTCTCCCGCCTAAGCCTCCCCAGTAGCTGAGATTACAGGCGTATGCCACCACACCCAACTAATTTTTTTTTTTCGCAGTGGAGTTTTGCTCATGTTGCCCAGGCTGCAGTGCAATGGCATGGTCTTGGCTTACTGCAACTTCCGCCTCCCAGGTTCAAGCGATTCTCCTGCCTCAGCCTCCCAAGTAGCTGGGATTACAGGAACCCGCTACAATGCCTGGCTCATTTTCTGTATTTTTAGTAGAGAGAGGGTTTCACCATTTTGACCAGGGTGGTCTCAAACTCCTGACCTCAAGTGATCCACCTGCCTCGGCCTCCCAAAGTGCTGGGATTACAGGCATGAGCCACCGCGCCTGGCCTGATCCTTTGTATTTCTATGGAATCAGTTGTAATATCTTCCCCTCTCCCTTCTTTCTTTCTTTTCTTTCTTACAAGGTCTCTTTCTGTCGCCCAAGCTGGAGTGCAGTGGCAGGATCTCAGCTCACTACAACCTTCCCTTCCCAGGCTCAAGTGATTCTCCTACCTCAGTCTCCCAAGTAGCTGGGATTACAGGCACCTGCCACCATGCCTGGCTAATTTCTGTATTTTTTAGTAGAGACGGGGTTCACCATATTGGCCAGGCTGAACTCAAACTCCTGACCTCAAGTGATCCACCTGCCTTGGCCTCCCAAAGTGCTGGGATTATCTTTTTCCATTTCTAATTATATGAGTCTTCTCTATTTTTTGTTAGTCAGCTAGAAGTTTGTCAATTTTATCTTTTCAAGAAACCAACTG
Source organism: Trachypithecus francoisi (assembly GCF_009764315.1). Taxonomy (NCBI): domain Eukaryota; kingdom Metazoa; phylum Chordata; class Mammalia; order Primates; family Cercopithecidae; genus Trachypithecus; species Trachypithecus francoisi. The sequence goes on from NW_022681455.1 coordinate 76,712,215, forward strand.
AATTTTGTTGATCTTTTCATTTTTTTCAGCTCTGGTCTTTATTATATCCTTTCTTTTATTATTTTTGAGACATAGTCTTGCTCTTTATTATTTCCATTTATGTATGTATGTATGTATGTAATTTTGAGATGGAGTCTTGCTCTGTTACCCAGGCTGGAGTGCAGTAGTGTAATCTCACTGCAACCTCTGCCTCCCAGGTTCAAGCGATTCTCCTGCCTCAGCCTTCTGAGTAGCTGGGACTACAGGAGCGTATTACCATACATGGCTGTTTTTTTTGCATTTTTAGTAGAGACGGGGTTTTGCCATGTTGGTCAGGCTGGTCTCAAACCCCTGACCTCAGGTGGTCTGCTCACCTTGGCCTCCCAAAGTGCTGAGATTACAGGCGTTGAGCCACCTCACCTGGCCTATTTCCTTTTATTAACTGGGCCTAGTTCTTTTCATTTTCCTAGTTCCTTAAGGTGTAACATTGGGTTGTTTATGTGAGGTCTTTTCTTTTTGATGTGGGTGGTGATTGCTATAAACTTCTGTCTCAGAGCTGCTTTTGTTGCATTTCATGTTTTGTGTCCATTTTTGTCTCAAGATATTTAAAAAATTTTTCCTTTGTTTTTTTCATTGGCCTATTTGTTGTTCAGGAGCATGTTTAATTTCTACATTATTTGTAAATTTTCTGAAATTCCTCCTGTTACTGATTTCTAGTTTCATACCATTGTGGTTAGAAAAGATACTTAAAGATTGTGCCCTAATATATGATCTGTCCTGGAGAATATTCCATGTATGCTCGAGAAGAATGTTTATTCTGCTGTTGGATGGAATCTCCTGTGTATGTCTAGTAGGTCCATTTTGCTTAATGTGTAGTTAGTCTGATGCTTTCTTATTGATTTTTTTTTGGGGGGGGCCTTGATCTTTACTGAAAGTAGGATATTGAAATCCCCTACTACTGTTGTATTATAGTCTATCTCTCCATTCAGATCTATTCATATTTGCTTCCTATATTTAGGTGCTCAGATGTTGGGTGAATATTTACCATTGTTAAGTGACCCCTTTATCATTACACAGTGGCCTTGTCTCATTTTACAGTTTTGACTTAAAGTTTATTTTATCTGATGTAAGTATAGCTCTCTTGTTCTCTTTTGGTTTCTATTTGCATGAAATACCATTTTCCATTCCTTCCCTTTCAGTCTCTATGTGTCCGTTACAGGTTCAATGAGACTTTTTGGCAGCATATAGTTAGATCTTTTTTTTTTTTTTTAAATCCAGCCACTCCCTGTCTTTGGATTATGAAGAGTTAAACCATTTACATTCACAGTAAATGGATTAGAGAATTTAATCCATTTACATTCGCAGTAGAAACTCCTTACCTATCCATATTGGTAGGTAAGGAGTTACTACTGCTATTTTGTTGCTTTCTGGTTGTTTGGCAGATCCTTTGTTTCTCTCTTACTGTCTTCTTTTGTGATTTATTTTCTCTAGAGTTATGCTTTGATTCGTTTTTATCTTTTGTGTATCTGCTATAGGTTTTTGCTTTGTGGTTATCGTGAAGCTTATGTAAAACACAGTGATAGCAGACTATTTTAAGCAGATAACTTTGATTGCATTAAAACTATACTTTTATTCTACTCCCTCCCACATTTTGTTTTTGAGGTCACAATTTACAAATTTTATATTGTGTATCCCTTAACAAATTAGCTATTAATAGTTTTATCTTTTAACCTTTATACTAAAGATAAGCAATATACACACCACCATTACAGTATTAGAGTATTCCTGAGTTTGACAGTATACTTTTACCAGTTTTATACTTTCATGTGTTTTCATGTTACTAATTAACATCCTTTTCTACCAGCTTGAATTCTCTTTCACATTTTTTATAAACACAGAGCTGGTGGTGATGAAATGCTTCAGCTTTTGTCTGTCTGGGAAAGTCTTTTTCTCCATTTCTGAAGTTTTGCTGGATAAAGTATTCATGGTTGGCAATTTGTTCTCCTTTAGCACTCTGAATATATCATCCCACTCTCTCCCGGCCTGTAAGGTGTCTGCTGAGAAGTGCTAGCCTTATTGGAACTCCCTTATATGTGATCGGCTTCTTTTCTCTAGCTGCTTTTAGGATCTTCCCTTTGTCTTTTGATTTTTGACAATTTGATTATAATATGTCATGGTATAGTTTTGTTCATATTGAATCTGATTGGAGACTTTTGATATTCTTGCACCTGGATATTTATATCTTTCTCCAGATCTGGAAAACAGTAGTAGAAAACTACTGTTTTGTGACTTCTTTCTTACTTCTCCTTAGTGAACTCCTATAACTCAAATATTTGCTCTTTTGATGTTGTCCCATAAATCCCATAAGCTTTCTTCATTCCTTTTCATTCTTTTTGTTCCTCTGGCTATATTTTCAAATAATCTGTCTTTGAGTCCATAGATTCTCTCTGCTTTATCAATTCTGTTGATGCTCACTATTCTATTTTTTCATTTCATTCATTGTATTTTTCAACTTCAGAATGGTTTGTAAAGAATAAATAACTTTGATCTATTAGGTTTCTTGATTTGGTTGTTTTCTTGATTTTGTTGAGTTATGTATGTGTATTTTCTTGAAGTTTGCTGAACATCCTTAAAACTATTTTGTCAGGCAGTTCATAAATCCGTTTCTTTAGGGTAGATTTTTGGTGCTTTGTTACTTTGGTGATAGCATGTCTCCGTGATTGTTCTTGATCCTCGTGGTCATACGTTGATGTCTGTACATTGGATGAAGTGTAAGGACTGATTCTAATCTTTGCAGTCTGACTTTGCGTGGAACAGCCCTTCACCAGTGACCCCATTCAGAGATTCTGGGCAAGTTGTCTGGTGTGGTCTGTGGGCAGGCTTGCTGCTGGAGTCCTTGAGCAGGCTAACCTAGTATGTAGGTCAGCAGATGGATGAGCCTGGTGCTTGCATGAATAGGATTAATCCTGGAACGTAGGTCCAGTGGAGTGGGCCAGTTGATTGGATCTGCAGGGGTACAACCAGAGCCTGAATCCACAAGGGCAGGCCTGGATCCTGTATCCAGGGAACTGACCTGAAGCCTAGCTCCATAGCCTGGAGCCTGAACCTGCAGGAGTGGGCCTAGGTCCTGGGTCCATAGGGACTGTTCTGGAGCCCCAGTCTGCCAGGGCATGCCTAGCATTGAGGCTTACTGAGGTGTATGCCTGGAACCTGGGTCCACTGGAGCTTGGTGCTGAGGCACACATGGAGCTTGGGTCCACGGGTATGGTACTGGAGCCTGGGATTGTGGGTGCTGGCCTGCAGGCATATATAGCTCAGCCTGGAGCCAGGGTATACAGATACTGGCCTGGAGGCTAGGTCTCTGAGGGATGGATCCTGGCTTGGATCCTGGGGTCCTGGGGGCTGGCCTAGAATCTGAGTCTGCAGGGGATATTGGAGCCTAGATCTGTGAGGGCCAGCCCGGTGCTGGGGTTTACTCAGATGGGGCTGGACTAGGGTGGGGAGGGGGTGTCTGCTAGAGTGTGAGCTCATGGGTACAGGCCTGGCAGTGGGTATGCTTAGAACGTGTGTTCCTGGGGCAGGCCTGGAGTCTGGGGCTGGCATGATTTTGGGGTCCAATGTTTACTTCCCTCTCCTTCCTCCAAGTGGAGGGTCTCTCTCTCTCCACCCTGTGCTGCCTGGGGTTGGGGAGGGGGTAAGACAGGTAATGTAAAATTGTCCCTCCTGTCCTCTTCAATACATCTTATTTCTGTGGTATACCAAGGTGCTGTAATCTTGCATGGTTCCTTAGCTCTTGTGAAGGTATTTTTGTTTGTGGATAGTTGTTTAAATTCATGTTTCTGCAGGGGGACGAGTGCTGGAAAGTCCTATTCTGACATCCCAAGTTCCCTCAATTTTTTTTAAAAAACAATAGTTCCCTCCTATATTCCTTAAGTTTCTTTTTCTTGCTATTTGAGTTTGGTGTTTTAACCAATTCTTTTTATCAATGTAAGTATTTAAGGCTCTGACTTCTCCACTGAGTCAATTAAGTTCTGCAAGGTGATGGGACTAACATTCTGTGCCATCCCACATGAGCATTTCCCCTTTCAAAGTGAGAAGGAAGGTTAGGATGGAAGAGCTGAGACATACTCCAAATTGGTTTTGGTAACTTTACTTTTCAGGTTCACATATGTTAATAGTTAGAATCAATATACGATCAACCTGTTAAGCAATGTTACCAAATACTTATTTGGCAAAGTACATCCTTGATCAATGCCTTAATGATTCTATAGCTAAAATATTAGATGTTTTATTTTGGGGGGGTGCGGAAATAGCATAGACCGTCATTTAAACCTTCAGACCAGTGGCTGTGTTGTACAAAAAAGATGGCAAAAGCCTTAACTATATACCAAAATTCACATCTCACCCAACCTAGCTTACTCTTATTTTTTCCATCCATTTCTAGGGCTGTGCTGTCCAATACTGTTGCAAATAGCCCCATGTGGCATCTGAGCACTTACGATGTGGCTAGTCCAAATTGAGAGTGCTGAGGAAAGTGTAAAATGCCAGATTTTGAAGACTTGGTACAAAAAAAGGTAAAATATTAATTTTTTTATTATATGTTGATGTTTTAGATATTTTGGGCTAAATAATATGCTAAAATGACCTTTTTAAACTATTATGACCTTTTTAAACTATTTTAATGTGGCTGCTAGAAACTTTCAAAATTACGTACGTGACTTACCTCTTTCTAGTGGACAGTGCTGCTCTGTCTCCCTCCATTAGCTCTGTTCCCTCTAGATACATGTAACGCTGAGCCCAACAAGATCGCCTTTCTGTAATCATTTGAAGATAGCACCATGATGCTAGTTTAGTGTTAGCGTTTATTTTAAAAATACACAAAATAGAAATTTTTACATCAAAGTGTGATAACCTCACTTATACATTGTTCCATACTTACCTGGTTTTGTTTGCATCTTTGTGCAAGCATTAAAAGGAGATGGATTTGATTCTGATTTTTTTGCTATGGTTCATGTAAACAGTTGAGACTGCTACATAAAGTAGGTTGTTGTCAAAGGTAAAGTGGCCACAGAATCCCAAGAGTAGAATAATTCAATTTGGTTTAATGAAATTGGTGGTCTTAGCAGATAGATAATCCAAGACTAAATATTGTCTTCTAGGCATTTTAAAAATTAAAAACTTTGAGGTTTTCTTCATGTTGTAAACATAACTTAGACCTTGTTGGCATTAAGTTTACAAAAGAAAATATTAAACCATGATTTTTATCATCCTGCCCATGTCAGTATACACTCTCTTTATTATGAGAATGAAACCAGATAATAAGCAAAATACATCAGGAATTTCAAATAGTACTGCAAAGAAGGTCCCAGCTGGTCTCTTCTGGGAGTGATCTAACTTAAGCTGACCCTGCCACTGGCTGAGGATAATCCCTTCTGTCCACTGCACCATGCAATGCCACAGGCCATGAGATGGTCAGTTCCTCTTGCTCTGTGTCGTCTGAAGCAAGTCGAGGCTCTACTTCTGGTTCCGCCCTTCTTCCTTGGGCTTAGATTTGCTGGGTTAGTGGTTTGCTACTATTGTCAAGACTGTACTGTCCCTTTAAGGTACCACATGCCACCATAGCTTACACAGCAGTCCTAAGAGAGAGAAACAGGGTAAGTGCAGATTTTTGCAGGTAAGGGAGCTAACTACATTCTGTCCACAATATCAACACTTGATTTATGATCAGTGAATAGAATACAAATCAAAAACTGCCTAAGTATACCACCATGGTTACTACCAGCCACCCTCTCCTCAGGGGTAGTTTTTTTTTTGAGACGGAATTTTGCTTATTGCCCAGGCTGGAGTGCAATGGCACAATATTGGCTCACTGCAACTGCCGCCTCCCAGGTTCAAGCGATTCTCCTGCCTCAGCCTCCCAAGTAGCTGGGATTACAGGCATGCACCACTACACCGGGCTAATTTTGTATTTTTAGTAGAGATGGGGTTTCTCCATGTTGGTCAGGCTGGCTTCGAACTCCTGACCTCAGGTGATCCTCCTGCCTCGGCCTCCCAAAGTGCTGGGATTACAGGCGTGAGCCACTATGCCCGGCCATTCCTCAGGGGTATTTTAAAAGTGAGGGTGGGCCAGGCATGGTGGCTCACGCCTGTAATCCCAGCTACTGGGGAGGCTGAGGCAGGAGAATTGCTTGAAACTGGGCGGTGGTAGTGGCAGTGAGCCGAGAGTGTGCTATTGCACGCCAGCCTGGGCAACAAGAGCGAAACCCTGTCTCAAAAAAGTGAGGATCTATGAAACACAAATACTGACATGCGCAGAACAAGGGTGCTTAAAAAATAGTATTACTTATATGGCTCTGGATGTTTAATCAACACAAGACACTGTCAGCAGTTTTGTGTGTCTCAGTGTTGCTGCAAATACGGTTGGTATTTGCGCTGCAGTCACTTCAGAAAAGCATTATAGCTTGTACATTAGGTGCTTTCAGATATAGTAAACAGATGGTGCTCCTTTTTAAACCAAATTGAAGAATGGAGTCTACTGAAAGTCATGTATGTGGCTATGGCAACAATCAGAAGAGTAGTTCAAAATTCAAGGGGGAGTGGAGTGAGGATTCTCAACTAGGCCCTATCATTTTAGAAGATGCCTACCCACTGCCAAGCTCACCCAACCCACTGTATTTTGTGGTGGTTCTATTTCGTTTTAGGCTTTTAGCATCCTGAAGCCATGGTTTTTAGTTTCTGTCTCTAGTGATAAGCAGAGAAGAGGGATGAGAAAGGGGCATTACTGGCCCAATCAGAAACAGAAATTAAGCACCCATTCTTTCCCTTGGACACCCCTGTGACTATATTATTTGAAGGGGTCAGTCCTTTCCCCAACCAACGCCAATCATTAAGAGTTGCTGAAGACAAGACTGGGGAGGGGTCCCAAGGAAGCCTGATTTCATATACACAAAGACACTAGAGTCCCTTCTCCATGCTGTCAGCCCCTTCCAGAGTCTTTAATATTGTTATGCACAAAATGGATGTACCTTTAGTACTTTATCCACCTCCTGTTTACTGAGATCTTCTCCACACTCTTGAGTCAACCGAGACTGGATCATGTTTCGGCGTACCCGGTAATTTTTGGAAAAAATTTCAAGCAAAACCTGTCGATGCTTTAGTAGCAAAAACACGTTATTATGGGAAACAGTGATCTAAAATGAGAAACATCCCTGAACAAGACACCCAACCCATGCACCTAACTTTGTGTTGCAGTCTCTGATTAAAAACCCTCACCCAGTACCTCTGGTTAAAGATGAGCCAAGTCATCTCTAGAGACCCAGCAAGACAGTGTACAGAAATAAAAACATAAAGTAAAGGCATTAACGCTTTGTGTGGAAACTTGAATATAAATAAAAATAAAGGTATATGCCAGCATAACAAAAGAACTGGTGAAGAGACATGAGAGGATGAGTGGCTTGAACTTATTTCTGCATGGTAAAATGCAGGAGTGCATTGGAGTTAGCAGGCAGGCGAAGCCACCATCTAAGCTGCACAGAGATGAGAAGAGGGTGTCAAAACTGGTGTGAAGTCTTAACACACAAACATGCCACTGCATCCATGAAACAGGATGCCGTAAAATACGGTACACCCCAAGATAGAAATTGAATAGAAAATACTGAATTCAGTATGTCTAATATCTGTCATAAGAATTCTGAAAGAACACAAAAAAGTCTAACAACTCACAGGATTTTGTAAGAACTCAATTGTCTAGTACAATAATGACCCATACCAGGGCACAGCTGAAACTGCACTGACTGATATACAGAATAATGAAAAATTCTGCAGTTGGTATAAAGGAAGGAATACAGGCCAAATTTAAAAGACCAAGGAGGGGAATGTTATGGAATTTCAACAACTCTGAAAACGTAAACAATGGAAACTCTCTTAAAGATGCTTCATGCTGGGCACGGCAGCTCACGCCTGAAATCCCAGCACTTTGGGAGGCTGAGGCGGGCAGAGTACCTGAGGTCAGGAGTTCAAGACCAGCCTGTCCAACATGGTGAAACCCCGTCTCTACTAAAAATACAAAAATTACCCAGGCGTGGTGGCACATGCCTATAATCCCAGCTATGCGGGAGGCTGAGGCAAGAGAATTGCTTGAGCCCGGGAGGCGGAGGTTGCAGTGAGCCAAGATTGTGCCACTGTACTCCAGCCTGGATGAAAAAAAGACAAAAGATGCTTTATGTATTACTATTTGTCTGGGACTAGAATTTTGAGAGGCAAATCATTTGATCACGTAAAAATAGAAACTTTTACATCGAAGTGTGATAACCTTACTTACACATTGTTCCATACTTAGCTGGTTTTGTTTGCATCTTTCTGCAAACATTAAGAGATGGATTTGATTTTTTTTTTTTGCTATGGTTCATGTAAACAGTTGAGACTGCTACATAAAGTATCATTTGCCTCCTAAAAGTCTAGTCCCAAACAGTAATACTGTATTGTAATACTGAAGGTTAAAAGAAAGCCATTTTAAGACATGAAAGAAAGCAGACAACTCCTGTCTCTTTAGAAGCTAAAGCAAGGAAGCAGCAGATTCCACAATTCAGCAACAGACATGGCGAAGAGCCAGTCTCACTGGAGAAGCAGAGGGGGAGAGGCTTCCAGAGAACCAGGCTTAATTAAGCAAAGTATCACCCTTGGTACACATGCATTCAGAAAATTACACAAGCGAAAACAGGAAGTAGTGAACAACGAAATGCAATCATAGTATATATTACTGATGTTTGGCTCTACGATGAAAGGATTTTCAGTTCATTCCATGACAGTGCTATAAACAATGATAGCCTAAGAGGTAAAGGCCGGTCGTGGTGGCTCATGCCTGTAACCCCAGCACTTTGGAAGGCCAAGGTGGGCGGATCACTTGAGGCCAGGAGTTCGAGACCAGCCTGGCCAACATGGTGAACCCCCCCCATCTCTACTAAAAATACAAAAATTAGCTGGGTGTGGCAGCACAAGCCTGTAATCCCAGCTACTCGGGTGGCTGAGGCACAAGAATTGCTTGAACGCGGGGGGCGTGAGCTGAGATGGCACCACTACACTCCAGGCCTAGGTGACAGAAGTTATCTCAGATGCTATCTCAAAAAAAAAAAAAAAAAATTGGCATAACCTGTCTATCTCTACAGTCTCCTAAAATAGTTGAGAGCTAAATCTCATCCACCACAATGGGAAGCCCATTGCTAATGACAAGCTGTTTTTTTTTTTTTTTTTTAAATGGGGGCAGCTGTTTTAGTGGTATCTTTTGGAGATTTAAATGCCTATGATCCTAGCACTTTGGGAAGCTGAGGCAGGAGAACTGCTTGAGGCCAGGAGTTCAAGACTAGCCTGGCCAACATAGACCCTGTTTCTATTTAAAAAAAAAAAAGTAGTAATAAAAGTGGTCACCTCTGAGGGGTGGCAGTCAGGTCAGGCAGTGCAAGAGCTTTCCTATTAAAACTTTTAGTCTGATTTGATGTTTAAAAATCTGCATTTAAGACTTTTTTTTCCTTTTTCTTATCAAAGTATTTCAGATACCCTCTATTCTGGCCAAAGCACTGAAGCCAGGTCAGGAAAAGGCCCCAGCCCCTTAGATCCTCAGTCTGCCAGTTGGCTTCCCTAAGAAGCAGCTGGGGACAGAGAGCTCAGTGGGACTTCTGCTGACTCCCTTCTCCCCACATCTTAGGAGCAGGACCTAGACACAGTCAGACTGACTGGCATTTTGACCATCAAATTAAGTTAGGTATGTTCACGGCCTAAGAAAAGCTTCTGGGATGCAGGGTCCGTGACTGTACCACACATGCACAAGGGGCTGCTGCTTCCACTCACATTTCTGAGCACTGGACACCTGTGACCCTCCCTGCCAGTGTGACTACAGGCAAAATGACCAATTTCTTTAACCTAAAAGTCCAGAACCTGAGACCTGACAAGGAATCCTTTTGATTCCTGCTGCCAGAAGCCACCTGAGAAATGGGCTTCACCAGTGTTCTGTAAACCTGGCCGGCATCAGAGTTGCTCAGGAAGCTTTACAGAAATGGAGATACCCAGGACAGCACCCCACACCTACTGAACAGAACTGAATGTATTTTTTTTTCTGAGACACAGTCTTGCTCTGTCGCCCAGTCTAGAGTGCAGTGGTGTGATCTCGGTTCTCACTGCAACCTCCACCTCCCAGGTTCAAGCAATTCTCCTATATCAGCCTCCTGCCACCACAGGTGTTTTTAGTAGAGATGGGGTTTCACCATATTGGTTAGGCGGGTGTCGAACTCCTGACCTCAGGTAATCCACCCGCCTTGACCTCCCAAAATGCTGGGATTATAGGCCTGAGTCACCATACCCAGCCTGTATTTTTTAAAAGATTCTGATGGAGCTGGCTCACAGACTGGCATCTGGGAACCACTGGTTTAGGTTCAAACTATTAGCACATACAGCTTATTTTGTCAGCATACGGACTTGCAGCAGAATATTTAAAACCGAGTGTGCCAGAAAATCTGCACTGTGTGGCTGCACCTCAGGTGCATATGTCCCGTAAGGCCTCCAACCCTGCAGGAAACCCCCCCTACTCTTGGGGAAGATGGCAGCAAAGTTCACCTCACCTGATCACTCATGTCTCCAGACTCCCAGAGGGCAAACACCTTCTGCTCATCCGGGGAAGCAGCAGTCTGTGGGGGAAACTGACCAAGGCCCAGGTGTGAGTTGCTTGTCCATCTCTACCCCATGGATGCACTTGCTTGCCTCACCACTCCCTGTGTGCCCCAGCCCAGATGCAGGAACGTGGGTTCCAATCCCAGCTTCTGCCACTCACCAGCTGTGAGAGCCTTGGGCAGCCACAAACCTGCGCCTGTCACCTCACCATGGGGAGGAGGCCGGCACACCCCCCAGGGCCTGACAGGGCTCCAGCAAGAGAAAGGGGGAGTGTGATAGGCCCAGTGAAATGCCCAGCTTCGAGTCTGCAGATATCCTCCACAGAGTGGGGAAGCTGCGTTTGTTTCCCCATCAACCTGGCACCAACTCAACTCTGCTTTAACACCCAGAGTGCTCCCTCCTAAAGATGCCAACCCTGATGGAGGGGCGCCCCCTTCCCCATAACTCCTTTGGGGTACCCTGGGGATTCAACTGCTTCCCACACGCACCGTGTCAGTGTGGGTTACAGGCACTGCCTGACTCCCAAGCAATCCAGGCCACTTGGTCCAAAGATGGACCAGGACAAGTGTGACACAGGCCTGGCTCCTGGAGAGAAGGGGACAGGGAGGGGGCGTCTGGGATGGTAGTTTCCAGTCCTGGTTCCATCACACAAGTAGCAATAATGGTTACTACCAGTAAAAGCCCTGTGAGACCTCCAGTACACACTCACATTTAAGCATTAGAAATGGGAGGTAGTACGTGGCGAAAAGTAAGCTCAGAGAGATTTAGCTCACTGTCCATGGTCACACAGCTAGTAAGCAGCAGAACCAGGAGTTCAAGTCAAGTCCTCGATCTGTTTGCTTGCCGTGGACCTCAGCTCCCTCACGTAGAACACAGAGGTGGCTGGGATCTGAGGTCTCTTACATCTTGGATGTGATTACGATACAGTCTCCTTGTCAGGATGGCAAGGAGAGCGTTACAACTAGGGCCATGGTGCCTCCTGGAGATGCCGGCCCCACCCCAAAGCAACATGGACAGAGGGGGTCCGGAAGGAGGGGTGGGGGTGTCTGAGGGTGGCCATGTCCCACCCCTCACCTCTGTCCACTCCAGCAGCCCAAAACAACCTCACTAATGTCAGGCAGGTGTCCTCCCTGGCCTGGCCCAGCTCCTGAAGAAAGGTGAGCTTGTGGAAATCCAGACCCATGTGCTGGGTGGGTAGGAGCCCAAACCCCGCCAGTCCCTCCCACAGGGGGCTGCCTGCCAGCAGGGCCAATCCCCTGAGACAGCCTAGGTGCCACAGGGCCTCCTGTCCCAGTTTCTATTCCTCATATCCAGGGATGGGCTTTCCTCAGATCATCACCCAAGGCTGCAGGGGCTCCTGACCTTGGCAATGAAAAACACCAGTGCTTTCTTAGAGACCACCACAGCCCCACCTCACTCCATTTTGCTGCCAGGTCTGGGCAGAGCCTTGTGGAAAAGGAGGATGGGAAAGGTATGCCTCAGGCAGCACCTGGCACTCTCCATCCTCAGCGCAGGGAAACAGTCCCCAGCACACACTCCTCCCTGTCAGGGCCCCTCCCAGTTATGGAAAAGCAGCCCATGGGGAAGGGGGCAGGACGCTTGCAATACCACACTCAAGGCCTGGCACTGCAAGTGCTGAGAGCACAGCGCTGAGCTGGTCAGCTTGCTTCTGATGCACAGGGAGGCCGCCAGGACCCAGCCCAAGCTCCAAGCTGGGGCGCTGGTACAGCTGTGGGGAAGCAGCTCATCTTAGCTGAGCAGAAAGGATTCAAAACTCCAGGCCACTACACTGAAGTCCAAATTCCAGCTCTACTACCTCCTAGGTAGCGACCTTTAAATGTACATTTCATTCCTTGGAGCCTCAGTTTCTTCATCTGCAGATTGCAAAGAAGACCAAACGATCTTAGAAGTTAAATCATTCCAAACAATGGCAAAGCTAGTAGGAAACCGTCAGGTGTTCTTGGTGGAGGACAGGGTGAGAAACCAGGCAGAGGGCCTGTTTCACTAGGCCCTGCGGCAGGCTAGACAATAGGCCGGGCCTTCAGTCCCTACCACAATCCTGTGACATAAAACCCAACATGATCCCACCTCATGAGGACAGAGCCTCGGAGAAGCTGACTTGCCCATGTCACACCTAGGGCCACATGAGAGCAAATGCTCACCAAGCATGGCCTCCCGTATCCCCACGTGGCCTCCCAACAGCTGGTTCTCCCCACCCCCATCCCCCTGGCAGGCAGGGCTCAGGCCCTTCACCAGGTGAGCCGACTTCTCCCCCACAGCTCCTTTCTGCGCAGGTGCCCTCCCGAGAGGCCGAGGGCAGCCCCTTTATCCGCCCATCCCAGCAGCGTGGGCTCTACTTACAGGCACCAGTATCTGCTTGCAACCAGCGGCCAGCACCGTGTCCTGCAGCATGCGGTCCGAGATGCCGCTGAAGAGTGTGTGGCCGGGGGGCAGGCTGGCCAAGTGCAGGTTGAAGAGGCGCTTGAGTTCGCTCAGCGTGAGCACAAACTGTCTCTGAAAGGTGGCCTCCACGAAGGCCCTCAGTTCCCGAGCCACAGGGGTGCTGGCGCAGCCCGGGGGCGGGTGCCCATTGAAGCTGTCCGTGCCTGCAGCCCGCCCGGGAGGCAGCCCGTTGGCCAGCTTGCTGTGGAGGCCGCTGGGGGAAGTGTCCATGGGCTCCTCCTCCTCCGCCTCCTGCTCGTCGTCCTCCTCGCCCTCCTCGCTCACCGGCTCCTCCTTGATCCGCACACCAGGCGGGACTGCAGGTGTCCGCAACTGCTCCTTCCGCCGCTGCAGCTCCCGCTCCAGCAACCCGTGGTTCTGCTGGGCCTTGGTTTTGGCTACTTGGATCCGCTGGTCCCCAGAGACCAGCCCAGCAGGCCCTGTGGGAAGGGAGACAGCACTGCTCAGGAGGGCACAGGGATCTGAAGCCAAAGGCCCAGCAGAGGACCGCGGGGCCGAAGCAAGTGGCCCGTCCTGGTCTCATCCCCAACCTTTCTCGGCAATCAGCCGCCCCATCAGTGAAGAGTGAAAACTGTCCAAATGAGCCGAGAGTCATGCGGGAATGCGTGCTGCTAAGTTCCTCCCCCGAGCATCTCTTCCTGGCCCGCTTGTTGACCCAAGGGGGTGAGTGGGCCTCAGAGGCCTGGAACCCAGACCCAGCCCTGGAATCCGGAAGCCTCCATCCCTGAGGCTTGCTGCTGGGCAAGCGACCAGCTGCGGTCTGTGGGTGGCAGGAAAGGAAGGAGGGTGGAGGGTGGACGGTAGAGCCCTCCGCCCTCTCCAGGCCTGGGCCTGACAAGCTCTAGCACAGCAGCCCTTCCCGAGCCGCAGTGAGGAGCCGGGGCCGCCCAGCCCAAAGCCCTTCACACACCTGACTGTGCATCCGGCTTCTTTGGCATGGTTTCCTTTACAAGATTATAGACTTTTTCCAGTCTGAAAAGAAGAGTAACCCCATTAACTTTAAACCACGTCCTCTACCATCTGCTTCACAAGAGAAACCACCACCCCTTAGGCCCCAGGACGTGCTGGTTACTGAGGACAGCGCGGGCTTGGAGCTCCGTCAGTCCTACTGGGTCCCTCTTCCGGCAGTGCACGGCCCCATGACGACCCCGACCCCATCAGTCTCCTGCCAACACCCCTCTGGCCCCCAGGCCCGGACTCTTGTTCCTGACTGCTCCCTCTCTCCATCACATCCCTCTTCCCTGAGCCCTCAGAGCACAACCGCCCTGATGAGCAGGTACCGTGTGTCCTGTGCTGAAAGGACGGCAGAATCAGCCAGCAATGCCCATCAGCGTGGGGCAGGAGCGTGGGGGAGGAGTGTGGTGCCCGCGGACCCCCACCTGCCCTTCACACACAGATCCAGCCCAACTGTGCTCTCCCCAGATGTGGGGTTTCAAAAGGCTGCTCGGATCCGCCCTGACAGTGCTCTCCGGGATGCGGGGTTGCTGGGATCACCGGGCTGCCCCTCCCCCAGCCCCAGGTGCTTACTTGGCCTGGATACCGGTCCACAGCATGTGCTGCCGCTGGACCACATCTGGATGCTTCTTGATGAACTCCCCGTCGTAAGGCAGAATGAACTCCCAGCCTTTGTTGATCCTCACCACAGCCATGTGCTCCAGGAAGTCCTTCACGTCCTCGGCGCAGAGCTGGAGGGAAGGGGGCCCAGGGTGAGAGGCACAGCCAGCCCCCTCCCCTCCAGCAGCAGCCTGGGCCTCAGACCACAAAAACACCACTTACTTTGGTCACCGTTGCCACCTCTTTCCTAACCACCCAGCGGCTCTGCGTGAACTTCCACATCTGAGGAAGAAGAAGCAGCACGTTCCGGGGGCAGCCACAGACTGCTCCCAGGACTGTCCTGGGAACTCACCTGGCAGGCCTGGGAGCCAGAGCTTGGGACAGACCTGGGCTCCTGGCCTTGACTCTTCGCAGCAGTGTGGCCTCAGGCAGTCCCTTCAGCTCTACACCTCCCTCCTTTTCTCCTCCATAAAGGAGCTCCAGGCCCATCTCTTCCAGGGGGACCATGAGACCACCCACCCCACCTAGACCACAGCGCTCCCTGGGGCGGGAGATGCCCTGCCCGGCTCCGAGGATACGGTGAGGACTCGGGCTGGGAGGGGCTGCCACAGACACTCGCTCTCTGCATAGGCGGCACTTCACAGTGGTGGCTGCTAATGGCTGGTGGGAGGCCACCCATCCTTCCAAAAGCTCTCGGCCCCCTGCAGCCTCCACTCTGCCTCAACAGGTCTCCTGCACTCTGATTAAATTTGTGGGGTGACGGGGAGAGAGAAGGGTGACTGGCTGAGAGACACAGGGAATGGGTGACTATCACCTACGCTAACGTGGACTGGACCACACCCCCTCCCAAGCCCCCAGTTCTGAGTGTCTACACACTGGAGTGGGGTGGGCAGGGGCAGCTGGGGGCAAACGGCACTTTATCTGGGAAGGCAAGCCTGGGAGTGGTGATCGTGCATGCTGACCCCTAAGAGCAAAGACGCTGCTCAGGCACCAGGACACTGACTGCCCAGAGGAGTCGGGGAGGCTCCTTCGGGAAGAGAAGAGGCAGATGCTTCCTTCAGCTTAAGGGCTGCCTTGTGACTGGGACGGCATACCAGCACGCCAAGGGGTACGGGACAGCTCCTGGAGGACATGTTTCAGCCAGCACCAAGCCTAGGAAGACTGTGGCTCCCAGCTGCATGGAGTTCCAGGCCTTGAGAGGGAGGCCATGGGTGGGGTGATGGGAAGAAGGGAGACACCAGCTCAGGAGTCCCAAACTCCAGGGACAGGCACAAAGGAGGCAAAGGCACCCTGGGACTGTGGTGAACTGGGGACCACTAGCGCCTTGTGGGGAAGTGGCCCCAGGGGTGTTGGGCAGTCCGATTACCCTTGACAGCTAGACATCTGGTTTGCATCAAAGTTTCAATTTATAAAATCTGACAACCAAGGCAATATTTCTAAACCACCACTCAGGCCGAATGAAATGTGCTTCTTGACCCACCCCGACTGTGCTAGAGGAACTGGAAGGTTCTTTCGAGCCCGAGACTCCAGGCTTCTGAGAGGAAGGAGGAGAAAGGCAGAGGCCAGGGCCTCCTCACACACCCGCCTCCAACTGGAGCCTCTGCCAGGCCCAGGTCTTCAGAAGTTCTGCACCGCTGGCCCCCTCTTCCCACGCGCCCACTGTGGGTCCAGAGAACCCAAGGTACTTACAACGAAGTCCCGGCCCCTGCAGAGCACGTCGGCAGGCACGCCGCTGTGAGGGCTGGACGAGTCCTTGGGGTATAGGATGTCACTGCCAATGCAGGTGAGGGTGGCAGGTCAGTCCCTGTCCTGAGTCCCCTCTACTGCTGCCCCTCCCGGCCGAGTCCCAGCCCACGCCTCTTTCCAACGTGGGCTGGGTACAGGTCTGAGCCCCGAGAGCTCCCCTCAGGAGCCACATCTGTGAACACAGACATGGGAAAGAAGCACCCCCTTACCCAACACACCCCCCAAGAGTTCTTCCTCTTATTACCCCTCAACCCAGCACGCACACCAGCCTCATCCTGAGCCCCCTGCACATTCAGGGAGAGGTCACGGGCTCAGAGACAGACAAGGTGAGGAACAGCCGGGACCTCAAGGAGCCCAGGACTCTGGAAGACAACTGGTCCCTGCACGCGACACCAAGAGAACCAGGGATGAAGCCATCCGCAAGCCCCTGGCCACCTGCTGAAAGGGGCAGGTGGGCATGAACCGAGGGCAGAGGCAGGGGAGGCGTGTTAGCCCTTGGAGAGAACAGGCCCAGCACTCAAGGCTCAGGGAACTTCAGGGGAAAGGCCGGGGCCTTGGACAGCAGGACACGAGAATCTCCAGAGCAGAGCCCTGACCCAGCACCAGCCGCAGGCCCTGCAACCCGGCTCGACCCCCGCCATGGCGCCTGTGCTCTGACTGCCGCTCCCTCGCTGCCAGGCCCTCCTTTTCCCCCTGCCTCAGGTCCACGTGGCAACCAACTGTCACTCATCCTGCAAGGCCACACTCTGGGGACACAGACTCTGCCGATGTGGCTCATCACTGCCACCACAGCGAAGGTACCTACTAAGTGTGTGCTGACCGAACAAGCCTGGTCTGTGCTGTGATCTCTGCATTCAGGGAGCGCAACTGTAACAGCCCCCATTCCCGGGGGCAGTGTCTGAATGAGAGCCCGGTCCATGGCACAGGACGAGCAATCTGGTCATAGTGACTGAATGAAGGCATGGATTTTGCATTGTCTCCTCACAGGGACACACAGGACCCTCACCCAGGGTACCCTGACGTGGCAGCATGGGCAGCAGCAGAGTAGGGCTTACAGAGGTGCCCGGGCAGGTGGAATGCCCACAGTCTCCAAGTCCCTACCTTCCAGTCCCCAGGACAGGGCAAAACTAAAAGGGGCAGCACCTCCAGGGGACACGTGCAGTGCTAGGTGCAGAGCCCAGGGCTGAGCCATGAGGCTTGGGTTCTAACGGGGCTCTGCAACTCCCTTGCTGCAAGACTTTTGGCAAGTCCCATGCCTCTCTGGGCCAGTCTCCTCAGGTGTGTGACGGGAGGACCCCTCTTGGCTTTCATTCATTCGTGGTGTAAATATACACAGGTGGTCCCATGTAACAAGCAATGCACCATCGCAAAGGCCTTGCATGATGAAAACGTGTAACAAAGGACGACAGCCGCAAGGTGCTGACAAACTGCGCTGGGCGTCTGTGGAGCAGTGCAAGGGCGCCACCACGTGGCAGTAACACGAATATACTCTACAACTAGGAGATGAGCTTTTGGCATTGTATTTTCTTAAAATGTGCAACATTTCACATTTTGTCACATTGTTCACCTTAAACTACACTACTTAAAAAGTGAGTTATTAATGCAATTTATACTACATCATTTAGAATTGATATAATTCAAGTAAAATGTAGCCACATTATTTACCAAGAGTCTGCATTGGTAATAACCAGGCATTATCCTGGGTACTGGGGACATAAAGCAGAAGTCAAAACAGACATCCCTGCCCTAATCCCTTGAGACTGATGGTCTGGTGGAGGCCGCACATGGTCTAGGGGAGGATTCGCGGGAGAAGAGAAACTACTGAAAGGCATCAAGCCACACGCTCAAGACCTGTGATCCCCAGCAGAGTATGCAAAAACTTCACACTGAGACACATCTAAATGAACCCGTAGAAAGCCAAAAACAAAGAGAAATTCCTAAAAGCAGCCAGAGGAAAACAAAGACAGACTGCCTTCAAAGGAATAAGAATGAAACTGCCAACAAAAACAATGAAGTCAGAACACAACAAAATCATATCAACGCGTGGAAAGGAAAATAACCACCAATCTAGAATTCTAGAACAAAGGTGAAACAGACATTTCCACACACACAAAAACCAAGGAAATGCATCACCAACAGACCCACATTAAAGGAAATACTATAGCATTCTTTAGGCACAAGGAAATGATCCCAGATAGAAACTCAGAGATGCAGAAAGGAACGATGACTAAATTATAAACATGTGAGTAAAGAATATTGATTGGCTGGATACAGTAATGTCTTATGGGGCTGAGAATTTAGAGAGAATTAAAATACACCAGGCTGGGCGTGGTAGCTCACGCCTGTAATCCCAGCACTTTGGGAGGCCGAGGCGGGTGTATCACCTGAGGTCAAGAGTTCAAGACCAGCCCAGCCAACATAGCAAAACCCCGCCTCTACTAAAAATACAAAAATTAGCCGGGCATGGTGCCACTCGCCTATAATCGCAGCTACTTGGGAGGCTGAGGCAGGAGAATCGCTTGAACCCAGGAGGCAGAGGTTGCAGTGAGCTGAGACTGCACCATTGCACTCCAGCCTGGGCAACAGAGAGAGACTATCTCAAAAAATAAAATATAAAATATACCAACCCTGTGCTCTCTTCGGCAGCACATATACTAAAATTGGAACAATAGAAAAGATTGGCAAATTAGAAAAGTAAAAAATAAAAATAAAAAAATACACACACACACACACACACCAATCCAGCAGTGTATAAGTAGGAAGGAGGATAGATATAAAATATTCTGGGCCGGGCGCGGTGGCTCAAGCCTGTAATCCCAGCACTTTGGGAGGCCGAGGCGGGTGGATCACAAGGTCAGGAGATCGAGACCATCTTGGCTAACACGGTAAAACCCCGTCTCTACTAAAAAAATACAAAAAACTAGACGGGCGAGGGGGCGGGCGCCTGTAGTCCCAGCTACTCGGGAGGCTGAGGCAGGAGAATGGCGTGAACCCGGGAGGCGGAGCTTGCAGTGAGCTGAGATCCGGCCACTGCACTCCAGCTTGGGCGACAGAGCGAGACTCCGTCTCAAAAAAAAAAAAATAATAATAATAAAATAAAATAAAATAAAATATTCTAAGATCTCTGAATAGTTTGGAATGGGGTAAAAAGCAGCAATTCACATTAAAATGTGTTAAGTCATGAATGCAAGCTGAAAACTGTAGGGTAATCAATATATGAGCCCAAACAGCAGAACTTCCAAGTTAGCAGGAAAAAACAGAAACCGAAATGAATCCAGCAGATGGTAAGAATGATATAAAAATCCAATGTAGGCAGGACCAAGGGTACTATAGGGTGACTATAATCAAGAACAATTTATTATAAATTTCAAATAGCTAGAAAAGTGAGGTTTGAATGTGCCCAACACAAAAATGAGAAATGTTTGAGGGGGCAGATATGTTAATTGCCCTGATTTGATCATTACATTGTATATATACATATTTAGATTTCACACTGCCCCCATAAATATGTACATTATCTGTTAATTTAAAAAATGTTTAAATGCAGCCGGGCGCGGTGGCTCACGCCTGTAATACCAGCACTTTGGGAAGCCAAGGTGGGCAGATCACGAGGTCAGGAGATCGAGACCATCCTGGCTAACACGGTGAAACCCCGTCTTTACTAAAACTACAACGGTGACTCACACCTATAATCCTAACACATTGGGAGGTCAAGGTGGGTGGATCACTTGAGGTCAGGATTCGAGACCAGCCTGGCCAACATGGTGAAACCTGTGTCTACTAAAAATGCAAAAATTAACCGGGCATGGTGGCATGCACCTGTAAACCCAGCTACTCAGGAGGCTGAGGCAGGAGAATCGCTTGAACCTGGGAGACAGAGATTACAGTGAGCCAAGATTGCACCACTGCATACCAGCCTGGGCAAGAGTGAAACTCTGCCTCAAGGAAAAAAAATAAAATAAAATAACAAAAAATATAAAACACAACTTACCTCTTCACCACCCAGTTCCCTTGGACCAACATCGCCACCTTCTGGATGCCCCGCAGAACAGCCACGGAATCAATGGAGGGGCCCAGGAGGCTCATCAAGTTGGCAAAAGGCATGACCTTCACTGAGGAGGAGGCAGGAGACATCAGACAAGGAAGAGGGGCTAGGCCCTTCCCTCCCCTCCAAGAGTCTGCATAGCTTCAAGTTCATGTAATACCCCCAGAATGTGATAACTAACAGTAATGACACCCATCATAGACAACAGCTGACACTCTCAAGGCTGCTCACTGCATGCCAGGCACTGGGCATCTCATGGAATCCAAGGATTCTATGAAGTGCCCCTTGAGGAAGACTGAGGGGTGCCTCAGGAGGAAGGGTATATTACTACTCAGACCTAGAAAGGCTTCAAAACTCACCCGTGATCTCTTGGCTAGGAAGTGGCAGAGCCAGGAAGTGAACCCAAGCCACGTGGCTCCAGTTGGTGCCCTCAATCACTGTGGTCTGCTGGCCTCAACTCCTGCCCAAGTGAGCCCTGGGCAGGGCCCAGGGAAAGTTCAAAATTTGGCTGGGCGCGGTGGCTCACGCCTGTAATCACAGTACTTTGGGAGGCCAAGGCAGGCAGATCACTTGAGGCCAGGAGTTTGAGACTAGCCTGACCAACAAGGCGAAACCCCATTTCTACTAAAAATACAAAAATTAGCTGGCTGTTGTGGCGGGCACCTGTAGTCCCAGCTACTCCGGAGGTTGAGGCATGAGAATTGCTTGAACCCAGGAGGCGGAGGTTGCAGTGAGTCGAGATTGTGCCACTGCACTCCAGACTGGGCAACAGAGCAAGACTGTCTCAAAAAAAAAAAAAGTTCCAAGTCCTCTGCAGGAAGGCAGCCTGCAATCCTGGGCATATCACGGAGCTCCCCTCTCTCCTTAGACTCCCAAGAGCTCATGGTGGCATCTCAAAGGAGGAGCCCAGGTTCTGGGGCTCCATTCTGAGCTCAAGGATCAGGTCTGTTGTTCACCAGCCACGGGTGCCCTAAAGGTTCTGGCTCTCAAGAGTCCTTTGAGAAAAGGAGACCAGTCCTTATGGTGCCAGGTCTGGTGAGGGTACCCAGAAGCAGTGCCAGTGAAGACATTGTCATGAAAATGACTCTGAGCCAGCACAGTGAGTGGTGTTTGCTTGTAGGCCCAGCTACCACCCAGGAGGCTGAGGCAGGAGGATCACTTGGCGCCCAGGAGTTACACAGCAAAACCCTACGTCTCTTAAAAAAAAAAAAAAAAAAAAGCCCCTAGTCCATGTTTACCTGCAAGGCCCTGTACTTTAGACGCCTCCTCTCTGATTTCTCACATTCGTCCCCAGGAACTATCATTAGTCTCTTTTCACAGAAAAACAAACGAAGCCTCCGAAAGGTTAGTGACCTGCCCAAGAGCACGACAGGCAAGTGGCGAGCATAGCATGGGAACTCCAGCCCGCCTGCGGGGGCCAGACACACTACTGTCCCGCATTCACGGGAATCCTGAGCCCGCCTGCGGGGACCGGCCGCACTGCCGTCCTGCATTCACAGGAACCCTGAGCCCGTCTGCGGGGACCGGCCGCACTGCCGTCCTGCATTCACGGGAACCCTGAGCCCGTCTGCGGGGACCGGCCGCACTGCCGTCCTGCATTCACGGGAATCCTGAGCCCGCCTGCGGGGACCGGCCGCACTGCCGTCCTGCATTCACGGGAACCCTGAGCCCGTCTGCGGGGACCGGCCGCACTGCCGTCCTGCATTATCTTTCCAGACACGGATGCAGCTGCAAAGCTGAGCAGGCTGTGGGCAGCAGGGGGCCTCTGGCCTTGCTCCCTGGTCCTCGCTGTCCCAGAGTCCATTCCTCAGGAGCCACTGGGACTGGGGCCCCTGGGAGGGCAGGGGTGGGCACCCACCATTCTTCATCAGGATCTTGATCTGATCAGCCAGGGGCAGCGTGCGCAACTGGGCCATGGACAGGACGTTGCTGGGGGCCACAGGCTTGTCTCTGCGGAAAGCAGAGGAGGTGGGTTAGAGGCGGCCGGCCCAGAAAGGGAGAGGGTGTCCAGCCGCTTCTACTTACTTCTCCTCCTCCTGGCTGGGTGGCATCAGCATCATCAGGTACTCACTGCAGGGACACGGCAGGAGCACAGGCTCAGGGCTGAGGCAGGATGGACCCTCCTCACCAGCCGCCTAGGTGAGGGTCTGGGGAGGGGGTGCAGACAGCCCACCCCTGCCTTCCCCTGGCAGCCCTGAGCCCCTACAGAAAAAGGGACCATCTCTTTCCAGGCCCACCCTCCTGGCCTTCTCCAGGGGACAATGGGCTCCATCCTCATGCTAGAGGAGGGGCCACAGTCCTCTGGGAGGATCCACACCAAGGACCCTCGGGGACCCTGGGTGGGCATCCAGCTTGCATGCTGGCCCAGCCCATCCCACCTGGGTGACTTGACGAGCTCCGTGTTCTCCACTCCACTCGAGCCGGGGCACAGCAGGTACTGGCGCTCATGCTCAGAGCGACTGTCCTGTTGGAGGAGGACAGGGTTAGAGGAACTGGAAGGTTCTTTCGAGCCCGAGACTCCAGGCTTCTGAGAGGAAGGAGGAGAAAGGGTGTGAGAGGAGCCTCACTTGATGGCCCTGGCCTGGCCCTCTCCCCCAAGGCCTCCCGTCTTCCACTCCATGGCCAGCCACAGGACCACATCCAACCTCCTGAGCACAGCCCCCAAGGCCTCTGACATGGCCTCAGCCACTCATCTTCCTGGCCTTATGACCAGTCCAGCCCCAGCCCCCAAGCCTCGATGCCTTGTCTATAACACAGGCACACCACCAGCAATGACAAAATGATGGCTAATGTTCACTGAGCACCTAGGATGAGGTGGACTCCGTTCCACTGACCGTAAATATACTAACCTATCTCATCTTCAAAATAACTTGGCAAGGTAGGTACTATTATTACTACTCTCATTTTATAAAAAAGAAAACTGAGGCTCAGAGAGGTTAGGTAACATGCCTAAGGTCACACAGGAAGAAACAGCAGCGTCCAGAAGTTTGACCCCGAGTCTAAGGGTTTGTCAACACAAATCTCTTCCAAGAAGGTCCCAGAGAAATCAGGAGTTGTTCCTCACCCCAGAAAATATTGGGAGCCCTGGCCCATGGTGTTTTTGGAAGCTTCCCTCACTCAGTACATAGTTTCAAGGGTTAGGTTCTAACGTCAGTGCACCAGGGCCAGGTGGTCGTGGCTCACGCCCGCAATCCCAACACTTAGGGAGCCTGAGGCGGGCAGATCACATGAAGTCAGGAGTTCACGACCAGCCTGGCCAACATGGCAAAACCCTGTCTCTACTAAAAAAACAAAAACAAAAAAAATTAGCACGTGCCTGTAGTCCCAGCTACCTGGGAGGTTGAGGCAGAAGAATCACTTGAACCCGGAGGTGGAGGCTGCAGTGAGCTGAGATTGAGCCACTGCACTCCAGCCTGCGTGACAGAATGAGACTGTCTAAATAAATAAATAAATAAATAAAAATAAAAGTAAACAAAAGTCAGCATACCAGATGAAAACCGAGTATAGTAAAAAAAAATCCCCCTGGGCAGGTGTGCTGGGAACTCTGGGGCAACAACACACGACCGACTCTCTAGGGCAGAACCGGAGAATGCGCCTGGCCTGCGTTTAGGGCCTGGGCTGCAGCGAAAATATGTAACCAGGCACCAGCCCCACTGCAAGCCCAGCAAGATGCCCAGGCCCAGGGGCCAAACCCCACCCAGGGAACCAACGACTCATATCTTTTTCTCTGGCTCCCCTGGGGCCCACGCTAAGTGGCTCGGCTACAGTGAAGTGTAAACTGTCCGCAGGACTCGATTCTCTCTCTGTGGCTATGACTCATGAATCTGACTTAAGTTCAAGGTGAGACATGGAGGCCATACCATGACCCTTCCGGGCACCGGGGTATTTCCCCCAGGGCCCCACGAAGCCCCGCTCACCCTCACTCACCCTCAGGCCATAGTAATGCAGATGGACCCAGGGCTCCTCCGCATGCTTCTTCTGCAGGAACTCGTAGGACTGCACACGGCGCTGGCGGGCCTGCTCTGACTCGGGCCGGGAGAACCGCACCTGCAGTGGGAAGCGGAAGAGGTCATACCCTCGGGCCTGTGACCCTTGCTGGGCTGCTGTCTCAGCCCCTGCCAGGAGACCAGAGAACTCCGTATCCGGGTTTTCCACTCTCCCTTCCTTTCCTAGCACGGGTCATTTAAATTCCGTTCCAACTGTGTCACTCCCAGAGCTGCCTGCACACGCCAGGGAGCGGCTTATACTTGCTCTTGCCTGCCCAGCCCAGAGGCTTGAGGGGGATTACAGAGTCCCAGGTACCACAGCGGGCAGAGTCCTTAAAGTATACAGGCCCAGGACGCCTTTTCTAAGTCCCCCAGAGCGGAAGGGAGTTTCTAAGGTCCTAATAAGCTACGGAGAGAAGCGGATGAGCTCCCTGTGCCACCTCCATGTCCGGTATGCCGGGGTTCCCCAGTCCTCAGGGACGTCCAAACACTCACCACTCTCTAGCCACACCTGTGTATCATCCTTCTACGTGGAGCATTTTTCTTTTGGTACTACTCATTTTAATCTAAATACACTTAAATAGGGAAGACTTTATAAACCATAAATGGAAGGTTAAGATTCTTTGAAAAATCTTTAAAATTCAGGAGTAACTATTAAAACAGAAACTATTCATCTGTGCCCAAGAAAAAGGATAGAATCACAGTTAATTGGCTTTGGCTCTGTTAAGATACGGGTTTCATGGCAGAGCTGGTCTGCGGGTTCTCGGGGCTCCTGGCCCCAGCTTCCTGCTCCCAGGTGATTCCAGCCAAGCCCCAGGCACACATCTCCTGGATCCAGCCAGGCCTTCCGTCTCATGTACCGTTGGGACAAGGCAGGTTGTTCCCTCCAGGTAGCCCAGCAAGAAGGCTCAAAAGCATGGACCCTGTTTGCTCCACCTGCTTTCTGCGAAGACCCACTACCCCTTGGTCTGTGGTCCTGCTGCCACCCAGGCAGAACCCTCCTCCTCCAGGGGCCAGGGCTCACCGTGATCTGCTTAACATCGTCTTCTGCCTCATCCTGTGAAGAGTCCCCTGCTGCAAGAGAGACAAGCCACTGACTGCGGTCCTGGGGAGCCTCCACCTCCCTTCTCTCAACCCCACCCACCAGGGAAGCCTCAGGCCACGGTGCCGGGAATTCTCCCCGCAGAGGGAGCTGCCTAAGCCAGTGGTTCTCAATTGGGGATAGTTTTGCCCCTTTACCCCGGGGATACTGGGCAATGTGACATTTTTGATTGTCATGACTGTGGGGTGGGTGCTTCTGGCATCTAGTAGGTAGAGGCCAGGGATCCTGCTAAACATCCTATCATCCCATCCCTCTTTCCAGGACCAAGCCATCCCACTAGGATGAAGGCAGGCAGGTAGCAGGGCTGGGGATCCCAGGCTCACCCTCGTTGGCTGCCTCCCTCTCCCGGTGCTTGGCGTCAGCCTTATCCAGGTAGGAGAAGCTGGGCCGCAGCTGCAGGATGCCATGTAAAGGTGTCAGGTGGAGCTCACCTGGCGGAGGAAGAAGGGCTTGGACCCAACTCTAGAAACCTGCCCAGTTTGGCTCAAGGGAGTCATCAAGTCCCCTGAAGACCTAGGCCCACCATCAAACCGCCTCCCATTCCCGCTGCAGCCCCCAATCCTAGAGTCTTGGGACCACCAGGCCAGGGACCATCCCCAACTCCACCTGGTACTGCTGGACACAGCAAGCACACAGCCCAGACTAGGACAGGAACCTGGACTCTTCTGTTCGAACCCACTTCCTTCAGTCCCACCTCCCAGGCCGGTTCCACGCCCCTCTCCCCAGCTGCTTGCTTTGCCACACTAGGCAAATTCGCCCTGCTGTTTACCCCCCAGGCCTCAGCCAGATCACCCTTACTGTCCCACCCCACACACCTGGATTTCCTCTCCTTCTTATCCTCTACCTCTTCCTGCCAAAATCCCACCCGTTCCACTAGGAGTCCACTAGTGCCACTGTGGCTGGGGAAGAGGCCCTGCTGGAACTGGGTGGAATATCCACATGGCCTCTGATAAAGATGATGACTTTCCCTCCCACTGCAAGGGATGTGGCTTTCAAGAATCACACGCTTGAGACATGGGTTCTAAACAGAACACGAGAGTTACGTGACACTACTTTTGATCCTATCCCGTTTTGTTTCCTAAGTGTTCAGATTAGTTTCATTCATTGCTTTTGAGACTAAACACTTAAGCACTTTGTACTTTTTTTGTTGGAGACGAAGTCTCGCTCTGTCACCCAGGCCAGAGTGAGCCATGATCTTGGCTCACTGCAACCTCCACCTCCCCGGTTCAAGTGATTCCCCCGCCTCAGCCTCCCAAGTAGCTGGGACTACAGGTGTGTGCCACCATGCCCGGCTAAATTTTTTTGTATTTTAGTAAAGATAGTGTTTCACCGTGTTGGCCAGGATGGTCTCAATCTCCTGACCTCGTGATCTGCCCGTCTCGGCCTCCCAAAGTCCTGGGATTACAGGTGTGAGCCACTGCACCCGGCCGCACCTTGTACTTTTTACCAGCTTTGGGACAAGACTCATGTACCATACAGTCCACTCCTTTAAAGCATACAAATCAATGTATTTTTTTTTTTTTTTTTTGAGATGGAGTCTCACTCTGTTGCCCAGGATGTTCAGTGGTACAATCTCAGCTCACTGCAACCTCCGCTTCCTGAGTTCAAGCTATTCTCCTGCCTAAGTCTCCTGCGTAACTGGGATTACCGGCATATACCACCACGCCTGGCTAATTTTTTGTATTTTTAGTAGAGATGAGATTTTACCATGTTGGCCAGGCTGGTCTCGAACTCCTGACCTCAGGTGATCTGCCCACTTCAGCCTACCAAAGTGCTGGGATTACAGGCATGAGCCACCACTCCCGGCCATAATTCAATGTATTTTAACGTACTCACAAAGCTGTGCAGCCAGCACAATTAATTTTAGAACATTCTCATAACCACAAAAAGAACCAGGCAATCCCCACTCCACTTTCCCACTAGTCCCTGGTAGCCACTAATCTACTTTCTGCCTCTGTGGATTTGCCTGTTCTGGACATTTCACATACAGCCACACATGACTTAACAATGGGGATAGGTTCTGAGAAATTCATCATTAGGTGATTTCATCATTGTGCAAACATCGCAGAGTGCACTTATACAAACCCAGACAGCAAAGCCTACTACATGCCTCGGCTCTATGGTATGGCCTGTTGCTCCCAGGTTACACACTGTATAGCATGCTACTCCCCTGAATACCGTAGGCAGTTGTAACAGAATGGTATTTGTGATCTAAATATATCTAGGCTGGGTGCAGTGGCTCATATCTGTAATCCCAGCACTTTGGGAGGTAGGGGCCGGAGGATCACTTGAGCCCAGGAGTTTGAGACCAGTCTGGGCAATATAGCCAGACCGCATCTCAACAAAATTCTTTTAAAAAAATTAGCCAGATGTGGTGGCACGGCCTGTAGTCCTAGCTACTCAGGAGACTGAGGGAAGATTGCTTGAGCCCAGGAGATAGAGGCTGCAGTGAGCTATGATCACCACTGAACTCCAGCCTGGGTGACAGAGTGAGACCCGGTCTCCAAAAAAAGTAAAAAATTAAAACAAACAAACAAACAAAAAACCCATACAAACAAAAAGACCCAAAAAACCCTAAACATAAAAAAGGTACAGTAAAAGTATAGTATAAAAGACTAAAAACAGCTTATAGGACTGAAGCTGCTCTGGGTGAGAGTGAGTGGCGAGTGAATGTGAAGGCCTATGACATTACTACACGCTACTGTAGACTTCATAAAGACTGCACACTTAGGCTACACTAAACTTATAAAAAAAAAATAGGCTGGGCACAGTGGCTCATGCCTACAATCCCAGCACTTTGGGAGGCCGAGGTGGGTGGATCACGTGAGGTCAGGAGTTCGAGACCAGCCTGGCCAACATGGCAAAAACCCTGTCTCTACTAAAAATACAACAATTAGCTGGGAATGGTGGTGTGCACCTGTAGTCCCAGCTACTCAGGAGTCTGACACAGAATTGCTTAAAACCGGCAGGCAGATTTCAGTGAGCCAAGATTGAGCCACTGCATTCCAACCTGGGCAACAGAGACTCCCTCTAAAAAAAAACATAAATAAGTTTATGAAAAATATATCTTTATTGTATATGGTTTTTTCAAGACAGAGTCTTGCTCTACTGCCCAGGCTGGAGTGCAGTGGTGGAATCTCAGCTTACTGCAACCTCCGCCTCCCAGGGTCAAGCAATCCTCCCACCTCAGCTTCCTCAGTAGCTAGGACTAAGGGGTGTACCACTATGCCCAGCTAATGTTTGTATTTTTTGTAGAGAAGGGATTTTACTATGTTGCCCAGGCTGGTCGGGAACTCCTGGGCTCAAGCGATCTGCCTGCCTCGGCCTCCCAAAGCATTGGTATTACAGGAAAGAGGCACCACGCCCAGCTATATGCTTTTACCTTGTTTTTGTTGTTGTTGTTGTTGTTGTTGTTTGGTTTTTTTAAAAAACTTTTTAGGCCGGGCGCGGTGGCTCAAGCCTGTAATCCAGCACTTTGGGAGGCCGAGACAGGCGGATCACAAGGTCAGGAGATCGAGACCATCCTGGCTAACACTGTGAAACCCCGTCTCTACTAAAAATACAAAAACTAGCCGGGCGAGGTGGCGGGCGCCTGTAGTCCAGCTACTCGGGAGGCTGAGGCAGGAGAATGGCGTGAACCCGGGAGGCGGAGCTTGCAGTGAGCTGAGATCCGGCCACTGCACTCCAGCCCCGACGACAGAGTGAGACTCCGTCTCAAAAAAAAAAAAAAAAAAAAAAAAAAAAAAAAAAACTTTTTAAACTTTCTACTAAAAACTAAGACACAGGCTGGGCGTGGTGGCTCACACCTGTAATCCCAGCACTTTGGGAGGCCGAGGTGGGTGGATCACCTGAGGTCAGGAGTTTGAGATCAGCCTGGACAACGTGGCAGAATCCCGTCTCTACTAAAAATACAAAAATTAGCTAGGTGTGGTGGTGCGTGCCTGTAATCCCAGCTATTTGGGAGGCTGAGACAGGAGAATCGCTTGAACCTAGGAGGCGGAGGTTGCAGTGAGCTGAGACTGTGCCACTGTACTCTAGCCTAGGCAACAGAGTGAGACGCTGTCTCAAAACAAAACAAACAAACAAACAAAAAACTAAGACACAAACATACGAGTTAGCCTAGGCCTACACAGGGTCAGGCTCATTAAGACATCACTAGGTGAGCCAGTTCTTCAGCTCCATTATAACCTTTCGGGACCACCGTTGAGTATGTGGTCGGTCGCTGACTGAGACGTAAGCACACAGCGCGTAGCTGCGAGTGAGGAAGCCCGTGGCTTCTTTCACTTAGCACAATGTTCTCAAGGTTCATCTGCGTGGTAGCATCGGTGCGTCATTCTTTTCTGGGTCAAATAACATCCATTGCGTGAATGGACCACGTTCTGTTTCTCCATGAATCCAGCGGAAGGGCATCTGGGTGGTTTCCACATTTTGGCTATCATGAAGATGCTACTGTGAACACCTGTGTATGGTTTTGTGTGGACACATGTTTTCATTTCTTTTGGACAGATGCTACCTAGGAATGGAATTGCTCTGTCATAAGCTTTGTCTTTAAAGACAAAATTCTGTCCCCAAACGTATGTTATGCTACTTCTATGTATCTGTGTCCCGGGAGGACAAATGAACTTGGAGCCCCACCCCATCTAGTCAGGCAGTGTCCAACCAGCGGGCCCCAAAGGTGGCCACTTCCAATCCCCTGACAATGTCTCATTTCTGTTATTTCCACACCTGCCCGGCTCCCACAGTGTCTAGCTTTCAGGGCAGGTGGGAGATGGACACCAGGCTGGGGAGGTTCTCTCCCTGCCCAGCCCCCACAATGCCATGTCCCCACCAGGGGACGCCCAGCCCCGGGTACCTTGCCTGTAGAGTGCAGCGGCATAACGGGATGTGTTACTGGTGGTCTGGGAAGAGCAGAAGGTCTGTTTGTCCATCAGCTTCCTGGAGCACAGGGAGAAGCAACATCACAGGGGAAGGCAGCTCTGAGCCAGGGCCTGTGGCCACAGCGCACTCCACCCCCCAGACACCTTCTGAAGTGCCACAGTCAGGGACCAAGGCCGCAGGGCGGCCTACGCGGGTCTCAGGAGCGGAGCCTGGGGATGAGAAAACCCATGGCCTTGTTTGTAGACCAAGAGACGAGGAGTGGGTGGGAGCTCTGGGACCAGCTAGCTCAGGGAGGGTGGGGTCTGAGACAGGCCCAGCCCTCCAAAGGCTGGGACGCTGGTGGGGAGCCCAGGGACGGGGCAAAGGGGGTCAATGTCTTTAAGGTCTTTGGGAGGCTCCTGTGTGAACACAGGGAAACCGGACAGGCTTGGGGCTGGGAACTCACGAGGAATACGTGCTGGTCTCGTCGGCGCAGGCCCCGTCCACATTCAGCGCGATCTGCTCTCCTTTGCTGCGGCAGTAGTTGGGGTTCAGCGTGTCGATGGCCATCTCAAGCTCTACCTGGAAGCACCAAGCATCCCCGCCAGCCATGAGAAGCCCAAGGCACGGCTCCCCAAGGGACACCCCAACCCCACCATGGCCACCTCCTGACCAGGTCCCTGCCCAGAAGCGGGACTGACACATGTCCCCAAGGGTCCCCGGATTTCAGTCCACACCAAGGGCCACAAACCCAAATTCCAACAAAAATGTTACAATTTTTTTTTTATTTGCGGGAGGAAGTGGACAGTCCTGTAATCTTATTTGTCCTCTACTTCACTCCCAAAGGTCTAAATTAGGTGCCAACACTTAAAAATCAAGAGATTTCTCACCAAAATCCTTATTTCTCACTTCTCTTGAAAAGCCAGCAGAACTGGCAATACCAGGATGGCACTTCCATGTGGCTACAGGGGCTAGAGTTGCAGACCCTCCATGGACAGACGCTAGGTTCTCTTCCTATCAGACCTACTCCATGTTCACCCGCCTGCCCCCGTCGTACC
This sequence comes from Trachypithecus francoisi, assembly GCF_009764315.1. NCBI lineage: Eukaryota > Metazoa > Chordata > Mammalia > Primates > Cercopithecidae > Trachypithecus > Trachypithecus francoisi. The sequence continues at coordinate 76,743,664 of NW_022681455.1, forward strand.
CTGGGAACCTAAGCTCACATCTGGTCCCATACTCTAATTCATCAGCCTTGTGCCTCCCTGACCTCTCTGGAGCTGCCCTGTCTTTCTGGACACTTTCCTTCTTCAGCTTTCAAGGCCCTGGGAGCTGCTGGTTCTCCTAATTCTCCAATGGCCCCTTCTCTGAGCTTCTCGCCTCCACCAGCTCCCACCCTCATCACCCTTTCTTCCCGCCCCCACTGCCCTCAGCGGGCAGCCCCACCTTCTGCTGCTTGGGCTTGATCTTGGCTGAGAGGTGCGGAATGTCATCGTAGGTCATCGAGGCTGGACGCACAGGGTACTGGGGAGGGGAAGGGAGCCATTAACTCTACTCCGCCCAGCCCTGCCCAGAGCTGGGCCCCGCCCAAGAATCAACAGCTATCTCCAAACCCACCCCAAGCAGAGACTGGCCTTACCCTACCACAAGGGTACCAGCTACCCAGCTCTACCATGAGGCACCCCTGCCAGTCTCCACCTGTAGCCCTATTCTCATCAGCTCCCCCCGGCCTCGCTCCAAAGGGCCACTGCAGGATGTCTCTGACTTCCAAGGGACAAGCCTACACACAGGAACCCAAACCAGCATGCTGCTGCTCCAGGAACCCGCAGAGCACAGCCATGGGAGGTGAGGATGGGGGTCCAGGGCCTAACTACCAGTGGACAGGCCATCTGGGGAGAGAAGGATGAACAAAAGAAGTCCACAAGGAAGCAAAGAGCGAAAGCAACACCGGCACGTGCTGCTCACTGCTGAGGCCAGACGACGGGCAGGTGGAAATTCATGATCCCATTCTCTCTCCTTATCCGGTTATGTGAGCTTCTTCACAAGATACTGAAGAAGGGAGCCAGGTAGCCATGGCCCGCTCTTATCTTTACATGAATGGCTCACACTGCAATGCGCCCAACACTCAGGGGCTCCTGTCCACATCTGTCCTCACAGTGCACTGTCTCTCTCTCTCTCTCTTTCTCAGGTAGAGGAGTCAAAGTTTGGACCCCTCCTCAAATACTCTGCCTGGTCTCACGACAGCCTGTGGAATGAGCCTGGTGGAGGCATGGCAGTGTGGAAAACAGGCCCTTTCAGATCAGCTACATTCTAGCACAAGGAGACGGTCATTTCCTAAAAGCTCACTCACACAGCAAAGTCGTGACTCTTCCCTGCTTCCTGGGCTGGGACTGCGGGCAGTTCTGAGATCACCTGACCAGGGGTGGGAAGGTTGAAGGGCGCAGGTTCTGGAATCACAGGCCTGGCTTCCAGTCCTCATCCTGTTCCTTGTTAACTGTGAACTCAGGCACCTCGCCTCCCTGAGGCTAAGCATCCTCACCTCCCAGTGCTGCTGTGAGCACGGAGGAGGCAAACAGAGCCGATGGCGGCACAGGGCTTGGCACTCTGGACACACAGGGGTCACTGGCACCTCCACCATCACTTTGCAGCCAGTCAAGGAAGCAGTGTGAGCAGGCACACAAGCAAAGGCCCCATTCCCACGGTCCATAAGGGTGACACCCCGGGAGTGGAGGCCAGGCCCTCCCAGCACAGGCTTGCAGCATCGCTGCCATGGTGCGCCCCAGGCCCCCGTGCCCGTGAGGGCCTCCCTGTGCCTCGCATTCTCATGTGCATCATGGGATATGAACACTGACTCTAACTGTGGGAATGTAACATGGGGCAGAGCAGCCTAGCAGTTTAGCCTCAAAAAGCTAAACACAGACCCAGCAATTCTGCTACCAGGCATATACCTGGAAGAAATGAGAATTCACGTTCACATAAAAACTATGTGAATGTCCACAGTAGCATTATTTATAATAGCCAAAAAGTAGAAATAACCCAAACACCCATCAGCTGACGAATGGATAAACAAATGTGGTCTGCCCATACAATGGCATATTATTCATCAATAAAAGATCAAATATTGGCTGGGAACAGTGGCTAACACCTGTAATCCCAGCACTATGGGAGGCTGAGGCGAGCGGATCACGAGGTCAGGAGTTCGAGACCAGGCTGGTCAACATAGTAAAACACCATCTCTACTAAAAATACAAAAATTAGCTGGGCTTGTGGCACGTGCCTGTAGTCCCAGTTACTCAGAAGGCTGAGGCAGGAGAATTGCTTGAACCTGGGAGGCAGAGGCTGTGGTGAGCCGCAATCAAGCCACTGCACTCCAGCCTGGGCAACAGAGCAAGACTCGGTCTCAAAAAAAAAAAAAAAGATCAAATACTGATGCAGGCTATAGCTACCATGTGGATGAGCCCTGAAAACATCATGCAAAGTGAAAGCAGCCAATCACAGGAGGCCACATATTGCAAGATTCCAACTATGTGAACAGAACAGGCAAATCCACAGACAGAAAATAAGGGGAATGGATGCCTGGGGTTGGAGGTGGGAATGGGGGGCACATGGGGACTGATTGCTAATAGGTGTGGGGTTCCTTTAAAGGGGGACAAAACTGCCAAAATAGACTGTGGCGCTGGTTGCACAGCCCCATGAATAGACTAAAATCCATTGCATTACACACTGAAATGGGGAAATCGTATGGTGTGTAAATTCTATCTCAATATATCGGTTATAAAATACAATAATCACCACCATAGGGTTATTGTGGGGTTAAAGAGGTAACTTGGGTAAATGCTTTAAACAGTCTGCATATGGTCAATGCTCAATACATGTTGGCCACTATGACAAGCTGCAGACCCAGCAGCAAGGGGAGGGGGCAGAGGTAGCAACCCAGGGCCCTCACAGCTGGCAGGACTGAGGGCTCACAGACGCTGCCGTGGAGCTGCCCCGTGGAGCCTCCACAACAGCGGCCATCATCACTGGCACTAACTCTCTGCCAGGTGGCATCCTAAACACTTCACTGTGGACCAGTCCGTCCTCCTGGGGACCCTAGGAGGCAGGCATTATTACCATCACCACTTTGCAAGTGAGGAAACTGAGGCACAGAAGGATTAAGAAATGTGCCCATGGTCTCGCAGCTACGGCATGATGGAGTTGGATCTCAATCCGGTCTGACCCCAGAGCCCCAGTTTTAACTGCTGCACCCCTTCTGCCTCTCCTGTGTCCCTTCCGTTTTCCCGCCTTTGAAATGAGACCAGTATTAACCCACCCACGAAAGCAAAGTGACCCCATGACACTCTCCACACCGAGAACCCTAGCTGAGGTTTCCCATCGTCTCCTGCCCATGTTCCTGAGTCCACATCACCCATCCACACCTGCTTTTCCCCCTTTACCTTCAAGTCCCATAATTACCTGAAAGAGATACAGCTTTTCCGCCAGACTCTTGGCCAAGTATACGTCGATCTGGGAAGAAGGGAAGATGACTTAACCGGGAGACTGGATACAGTGCTGACCTTCTGGGGCTGCGCGGGCGCTTCCGGCTTCACTTAGGGGTAGTGGCTCAGGGAGGCAGTTTGGGGAAGGAGGAAATAGCTCAGCTCATGCTAAAAGCAAGGAGATCCAAGGCTGCACACTGGGTATATTCAGGAATCCCTCCAGAAAGCTCCCAGGGGAACCAGGGCTAGCGTTCACCTGGCACCCCCACCCACGTTCATCATCCCCCAGTAAGCACACATCTTCCCTGGGACTGCACTGATTGGGACACATCCTGGAGCCTGGGCAAATGCTCTTCTGAGAGGCAGGCAGGCGAGGGCTCACCTGTGCCTGTGCCTCCTGGCTGGGCCCTCCACCTGCCCCTCCTGGACAGGCCTATCACCCTGTCTTAGGGGGTCTGCCCTTCATGACTGGTAGCTTCGCTGCCTGTCTTCCCAACGCTAACCACCCCCACCCCGCCATGCAACAGTTTGCCTTCCTGCTTCCTAGCTCCTCCTATGAACCACATTCTCTCCTGCCCCTGGGCCTTTGCACATGCTTTTCCCTGCATCTACAGAGCTCTTCACACATGCCTCCCCTGAGCCTTGATTGCTTGCTCCTCCAAGGACTTGGTTGAGGCATGACTTGGGCAGGAAGCACTCCAGGGTCCCTGGCTGCAGAGGGCGCTGCCTCTGTCCTCAGAGTCCCTTGGACTCTTCTATCCCATCACCACCCCCGTATTGTAACTCCTGCTACTGCAGTGTAGATGCAGCTTAAAGGCATCTAAATCACCCAAATCTAGTCACTTAGCAACATCCCCCAAGCAAGGAAAAATCACCTCTATTCATCTCCAAGGACCTTCTCCTTGCCCCTGCCCTTCCCACTGGAGGTCAGGCTCTGCATATAGGGAGGCTGAAGGCAGATGCAGTTACTTTTTGCCTTTTGCCTTCCAAAGGTCTAAGTCCTGGGTTAAAAGGATTCTGAAAGGTGAGTTTGACTATAAAGAGCTTTCTCTAAGAAGGGAAACCTGGGCCAGGCATGGTGGCTGATGCCCGTAATGCCTGTACTTTGGGAGGCCAAGGTGGGTGATCACTTGAGGTCAGGAGATCGAGACTAGCCTGGTTATCATGGTGAAATCCTGTCTCTACTAAAAATACAAAAATTAGCCAGGCATGGTGGCAGATGCCTGTAATCCCAGCTACTCAGGAGGCCGAGGCACAAAAATCATTTGAACCCGGAGGCAGAGGCTGCGGTGAGCCAAGATCACACTACTGCACTCCAGCCTGGGCAGCAGAGGGAGACTCCATCTCCAAAAAAAAAAAAAAAAAAAAAAAAAAAAAAATTGGTCGGGCGTGGTGATGGGCGCCTGTAATCCCAGCTACTCAGGAGGCTGAGGCAGGAGAATCGCTTGAACCTGGGAGGCGAAAGTTGCAGTGAGCCGAGATGGTGCCACTGAACTCCAGCCTGGGCAACAGAGCAAGACTCTGTCTCCTAAAAACAAAAAAAAAGGGGTGGGCGGGAAATCTGCCTCCCACTGCCTGCACCCTACACCCAGAGACTCCTTCCTCATCAGTCTTGCCCACAGCCCATTAGCTTCCCAGGGAAGGGGACCCTCCCTGCCCTGTTGACTGATATGTCACAGCCCCCCGGCACACAGTGGTCCAGTGAACAGTTGCTGAATGACTGCATCTGCGTAAGCCCGGGAAGGAGGGACTGCTGAGCCCATTTATTCATTCATTCACCAAAGAGTCGCCGGGTACCTGGGTGCCAGGCACTGTACTCGGGCTTTGTGGCACAGCAGTGGACAGGAAAGAAAGCAATGAACTGATATCTAGGGGATGACAGGGGCTAGGCCAAGTATGAGTTATCGCCAAGGTAAGGGCAGAGAGAGACACGGGAGGGTCCAGGAGGGGAGCTGGGTGTGGAAGGGCAGTCAGGGAAGGCCTCTCTGATGAGGCGATGCCGGATCAGAGACCTGAAGGAAGGGAGAGGTCAGCCACGCAGGGGTCTGGGGGACAGCAGAGGGGACCAGGCAGAGGGAACAGCAAGGGTTAGGGGTCCCAGAACATCAACAGGTCCCAGACTGGCCTGAGGACGCTTGGCAAGGACCCATTTTCACTGCCTGTAGCCCCGGCGGCAGGGACAGAGAGCAGCAGTTACCTCCTGTACGACTGGGTCATCCTCTTCATTGGCCATACTAGGAGAACCAGCCGCGCAGTCCTTGAGCTCGATCTGCAAAGGAGGGCGAGAGACTGGGACCGTCAGTCAGTCGTTCAACCAACATTTCCCTGTGCCTATTCTGCAACAGGCCCTGAACTGGGAGGCGGAGCCCACAACCAACCAACCGACCTTCTTTCTACATCTACCGTGAAGTCCACAATGGACGACCAACCCTATACCCCATCAGAAATAAAGAAAAAAAGAAACACTCAGGTGCAAGCGGGTAGACCAAGCCAACACGTGTGGGCTGCACCTGCGGGGAAAAGCAAATGACTGGCTTTAAGGGTTTCCTCTCTGCTCACAGAGAATTCACTGCCAGACAGGAGGATAGAGGTTGGCTGGTCCCAGCCATGATTAAAACACTGGAGAACTGAGGGCCCTGGGGAGGCTTGAAAGAGCAGCCAGACGTCAAACAGGAAGACAGACAGTCCAAAGCTCTCTCTGATATTTGATTTTCAAGCTGACTTTAACTCGAATCCTGAGTGAGATGACTCTTCTGTGTTTTTGGTCCAAAAATGACCTCTTCACACACTCTTCTGTCCTGTATTCAACACAATGACCCTGTGAGATGTGGTGACTGTCACTGTTTTATAATGAACAGACTGGAACTCAGAGATACTGTGTGCGTTTTTACCCAAAGTCACGTAGTAAGCAGGATGATGAACTGGACTTCACATCCAGGCTGTCTGACCTCAGGTGACAGGTACAGGTAGGGGAGGTGAGAGGCAGGCAGGGCCTTTCTGCTGGGGAAGAGGCACGTGGGGTGTGCCTGGAAGGAGAGAGGGCGCTGGGCAAGCCACGACAGCAGAGGGGAAGAGGAATTCCAGGAAGAGGGAAGGCTGCAGTTCTCCACGGGGCAGGTTGAGTATTTCAGCTGGTCTGCCCCTTCACATACCCAAAGAGAAGAGAGGTGGTCATAGGAGGATGGTACTCAGGCACCCCCAGGCCTCAGCAATCCCCAAACCCCTGCTCTTGGGTGAGACCAGCATTTTTTTTTTCTTCCTTAAGACAGAGTCTTGCTCTGTCACCCAGGCTGGAGGGCAGTGGTACAATCGGCTCACTGCAACCTCTGCCTCCCGGGTTCAAGTGATTGTCCTGCCTCAGCCTTTTAAGTAGCTGGTATTACAGGTGCCTACCACCGTACCCAGCTAATTTTTATATTTTAAATAGAGACAGGATTTCACCATGTTGGCCAGGCATGATTTTTGTCTGATCTACTTAACATTTGAACTATCTAATATGTATTTATTTATTTTTAAGACAAGTCTCGCTCTGTCGCCCAGGCTGAAGTGCACTGGCATGATTTTGACTCACTGCTTCCTCCGCTTCCTAGGTTCAAGTGATTACCGTGCCTCAGCCTCCCAAGTAGCTGGGATTATAGGCATGCACCATCCGCCCAGCTGATTTTTGTATTTTTAGTAGAGATGGGGCTTTGCCACATTGGCCAGGCTGGTCTTGAACTCCTGGCCTCAAGTGATTCGCCAGCCTCGGCCTCTCAAAGTGCTGGGATTACAGGTGTGAGCCACTGCACCTGGATGAAAACCAAAGTCTTTATCATCCCATGTAAACCATAAACAATCTCCTGCCCCTTGACCTGCCAGACCTCATCTCCCACGAGCCTCCTACCCTCCTCTCCTCTCTAAACCCACCTCTGGGGATTTGTAGCTGCTCTACCCGCCTGATAACCTCATGACCCCCCCTTCACCTCTTTCAGGTTTTTGCTCAAATGTCACCTTATGGCTAAGACCTTCCCTCTCCAAATCAAATTGCAAACTGCCTTCCCCATCCCTCAATTCCCTTCTCTGCTCTGGTTTTCTCCATAGCAAGTGTCTATCACCATGTGACAGTTTACAGCTCTGCATCTGTGCCCACCTCTATTGCCACTAAGCTGTAAGCTACGTGAAGGCAGAGATTTTGGTCTATTTTGTCCCTTGTGGTACCCCAAGTGCCTAGTACATAGCAGGCACTCAATACATGTTTATTGTCTAAATAAATGAACCATGGGAATGCTATTTAATGGGAAGCTACAGAAGGATTTCGGGCAGAGGAAGATATGGAGGGGGTAGAAAGAGAAAATTCAGGGAAACAGGCTATTGTAACAGTCCCAGAGACGGAGGATGGAATGAAAATCAGAAGTCGCATCTTGACAGTTTCAGGTGCATCTCGACTGTCTGCTGTGCAGACAGAGGGCAGCGTGGAGGGGAGAGCCCAAGGCCCGACCCCATCTGCACTGGCTGCCAAGCGCCACAGACATGTCAAGCTCCTGCCTTCTCTGCAGCTCGGCAGTGGACAACTGAGAGGCTGGGGCCTGCCAGGTGAGCAAGGGGACAGATCATAAGCATTGAGGGTGTGGCCTGGGAGCTTCCAAAGCCACAATCATTCTTTCTTGGCTATTGCTATGCTCTGTTGGCCTCTGCGTTGCCAGGGATCGGGGAGGCTAAGGTGCCCTGTCAGCTAGAGAGCTGAAGCTCCTCCCTCTGGATAGTACATCTGGGTTGATACAAAGAGTGTCACCTCCCTTCATCCTCCAGGCCAAGGTGATTCAACTCAGTGGCTTTCAAAGTTTTCAGCCTAAGATCCACCACAGTAAGAAATTCATCTCAGCCGGGCGCGGTGGCTCACACCTGTAACCCCAGCACTCTGGGAGGCTGAGGCAGGCGGATCACAAGGTCAGGAGATCAAGACTATCCTGGCTAACACAGTGAAACCCCATCTCTACTAAAAATACAAAACATTAGCCAGGTGTGGCAGCGGGCGCCTGTAGTCCCAGCTACTTTGGAGGCTGAGGCAGGAGAATGGCGTGAACCCGGGAGGCGGAGATTGCAGTGAGCCGAGATCGGGCCACTGCACTCCAGCCTGGGTGACAGAGCAAGGCTCCGTCTCGGAAGAAAAAACAACAAAAAACGAAATTCATCTCATATAAATAACTCAGAACATACATACAGTTGCATAACTGAAACAAGGTTTCACATAACTATAACTGTCTCTACTATATGTCAGGCAGTGATGTTTTCTACTTCATTCATTCAAAACAAAAAATGGTAGCTTCAATTCCACTAAATCGATTTTACTTCCCACTAATAAATCTCAATCCGCAATGTGAAAAGCACTCATCCATGTCTCCCTATGGCTACCTGCCTCCAAAGTCTCCCAGCAACAGTGAGTCCTTGGAAAGGCTGGCGTGGTGGCTCATGCGGGTAATCCCAACACTTTGGGAGGCTTAGGTGGAAGGACTGCCTGAGACCAGGAGTTCAAGACCAGCCTCAGCAACATAGTGAGACCACCCCCCACTCTGGTCTCTCTTTAAAAAAAAAAAAAAATTAGGCCAGCGTGGCCTGCAGTCCCAATGACTTGGGAAGCTGAGGCAGCAGGATTGGTTGAACCCAGGAGTTTGAGGCTACAGTGAGCTATGATCACACCACTGTGTTCCATCCTGGGTCACAGGGCGAGACTCTATCTCTATTGGGGCAGGGGAGCCAGGCACACTGGCTCACGCCTGTAATCCCAGCACTTTAGGAAGCTGAGGCAGGCAGATCACCTGAGGTCAGGAGTTCCAGAACAGCCTGGCCAATAAGGTGAAACCCTGTCTCCACTAAAAATACAAAAATCAGCCAGGTGTGGTGATGCACACCTGTAATCCCAGCTACTTGGGAGGCTGAGGCAGAAGAATCGTTTGAACCCAGGAGGCAGAGGTTGCAGTGAGCTGAGATCTTGCCACTGCACTCCAGCCTGGGTGACAGAGCAAGACTCCGTCTAAAAAATAAAAATAAAAATAAAAAAAATGTAAATCATTATTTCCCTGCCTAAAACCTGCCAACTGTCACTGTCACATAAAACAAAACCCAAACTCCTTTCCATGAGCCGCCTAAGGCCCTACATGATCTTGTCTCTGACTTCCCCTCACCATCCAGGCTGGTAGCCACTTGCTGGGCCTCCACCAAGTCAAGCCCCAGTCCACCCAAGGTCCTTTGCACATCATCAATTCCCCCACAGGGATTTCCAAGGTTGCTCCTTTTTATTGAATATCATCACCGCCTGCAAGAGAGGATAGGTTCCCTGGCCACCCTATTTTAAAAGCCTCCCCGAACTTCCTCCCAGGCACTACCACATCTCTATTTTCTTTCCTTAATGGGTCTCACCTTAATCTGGAACTACCTGGTCTATTTGCTCAGGTGTTGTCTTCTGCAATAGAATGTAAGCTCCATGAAGGCTTCTCAGTGCTTCAGTTTCCTCAACTATGAAATGAAGATTAAAAAAAAAAATCCACTGCTGGTTCTCTCAATACCTAGAACAGTGCATGGCACGAAGTTGACACTCAATATAGTACAAAGAATACTTTACATTTAAACTTCTCATTAGCCCTATTAATAGAGATTTATCATCTTCAATTTGGAAATGAGGAGACTGAGGTTCAGAGAGAAGTAACTCATCCGAGGTGGAATCAGGACAGAAACTAGGGTCTCGTTGATGTCAAAGATCCTTATTCTTATTCTTAACCACTACACTGCACAGATCTTCGATAAAAGGCAGTATGGTTAAGTGGGTAAGAGCCTGGACTTGAGAGGAAAACTATGCGGGTTCAAATCCCACCACAGCTGCTTCGCATCTGTTGACCTACTTGAGTTGTCTACGTTTGGTATTCTTCCCTATTTTCATCCCTAAAGTAAGGAAACTAAGTACTGACCTACAGACAGCTGATGGGAGGAATAAGGACGGTAATAAACGTAACCTATGGGAAGGTTCGTTATTACTTGACAACATGTTTTCTGCCAATGTAAGCGGGTAAAAACGCTGCAAGCAGGAGCGTCACCTAGTTTCTAATGAGCCATCACCACAACCCAATGAGGTAGGAATTTCTATTATCCCCATTTCACAGATGAGGAAACTGTTGAGATCGCTAAGATCTCTTCTTTTCGCCTCCAAGCCCAAGGAATTCTAAAGCTAATCCAAAGGAACGACCTTGTTTGTTTACTGACACCTCCTCGGACCGAATGGTCAGGGCCGTATCCGGAGCACAGAGTTGGCTCAGTAAACACTGAATGGTTGCCTGAATAAATGAATGAGGAATCCCAGCCTCGCCGGGCAGAAGCTAATCCGGTTCAGCTGCGAAGAGGGGGCTCCGGCAGACGCAGGTGCCCTCCCTGCCCATCAGGGCGGGCCGCCAACCCCGAGCCTCGCTGTCCAATGGGTTTCTGCTCCCTCGCGGGTGGTCAGGCCCCCTTCTCACGCCCACCACGCAGTCACTGCCGCGAGCAGCCACCACACCCGACGCCGAGGACAGGTGTTCCCTCCGTAGGATGCCCCCCAGGCCCGGGTGGGGCAGGTCGGCTGGACCCTGAGTCACCGCCGGCAGCGTCGGCCGCGGCCTCCCCAACTCCCAGGTATCGGGTCGGGGAAGTAGGAGTCCGGGGTCGGCCTGGAGCCGGCTGCCCCTCCTCCCGCCCGAGTCCCGAGAGGCCCCCAGCCCCTCGGCACGGCGCGGCGCGGGCCTCCCTTGGCCTACTCGGGAATCTAGCCCAGGCCCACGTCGTAAGTGAGGTCCGGCTCAAGCCCCAGCTCAGGCGCTGCCAAGATGGGACTCACCTCTCCGCAGGGGCCGAGCGCGGACGGCGGCAACCGCCCAGTTACCCGCGGGCTGCAGAGGCGGCGGCGGCCCGGCTCTTCTCTCAGGCGGCGGCCATGTTGCTGGTGGAGAAACTCCGGCGGACACGTGGGGGGAGCGGGCCGGCCCCAGCGCTTCCTCTTACCCACAATGCCCCGCCCCGGCGCACACGGCTCCGCCCCCTCCGCCGCGCCATTCATGCAGGCCGTGAGCCTCGCCCTGCAGCAGGGGGCGCTGATGGCACGAGCAAAACAGCCAGGCGTGTATGCAGCGGGGAACAAAAAGAAACCAACGCTGGCAGCGGTGGGATTCGAACCCACGCCCCCGAAGAGACTGGAGCCTTAATCCAGCGCCTTAGACCGCTCGGCCACGCTACCCCGCTGGCGTTAATGTTTGCCAGAATGCTACTTAATGCTTTTGCATTCGCATTTCTCTGGAACTCGCGAGGCGTTTTCGCTGAGGTTTTTTTGCTTAACGTGTATTCAAGCTGATCCCTATAGAATTATTTTAAAAAGCCATGTGTTGGAAAATAAACACTTGCTCCAGTTTTTAGACCCAGGTTTGTTCCGAATAGGTATTAGAGCAAAACCCATTTTTAGAAACGTACTCTGAGATGGATGGTTACCCTGGAGACCCCTGGTTAACCCACAAGTAATCCATACGACCCGGATTGGGTGTCTCCGGGAGAAGAAATCGATCTGATCAGAAACACGCACTAGGGGATCTGACAGCCAAACCCGGGGGCTGGTCTGGGCAGTTGTCTCTGAGAAATTATGTGTTTAAATTTTTACTTACACAAATAACACACGAATTATTGTAAAATATTTAAACTTTGCAGATAAGGTACAAATGCTCTTTGACTCTTGACTCGCATCCTAGGCCCCTCCGCAGAGGTAAGTAACCATTATTATCAGTTTAATATGTACTATGGTTTGAATGTGTCCCCCAAATTTCATGTGTTGGAAATTTAATCCCCAATGTGGCAGTATTGTGTGTTGGGCCCTTTAAGAGGTGATTAGATCATGAGGGTGGAGCCCTCATGAATGGATTAATCTATTCATGGATTCATGGATTCATGGGTTAATGGATTAATAGGTTATCTTGGGAGGGGGACTGATGGCTTTATAAGTGGGAGCTTTATAAGTGCTAGACCTGAGCTAACAAGTGAACAGCTCAGCACCCCCTCCATATGATGGCTTGTACTGCCTGGGGACTCTGCAGGGGTCCCCCACCAGCAAGAAGGCCCTCACCAGATGTACACTCTTGCCCTTGGACTTATCAGCCTCCAGAACTGTAATAAATAACTTCCTTTTCTTTACAGATTACCCAGTTTCAAGTATTCTGTTATAAGCAACAGAAAATGGTCTAAAACACTATATATCGTTCTAGATCTTTTGCCGTGAATTTATTTGTTTATATCTATGTGGATATATAGAGATATATCCATAGAAGATAGCTTTGTTTTTATTGTGTATGGATTTTAACACAAATATTGTCACATTATTCATATAGATCTGCAATTGGCTGTTATTTTTCACCAGACTGTATTTTAAAATACCTATCCATGTGGATATGCACAGATAATAAAAACGAAAATGTACAAAAATTACAAAGAAAAAAATCATCATCCATAGTGCCATCACCTGGCATTAAATTAATGACTATTATTATTGTGGCTTTTTTTTCCTTTTGTTTTTTCTTTTCTCTCGCTCTCTTTTTTTTTTTTTTTTGACATGGAGTCTCGCTCTTGTCCAGGCTGGAGTGCAGTGCTGTGGTCTCCCTCACGGCATCCTCCGCCTTCTGGCTTCAAGCGTCTCTACTAAAAATACAAATTTAGCCTGGCGTGGTGGGACGTGCCCGTAATCCCAGCTACTCGGGAGGCTGAGGCAGGAGAATCGCTTGAACCTGGGAAGCAGAGGTTGCGGTGAGCCGAGATTCCGCCACCGCACTCTAGCCTGGGCGACAGTGTGAAACTCCGTCTCAAAAATAAATAAAGAAAAATACATCACACTATTACAAATAGAAATTATTAGACGGTTACAAATAAAAATAAGGTCCCCTCCCAAATATTCTCCCCTGTCTATAACTGTCATGAATTTGATGCGTATCTTTCCAATAATTTCTTACATTTTTACATATAAAATTTATGAATAACATATAAAATGGTTATCTGTATGTTTTTCATTTATGTAAATGGTAGCACATTGTACTGATATCTAAAACTTGCTTTTCTCATTTCAACAGTATTATTATTATTATTATTATTATTTTAAGAGAGTCTTGCTCTGTTACCCAGGTTAGAGTACAGTGGCACAATCATAGCTTACTGTAGCCTAGACCTCCTGGGCTCAAGTCATTCTCCCACCTCAGCTTCCCAAGTAGCTGAGATTACAGGCATGAGCCACTGTGCCAGGCCCAACATTGTGTTTTTGAGGTCTGTTATGATGCTTGTAGATCTAATTCATTCATTCCATGCCATGAACAACTTTTAAGTTGTTACTAAATTTTTGTCATTACACACAATATGGCAGGAAGTACCCTTGCATATGGCTCCTTGTCTTGTGTATGGACATTTCTCTAGGGTATACACTAGAAATGAAATTGCTAGACTATAGTTATACTTTCCCTAGTATTATATTATAATAATATTAATAATAGGCTGGTCTCGGTGGCTCACTCCTGTAATCTTAGCACTTTGGGAGACTGAGGTGGCAGGATCGCTCGACACCAGAAGTTCAAGACCCGCCTAAGCAACATTGAGAAACCTTGTCTCTACCAAAAAACAAAAGAAAAGAAATTAGCGGGGCACGGTGGCGTATGCCTGTAGTCTCAGCTACTTGGGAGGCCAAGGTCAGAAGATCCCTTGAGCCAGGGAGGTCAACGCTGCAGTGAGCCGAGATTCAGGCACTGCACTCTAGCCTGGGTGAGAGAGGAGACCCTCTCTATATAGATATAGATATGCATATATTTTTCCATTTTGCCAAAGTATATGATTTTTATTGACTTTTTTTTTTCTATTTCTTCTCATGTTTTCTATTTCTTCCTAAGTCAATTTTGGCAAGTTGTCATTTTCTGGGAAAACAAAGCCCATTACTTGATTTTTCACATTTATTGGTGTAAGAAATCTCAACTCTCCCTCATATCTGAAGTTTTGTCCTCTATCATTCTCTATCATTTCTCTTTCCCTCTGTCATTTATATGGGTTACTTTCTCCATTATTCTGTTCAACACAGGGAGTGCAGTCAATGCTTAAGGCGACTGAATGGGGGAATTAGGCAGGAACTCTGCTAATGCTGGTGATGCTTTAGACACATCAAAAACTATATAAATCACACTTTTTAAGTAGAATTCTCATTTTGCATTCACTGGTATTAGACTTTTCAGGGCTACGATTCAAGTTTCTGGCTAATATCCAGTTGGTACACACCCCTAACATTTGGACATTTTATATCTTCCTTTTCAATCCTCCTTAGCCTGGCATTTCCCCCTCTCCATCCACCTTTTTTTTTTTTTTTTTTTAGAGAGAGAGACAGGGTCTTACTCTGTTGCCCAGGCTGGAGGGCAGTGATATGATCACAGCTCACTGCAGCCTTGACATCCTGGGCTCAAGTGATCCTCCCATCTCAGCATCACAAGTAGCTGGGACTAGAGGCAGGGGCCACCACACTGGGCTAACTTTTGTATTTTTTGAAGAGACCGGGTCTTGCTATGCTGCTTAGGCTGGTCTCAAGCTATCCTCCTGCCTCAGCCTCCCAAAGTGCTAAAATTACAGGAGTGAGCCACCACACCTGGCCATTTGTCTACCTTTTACATATGTAATGATATGCAGAGATTTTCTTGTGCTAGTAGAGTTTGTTGCTCTTCAAGACATTAAACAACAACAACAACAACAACAAAAAAAACAAGCAGCCATGATTGAAGACACAGGCTAGGCATTGTGGGGAGTTCAAAGCTGATTGAGGAATAACCCCTTGAAGTCAATAGGAGTGTTTGTCATGGTATTTTAGTACCAGGAAGGACTTTGTTTGTGAGTTGGGTACTGGATTTTCCAAAAGGAAATATCCTCACAGTCAAGGATAATTGCTAGCATCTTTGCCCAGTCTGATTTTTCTAGAAACTGCCTGTCCAGTCAGAGAATGGGTCCCTGGCAGCCACCTTTGCGCTGCACGCCCCACCCCCACAGCCATGGTTAGTGGGTTCTACGTTCTTTGGTGGACATAGGATTCAAATTCTCTCTTGAAAATGTGACCTGAGACTCAGTGAGTCACTGATTTGTTTTTCTTGTTTGTTTGTTTTTTTGTTTTGTTTTTTGAAACAGAGTCTGGATCCATTGCCTAGGCTGGAGTGCAGTGGCGTGATCTCGGCTCACTGCAACCTCCGCCTCCCAGGTGCAAGCAATTATCCTGCCTCAGCCTCCCAAGTAGTTGGGATTACAGATGCATGCTACCATGCCGGGCTAATTTTTTTGTGTTTTTATTAGAGATGGGGCTTCACCATGTTGGGCAGGCTGGTTTCGAACTCCTGACCTCAAGTGATCTGCGTGCCTCGGCTTCCCAAAGTGTTAGGATTACAGGCATGAGGCCCCTCGCCTGGACTGATTTGTTAATTTGACCGTGTTGCGTTGGAATTAGTCTCTGAGGCTGGCTAAAACTAGGAAGAAAGGGGGATTTCGCATGGCTATATTCTGTGAGGTGAGTTGGAGAGGTAGACAAAAGCCAGTGCATAGAAAAAGAGGGAATGAGAGAGTGAGAAGAGCAGATTCAGGGAAATCCTGATGGTTTTCTGACTTCCAGCTCCAGACGCTTTCCAAGGCCCAGTGGGTTGTCCACTCTTGGAGGCATCCCTTTATCATTGTAATAAATTCCCTTTCTCTGCTAAAGCCCAGTGCTACTTGGTAGCTGTCAGCTGTAAACAATAACCCCCTCCCCCTTGCATGGCAAAGGCTCAAATGAAGCTGTGTGTGTGTGTGTGTGTGTGTCTTTGTGTGTGTTTTATTTTTTTTTATTTTATTTTTATTTTTTGAGACAGAGTCTCACTCTGTGGCCCAGTCTGGAGTGCAGTGGCGCGATCTTGGCTCACTGCAAGCTCCGCCTCCGGGGTTCACACCATTCTTCTGCCTCAGTCTCCCCAGTAGCTGGGACTACAGGCGCCCGCCACCACGACCGGCTAATTTTTTTTTTTTTTTTTTTTTTTTTTTTTTTTTTTGAGACGGAGTCTGGCTCTGCCGCCCAGGCTGGAGTGCAGTGGCCGGATCTCAGCTCACTGCAAGCTCCGCCTCCCGGGTTCACGCCATTGTCCTGCCTCAGCCTCCCGAGTAGCTGGGACTATAGGCGCCCGCCACCTCGCCCGGCTAATTTTTTTGTATTTTTTAGTAGAGATGGGTTTTCACCGTGTTAGCCAGGATGGTCTCGATCTCCTGGCCTTGTGATCGGCCCGCCTCAGCCTCCCAAAGTACTGGGATTACAGGCATAAGCCACTGCGCCCAGCCAGGAATTTTTTTTTTTTTTTTTTTTTGGCAAGTTCTTGCTCTGTTGCCCAGGCTGGAGTGCAGTGGCACAATCATTGCTCACTGCAGCCTTGACCTCCTGTGCTAAAGCGATCCTCCTATCTTAGCCTCCTTAGTAGCTGGGACTGCAGGAACGTGACACCATGCCTGGCTAGTTAAAAACTTTTTTTTTCACAGAGACAGGGATCTCGCTATATCGCCAGGGCTGATCTTGAACTCCTAAGGCCGAGACATTTCTGCTAGAACATTCTGGAGCAATTCAAGTCTCTTCCTACAAACACATACTGAGTAGGATGCTTAGTTAACAGGGAGCCTGCAGGGAAACAGCTGATCCTGGAAGGCACAGCACCCTTTTGAGAGTTTCTTACAGTCCAGCAGCCCCTTACACAGTTTTCTCATGACAATCAGACATGAAATCAATCAGCAAGAGATGCGGAATGTTGCATCAGAACCCCTGGACCTACAGGGTCTCAGCAGCGGGATGCAGGACAAGGGAGGGATATGCTGAAACTCCGACTATTCTTTGTGTGCCTGTCCCTATATCATAAACACTAGGCTGTGGACAGCGGAAGTGGGTGTGGGGTCTCAGTCCTGGATCCCCTCCATTCTTTTCTCCCTTGCTCCCCTAAAAGGAAAATGCTCCCAAATCTGGCCTGAGACCAAATCTTTCTGTAAGAACCTCCTTCTGGAGAGAAACTAGCATTCCTGATAAATGCTCAAGCATTGAGCATTTTTCTTTTGAAATTTAAGAGCATTGAGATTTGCACTGGGAAACTAGCGTTCTACTCAGTTGACGGTCATTTGTCAGGCAAAAGTGCAATGACCTTTAACGGAACATTCTTTTCTGTTTTGTCTAACAATGATTAATCATTCTCTCTCCTATAAAATGTCTCTATCAAGATAGAGGTCAGAAGAGGGGCCAACATTTTTCGGGGTGGGGAGAGGGTGTATTGCCTGGGAGGGAGTCCAGGGGGGCTTCTGTAGTCCTGCAAAGATTCTAATATCTTGAACTGGGTTGTTAAGACACAGATGTGTACAAATGTAAAAATTCATCAACCTGTATACTTAAGAGTGTGCAGTTTAATTTACTTAGGTATACTATAATAAAAAATAAATTTTTAGAAAATGTCCCTACCAAGTATGAATCTTTGAATGCCCAGTGGGTTTATACTTGCAGCCAGACTGTAATTTTTTTTTTTTTTTTTTTTAAGAGATAGGCTTTCACTATGTTGACCAGGCTGGTCTTGAACTCCCGGCCTCAAGCAATTCTCCCATCTTGGCCTCCCAAAGTGCCAGGGTTACAGGTGTGAGCCACCATGCTTGGCCAAGACTGTAATAACATTTTGACGTATGCTGTAACAAAATCATCAGAAAAGTTTTCTTTGTTCACTTCTTTTTTTTTTTGAAATGGAGTCTCGTTCTGTCACCCAGGCTGGGGTGCAGTGGCGTGATCTCGGCTCACTGCAACCTCTGCCTCCTGGGCTCAAGTGATTCTCCTGCCTCAGCCTGGCTAATTTTTATATTTTTAGTAGAGATGGTGTTTCACCATGTTGGTCAGGCTGGGCTTGAACTCCTGACCTCAAGTGATCTGCCCACCTCAGTCTCCAAAGTGCTGGGATTACAGGCGTGAGCCACTGTGCAGGCCTCCTCATGCCAATTTCTCAGCCTTGCAAGGCTTGTTCAGCAATGAAAATTGGGTCGTTTCTCAGATTTCCCTACTGCTGATCTAGGATCCAGACTTCTTAGGTCTGTTAATTCAATTACAGTCTACCTACTTTCCAGCACCCAAAACCTGATGTTGAATCCTCTTTCTCTTCATCCTCACAGGCTTATATGATTAAAAAAAAAAAAAAAATCCACTTCCTGTCATTGCACTGGAGATTTAGGAACAAGTGGACCTAAATATGTACGTTCAACCTACCATGCATAGTTACGCTAATATTTAAAATTTAAAAAAAATTAGCTTAAAACCAAAAGATCAACTGGTAACCAAGATTTTCTTAAACTTGGGATTAAATAAGCACTTTAGGCTGGGCATGGTGGCTCACACCTATAATTCCAGCACTTTGGAAGGCCGAGGTGAGTGGATCACCTGAGGCCAGGAGTTGGAGACCAGCCTGGCCAACATGGCGAAACCCTGTCTCTACTAAAAATACAGAAATTAGCCAGGCATGGTGGTGCAAGCCTGTACTGTCATGCCAGCTACTAGGGAGGTTGAGGCGGGAGAATCACTTGAACGCGGGAGGCGGAGTTTGCAGTGAGCTGAGATCGCACCACTGCACTCCAGCCTGGGTGACAGAGTGAGACCCTGTCTTAAAATAAATAAATAAAAATAAAAAAGCACTTTACCATGTATTATCTTCTCTGAAGCTTACAACTCTGTAATGGTAAAAATTATTCTTTAGGCCGGGCACGGTGGCTCACGCCTGCAATTCCAGCAGTTTGGGAGGCCAAAGCAGGTGCATTGCTTGAGCCCAGGAGTTTGAGACCTGCCTGGGCATGATGGCAAAACCCTGTCTCTACTGAAAGAAAACAAAAACAAACCAAAAAACGCCCCCTAAAAAATTCACCGGGTGTGGTCGTGCTCACCTGTAGTACCAGCTACTCGTGAGGAGTCTAAGGTGGGAGGATCACGTGAACCTGGGAAGCAGAGGTTGCAGTGAGCGGAGATCTTGCCACTGCACTCTAGCCTGAGCAACAGAGCAAGACTCTGTCTGAAAGATAAACAGAAAAACTCTATGTTTTATAGATGAGCAAATGAAGAAATGAGAGGTTCTAATACTTTCTCTAAAGCAAACTGACAGCAGACGAGCCAAATCTGGAAGGCTTTTAAAAGTTATTAGAATTTATTACAAACGTTAAAGAACAGAAGGCCTTGCATTAAAAAAAAAAAAAAGTTTTCATCAGCTCTTGAAACACTGGAAAATGGGACAACGTTGAGCCCACGCTTCCCACAGTGGCAATCATTTGAAGCTGAATCATGGCTGCCGCTTTCAGATGGCATATGAGCCTTCCGGTCGACCCCTGCCCGCAGCAGCTACTTTTTTGTTTTGTTTTGTTTTTTGTTTTGAGATGTAGTCTCGCTCAGTCGCCCAGGCTGGAGTGCAGTGGCACGATCTCAGCTCACACCTCCCAGGTTCACGCCATTCTCCTGCCTCAGCCTCCCGAGTTAGCTGGGACTACAGGCGCCC
Source organism: Trachypithecus francoisi (assembly GCF_009764315.1). Taxonomy (NCBI): domain Eukaryota; kingdom Metazoa; phylum Chordata; class Mammalia; order Primates; family Cercopithecidae; genus Trachypithecus; species Trachypithecus francoisi. Next base: position 76,763,490 of record NW_022681455.1, read on the forward strand.
GCCACCACGCCCGGGGTTTTTTTTTTTTTTTTTTTTTTTTGAGATGGAGTTTCGCTCTTGTTGCCCAGGCTGGAGTGCAATGGCATGATCTCAGCTTAGTGCAACCTCCATTTCCCAGATTTAAGCGATTCTCCTGTCTCAGCCTCCTGAGCAGATGGGACTACAGGTGTGCGCCACCTTGCCCGGCCAATTTTTGTGTTTTTAGTAGAGACAGGGTTTCATCATGTTGGCCTGGCTGGTCTCGAACTCCCGACCTCAGGTGATCCCGCCCGCCTCGCCTCCTAAACTGCTGGGATTACAGGCGTGAGCTGCCGCGCCCGGCTATTTATTTATTTATTTAAATTATTGTTATTGTTAACTAGGAGACATTTGAATCTGAGACAGGAAAGAAAACACTTTTATTTGTAAAGAGAAAATGGAACTTAGTACATATGCCAAAATAAATCTGTAACACGGGCCACTTCTCTGGGCCCCCATCTTGAGTAGGTTAAAGGGTTGCCTTAGAGACTGGAAACACAATTAAGAGGCACAAATCCACACGGAGAATATGCATATTTTGTCTCCTTTCCCCCCAAAACAAGTTGCATATACTTGTGTAAACACTGGTTGATTTGTAAAACATGTCTAGTACTGCAGACAAAATGTGCTGAGATGAAAGGAAATAAAGCCACGAAAACAGGGCCAGGGACAATGGCTCACGCCTGTAATCCTAACGCTTTGGGAAGCTGAGGTGGGAGGATCACTTGAGGCCAAGGAGTTCAAGACCAGCCTGGGCAACATAGTGAGACCCCGTCTCTGCAAAAAATAATTTAAAAAAATAGCCAGGCGTGGCTTGGCACGGTGGCTCACGCCTGTAATCCCAGCACTTCCGGAGGCTGAGGCAGGTGGATCACCTAAGGTCAGGAGTTCGAGACCAGCCTGGCCAACATGGTGAAATCCCATCTCTACTAAAACTACAAACATTAGCTGGTCGTGATGACGGGTGCCTGTAGTCCCAGCCATTCGGGAGGCTGAAGACAGGGAGAATCGCTTGAACCTGGGAGGCGGCGGTTGCAGTGAGCCGAGACGTGCCATTGCACTCCAACATGGGTGACACAGCGAGACTCCAATTCAAAAAGAAAAAAATTAGCCAGGTGTGATGGTACACACCTATAGTTTTAGCTGCTTGAGAGGCTGAGGCAGGAGGATCACTGAAGCCCAGGAGGTTGAGCCTACGAGTTATGATCATGCCACTGCACTCCAGTCTGAGTAACAAAGTGAGACCTTGTGTCTTAAAAAAACAAGCCACACAGGCCGGGCGCGGTGGCTCAAGCCTGTAATCCCAGCACTTTGGGAGGCCGAGACTGGTGGATCACGAGGTCAGGAGATCGAGACCATCCTGGAATACACGGTGAAACCCCGTCTCTACTAAAAAAAAAAAAAATACAAAAAACTAGCCGGGCGAGATGGCGGGCGCCTGTAGTCCCAGCTACTCGGGAGGCTGAGGCAGGAGAATGGTGGGAACCCGGGAGGCGGAGCTTGCAGTGAGCCGAGATCGCCCACTGCACTCCAGCCTGGGCTACAGAGCGAGACTCCGTCTCAAAAACAAACAAACAAACAAAAACAAAAAAAAACAAAAAAAAACCAAGCCACTAAAATAGCAACAAGAGCAGTTTACTTGGCTTGGAGGTCAAAGTTGCATTTGATGATAAATTCCCAGAGTGCCTTTGGTCAGCGGGAGAAGAGATATTCAAGAACACTGGGGTATGGGAGTTTTATTCTCTTCTTTCTTACACCCATAAAGCCATCTGTCCATTCATTCATTTTTTTTCTCTTGCCTATAGCAAAACTGAAAGGGCCTTTAAACTCCAGTTTAACTTTAAATTTTATTCCCAAGATCCTCTAAATAGCAGCAGCTCTCAAATCCCAGCTCCAGCTTAGTGCCTTGCTAGCAGTGATACCGTGAAAAAAAAAAAAAAATCTAGCTGGCAGAACCTTGGTTTCTCCATTTGTGAAATGAAAGTACTGGATGATAATCCTGGCTCTGCCAATTTCCTGGACTTTCACCTGCTTCTTGCAGTTGAAGATGGTCTCGATATCATCCCAGTTGGGGTGGAATGTCCTGGGTTTTGGGTTGTTTTTTGGCATGTCCAGCATTTGTGGAAAAAGAAGATGCCCTAACTATCTTCAGAAGGCACAAAACTAGGTTTTTGTTTTTGTTTTTGTTTTTGTTTTTTTGACGGAGTCTTACTCTGTCGCCCAGTCTGGTGCAGTGGCACAATCTCAGCTCACTGCAAACTGCCTTCTGGGTTCAAGCAATTCTCCTGCCTCAGCCTCCCAAGTAGCTGGGACTACAGGTGTGTACCACCACACCTGGCTTTTTTGTTGTTGTATTTTTAGTAGAGATGAGGTTTCACCATGTTGGCCAGGATGGTCTCAAACTCCTGAACTCAGGTGATCCACCTGCCTCAGCCTCCCAAAGTGCTGGAATTACAGGCATGAGCCACTGCACCCGGCCCAAACTAGGTTTTGAGGGTGGAATAAGTTCTTCTAGCTGAGAAGGATCTCAATCTCTTGCAAGTTACTTTTTCACTTTTTTTTTTTTTTTTTTTTTTTTTTTGAGACGGAGTCTCGCTCTGTCACCCAGGCTGGAGTGCAATGGCCGGATCTCAGCTCACTGTGCAAGCTCCCCCTCCCGGGTTTACGCCATTCTCCTGCCTCAGCCTCCCGAGTAGCTGGGACTACAGGCGCCTGCCACCTCGCCCGGCTAGTTTTTTGTATTTTTTAGTAGAGACAGGGTTTCACCATGTTAGCCAGGATGGTCTCAATCTCCTGACCTTGTGATCCGCCCGTCTCAGCCTCCCAGTGCTGGGATTACAGGCTTGAGCCACCGTGCCCGGACACTTTTTCACTCTTAAGGGCCCTTAAAGAAGCATTTGCCTAGCTCTACATCCAGGCCATCTCCGCCTTCCGGAAGAGCAACAGACCAGCAACTGGCATTAAGGTCACGTGGGTGGGTGGGACATAGAATTGCGGGGGTGACCCAGAAGAGCAACAGACCAGCAACTGGCATTAAGGTCACGTGGGTGGGGCATAGAATTGCGGGGGTGACGGTTCCAGCCAATCCAGACAATGAATCATTGTTTGGAGAAACCAGAGCCTCAAAGGGTGAGTGCACTGACTAGCGCTGGCTCTCCATCTGTTGACACGTTTGTTGAGTGCCTACTCTATGCCAAAGCACTGTGTTTTGGCGCCCTCGGGAGCACAAAATTGAGATAGATCCTGCCCTCAGGGCTTATGTAGCTCTCAGTCAAGGGTTAGAGCAAGGGTTGACAAACGACAGCCCCAGAGGGCCACCTGTTCGTGTAAATAAAGTTTTATTGGAACACCAGCCACACTCATTCGTGTTCACATAGTGTCTGTGGCAGCTTTTACATTACAACAGCAAGGTTGAGCATTTGCAGCAGAGGTCATATGGCCTGCAAAGCCTAAAATCTTCACTTTCTACCCCTTTACAAAAAAGTTTGCCAATTCCTGCTAGAGAAGAGATGACATATGACAAAGAATTTAAACGAGTGATCAGGGAACACAAATTATTTACATAATAAAATTTCAGAGAGATAGGGGGCTGGCTGAATTTAAAAAGCATGAATTATATGAGGCTTGATTACTGTGAAGAGATAAGTCACCTTAAAGTTACTTACATTTAACATACAATTTATATGCACTGGTTTAAAACACGTGCACACACACACACAAAATGTAACACAAGCCAACTACTGATCTGGTACAGATGACAGAAGGGTGATCAGTTCCAACTTCAAAAGGAAAACTGGCTATGATGAGTCCATACTGAAAAAGTCACTGTCATTTATGGGTGGTAAAGGGATTTTTTTTCAAGAGTAATTTTACCTGCTTGATTGTTCATTTGAGGGTACACACTGAACTTTGGAACTACCGCTTGCATGGGTTCATGCCTCCAAAACAGCCAACACTGAAGTGTTGGCTGGGCACAGTGGCTCCTGCCTGTAACCCCAGCACTTTGGAAGGCTGAGGTGGGAGGCTCATTTAAGACCAGCCTGGAGACCAGCCTGGGCAACACAGTGAGACCCCATCTCTATTTCAAAAATTATAATAATAAAAAGAAAATAATCTCTCTGCATATGCACAACAACAAACCCCACTAAGGTGTTGAAGGACCCATTTTAATGAACAGTAAAGAATGGTTTGTTGCCGGGCGCGGTGGCTCACGCCTGTAATCCCAGCACTTTGGGAGGCCGAGGCGGGCGGATCACAAGGTCAGGAGATCGAGACCACGGTGACACCCCGTCTCTACTAAAAATACAAAAAATTAGCCGGGCGCGGTTGCGGGCGCCTGTAGTCCCAGCTACTCGGGAGGCTGAGGCAGGAGAATGGCGGGAACCTGGGAGGCGGAGCTTGCAGTGAGCTGAGATTGCGCCACTGCCCTCCAGCCAGGGGGACAGAGCGAGACTCCGTCTGAAAAAAAAAAAAAAAAAGAATGGTTTGTATGTTATACTCTGCTTTTTTATGTTTTGACTTTTAAACAAAGAAAAAGAGGCTGCTTTCGAATTTAGGGTTGATCAAAGCAGTTTGTCTTTTTTTTTTTTTTGGTAGGCCATGTTTACCCAGGCTGGTCTTGAAGTCCTGAGCTCAAACAGTCCTCCCACCTTGGCCCCCCCAAGTGCTGAGATTATAGGCAGAAGCCACCGCGCCCAGCATCTTAGCTATTGAAACATCAAATGAAATCATACTAATGTGAGAACCCAATTCCGTTTAAAGGAAAAGCTCATTAAATAACGATCACCATTGTCTGGCCCTGGGGAGGCTATGGGAATTAATGAGCATTTATAGTTCTTGCCCTCTCATCCTCAAACAGCTTAGATAAAATCCCAAGGGACTGCTGCTGAAAGTGTCCTGCTGCAAATTACAAGAAAATCAGCCCAGCTTCAAGCAGAAAATGCCAATGACCAGGGCTGGGGAGCAGATTTCACGTAAGAACATCCAGACGCTAAGGAAACACCAAGGAATACTGTACAAGAGACACTGCAGTCACGTTGTGGAAGCTGCCACTGAGATGCACAGGGCGTGTTTGCTTGGAGAAAAGGCTCCGACATTCCAAGGAAAGGTTCCAACATTACAAGCCGCTGTCCTTATGTGTAAAAGCTTTGAGGTGCACCCCTCTTCCACACTAGCTGATGTAGGAGTTAGAGGTAGTAAATGTGTGCATACAAAATTCAAACCTGTTTTGAAAAGCCCACCGTAGAAAGCATGCTTAAAAAAACGGAATTCGGCTGTATGCCAGAAAATCAGTAGCATTATGGAAGGAAATTAAACTAGAAGTTTAAAAAACAGCCAATATGCAGGTCCTTCCCCATGGTAGAAGGGAGCCTGGGTATTGTGCAATCTCACACCCACTGAAAAAATGCCATGCATGCCTCTAAATGCTCTGAGAAAGAACGCTTTGCACTAAGCCACAGCAACACACACCCCGTGACTTTGGAAAGCCAACGTGCAACGCTTCATTTCTTATCCTGATGCACAAAACACAGGGCTTCATGGGCCTGAGATTTCAGTCCAACCTGAAACGACTAGTGAGCAGAGCCCTAAAACTGTCCATTCAAGGCAAAAAGCACTTTCTTATATCTCGTGACAAAAAAAAAAAGAAAGAAAAATGAAAATAGAACCACAAAATGGGCAGACATGGTGGCTCACACCTGTAATCCCAGCACTTTGGGAGGCTGAGGTGGGTGGACCACCTGAGGTTAGGAGTTCGAGACCAGCCTGGCCAACATGGTGAAACCCCATCTCTACTAAAAATGCAAAAATTAGCTGAGTGTGGTGGTGTGTGCCTGTAATCCCAGCTACTTGGGAGGCTGAGGCAGTAGAATCGCTGGAACCCAGGAGGCGGAGGTGGAGGTTGCAGTGAGCTGAGATCACATCATTGCACTCCGGCTTGGGTGACAGAGCAAGACTCTGTCTCAAAAAAAAAGAAGAAGAAAAAAAAAAGAACCGCAAAATGGTACGTTGGTTCATTAGGCTGCTTTTTTCAAGCCCCGCTTCCTCAGAATACTGCCCTAAGAGACAACTATAGAGTCTCTGCTGGTAGCTGCCAAGTAGCAAAGATATTTTCAAGAGTCAAAAAATGAAATACAAAATTTGATTTACAACACACTAAAAATGCTTTCCCTCCCCAAACTAAATAAGTTGTTTTTTTTTTTTTTTTTTTGGTTTGTTTGTTTGTTTTTAAATCTTTCCTCCTAGCCCTTTTGCTTGGGACTAGCTGACAGTGATTCTCCTGGTTACTCCTCCATCTGGGCCCAGGCCTCTTCAGCCTTTTGGTAGTACTGGTTGGCCAGTCGGCCCTTCATGGCTTCCATCGCTGCCTCTGCTGCCTGGGTATACAAGTCCCCTGAAAGACAGCAAAGGGGGGCACAAAGAGGTGAACCACCTGTTGTTTTTGCCAGCCCAGTGTCCCCCATCACCCTTCCCAGAAGAACACCCTGAGGTTTCCTTAAGAACTCAAACTACTCCGTGGGCCCTCTCCCTCCAGGTGTTCTTGGCAGGGCTCTAAAGGTGGGCCTGTGATCAACTCCAGCCAATCACAGCACTCTTCCCATCCCCCACCAAGCCACAGCTATTGGTCCAGACTTAGTCATGGCCAATCAAAGTAAGCCATCTACACAATAACTACTGTTGGTTTGGGGTATGTAGATGATTCAATTTGAGCCAATGAGAATCAGGGTGAGAACTTTTTCAGAACTAATTGGGGATGTGCAAAAGTAGAAGAAATGAAGACTATAAACAGCTTCATGTCAGCTAGGTCAGGTTTTATCAAGTGAATTTGTGCAAAACATACAAATATACTTCGGGTTTTTGGAGCTTTTTGGATTTAGAAATTTCAAATTAAAAGATTATAGATTTGCATCATTCTTCTTTTTTTGAGATGGAGTCTCACTCTGTCACCCAGGCTGGAGTCCAGTGGTAGGATCTCAGCTCACTGTCACCACTGTCTCTGAGGTTCAAGCGATTCTCCTGTGTCAGCCTCCTGAGTAGCTGGGATTACAGGCACCTGCCACCATGCCTGGCTAATTTTTGTATTTTTAGTAAAGACAGGGTTTCACCATGTTGGCCAGGCTAGTCTCGAACTCCTGACCTCAGGTGATCCGCCCACCTTGGCCTCCCAAAGTGCTGGGATTACAGGCATGAGCCACTGTGCCCAGCCTAGATTTGCATTATTCTTTGTTAATTTTTAAAATATAACGTAAGGCTGGGCGCGGTGGCTCAAGCCTGTAATCCCAGCACTTTGGGAGGCCGAGATGGGCGGATCACGAGGTCAGGAGATCGAGACCATCCTGGCTAACACGGTGAAACCCCGTCTCTACTAAAAATACAAAAACTAGCCGGGCGAGGTGGCGGGCGCCTGTAGTCCCAGCTACTCGGGAGGCTGAGGCAGGAGAATGGCGTAAACCCGGGAGGCGGAGCTTGCAGTGAGCTGAGATCTGGCCACTGCACTCCAGTCCGGGCGACAGAGTGAGACTCCGCCTCAAAAAAAAAAAATATATATATATATATATATATATATATATAACTTAAAAACTTTTAAAACTTAGCCTCATAACTATGAAATTAGGAACTTAGTATGTTTATTATATGTTAGGGACCGAATACTGTGTCCCCACTAGGCTCCCCATCCATAAATTCATATGTTGAACTCTTCACTCACAAATGTCACTGCACTGCATTTCGAGACACACAGTCTGTGTGTTAGGCCACTTTATGTTGCTATGACAGAATTCCACAGACTAAATAATTTATAATGAAAAGAAATTTATTTGGCTCACAGTTCTAGAGCCTGGGAAGTCCAAGAGCATAGCACCAGCATCTGGCAACAGCCTTGGTGCTGCATCATCCCATGCCAGAAGGCAGAAGAGCAAGAGAGGTAGAAAGCAAGTGAGCAGGAGGGGGCCAAATTTGCTTTTATAATAAAGCTACTTTTGTGATGACTGACCAACTTGCATGATAACAACATTAATCACCTCTTAACAGTCCCACCTCTTGACACCTTCACAATGGTGATTACAGTTCAACATGAGATTTGGAGACGTTCATACTCTAGCAGCCTGTGAGGAGGTGATAAAGCTTAAACGAGGTCATAAGGGTTGGGCCTAATCACACAGAGCTCATGCCCTTTTAGGAAGCAGAAGAGACAGCAGAGCTCTCTTGCTGTCTCCCGACTTGCATCCAGGAGAAAGGTCATGTGAGGAAACAGTGAGAAAGCTGTTGTCTACAAGCCAGAAACCAAACTGGCCAGCACCTTGATCTTGGAATTCCCAGCCTCCAGAACTGTGAGAAATAATTTTTTTGTTTTGTTTTTTTGAGACAGGGTCTCACTCTGTTGCCCAGGCTGAAGTGCAGTGGTATGATCATGGCTCACTGCATGTGCCCCCACACCCAGTTAATTAAAACAATTTCTTTCGTAGAGGCGAGGTTTACCTATGTTGCTCAGGCTGGTCTTGAACTCCTAGACTCAAGTGATCCTCCCATCTTGGCCTCCCAAAGTGCTGGGATTACAGGCATGAGCCACTGTGCCCAGCAATTTTTGTAGTTTAAACCACCCAGTCTATAGCATTTTGTTTTGGCAGCCCAAGAAGATTAATACATCATGTAACAGAAAAAAAATATATACAACTTATCTATCAACTGATGAGCGGATAAACAAAGGCTGTATACCCACCAAATGGAATATTACGTAGTAATAAGAAGGAATGAAGTACTGATACATGCTTCAACACAGATAAATCTTGAAAAAGTTATGCTAAATGCAAGAAGCAGATACAAAAACCCACAAATTGTATACTCCCAGTTATATAAAATCTCCAGGATAGGCAAATCTATAGGGACAAAAAGTATAGTGGTTGCTAGGATGGGGGAGGACTGCTAATTGGTACGGGATTTCTTTTTGGGGTGATGGAAATGTTCTGCAATTACACTGTGGTGATAATTGCACAACATTATGACTACTATAGTAAAACCCACTAGGGCCAGGTGTAGTGGCTCATGTCTGTAATCCAAAGATTTTGGGGAGCCAAGGCAGGAGGATAGCTTGAGGCTAGGAGTTCAAAACCAGCCTCGGCAACACAGCAAGCCTCGGTTAATACAAAAAACTTTTAAAAACTGGCTGGGTGTGCTGCTTGGGAGGCTGAGGCAAGAGGATTGCTTGAGCATAGGAGTTCCAGGCTGCAGTGAGCTATGACTGTGCCACTGCACGTCAGCCTGAGTGACATAGTGAGATTCTATCTCAAAGAGAAAAAGGGCCGGGCACAGTGGCTCACGCCTGTAATCCCAGCACTTTGGGAGGCTGAGGCGGGTGGATCACGAGGTTAGGAGATCGAGACCATCCTGGCTAACACGGATATAAAAAATTAGCCAGGTGTGGTGGTGGGCACCTGTAGTCCCAGCTACTTGGGAGGCTGAGGCAGGAGAATGGCGTGAACCCAGGGGCGGAGCTTGCAGTGAGCCGAGATCACACCACTGCACTCCAGCCTGGGTGACAGAGTGACACTGTCTCAAAAAAAAAAAAAAAAAAGAAAGAAAGAAAAGGAAAGAAGGCCAGGCATAATGGCTCACACCTATAATCCCAGCACTTCGGGAGGCCGAGGCAGGCAGATCACCTGAGATCAAGAGTTCAAGACCAGCCTGGCCAACATGGGGAAACCCCATCTCTACTAAAAATAGAAAAATTAGCTGGGTGTGTGCCTGTAGTCCCAGCTATGCAGGAGGTTGAGGCATGAGAATCACCTGAACCTGGGAGGCGAAGGTTGCAGTGAGCACAGATGGCCCACTGCGCTCCAGTCTGGGCTACAAGAGTGAAACTCTGGGCCAGGCATGGTGGCTCACGCCTATAATCCAGCACTTGAGAGGCTGAGGTGGGTGGATCACTTGAGGCCAGGAGTTCCAGACCAGCCTGGCCAACATGGCGAAATCCCGTCTCTACTAAAAATACAAAAATTTGCTGTGCATGGTGGCACACCTGTAATCCCAGCTACTCAGGAGGCTGAGGCAGGAGAATCGCTGCAACTTGGGAGGTGGAGGCTGCAGCAAGCCGAGATCGCGCCATTGTACTCCAGCCTGGGCAATAGAGCCAGACTCCATCTCAAAAAAAAAAAAAAAAAAAAAAAAAAAAAAAAAAAAAAAGGAAAGGAAAGGAAAAATCCCCCTATAAACTTTAAGATGGCAAATTTTGTCATGAAAATCTCAATTCAATTTTTAAAATTGCAACCCCCCCCAACAAAGCCCTAATATATAACCATCAAAATAACAATGTTCATCTTCACACTAGCTCCATAAATTCCCCTCCCTGGAGGAAGAGATTCAGCCTGTCATCTTGCCATAACCCCCAGTGGAATGGAAATTATATCCCTCCCAGCCTGGCCCTGTTGCAGCCCAGGAGCAGGTCTGCCGGGCCCCACCTGATCTCTGCGGGTCCTTCTCCAGCCCATAGCCTCCTGTGAACAGCATCTCGGCCTCCCTGGCCAGCATCGTGTACCGGGGCTCGTCCTGCATTCCGTCGTACTCACCACCCTCGTCACAGTCCGTCATCTCCAGGGCAGTTTTGTACCAGTGCAGGGCCTCCAGCCAGTCTCGGCACCTTGCCAGGAGATACAGAGGGAAAGGAGGAGGTTACCAAGGCAACAGGGCAGAGGGAGGAGGGCCTTCCAGCAGGAGGGGTGAGTCAGGGATCCCAGCAGGGCCACGACCTATGGTTCACGACCTATCTTGCCCAAGCCCAATACATCTATGAAGCACCTTCATATTGAGATATTCATTCATCCAGTCACTCATTCATTCATTCATTCATTTTTGAGACAGAGTCTCATTCTGTCACCCAGCTGGAGTGCAGTGGTACAATCTCAGCCCACTGCAGCCTCTGCCTCTCAAGTTCAAGCAATTCTCCTGTCTCAGCCTCCTGAGTAGTTGGGAGTACAGGTGCATGCCACCACGCTCAGCTAATTTTTTGTATTTTTAGTAAAGACAGCATTTCACCATGTTGGCCAGGCTGGTCTCAAACTCCTAACCTTGAGTGATCCACCCACCTCAGCCTCCCAAAGTGCTGGGATTATAGACATGAGCCACAGTGCTCGGCCAATATTTATTAAGAGAGGAGTTGACCAGCCCAGGAAACAAAGAGAGAGACCCTGTCTCTACAAAAAACAAAACAAAACAAAACAAAACAAAAAAACAGTGACTATAGTAAAAAATAGTGTAATCGTATATTTTAAAATAACTAAGAGTATATATAGTTTATACCACAATGAATAAATGCTTGAGGTGATGGATATCCCATTTACCCTGATGTGACTGTTATACATTCCACGCCCATATCAAAAGAGCTCATGTAACCCATATACACATTTACTATGTACCCACAAAAATTAAAAAATACAATAAACACACAAAAAATTAGCTGGGGGTGGTGATGGACACCTGTAGCCCCAGCTATTCCAGAGGCTGAGGTGGGAGGATTGCTTGAGCCCAGGAGTTAGAGGCTGCAGTGAGCTATGATCATGCCACTGCACTCCAGCCTGGGCAATAGAGTATGACCCTGTGTTTTAAAAAAAAAAAAAAAAGAGCAGTCAAGTTACTTTCCTTAATAAAATCAGTATATTACAACAATTTGCCAATAGATGAAAGTAAAGGGAAGCTTAGCTAGGACACCCCTTGAGGAAGGGGCCCATTTTTATAGTTCGCACAGAGGCAGCCATGAGCTAGCATTAGCAATGGCTGAGTGCCCTAGCTAAGCTGTCCTCTGACTCGTAGAGAAGAGGATTGGGGGCGGGGTCCTCTGCAGAGGCAGCTAGAGCCGTCTGCACTAATGGCAATCACGTATGCTCTGCTGTGCCGGCCAGCTGTGATTTGCCTCCAGAACAATGCAGAACTCACCCCAGAAGAGCTGAGTCTCCTCTTCCAGCTCTGCCCCTCGACCCTCAACTCCTCCTACTGCAGCCCATGTATGGCCAAACCATCCAGGGCACACATAGGTTCCAGCCAAACCCACACACCACAGAATACACAGCAAACAGGGTAGAGGGTTCTTTTTCTTTGGGTGTAATCCGTTTGAGTAATTATTTATAGTACCTCAGGAAAGAGCAAATACAGTGACACAGATAAGGCCTGTGGGTCTTGTGAAACATTCCAGAAGCAATAGGTCTGATGATTTGCTGTCCCTGCCTTGCTGCCATGGTGCCCTCTGAGGCCCTGTCTGACAGGCGCTGCCCTCCAGGATGGGCTCCTGTTCATCTGCCTTTGCCCCAGGCTCACCGGCTGCCATCCCTTCCCCAAACATACCCGCTCCCGCCTGCTGTGTGGCCTTTGCACCCGCTGTGCCCTCACCTTGGAAGATTTTTCCTCCAACTCTTTCTGCACCTGACTCCTTGCTCTGGTTGGAACGTGTGTCCCCTCCAAAACCCATATTGAGATTGCTTGCCATTGTGAGGTATTAGGAGGTAGGATCTTTGAGAGGTGATTGGGCTTTGACGGTTCCACCCTCATGAGTGGATTTCTGCCATTATGAGGAAAGTGGATTTATTCTAAAAGGGCAGGTTTAGCCCCCTTTTGCTCTCTCTTTTTTCTTTTCTTGAAATAGGATTTCACTGCATTGCCCAGGCAGGAGTGCAGTGACACAATCATAGCTCACTGCAGCCTCAAAGTCCTGGGCTCCAGCAATCCTCCCATTTTAACCTCCTGAGTAGCTGGGATGACAGTGGCATGTCACCATGCCTGGCTAATTTTTAAAACTTTTTGTAGAGACACACTCTTATCAGGTTGCCCAAGCTGGTCCTGAACTCCTGGACTCAAATGATTCTCCTGCCTCAGCCTCCCAAAATGCTGGGATTACAGGCATAAGCCACTGTGCTTGGCTTGCTCTCCCTCCCTTTCCTTACCTTCTGCCATGTGATGACACAGCAAGAAGGCCCTTGCAAGATGCCGGCATATTGATATTAGACTTCCCAGCCTCCAGAACTAAGAGCCAGCAACTTTCTGTTCATGAGAAATTCCCCAGCCTCAGGTATTCTGTTACCAGCACAGAATAGGCTAAGACATTCAGCATCCCTCCAGTCTCAGCTCACATATCACCTCTTTAGAGATTCTGTCCCCAAACACTGTTTCTTACTACAACCACCAAAATCTTTAATTCTCCTTATTCACTTGTTTATCATGGTGTCCCCTGACTAGAATGTAAGCTCCATGAAAGCAGGAGACCCTTGTCTGTTTTGCTGTATTTGTCTGCTGCATTCCCAGGGTCTGGCAAACAGCATAGGCTCAATGAATGGTAAATGAAAAAATGCAAACAAATGGCTGGCTGGCATGGTGATCAGGAAACAACCTTGACTTTATTTTATCTTATTAAAAAATGGCCAGATATGGTGGCTCATGCCTGTGATCCCAGCACTTTGGGAGGCCTAGGTTGGAGGATCTCTTGAGCCCATAAGTTTGAGACCAGCCTGGGCAACATGGCAAAACTCCAGCTCTACAAAAAATACAAGTTAGTTGGGTATGGTGGTGCATGCCTGTGGTCCTAGCTGCTCGAGAGGCTAAGGCGGGAGTATAGCCTGAGCCTGAGAGGTTGAGACTGCAGTGACCTATGATTACATCATTGCATTCTAGCCTGGGTGACAGAGCAAGACTGTGTCTCAAATAAATAAATAGATAAATAAATAAAAGTTAAATTTAAAAAATGAACCATTTGAAAATTGTTGATGACATGCTCAACAAACTTTTTTTTTTTTTTAAAGACAGAGTTTCATGCTTGTTGCCCAGGCTGGAGTGGAATGATGTGATCTTGGCTCACTGCACCCTCCGCCTCCTGGGTTAAAGTGGTTCTCCTCCCTCAACCTCCCAAGTAGCTGAAGTAGCTGGGATTACAGGCGCCTGTCACCACCCCAGCTAATTTTGTATTTTTAGTAGAGACAGTGTTTCAGAATGCTGTTCAGGCTGGTCTCAATCTCTTGACCTCGTGATCCACCTGCCTCAGCCTCCCAAAGTGTTAAGATTACAGGCGTGAGCCACCATGCTGGGCCGAATTTTAACACTGACTAGCAGACACCAGACTAGATTATTTCTCTCCTTTCTTCTCTGACCCTCCCTGGTCTTAAAAGGCAAAGCAAAATTGGCCTGAAAACATTAAATGGGAAAGGCCTAATTGCTGAGCCCCACCTACCTCAACTCGATGCTATTCCATTGGTGAGGGCGCCCATCCTTCCTTGGCGTTTCCAGCATCTTCTCCTTCCCCTACTGGATGGTAACTTCTGGGGCCTGAATCCCTTAAACACAAATTTGGGCCTGCACAGAGCCCTGCCTTACCCATAGCTGGCCCTTAATTAATGTTCCTTGCATGGGAGGGGTTGGAACTTCTTTGAATAAGGAAGAAGAATAAGGAAATGACTAGAGCAGAAGCAATAAAGAAATATTTTTGATAGATTTAACTAAATAAATATTAAAAACCAGTGTGGCCCCAAACTCAGTAAACAATGGTCATTATGTGGCATCTGTGCCCTCCCTCTATCTATGGAAGACATATTTGGAAAAAAAAAAAAAAAGTCTTTTAAAGTGAAATGTGGCCAGGTACAGCGGCTCACACTTGTAATATCAGCACTTTGGGAGGCTGAGGTAGGAGGATTGCTTGAGGCCAGGAGTTTGAGACCAGCCTGGGCATCATAGCAAGCCCTTGTCTCTACAAAAAAGTACAAAAATTAGCCAGGTATGGTGGCACATGCCTATGGTCCCAGCTACTCAGGAGGCTTAAGCAGGAGGATCACTTGAGCCCAGAAGGTCAAAGCTGCAGTTAGCTATGATCACACCACTGCACTCCAGCCTGGGTAACAGAGAGATCCTGTCTCAAAAATAAATAAATACATAGATAAAAAACAGGCCAAGCATGGTGGCTCACATCTGTAATCCCAGCACTTTGGGAGGCCGAGGCAGGTGGGATTACCCGAGGTCAGGAGTTTGAGACTAGCCTAGCCAACATGGTGAAACCTTGTCTCTATTAAAAATACAAAAATTAGCTGGGTATCATGGTACACATCTGTAGTCCCAGCTACTGAGGAGGCTGAGGCAGGAGAATCGCTTGAACCTGGGAGGTGGAGGTTGCAGTGAGCTGAGATCACGCCATTGCACTCCAGCCTGGGAGACAGAGAAAGACTCTGTCTCAAAAATAAAATCAAAAAGCTGGGAGCGGTGGCTCAGGTCTGTAATCCCAGCACTATGGGAGGCAGAGGCAGGTAGACTGCCTGAGGTCAGGAGTTCAAGACCAGCCTGGCCAATATGGTGAAATCCTGTCTCTATTTAAAATATAAAAATGAGCCGAGTATGGTGGCAGGCACCTGTAATATCAGCTACTTGGGAGGCTGAGGCAGGAGAATCAGTTGAACCCAGGAGGTGGAGGTTGCAGTGAAGTGAGATTGCACCACTGCATTCAAGCCTGTTCGACAGAGTGAGAGTCTGTCTCAGAAACAAAAATAGTAATAATAAAATAAAAATAAAAAATAAAGAGAAAAGTATACCAAAGGGTTAATAGCCTTAATATGTAAAGAATTTTTACAAATCAATAAAAACCTATCACCTCAAATAGAAATAAAAGGTAGACAAAGACCAGGAAGAGAAAGCACAGATGCAAATACTCAGTGCCCAGTTCCAGGCCCCGCCCCATGCATGATGCGCTTCCCCAGTGCACTCAATGGGCACCATATGTATACACTGACATTTGACCTAATACAATCATGTCAATCTTTTTTGTTTACCTCTCTTCCATGCCAGTAGACAGTACATTGGAGGAGGGGTGAGAATATGTAAGTTGGCTCTGCCACTTGCTAAATATTTGACCATGGGCAAGCCCCTTTACACCTCAGAACTAGTTTAGTCACCCACAAAATAGAGCCAAAATACCTGCCCTAGTCAGGCGTAGTGGCTCACACCTGTAATCCCATTGGGAGGCTGAGGACGGAAGTTTGCTTGAGCCCACGAGTTCGAGACCAGTCTGAACAACATAATGAGACCCCATCTCTACCAAAAATTTAAAAATGTAGATGGGTGTGGTGGTACATGCCTGTAGTCCCAGCTACTCAGGAGGCTGAGGTGGGAGGACTGCATGAGCCCAGGAGGTAGAGGTTGCAGTGAGCTATGATGGCACCACTGTCCTCCAGCCTGGGTGACAGAGTGAGATCCTATTTCTAAAATATAATAATAAGTAGGAAAAATCAATTAAAATCACCTATAATCCTAACTAGGGATACCCACCCTGACCTGGATGCTGCATATTCTTTCAGATTTTTTTCTCAGGCAAATCATTACCTATACTGGCTACAGTGGCTGCCCCATATCACATGACTTGTATCTTTTTTTTTTTTGAGAGGGAGTCTTGCTCTGTCACCCAGGCTGGAGTGCAGTGATGCGATCTTGGCTCACTGCAACCTCTGCCTCCTGGCTCAAGCGATTCTCCTGCCTCAGCCTCCAGAGTAGCTGGGATTACAGGTGTGTGCCACTACGCCGGCTAATTGTTTTTTTTTTTTTTTTTTTTTTTTTTTTTTGTATTTTTAGTAGATATGGGGTTTCACCATGTTGGTCAGGCTGGTCTTGAACTCCTGACCTCGTGATCTACCCACCTCGGCCTCCCAAAGTGCTAGGATTACAGGCATGAGCCACCACGCCCGGCCCTAATTTCTATATTTTCAGTAGAGACAGGGTTTCGCCATGTTGGCAAGGCTGGTCTTGAACTCCTGACCTGAAGTGATCTGCCCGCCTTGGCCTCCCAAAGTACTGGGATTACAGGCATGAGCCACCATGCCCGGCCATACCATGTGCTTTATGTGCCAGGCACTGCGAGGGTTATAGTCATCGTCTCATTTACCCTTCAAGGGACAACCCCAGGATACAGGTGCTATAATTACTCCCAGTTTGCAATATGAAGAAACTGAGGCCAGGGAGGTAAAATAAGTTGCCCATAGTTGCTGGACTGGTCATGGAACAGCCAAGACTGGAACCCAGGCCTGTGCTGATACCTAGGGCAGGCACCCAGCTGCAGCCCAGGTTCCCACCAGCTCCTCCTGGGTGACAGCTGCAGTACCTGTCTGGGCTGAGGTTCTGGCCTGTGTCAAAAGCTCGCGCCATTAGGATCATGGACTGCCTGTCGCCAGCTTCTGCGGCCTTCAGTAAATAATCAAATCCTTTGGTTTTGTTCTCTTCTGTCTCCTATTGATACAAACCAAAGAGGGAGAAAGAAGAGTGAATGAGCTTCACACTCGAGGGCTGCCAAGATCTCACTACTCAATCTTCACCCTGTTTTTTGAGAGCTCTGGGCTGGGAGGCTATAGAAGTGAGGTAGGAGGGGGCACTTGACTCCAGAGGCTTGGCTCAGACACTGGAACAAATCAAGGACAAGCTAAAACAGGGATGGGGGTGGGGAAAGAGCTTTTCATAAGACACGCCCACCAGTGCGCCATGTCAGTTTACCATTGTCAAGGCAACACTTGAGAGTTACTGCCCGTTTCCATAGCTATGGCCCCACAACCTAGAAGTTACTACACTTTCCCTAGACATTTCTTCATAAACTGCCTCTTAATATGCATGTAATTAAAAGTAGGTATAAATCTGATGGCACAACTGCCCTAAGCTGCTAATCTCAGCACACGGCCTGTGGGGCAGCCCCGCTCCACAGAAGCAGTCACAGAGCTGTACCACTGCCTAAGCTATAACACTGCCACTTTGATAAAGCTGTTTTCTTCTACATTTGGCTCACCCTTGAATTCTTTTCTGGGTGAGGCAAAAAACCCTCCTGGGCCAAGCTCCAATTTGGGGCCTGCCTGCCCTGCGTCAGAAGTACACATCAGAGCCCGGCTGGGTGGCTCATGCCTGTAATCCCAGCACTTTGAGAGGTTGAGGCGGGTAGATCATCTGAGGTCAGCAGTTCGAGACCAGCCTGGCCAACATGGTGAAACCCTGTCTCTACTAAAAATACAAAAATTAGTCAGGCGTGCTGACGCATGGCTGTAATTTCAGCTACTCAGGAGGCTGAGGCACGAGAATTGCTTGAATCTGGGAGGCAGAGGTTGCAGTGAACCGAGATCGAGCCACTGCACTGCACTGCAGACTGGGTGACAGAGACTCCATCTTAAAAAAAAAAAGAAGTGCACATCCGTAGTTTTTAGTATATTCTCAGAACTATATGACCATCAGTCAATTTCAGAATGCTTTCACCAATCCAAAAAGAAATCTCATACTGCTTAACTGTCAATCTCCCTCTACCCCTACTCTCCTCATCCTGCTCAGCACTAGGCATCTATTAGTCTACTTTCTGTCTCTATGGATTGCCTATTCTGGATCTGGACATTTCATAATAATAGAATCATACAATATGCGGTCCTTTGCGCCTCTTTTCACTTAGCACAGTGCTTTCACGGTCCATCTGTGTTGTAGCGCATATCAATATTTCATTCCTTTTTATGATCAAATAATAGTCCATTGCATGGATGTATCACATTTCATTTATCCATTCATCTACTGACAGACAGTTGAGTTGTTTTTCATTTTTTGGCTATTATGAATAATGCTGCCATGAAGATTTGTGTACAAGCTTTTGTGTGAAAGTGTGTTTTTATTCTTTTGGGTTTATAGCTATGAGTGAAACTGCTGGATCACATATAACCTACCCGGTAAAAAGTAGACAATGCTGCAAATCAGGGTTTGATTTACTGTTTTTTTTTATTGTAAGAAAGGGGTAGAAAACATGAACACTACAGATGAAACTAACAAGTGGGTCATGTCTGTAGCTATTTTATTGTGAGGAGTGCAGGAAATTGAAGAAATATCCTTCCAGTATTTAAAACTACCATCTGTTTTAGGAAGGAGGTCGCTCACATCAGAGGCAAATGAAGTTCCAGTTCTAACATAGGTCTTTGTTAATTTCACTTTCATCTCATTTATGTCAGAACTACACTTCTCCATCAATTGCAACCATAGGTTGGCTATGGGTACAAGAGTTTGCAAAAATCGGTGCAAGTACTGGGTGAGAGTTGATGATATGAAATTTACTTTTCATTGTTATTTGTAAGCCGTATACCACATATTATTTTTTCTTGTTTTGTTTTGTTTTGTTTTTGTTTTTTTGAGACAGGGTCTTGATCTTTTGCCCAGGCTGGAGTGCAGTGGCTCCATCATAGCTCATGGAAGCCTCAAACTCTTGTGGTATATGGTTTTTATCCTCCCGCCTCACTCTCCCGAGTAGCTGGGACTACAGGCAGGTGCCACCACACCAGGCTAATTTGTTTTTTGGGGGTGGCCTGAGATGCCACCCACCTTGGTTTGTAGAGATGGAGTTTTGCTACGTTGTCCAGGCTGGTCTGAAATTCCTGGACTCAAGCAATCCTCCTGCCTTGGCCTCCCAAAGTGCTGGGGTTACAGGTGTGAACCACCATGCCCAGCCTACCTATTCTTTAAATTAGCAAAATTTAATACATTTACATATATATGTGCACACATTTCCTTCCCACCCCCAAGACCCAATTGATAAATGTTCCCCAGCACACCACTGGCTGAATGAGCACAGAGATTAGAGAGAAAGGCCGGGTGTGGTGGCTCACATCTATAATTCCAGCACTTGGAGAGGCCGAGGTGGGCAGATCACCTGAGGTCAGTAGTTTGACACCAGCTTGGCCACATGGTGAAATCCTGTCTTTACTGAAAATACAAAACTTAGCCAGGCGTGGTGGTGCACGTCTGTAATCCCGGCTACTTGGGTGGCTGAGGCAGGAGAATCAGTTGAACCTGGGAGGTGGAGGCTGCAGTGAGCCAAGATCGTGTCACTGCACTCCAGCCTGGGTGACGGAGTGAGACTCCGTCTCAAAAAAAATAAATAAATAAAACAGAGAGAGAGAGAGATTATAGAGAGAGACAAAAAAGTGAAAAATCCTCTCTTCCAACCAAACCTCCTCTTCACCATCTGAAACATGAAACAAAAACTGCTGTGGGTGACCCCCTGCCCACATGTCAAATGACGTAATCTGACTGAACCATAAGAAACTGCCAATATTCTACCATGTATGACCTTCCAAAATAGCAGTTTCATGAGGTTCCACCCATTATGCATGAGATCAGTCACTACAGCAATTTTTGTGATATCAAAAGAATACAGCCGACTCAAGTGTCCATCAATAGCACACAGGTATGCCTCACACATATAATAAAACATTACACAGCTGACAAAAAGAATCGGGGAGCTGGCTGGGCGTGGTGGCTTACACCTGTAATCCCAGCACTTTGGGAGGCTGAGGAAGGCAGATCACTTGAGGTCAAAACTTCGAGACCAGCCTGGCCAACATGGCGAAACCCCATGTCCACTAAAAATACAAAACTTAGGCCAGGCGTGGTGGCTCATGCCTGTAATCCCAGCACTTTGGGAGGCCGAGGTGGGTGGATCACATGAGGTCAGGAGTTCGAAACCAGCCTGGCCAACATGGTAAAACCCCACCTCAACTAAAAAAAAATACAAAATTCAGCCAGGCGTGGTGGCAGGCACCTGTAATCCCAGCTACTAAGGGAGCCAAGGCAGGAGAATCGCTTGAACCCGGGAAGCACAGGTTGCAGTGAGCCGAGATCGTGCCATCACACTTCAGCCTGGGGGACAAGAGCGAGACTTCACCTCAAAAAAAAAAAAAAAAAAAAAAAAGCCAGATGTAGTGGCAGGCACCTATAATCCCAGCTACTTGGGAGGTTTAGGCAGGAGAATTGCTTGAACCTGGGTGGTGGAGGTTGCAGTTAGCTGAGATTGTACCACGGCACTCCAGCCTGGGTGACAGCCAGATTCTGTCTCAAATTAAAAAAAAAAAAAAAAAAAAAGAATCAGGAAGCTATCTCTATACCACTGAGGTAAAATGTCCACAGGACACTGTCAAGTGAAAAACACAAGGTTCAGGAGCATGTGTGTAGGATGCTAACTTTGGAGGAAAAAGCAGGGTGAAAATAGGAGCCTATTTCATATTTGCATATGGAAACTGTACTGGGCTGAACAATATCCTCCCAATATTCATGTCCACGCAGAATGTGATCTGATTTGGAAATAGGGTCCTTGAAGATATAATTAGTTACACTGGCTGGGCACTGTGGCTCATGCCTGTAATCCCAGCACTTTGGGAGGCCGAGGCAGGTGAATCACCTGAGGCCAAGAGTTCGAGGCCAGCCTGGCCAACATGGTGAAACCCCATTTCCACTAAAAATACAAAAATTAGCCAGGTATGGTGGCAGGTTCCCAGCTACTCGGGAGACTGAGGCAGGAGAATTGCTTGAGCCTGAGAGGTGAAGGTTGCGGTGAGCAGAGATCCTGCCAGTGCACTGCAGCCTGGGTGACAGACCAAGTCTCCGTCTCAAAAAAGAAAAAAAAATTAGTTATATTAAGATGAGGTCATGCAGGATGTTAGGTAGCCCCTGAATCCTATAGGACTGCTGTCTTTATAAGAGCAGAAGAAACATGCAGACAGGAACACAAGGGGAAGACGGAGACAGAGATTTCAGTGATCCAGGCCAAGGAACACTGAAGATTGCCAGCAACCCCCAGAAGCCAAAAGAAACAAGGAAGGATTCTCCCCTTGAGCCTTCAGAGGAAGGCATGGCTCTACTGACACCCTGATTTCTGGACTTCTAGCTTCCAAAACTGTGAGAGAACAAATTTCTGTTGTTATAAGCCACCTGGTTTGTGGAATTTCTTAAGGAAATCCTAGGAAGTGAATACACTCTGGAATTATATATAAGTAATAATGATGGCTATCTGTTATTCAGAGGATAAGAGGATGTGGGGAAGGTGGGAGGAAGAGTTTTCACTGTAAAGCTTTTTTTTTTTTTGAGATGGAGTCTCACTCTGTTGCCCAGGCTGGAGTGCAGTAGTATGATCTCTGTTCACCACAACCTCCGTCTCCCAGATTCAAGTGAGTCTCCTGCCTCAGCCTCCCGAGTAGCTGGGATTACAGGCACATGCCACCACACCTGGCTAATTTGTTATATTTTTGGTAGAGACAGGGTTTCACCATGTTGGGTAGGCTAGTCTTGAACTCCTAACCTGGGGTGGTCCACCCGCCTCCACCTCCCGAAGTACTGGGATTACAGGTTTACAGGTGTGAGCCATTGTACCCAGTCTAAGCTTTTTATATACATTAAAAAAAAAAAAAACTGTTTTGATTGGGCATGGTGGCTCAGGCCTATAGTCCGAGCTACTCCAGAGGCAGAGGCAGGAGGATCACTTGAACCCAGGAGGTCAAGGCTGCAGTGAGCTACAGTCATGCCACTGCACTCCAACTTGGGTGACAGAGTGAGACTCTGTCTCTAAAATAAATAAATAGTTTGGTGTGGTGGCTCATGCCCGTAATCCCAGCATTTTGGGAGGCCAAGGTGGGCAGATCACCCGAGGTCAGGAGTTCGAGACCAGTCTGGCCAACATGGTAAAACTTTATCTCTACTAAAAACACAAAAATTAGCTGGGTGCAGTGGCAGGCACCTATAATCCCAGCTACTTGGGAGGCTGAGGCAGGAGAATTGCTTGAACCTGGGAAGTGGAGGTTGCAATAAGCCGAGATTGTGCCACTGCACTCCAGCCTGGGCAACAAAGCAAGACTCTGTCTCAAAAAAACAAAAATAAAACAATAAATAAATAAGTTTTTAATCACATGAATGTAATTACCAATTCAAAAAGCTAAATAAATAAAGGACTTTGGAGTATCTTCCCACCCTTGATCCATCCACCTGCTGGGCCACAGCCAAACCCATCAAGGAGAGCTGATGCCCTGCAGTCCCGTTGAGCCTAGGCCACCTGTCCATGCGCAGCTTTGGCCCACATAATGGGGAGGATGGGAACAGATATACTGGGAGGATGTGCCCACCAAGGGCCTCTCAACTTCTCCTGGAAAAAGATCACATTCCCTGGGCCTTGCCAGATCCCATTCATTCAGTCCTTTCCTCCCTCTGCTCACAGACCAGGGACAGAAAAAGGAGCAGACCCCTAACACAATTTCCCTGCACGTCCACACCCTGCTGCTTCAGTTCCAGCTCTGCCTCAGCTCCTGCACCTCTAGCTACACGGGTGCACCTTGTCCTTCACCTCTGGGCCTAAGCATATGCTGTTCCTTCTATCTGAGCTGCTTACCTCCCCCACTTGGCCTGGCTCACTCCCTTTGGGCCTTCAGGTCTAAAGCAGATATCCCCCCAACTTTTTTGTTTTTTGGAGACAGGATCTCACTCTGTTGCCCAGGCCGGAGTGCAGTAGTGAGATCTCAGCTCACTACAACCTCCGTCTCCCAGGTTCAAGAGATTCTCCCACCTCAGCCTCCCGAGTAGGTGGGATTATAGGAGCATGCCACCACATCCGGCTAATTTTTGTATTTTTTGGTAGAGGTGGGGTTTCACCGTGTTGGCCAGGCTGGTCTCGATCTCCTGGCCTCATGTGATCCACCCACCTCGGCCTCCCAAAGCGCTGAGATTACAGGTGTAAGCCACTGTTCTGGGCTAAGGTAGGTATCCCTTTATCTGTTCATTCCACGAATCTGTACCGAGCATCTACTCAGTGCCAGGCCCCAGTCACTAGAGATACATGCAGAAGTGATGAGCAGGAAGCCTGCACCAATCCCTCCAGGCTCCAGTTACAGCCCTTCCTCATGTGTTTTCACTGGTGTCTTCTGCTTCCCCCATCACACTATGTTGTTATTGCCTGGAAACGTGACTCACCTTCCCCTCCCTCTCCAAAGACAGAGATCGATTCTGCCAGTTTCAACTAACTTGGAGGGGCCTGCCCCAAAACCAGTGCCTGGGACATTTTTGTGGCATATATAAACCTCAGGATAGAAGGCAGGTGAATGCATGGCTTCCAAGATGGGAGGCAGGTGAACAACAGGGTGACCAAGTCCCACCCCCACCTGCAGCTGGGTCCCCGCCACCTGCTCACCTTCAGAGAGACGTCAGCTAGGATGTGATGGGGCAGCTGCGAGTACATGAGTCCCAGGCCCACGATGGCCTCCAGCTCGCCCAGGTCGGCCGCGTGCTCCAGGTGGAAGACAGCCGACTCCCGGTCCCACTCCTCGCCCTTCTCGCAGAAGCGCCCACCCTCGTGGTAGCGCACCATGGCCAGATGGACCTGCCACACAGACTATAGTGTCGGCCTGGCTGTTTGGCAGGCCGAAGCCGCACCCAAGACCGCCCAGCCAGCCTGCGGGAGGAAGTGATTAGCGGAGGAGAGGCTGGAGCCGGGGGGCTCCAGGTTAGTGCAGACAGGGCTCCAAAATGGGCATCGCCGATACCTTCCCCAAAATGGACTTCCCGATTTTCTTTTCGAGGTCCAGAGCATTAAGCCTTTGCACTTCCAGGGCCACGGCCGAAGCCCTCGGCAGGTGGAGGCGGGAGGAGTTGAGGAGATTCCACTTCTCTACACAGACCTGAAGGGAAAGAACCGGCCAGAGAAGCGAGGGGCTGGGGGTGGATGCAGCATGACAGCTGTCAGCAGCCCCTACTACACAGGAGCCTGGCTAGAGGGAGACAGGGAGTGAACCTTCACGATGTCAAAGTTTATTGGCCATACATGGCTCCAATTTTTTTTTTTTTTTTTTGAGACATAGTCTCACTCTGTCGCCCAGGCTGGAGTGCAATGGCACAATCTTGGCTCACTGCAACCTCCACCTCCCAGGTTCAAGCGATTCTTCTGCCTCAGCTTCCCGAGTAGCTGGGACGACAGGTGCATGCCACCATGCCTGGCTAATACGGTTTCAATTTTAATCATCCAAATTCCATCAGCTCATACGTTCAAGAGCTAGTGGAACAGATTTCAGCAGCTCAAGGAAGCGTTTCCCTGTCATTTACCAATCTGGATTTGGTTGGGGGTGGGTCTGACCCTAAACCACCCCTCTTCGCCAGCTCCTCATATAAGGCACCAGAAGACTCCCACTTCAGACCTTCCAGCAAATCCCCTTGCTTTCCTCTGCAAGTCACCACAACGACATGAGCAACATCAGCAGGGTGCTTTAGGAAATGGGTTTAAAAATCACATCATTTCTCCTGGCCAAAGATGCCCCGTCCAAAGGCTCTGCAGGATACAGCCAGGCAGCTATGTGTGTGCACGTGTGCATGCTAAACATCTTGCAATGAACAGGGCAGCCCCCTCAACAACGAACGATTCAGCCCAGAATGCCAATAGTGCCTCACTTGAGCAACCCTGTTCCATACCTAACTGAGAAGATCCTAATCTGGCTATAAAGTACCACAGGGCAAATAATCAGTGTCCTTGGAGATGCCAGAGTCATGCCTGTGGTGGAGGTCAGGGAAAGCTCCCGGACGAAGGGCCCCGGGGGTCCAGGCTTGGACAGCAGGTAGGATTTGAAGAGAGATGACAGAGGGGGAGAAAGGACCTTGCAGGTAGGAGAGACTTGCCTTAGCAAAGGCTCCAAAGGTGGGCAGTTCAAAGCGTGTGAGAGAATCACTTAGAGGGGTGGGTGGGGCACAGGGCTGGTCTTTCCCGGATGTGCTGATGCTTGTTAGACATACAAGCAAGGGTAACCTAGGGAAAGTTGCTTAAGACCCCTGTTTTCTCATACATAAAATGGCGATGAGAGTAACATTAACCTGTCTCTCTGGGTGACTGCAAGAAGGAAATTGATACTGCCTTCATGGCAGGCACTTAAGACAGGAGCCGTAGCTGTTGCGATTTCCCCTCCAGGATGGTGCTGTCCTGTTCTTCTCTAATCCTCCCCACAAATCCCCCAGCATCCTGTCCTGCAGAGGTTCAAAGAGCATTTGCCCAGGAGATTTGCTGCTTTGCAAAATCTTCCTTTAGCACATGTGCCAGACAGATGGGCAGGCAGCAGAGATATGAGACAGGAAAACAGCAACAGAGATTGGAGGAGGCAGGGAAGCAGTGGTGACAAGGGTGCCCTGGGGCGCATTACCCGTCCAGAGCTGCCCAGGCTGTCTTCGTCGGACTCATACTTCCGGTTACCGTTTGAGTGGCCCTGAACGGAGGAAGAAATTACAGTGATCCAAAGCACAAGGCTTCTTCCCAGGAACCTCTCCTGAGAGCTGGAACTAGCCTGGCCCTCACAGGTGACCCTTATCTCAGAAAATTGCCCCTATGTTCCCAGGTGACACTGGAACCCTTCTCTGCCAAGCAGAAGGAATGCTGGGTCACAGGCAGGGATGACACGTTGGTGCAGCCACAGCCTCACTCTTCTCCTCCCTGTGTGAGCAGGTGGAACTGACTCGATGGCGCAGGATCCCAGCACAAAGCCACTGGGGTAACGGGCTCCCGTCCTACTGCATGTTTAGTTTATATTTTAATTTAGACGTGGGCCTTGCTCTGTTGCCCAGGCAGGAGTGCAGTGGTGCAATCAAAGCTCACTGCTGCCTCAAACTCCCCAGGTTCAAGAAGTCCTCTCACAGTGCCTTCCCAAAGTGCTAGAATTGCAGGTGTGAGTCACCAGGCCCAGCCGTTTTGCGTTTTGCAATTTTTTTTGTTTTGTTTTTGTTTTTGCTTTTTTGAGACAAAGTCTCACTCTGTGGTTCAGGCTGGAGTGCAGTGGCTTGACCTCGGCTCCCTGCAACCCCCACCTCCCAGGCTCAAGTGATTCTCATGCCTCAGCCTCCCGAGTAGCTGGGACTAGAGGAGTACACCACTGCACCCAGCTAATTTTTGAGTTGAGATGGGGTTTCACCATGTTGGCCAGGCTGGTCTCAAACTTCTGGCCTCAAGTGATCTGCCTGCCTCGGCCTCCCAAAGTGCTGGGATTACAGGCATGAGCCACCACACCCGGCCAGCATGTTCTTTATTCACAATCATAAAGCTGAGATTAGAGGTGACCCAGCAAGACAGGCCTTGATGTGCAGGCTCCATTTCAGCACAGGGTAACACCTCTAAATGGCAGATACTATCTGAGGCCGCCCTCTCCAGGATGCTGCTGGGAGGCTGCCCAAGGAAACTGACCTCCAAGGCCATCCTCCCCAGGGCCTCACCGGATACTGCCTATGAGTGGGTCTAGCTATTACCCAGGATCCTCTCTGCTCAGCAGCCTAGGGCTCCCACTTCACTATAAGATTTGTCAGACATTATCAGCCTTATATCTAAGCCTCCACACTCGCCCCGTTACTGGTCCACATGATCCTGTTTTATCTTCTTTGCATTTATCTTTATCTGACATACTATTTTATTTTATTTTATTTTTGAGACAGAGTCTCACTGTGTCACCCAGGCTGGAGTGCAGTGGCACAATCTTGGCTCACTGCGACCTCCGTCTTCTGGGTTCAAGCAATTATCCTGCCTCAGCTTCCTGAGTAGCTGGGATTACAGGCATGCACCACTATGCCAGGCTAATTTTTGTATTGTTAGTACAGACGGGGTTTTGCCAGGTTGGCCAGGCTGGTCTCGAACTCCTGATGTCAGGTGATCCACCCACCTTGGCCTCCCGAAGTGTTGGGATTACAGCCATGAGCCACCGTGCCCAGCCTGAAATACTCTTTATTAATTTACTTGTTATCTTCTCAGGACCTACTCATATTCCCCCTTCAGGAAGGGGAGTTTTCATTTTCCTGGAGGATAAATGAGGCAACAGGTGACACCAGTCTCATTTCCTGGGGGTTCCTTACATGTTCTCGGGGCTCAGGGTCATCCAGCTCACCCCGCTTCTCACTGGGGTATCCGCTGTCCCCACTATTCTCAGAGTCCTGTGGAGAGAAGATGGCCTTAGGGTCCTAGTGGTCTCCTGAGCTCCTGGCAATGGTTATGACATCTGGACACCCCAACCGTTGGCTTTCTCCCCTCTGTCCCATTACCTAACACCCTGCTCCTGTTGTCCCTTGCCGACTGGGTGACAAGGGAGCAGTATAAGGTAACAGTAAGGACCTTGGGCTCTACAGTCAGACGACCTGGGCTCGAATCCTGGCTTTATTTCTTGCCAGCTGAGACCTTGGGTCATTGTTTTAACTTTTCTGAGCATCAATGTCTTTAGTTATGGGATTCATTATAGTCCCTACATCAAAGGGATGTATGGGTGAAACGCATTGTTACATTCTGAGAGTGTGGATCACAGGAGGTGCTTTACTGAGTGACTCACCCATTTCACAGGCAGAAAAACAAAGGCTATGACCCACGGACAAAAATATAGCATTGGGAACAATATTTACCACAAATAAGCCCTCAACCAAAACCACACAGGTCACCTGGGCATATTTATTTACTTTTTTTGAGATGGAGTCTCGCTCTGTCACCTAGGCTAGAGTGCAGTGGCATGATCTCAGCTCCCTGCAACCTCCACTTCTTGGGTTCAAGTGATTGTCCTGTCTTAACCTCCTGAGTAGCTGGGACTACAGGCGTCTGCCACCACACCTGGCTAATTTTCATATTTTTAGTACAGACGGGGTTTCACCATATTGGCCAGGCTGGTCTCGAACTCCTGAACTTGTGATCCACCAGCCTCAGCCTCCCAAAGTGCTGGGATTACAGGCGTGAGCCACCACGCCTGGCCCACTTGGGCTATTTTTTTTTTTAATTTTTTTGAGACAGAGTCTCACTCTGTCGCCCAGGCTGGAGTGCAGTGGAGTGATCTTGGCTCACTGCAACCTCCGCCTCCCGGGTCCAAGCCATTCTTCTACCTCAGCCTCCGGAGTAGCTGGGACTACAGGCGCACGCCACCACACCGGGCTAACTTTTTATATTTTTAGTAGAGACAGGCTTTCATCGTGTTAGCCAGGATGGTCTCCATCTCCTGACCTCGTGATCTGCCCGCCTCGGCCTCCCAAAGTGCTGGGCATATTTTTTATTCTCCCAGGTCTGAGTTCTGTTCTGAAAGGGAATCTGGTATACTTTAGAATCTCTAAAACTTCAGGCATGTACCTACCAACACTGAATTATAGCCCTCTCTGCATGTCACCTGCACGATTAGCAACAGAATATTTTTATTTCCTTCTTTATTCTTGTAAGAAGTTTTTCTTTTGTGTGTGTGTGTGTGTTGGGGGTGGGGGGTGGGGGGTGGGGCAGGGTCTCACTCTGTTGCCCAGGCTGGAGTGCAGTGGCGGGATCTCGGCTCACTGCAACCTCCACCTCCCAGGTTCAAGCAATTCTCTTGCCTCAGCCTCCCAAGTAGCTGGGATTACAGGCATGAGCCACTGTGCCCAGCCTCTACTAAAAAGTTTTTTTTTTTTTTTTTTTTTTTGAGACCGAGTCTTGCTCTGTTGCCCAGGTTGGAGTGCAGTGGTGCGATCTCTGCTCACGGCAACCTCCGCCTCCTGGGTTCTAGAAATTCTCCTGTCTCAGCCTCCTGAGTAGCTGGGATTACAGGCGCCTGCCTGTAGTACATGGTTAATTTTTGTATTTTTAGTAGAGACGGGGTTTTGCCATATTGGTCAGGCTGGTCTTCAAATTCCTGATCTCAAGTGATCCACCCGCTTCGGCCTCCCAAAGTGCTGGGATTACAGGCATGAGCCACTGTGCCCAGCCTCTACTAAAAAGTTTTTTTTTTTTTTAAGACAAGATCTCACTCTGTCACCCAGGCTGGAGTGCAGTGGTGTGATGATGGCTTACTGCAGCCTCTGCCTCCCAGGTTCAAGAGATCCTCCTACCTCAGCCTCCTGAGTAGCTGGGACTACAGGTAAGTGCCACCATGCCTGGCTAATTTTTATATTTTTTTGTAGAGATGGGGGTCTTGTCATATTGCCCAGGCTAGTTTCAAACTCTTGGGCTCAAGTGATCTGCCCACCTTGGTCTCCCAATCTGCTGGGATTATAGGCATGAGCTACCATGCCTGGCCAATTTTACTAAGAAATATTTCAAACACACACACAAGCATAGACAGTATTATAATTTGCCATAATATACATTTGTGAGAATGCAAATAAGATGCCCTCAGTTTCTTACCACCAAGTCAACCCAAAGCTGCAGGAAATGTTCTGTTTATCTAACAGGAGAGCTAGGTGTGAAGAGCTAGAACACGTGGCTTACTGTGCTATGTGTTACACATCTAAGACCCAGTATGGGGGCTCTATAGGACAACCAACACATGTGGGGTCAAACCAAACCTGGGGCTGAGCCTAGCATTTACTACAAGATTGCATTGTTGCTGACTGGGAGTCCCTCTTCCCTAACCATCTCTGGGAACTGCAAGGGACCCACCTTTTCTCAGAGGAAAGCTCGGCCTTGGGCCGGAGGCTGACATTCATCTGCATCCTCCCTTATTCCCCCATCCAATGCCTTCCTGGCAGTGCCTGGACTGGGCTGCCCACCTTGAAAGCTGAAGATTCACTCTGGGAGTGAATCCACTTCTCCTATCCCTGCCGGGGTCTGAAGCCTGCAGCCTCCCTCCCTTCACACTCACCCGGTGGTTGTCTAGATGATCATGGTCTCTGGATGCCATGTTATCGAGGTCACTGAACACTGGCCAATCTGGGCAGGGAAAAACAGACATCATGTCCTGGTTCCACTACTGGAACATGCATTAAGACCAACCCATGGCCTAGGGCAGCCCATACCTGCCACAAAGCCATTTTTTTTTTTAAGCTTTAAAGAAAGGCAGAAAAAAGGAGAATGTTATCAGCACCTGGAGGTTAAAGTTCTTCCTTGAGAACTTATTCTAAGTCTACTGTTTGCCAGCTACGTGATTCTGGCCAAGTGGTGTCACCTATGTGTGTCCTCAGGGTTGTCACAATGCAATTATCCTTGTAATGTGTTTTTCAGCATATGTGCCTGGCCACCGCTTGGTCCTCAATAAGATGCAGTTGTGAAGGAAGAAAAGACATTTGAATATTTGGGGCTCAAGAAGTGGGCCTTGGACAGCTTCAAAACCAACCATCTCCAGCTGAGGGTGGTGCCTTACGCCTGTAATCCCAGAACTTTGGGAGGCTGAGGCAGGTGGATCACCTGAGGTCAGGAGTTTGAGACCAATCTGGCCAACATAGTGAAACTCCATCTCTACTAAAAATACAAAAATTAGCTGGGTGTGATGGCATGCACCTGTAGTCCCAGCTACTCAGGAGGCTGAGGCAGGAGAATCGTTCGAACTCAGGAGGTGGAGGTTGCAGTGAGCCAAGATCATGCCACCACATTCCAGCCTGGGTGACAGAGTGACACTCTGTCTCAAAAACAAAAAACAAAAACAAAAAAACACCAACCATCTCCTGGGGGTTCCCTATCTCTCGCTCCTGTCCTCTACAGCCAAATCTGTCTGCCTGTTTTTATAACAGGCACTGTTTCAAAGAGCAGTGTTTACATTTTTAAATGGATGACAAAAATTAAATTTCACCATCTATGGAGTTTTATTGCAACACAGCCACGTCCACTCATTTAAGTATTTTTTATGGTAGCTTTCATGCTCCAAATACAGAGACTGAATGAGCTGCAAAGCTTAAAATATTTACTCTCTGGCCTTTCAAAAAAGTCTGTTGACTCCTGTTCCAGACTATTCTGAAGACCTTCCAGTGGAAACATGTAAAGGGCTTCTTTAATGTTTGATACTAAAATCTTTCTCTCTTCCAAAGGTATCAAAATGAGAAAAATTAAAAAACTAAATAATAAAATCTTGCTCTCCTGCTCTGAGCCTGCTTCCACTTACACTTTCCCTGAATACATGACTTCCATCTCTTCAGGCCAACACCCTGGGGTCAGTCTTGCCTCTATCCTTTCCTACAAACTCTCGTCTGAATCATCAGCAAACTCCATTCTTTCAGCGTCAGAAATAACGATCCTGTTTTTCTCCTTTGACCCATTAGTATCACGTTCATAGCTTTTCTAACATTGAACAATCCTCAGATTCCTGTGAAATCCCTATTTAACTGTGACAGGTGAACCTTTAACATAGTACTATTTTTATTTGTTAATATCTATTTAGATTTTTTAAAAATCTATTTAGATTTTGTTGTTGTTCTCTCTATATACACAAAAATTTTAAATAAGGTTGGGATATAATTTTCTTTTTTGGTATGTCAAATTTATTATATGAGTTTTGCTGGTTTCATAAAACACACTGATAAAATTTACTTTGTTTCCTACAATAGGGGTTGTTTTTATAGCATTTGGATGATCTGTTTTGGAAGTTCACTCAATGAAACTCACCTATAAAATCACTGCGGCCATGAACCTCTTTGATTAGCATGTCTGATTTTTCTAACATAAATGAAAGCCGGTTTAGTTCTGCTCTACCTGTCCCCTCCAATCACAGTGACTAAGGACCGAACTGTCACTCACGAAGGTGGTCTAGCTTCTGGCTGTGTGGTGTGGCCGAAGATGGGGAAGAAGGGAGAGAGTCGAAGGTCACATCGCTCATGTTCTCATCTCCAGAGTTCTCTGAAAGGGGACGGAGCAGGGGTGGCCGGCTCCCAGAGAGGGTCCTTACTCGGGGGCTCCCACATTTTTCCTCTGTTCCTCTCAAGATGGTCTTGGCTGATTGCTGGGGACATTAACAGGGATACTCATGTCACGCATGCACCCTCTGGGAAATAAAGGGCTCTTCCTGTTGTTCCCTCTAGCCCTGAAACCCCTTCATCCATAGCTCCTAAACATGCCTGTTTAGTAGCTGATACATTGTCTTAAAAACCAAAAAGCAGTAGGGGATTAAACCTAAGGCCAAGAAAGGGCATCTGGAACAGAGGCTCAGAGGACCTGCCAGCATCCCCTAAAGCACTGAACACATTCCACAGCCCAGAGCTGGAGAAAGCATCCCACTCTATGTCCAGCATCCCAAGCTGGTCTTTGCAGCATTCTCTTGTCTCTGGTCTAAGTAGCAACGGGAGGGATGGGAGTTATCTTGGTGAGGTGCCTGGAGAGCCAGGTCTAAGACTCGTTTGGTCATTTGTCAATACATCACACAAACACACACACACACCACACCTTCTCACTATCTCCACATGCCTGTTCCCCTCACTCTGGTAAAAAAAAATGGGCCGAACCTAAGCAGATACCAGCTGCTTGATTGTAAGGACACTCAGGAGGGCTTTGTGCACTGAGCTGGAGAGGACAGGCTGGGGCATGGGTGGGACAGTAGCTTCCAGCCCGGTATTTTTCAGTTAAGCACTGCTTGACCTGGCTGTCACCACACAGGGGAGCAGGGCTTGCTTTGCGGGTAGCAGAAGGGCCTGCCAGGCCAAGCAGGATCATACTGGGCACCCACCAGCAGCTTGGTGTTCTGATTCACCGCGTCCCTCTCCCGGGGTGAGAGGTCAAAGGGAGCAAGGCCCATGCTCTCGCAAATCCGGTTGCAGGCATGAGAGTAGAAGAAGAGCGCCATCCCACGGACACCTGTGGACAGAGCGGGGGTGTCTGGAGTGTTGCTTTGCTCTGTGACGGGGACAGGCAGTGGTGGGCCTCATACACATGGCCAGGGCAGGTATAAAACGTGTCAAGCTGGGAGGCATCAGACATCCAGGCTCCCGTCTCCATGATCTTGAAAAAGCGCATACAATGTCTCAGCCTGTTTCCTGGGCTGTACAAAGAGCTCAGAGGTTTTAGCAGGGAGCGTGGTTTCTGCGGAAACAGCCTGGCTTTCCCCACCTACCTAGGTTGCCGTCTCCAAAGTCAGTGCCTGTCTCTGTGTGGATCTGTGGGTCAGTGTAGAGATCCCCAACTCCTTGGATGTCCACCACTATCAGCTGATGGCCGGAACGCTCAAACGTGAAGTGACTGAAGGCCTACGGGGGACAGGAAGGAAAATGAGATATCAAGAGACAGGCTGAGGGCTGTGTAGGCACTGGCCACGCCTCTGTCCATGCTGAGGGGCTTTCTCTGCAAGGAGTTATATAGAGGAAAAGACAAAGGAAAAAGGCCTCTTCAATTGGGCAGGGACCTTGAGCTGCAGGTCCTGTGGCCATCTTAGGTGACAGAAGCTATCATGGGGTGACAGGTGTCTCGTTACAGAGTCTCCTTCTGAATGCTCCAAGAGGCTTCTCTGGGGGTGAGACTCCAAGCCCACAGGGACCTTCCTCTTTAGGGGCTGAGCCTGGCCAGGATCTCACCCCAAGGGCTGTGGTGGGCAGAGGGTGATGGTGAGCCCAGGCCTCACCTGCGGCGTCAGGCGGATGTTGTCATCACGGACAAAGCCAGAGTTGGAATTGTACTTGATGTACTTGCCCTCGATGTAGTGCTCCAGGTGGAAGAGGGGCTTGCCTGGTCTGTCCTTCAGCTCGATGATACACATCTGCATGATGTCCACCTGGTGGGACGGGGAGTGGGCTCAGGCGGGAGGGCCCAGGCGCACCTCCTCTGAGAAACGGCAAGGGGAGTGCTGAGAGGAACTCGCCTGCCTGGGCTCAGATCGTGGCTCCATCACTTCCTAGCTCTCTATTGCCAGAGCTCCTGGTGATGCCCAGAATCTCATCTCCTCTTTTCCTTTCATTTTTTTTTTTTTTTTGAGGCGGAGTCTCGCTCTGTCGCCCAAGCTGGAGTGCAGTGGCCAGATCTCAGCTCACTGCAAGCTCCGCCTCCTGGGTTTCCGCCATTCTCCTGCCTCAGCCTCCCGAGTAGCTGGGACTACAGGCGCCCACCACCTCGCCCGGCTAGTTTTTGTATTTTTAGTAGATACGGGGTTTCACCGTGTTAGCCAGGATGGTCTTGATCTCCTGACCTCGTGATCCACCCGTCTCGGCCTCCCAAAGTGCTGGGATTACAGGCTTGAGCCACCGCGCCCGGCCTCCTTTCATTTTTTTTTAAATTAAAAAATATATATTTTTAGGCTGGGCACGGTGGCTTACATCTGTAATCCCAGCACTTTGGGAAGCCGAGGCAGATGAATCACTTGAGGTTAGGAGTTCGAGAACAACCTGGTCAACATGGTGAAATCCTGCCTCTACTAAAAATACAAAAATTAAGGCTGGGTGTGGTGGCTCACACCTGTAATCCCAGCACTTTGGGAGGCTGAGGTGGGCGGATCACCTGAGGCCAGGAGTTTGACACCAACCATGGCCAACATGGTGAAACCCTGTCTCTACCAAAAATACAAAATTAGCCGGGCATGGTGGCACATGCCTGTAATCCCAGCTTCTTGGGAGGCTGAGGCAGGAGGATTGCTTGAACCTGGGAGGTGGAGGTTGCAGTGAGTCAAGATTGCACCACTGTACTCCAGTCCTGGGCAACAAGAGCAAAACTCCGTCTCAAAAATAAATTAATTAATTAAATAAAAATTAAAAAACTAGCTGGGCGTGCTTGCATGTGCCTGTAATCCCAGCTACTCAGGGTGTTGAGGCAGGAGAATCACTTTAACCCAGGAGGTGGAAGTTACAGTGAGCCAAGATCACATCACTGCACTCCAGCCTGGGTGAGACTCTGCCTGGAAAAAAAAAAAAAAATTATTTTAGAGACAGGGTCTCACTCTGTTGCCCAGGCTGGAGTGCAGTGTCATAATCATGGCTCATTATAGCCTCGAACTTCTGGGCTCAAGTGATCCTCCCACCTCAGCCTCCCAAGAAGCTAGGACTACAGGCGTGTGTCACTACATGTGGCTCATATCTACATTTTTTTTCATAGAGACGAGGTCTCACTATGCTGCCTAGACTGGTCTTGAACTGGCCTCAAGCAATCCTCTTGCCTTCCAGCATCCTCCCAGAGTATTAGGATCACAAGCTGCAGCCATTGTGCTCAGCTCTGTTTTCCTTTGAGTTTTAAAAGGGTACACAGCCACCCACTAGGAATGATATTACTAAGCTTCCCTTGCACATGACTGTGCCCGGCCAATGGGAAGTGAGCATTGTGATGATGTAACTCCAGCGTGCCCTGTAAGGTGGACTCTGCTTGGGAGCCAGAACTGATTATTTGGTCCACGGCAAACCCCTGAGGGGATGGCAGAGAAAAAAGACCAAAGGAACCAGGTCTCTAGATGGCTTCAAGGAGATGAGGCACCAGCCTACCCCAAGCCACCCCCCAACGCAAGACCTCCACACAAGTGAAAAAGAAACCATTTCACGTCTGCACATATTTTGGGTCTGTTTGCTAAGCAACTTAGACTATGCCTTACTGTAATACTGCGAATTTGGGCACATTTCTGAATTTTACCTCTCTGTGCCTCAGTTTCCTTATCTGCATAAACAGGGTCTTAGACTCAGTCTGTAAATTAAAGTTATTGATGCAAAAAGAAGCCAGGCAATGTTTGCTTTTATTTTATTTTATTTTATTTTTTTTTTTTGAGGCGGAGTCTCGCTCTGTCGCCCGACTGGAGTGCAGTGGCCAGATCTCAGCTCACTGCAAGCTCCGCCTCCCGGGTTTACGCCATTCTCCTGCCTCAGCCTCCCGAGTAGCTGGGACTACAGGCGCCCGCCACCTCGCCCGGCTAGTTTTTGTATTTTTAGTAGAGACGGGGTTTCACCGTGTTAGCCAGGATGGTCTCGATCTCCTGACCTCGTGATCCGCCCGTCTCGGCCTCCCAAAGTGCTGGGATTACAGGCTTGAGCCACCGCGCCCGGCCTGCTTTTATTTTTTATTTTATTGAGACAGAGTCTCACTCTGTTGCCCAGGCTAGAGTGCAGTAGCACAATCTTGGCTCACTGCAACCTCTGCTTCCTGGGTTCAAGCAATTCCTCTGCCTCAGCCTCTCGAGTAGCTGGGACTACAGGCACCCGCCACCATGCCTGGCTAATTTTTGTATTTTTAGTAGAGATGGGTTTTACCATGTTGGCCAGGCTGGTCTTGAACTCCTGACCTCAAGTGATCCACACCCCGGGCCTCCCAAAGTACTGAGATTACAGGTGTGAGCCACTGCGCCTGGCCACTCATTTTATTTTTATCAGGAGCCACAATTCTAGAGAAATATAAACCAACCTCTAAACAGCAGAAATATAAACCAACCACTAAACAGTTTTCTCCCTGCAATGGGAAATTATAGGGAACTTTGACATTCCTTGCTGATTTTTTTTTTTTTTTTACAAAGTCTATGTTTAATTTTGTACACAGAAGAAAATGTACAAATAGTGCATATGGTTTATAAAGTGGAGTAGGGGAGATTAGGGACTCCAGCTTGCACCTCTTGCTCTGTTACACAAGGACTCATCCTTGGTCCCCATGTCCCCCTCAATGCCACTTCCTGGGAGGATTAGGTCCAGGTTTCCCAAGGAAAAGACCATCCACGGAGAGTGGGTCACCAGACATGCAGACAACAG
Organism: Trachypithecus francoisi; assembly: GCF_009764315.1. Lineage (NCBI taxonomy): Eukaryota > Metazoa > Chordata > Mammalia > Primates > Cercopithecidae > Trachypithecus > Trachypithecus francoisi. Next base: position 76,800,630 of record NW_022681455.1, read on the forward strand.
CTGCAGAGGCCGAAGGGGTCCTGATCTGAGAGGTGAGAACTTGCCCCAAACGAGGACTCAGTTGGTTCTGAGAACCAGCCTGAGGGGAAGGCAAGGAGGGGCGGTTCTCAGAGGGTTCTGCCCCAAAGGCTGGTTCCATCCCTACAAGGAAACTTAGAGCAGGGCCACCTACTGGGCCAGAGGGCTCCCTGGGCGAGGGGCAGTGGCACAGCCACAGTGGACAGCCAGCACCTCCTCAACCACGTCCTTCTCCCTCCCTTAAGTCAACCACACTACTACTACTACTACTACTATACTACTACTACTACTGCTGCTGCTGCTACTACTACTACTACTACTACTACTACTATTTGGGGATAGAGTCTTGCTCTGTCACCCAGGCTGGAGTGCAGTGGCCCAATCTCGGCTCTCATGTTCAAGTGATTCTCCTGCCTCAGCCTCCCAAGTAGCTGGGATTACAGGCATGCACCACCACGCCCAGCTAATTTTGTATTTTTAATAGAAATGGGGGTTTCACCATGTTGGCCAGGCTAGTCTCAAACTCCTGACCTCAGGTGAGCCGCCCATCTCAGCCTCCCAAAGTGCTGGGATTACAGGCATGAGCCACTGCGCCCGGCCTACCACATTCTTATTTACTGGACACCTAGGCGCTAGGAGACAGCAGTGAACAAGATAAAATAAAATCTCTGCCTTTAGGGGAGAGAAGCACCTAAAATATTAACTAAATGAATGACACACTAACTGCTCCAAAGAACAGAAAAAAAAAAATCCAGAATGATGTGGCAGAGGTGACTGGGGTAGAGGGACCGCTTCTTAGGGTGGTCTGAGATGGGCTGGCTGAGGTGACACAGGATCTGAGACCTGAACTACAAGCAGCTAGACATGCAAGCATCACGGTGACACAAGATGCCAGCCAAGCCCACAGCCAGGGCCAAGGTTTTGGGGCAGGAACAAGCTTGTGGAGGAAGAGAAAGGAGGCCAGGCTGGAGGGCCACGAATTGCAGAGGAAGCCAGAGCCCCCCAAGGTGGGGACTGTGGCTTCTTGCACCTTCCCCAAGTATGCTTCATCAAGGGCCCTACAAACAGCAGGTGCTCAATAAATCCTGCACACCCAGGAGACTGTGCCTTGTATGTAGTAGATGCTCAGGCTGTGGGAGATCTGAGCTGTGGGCGTATGCAGGGCAGAGGCATGGATCCTTCCTCAAATGCTCAAAGGCAACAGAGAATTCTGCTTGGTCTCAGTCACTCATCACCCTAAGGACTCAAATGAAGGTGCCAACCTAGCAGGGGGTTGAAAAGCCTGCATTTGAGCCCTGGCTCCAGCTCTGGTTGGGCAAGTCATTTAGCCTCTTTGAGCCCGGGTCCCCAAAGAGCGGACATAGTATCCAATCTGATACGGTCTGGCTGTGTCCCCACCCAAAGCTCATCTTGAATTGTACCTCCCATAATTCCCATGTGTTGTGGGAGGGAGCTGGTAGGAGATAATTGAGTCATGGGGGTGGTTCCTCCATACTGTTCTCACAACAGTGAACAAGTCTCACAAGATCTGATGGTTTTATAAGGGGAAACCCCTTTTGCTTGGTCCTCAGTCTCTCTTGTCTGCCACCAGGTAAGATGTGCCTTTTGCCTTCCACCACGATTGTGAGTCCTCCCCAGTCATGTGGAACTGTAAGTCCATTAAACCTCTTTTTCTTTTATAAATTACCCAGTCTTGGGTATGTCTTTATCAGCAGTGTAAAAACAGACTAATATACATTACCAGCTTTTTCTTCTGCTTTTTCTTGGGAATCTCACCTTTTCCAGTCTCAGTCCCTGTGGTCTCGGTGGAACACCTACATTCCTAGCTCTAAGGGCAGGCACATGGCTAGGGTGTGCCCAGTCTGCATATTCCCACCCGTTGGCCACTGTATGTGATTGGTTCAGCAATAGGGATCTGACCTAATCAGAGCCAATGAAACCCAGCTCTGGGGCTTTTGTTGGAACTTCTGGGAAAATAAGTTTTGTCATTCTAACAAGAACTTGGGCCTGCTGGGGGCCAGAGTGCTACCACAAGTGCAGAAACTGCCTGAGAATGACGCCAACCCAGAAGAACATCCAGATCAGAGATGGAGGAAGATTCTGACAACCTCACTTTAATCCTGAATCCAGCCATGCCTGTGGCCAGCATTATTTTTCAGTTACAAAAGACAATGAATTATCTTTTTGGATTAAGCAGTTTGAGTGGGTTTCTGTGATTTGCAAACAAAAATCCTGACTAATAGATCCCATCTGTAATTGAGGATAAAAACGTTCCAACCTCAGAGCTCTGCTTTTAGGAATAAATGACTTTGGAACAGGAGCAATGGCTCACGCCTGTAATCCCAGCCCTTTGGGAGGCTGCTTGAGGCCAGGAGTTTGAGACCAGCCTGGGCAACATGGCAAAACCCTTTCTTGCTTGAGGCCAGGAGTTTGAGACCAGCCTGGGCAACATGGCAAAACCCTTTCTCTACAGAAAATACAAAAATTAGCTAGGCATGGTTGCATGCCCCTGTAGTCCCAGCTACTCAGGAGGTTGAGCTAGGAGGATTGTTTGAGTCCAGGAGGTTGAGGCTGCAGTGAGCTGTCATCACGCCACTGCACTCTGGCCTGGGCAACAAAGAAAGATCCTGTCTCAAAAAATAAAATAAAATAAAATAAATGACTTGGTTCATCATACTTAGTAAACAGTGGTTGTTATTAGCTACTATTAAGAAGGTGAAAGAGGCCAGGTATGGTGACTCACACCTGTAATCCCAGCACTTTGGGAGGCCGAGGCAGGCAGATCGCTTGAGGTCAGGAGTTCAAGACCAGCCTGGCCAACATGGTGAAACCCCATCTCTACTAAAAATACAAAAATTAGCCGGGCGTGGTGGCAGGAACCTGTAATCCCAGCTACTTGGGTGGCTGAGGCAGGAGAATCGCTTGAACCCAGGAGATGGAGGTTGCAGTGAGCCAAGATCACACCACTGCACTCCAGCTTTGGTGGTGGTGGTGGGTGACAGAGCAAGACTTCATCTCAAAAAAAAAAAAAGAAGTTGAAAGAGGGACCCACCATGGCCCTCTTTCCCAGACACTGTGCACAGCTGCCCTGGCATGGAAAGGGGGCAGGTAGCAGGGCCACGCACCTGCTTGGGGGGCTTGTGCCGATTATACTCTTCCCCCCAGAGCTTGGCCTCCATCTGTAGACGCACGTCCTCAAAGTACACATCCCGGTCTACGGGCTCTATGTAGCGCTTCGCCACGTAGTTGGAGGCTCCCTTCCACTGCTGGGCGTGCAGGAAGGTGGAGAGCTTCTTCCTGTGGGGAGAGGCAGCAGGGGGCCTACCTGGGTACTCTGGGGTTCACCAGGGACACAGCCCTGGTCCTCAGGACAGCAAGACCCTATCTGACCTGGATGGGTGACTGGCGGCAGGAACAAAATGCAGGAACTAGGAAGGACTTCCCCACCCCTCTGCATCTTCAAAGAATTGGAATAGGGGGATTAAAGGTCACTGTTAAAGGTCTCCTATCCCATTTCCCTTGACCTCTCAACACCAGGGCAGGGTGCTCCCTATTCCTCCTGAGCCCATCTTCACAGCCAGGCCCAACATGTGGCCCGCGGGAGACCAGATGGAGAGGAACCTGGGCTACAAGAAGGCAGAGGGGACCCTGGCTCCATTCCTTGGCTGCAAATGTCCTAATGCCTCAGTTCTGAGGAGCCTGGGGGGACTCTGGGCAGGGCCCCAAGAGTCAGGCTGAGTCACTTACGTCCGGAAGCACTCCCTCATTGCTCCTCGGCCGAAGGGCTGAAAGACACCACATAGAGTGTTATCAGTTCCCATGCCCCACCCAAAAGGGACCCTAAGACAGGAGGTGCTCCCCTTGCATGCCACCCATCAAATGGGTGCCCTGGGCCTCTTCTCAATCCTGAAATTCCCGGGGATCTCCCTCCTATGTCTCAGCACCAAAGCCATAGAGGCCTTCCAACCCAGAGGCTGCCGAGATGACAAGGACCCCCCATTCCTCCATCCCAGCTGAGGGGAAGAACCCACGGGGGCAGGATGTTGGGGGAGGGACAGTGCATCTCAGAGGACATTTTCACAGCCCAGACTTTAGAATAAAAAAAGTGGAGACAACCTACGTGTCTAGCAACAATATACTGGAAAAATCAACCAGGTCAATTCCTTCAACGAAATACCATGCAGCAATGAAAACCAACGCAAAGTGTTGACCAAAAGAAAACCTGCAGTGCCAGGAACAGTGGCTTATGCCTGTAATCCCAGAATTTTGGGAGGCTGAGGCAGGAGGATCGCTTGAGGCCAGGAGTTCAAGACCAGCCTGGGCAACATCGCAAGACCTCCCTCTCTATAAAAATTTTAAGGCTGGGCACAGTGGCTCATGCCTGTAATCCCAGCACTTTGGGAGGCTGAGGTGGGTGGATCACCTGAGGTTGGGAGTTCGAGGCCAGCCTGACCAATATGGAGAAACCCCGTCTCTACTAAAAATACAAAAGTTAGCCGGGTGTGGTGGTGCATGCCTGTAATCCTAGCTACTCGGGAGGCTGAGGCAGGAGAATTGCCTGAACCCAGGAGGCAGAGGTTGCAGTGAGCCAAGATCACACCACTGCACTTCAGCCTGGGCAACAAGAGCAAAACTCTGTCTCAAAAAAAAAAAAAAAAGAATTTAAAAATTGACTGGGTATGACGGTGCACACCTGTAGTCCCAGCTACTCAGGAGGCTGAGGTGGGAGAATTGCTTGAGCCCTGGAGTTCAAGGCTGCAGTAAGCCAAGATCATGCACCACTCTACCCCAGCCTGGGCAGCAGAGCAAGACCCCGTCTCCAAAAAAGAATACCTGTTTTATGCCCCCACTTATTTGAAGTAAAAAAAAAAATAGGCAAAAGTAATCTAGGGTGATAGGATTCAGAGTGGTGCTTACCCTGTGGGTATGGGGGGAGTGACTGAGAGGGGCTTGGGCAGGCTGGTTGCCTTCTGTTTGTTGATATGGGCTGCTGGTAAGGCAGTGTGCTCATTTTGTGACAACTCAGCAAGCTGTACACTTTTCTGTGTATATTGTATATTACACTAAAACAAAGCTTCACAAAGCAATCCTAACCTCAATATGCAGGAAATACTCTATTTTGTAGTCTTTTATCTTTTTTTTTCCTTCAAAAGGTTGGCTGTGGCCTGGTGTGGTGGCTCACGCCTATAATCCCAGCACTTTGGGAGGCCGAGGCAGGAGGATCATTTGAGTTCAGGAGTTTGAGACCAGCCTGGGCAGCATAGTGAAACCCATGTCTCTATAAAAAATTTAAAAAATTAGCCAGGCATGGTAGTGTGGTCCCAGCTACTTGGGAGGCTAAGGTTGGAGGATGGCTTGAGCCCAGGAGGTCAAGGCTGCAGTGACCTGTGATCGTGCCACTGCGCTCCTGGGTGATAGAGACCCTGCCTCAAAAAAAAAAAAAAAAAAAAAAAATGCTGGTTGCAACCAATAAATAAATAATAACATAGAATCCTCTGAAGTTACCAAAATTAAATAAAGTGGGGGTGGCAGAGAAGGGCGCACAGACCAAAGTCAGCTGCAGGAAGTCTTTGCTCAGCCCTGTGCCCACGGGGTTCAAGGCCCTGCTCACCTGAGACGCCATCTTGATCAGAACTTCATCATCCAGCCATTCCCCGGTGACAGCGTTGTACCTGCAGAGACCCACCCACCCCAGGGCACAGTGTCCATCACACAGTCCTGTTCCTCACTGGCTAAAGGCCAAAGACCCTTCTGGGCTCCCCATGGGCCTCAGAACCAACCCACTCTCCACCTTGGCTCACAGCCCACCCAACCTTCTGGGTTGGGTTGGAAACATTGTCCCTCCCTCCCAAGTCCCAACATGCTGGTCTCCAATCCTTTCCTCAAACCCACTGCTCCTTCTCTACCATGTCCTCCATTTCCATATCCCCAGCTCTCATTGCTGTGCTGCTTACTGGCTTGTTCTGCATCTGGGGCCCCCAATGGACTGTAATCCCACAAAAGCAGACCCATGTCTGTCTTGGTCATCCAGGACCTGGTGTGTATGGATGCTTAATAAATACACATGGCTGGGCGTGGTGGCTCACGCCTGTATTCCTAGCACTTTGGGAGACTGGGGCAAGTGGATCACGAGTTTAGGAGTTCGAGACCACCCTGACCAACATGGTGAAACTGCGCCTCTACTAAAAGTATAATTAGCCACGCATGGTGGCACATGCCTGTAATCCCAGCTACTCAGGAGGCTCAGGCAGGAGAATCGCTTGAACCCAGGAGGCGGAGGTTGCAGCGAGCCGAGATCGCGCCATTGCACTCCAGCCTGGGTGACAGAGCGAGATTCTGTCTCAATAAATAAAAAATAAAAATAAAAATAAGTACACAAGGTGGATGAATGACTGAATAAATAATATCCTGATCATAACTGGTCTCTGTAATGAACGGCATGGCCCAGGGAGGGAAGGTGGTGGTGGTGCCCTCAATCTTGCCAGGCAGCTGGGCACATCTCCTGAGAAGTAACAGCCACACACAGTGGCGGGTAAGGGTTCCTTCCGTCTCTGAGTCTAGACAGGAGAAGTGCTGCAGGTGTAGGGGTAGAAAGGAGTGATCTCTTTCCTCCCCATCATAAGGTTCACGGACAACAGCCCAGTTTTATGTGACATGGAAGCCTTCAGACTGAAGACTCAAAGATACAGAGGAACTGATTCGATTTTATGTGGAGGTTCAGTGAAGCAGGGATGGCGTGGAGCAATGTGATTGGGCAAAAAGGAGATGAGCTAATGGTAACAGACTGAGTGGGCCAGCAAGGCTTGTTCCGATTCTTCTTGGCCGCTCTGTTATAGCATTTGCTTTTCTTGGGTATGGGGTAGGACCCCTTTGGAATGACGGTCTCATTCCATATTTATTTATGGCCAGCTACTGCACAGAAAGTTCGTGTAAGGTTAGAGAATTTTTTTTTTTTGACACAGAATCTCCCCGTCACCCAGGCTGGAGTACAGTGGAGCAATCTTGGCTCACCGCAACTCCGCTTCTTGGGTTCAAGCAATTCTCCTGCTTCAAGACTTCCGAGTAGCTGGGATTACAGATGTGCCTGCTACTATACCTGGCTAATTTTTTATTTTTTGTATTTTTGTAGAGAAGGGGTTTCACCATGTTGGTCAGGCTGATCTTGAACTCCTGGCCTCAAGTGATCCACCTGCCTCGGCCTCCCAAAGTGCTGGGATTACAGGCGTGAGCCACTGCGCCTGGCCTAGAGTAATATTTTTAAGCTTTATGGCTGGCTTTGGGGAAAAGGGGTTCTAGTTTCTATGACCAGTAGTGGGGAGAGGCAATTCTTGTTTTTTTTTTTTTTTTTTTTTTTTTTTTTTTTGAGGTGGAGTCTCACTCTGTCGCCCAGGCTGCAGCACAGTAGGGCAAACTCAGCTCATTGCAACCTCTGTCTCCTGAGTTCAAGCGATTCTCCTGCCTCAGCCTCCCGAGTAGCTGGGATTACAGGCGCGTGCCACCATGCCCGACTAATTTTTGTATTTTTAGTAGAGACAGGGTTTCACCATATTAGCCAGGCTGGTCTCGAACTCCTGATCTCGTGATCTGCCCACCTCAGCCTCCCAAAGTGCTGGGATTACAGGCGTGAGCCATCGCACCCGGCCAATTCTAGTTTCTATGGCTTCTTAAGGGGACAATGAGGAGTGAGAGACAGAAGGGCAGGAGAAGGTCAAAGAAAGGCTGTTTCTGAAGCCTTCACTTTGGGGTATCATTTTCTGAGCACCAATACCAGGTTGTGTGATGGTAAACATATATTTTGTTTTAGACTCCATTTCCTGGCATGCAACTCTGAAAGTCCTTGGAATCTCCAAAGTGATGTCTTTTTTTTTTTTTTTGAGACTGAGTCTCACTCTGTCACCCAGGCTGGAGTATAGTGGCGCGATCTCAGCTCACTGCAACCTCTGTCTCCCAGGAGTCAAGCAAGTCTCCTGCCTCAGCCTCCTCAGTAGCTGGGATTACAGGCGCCCACGACCATGCCTAGCTAAATTTTTGTATTTTTAGAAGAGACAGGGTTTCACCATGTTGGTCAGGCTGGTCTCAAACTCCTGATCTTAAGTGATCCACTCACCTCGGACTCCCAAAGTGCTGGGATTACAGGCATGAGCCACCATGCCCAGTCTTCTTCTGTACCCTTTGTAACATCCTTTATAATAAACCAGTAAATATGAGTGTTTCCCTGAGTTCTGTGAGCTGCTCCAGCAAGTTAATCAAACTCAAGGAGGGGGGGTCATGGGAACCCTGATTTATAGCTCGTCAGAAGCACAGATGAAACCACTTGGGGCTTGCGATCAGCAGTGAAAGTCGGGGACGGTCTTGGAGGACTGAGCCTTCAACCTGTGGGATCTGATGCTATCTTCAGGTAGATGGTGTCAGAGTCGAATTGCATCATAGGATACCCAATTCAAAACTCCTCTAATTCCTTCAATTAGAGGAAGAGAATTAGAGGCACATCTGCTGGTATCCACTGCAGATTTGATTGCTTGCTTGTGGGCAGGGAGAAACTCCCACACATTTTGAGCTCACAGAAGCATTCTGTGTTGTAAGGATACAGTAGGTGAAATAAAGTGTGTTTTTGCCACAGATAGGTGCATACCTAAGGCAGAGAGAGCTTGGAGAGGGTTCCGGGAACATTTTCATCTCTCCTTTCCCAGAGTAAATCAGCCCCTGGGCCTGGCCAGGCCTCACACAAGTTTGCCTGGCGGAAATCTCCTCGGCTCAATGGATTTCTAAAGTTTGAAACCTCCCTCTGGGCTGCTGTGTTCTTAGCTCTAGTTGGAGGCTTCCCTTGGCGCACCTCTCAGCCAGGGCAGACTCCAGAATACCCCACCCTCGGTGAGAACAGGTTTCCCAGAGTCTGACGCCTCCCCCAGGAAAAACAAGCAGAGGCCTGGCAGGTTAACCTCCCCTAGGCTCAGAGGGAGGAAAGCTCTCCAGAACTGCATAGTTGGCACCGGCCCGGGGCAAGTACAGTTGACGCTTGAATGACGTGGGTTTGAAGTGCGTGAGTCTACTTATAAGTGGACTTTCTTCAATCAATATATTGGAAAATGTTTTAGAGATTTGCAACAATTTTACTTTATTTTTGAGATGGAGTGTTACTCTGATGCCGAGGCTGGAGTGCAGCAGTGCTATATCAGCTCACTGCAACCTCCACTTCCCGGGTTCAAGTGATTCTCCTGCCTCAGCCTCCAGAGTAGCTGGGATTACAGGCGCCAGCCACCACGCTTGGCTATGGCTAATTTTTGTATTTTTGGTAGAGATGGAGTTTCACCACGTTGGCCAGGCTGGTCTTGAACTCCTGACCTCAAGTGATCTGCCCATCTCAGCCTCCCAAAGTGCTGGGGTTACAGGTGAGAGCCACCACACCCGGCCAGAGATCTGCAACAATTTTAAAAAACTAGCTCAATCTAGCCTGTCTAATAGGTACCTTGTGAGAACCACGGGAAGGATTCAGTGAGGCAATGCACCGGGCCTTAAGCACGCATTAGCACTCCAATATTAGCTGCTGTTATGATTACTCCCTTCCCCTGACCCCCAAGAGTACTTAGGCCTCACTGATTGGGAGCAGAAGCTGGACGTGTAGCCCCCAGGACTCTTCGAGACCCTGCACAAGCTGCTGACCTGTGTCGAGTAGCACGTTCGGTGGCAATGTCTTCTAGGTGGAACTCAGCCCAGGGGTCGGGCATGTGCTTGGCCTTCTCGATTGCATGCTTCCAGGCTTCCTGTGGAAGGCAAAGGGGAAGGCAGGAACATCAGGCCCAGGTCAGGGACTTTGGGGACAGTGCAGACTCCTCCCGCCCTGTTCATTCCTCTGGAGAGGCAGACAGTATCAGGACAAAGAGATACTCCTGTCTAGTAGCCTTTCGGGCTTCTCTGCACTCACAGGCACAGCCTCCCTGTCGGCAGACATGGCACATCTTAACTACACAACACTTGGAATCAATGAGTTGAGAATGAAAATAGGGTACCATTCCCCCATTCAGGTTGGCAAACATTTCATTATATACATACACACACACACAATATATATATATATATATATATAATATAGAATATATATACATACACACACTATATATAGAGAGAGAGAGAGAGAAAATAACATACATATATATAGAAACAGAGTCTCACTCTGTCACCCAGGCTGGAGTGCTGTGGCATGATGTTGGCTCACTGCAACCTCCACCTCCCGGGTTCAAGCGGTTCTCATGCCTCAGCCTCCTAAGTAGCTGGGATTATAGGCACGCACCACCACGCCTGGCTACCTTTTGCATTTTTGGATAGAGACAAGATTTCACCACGTTGGCCAGGCTGGTCTCAAACTCCTGACCTCAAGTGATCCCCACACCTTGGCCTCCCAAAGTGCTGAAATTACAGGCATGAGCCACTGTGCCTGGCCTCTTTTTTTTTTTTTTGAGACAAGGTCTTACTCTGTCGCCGCTGGAGTGCAGCGGTGCAATCTCGGCTCACTGCAACCTCTGCCTCCCGGATTCAAGCGATTCTCCCACCTCAGCCTCCTGAGTAGCTGGACTTACAGGTGCACACCACTACACCTGGCTAATTTTTGTACTTTTTGGTAGAGATGGGGCTTCATCATGTTGGCCAGGCTGGTGTCAAACTCTTGACCTCAAGTGATCCACCTACCTCAGCCTCCCAAAGTGCTGAGATTACAGCAGGCTGGCAATTATTTTAATGAGGTGAAACATTTTAGCTTGTGTAGGCCTGGGTATCAGGGAATGGGTATCCTCACACACCATCAGGGGGCATAAAACTTTTCTAGGCTGGGTGCGGTGGCTCATGCCTATAATCCCAGCATTTTGGGAGGCCGAGGCAGATGGATCACCTGAGGTCAGGAGTTTGAGACCAGCCTGGCCAACATGGTGAAACCTTGTCTCTACTAAAAACACAAAAATTAGCTGGGCATGGTGGTGCGTGCTTGTAATCCCAGCTACTTAGGAGGCTAAGGGAGGAGAATTGCTTGAACCCAGGAGGCAAAGGTTGTAGTGAGTCAAGATTGCACCATTGCACTCCAGCTTGGGTGACAGAGGGAGACCCTATCTCAGGAAAAAAAAAAAAAAAAAAAAAAGGCTGCATCTCTGTTGGAAATTCTTGACCCTACCAGACCCAGTGATCTCTTTTTATAATAAATATTGTATAACACCCCATTTTACTGGCCTACATGTAATTTGCAGATAACATACATTTCTAAGCTCAGAGCATATTAGAACCATGCCAAAGATATGTTGCCTTTACTTTTTTTTTTTTTTTTAAGAGACAGGGTCTCACCTTGTACCCAGGCCAGAGTGAAGTGGCATGATCATGGCTCAGGTGATCCTCTCACCTCAGCCTCCTGAATAGCTGGGACTCCAGGCTGAGCCACTATACCCGGTTAATGTTTTAATTGTCTGTAGAGATGGGGTCTCACCATATTGCCCAGGCTGGTCTTGAACTTCTGGCCACAAGCGATCCTCCCACCTCAGCCTCCCAAAGGATATGCTGCCTTTACACATAACATAGGGTTTAACTCTGGCCTCAGATAATTAAGAAACGATTCCTATGAGCTGTGCCAAGGTCCTGTGGGATGCAGGAAAATTCATCATGCAGAATAGCCCTGTTTCAGGGTTGCTGGCATTCCCGGCCTTCCCTAACTCTGTGCCAGCAGTGCCCACCACCCCATCATTGTGATGACCCAAAAGAACTCCCAAATCTATCACAACCTATTGAGAGTGGCCGGGCATGGTGGCTCACGCCTGTAATCCCAGCTCTTTGGGAGGCTAAAGCGGATGAATCATCCGAAGTCAGGAATTCGAGACCAGCCTGGCCAACATGGTGAAATCCCATTTCTACTTCAAAAAAAAAAAAGGTGGGTGCATGCCTGTAATCCCAGCTATTCAGGAGGTTGAGGCAGGAGAATCGCTTGAACCAGGAGGCGGAGGTTGCAGTGAATGGAGATCAGGCCACTGCACTCCAGCCTGGGTGACAGAGCGCGAGACTCTGTCTCAAAAAAAAAAAAAAAAAAGAGTCCAGCTTCCCAAGGACTCCTCCCAAACAGGGCTTCACCTCATCCCCAGGCTGAGCCCCTCACTGGGTCCTGCTCAAAATAGAAGCAGCTCAGGCAGGGGAGCTGGGCCTTCCAATACACACACACACACAGCCCAGGCCTCTCACTCTCTCTAGGGCTTTCTTTTGTTTTCGGGTTTTTGTTTTGTTTTGTTTTTTAAATAGGGACAAGGTCTCTCTCTGTTGTCCAGGCTACGTGGCAGTTGTGTAATCATAGCTCTCTGCAACCTCAAAATTCCTGGGCTCAAGCGATCCTATTCAGCCTCTTGAGTAGCTGGGACTACACTTAACCTGCCACCATGCCCAGCTAATTTTTTAATTTTGATTTTTATTTTGCAGAGATGAGGTCGCACTATGTTTGTTGCTCAGGCTGGTCTCGAACTCCTGGCCTCAAGTGATCCTCCTGCCTCAACCTCCCAAGACACTAGGATTACAGACATGAGCTGCCGTGCCTAGGCTGCTGGGGCTTTTTTACTGCTGCAAAGTTCAAAAAATAAAGCCTGGAATTATTTTCTTCTATTTTGGTAGCTAATTTAGGCTTAATTTAAAAACTGGAAAATACAGAAGACAAAGAAAAGTCAAATCCACCACATACCATCCATTGGAGCAATAGTCAATGCTGTAGACTAATTCTTTTCCAGATCTTCTATATGCTGTTTCGTTTTGTTTTGTTTGTTTTTTTATCCCCCCCCCCAAGACGGAGTCTCCCTCTGTCACCCAGGCTGGAGTGCAGTGGTGTGATCTTGGCTCACTGCAACCTCCTGGGTTCAGGCAATTCTCCTGCCTCAGCCTTCTGAGTAGCTGGGATTACAGGCATGAGCCACCATGCTTGGCTAATTTTTGTATTTTTAGTAGAGACAGGGTTTCACCATGTTGGCCAGGCTAGTTTTGAATTCCTAACCTCAGGTGATCCACCCACCTTGGCCTTCCAAAGTGCTGGGATTACAGGCATGAGCCACCGTGCCCAGCCTACATGCATTTTTAAATAAGATTGGTATCATACTGTAAAATATAATTTACCTCCTTTCAGGAGAGTGGGTCAATGGGACTTTGTGCTTTATTTAGTGATCTTGATTTTTTTTTTCTGATTCCAAAGTAAGATCTACATCACATAAAAACTGCAAGCACTATAGAACTCTGAATTAGAAAGCGGAAGTCCTCCCTAATCCACTTCCTCTGAAAACCACAGTTGACAGTTGATGTAGACATTCTGCAAAATTTTTTCCTATGTCTCTGTACACACAAACACGTACTTAAGAGCAATTTAGGCCGGGCATGGTGGTTCACACCTGTAATCCCAGGGCTTTGGGAGGCTTAGGCGGGCAGATCATGAGATCAGGAGTTTGATGCCAGCCTGGCCAACATGGTAAAACCCTGTCACTACTAAAAATACAAAAATTAGCTGGGCATGGTGGCATGAGCCTGTAATCCTAGCTGCTTGGGAGGCTGAGGCAGGAGAATTGCTTGAACCTAGGAGGTGTAGGTTGCAGTGAGCCAAGGTCGCATAACTGCACTCCAGCCTGGGCAACACAGTGAGATTCCATCTCAATAAATAAATAAATAAATATAAAAATAAAAAGAGCAATTGGACCACACCACATGTTCTGTTGTGCATCATCTGACCTTTTTTTTTTTTTTTTTTTTGAGACGGAGTCTCGCTCTGTCGCCCAGGCTGGAGTGCAGTGGCCGGATGGCAACTCACTGCAAGCTCCGCCTCCCGGGTTCACGCCATTCTCCCGCCTCAGCCTCCCGAGTAGCTGGGACTACAGGCGCCCGCCACCTCGCCCGGCTAGCTTTTTGTATTTTTTAGTAGAGACGGGGTTTCACAGTGTTAGCCAGGATGGTCTCGATCTCCTGACCTCGTGATCCGCCCGTCTCGGCCTCCCAAAGTGCTGGGATTACAGGCTTGAGCCACCGCGTCCGGCCTTTTTTTTTTTTTGAGACGGAGTCTGGCGCTCTGTCGCCCAGGCTGGAGTGCAGTGGCCGGATCTCAGCTCACTGCAAGCTCCGTCTCCCGGGTTTACGCCATTCTCCTGCCTCAGCCTCCCGAGTAGCTGGGACTACAGGCGCCCGCCACCTCACCCGGCTAGTGTTTTTGTATTTTTTAGTAGAGACGGGGTTTCACCATGTTAGCCAGGATGGTCTCGATCTCCTGACCTCGTGATCCGCCCGTCTCGGCCTCCCAAAGTGCTGGGATTACAGGCTTGAGCCACCACGTCCGGCCGCATCTGACTTTTCTTAATGCAAGATCTTGGACATCTTTCCATGTCATATGTGCAGACTGGCTGAGTGACCTCCTTTCATTCCAGAACTGCCAGATACACAATTATATAAATGTACCTTAAGGTATTTGTCTAACCTCCAGTTGAATAATGCTTGGATTCTCTCCAACGTTTCCTAGTACAAACAGTGCTGAAGTGAACATCTTCCTATCCGAATCTTTGTGCGCATGTGCAAGATCTCAGTAGGACATATTTTTTGGGAAATGTAACTGCTGGATCTCATTTAAAATCTAAAAATGACTGAGTTCTCCGCCAAAAAAATTATCCTAAGTTATACTCCAAGAAGCAGTATACAAATCACTAAAATTTTTTTGGCACAGGCAGTATATCGGATAACTATAAAATTTACAAGTTATTTGCATCCTGCTTTAATAGTTACATAATAATTTACTGTAGAACTTTATACTTATTGACTTAATTATTCACCTGTTGCTCTCCACTGTTAGGCTTCAAGCTTGTCACTGATTGCTCCCTGTTGTAAATAACTCCACAGCAGACATGCGTACGTCTAAAACATTTTTCTGAATTTCGGTTCCTGTTCTTTTTTTTTTTTAGATGGAGTCTGGCTCTGTCACCAGGCTGGAGTGAAGTGGCATGATCTCGGCTCACTGCAACCTCTGCCTCCTGGGTTCAAGCGATTCTCCCGCCTCAGCCTCCTGAGTAGCTGGGACTACAGGCACACGTCACCATGCCCAGCTACTACTAAAAATACTTATTGTATTTTTAGTAGAGACAGGGTTTCATCATGTTGGCCAGATGGTCTTGATCTCTTGACCTTGTGATCCGCATGCCTCGGCCTCCCAAAGTGCTGGGATTACAGGCATGAGCCACCACACCCAGCTCCTGTACTTTTTTCTTAAAGAGACGGGGTCTTGCTCTGTCACTCAGGCTGGAGTGCAGTGGCGTGATCATAGCTCACCACAGCCTCAAACTCCTGGGTTCAAGTGATCCTCCTGCTTCAGCTTCCCGAATAGCTGGGATGACAGGCGTGTGCCACCATGCCTAATTTTTTAAATTTCTGTACAGACAGGACCTCGATATGTTGCCCAGGCTGTTCTCAAACGTCTGGGCTCAAGTGATCCTCCTGCCTTGGCCTTCCAAAGTGCTGGGATTACAGGCATGAACCACCACGCCCAGCCCAATCGCTGTATCTTTTTTTGTTTTTTTTTTTTTTTTTTGAGACGGAGTCTCGCTCTGCCGCCCAGGCTGGAGTGCAGTGGCCGGATCTCAGCTCACTGCAAGCTCCGCCTCCCGGGCTTACGCATTCTCTCGCCTCAGCCTCCGAGTAGCTGGGACTACAGGCGCCCGCCATCTCGCCCGGCTAATTTTTTGTATATTTTAGTAGAGACGGGGTTTCACCGTGTTAGCCAGGATGGTCTCGATCTCCTGACCTCGTGATCCGCCCGTCTCGGCCTCCCAAAGTGCTGGGATTACAGGCTTGAGCCACCGCGCCCGGCCCAATCGCTGTATCTTAAAGCACCACAGTCTCGGCTGATATTCCAGCTGCTACAAATGGCAGGGACAGCCTTCGACCTCCACCTGTCAGGAGAGCCTGCAGTGTTGAGAACTCAGCAGGCCACACTTCCAAGCGTGTGTGTACAGGTGCCCTGTTCTCTGTCTGCAATACACAGTTCTCTGACACTGCTTCTCTCAAACGACTCTGCCACTCCCTAAACCACTGACAGGGGCCCATCCCCATTCAGTGAAGATTAGCAACAGAAATTACCTCCTCCTGGCTGGATGCCGTGGCACCAACCACAAAACAGGGAGGAAAGTACTGCAGAATTAGAGGGTGTGGTATTTCATAGGATCAAAATTACCTTTTTTTTTCCAAACCCAGAACAGAGTCATGCCAAACCTTATTGGCAACAGGTGGGATTAATGCAACTGGTTTTTGTTTGTTTGTTTTTAATAAGGACAGTATAAAAAGTCCTGTACTAACATTCACGTCCCTGACTCTGGTTCCAGCTCACCACTGACTGGCTATGGGAACCTCCATTTCTTGTTTACAAACAAGGATGAAGAAGGTTTTGGCTGCTGGTGGTCCACTTTTTTGTGGCCCCTGCAACCAGGGTAGACACACTCCCACCAAAAACAGTGGCTCACCAGGGTAGCAGTGCTCATTTCGGGTGACCCCTGCCTGAGCTGGAAATCACCAGTAATACGTTACCATCAGAAGGGGAATGGAAGCAGGTACTGCCACCTTTGAGAGCCACCTGGCAGTGGCTATGAACCTTCTTCTGCACTGACTTCTGACCCAGCCATTCCTATCACCTACCCAGGTGTGCCCAGGTAAGCTGGTCCAAGGATAATCAGTGCTTTTTTTTTCAAGACCGGGTATTACTCTGTTGCCCAGGCTGAAGTGCAGTGGAGGGATCATAGCTCACTGACGCCTCCAACTCCTGAGCTCAAGGAATCCTCTCAGTTCAACCTTCCGGGTAGCTGGGACTATGGGTGCTCACCATCATGTCCAGCTAATTTAAAAAATTGTGTGTGTAGAGATGAAGGTCTATGTTGTCCAGGGTGATCTTGAACTCTGGCCTCAAGGTCAGCACTGACAATGCTATAATGATCAGGCAGTACGAATAAACTGCCTATCTGTAGGGGCATGATTACATACACTTGGTCTACTGAAAATGAGATGCTAACATGGGTGATTTCTTTTTTCTTTTCTTTTTTTTTTTTTTTTTGAGACATGGTCTCGCTCTGTCGCCCAGGCTGGAGTATAGTGCTGCGATCTCCGCTCACTGCAACCTCCGTCTCCCAGGTTCAAACAATTCTGTCTCAGCCTCCCAAGTAGCTGGGATTACAGGTGCATGCCACCACACCTGACTATTTTTTGCATTTTTAGTAGAGACTGGGTTTCACCACATTGGTCAGGCTGGTCTTGAACTCCTGGCCTCAGGTGATCCACTCGCCTTGGCCTCCCAAAGTGCTGAGATTATAAGCGTGAGCCACCACACCCAGCCGGGGCAATTTCTAAGACCTATTGTTTAGGGGGGGAAAAAAGCAAGTTGCAGAACAATACAAACACTGTGATACCGCCTACTGGTGGAGGAAACCCACAAATCAATACCATGGATTTTCTAAGGATGTGTGTGTCGGTAGACATATATACAAATGTATACTTACATGCAAATGCATAAAAAGAGGTCTGAAAAGTAATTTATATCAAACTAAAATAATGCTTATCTCTGGAATAGAAAGGGATAATAAGTTGCTCAAGGAGACTTCAGTTTATCTATGTTGTTTGCATTTTTTTTTTTTTTTTTTTTTTGAGACGGAGTCTTGCTCTGTCGCCCAGGCTGGAGTGCAGTGGCCGGATCTCAGCTCACTGCAAGCTCTGCCTCCCGGGTTTACACCATTCTCCTGCCTCAGCCTCCCAGGTAGCTGGGACTACAGGCGCCCGCCACCTCGCCCAGCTATTTTTTTGTATTTCTTAGTAGAGACGGGGTTTCACTGTGTTAGCCAGGATAGTCTCGATCTCCTGACCTCGTGATCCGCCCGTCTCGGCCTCCCAAAGTGCTGGGATGTTTGCATTCTTTTTACGATGAGAATGTATTTAGGTATTGCATGTGTAAATCAAAGTTAAGAAACTAAATTACTGGGTTAGATGATTTTTTTTTCTTTTTTTTTTTTTTGAGATAGGGTTTCACTCTGTCGCCCAGCCTGCAGTGCTGTAGTGCAATCGTGGCTCACTGAAAGCTCAACCTCCGCCTCTCGCGTATCTGGGCCTACAGGCACATGCCACCACACCTGGCTAATTTTTTTGTATTTTTTAGAGACAGGGTTTCACCATGTTGCCCACGCTGGTCTCAAACTCCTGGGCTCAAGTGATCCACCCGTCTTGGCCTCCCAAAATGCTAGGATTACAGACATGAGCCACTGCGCCTGGTCAGGTTAGATGATTCTTAAGGCCATGCCAGCTCTAATATCCTCTAGTTCTAAGGATTCCAGAACTCAGTTGTTGAGTAGGTTAGTTAATCTTACATAGAACAGCCGTGGGCTGGGCGTGGTGGCTCATGCCTGTAATCCTAGCACTTTGGGAGGCTGACGCAGGCGGAGCACTTGAGGCCAGGAGTTCAAGATCAGCCTGGCCAACGTGGTGAAACCCCCTCTCTACAAAAAAATACAAACTTTAGGTGGACGTGGTGGTACATGCCTGTGCTCCCAGCTACTCAGGAGGCTGAGGCAGGAGAATCGCTTGAACTCAGGTGGTGGAGGTTGCAGTGATCTGAGGTTGCAGTGAGCTGAGATTGCACCACTGTGCACTACAGCCTGGGTGACAGAGCAAGACTCTGTCTCAAAAAAAAAAAAAAAAAAAAGAAGAGGTCTGTGGATATTTCATAAAAAAGGAAAATATTATCCTGGCTACAGAATAGAAAGGCTGTGGTATTTCAAAGTCTGAGAGTACAAAATAAAAATAAATAATAGTGAAATAATAATAATTATATACCAGGAAAGGGAGATGGAAATAATAATAATGATTATTATAGTAATAATAATTTACTTCATCGAGTATGCCAGGAGTGAGGGTGGAGTGCCAGCAATGTGTTTACAAATGTTTTGGCACGTGGGATCTTATCACTGTTGTTGCCAATTTTATGTTACTGTTATTATTGCCATTATCACAGTAATCAAGGCCTCTGGATCTTACTCGAGGACACATCCAGTGACTCACCCAGACCTCCTTCTTGAAATATCACCTGTTATACAGTCACTTCAGGAATGTTATAAAATCATTTTTTCCCGATCATCACTTCTGCAGACTTTATGAAATACAGCTCAGAAGTCTAGGCAACATGGCGAAACCCTCTACTACAAATACAAAAAATTAGCCAGGCGTGGTGCCATGCGCCTGTAGTCACAGCTACTCAGAAGGCTGAGGTGGAAGGATCACCTGAACCTGGGAAGTCGAGGAAAAAAAAAAAAAAGAAATACAACTCAGAGACAGCCCAACTACTCTCCCCTCCTGGAGAGCAGTCATGGGTTTAACCAAACTCAAGGGCTCAAAATAAAAGAAGCAGGAAGAAGTGGGGGAACACAGCGAGGCTCTGGGATGGGAAGAGCCCAACAGTGGTATGTGGAGGCCACAATCTATGCCACATGCACTTAGAGGTTTGGTACAATTATCAGTGGAACCCAGCATGGAATACAGCAGCAAAAAACTGGAAACCAGCCACGGTGGTCATGCCTGTGATCCCAGCAATTTCGGAGGCCAAGGCAGGAGGATCACTTGACACTTGGAGTTCCAGAGCAGCCTGGGCAGCATAGCAAGACCCCATTTCTACAAAAAAATACAAAAATTAGCCAGGCGTGATGGTGCATGCCTTTAGTTCCAACTACTTGGGGAGATGGGGTGGGAGGATCACTTGAGCTCAGGAGGTCGAGGCTACAGTGACCCATGATTGTGCCACTGCACTCCAGCCTGGGCAATAGCGTGAGACCCTATCTCTTAAAAAACAAACTGGCCAGATGCAGTGGCTCACGCCTGTAATCCCAACACTTTGGGAGGCTGAGGCAGGTGGATCACCCGAGGTCAGGAGTTTGAGACTAGCCTGACCAACATGGAGAAACCTACCAAAATGCAAAAAATGCAAAATTAGCCGGGCGTGGTTGGGCATGCCTGTAATCCCAGCTACTGGGGAGGCTGAAGCAGGAGGATCGCTTGAACCCGAGAGGCAGAGGTCACGGTGAGCTGAGATCGTGCCATTGTACTGCAGCCTGGGCAACAAGAGCGAAACTCCATCTCAAACAAACAAACCTGGAAACTGATTAGGTATCCCACAAGAGGCAATGCTTAAAGAAACTGTGGTGTAGCCATACAATGGGCTGACAGAGCCATCAAGATGCTATATCCATATTTACTGATTTGAAAAGACATGATGATTTATTACTTGCCGGAAAAAAACTGGTTACTGAAGACATATATAGCACGATCCCACAGTAGCAACAAAAAGTCCATATTTGTGTATATTTAAAGTAAAATACAGTAAAGTCTGAAATACACGCTAAGATCTTAATAGTAAACTATCTGCACTTTCTTTTTTTTTTTTTTTTTTGAGACAGAGTCTCGCTCTGTCTCCCAGGCTGGAGTGCAGTGGCACAATCTCAGCTCACTGCAATCTCTGCCTCCCAGATTTAAGCAATTCTTGCGCCTCTGCCTCCCCAGTAACTGAGACTACAGGCATGTGCCACCATGCCCGGCTAATTTTTTGTATTTTTAGTAGGGGTGGGGTTTTACCATGTTGCTTGTAATCCCAGCTACTTGGGAGGCTGAGGCAGGGGAACCACTTGAACCTGGGAGGCAGAGGTTGCAGTGAGCCGAGATCGTGCCATTGCACTCCAGCAGGGGCAACAGAGTGAAACTGTCCCAAACTAAACAGAACAAAAAAACAACAACAAAAAAATATGCTTAGTGAAAGAAGCTAGACATAAAAGGCTACATGTTGTATGATTCTATTTATGTAAAATGTCCAGAAAAGGGAAGTCCAGGGAGGCAGAAAGCGGACTGGTGGTTGCCTGGGGCTGGGTGGGATGTGGGTATTAGAGCATGATGGCCCAGGGCTATAGAATTTAGTTTTTGGGTAAAATGTTCTAAAAGTGGTTGTGGTGATGGATGCATAATTTTATGAACATACTCAAAGGCTTTGAATAGCACATTTTAAATGGGTAAACTGTATGGCATGTGAATTATATTTCCAAAAACTGCTAATCCTTTTTTTCTTTTTGGAGACGGAGTCTTGCTCTGTTGCCCAGGCTGGAGTACAATGGCACGATCTCGGCTCACTGCAACCTCCGCCTCCTGGGTTCAAGTGATTCTCTGCCTCAGCCTCCCAAGTAACTGGGACTACAGTTGCACACCACCAAGCCCAGATAATTTTTGTATTTTTAGTAGAGATGGAGTTTCACCATATTGGTCAGGCTGGTCTTGAACTCCTGACCTCAGGTGATCCGCCAGCCTCGGCTTCCCAAGGCAATCATTATTCTTTGATTATGCTGTCAGAGCCGCCCTCAGTGGATTATTAGTATGAGTGTAATCACCAAAGTTGGCCAAATAAGGGCATGGGAAGCAGGTGTACCCACCCATCATGGCGGGCGCACACAATGGTGTAACCTCTTTGAGGAGAAACTGACAACACCTATGCCAGTTTAAACACACAAATGTTTTGCCCAGCCAGTTCACCTCTGGGGGGTCCTCTGGTGGGCACACCCATGCATGGGTGCAAAGACACATGCACAAGGAAGGGCTGTTTGTGGCAGGACAAGACTGGAAATAACCTACATATCCTACAAGGAGGGGCTGGCTACGTTTATTATGGCACTTCCAACAATGAAATGATATTCAGCCGTTACATAACCAACAACAGGCTGGGCATGGTGGCACATGCCTGTGGTCCCAGCTACTCGGGAGGCTGAGGTGGGAGGATCACTTGAGCCCAGGATTTCAACGCAGTGAGCTATGATCACACCACTGCACTTCTGCCGGGACAACCCTATCTCAAAAGAAATTTTTTTAAAAAGGTCATCTATGTGTATTGATGTGGAATGATCTCTAAGATATTCTCAGATCAGGCAAATTTTTTTTTTGCGTGGGCAGGGGAGAGGGTCTCGCTCTGTTGCCCAGGATGGAGGGCAGTGGTGCAATCTCTCACTGCAGCCTCTGCCTCCTGGGTTCAAGTGACTCTCCTGCCTCAACCTCTGGAGTAGCTGGCATTACAGGCACCCGCCACCATGCTCGGCTAATTTTTTTTTTTTTTTTTTTTTTAGTAGAAATGGAGTTTCACCATCTTGGCCAGGGTGGTCTCGAACTGCTGACCTCAAGTGATCTACCTACCTCGGCCTCTCAAAGTGCTGGGATTACAGACATGAGCCAGTGCGCCTGGCTGAAAATAATATTTAAAAATAAAATTTCCCACCTTAATAAGAAATTAAAAACATATATTTGCTTCCTGTGCTTATTCTAGAAAATGTAGAAATGACAGAGAAGGAGAAAAGGAACATAGTACCTCCTAATCTGATCCAAAGACAATCCCTGCTGCCCTGGTGATGTGCTTCCCCTCAGGCCTTGGCTGTGTGTGTACGTGCGAGTTTCACAGAGCTATAATCGTGCTGTATTCGTTTTAGATTTAACTCTGGAGCAGAGGCATTTTCCCACGTTATCATAAACTCTATAAACATCTTTGGATGACTGCCTGATATTCTATGGAGAGGGCTGCCCCCCTGAATGGTTCTGCCACGTCTCCAGGGAAGCCTGGGCAGAAGGCTGGGCTTGACAGTGATAGAATCTGACTTTTCACAATCCACACCCAGTACCTGCCGGGTGTGTTCCTTGGAGGGAGGCCAGCGGGCCATTTTGATTAAACAATCCAGGTTGCCAGGTCACAGTAAATTAAAAAAAAAAAAAAAACACTTAGGTTTATGGCATGCTGAGGGAACAAGGGTTGGAAAACTGAGCTCTTCTCTCCCTCTGAAGCCACCGCTGGCAACACTAACCCAACAGAGCCTGCTTTCAATAACCTAGAAAGTAGGCAATGAAGTCCCAACTCCTGTCCACACATAGTCAAACATTTTACCAAGTCCTATTATGCAAGACCAAGGGAATGAAGGTCGCATCACACACAGCCCTAGTCTTGCAGTCAGGTGCTGACTCAAACAAAGAATGACACTGGAGAATGACTCACACACATAAAGGTCTGCTAAGAGCCCTACAGAAGGCAGAGGAGAAAGCCTGGAAAGGTTGTCTTCAATCTGGGCTCTGGGCCAGGCTCAATCGCTTATGCCTGTAATCCCAACACTTTGGGAAGCTGAGGCAGGAGGATCGCTTGAGGCCAGGAGTTCAAGACCAGCCTGGGCAATGTAATGAGACCCCCATCTTCCAAAAAAAAATTTAAAAGTTGTCCAGGTGTGGTGGTGCACGCCTGTGGTCTCAGCTCCTCAGGGAGCTGAGGTGGGAGGATCACTCAAGCCCAGGAGTTAGAGGCTGCAGTGAGCTATGATTGTGTCACTGTACTCTAGCCTGGGCAACACAGCAAGACCTTGTCTCTAAAATTAAAAAAATAAAAATAAAAACTGGGTTCTGAAGGAGGCAGAACTGTAGTTTTGATAGACCAGGACATCAGTTGAAAGAGGTTTTATTAGGCAAAGGTGTGAAAAAGGGAGGCCCATTCCAGGAGCTTCCAGATGTGTGTGAGTGGAGGGGATAAACAGAGCCTAGAAAGGTCCTGGAGCGGAGTGACCTAGAAGACACTCCCATCGTAGGTGATGAGGATTTTTTTTTTTTTTTTAAGACAGAGTTTTGCTCTTGTTGCCCAGGCTAGAGTGCAGTGGCGCGATCTTGGCTCACTGCAACCTCAGCCTCCTAGGTTCAAGTGATTCTCCTGGCTCAGCCTCCTGAGTAGCTGGGATTACAGGCGCCAGCCACCACGCCTGGCTAATTTTTGTATTTTTAGCAGAGATGGGTTTCACCATGTTGGTCAGGCTGGTCTCAAACTCCTGACCTCGTGATCCCCCTGCCCCAGCCTCCCAAAGTGCTGGGATTACAGGTGTGAGTCACCGTGCCCGGTCAGAAGTGATGAGTTTTGAGAAAGGGGTATTTACCAATGTATTTGAGGGAGAGGAAGTTACCTGGTTATTTTACTTTATTTTTCTTATCTTAACAACATCTTTTTCTCCACATAAATAATACATAAGTGTAGCTTTAAAAGTTTAAAATGTTTAAAAAACATACAAAGCCCCCTCTTTTTTTTTTTTTTTTTTTTTTGAGGCGGAGTCTCGCTCTGTCGCCCGGACTGGAGTGCAGTGGCCGGATCTCAGCTCACTGCAAGCTCCACCTCCCGGGTTTACGCCATTCTCCTGCCTCAGCCTCCCGAGTAGCTGGGACTACAGGCGCCCGCCACCTCACCCGGCTAGTTTTTGTATTTTTAGTAGAGACGGAGTTTCACTGTGTTAGCCAGGATGGTCTCGATCTCCTGACCTCGTGATCCGCCCGTCTCAGCCTCCCAAAGTGCTGGGATTACAGGCTTAAGCCACCGCGCCCGGCCACAAAGCCCCCTCTTAACGGTACCTCTCCCCTAGAAAGAACTGCCATTAACTGTTGGGTGCAAACTTCCCTTTCAAACGGTTTTTGCTATGCAGATACCGATGTATGTGCACATACATTTTTAATAAAAATAAGATCAGGTCGGGTGTGGTGGCTCACGCCTGAATCCCAGGACTTTGGGAGGTCAAGGTGGGTGGATCACGAGGTCAGGAGTTCAAGACCAGCCTGGCCAACATGGTGAAACCTCCGTCTCTACTATATATACAAAAAAAAAATACATAAATAGATACATAAATAAATAAAAAATTAGCCAGGCGTGGTGGCGGGCAGCTGTAATCCCAGCTATTTGGGATGCTGAGGCAGGAGAATTGCTTCAACCTGGGAGGCAGAGGTTGCAGAGAGCCGAGATTGTACCACTGCACTCCAGCCTGGGCAACGGAGCAAGACTCTATCTCAAAAAAAAAAAAAAAAAAAAAAAAGGATCATACTATACTTCAACTTGCTTTTTTACTTAACTACATATATAAAAATGCTAACATTTTTTGACATTATGGACCAGGCCTGTGCCAAAGGCTTTTTATGGATTTGCACACACACATGCTGTATGTAATAGTAGGCACAGTTTTAGAGTCAAATCATGGCCAGGCGCAGTGGCTCACTCCTGTAATCCCCCTTGGGAAGCTGAAGTGGGATGATGGTTTGAGCCCAGGAGTTCAAGACCAGCCTGAACAACGTAGTATGAGACCCTGTCTCTACAAAAAAAAGTTAAACAATAACAACAACAAAAAAGGTCAAATCACATAGAATCATCTTTGGACCAGCCTGGGCAACATAGTGAGACCCCATCTCTACAAAAAAAAAATTTAAAAATCAGCTGGGCATGGTGGTATGCACCGTGCTCCTAGCTACTCGGGAGGCTGAGGTGTGAGGATTGCTTGAGCTCAGGGGTTCAAGGCAGCAATGAGCTATGATCAAGTCACTGCACTCCAGCCTGGGTGACAGAGCAAGACCGTGTCTCTAAGAAAAAAAAAAAAAAAAAAAAGAAGAAGAAGAAAAGGCTGGATATGTGGGCTCACGCCTGTAATCCCAGTACTTTGGGAGGCTGAGGCGGGTGGATCACTTGAGGCCAGGAGTTCAAGACCAGCCTGGGCAACATGGCGAGTCCTTATCTCTACTAAAAATACAAAAAGTAGCAGGGCATAGTGGCATGCACCTGTGGTTCCAGCTACTCGGGAGGCTGAGGCACAAGAATCACTTGAACCTGGGAAGTGGAGTTTGCAGTGAGCCAAGAGCACGCCACTGCCCTCCAGCCTGGGTGACAGAGTGCGACCCTGTCTCAAAAAAAAAAGAAACATCAACTTTGTTCTAATGTAAACACAACGTTCTGTGAGAACCACCGCCTGTAATTTAAATCAGTCCCTCTTGTGGACACTTGAGCTGCCCTCCTGGGGGTGGGTGTTCATTTCAAAGCTGCCTTAGGACAGGAAACAGGATCAGTGGAAACCTGCCCCTTCAGGGGTCCCGACCCCAGAGGAGACCCACAGGGCTATTTCTGGAGCTGCCTGCCCCAGAGTAACTCCAGCTAGAACTCTAGGCCTAAAGGGAAAACATTACCCAACTATCTCCAAGAACTAAAATTATTAATTTTCTAAAAACATTAGAAGTTATGGAAGAATCTTTTTTTTTTTTTTTTTTTTTTGAGATGGAATCTCGCTCTGTCACCAGGCTAGAGTGCTATGGCGCGATCTCAGCTCACTGCAACCTCCAACTCCCTGGTTCAAGGGATTCTCCTGCCTCTGCCTCCCGAGTAGCTGGGATCACAGGCGTGTGCGACCACGCCTGGCTAATTTTTGTATTTTTAATAGAGATGGGGGTTTCACTGTGTTGGCCAGGATGGTCTCGATCTCCTGACCTCGTGATCCACCGCCTCGACCTCCCAAAGTGCCGGGATTATAGGCGTGAGCCACCACGCCCAGCCAGAGTTTTTTTTTTTTTTTTTTTTTTTTTGAGACAGAGTCTCGCTCTGTCGCCCAGGCTGGAGTGCAGTGGCCGGATCTCAGCTCACTGCAAACTCTGCCTCCCGGGTTTACGCCATTCTCCTGCCTCAGCCTCCCGAGTAGCTGGGACTACAGGCACCTGCCACCTCACCCAGCTAGTTTTTTGTATTTTTTTTTTAGTAGAGACAGGGTTTCACCATGTTAGCTATGATGGTCTCGATCTCCTGACCTCGTGATCCGCCCGTCTCGGCCTCCCAAAGTGCTGGGATTACAGGCTTGAGCCACCGCGCCCGGCCAGGCCAGAGTATTTTTAATTTCAAATCCCAAAGTGGCAATAGGAATTTTGTTTACAGTACTGATACTTAACTGTTTGTGAGGATTTGATTAAGTAAGGATAATGGTATTGCACTTTTGATGTTTTACCCCCACTAGTTATTATACAAAGTCCAATAATGTTCGCCTTTCCCCCTCTTCTTTTTTTGAGATGGTGTCTCGCTCTGTCACCCAGGCTGGAGTGCAGTGGCACGATCTTGGCTCACTGCAACCTCCACCTCCCGGGTTCAAGTGATTCTCATGCCTCAGCCTCCCAAGTAGCTGGGACCACAGGTGGCACCACCATGCCCGGCTAATTTTTGTGGTTTTGTAGAGACAGGGTTTTGCCATGTTGGCCAGGCTGGTCTCAAACTCCTGACCTCAGGTGATCTGCCTGCCTTGGCCTCCCAAAGTGCTGGAATTACAGGCGTGAGCCACCACGCCCAGCCTCTCCCCCTCTTCTTTATACCAGCTTTGCTATGGTATGAACAAAAATCCCTATCAAAATAAGTATGCTTTTCCTCAGTCCAGAGAAGGATGTCCAACCCTAAAAAGTGTTTTTTTTGGGCGGGCGCAGTGGCTCACGCCTGTAATCCCAGCACTTTGGGAGGCCAAGACGGGCGGATCATGGCGTCAGGAGATCGAGACCATCCTGGCTAACACGGTGAAATCCCGTCTCTACTAAAAATACAAAAACTAGCCGGGCGTGTGGTGGGCGCCTGTAATGCCAGCTGCTCGGGAGGCTGAGGAGAGAGAATGGCGTGAACCCAGGAGGCGGAGCTTGCAGTGAGCTGAGATTGCGCCACTGCACTCCAGCCTGGGCAACAGAGCAAGACTCCGTCTCAAAAAAAAGTGTTCTTTTGTTTGTTTTTGTTTAAGATAAGCAACATGAAGAATCACATTGCACATATGTCTGTATACCCACATACACACATGCAGGGGTGCTTTCAAAATATTCAACACAAAATTGGACAAATGTAGAAGACACTTGAGAGAGAGAGAGAGAGAGAGAAAGAAAGAAAGAGAAAAAGAAAGAGCCGGGCGCGGTGGCTCAAGCCTGTAATCCCAGCACTTTGGGAGGCCGAGACAGGCGGATCACGAGGTCAGGAGATCAAGACCATCCTGGCTAACATGGTGAAACCCCGTCTCTACTAAAAATACAAAAAAACTAGCTGGGCGAGGTGGCGGGCGCCTGTAGTCCCAGCTACTCGGGAGGCTGAGGCAGGAGAATGGCGTAAACCCGGGAGGCGGAGCTTGCAGGAAAAAAAAAAAAAAAAAAAAAGAAACCCCATCTCTACTAAAAAATACAAAAAACTAGCCGGGCGAGGTGGCGGGCGACTGTAGTCCCAGCTACCTGGGAGGCTGAGGCAGGAGAATGGCGTAAACCCGGGAGGCGGAGCTTGCAGTGAGCTGAGATCCGGCCACTGCACTCCAGCCCGGGCCACAGAGGGAGACTCCGTCTCAAAAAAAAAAAAAAAAAAAAGAGAAAAAGAAAGAAAGAAAGAAAAGAGAAAGAGAAGGAAGGAAGGAAGGAAGGAAAAGAAAGAAAGAGAAATAAGGTCCTTAGTTGGGAATTTTCTATTGCCATAAACAAATAAAAGTTTTTAAAAAGAAGTAAGATCTTTACAGTTTGCAATGTTCCCCAGTAGTTGCTATTTTATTCTGTTCTGTTCCATTTCTTTAAAAAACAAAAACAAACCCCGCACCTCTGCACTCCAGCCTGGGTGACAGAGCAAAACTCTGTCTCTAAAGAAAACTAAAATAAATAAATAAAACAAAACATTGGACAAAACTCAGCAAAAGGTTTTCACAACTCCGTAGTGTGTCCTGGGCTACTATTTGAAAAACACCCAGCTCCAAGGTAATGAAATTTATTTTAAATCAACAATACCCTCCCTGCTTAACAAGTATATCCTCAGATCAGAGTTTAGAGCACTGGCCAGGGTTTGGAAATACGAAGAAGACCCCAACCAGCGACCCCAACCCTCCATCCCTTACACAGCAGCTAAGCCGGGTGGGGAAAGTGACGTAGGTGGCTCACTCACCTTGAAGTGGAAAGAGTTTGCTGGGGACCCCCTGGATCCATACCGCTCACTTTTTGTTAGGTTGCTGTAGTACTTATTAACCTTGGAATTGACATTCTGGTTCGACCTTGGCTCATCGGTGATGGGGCAGATGAAGTAACCTTCCTCATTGTCGCTGTCCCCATCAGAATCACCATCATGGCCAGCTCGGGGGGACTGACCGCCATCAACGCCTTCCAGGCGGAAGATGAGATCTTCGTCTGCCATGTTCCTGGGGTACTCGTTTTACCCAAGCAGTATCCGGCACAGCCAGAGTTACTGGGCAAATGCAGAGGCGAAGGTCCTACAAGGAAAGCAAGGGCCAGAGAGTGGGTGCTGGGGCCCAGGGGTGCGAATTCGCCCGACCCTCACCCCAAATGCTGCAGGCTATCGCAGGTGCTGGCACCCTTAGGGTAAAACCTAGAGCTATTTTTGGGGGGAGGCAGTTGGCAGCACCCAGGAACATTTTAAATGTCTAAACTCGCTGACCCAGTCATTCCACTTTTAAGAATTCAGTGTTTGCAAATGTTGGAACCAGGTTGGGAAAGGAACTGCTTCTTAAGCAGAGTGCTCTTTTTAGCACATCAATTAGATCGAGGCACTCCTCTGCTTAACGCCCACCCCCAGCAGCTTCCTTTCACATTCATAATAAAATCCAAATGCCTTGGTAAGGCTGCAAGAGCTGTGTTCATCTAGCGTGCTGCCCGCTTCTCCTCTGGCCCTGGCTGCTCTCCAGGCACACTGGGTTTCTTTCTGTTCTGTGAGCACATTAAGTTCATTCCGACCTCCGGGCCTTTGTACTTGCTATTCCTTGCGCCTGGAACAACCTTCCTAACAGTGGGCTCTTTCTCATCATTGAGCTCACAGCTCACAGGATGCCTCTTCAGTGAAATATTCTGTGAATCCCCAAATCAAAGAACCCTTAACCCAACACGCATATCCAATCACTCCCTTGCATATCACCTGTTCCATTTCTTTTTTTTTTTTTTTTGAAGACAGAGTCTCACTCTGTCGCCCAGGCTGGAATGCAGTGGCCGGATCTCAGCTCACTGCAAGCTCCGCGTCCCGGGTTTAGGCCATTCTCCTGCCTCAGCCTCCCGAGTAGCTGGGACTACAGGTGCCCGCCACCTCGCCCGGCTAGTTTTTTGTATTTTTTAGTAGAGACGGGGTTTCACCATGTTAGCCAGGATGGTCTCGATCTCCTGACCTCGTGATCTGCCCGTCTCGGCCTCCCAAAGTGCTGGGATTACAGGCTTGAGCCACCGCGCTCAGCCTTCCCTGTTCCATTTCTTCTTCTTTTTTTTTTTTTTTATTTCTGAGACAGAGTTTCACTCTTGTCACCCAGGCTGGAGTGCAATGGTGCGATCTTGGCTCACTGCAATCTCCACCTCCCAGGTTCAAGCGATTCTGCTGCCTCAGCCTCCCGTGTAGCTGGGATTCCAGGTGCCCGCCACCACAACTAGTTAATTTTTGCATTTTTAGTAGAGAGGGCTTTCACCATGTTGGCTAAGCTGGTCTCAAACTTCTGACCCCAGGTGATCCGCCTGCCTGGGCCTCCCAAAGTGCTGGCATTACAGGCGTGAGCCACCATGTCCAAACTTTTTTCTGTTTTTGAGACAGCTCTGTCGTCCAGGCAGGAGTGCAGTGGTGCAATCCTAGCTCACCTAGGTGACTGCTTGACCTCACAGGCCCAAGTGATCCTCCTGCTCAACCTCCCAAGTAGCTGGGATCACAGGTGTATACCACCAAGCCTGGCCAATTTTGTTTGTTTTTTTGTAGAGACAGGGTCTCCCTACGTTGCCCAGACTCATCTCAATCTCCTGGGCTCAAGTGATCCTCCTGCCTTGGCCTCCCAGAATGCTGGGATTACAGGTGTGTTTCATTTCTTCACTGTGCTTTTCTCAAAGTGAAATCACCCCATTTACTTTGTTATTGCCTGTATGCCCAATACCTCCCAAAGTGTGTGGCACAGAGAAGGCACCCAGCGCCCTTTCCCGGAATGAAGGAGTACCCCTAAAAGCGTTTTTTTTTTTTTTTTTAATTTTTTTGTTTGTTTGTTTTTCTTTGAGATGGAGTCTCACTCTGTCACCCAGGCTGGAGTGCAGTGGCATGATCTCGGCTCACTGCAACTTCCACCTCCTGGGTTCAAGCAATTCTGCCTCAGTCTTCTGAGCAGCTGGGATTACAGGCATCCACCACCAAAAGTGTGTGGCACAGAGAAGGCACTCAACGCACTGTCCCGGAATGAAGGAGTACCCCTAAAAGCGTTTTTTTTTTTTTTTTTAATTTTTTTGTTTGTTTGTTTTTCTTTGAGATGGAGTCTCACTCTGTCACCCAGGCTGGAGTGCAGTGGCATGATCTCGGCTCACTGCAACTTCCACCTCCTGGGTTCAAGCAATTCTGCCTCAGTCTTCTGAGCAGCTGGGATTACAGGCATCCACCACCAAAAGTGTGTGGCACAGAGAAGGCACTCAACGCACTGTCCCGGAATGAAGGAGTACCCCTAAAAGTGTTTTTTTTTGTTTTGTTTTGTTTTTTAATGTTTGCTTGTTTTTCTGTTTGTTTTTGAGATGGAGTCTCACTCTGTCACCCAGGCTGGAGTACAGTGGCATGATCTCGGCTCACTGCAACTTCCACCTCCTGGATTCAAGCAATTCTCCTGCCTCAGTCTTCCGAGCAGCTGGGATTACAGGCATCCACCACCATGCCCGGCTAATTTTTGTATTTTTAGTAGAGACAGGGTTTCACCATGTTGGTCAGGCTACTCTCGAACTCCTGACCTCAGGTGATCTGCCTGCCTTGGCCTCCCAAAGTGCTGGAATTACAGGCGTGAGTCACCATACCTGGCCTAAGAGCATTTTCTGTAGCACAATCAGTAACAGCAACACAACAAAACAAAACCCAACAGCCCCAAATTTCCAATAGAAGCTCATTACACAGATTACAGTATTTCTCTCTACACCATGAAATACTCTGTGACTGTTAGAAAGGGGAAGGTCCCATACCCACAGACATGCAAAAATAATCAAGAAAGAGTTCAGGAAGATTGCAGGATAGAACTGTCACATTTACAGCCACCTGATTTTCAACAAGGGTGCCAAGATAATTCACCCTTAGTTTTACAGCCACTTGATTTTCAACAAGCGTGACAAGATGATTCAACAGGGAAGGAAGAATCCTTTTTTTTTTTTTTTTGAGACAGAGTCTTGCTCTGTTGCCCAGGCTGGAGTGCAGTGGCACAATCTTGACTCACTGCAAGCTCTGCCTCCCGGGTTCACACCATTCTCCTGCCTCAGCCTCCCGAGTACCTGGGACTACAGGCGCCCACCACCACGCTCGGCTAATTTTTGTATTTTTAGTAGGGACGGGATTTCACCTTGTTAGCCAGGATGGTCTCGAACTCCTGACCTTGTGATCCACCCACCTTGGCCTCCCAAAGTGCTGGGATTACAGGTGTGAGCCACCGCGCCCGGCCAGAAGAATCTTTTCAACAAATGGTGTTGGGATAAATGAATATCCATGTGCAAAAAAATGAAGTTTATCCCCTTCCTTATGCCATACCCAAAAATTAACTCAAAATGGATCAAAAGCCTAAATTAGGAGCTAAAATTCTATTAGAAGAAAATATACAATAAATTCTTCATGACCTTGAGTTAGGCAAAGCCTTCTTGGATAAGATGCCAAAAGCAACAGCAACAAAATAATAGATAAATTGGACATCACCTGGGCTGGAGGTGGTAGCTCACGCTTGTAATCCCAGTACTTTGGAAGGCTGAAGCAGGTGGATCACATGAGGTCAGGGGTTCGAGACCAGCCTGGCCAAAGTGGCGAAACCCTGACTCTACCAAAAATACAAAAAATTAGCCAGGTGTGGTGGCACCCGCCTGTAATCCTAGCTACCTGGGAGGCCGAGGCATGAGAATTGCATGAACCTGGGAGGTAGAGGTTGCAGTGAGCTGAGATTGCACCACTGCACTCCAGCCTGGGTGGTGAAGTGAGACTCTATCTCATAAATAAATAAATAAATTGAACATCACTAAAATCAAAAACTTTTTTGCTTCAAAGGATACCATCAAGAGAGTAAAGAGAGACTGGGCATAGTGGCTCATGCCTATAATCCCAGCACTTTGGGAGGCTGAGCTGGGTAGATCACCTAAGGTCAGGAGTTCGAGACCACCTGGCCAACATGGTGAAACCCCGTCTCTACTAAAAATACAAAAATTAGCCAGGCATGGTGGCATGTGCCTGTAGTCCCAGCTACTCGGGAGACTGAGGCAGGAGAATTGCTTGAACCCGGGAGGCAGAGGTTGCAGTGAGCTGAGATCACACCACAGCACTCCAGCCTGGGCGACAGAGGGAGACTCCTTCTTAAAAAAAAAAAAAGAGAGAGAGAGAGAGAGAGAAAGAGACAACTCACAAATTTTGCAAATTATATATCTGATAAAGGACTATATTAAGAACTCTCACAATTCAACAATAAAAAGACAAATCAAATAAAAATTGGGCAAAGGGTTTGAAAAGACATTTCTCTCAAAAAGATATACATGTGGCCAATAAGCACATGGAAAGATACTCAACATCAATGGCCATTAGGGAAATACAAATGAATGTCACACCCACTAAGACAGATACAAGTTAAAAAATGGAAAATAACAAGGGCTGGCAAGGATGTGGAAAAATTGAAACTCTTCTGCACTGCTGGTGGAATGTAAAATGGTGCCAACTGCCTTAGAAAACACTCTGGCACCAGCCTGGCCAACATGGTGAAACCCCGTCTCTACTAAAAATATAAAAAGTAGCCGGGCATGGTGGTGCATGCATGCCTATGATCCCAAGTACTTGGGAAGCTGAGGTGAGAGAATTGCCTGAGCCTGGGAGGCAGAGGTTGCAGTGAGCTGAGATTGTGCCACTGCACTCCAGCCTGGGCGACAGAGTGAGATCTTGTCTAAAACAAAATAAAAAAAAAACAAAAACAGAAAAAAAAACTCAAAAAGTTAAATACTGAGTTACCATATGACAGCAATTCCACTCCTAGGTGCTGAGATACACCCCAATATGGATGAAATTACAATCACTAGGGGAGGTGAAAGGCAGTCACAGAAGACTATACACATTGACTAATTCTCTGTATATGAAACTTCCAGAGAAGGCAAAGCTACAGCAACAGAAAGTATATTAATGGTTGCCTGAGGATGGAGGTAGGGTGTGGTGGTGGGAATGGTTAGGGGGAAATGGGGAATGATTGCTAATGGGTATGGGGTTTCTTTTGAGTTGATGAAAAGGTTCTAAAATTGATTGTGGCTCTATGACTCAATATACTAAAAACCATTGAATTGTACTATCTATCTATCTATCTATCTATCTATCTATCTATGTGAGACGGAGTCTCACCCTGTCACCCAGGCTGGAGTGCAGCGGCATGATCTCGGCTCACTGTAACCTCTGCCTCCCAGGTTCAAATAATTCTCCTGCCTCAGCCCCCCGAATAGCTGGGACTACAGACACGCACCACTGCAACCAGCTAATTTTTGTATTTTTTGTATTTTTTTATTTTTTAGGGACGGGGTTTCACAGTGTTGGCCAGGCTGTTCTCAAACTCCTAACCTCGTGATCTGCCCACCTCAGCCTCCCAAAGTGCTGGGATTACAGACACGAGCCACTGTGCCCAGCCAGAATTGTACATTTTAAATGAGCAGATTGTAAGATATGTGAATTATAGCTCAAGAAAGCCAAAGTTAAAGAAAAGAAAGTTGGATGTGGTGGTTCATGTTTGTAATCCCAGCACTTTGGGAGGGCAAGGTGGGAGGATTGCTTGAGTCCAGGAGTTTGAGACTAGCCTGGGCAACATAATGAGACCCTGTCTTTACAAAAAAAAAAAACACAAAAAATTAGCTGGGTGTGGTGGTGTGTGCCTGTAGTCCCGGCTACTCAGGAGGTTGAGGTGGGAGGATCACTTGAGCCTAGGAGGTTCAAGTGAGCCTAGAGGTTGCAGTGAGCTGAAATTGCACCACAACACTCCAGCCTGGGCAACACAGCAAGACCCTGTCTCCAAGAAAAGAAAAAGGACATGTGTACATGCATGAAAACTTCCCTGAAAAATCCACAGGAACTGTACAGCACTTGAAATAAGCATTTGTACAGCTGGGGGAAACTTTTTAAATTTTTTGAGATGGAGTCTCACTCTGTTGCCCAGGCTGGAGTGAGGTGGCATGATCTTGGCTCACTGCAACCTCTGCCTCCCAGGTTCAAGGGATTCTCCTGCCTCAGCCTCCCAAGTAGCTGGGACTACAGAAGCCCACCACCAAGCCCAGCTAATTTTTATATTTTTAGTAGAGGTGGGGTTTCACCATGTTGGCCAGGGTGGTCTTGAACTCCTGACCTCAAGTGATCTGCCCGCCTTGGCCTCCCAAAGTGCTAGGATTACAGACATAAGCCACTGAGCCTGGCCAGCTTTTTAAAACTTTGTACATTTTACAAAGCTGGATTGCTTTAGACACAAAATAGTAAGTAAATTAGTTTAAAATTTTTTTTACATCAAACCAATAATTCCAATTTTTTTGACAGTGCTGTCCATCAGGTGTGCAGTCTTCTAGAGCCAAGGCTTTGGTCCTTTGGCTGCTGAAGCAGGAAATATATTTATATCCTAACCCAGTACACGCTTATAAAATGCAAGGTAAAATTTCAAGAAATTGTGCTTAGCCTTACTTTGTATAATGCACTCTTGCTATTTTTTTTTTAATTTTATTTTTAGAAACAGATCACCCCAGCTGGAGTGCAGCGGTGTGATCACAGCTCACTGTAACCTCCAACAGCTGGGTTCAGGCGATCCTCCCACCTCAGCCTCCAGAGCAGTCCATGCCACCATGCCCGGCTAAAGATTTTTATTTTTGTATATACAGAGTCTCACTATGTTGGCCAGGCTGGTCTTGAACTTCCAGCCTCAAATGATCCTCCCACCTTGCCCTCCCAAAGCACTGGGATTACCGGCGTGAGCCACTGCGCTTGACCCACTCTTGCTATTTTCTGTTCTACTTAAGTATTTTCTTTCTGTTTAATCTTTTTCCTTAACACACCACTCACACATTGATTTCTATACTCACAGTTTGAAAATCGACGTGAACTGCTGAGTTTGTTTCTTATCCTCTGGGCAAGACACGTCACAGGCCTGGATCCAATGCCAGAGCCACCTGATCCTGCTTGTCACCAAAATCTTCCCTGAGCCCTGGGCTGGCTTCTCCACACTGTCAGCTGCTCCCAACCCCAGTGCCTACTCTGCCCTGGTCAGCCCTTGGCCAGAATCCCTGCTGACCAACACGGTGTGGTGCCAGGAGCTGCCAGCAGGCCCAGCCTACTCAACAGCCACTGGGGGCCAGGATGGTGCCAGGAGAAGGTCCAGAACCACAGCCCCAACCTGCAGACCTCCAGACAGTGTAGTTTGGTGGTTAAAAGCTCAGATCCAGGGCCAGGCGCAATGGCTCATCCCTGTAATCCCAGCACTTTGGGAGGCCAAGGTGGGCGGATCGCTTGAGCTCAGGAGTTCGAGACCAGCCTGGGCAACATGGCAAAATTCTGTCTCTACGAAAAAATACAAAAATTAGCCGGGCGTGGTGGTGTGTGCCTGTAGTCCCAGCTACTCAGGAGGCTGAGGTGGGAGGATCACTTGAACCTGGGGAGGCAGAGGCTGTAGTAACTGAGATTGTGCCACTGCCTGGGCAACAGAGCAAGACCTCATCTCAAATAAGCAAAAAACAATAAAAAACCATGCTCAGATTCAGGATCTGGGCTGCTAGAGAGTAAATCCTGGCTCCTTACCCAATTAATTCACCTAGCCGACTCCCTCATCTTACAGCGCGGGGAGCCCGGCCCTCGGCCATGTCCCACCACAGACCTGACATTCTCCTCAGCCCTGGGAAACGAAGGCAAGCAGCTGTGACCCTGCCTGGCACAGAGCCTTGTACACAGCAGGCACTTGATATGCATTCCAGAGCCAAGTGAGTGTCATCTGTTTTATGGCTTTTGAGTTGTCATAAATTTGCTCTTAAGGCAGCTGTGGCCAACTATCCCCCAACAGCCGTTCACTCTTTCTTTGTTAATAACAGAACCACTGGGTTTTGGCTAAGCGTGTCACATGGCCACTCAGGATACATTTCCCAGACTCCTTTGCAGATAGATGTTACCGTGTGAACAAGTTTTAGCCAATGGGATATAAGAAGGACTGTGTGCAACTATAGGGAAGGGTTCTCAAAGGGAATGTGCCCCTTGGCTCGCCTTCCAACCTGCTGGCTGAAATGCATATGTGACTGCTGGAGCTCAAGCAGCTACCTTAGACCATGAGATGGACGGCCATGTGCTGAGGCTGGAAGAGCTATGAGACAAAGAGAATCTGGACCTCTTATACCATGGGACAGTATAACAATCCTGGACTCACAATCTTTATACTTTGATACCTAAACTTGTATAATCTACTGTAATTTTCTTTTTTCCTTTCTACTTGCTAATTTTATTTGGTAACAGTAGCTCCTTCTCTCCCATATCATAAAAAAAAATCGCATCTTCTTTTTGGTAAAGTTTTATTTTTTGAGAAAGGGTCTTGTTCTGCTGCCCAGGCTGGAGTACAATGGTGCAATCATAGCTCATTGCAGCCTTGATCTCTGGGCTCAAGTGATTCTCCTACCTCAGCCTCCTGAGTAGCTGGGACTACAGGTGTGTGTCACTATGCCCACCTAAGTTTTTTTTTTTTTTGAGATGGAGTTTCATTCTTGTTGCCCAGGCTGGAGTGCAATGGCACTATCTTGGCTCACTGCAACCTCTGCCTCCCGGAGTCAAGTGATTCTCCTGCCTCAGCCTCCTGAGTTGCTGGGATTACAAGCATGTGCCACCACGCCCAGCTAATTTTTTGTATTTTTAGTAGAGACAGGGTTTCACCATGTTGGTCAGGCTGGTCTCGAACTCCTGGCTTCAGGTGATCCACTCGCCTCTGCCTGTCCACCTAATTTGTTATCTTTGTAGAGACACGGTTTCACTTTGTTGCCCAGGCTAGTCTCGAACTCCTGGCCTCAAGCAATCCTCCCGCTTTGGCCTCCTAAAGTGTTGGGATGACAGGTGTGAGCCACTGCACCTGACCTAAAGGTCACATCCTTTATGGCAAATGGATGCCTGGGCAGGGTCAACCTGGGAAAACTGTGGCCTCAATCCAGAGGCCTAACTTGGCAGATACTCTTACATTTGCACATGAGGACTGGGTACCTGGAGGATGTTGGATTTCCCCAGACACGCAAGAAACCTTCCTTAGCCTCTAAGTCAGTTCCAAGAGGCCTGTTCTAACACCAGGCAAGGTACCCAGCCTCCTAGGGATCTCTATCTAACCTGGGCTTCCCTTGGCCCAAAGAAAGGATCTGTGCCTGTGATGAGAACAGGACTCCAGCTGAAAGACATCAGGATTCTCTTGAAAGTTTTCTCTACCTCACTCAGGCATCCACATCTTCTCCTCCCAGTCCTCATTTCTTTTCTTTTTTCTTTTTCTTTTTTTTCAAATTTTTTTGTTTGAACTCCTGCCCTCAAGCGATCCACCCTTCTTGGCCTCCCAAAGTGCTGGGGATTAAAGGCATGAGCCACTGCGTCTGGCCTCCAGTTCCTATTTCTATGGAAAGCTAGCTGAGTCAGGAAGACCAAGTTCAAGCCCCATCTCTGCCACTAACTGGCTATGTGACTTCACCTCTTGAGCCTCGGTAGGGATGCATAACTCTACTCACCCCATGAGCTCAACAGCTACTATTATCATCATTTTTATTATCATAAATAAAGGGGACTGAGCCTTGGGTCCCAGCCAGACCCGTGACCCGGACGTCTGGCTCGTAGCAAAGCCAAGCTTCTTCAGGGATCCTCCGGGAATAGACTATTTCAGGCTCTGGCCACGGAAACCACTGTCTCACTGAGTTTCGATCTGGCAGTTATAGGGGCAGGAAACTACGCCTGCAATGCTCAGGTCAAGGCCTGTGGGTCAAGCCACAGTGGCCACTGGTCCCCCCAGGGCTCACCCTCACCCCAGGACCTGTCTTCCTACTGTAGAAAGCAGGTAGAATCTTCCCACCGTCACTCCTGGGAACCAGCATCCCAAAGCCAACGCAGGGCCCCCCAAGCTGGCCAATGCACACACTAGTATATGTCCAGTACAACCCACACGCCCTTGACTCCAACCACAATGGACACAGGTGACTGATCAGCCACCTGGAATCATGCACCAGCTTCTGTGTGAGGATCTGCCTCTGCCCTACCCTCAAGTCATGTGTTTAGGAGTATGTCACAAGATCCAGGCCTAAACCAATCACTGGGGTGCCTGGCCACAGAGATTGGCTCAGAGGTGGTCATGTGATTAGAGTCAACCTATTCTAGCCCATTGCAGCAAACCTGGGGCTTTTTGCTTGAGTAACTGGAAGAGGTGATCAGCCTTTTCATGCTGAATGTGAACTTGAGACTGGGGCTGAGACCAACACAGAACAAAGCTGATGTGTGGTGGAGGGCAGAGCCAGAGAAAGAGGAAAATGAAGTGATGATGTCATTTGAGACCTGGAATCCAGATGTTCCTGAAACCAAACTACCAAGCCCCGCGTAGATTTCTGAATCACATGATATAATAAACCCGCCTTTTAGGGGGCAGTAGGGGAAAGGGCTATTTAGCTAGTTACAGATAGGTTTTCTGTCACGTGCAATATGAAAAGCCCCAAACCAGCCAGGCATGGTGGCTCACTCCTGTAATCTCAATACTTTGGAAGGCCAAGGCAGGCGGATCACCTGAGGTCAGGAGTTCGAGACCAGCCTGGCCAACATGGTGAAACCCCATCTCTACTAAAAATACAAAAATTAGCAGGGCGTGGTGGCGCGTGCCTGTAATCCCAG
Source organism: Trachypithecus francoisi (assembly GCF_009764315.1). Taxonomy (NCBI): domain Eukaryota; kingdom Metazoa; phylum Chordata; class Mammalia; order Primates; family Cercopithecidae; genus Trachypithecus; species Trachypithecus francoisi. The sequence continues at coordinate 76,840,339 of NW_022681455.1, forward strand.
CTACTCAGGAAGCTGAGGTTGGAGAATTGTTTGAACCCGGGAGGTAGAGTCTGCAGTGAGCCAAGATCGTGCCACTAGTCTGGGCGACAGAGTAAGACTCTGTCCAAATCCAGCCAGGCTTTGGGCCACTGTATATTATTTATATATAATTTAAAAAATACTTTAAACACCTTTTTCTTACTAGGGCCACTGTATATGATCATATAGGTGGGGTACTGCTCAACTCTAGTGAACAACCTTTGCAACTGTGCATGGGCGGCCCTACTTCCCACCCCTAGAGGCAACCACTTCCAACTATTCTCAGTGTTACCTTTATCTCTCTCTCTCTAATATATATATGTGTGTGTGTGTGTGTGTGTGTATAACTAAATAATATGCTTCTCCGATTCTTTTTTTTTTTGGAAACAGGGTCTCGCTCTGTCACCCAGGCTGGAGTCCAGTGGTGCAGTCTTGGCTCACTGCAACCTGTTTCCCAGGCTCAAGTGATCCTCCCACATAAGCCGCCAGAGTAGCTGGGACCACAGGCACAAGTCACTATACCCAGTTAATTTTTGTATATATTTGTTGAGATGGGATTTTACCATGTTGCCCAGCTGGTCTCAAACTCCTGGACTCAAAGGATTCACTCATCTTGGCCTCCTAAACTGCGGGGATTACAGGCATGAGCCACCGCACCCGGCCCGGATTATTTCTTATCTATTTTGATTCTATCTTCTGATTTCCAGGTATGATAAATGAGACTTTAGCTCTACTTCCCCTTACTACTTCCCTTCCCCACCCTATCCCTACACTGGTAGGTCTTCTTCTGGTTCCTTTATTTATTTATTACAGACGGGGTCTTGCTCTGTTGCCTAGGCTGGTCTCGAGCCCCTGGTCTCAAGTGATCCTCCCGCCTCAGCCTCCCAAAATGTTGAGATTACAGGCTGAGTCACAGTGCCCAGCCGTCTGCTTCCTTTACATACCATGCCAAGAACACTGTCTTATTCCACAAACTACAAGAAGCTGAGTTTCTCACAGTTTAGCATGAATTCAGAGAAGGGACGGTGTGGCTTTTGTGCTGTGAATGTGTGATAAGAAAGAGAAGAGTGGCCGGGCGCGGAGGCTCACGCTTGTAATCCCAACATTTTGGGAGGTCGAGGCGGGTGGATCACGAGGTCAGCAGATCGAGACCATCCTGGCTATCATGGTGAAACCCCGTCTCTACTAAAAATACAAAAAATTAGCCGGGCATGGTGGCAGGAGCCTGTAGTCCCGGCTACTTGAGAGGCTGAGGCAGGAGAATGGTGTGCATCTGGGAGGCGGAGCTTGCAGTGAGCCAAGATGAGCTCTGTCACCCACTGCACTCCAGCCTGGGTGACAGAGCAAGACTCCATCTCAAAAAAAAAAAGAAAAAAAAAAAGCAGAAGAGCTTCTTATCTGCTTATCAACCTCAAAAAGGCATAATTTCTATGGAAATAAGAAAGACAATGCATGTGAAAGACTGACCGCACACCAGGTGCTACACTGGACTCTCCTTTGATAATGGCAGGACTTGCTAGGTCCAGAAGTGACAGTCTATCCCTGAAAAGGCAACCTTAAGGGAGCGGAACTGCACAGCGCTAGGCTGTTGAGGGCTGCACCTGGCTTGTTCTGAAGCTATTTTAAACCCTAGCTAGAGTCCCCAGTTTCCTTCAAACAAGAAACAAAAACCAAAGCCCAATACAGAAGCTAACAGCTTGTGCTCTATAGCCGCATGGCCAGGGTTTGCATCCTGGGCCCCACCATTAGGAGCTGGGACCCTGTTCTAGACAATAGACTTGTCAGGCAGGCTGTGACATCCTAAGGTCTGCACTGCTGTCTCCATCCCTCCCCCCATACCTTGTATTGCCTTCAGTGCACAGGTGCTCAACATGAACTCAAATACCTTTCTGTTTAGTGTTTCTTTTGTTTTGAGACGGAGTCTCGCTCTATTACCCAGGCTGGAGTGCAGTGGTGCAATCTCGGCTCACTGCAACCTCTGCCTCCCAGGTTCAAGTGATTCTCCTGCCTCAGCCTCCTGAGTAGCTGGGATTACAGCCACCCGCCACCATGCCTGGCTAATTTTTGTATTTTTAGTAGAGACAGGGTTTCATCATGTTGGTCAGGCTGGTCTTGAACTCCTGACCTCAAGTGATCTGCCCGCCTCAGCATCCCAAAGTCCTGGGATTACAGGCATGAGCCACTGCACATGGCTGCTCAGTGTTTATTTACTGGGGTGCAGCATTAGGAATGATTAAGTCAAGCATCATGCTAAGAGTTCACATCAGTGTCTTATTAATGTCTGTACCCCTAGCATATAGTGGGTGCTCATAAACATTTATTTAAACTATTGAGAGAAATAGTACACTTTACATCAGAATGAAAGAACCAATTTACAGAATCAAGCCCATCCATCCCTTCCTCCCTGCCATCTCAGCTTCCCAAGTTTCCAAGTCCAAGAATCTATCTCCATGCACCACCAAATTCTTCTCACCTCCTTGCCGTTGTATCTATCTGCAGGTGCCTCTGAGGCAGGAGAATAGGGTCTGGAGGCAGGGAACCTGAGGCTGATTCAGGCTGACCTCCTAAAACTAAATCAAAAGGAAAATCCCAATTTTCCACGCCCAAGTAACAAAAGGAACAGAGGCTACTCCCTTTGCAACCCCCAACTTTTCTGCATGGCACATGAAAAACTGAAATTATCTCTGATTGGTCCCTTCCCACAACCAATCAGGCTGGTGCTGGCCAAGTCTTCATTTGTATAGGAGTCTTCATTTGTAACTTCACTTCAGCCTCTGATTGGTGGCTTTCCACAACCTATCAGACTGATCCCAGGCCACTACTTCATTTACATAGGGTATACATCAAGTAACCAATGGGAAACCTCTAGAGGGTGTTTAAGCCCCAGGCAGTTCTGTAAGCCACCTGCTCGAGCCCACTCCCACTCTGTGAAGTGTACTTCTGTTTTCCGTAAATATTTGCTTTCATTGCTTTATTCTTTCCTTCTTTTGTTCGTGTGTTTTGTCCAATTCTTTGCTCAAAACGCCAAGAACATGGACACCCTCCACCAGTAACACCTCTGCCTGGAATCCTTTTCCCACTCACTAGCAAAAGCCTTTAATCTCTTCAAGACGCAGCTCAAATTTTGACCTCCTCCAGACAGCCTTTCTTGTTTGTCTCTTTTGGGTTTGTTGTATTATTGTTGTTGTTGTTGTTGTTGTTGTTGAGAGAAAGAGAGTCTGGCTCTGTTGGCCAGGCTGGAGTGCAGTGGTGCAATCATAGCTCAACTGCAGCCTCCAACTCCTGGGCTCAAGTGATCCTCCCACCTCAGCCTCCAGAGTACCTGGGACTACAGGTGCATACCACCCACATCTGGCTAATTATGTTATTTTATTTTTGTAGAGATGAGCATCTCCCTACATTGCCCAGGCTGATCTCTGGTCTCTTTCTTTTTTTTTTTGAGACAGGGTCTCACTCTGTCACCCAGGCTGGAGTGCAGTGGTGCAATCATGGCTCACTGCAGCCTCTGTCTCCCAAGCTCAAGTGATCCTCTTGCCTCTGAACTCCTGGCCCCAAGCGATCCTCCTGCCTCGACCTCCCAAAGTTGATTACATGCATGAGCTACTGCACCTGGCCTCCAGAAAGCCTTCCTTGGATAGTTGCTTCCTCTGTAAATAGGGGTCAGCTAAACAGTACCCCTGCAGGGGTTGCTCTGAGGATACAATGAGATTAGGCACATGGTGTCTGGGATAGACTTGACTCTCAAAAGTACTAGCTGCTGTTATGCCCCACTAATCCCCCAGTCTCCGGCTCCCTAAATCACTTCGCTCCCTACAAGCCCTCCATAAGCAAATTTCATTATACCCTGAGGCCAAACTGTCTATGTGGCAGGCAGAAAAACAGCCCCCCTAAGATGTCTACGTCCTAATCCCTGGAACCTGTGAATATGTTACCTTATATGGCCAAAGGGACTTTGCAGATGTGATTAAGGATCTTAAGATGGGAGACAGTCGTGGATTATCCTGTGAGCCCAGTGTAATCACAAGGATCCTCATAAAAAGGAGGCAGAGAAGGCCAGGTGCGGTGGCTCACGCCTTTAATGCCAGCACTTTGAGAGGGTGAGGCGAGCGGATCACCAGGTCAGGAGATCGAGACCATCCTGGTTAACACGGTGAAACCCCGTCTCTACTAAGAATACAAAAAAATTAGCCAGGCGTGGCAGCGGGCACCTGTAGTCCCAGAACTCAGGAGGCTGAGGCAGGAGAAGGGCGTGAACCCGGGAGGCAGAGCTTGCAGTGAGCCAAGATCGCTCCACTGTACTCCAGTCTGGGTGACAGAGCAAGACTCCGTCTCCAAAAAAGAAAAAGGAGGTAGAAGGGTCAGAGTTAGAGGAAGAGGTGTGACCAAAGACAGAAAGGTGTGAAGTTGCCACACTGCTGGCTTCAAAGATGGAGAGAAGGGCCAGGAGCCCAAGGAATGAGGACAGCCCCTAGAATCTAGACAAGACAAAGAAACTGATTTTCTCCTGGGGCCTCCAGAAGGAACACAACAATGCTGACTCCTAGATTTTAGAACTTCTGATCTCCAGGAACTATAAGATAATAAGTTTGTTGTTTTAAAGCCGCTAAGTAATTGCAGCAATTTGTTACAGCAGCAATCGGAAACAAAGTCCTGAACAGCGGCTCTCAACCTTGGGCAATTTTGCTCCCTCATGGGACATTTGGCAACGTCTAGAGACATTTTTGGTTGTTGCAACTCTAGGGGTGCAACTAGCATCTAGTGGATAGAGGCCAGGGATGCTGCTAAACATCCTAAAATAAATAGAACAGTACCCTACAATGAAGAAGATCTGGCCCAATGTCAGTGCTGAGGCTGAGAAACCCAGCTCTAGAATGAATCTGCTGGAATTTCTTTCTTTTGTTTTTTGAGATGGAGTCTCACTCTGTCGCCCAGTTTGGAGCGCAGTGGCTAAATCTTGGCTCACTGCAACCTCCACCTCCCGGGTTCAAGTGACTCTTGTGCCTCAGCCTCCTGAGTAGCTGGGATTACAGGTGTGTGCCGCCATAACTGGCTCATTTTTGTATTTTTAGTAGAGACGGGGCTTCACCATGTCGCCCAGGCTGATCTTGAACTCCTGACCTCAGGTGATCCGCCCATCTCAGCCTCCCAAAGTGCTGGGATTACAGGCATAAACCACCGTGCCTGGCCTCTTTTTTTCTTTTTTAAGAGACTGGGTGGGTGTCTTGCTCTCTCGTCCAGGCTGGAGTCCATTAGCATAATCATAGCCCACTGCATCCTCGAATTCCTGGGCTCGAGGGATCCTCCCACCTCAGCCTCCCGAGTAGTTGGGACTACAGGCATGTGCCACCATGCCTGACTTATTTTAAAAATTTTTTTGTAGAGATGGTGTCTTGCTGCTCCTGGGCTCAAGTGATCCTCTAGCCTCAGCCTCCCAAAGTGTTGGAATCACAGGCGTGAGCCGCTGTGTCCGGCCTCTGGTATAATTTTAAGGAGCCCTCCCCAACCCTCTCTTCCCCTTTTCCCTTTAAAAACAAATGTCCCCACATACCATAAAGAGACAGACAAGGCCGGGCGCGGTGGCTCATGCCTGTAATCCCAGCACTTTGGGAGGCCGAGACGGGCGGATCACAAGGTCAGGAGATCGAGACCATGGTGAAACCCCGTCTCTACTAAAAATACAAAAAATTAGCCGGGCGCGGTGGCGGGCGCCTGTAGTCCCAGCTACTCAGGAGGCTGAGGCAGGAGAATGGCATGAACCCGGGAGGTGGAGCTTGCAGTGAGCTGAGATCGCGCCACTGCCCTCCAGCCTGGGCGACAGAGCGAGACTCCGTCTCAAAAAAAAAAAAAAAAAAAAAGAGACAGACAAGGTCGGGTGCAGTAGCTCACGCCTGTAATCCCAGCACTTCAGGAGGCCGAGGCGGGTGGATCACGAGGTCAGGAGTTTGAGACCTGACCAACATGGTGAAAACCCCACCTCTACTAAAAATACAAAAACTAGCTGGGTGTGGTGGTGTGCCCCTGTAATCCCAGCTACTTAGTAGGCCAAAGCAGAAGAATCGCTTGAACCCGGGAGGCGGAGGTTGCAGTGAGCCGAAATCATGCCACCGCACTCCAGCCTGGGTGACAGAGCAAGACTCTGTCTCAAAAAAAAAAAAAAAGAAAAAAAGAGACAGATAAATCAACTAACTTAACCGACGTAAACAGCAACCTGCTGCAGAAGCCAGAGATACGTCATCATTTGCTCTGCTAAAGGCTCGTAAAAATATCACTGCAGTACACTGTGTTTTCTGCATATAAAACTGTCATCGTGCAAGGGCTATTTTATTGTTTCAGGAATCTGAAAACTGCATTTCGGAATATGAAACACAAAATATCATAATTATAGCTTTGATTAGCAAAATGCACAAGGGAGCTTGAATTGTAATGTTTAATCACTTGCTGGGCACCCTCTGCGTGTCCACGGTACACTCTGTACTCCTGGTGGGTGAGCTCAGGGATACAGCACGTCTCACTTCTCACATGAACTCTGTGTGCCCAGCCCTCTCGGTGGCCAGACCATGTGAGTGTCTTGAACAAAAGGCACGGTGTCTTGTTCCTCTGCAGCTCCCAGCCCAAAGCACAATGCCTGGCACACACCATAAATGCACAAGTGCGTGCTGCATGAATGAACGAGTAAGTGAAGAAAAGCTGCAGCTTCCTGCTGATATAATAGAGAAACAGAAGGACTTTTGTGTTGTGGCTGGGCACGGTGGTTGACCCCTGTAATCCCAGCACTTTGGGAGGCCGAGGCAGGCAGATCGCTTGAGGCGAGGAGTTCAAGACCAGCCTGAGCAATGTGGCGAAACCCCATCTCTACCAAAAATTTAAAAATTAGCCAGGCATGGTGGTGCACGACCTGTATAGTCCCAGCTACTTGGGAGGCTGAAGCACGAGAATCACTTGAACCAAGGAGGCAGAGGTTGCAGTGAGCCAAGACTGTGTCACTGCACTCTAGCCTGGGCAGCAGGGCAAGACTCTATCCCCCTGCCCCCAGACCTCTGAAAACAAACAAACAAACAAAAAACAAAAAACTACTGTGTTGTAACCACATAGGAGTTACTTAGTCCAATGACATGGCTGAGGCTGTAGTGGGAAAGACTGGCTCATGGAGGATCTGAAAAGCACCAAAACCAGATCTAGCCAAACAAGGCCTTTGGGATGAATTCAATTCCTGGCCCTGCCACAATCAGCTGAGGAATGCTGGGGAAAGTACTTAACCTCTCTGAACCTCAGCTTCTTCACCTGTAAAATTCATTCACCCAACAGAGCAGAGCAAAGTGAGCAAGGTGGAGAAGATGTGAGAGAGGGGACCTGAAAACCACAGTGGCACAGAGAGCTGGCTTTCTTTCCTCCAGGAATCCTTTCTCCCCTGCCAGGCCAGGGACTACGTTTCCCAGCATCCCTTGCAGCTAGGTAAGGTCATGTGACTGCATTCTGGCCAATGAAAGAAGAGCACAAATAACTTGTACCATGTCTCAGCCCATCTAGCAATCCATTTTCCATACCCTGGTTGGCTTCCTCTCCACTGCAATCCTGCCCAGAACAGACTGGTAGCATTTCAGTATCACTTACAAAGCACTTGCTACATAACTCCTCTCAGCTCCCTAGAAGGCATGTGCTCCTTCCTCCTTGGGCTCTGAACATGCTATGCCTTCTGTCTGGTACACACCCCAGCCTGTCCTCCCTATCCATCCCCTGGCCAACTTGTCTGCTCATCCCTCAGGTCTCAGCTGAGATGCCATCTCCTCCAGGAAGCCTCCCCTGAACCCCAGAAAGTAGTCGCTCTTAGCTTCACTCTACAGATGAGAAAACTAAGGAACAGAGAGGTTATGTGACTTGCCGCAAATCACATGACTAGAGTTAGGTTTGAAGCTGGTGCGGGCTGAATCCAGGGCTTTCAACGCAGTCATCACTTCCTTAACCAGCGCTTCTAAAAGTATGGGACCAGCTGCCGCAGCAGCCACTGCAGCAGCCTCACCTGGCAACTTGCTGGAAATGCAAATTCTCAAGCCTCACTACAGACCTACTAAATTAAACTCTGGGGATGGGTCCAGCAATCAAAGTGTAAGCAAGTCCTCCTGGGGATGCTGGTATGCACTGAAGTTAAAGAAACACTGGCCTAGGGCAATTTTCTTCAGTTTAGCCACCTACTTCCGGGTGCTTCCTCTGGCTTGCTAGTCCTTGCTAGATCTTGAAAGCTTCACAGCTGGAGAACAGAACGCCATCCACCCTCTGACTCTGCAGCCATTTGAAATGCTTCTCTAGGAGTCCCACAGCCCTGGGACTTTGGGGGTTGTGGGGGGGACTGTTATCTTCTGCTTTATCATCAGCGTGTTAGTGACTCATTCCTTCCTTTGTGTGAAGCCGTCTTATGGTTGGGCACGGCTCATGCCTGTGATCCTAACACTTTGGGAGGCCGAGGCAGAAGAATTGCTTGAGCCCAGAGTTCAAGCCCAGCTTGGGCAACAGAGTGAGACCCCATCTCTACACTAAAATTAAAAGTTAGCCAGGCGTGGTGGTAGCTCATGTCTGTAGTCCCAGCTACTTGGGAGGCTGAGAGGTAGGAGGATCACTTGAGCCAAGGAATTCCAGGCTGCAGTGAGCTGTGACCGTGCCACTGCACCCCAGCCTGTGTGACAGAGCAAGACCCTGTCTCAAAACAACAAAAAAGAAGCCTCCTTGCTTGTGCTCATCAGCCTTGGCTGCAAGCATTTGATCCAGCAACACTTTAAGGCCCAGGCCGCCTTCATCCCAGGTGTAGACAAGGTCATCACTCTAACTACCTTCTAGGAGCCTTCTCAGTTCATTGGGGTAATGACCTGCAGCTTTTAGGTCAGCAGAACCAATCTTCCTCAACAAAAAACACTTTGATTCTTTTAAATTAGTTCAACCAGCTGCTATTACTTTGGCTATAGCCCTGATCATTCAGTTGTTCTGCTTCAGGTGTAAGAACTGGACCAGAAATAGTGAATCCCGGAGAATGAGCTTGAACAAGTCCAGCCTTCTGCTGTTCACCCTTGGCTTTCTTCGCACAGCTCCCAGAGTCCCAGCAACCAGACACCAACCTGCCAAAGACGGAAGGAGACTGCTTTGGGGACTCTCCCACAGCAAGACAACAACCGTAAAGACACCCTTCCCGGGTGGGTGTGGTGGCTCACGCCTGTAATCCCAGCACTAGAAAGAGGCGGGTGGATTACGTGAGGTCAGGAGTTTGAGAGCAGCCTGGCCAACACAGTGAAATCCTGTCTTTACTAAAAATACAAAAATCAGCTGGGCATGGTGGCATGCGCCTGTAGTCCCAGCTCAGACTCAGGAGGCTGAGGCAGGAGAACCACCTGAACCTGGGAGGCAGAGGTTGTAGTGAGCTGAGATCGCACTACTGCACTCCAGCCTGGGTGACAAAGCAAGACTCCATCTCAAAATCAAAAAACAAAAAATGCTCCTCTGGCTTGAGGCTCTGCCCTCCTCTAGGCCTTCAAAGTCCCCTTGACTTGTCCAACAAATGAGGAAAGAGTGAGAGGTTTTTAGGGTCCAGGCTTGAAATGGACACACGTTTCAGCAGCGAAAACTCAGCCTTGTGGCCCTACTGAATGGTAAGGGAGCCCGGGAAAAGTCATCCAGGGAGCGCCCCAGGAGGATGAGAGCATGGATACTGATGACCCATAGCTTTCTCTGCCACATAATACAGTAAAATGTTTTAAAAGCAAATCAGAGATTTTTTAAAAAAATTTTAAATAGAGACTGGGTTTCGTCCTGTCAGCCAGGCTGGTCTTGAACTTCTGGGCTCAAGCAATCCTCCCGCCTCGGCCTCCCAGAGTGGCTGGGATTACAGGCATGAGCCACCGCACCCAGCCAGTGATATATCCCTAATCAGCCAAAAAGTACTGTACAGTTACAGAAAGCACAAGAAAAAAAAATGGTGGATCTTTCCTATTTATTTATTTTATTTATTTTTTGAGACGGAGTCTCGCTCTGTCACCCAGGCTGGAGTGCAGTGGCCGGATCTCAGCTCACTGCAAGCTCCGCCTCCCGGGTTTACGCCATTCTCCTGCCTCAGCCTCTAGAGTAGCTGGGACTACCGGCGCCCAACACCGCGCCCGGCTAGTTTTTTCGTATTTTTTAGTAGAGACAGGGTTTCACCGGGTTAGCCAGGATGGTCTCGATCTCCTGACCTCGTGATCCGCCCGTCTCGGCCTCCCAAAGTGCTGGGATTACAGGCTTGAGCCACCGCGCCCGGCCGGATCTTCCTTATTTTATTTTTTGAGACAGAGTCTCGCTTTGCTGCCCAGGCTGGAGTACAGTGGTGCCATCTCAGCTCACTGCAACCTATGCCTCCTGGGTTCAAATGATTCTCAATTCTCCTGCCTCAGCCTCCCGAGTAGCTGGGATTACAGGCTCATGCCTACATGCCCAGCTAATTTTTGTATTTTTAGTAGAAATGGTGGCGCCCTATGTTGACCAGGCTGGTCTCAAACTCCTGACGTCAAGTGATCCACCTGCCTCAGTCTCCCAAAGTACTGAGATTACAGGCCTGAGCCACCGCACCCCTCACCCAAAAAACCGGTAGCTCTTAAAATGTACACCAATATGTGTAAACTGTGATCATCTCAGTTCTGACTTCTGGCCTCCCCATTCCCTGCAGAGGGTAAGAACTTCGGACCGCACCCACTTCTTTGAGAAACGGGGCTGAGAGGAGGGCGGACGCCAATCCCAGCCATGTTACACTGAAATCCATGTCGTTGAGAGGTTTTACTGTATTTGTTGAATTAATAGCTGAACAAAGGAATGAACATTGGGTGCTGTGGAGGCCACAGAGAAGGAAGACACCTGCATACGCCATCTCTGAACTCTACCTTCCTTCCACCTGCCTCTTCCCAGCTCAGCTTAAACATCACCTGCTCCAGAAAGCCTTCCCCCATCACCCTCTCCCCTTTACACACACAGTGGGCATTCTCAGCTCCCACCTGTTTGCTCTGTATTCCCATTTACTCCATCTTGCTTTTTAGAATCTGTTTATGTGACTGGTTTCCTCTTAGGGAGCTTCTGTGGGCCTGGGGATCACTCTGACCCTCGGTTTCCTCCTCGGTAAAAACATTAGGATAGACTAGGTGACTCAATTCCCTGCGACTTCACAGCCTGTCCAGGGCCCTGGACCATAGGGCCCTCGGCCATCAGATGTCTCCCGGGGCCACAGACTACCACACTGTGTGCCAGGCACTGTTTCAAGCACCTGACATATACATACTCATCTACTTTTTCCAAGGACACCAAGTGGTAGATACTAATACTGTACCTATTTTACCGATGAGAAAACCGAGGGCCAGAGAGCACAAATGAGCTAGAATTCCAACCCAGGACTCCAGCCCTAGTGTTTCCTGCTTTCCTGGCTGAAGAAGCACCCACCACCGAGGTCGCAGAGGTCGGGCTCCCTGGGACCGTCCCTCTGGGCAGATCTCACTTCCCCATGCGGCCCATCTGTCACAGTCAGGGCGCAGCTGGGCTGGTTCCCCGAAATCCCCCAGGCCCGGGGATCTAGGATCTAGGCCGGGGCTTACCCAGGAGGCCCCCACCCCTGCGCGGCCACCGGCTTATTAATGCGCAGCCCCTTGGCGCACAAGTCAGCGGCGCCTGCCAACAAGTGAACTCCCGCAGCCAACAATGCTGCAAGGGCGCGTCTACACAGTCCTGGAGGTTCCGGGAATTCGGGCTGACGCAGGCCTCTAGGTCAGGGGAAAGGGTGGGGGATGCGGCTCTGAGCCCTGCAGGGGACAGGAAGGCAGCGATACGCCCACCCTCCTAGGGGCCCCGAGGGCGCCTCGGGCAGAGGCCCCCAAACTATCTGTCACTTGCAGCCAGATCACCGCCCATTGCTTGCCAATTGCTTTCCATATCCACATCGCCGTTAATCCGCACAACTTCCCCATTTCACCAAAGCAAGCACTGAGCCCCAAAGAGTTTAACAACCAGAGGAGAAGCGCCCCCACACTCTCCTTCCATGCCTTCTCCGGCCCCATTCCCAAGCCCAGACCCAGCACGCTCCAGACGCCTGCAGAGTCCGCTCCCAGCCCCCCACAGCCTTGGCGGCCGCCGTCCACACCTACCTCCCTCGGGCAGACAGGCGCGGCAGCCGCTGCTCACGGCCGCAAGGATCCAGAGGAGTTGGCAGAGGCTTGCGGCCCGGAGCTCCAGGGTGCAGGGCGGGCGGGCCCCCCGAGAGTGCCGGGGAGCGGAGAGCGGGGCGCGCTGGCTGGCGCTCCGGGCACGCAGCCGGGGCCACGCGGGGCAGATGGACCGATCCCGGGGCTCGGGGCCGCCGGAGTGATCCCAGGAAGGGCGCGGGGGCCGCTAGGACGATCCCGGGATGCGGGAGGCGCGTGCCAGGGACTCGCGTGCAGGCTACAGCGTGCGGGACTCGGATGGCTGCAGGGACGGGAGTGCGGGCGCTCGATCCGGGAAGGAGGGGAGCTGAGGCTGGAGCTAGGGCTGGGCTAGGTTGAGCAGAAGCAGGCGGGCAGGGGCGGGGCTGGCCTGGCGGGCGCACGGCGTGGCGCTCACGTGGCCGCCCCCAGGTGGCCGTCACAGCGTCTGCAGCCGCCGAGCCGGCCTCCTGGCTCCGGCGCTGGCTCCCAGCCCCAGGTGCAATGGTTAGCGCTAAGTCCTGACTCCCCCTGCTGAGTACACAGTGTCCGGTTCTTCTGCTCAAGGCTGGCCTAGCATCCGGCAGCGAGGGAGCAATTCGAGGGAGTGACCAACTTCCGTCGTCTCCCGCCTCTCTCGCCTGCTCCTCGCTTAGTTCCTGTACTCCTGTCCTTTCCAAAATCACTAGTGATCCAAGCCCATCGCTTGTTTGTATACATCTCTGTACATAACTTTAAAATATGTTTTATCGGAAATACTTTGTTTTTCCTGATTTCTGCTTTGTAAAAACAGGCACGTATGACGATTGCAATTATTTGTGTAGTTTTAAAATTAGTATCTCCTCTAGTTATTCCTAACTCTTGACACAGGGCCTGGGTGGCACACAGATGCTTAATACCTGTGGCATGAGTGGTAGAGTGGATACGGTATAAAGAAGAAAACGAATTAAAACTAATAACTGCTGTGAACACTTTGATATTAGGTCCTTCTAGATACTTTGTTAGTGAAATTTTAGAAATTCCACACATTCTAGATATAAAAGTAGTAACAGTGAGTGACATTTATTGAGGGATTTCTCTCATTCCATCTTCCCAGCACTTTGGGAGGCCGGGGCCGACAGATCTCTTGAGGTCAGGTAGTTCGAGATCAGCCCGGCCAACATGGTGAAACCCTGTCTTTACTAAAAATACAAAAAAGTAGCCAGGCGCGCCTGTAGTCCCAGCTACGCTGGAGGCTGAGGCACGAGAATCGCTTGAACCCTGGAGGCAGAAGTTTCAGTGAGCTGAGATCATGCCACTGTACTCCAGCCTGGGTGAAAGAGTGAGACTCCGTCGCAAAAAAACAAAAACAATAAAAAGGAACAAAACTGAGGCTTATAGAGATAATAACATGCGCCAGGTGAGGCAGCTAGAAAAGGCAGAGCCAGCATTAAAATCCAGACTTCTCTGATTTCAAAGTTCAGGCTCTTCAAAGAACTTTTTTCCTTATTTATAAACCCCCAAGAGAGTAAACTCCGGCTTTTGGCAAAAGACAAAATTGCACCTAGAATTCTGACCCTGGGGCGGACAGGCAGGAAGGGAAGATCAAAGATGCTGAACTAGTCTGTCCAAGCCCAAAGCAAGATTGAAAAAAAAAAAAAAAAGACGCTACTGCTTAAAGCTCTATGGCCCTTGGGCAAGTTATGTTACTTCTCTGAGCCTCTGTCATTTTTGCCTGACCAGCAGGAGTGTCCTGCTTTGCATTAGCGTCTTGGTTAGTCTTCAGGGAACCAGTTCACACTATTCTCAATTCAGGAAAATAGCCCTCCCCACTCCCCTGGCTCCAAAAATGGACACGTGACCAGAGCTGGCCAATTAGCATATTTCATCCCTTCAGCCCCATTTATTGGTTCAGGGATGAGCATGTGATCCAAGTTAGGCCAATGAAATACTAATCTGGGCCTTTTATAGTAACCATAAAAAAAAAATCTCTCTTTTCCAGGGAGTTGTTGAGCAGATAGGATGTAATAGTGGAGTTTCTGAGCATTCATTCTTATGGCAAATATTTATTAAGCTCCTATTGTGTGCCAAATACGGTGCTAGGAATTGGAGGAAACACTTTCCTTCAAGGAGGTGTCTACTGCGGTAAAATAAAATTACTCAAAGCCGGACAAGGTGGCTCACACATGTAATGTCAGAGCTTTGGGAGGCCAAGGCAGGAGGATCAATGGGGTCAGGAGTTCAAAACCAGCCTCAGCAACATAGCAAGACCCCTGTCTTTAAAATAAAACACTAAAAAAAAAAAAAAAAAAAACCAGGTGTAGCGGTGTGTGCCTGAAGTCCCAGATACTCAGGAACTGAAGCAAGAGGATCCCTTGGGCCCAGTAGTTTGAAACTGCAGTGAGCTATGATCATGCCACTGTACTTCAGTCTGGGCAACAGAGTGAGACCCTGTCTCTAAAAATTAAATAAATAAATGAAAAAGGCCAGGCACAGTGGCTCACGCCAGTAATCACAGTACTTTGGGAGGCTGAGGCAGGCGGATTGCTGGAGCTCAGGAATTCGAGACCAGCCTGGGCAAAATAGTGAAGCCTCATCTTTATAAAAAATACAAAAATTAGTCAGATGTGGTGGCTTGCCTCTATGGTCCCAGCTACTCAGGAGGCTGAGGTGGGAAGAACGCTTGGACCTGGGAGGCAGAGGTTGCACTGAGCCGAGATCCCACCTCTACAATCTAGCGTGAGGGACAGAGTAAGACCTTGTCTCAAAAAACAAAAACCAACCACAAACAAAAAAGAAAGTGAAAAGACAACCAGAGAATGGGGAAAAAAAATTTGCAAATCATATCCGATAAGGGATTTGCAGCTAGAATATACAAAGAACTGTTACAACTCAATAATAAAAAGATAAATGCCCCAATTTAAAAATGGGCCAAAGATTGGAATAGATATTTCTCCAAAGATATACAAATGGCCAGTAAGGACATGAAAAGCTGCTCAACGTCATTAGCCACTAAGAAAATGCAAGGCCAGGCACTGTGGCTCAAGCTCGAGATCCTAGCACTTTGGGAGGGCGAGGTGGGATGATTGTTTGAGCCCAAGAGCTCCAGATCAGCAAAAGCAACATAACAAGACCCTCATCTCTACAAAAAAAATAGAAAAATTAGCCAGGTTCAGTGGTGTGTGCCTGTAGTCCCAGCTACTCGACAGGCTGAGGTGGGAGGATTGCTTGAGCCCAGGAGCTGGAGGCTGCAGTGAGCTATGACTGCACCACTGCTCTCCAGCATGGGTGACCAAAGAAAGCAAATCAAAACACACCCACTGCCCACTAGCATGACTATAATCAAAATCTCAGCTAATAGCAAGTGTTGGCAAGGATGTAGAGAAACTAGAACTCTCATACACTGCTGGTGGGAATGGCAAGCAGTTTGGCAATTCTTAAAAAAATTAAACATGAAGTTATCATATAACCCAGCAATTCAAATCCTAGCAGAAATGAAAACACATGTCCACACAAAAACTTACACACGAATGTTCATAGGAATATTATTCATAATAGGCAAAACGTGAAAACAATCTAAACGACTGAGGAATCCATAATTAAAATGCAGTAGGCCAGGTGGTGGCTTATGCCTGTAATCCCAGCACTTTGAGGGGCCAAGGTGGGTGGATCACTTGAGGCCAGGCTGGTCTCGAACTCCTGGCGACAACATGGTGAAACTCCATCTCTATTAAAAATACGAAAATTAGCCAGATGTGGTGGTGTGTGCCTGAAATCCCAGCTACTCAGGAGGCTGAGACAGGAGAATTGCTTGAACCCAGGAGGCAGAGGTTGCAGTGAGCCAAGGTCACACCCCTGCACTCCAGCCTGGGTGACAGAGTGAGACTCCATCTCAAAAAGAAAAAAAAAAAAAAGTGAGTATGTGAATTATATCAGCAATTATAACAGCAATAAAGCTGTCACAAAAAAAAAAAAAAAAAAAAAAAAAAAAAAACTCAAGGTGTTATGGTGTTGCTATCTCACCATGGTGATAGAGCCCAGGCTCTTATAGTCACAGTCACGTGGCTGTTCCCAACTGCAACAAGACAAGTATAATCCTCCCATGGGCTCAGGGTGGGGCTGAAGAGCTGCACCATAGGAAGGGTCTGGTTTCCGAAGTGTTAACTGCCCAAATTCCCTGCGCACAGTGGGCTTGGGTTGCGTTTCACCTCCTTGGCTCAGAGGTCCTGGGCCTCCTGGATATGAGAAATGCCCAACACAGATCCATCTGGATGGCCCACCTGTAGCTACAGAAAGACTTGAGGAAGTGAGAAGACACCATTCTTCTTGTATTTATTTAATTAAATTAATTTATTTGTGTGTTTGTTTTGAGACAGAGTCTTGCTCTGTCACCCAGGCTGGAGTGCAGTGGCGCGATCTCGGTTCACTGCAACCTCTGTCTCCCAGGTTCGAGCAATTCTCCTGCCTCAGCCTCCCAAGTAGCTGGGATTACAGACACCTGCCACCACACCCAGCTAATTTTTTGTACTATTAGTAGAGACAGGGTTTCACCATGTTGGCCAGATTGGTCTCGAACTCCTGCCTCAGGTAATCTACCTGGCTCGGCCTCCCAAAATGCTGGGGATTACAGGCATGAGCCACCACACTCAGCTCCCACTCTTCTTTTAGATAGCATGTTCCTCTCTTACCCCGTGCAAAGCCAACCCCAGGATGAGGGTGGGACACATCAGGGCTTCGAGTTTTCATTCACCTATATATTTGCCCAGGAAAAGATCTGAAAGGAGACATTCAAACTGGTCCTTCCTTCCTTCCTTCCTTCCTTCCTTCCTTCCTTCCCTCCCTCCCTCCTCCCTCCCTCCCTCCTTCCTTCCTTCCTTCCTTCTTCCTTCCTTCCTTCCTTCCTTCCAGATGGAGTTTCACTCTCATTGCCCAGGCTGGAGTGCAGTGGCGCTGTCTCAGCTCACTGCAACCTCCGCCTCCGGGGTTCAAACAATTCTCCTGCCTCAGCCTCCCAAGTAGCTGAGATTACAGGCATCTGCCACTACGCCTGGCTAATTTTTGTATTGTAGTAGAGATGGGGTTTCACCATGTTGGTCAGGCTGGTCTCGAACTCCTGACCTCAACTAATCAACTGCCTCAGCCTCCCAAAGTGCTAGGATTACAGGTGTGAGCCACTGTGCCCGGCTTTTTTTCTTTTTCTTTTCTTTTCCTTTTTTTTTTTTGAGACAGTCTGGCTCTGTCATCCAGGCTGGAGGTCAGCGGCATGATCTCGGCTCACTGTACCCTCTGCCTCCTGGATTCAAGCGATTCTCCTGCCTCAGCCTCCTGAGAAGCCAGAACTACAGGCAGATGCCACCATGCCCAACTAATTTTTGTAGTTTTAATAGGTTTTGCCATGTTGGCCAGTCTGGTCTGGAACTCCTGACCTCAGTGGCCTCAGGTGATCCGCCGGCCTCAGCCTCCCAAAGTGTTGGGATCACAGGTGTGAGCCACTGCACCCAGCCCACCGGTACTCTTCACAATGGTTACTTCTGAGCTGTGGGATTCGGTTGTGAAGAAGGGCTGTGGTGAGGGGAAGAATTTCCCTTTTAACTTTATGCCTGTGATTTGACTTTTTTTCTTTTCTTTTTTTTAAATCTTATTCTTTTGATTGAACATTTAAAAAAATATACAACGAGCATGCCTTACATTACAATTTTTTTTTCTTTTTGTTGAGACAGAGTCTTGCTCTGTCGCCCAGGCTGGAGTGCAGTGGTGCAATTTCAGCTCACTGCAACCTCTGCCTCCCGGGTTCAAGTAATTCTTCTGCCTTAGCCTTCCGAGTAGCTGGGACTACAGGTATCTGCCACCACTCCTGGCTAATTTTTGTATTTTTAGTAGAGACAGGGTTTCACCTTGTTGGTCAGCCTGGTGTCGAACTCCTGACCTCAGGTGATCCACCTGCCACTGCCTCCCAAAGTGCTAGGACTATATGTGTGAGCCACCGTGCCCAGCCTACATCACAAATTTTAAAAAGACAAAACCCGGCTTCCCTTACCAAAGTATTGACAGAGTTTAACTGGGTGGAGAAATGAAAAGAGATTTTTTTTTTCTTATTTGTGCTTTTCCTTTATCCGCTTGAGTTTCAACAAGGAAAATGGGTTACTTTTGCAAAAATTATTTTTAAATGTCACATAGAAAAATAAAAAATAAAAAACCAAACATAGCCCAGCTGCTCTAGCGCCTGTGGCCTCCCCATCCTTGCCTGGCTGTGGCTGGGCTTTGCATGGGCTTTGCATATGAGCTGCCCTGGCAGCGTCACCCTTGAAGGCATGAATCACCAGAGACGCCTTGTCAGCAGAACTGTGGGAGGCCAGCAGGGCGACAGGCCTGGAGAAATGCAGGGTGGAGCAGAGGAACTGGCGGCCTTGCCTTCAACACTGGATTTTATTTTATTTTATTGTTTAAAGACTTTGCACCCAGGCTGGAGTGCAGTGGCGTGATCTCTGCTTACCGCAACAGCTGCCTTCTGGGTTCAAGTGATTCTCCTGCCTCAGGCTCCTGAATAGCTGGGATTACAGGAGCGTGCCACCACGCCCGGCTAATTTGTGTATTTGTAGTGGAGATGGAGTTTCATCATGTTGACCAGGCTGGTCTCGAACTCCTGACCTCAGGTGATCCGCCGGCCTGGGCCTCCCAAAGTGCTGGGATTATAGGCAGGAGCCACCGGGCGGTGCCTGGCTCCACCACTGGATTTTCATTCTGTTAGAGAAGCAGCTCCAGCACAAGGGTTCTGAGCAGCTCCAGAAACCCCTCCCTGAGCCTGCAAGGCCTGTTTTTTGCCTGATACGGTCTAGTAGGTGCAGGACAGGTGCTGACTTGCATAAAATGATCAGAAACAGAGTTAGGGGACGTGATGCTGTTGGCAGATGGTCCACTGCCCGAAGATGCTTTGAGCAATCGTAGGGGAATTTACCTAAAGGGGACGCTGCTTCCTTCTTGTGGTCACAGAGGGCAAGTCACAAGTCACAAAACAACTTTTGCAAAAGTAACGAGTGTTCCTTGCTGAAACTCAAATCCAGACAAAAGTTCTCTGAGACCTTATGCTGGGCAGCTCCAGCCGAAAGCATCTGTCTCTGACTCTTAAGTTCACGTGGCAAGATGGAGTGGACTTAACCAAGAATGCAAAACTATTTTTTTCAAGGAATATTCCTGCTGCCAACACTGTTCTAGGTCCTGAGGATACAGCAGTGAATGAACAAGACACCATCATTTGCCCTCCTGGAGTTGACCTCCTAGCAGGGCCCAGTATCATCCTGGGAGAGAACCCCTACTTGAAGCAGGGGGTTTGGAGAGATGTACGTGGAATACCACCAAGTGGCCAGTGCCTGGATAAGAACTCTTGTGGTTGCCAGGCCACAGTGGCTTACTCCTGTAATCCCAACACTTTGGGAGGCTGAGGCGGGGTGGGGGGGGGTGGGGGGCGTCACCTGAGGTCAAGGAGTTTGAGACCAGCCTGGCCAACATGGCAAAACCCCATCTCTACTAAAAATACAGAAAACAAAAACAATTAGCTGGGCTTGGTGATGGGTGCTTAGAATACCAGCTACTCGGGAGGCTGATGCAGGAGAATCCCTTGAACCTGGGAGGTGGAGGTTGCAGTGAGCCAAGATCGTGCCATCTCACTCCAGCCTGGGCCACAAGATCGAAACTCTGTCTTAAAAAAACAAAACAAGACAAAACAAAAACCAAAAAGAACCCTTGTGGTGAGAACCCTCCAGATACCGGGAGAGAACAAAGTCATCACTGTCACCCCTCTCACATGTGCCAGAGATTCATCTAAATGCTTGGCACATGTTCAGACACAAGATCTCTCTTGTCACCCAGGCTAGAGTGCAGTGGTATGATCAGAGCTCACCGTAGCCTCAAACTCCTGGCCTCAAGCGATCCTCCCACCTCAGCTTCCCAAAAGGATGGCATTACTGGCATGAGCCACCATGCCTGGCCGAATTACCACATTTAATCTGTATTGATTTTATTCTCTGATATGACCAGAGCAGTACCTGACACATTGTAGGTGCTCATGAAACATTTGCAGAATGAATGAGTTTAATCCTCACAGCAAATCCTGTGTGGTAGATACTATCAGTATCACTCCATTACAGGGATGAGCAACTGAGGCCCAGAGAGAAGCGACTTTTCCAGGATCACATAGCTCATGGGAGTTCAGACTGTTTCATTCCCAAGCCCATGGGTTTACCCACTCGATTAGTTTCTTATTGCTGCTGTAACAAAACACAAATTTAGTGGCTTAAAGCAACACAGATTTATAGTGGTACTGTTCTGGAAGTCAGAAACGCTAAAATCAAGGTGTCAGACACCTGGTGTTCCCTTTTTGGTGCCTCTAGGGGAGAATTAATTTCCTTACCTTTTGCAGTCTCCAGAGACTGCCAACATTCCTTGGCTCCTGGCTACATCACTGGGACCTCTGGTTCATCCTCATACCTCCTCGAATTCCTGCCTCTTTCTTTTTCTTTTTTGAGATGGAATCTTGCTCTGTTGCCCAGGTTGGAGTGCGGTTGCGCGATCTCAGCTCACTGCAACCTTGGCCTCCTGGGTTCAGGTGCTTCTCCTGCTTCAGCCTCCTGAATACTTGGGATTACAGGCACATGCCACCACGCCGGGCTAATTTTTTGTGTTTTTAGTAGAGACGAGGTTTCACCATGTTGGCCAGGCTGGTCTAGAACTCCTGACCTCCAGTGATTTGCCCGCCTCGACCTCCCAAAGTGCTGGGATTACAGGCATGAGACATCGCGCCCGGCCACCTGTCTCTTTCTTATAAGGACTCTTGTGATTACATTGGGACCACCTGGATAATCCAGGCTCCTCTCCCGGTCAGAAGATCCTTAATTTAATCACAACTGCAAAAGCCCCTTTTGCCACGGAAGGTAACATATTTACAGGTTCAGTGTCGGCATCTTTAGGGGGTCATTATACAGACTACCACACCCACTTACTAGACTGTCTTTACAACCTTGGATTTTTGTTTGCCATTTTCCTTAAATGTGCAAGGAAATAGAAAACCGTATGTGATTGTGGAATTAGGAAAATACAGACTGAAAAGATGGGAAACTCCTGAAAGAGAAGGAAGGGGGAATAGAACTTGGGGACATCAAAGGAGACTTGAATTTTATCTAGAGTATTCATTTTAATTTTAAATTTAATTTTAAAAATTTGAGGTCAAGCGCGGTGGCTCACATCTGTAATCCTAGCACCTTGGGAGACCGAGGCCAGTGGATCACCTGAAGTCAGGAGTTCGAGACCAGCCTGACCAATATGAGGAAACCCCGTCTCTACTAAAAATGCAAAAATTAGCCGGGCGTGGTGGCATGCACCTGTAAACCCATCTACTTGGGAGGCCGAGACAGGAGAATCGCTTGAAACTGGGAGGCGGAGGTTGCAGTGAGCCGAGATTGCGCCATTGCGGGCCAGCCTGGGCAACAAAAGCAAAACTCAGTCTCAAAAAAAAAAAAAAAAAAAAAAAATGAAGCTAATATGCAAAATGTTAGTAATAATTCGAGATGATGGAAAATGGAATTTTGCTAGGTTGTACTCTACATTTATTGCATTTTTTTTTCTAAAAAACACTAAAATCCTTTGCACGTACGAACAAGGGTCTTGGGAGGCTGGGGAATGTCGGCTGGCTGGGGCACCCGAAGCTAGTTACTTAGCATCTCTATTTTTCTCCCCTGTAAAATGGGTCGCACAGCTTATGAAAGCTTAATAGTTTGATATGGAAGGAGCCCACACCTGCAAAGAATCTGTAACAACGTTCAATGGTTTTCCCCGCTGAACTCTTGATTCTTACATCGCGAGGGCAAAGGCTAGGCCATGAGGCCACGTAGGGCTACAGAGGAGCCTTGAGCTGGACAGAGCGTCCGTAGGTTGGGGACCCAGCTTGATTCGGTGCAAACTGGGGCTCCACGCAAGACCCCGGCCCACCCCGGAGGAAGCGGCAGCGCGGGAGCGCCCCTGCGTGGCTGAAGGCAAGATCACGCCCAAGGAAAACTCAAACCCAAACAAACATGTTAGGATTTAATATTAAAAATATTAATGTTTGATAATTAGGCCCTCTTCATTTTAATAGTGCATTCCTAGTGTGTTTAATATTGCTGATCACGAGAGCACTGTGACTCCAAGGCTCCCTGAGCGATGCAGGAGACGCCGGTTCCATATTGAGCATGCGCAAACTTTGAGGGCGGGGCGCCTGCGTCATCACCCTAATATACTCTGCAGCGAGGCGTATTCGACCGGGAGGTAGCGTGGCCGAGTGGTCTAAGGCGCTGGATTTAGGCTCCAGTCATTTCGATGGCGTGGGTTCGAATCCCACCGCTGCCACAACCCAGAGAGCTTCACTCTTTTTTTCTTTTTTCCATCCGTAAACCATCTCTTTATGTAGTCCTCTATGTAGTCCTTTTCCAACCTCTCTTCCTTTTTTCTCCTTTCTGATGTCTTTTTTTAAGCTTTAGATTGCTTATAATGGATTTTTTTTTTTTTTAGTGGAAGTGGGAAGGGAAGAGAAAAGGCAGAAACTGCAGTGCAGGCTCTTTCACTCTCTAGCCCAATACAAACCTCTCTTTCACCTACCCATCCAGCTCCCTCAAAACAAAACAAAAAACAAAACACGGCTCTCCATTTCCGGGGGAAAGCGTCAGAGCTAGCTTGAAAAGTTCCCAACAGCCTGTCTGGGTCTTCCCAGGGTTAGTTGAGGGTGGTTGTAATCATGACCTGAGTTAGGGAATTGGCGGGGGGGGTTCCCTTTCTGGCCTGCTCCATGTACTTTAGAGGGCTCCAGGGACCCCATAAACCTCTGTTGCCAGGTGACCCTGGAGTAGCAGGGGTCTGGCCATACATGGGGGTGCCAACCTTGAGGTCTCTGCTTCATTGATTCACCTCTTACTTGGTTTTCAGGCTTGATTTAGGGGTCCTCATTTATAAACAGTTGTTGAACTGTGAAGTGTTAGGCAGTACAGCATGCTAACCTGGCCCCTGAGAAGCAACGAAGTGACATTTAGCTGGGGCCTGAAATTGAGATTAGCCAAGTGAAGACTCAGTGGGGAGGATTTCCAAAAAGAGGGAACTCCTAAAGGACGAGAGTCTGCTAAGGCTGAGACGCTGTGAAGGCAATTGAGGGCAGCTGCACAGAGAGTGGTGGAGTATTGGCAACAGGTGAGGCTGAAGAGATAGGCAAAGAGGACCATGAATGCCGAGTTAAGGCTTTGAACTTGGTCCTTTCCCAAGGGCAATGGGAAACCATGAAAGGCTTTTGAGCTAGAGAGTGGCATGTTTCAATTTGAAATTTGAAAGTTCACCGGTTGGGCGTGGTAGCTCACACCTGTAATTCCAATACTTTGGGAGGCGGAGGTGGGTGGGTCACCTGGGGTTAGGAGTTCGAGACCAGCCTGGCCAATACGGTGAAACCCCGTCTCTACTAAAAATATAAAATTTAGCTGAGCGTGGTGGTGCACGCCTGTAATTCCAGCTACTTGGGAGGCTGAGACAGGAGAATTGCTTGAACCAGGGAGGCAAAGGTTGCAGTGACCCGAGATCACGCCACTGCACTCCAGCCTGGGCGATAGAGTGAAACTCTGTCTCAAAAAAAAAAAAAAAAAAAAAAAAAAAGAAAAGAAAAGAAAGTTCCCACTGGCAGCAGGGACAGGAGGTCCCATTCAATGCCTATTACAATTGTCTAGGAGAAAGGACAGTGGCTTGTACCACAATAGTGGCCGGGTGCGGGACAGGAGGAGTGAGTCAGGGAGACATTTTAGAGACAGAGTTGACATAATCCACTGATGAGCATGTCAAGAAGAAGAGGATCATGTCAAAAGTGATGCCCAGGATTTGGGTTTGGGTCATTCGATGGCTAGTTGTGCTTCTCCTCTCCCTGGGAGGGAACAGGGGATAAATGGAAAGCAGGTTTGTGGGAGATGATGACTTCAATTTGATTTTCATTGAGTTGGAGATTCTTGTGGGATATGGGGTTGAGTAGGAGGTTGGACATAGATTTCTGGAGGTCAAGAGGCACTCCAAGGAAATGATACAGATTTGGGAGGTATTAGAGACTGAGGCCATGGGAAGGGATGAACTCACCCAGAAAGAGCCTGCAGAAGGAGAAGAGGGGACAAGACAGAGTGCCGAGGGACATCATCTTAAAGGGAGGGCAGTGGAAGAAAAGCCAGTGAAAGAGACGTGAAAGAGACGGGAAAGGCCAGCCATATATGTGGAAAACAGGTGTGGTCTTATAGAGACCAAGAAGAGTGGATCAAGAAGGAGGGGGCGGTCAACTATGTTGAACACAGCTAAGAGGACTGGCAAAATAAAGACTGAAAAATATCTATTACGATTTATGAACAAGATCATTGATGATCTTAAAGTCATTTTGGAATGGGTTGAGGAGAAGAAATGGAAACATAAATATGGTCAATTCATCACAAAATTTGATTTTGAAGAGGAGAAGCAAAAGGAAGAGTTGTGGGAGGGGAAATGGGGGAATCAGAGGAGGATTTTTTTTTTTTTTTTAAGATGGGGTCTTGCCCTGTTGCCCAGGCTGGAGTGTAGTGCTGCAATCATAGCTTACTGCAGACTCAAACTCCTGGACTCAAGTGATTCTCCTGCCTCAGCCTCCTGGGTGCTACCACATCTGGCTAATTAATTAATTAATTACTTTTTTTTTTTTGGTAGATGCAGGGTTCTCACCATATCACCCAGGGTGGTTTTGAACTCCTGACCTCAAGCAATCCTCCAGTCTTAGCCTCCCAAAATGTTGGGATTACAGGTGTGAGCCACTGCGCCCTGCTGGGAAGATATTTTCAAGATGAGAGAGACTTGAGGATTTTTTAGATGCCTGGCATTGGGTTTACAATGGGGAATAGCTTTAGCACCCATAATGGAAAGCTTATGAGTTTCGTCTTGATGGTTCCTTCAAATCGACTGTGTCACCTTGGGCTGCCCGCTGTGACAACTCTATTTCCTGCATTTGTGATGCCTCTCCTTAGTGTCTCCAAGCTAGAACCTCCTACTTGCCCTTTCAGAACCTCACGGCTAGTGGTCTGGGCAGTCTCAAAAATTCTTACAGTGATTCAGTTTTTCTGTTGGGTGGGGATGCCACCTCCTTTTCCATTGGATAAAGAGGCTTGAAAGGAAAAACGCTTTCTTGACATAGTGATCCATGTTGTCTCCATGCCCAGGGTTTAGACATCCTGCTTCCAGAGTGTTAGGGAATAGATGAGTTGGACAAATCCAGAAAACAAATAAATTGATTCTTGGCTTTTGGGTTTTCAAAAGCTGAGGTTTGGCACTAGTCAAAAGATCTAGAAAATAATGTGAGCAGTGTGACACTGTTTTTCCTGCTCGAAGAATAGATTTCCCAGGATTAGCAGGGAGAAGAAAGAGAGGAAGGAAGTGAGTTTGGATGTAAGCATGTTATCGAGAGGAAAGGAAGCCCCAGGACTGCCAGCTTCAAATGGTCCGAGGTTTGTGGCTCTGAGAGAACGAGACCAATCCCAGAGTTCAACCGCAAGCCTTGGCATGGCCAGGGTGTAGAAAAATAGAAGTTACCACGTGTTGTGTTTAGGCCAGTGGGGGCTTAGGTGGTGCTCCTTCAAATTCCCCCAGCTGTAGAACAGAAACCCCCACCCTCCTCTGCTCTTTGGAATGAGACAAAGCCCCAGTTTCCGTCATCTATAAAATGAGAATAATAAATCCTATTTAAGAGTGGCTCTAAGAATTAAATAAGATCATATAGATGAAAGCCCTTTCACACTGTCAAGCATTAAACAGACATAAAGGATTATTATTGATCTTTCTTTTTTTTTTTTTTGAGACAGAGTCTCGCTCTGTCGCCCAGGCTGGAGTGCAGTGGTGCGATCTCGGCTCACTGCAAGCTCCGCCTCCCTGGTTTACGCCATTCTCCCGCCTCAGCCTCCCGAGTAGCTGGGACTACAGGCGCCCGCCACCTTGCCCTGTTAGTTTTTTTTTTTTGTTTTTTTGTTTTTTTTGTATTTTTTTAGTAGAGACGGGGGTTTCGCCGTGTTCGCCAGGATGATCTCGATCTCCTGACCTCGTGATCCGCCCGTCTCGGCCTCCCAAAGTGCTGGGATTACAGGCTTGAGCCACCGCGCCCGGCCTGATCTTTCAAAAATTATATACACACCTACAATTCAGCCTAGCAGAGAGGAGCATACATTTTTTTTTTAGCTCCTTCCCAAACTGCCCACCTTGTTCAGCAGAGTGGGACATACGCTGCTGTGGCCATGTTGGTTCTGATGAGCCCATTCCATCCCCTCCACCTCAGGCTTCTGATGCTTTTCTTCTCTGCCAGTCCCACGTGTGCATATTATGATCTATAACTGGTTGTACTGACACACTGATGTCTTGGTACTCACAACTGATAACTGACACCAAGATGATAGGGGGCGAAGTTTCTGTGGAGAGCAGGGCTAGATTAAGAAGCTTTGTGACCTTAAACTTTAAAGATTACGGTGATCACCACTACCTCTAATTAGTAAATAGAAACAGTACTAAATCATAAAATGAAACCAACTAAACTCTATTTTTCCCATTATAGCTTTATTGGTACTTCATCGAGACATCCAATTATTTTAAAAGTTCTTCTTTTTTTTTTTTTTGATGCTCTTTCTGGTACTAAAATCTGTGCTTAATGTGCTGTCATCCTCAGACAGGAACCCAAAAAGGCCAAGTCGGGCTCGGCAGAAGCTTGGATCCTGGTTTTCCCCCAAGCCCTGGCTGTCAACACAGATCTGTGTGAATGAGAAGCCCAGAACACTGGGTCGGGGTGGATCGAAAGCAGTGTTACCAGACAGAGCAGCAGCCGACGGCGCAAACTCATACCAACTCCACCCCAGCCTGTATTAGCCCATAGCGACGCGGCAGCCAGGCTCTGGGGAGAACCCACCCAGGAGGCGGACCTGAAAAGGGGTGAAGCCGGAGAGGGAGGGGGCAGGGCCAGGACCCAATTACACTCGAGAAGGGCGGGACTGGACCCAGAGGGAGGAGCAAGGCCAGACCCAAAAGGAGAAGCCAAGGGGTGGGCTCCAGCGCACGGGGAGGACCAGAAAGGGGGCGAAACCAGAACCGGGGAGAATCTGGGGGCGGGCCGGAACTGGGTAGAGACTAGGAGAAGGTCTAGAAGGCGGAGGAGGCTGTAAGCCTTGGCCCATGTCAGTAACCGGGGCAGGCCGGAGGAGGAAAAAAGCGGCAGGGCCAGGGCTTGGAGGGAGGGACACGGACGTAGGCACGACTCAGGGGACAGGGCGGGGGCGTGACCAGGACTCAGAAGGCGTGCCCAAACATGGAGGGAAGGGGCGTGGCTATGACATGGGGCGGGGTTAGGCCTGGAGAGCGGCTTAGGACTAGGCCCTGAAGTCAAGGGGCGGGGAAGAGGCGTGCCCAATTTGAAGGGCGGGTCAAGGGCGCGGCCAAAACATGGAAAGGGACTCGGTGCTAAGCGTCGGGGCCGACCAGAGGCGTGGCCAGGATTCAGGGGGTGGAGGGGGAGCGTGCCCACTTCGGAGGGCGGGGAGGGACAGGGGCGGGGCCAAACACAGGAGAGGCGCGAGGCACAGTCTGGGAGTAGTCAGGGGCGTCGCCAGGATTCGGGAGTCGGGGCTAGGTCTGGAGGGCGGCTCGGGGGCGTGGCCAGGATTCAAGGGGCGGAGCGGAGGCGCGCTCAAACCCAGAAGGCGGGGCAGGGGCTGGTACTAGCCCAGGGAGCCGGGCGTGGGAGAGGGTGCAGCAGTGCCGACCCCGGCGGGCGGCGGACGGTCACAGGCGCTCCACGGAGGCATGCAGAGGCTGCAGGCCTAGGAAGTGCAGGGCCAGGGCGAGCAAGCCGAGGAACAGCAGCAGCCCGAGCAGCTGCCGCAGGAGGGTCCGCGCCGTGGAGCCGCGGGGCCGCAGTGTCGTGGACTGCACGTATAGCTCCACGGCGTCGGCGAACCTGAACTTGTCGGGCGCGTAGCCAAGCTGGGCGCGGGCCTTGGTTATCTGGAAGGTGTGCGTCACGGCCACGCTGCGCACCTGCGGGGACAGGCGTGGCATCCGAGGGCGGGGCTCGTGGGAGGGAGGCATCCTCTACCTCGTTGTTTACGGAAAGGGAAAAGAGAGGGCAGGGATTTCCCCTCCATTGCACAGTGATTTAAAAGGACCCGAGGACAGCGTCTTGCTCCTGCGATGCCCTCATTAGAGAGGTTTTCCTTTCTTCCTTCCATCTTCATTTTTATTGAAGGGTGCCGCCTCTGCGTCGCTCCCTCCAGCCCCGCTGAATTTGCACCTTATTTAACTCCTTGGCCCCTAAGAAGGAAAGGTCTCACCCCTACACTCATCTTCCCGGCCTAGCACGGTGCTGGGACTCAGGAGGCCCTTGATACATTCTTAGGCATCCGCTAGGAGACGGTGAACGCCTGCCAGAAACATCTCCAGGAAACGACATTGGCTTCCTGCTCCCAACCCCAGACCAGCTGTGGCCAGGCGGGCTCCAGTCGCAGCCTTCACGCCCTCGCTGATTAACTAAGCTTCCCTAAGAGAGGAATTTGATTATGCAGAACTGATTACTCTCCAGGGTCTAAGCTGTGTTTCCCCTGCTGCCAGATGGCTTGGGGCCCACTGGTGTCAAGGGTAGTAATGATAGCTATCAGTTAAGGAACACACACCCTGCACTTGGCCTGGGCTAAATCTTTTCTATGCCCTACCTCATTTAATCCTCTAAGGTGGTACTAGCACTATCTGTTCTGTGCATACTTGGAAAAAGGTCAGAGAGGTTGAGTGACTTGCCCGGGGTCACACAGGGGAGCCAGGTTCTAGCCTAATTTCTTCCCTGCTGTGCTGGCATCTGAAGATGCTCTCCCAGCTGACTCATTTCTTCCTCTCTTGTGCCTCAGCCAGACCCTGGGGAATAATCCACCATCTGCTGGATTCTCCCATGGCACTGAAACAGCCCCTGGGGTCAAACCTGTGGTCTTGGATGCTTAATGAGGGGTGAGGAGAGAGACCAGTATTTGTCCGTTTTTGTCCCAGTCATTAAGTGCAGGGCTTTGGGGAGCACAGGAGCTGAATTATGCTAGATAAGCAGGGTCCCCAACACACCTAGATGTCTCTAGATGTCACCTCCTCTGGGGAGCTTTCTCTGACTTCCTCAGAGTTGGCTTAGGCGCCCCTTCTGTGTGCACTGGAGTTTCTCGCGATTTTCCCAAAAATGGCTCTAATTACAGTGTTGAGTTGCCTGGTTAGTGGGCTGTCTTCCCCTTTGGACTAGGAGCTCCCTGAGGGCAAGGACTATGTCTTCTTGCCTCCATTGCTCAGGACAGTGCCTGGTACCACAGGAGATGCTGAATACATGTTAAATGCGTTAAAGGCTATAAAATCAAACTGGAGGGCTGGTTGGTGTGTCACAGATTGACCAGCAGAGGGTACCCGAGCCACAGCCAAGGAACTTCCACAGTTAAGGACACTGCCCCTGAACTGAACAAGGAAATCCCCAAGTTAAACAAGAGGGAGAGGAGCCAAGTCCCTGCCTGACCACAATTCAGCTGCACCCTGGCAGCTATTTTATGGATGTGATTCCTGATGCATTTTCACAAGCTAATGGTTAACCTTGAGGTCTAGGTTCAAATCCCAGCTCTACCATTTAAGTGAGTGATCACGGGCAGGTTATTTCACTGTGTGTCTCACTTCCTCCTCTGTAAATGGAGAGGACAATGGCATCTACAACTCAGTTAAATGGGATAAAGCACAGTGCCTGGCATATTGTCACCACTCGAGATGGTATCATCTTATTCTCTCCTCTACTGGTCCGGATGGTTCAAAGGAGAAGCCATAGGTGACTGCTTCTTTCTGTGGCCTATTCTCCACTCTCCCCCTCTGACTCCCCTTGTTAAAGAGCACTGAACATGGAGTCTGAAGCCAATTCCAGTATGGTGTGGCCTTGGACAAATCAATAATTTTCCTTATTTTTCGTCATCAAATGGAGAGCATGATTTTTTTTTGACCTTTTTAACTTAGCAAGGCATCAGAGACAATCAAATGAGAGTGGACTGGAAGGAATTTTTTTTTTTTTTAGATGGAGTCTTGCTCTGTCACTCAGGCTGGAGTGCAATGGTGTGAATGGTGTGGTCTCAGCTTACTGCAACCTCTACCTCCCAAGTTCAAGCAACTCTCCTGCCTCAGCCTTCTGAGTAGCTGGGACTACAGGTATGTGCCACCACACCTGTATAATTTTTGTATTTTTAGTAGAGATAAGGTTTCACTATGTTGGCCAGGCTGGTCTTGAACTCCTGAACTCAGGTGATCCACCTGCCTTAGCCTCCCAAAGTGCTGGGAACAAGTGTGAGCCACTGCGCCCGACTGGACTGGAAGGATTTTTGCAAATAACCTCAAATACCACCTATTGCTTTGCTATTTACAATCTGCAATGAAAACATCTTCTCTTTTAACTAAGCAAATATAAACCTGCATCATCATTATTATGAGAATAGTATTCTGAGCCAGGCATGGTGGTGCATGCCTGTAATCTCAGCTATTTAGAAGGCTGAGCGGGGAGGATCTCTCTCTCTTCTTTTTTTTTTTTTTTTTTTTGGTTTTTAGGGGCAGGGTCTCTATCTGTTGCCTAGGCTGGAGTACAGTGGTGCAATCGTGGCTCACTGCAGCCTCGAACTCCTGGGCTCAAGTGATCCCCCCACCTGAGCTGGGACTAAAGGCATACACCACCTTGCCTGGCTAATTTTAAAATTTTTTATAGCGATGAGGTCTTTCTGCATCGCCCAGGCTGGTCTCAAACTCCTGGCCTCAAGTGATCCTCTTGTCTCAGCCTCCCAAAGCACTGGGATTATAGGTGTGAGCCACCACAACTGGCCAAGAGGATCTCTTGAGCTCAGGAGTTTGAGACTAGCCTGGACAACATAGTGAGACCCTGTCTCATACAAATAATTATATTCTGTATATAGTAGGTACTTAATATATACTCATTATTCAGTAAGCATGAACTATGAGCCTAGGACCACCAGGCTGGTGTGTGTGTGTGTGTATGTGTGTGTGTGTGTATGTGTGTGTGTTGAGAGTTGGTGGGATTGGTAGCATTCAAAGAAGTGAATGGCCTGAAACTTGCCTTGGGGAACCTCCAGTCTGGTGGAAAGACAAGATGCTTATGAATGAAGAAACAGTGATGATGGATGGGCTTGGAGCTGTCACATTTCAGACCCACAGCCTCAGCAAAAACCCAGAGGTTGGGGTAATCATAACAGAAATAGCACCAGCTTTGGGCCCACATGGAAAGTTCTGAGACCTCAGAAAAGCATCCATCGTCATGGTGTCAAAGGGGTAAGGAGTGGTAGCAGTGGGGATGGTGGGGAGAGGTGGGAAGGGAGGGATGGGGAGCAGGGCCCAGGCTCCCATAGCAGCAGCCCACTTACCTCACTCCGAGTGAGCAGCGGTGGGAGGCAGCAGATGGGTCTCAGGGCCAGATGCAGGCGCTCCATCACTGCCGCTGCGGGGAAGAAGGGGGCCAGTGACTGGGGCCTCACATTATGCAAACTCCAGGGAGGCCCTTGGAGACAAATCAATGGGGGCACCATTTGCTTTGCTAGAGGTCACTTTCAAAAGTCATTGGATTCCTTTAAATCATCAGCCCATGCTGGGGTGCCTTGTTTAGCTGTGAAATATGTCACAAGCAACTTGTTTTTAATATTAAAGGACTGGGCCAGGTGCAGTGGCTCATGCCTGTAATCCCAGCACTTTGGGAGGCCGAGGCAGGCGGACCTCCTGAGATCAGGAGTTCGAGACCAGCCTGGCCAACATGGTGAAACCCCACCTCTACTAAAAATACAAAACTTAGCTGGGCATGGTGGCATGTGCCTGTAATCCCAGCTACTGGGGAGGCCGAGGCAGGAGAATCACTTATACCAGGAGGCAGAGGTTGCAGTGAGCCGAGATTGCGCCACTGTACTCCAGCCTAGGCGACAGAATGAGACTCTGTCTAAAAAAAAACCCAAAAATTAAAGGACTGAAGTTTTTAAATAAATCTGAGCAGATTCAAAGTTATCCATATAATAATCTCTCTCACTTCTATTCCAATGCTGTCTGCAGTAGGAGAGAAAGAGGTTGGAGTAACAGTTCTCAAACTGGGCTGCATGTGGGACCAATTTAAAAATAATGCTGGTGAGAACCAGGTGTGGTGGCTCATGCCTGTAATCCCAGCATAAGAGACTGAGGAGAGAGGATCTCTTGAAGCCAGGAGTTCAAGACCAGCCTAGGTAACAAAGTGAGACACCCCCTCATCTCTAAAAAAATATTTTTAAAAAGCCAGGCACGGAAGTGTATGCCTGTCACCTCCACTACTCTGGAGGCTGAAGTGAGAGGATCACTTCAGGCCAGGAGTTCGATACCAGCTGGGGTAACATAGCAAGACCCCCATCTCTACTAAAGTATAAAAATTAGCTGGGCCTGGTGGTAGGAGCCTGAAGTCCTAGAGGCTTGAGAGGGTGAGGCAGAGAAATGCTTGAGCGCAGGAAGTTGAGTCTGCAGTGAGCTATGATCATGCCACTGCACTCCAGCCTGGGTAGCAGTGCAAGATCCTGATTCTAAAAAAACAAAAAATACTGACACTTCCCTCCTGCTTCCTCCTTGCTAATCCCAGTTTAATTGGTCAGTGGTGTGGCTGAGACATTTCTCTATTTTAAAAGCTCCCAGGTGACTGTGAAGTGCAGCCCTGGTTGAGAAGTACTGAGTTACTGTTAGCCCACTGGGAACGTATTTACAATCCTCCCCAAGTGCCATCGGCCGTGGCTCAAGGCCAGGAGTGCCAATCACTGTGGAAATGCTGTGCATGAGAAGTTGCCCTGCATGTGTTCCCTAGTGAACAAAAATTTGCAAACCCCTGCTTCTAATGCCAAGCTACTCGATGCATTTAAAACACAAGAGATCCTACCAAGGAGACCCTGGAACACAGCTATTTGGGACTGGAGGGCCACCATCCCCTCAGGCTGGTCACTCCATGTCTGAAGCCTGCTCTGCTTTCCAGCTGGGAGGAGGCCAGTAGATTGGTGCTGGGGACAGAGGGAAGGGCAGCAGCCAAGAGGCATTGTCGGGGGTGGAGGTGGGAGCAGAGACTGACCTTCAGGGACAGGAGGAGAATCTAGAATCAAAATGGAGCCTCCGTTTGTCCTAAAGTAGCCCTGACTTCAGGGTGACCTTGGGGGACAGAACCCCAGGGTTCCCTCTTCTCCTGACTGGCATGAGACCTCCCAGCAGCACCACGAAGAGCCCAGATCCCGCCAAGCCCAGTTGTGAATTCAGCCTCTCCCGCTTTCTCACTGTGGCACTTTGAGAAAGTCACTAACCTCTCAGAGCCTCGGGTCAAGTCATCTTTACAATGGTCCCATCATAACTGCCTTGCAGGTGGGACTAGGGTGAGGGAAGTGAGACACCTAGGGTGTGGAATTTAAGGAGGCACTTGCTTCCGGCACCCGGCAACTGCAAACTCAGGCTTGGAGCTGCTGCACGGGCTCCTTAAATTTTGTGACCATGGTGCCTCACTGTCCTCATCCTAGTCCTGGTCCTGCCTGAGTTTCTTTTTCTTTTTTTTCTTTTGAGACGGAGTCTTGCTCTGTCACCCAGGCTGGAGTGCAGTGGTGGGATCTTGGCTCACTGCAACCTCCGCCTCCTGGGTTACAGCGATTCTCCTGCCTCAGCCTCCCAAGGAACTGGGAATACAGGTGTGCACCACCACACCGGCTGATTTTTACATTTTTAGTAGAGATGGGGTTTTACTGTGTTGGCCAGGCTGGTCTGGAACTGCTGAGCTCAGGTGATCTGCCTGTCTCAGCCTCCCAAAGTCCTAGGATTACAGGCGCGAGCCACTGCACCTGGCCCCTGAGTTTCAATTAAGGCAATGCAAGGTACACCTGGCACATGGAGGGCTTTACTACGCACACTCCTTTCCTTACCTGTCAGGTAAACCCAGGAAGTAGGCACCTGGATCCAGGGCTGGCTGTATCCCAGCTTCTCAAACTGAAAAGAAACATGACCTGGACTGAGAATAGGTGGTTCAGGTACTGGTGTGGAAAGACCGCAGGCTCCCTCTACTGGGGACCAGCAGAAGTACCTGCTGTCTCCCCACCAGCCCACCCCAGGGGGCAGACCCTGCAGCCAAACCCAAGCCTATGCCAGTCTTGAAATGAAATCTGCACCTTGACTCAGAAAACCCAAGGAGGAATTGAAAGTATGGGATAGGTAAAAAAAATTTTTTTTTTCAGAGATCAGGGGTCATGATGTGTTGCTTGGGCTGGTCTCGAACTCCTGGCCTCAGGTGATCCTCTTGCCTCAGCCTCCCAAAGTGCTGGGATTACAGGCATAAGCCATTACACCTGCCAGGTAGCTTTTTAACTTGGGATCAGTCACATCATTTAATTATCACCTACATCTGTCTATACCTAGAGACACTCCAAGGCATTTATGTAGAATCCGATTTTTCTAGAATTGACTTTTCTGTTATTAAAGAGAAAACAACAACAACACAACATGTGTATGGAGGGTGGTAGGAGATGCAGCAGAAATGGGCTGGCATGGGATAAGGTGAGCTCTTCACTGGCATAAAAACTTTCCAGGTCAGGAGAAAACCTGTGTCCTTTAGCCTGGGTTTTCTGGTCTACCCCTTCCAGGCAAGCCTGGCTGCTAGGAGTCTGGGTTGCTCAGAGAGGACGCCAGAGTTCCCAGGCAGCCGTGTGGGGACGCCCCAAAGCCAGACACCTCCCCTGCACTTTTGACTCTTCCACATGCCTCCTTCAGAGCCTCAACACATAACAGGTGGCTCACAAGCAAAACTCCACAGGGCTAGGAGACAACACAAATCTGGAAGCATCGAGACCAGCCTGGCCAACATGGTGAAACCCTGTCTCTACTAAACATACAAAAATTAGCCGAGCAGGGTGGTGTGCGCCTGTAATCCCAGCTACTCAGTACGCTGAGGCATGAGAAGTGCTTGAACCTGGGAGGTGGAGGTTGCAGTGAGCTGAGATTGTGCCACTGGACTCCAGCCTGGGTGACAAGAGCGAAACTCTGTCTCAAAAATTAAAAAATAAATAAATAAAAAGGAAGAGAAGGTCAGGGATCCCAGAATGATCATTCGGGGTGGGTGGGCATCTGGGCACCTACCAGCGGGGCCATCCACTCAAAGAGGTTGACGCTCTCCCCATCGTTGATGTAGTACGCCTGCCCACTCTGAAGGGGACATGTGGGAGGGGACGGTCAGCCTTCTCCCCAGCAGGCTGCCCCCACCCTTCCAGATGGCTCCCAGCAGCTGCTCCAACCCTGAGTTCTCTGGAGCAGCCCCAAGACCTGAGGACACACCTGAGCTATTCCCTGTGAATTCTAGGACGACCACACTAACTAGCTGTGTGACCTCCATGGAGTTGCTTAACCTCTCTGTACTTCAGTTTCTTCATCTGCGAAATGGGAGGATAATAATGAGATCTCCCTCTTGGACTGTTGTGAAGATTAAATGCGACATTATGTGTGGAGGCTTAGCATTTGGCACCTGTTATTCTGGGATCAACACCAACCTCATATGCTCATAGGAAGAGCTAAAGATGCTCTATAAAGAACTCTGCACCCCATCTACCGGCTTCCCCCAAGCTTCCCTGGGCTGAGAGTCTCTCTAGCCTTCTTAAGTTCGGGGGAAATCTTGTGTGCCATCCAGGAATCCCCTAGGGATGGGGCGCTCTGCCTGCAGCCCTGTGGGGAAGGTGGTTGGGGGTGTCAGAGGGGACTCACAGCCACGTAGCCCTTGGCCGCGGTGAGGGCCTCGGCCGCCAGCACATGTGCCTGCACCAGATTGTGTACGTGGACCCAGTTCATCCGTGCCTTGCGGTCCCCAAATCGGAACATGAACAGCCTCTTCTTGATGTGGCCCTGGTGGAGAGGGGTGGGTGATAAACATAGGCTTGTGCCCGGAATGGCTTTACCTTCCATCTAGATGCTGATGGCTCCCCAGGTTCTAGCTCCAGGTCAAGCCCCTCTGCTCCAGGCTCATGTATCCAGTGCTCTCCGGATATCAACAACAGGTTGTCTAACAGAAAACTCCAACTCACCAGCTCCTGGAGCAAGCATCTGATAGTCTCTCCCATCCCGCTCCTCCCTCCCTTTCCGGTGGACTGGTCAGTTCACTCTGCCACTCAGGCTAAAACCCTAAAGCCACCTTTGACTCCCCCTTGTCTTACACGCCATGTCCAACCCACCTGCAAATCCAATTGGCTCAACTGTTAAAATCTGTTCAGAATGTGATAGCTTTTCACCCCTCTGACGGCCACCCTCCTCTCACCTGGACACCACAGTTGCTTCCTAACTGGTCCCCCTCTGTCCGCCCTCAGCCCCTGTAGTCTGTTCTCTGCCAAGCCAGGCAGATCCTTTGATTTTCTCTTTTTTTTTTTTTTTTTTTTGAGACAGAGTCTTGCTCTGTTGTCCAGACTGGAGTGCAGTGGCAAGATCTTGGTCACTGCAAACTCCATGCCCTGGGTTCATGCAATTCTCCTGCCTCAGCCTCCCGAGTAGCTGGAATTACAGGCACATGTCACCACACTCGGCTAATTTTTGTATTTTTAGTAGAGACAGGGTTTCACCATATTGGCCAGGCTGGTCTCGAACTCCTGACCTCGGGTGATCCACCCATCTCAGCCTCCCAAAATGCTGGGATTACAGGCATGAGCCACTGCACCCAGTCAGATCCTTTGGTTCTTTTATATATTTTTTAGAGACAGGGTCTGGCTCTGTTGCCCACATTGGGATGCAGTGGTACAATCACTGCAGCCTTGAAGTCCTGGGATCAAGTGATCCTTCTGCCTTGGCCTCTTGAGTAGCTGGGACTATAGATGAACACCACCACACCTGGATACTTTTTAAATTTATTGTAGAGATGGGGGTCTCACTATGTTGCCCAGGCTGGTCTTAAACTCCTGGGCTCAAGCAATCTTCCTACCGGGCTTCCCAAAGTGCTGGGATTGCAGACATGAGCCAGCATGCCCAGCCAGGGCTCCTTTTATTTTTACAGAGGGAGTCTCCCTGTGTCACCCAGGCTGGAGTGCAGTGGTGCAATCACAGCTCACTGCAGCCTTGAAATCCTGGGCTCAAGGGATCTTCCCATCTCAGCCTCCCAAAGTGCTGAGATTACAGACATGTGCTTCTGTGCCCAGCCAGGAGCACCTTTAAAAATTCTAAGTACAACTGTGTTGTTCCATGGCTCAGAACCTTCCAGGGGCACCCATTCTGCTAGGCTGGAAGCTCAAGTCCTGACAATGGCTGTCCAACCCTTCCTGATCTGGCCCCAGCCCCTCTGTGACTTCATCTCCTACCAAACCCTCTCACTCGCTCCACTACAACTGCACCGCCCCTTTGCTCTTCCTGGACTCTGCTGCAGGTTCCCATCTCAGGACTTTGGATGAGCTGTTCCCACTGTCTGGAAGGTATTTGGAGGAAGAGCCTTTCAGACTTTGTCACCTCTGTCAAGTGGATGCTCAAATGTCCCTTTCTAAATGAGTTCACCCCCAACTACCTGACAAGCCCAATTCCCTCACCCTACTTCACTTTTTCCTTTTCTCCACAGTGCCTGGCATCTTTTTTTTTTTTTTTCAGATGAAGTCTCACTCTTGTTGCCCAGGCTGGAGTGCAATGGCGCAATCTTGGCTCACTGCAACCTCTGCCTCCCAGGTTCAAGCGATTCTCCTGCCTCAGCCTCCTGAGTAGTTGGGATTACAGGTGCCCGCCACTACATCTGGCTAATTTTTTAGTATTTTTAGTAGAGACGGGGTTTCACCATGTTGGCCAGGCTGGTCTCAAACTCCTGACTTCAGTTGATCCATCCCTTTCAGCCTCCCAAAGTGCTGGGATTATAGGCGTGAGCCATCGCGCTTGGCCTGAACATACCTTATAATTTAACATGTTCACTGTTTATTATCTGTCTCTTCACATGAGAAGAGAAACCCCACAATGACAGAAATCGTCTGTTTTGTTCACTGATCTGTCCTCAAACCCAAAACAGTGCAGGGCACATACTAGGAGTTAGTAAGTATTTGTTGAATGAATGAATAAATGCATGGGGAGAGAGTCACTGGGGTTGACCACATTCCTTAAGAATCCACTTAACTCAAAAAAAAAAATGATTGCTGGGTGCAGTGGTTCACACCTGTCATCCCAGCAACTTGGGGGGCTGAGGCAGGAGGATTGGTTGAGGCCAGGAATTTGAGATCAGCTTGTGCAACATAATGAGACCCTATCTCTACAAAAAATAAAAATAGTCAATCAGGCATGGTTGCGCACACTTTTTTTTTTTTTTTTTTTTTGAGACGGAGTCTTGCTCTGTCACCTGGGCTGGAGTGCAGTGGCCGGATCTCAGCTCACTGCAAGCTCCGCCTCCTGGGTTCACGCCATTCTCCTGCTTCAGCCTCCCGAGTAGCTGGGACTACAGGCGCCCGCCACCTCGCCCGGCTAGTTTTTTGTATTTTTTTAGTAGAGACGGGGTTTCGCTGTGTTAGCCAGGATGGTCTCGATCTCCTGACCTCGTGATCTGCCCGTCTCAGCCTCCCAAAGTGCTGGGATTGCAGGCTTGAGCCACCGCGCCCGGCCGGTTGTGCACACTTATAGTCACACCTACTCGGGAGGCAGGAGGATTGCTTGAGTACAGGAGGTGGAGGCTGCAGTGAGCCATGATCACACCATTGCACTCTTGCCTGGGTGATACAGTGAGATACTGACTGTAAACAAAAAGACATATAGCCAAGCAGAGGAATGTTTTGAAACTGCAGACTGGAACTTCTCCCCGCTAATAACTCTGGCTCCTCATGATCCTGCGCTCCCAGATCAGATCCAGCCACAGGGACCTCTTGCTGCTTCCTAAACCAATCATGATCTTTCTCACTTCCAGGTTTGTGCCCAAGCTGTCCCCTCTGGCCTGTCTTCTCTCTACCACCTCATTTGCTTGGTTAATTCCTTTTTCTTTTTCAAACAACACAGACATCACTTCCTCCAGGGAACTCTCCTGGGTTTCCCTTGCCAGGCCCATCTTCTTGTGCTCCTCTCTCCATAGCCCTCCCCACATTGAAGCTGTGACTGTGGTGTCTGTCTCCCTGAGAAATTCGAGGACAGGGCCTATAGCCCCTTGCAGCTATATTTCTGGCACCTGACCCTTTAGAGGCTTTCTGTATGAAGATACTTGTGCTCCCAGCATGAAATAAACCATCCAGGCTGCAGGAAGCCCACGTGGGAGTAAGGGCAAGAGGCTTCTTTCTGCCTTTTTGGGGTCACAGCTCTATGGCTCCTCTCCCCGTGCCTTGGCTTGGCTGGT
The DNA here is from genome assembly GCF_009764315.1 of Trachypithecus francoisi. NCBI lineage: Eukaryota > Metazoa > Chordata > Mammalia > Primates > Cercopithecidae > Trachypithecus > Trachypithecus francoisi. Next base: position 76,879,894 of record NW_022681455.1, read on the forward strand.
ACACTCTGAGAGCTCTGTTCCTGCCAGGAGCTCCAAGGGGCCTGTGGACCAGTGGGGGCAGGGACATTTGTAGAACTGAGGGTTCCAGGCTCAGGACACTTAGCCTCGAGACTGATGCAGGGACCTTGGGCTGGGAGGGTCTGACCAGTGTGCACCTTGGCCAGGATCCTTCTCTGACTCGGGTCCTGAAGGTGGGGATGACGTACCGCCACACGAGGCAGGTGCCTCTGCTCTTCAGGGCCGTAGATCCCTGGAGGCCGGAGCACACAAGTCCGAAGAGTGCCTCCTCCTAGCACACAGAGAAGCATGGTCGGGGTCCGGGGAGGAGCAGCCCACAGGGAGAAGGAGAGAGAGGCCACCTCCGTCTCCTGGTCCTTACCTGGACAGGCTAGAGGGGAAGACCAGCCCAGGGGCTTCCTCGTTCAATTTGTTATTCTCTTAGTCATTCAACAGACTCTATTCAGAGTCTCACTCCCACCTCCAACCCCCCTGCCCCCCACCCTGGATGGATGCTGTGAAGAATGTAAGGATGATCAAGAAATGGTCCCTGCCCTCCTCATGCTCACAGTGCAGTTACAGAGGTAAGAGCCAGATGCAAACATGTGCACAGCCGGTCTGTTTACCAAGCACTCAGCAGAGTGATTTTCTTTGATGCCCCTTGAGTGTACTACTGTGCCCATTTTACAGATGCACATAGATGCACACATCCTCATGCCCATAGCTCTTGTTCTCTCTTTTTTCTTTTTCTTTCTTTCTTTCTTCTTCTTCTTCTTCTTTTTTTTTTTTTGAGACGGAATCTTGCTCTGCCACCCAGGCTGCAGTGCAGTGGCACGATCTTGGCGCATTGCAACCTCCGTCCCCCAGGTTCAAGCAATTTTCCTGCCTTAGCCTCCCAAATAGCTGGGATTACAGGCGCCCACCACCATGCCTGGCTAATTTTTGTATTTTTAGTAGAGATGGGGTTTCACCATGTTGGCCAGGCTGGTCTTGAACTCCTGACCTCAGGTGATCCACCCACCTCGGCCTCCTGAAGTGCTAGGATTACAGACGTGAGCCACCGCACCCAGTCTTGTTCTCTCCTTTTTCTAATCATCAGTTGGATAAGGACCAGGAGAGGTCCTTATGTATAGATAAGGACTATATAATAGATATCTAAGAGACAAGGACTCTCAGAGAGGTCCTTCTATGTTCCTGGTGCTCTGATACGTCAAGGTTGGAGATGTTATAATCCCTGCCTATGGAAAAAAAAAAACACAGCTCAGAGAAGGGATGTGGTTTGCTTCTAGTCACACAGATCAGAACGGTGGAGCTGAGATGGGGATCTGAAGTCCACACCGTTTCCACTAATGCCCCTGCTTCTCAGCGGTAAGGCAAACAGTGAACCCTGTATTTTAGCCAATGCAGCCTTGGTTTCCTCACATGGAAAATGAGTGCTTTGGAAGTGTCAGCAGCTGCTACACTTTCCAATCAATGCAGAAAGGAAAGAGCCGAGGTCTGTACCCCTTTCACTGCTCTATCTCTGTGGAGCTCCCCAGACCCCGACAGAGCTCAATCTAGGGCTTCCCAAATTCTCCACTGGAGGCACCCAAATGGCAGAAGTGGGTGTACATGTCTCTCCTGGGGCGGTCTGAGGGTACAGTCTGGGGGTACATATGTCTGCCACAGACACATGTCAGTCTTGTCTTAAGAACACCTACTACTAGCTGGGAGCAGTGGCTCACGCCTATAATCCCAGCACTTTGGGGCGCCAAGGCAGGAGGATTGCTTGAGCCCAGGAGTTCAAGACCAGCCTGGCAACATAGAGAGACTGTCTCTACTATTTATTAAAAAAAAAAATACAAAAAACAACTACAAAGTATTCAGTTTATCCTCATAATTCATGTTTAAGATTTTAAAAAATGTTCTTTTATTTTTATTGCCATATAATAATTGTACATATTTGTGGGGTAAGGTGTGATGTTTTGGCTCTGAAGTTTAGAGCGCAAGGGACACCTAAGGTTTTTACCTCCTTGAATACAGCATGTAATGATCAAATCTGAGTAATGAGCATATCTGTTAATATCACCTTAAACGTTTATCATTTCTTTGTCTTGGGAACATTCACATCTACTGCCTGGCCAATAAAGCGAGACCCCATCTCTGACCAAAAAAAAAAAAAAATTAGCCAGGCACCATGGTGTGCACCTATAGTCCCAACGTTCTGGGGGGCTGGGGTGGGGGAATCGCTTGAATCCAAGAGTTTGAGGCTGCAGTGAGCCATGATAGCGCCACTGCACTTCAGCCCGGGCGACAGAGTGAGACCCTGTCTCAAAGAAAAAAAAAAGCCACTCTTCTAGCTATTTGAAAATACATAATAAATAGTTGTTAATCATAGTCACTATATAGTGCTATAGAACACTATAACTTTTTTTAAAAAAGATTTTTAGAAAATATTTAAAATGACTTTTTTTTTTTTTTTTTTAAATACAGTCTTGCTCTGTTGCCCAGGCTGGAGTGCAATGGCACAATCTCAGCTCACTGCAACCTCCGCCTCTTGGGTTCAAGTGATTCGCCTGCCTCAGCCTCCCGAGTAGCTGAGATTACAGGCATGTGCCACCATGCCCCACTAGTTTTTGTGTATTTTTAGTAGAGGAGGGGTTTCGCTATGTTGGCCAGGCTGGTCTTGAACGCCTGACCTCAGGTGATCCACCTGCCTCAACCTCCCAAAGTGCTGGAATTACAGGCGTGAGCCACTGCGCCCAGCCTAAAAGGACTTATTTAATTAATTATTTTTAGAGACAGGGTCTCACTGTGTCACCCAGGCTGAAATGCAGTGGTGCCTCATGGCTCCCTGCATCCTCAACCTCCCGGGCTCAAGCAATTGGCCTACCTTAGTCTCCCAAGTGGATGGGACTATAGACTCATACCACCACACCCAGCTGTTTTTTTTTTTAATTTTTAATAGAGATAAGGTCTCTCTATGTTGCCCAGGCTGGTCTTGAACTCCTGAGCTCAAGCAATCCTCCCACCTCAGCCTCCCGAATTTCTGGGATTACAGGTGAGCCACTGTGCTCCACCTTAATTTTATAAATTAATTAACTCCCAGCACCGATTTCTCAACTAAAATGGAGGCTCTTGGAAGAGGTTCCACTCTCCCTCCCAAGGAATGGAATCCCTGAGTGGGTCATCCTCCATGACTGCTTTCCTTTGGGGAACCCCTCCCCTCTGCATGAGGTCTTAGGGGGATCATCAGTCTAGCAGGAGGCCATGGAATGTTCTCACCCATGATGTCAAGAGGGGGACTCTTGACATCATTGACACCAGGACCTAAAATCCTAGGAGTGGAGTCACTGAGAGGAAACTGGTCATCAGTTCCTGCCACCCAGGTCCCTGAAGCTGCCTTAACACTATCCTTTCCAAGCCCTGCTGGTCGTGTTTCTAGAAATCTATTTTCTAGAAGCTAGCCCATATCCTTCTAAGATAAGTTCCCTTTCCCCCATAAATGAGCCAGGGCCAGTGTCTCTGGGTCATAACCAAATGCCCTGACTGCTACATCCTCTGAGCCCCTCACTTTACCTTGAGGTCCCGTGCAGTGGGTTAAATGGTGGCCCCTAAAAGATATGTCCATGCCCCCAAATCTGTGGATGTCACCTTAGTTGGAAAAAGGGTCATTGCAGATGTCATTGAGGATCTCGAGATGAGATCTTCCTGAGACATCCGGGGAGGCCCTCTATCCAATGACAAGTGTCCTTAAAAGACTCACAGAGAAGAGACAGATGGAAAAGAGGAGAAGGTGATGTGAAGGCAGAGGCAGGGGCTGGAGCGATGCAGCCACAAACCAAGTAATGCCTCGGCCACCAGAAACTGGAAGAAACAAGGAAGGAGTACAGGCCAGGCACGGTGGCTGTTGCCTGTAATCCCAGCACTCTGGGAGGCCAAGGTGGGTGGATCACCTGAGGTCAGGAGTTTGAGACTAGCCTGGCCAACTGGTGAAACCCCATCTCTACTAAAAATATAAAAATTAGCCAGGCATGGTGGCACATGCGTGTAATCCCAACTACTCAGGAGGCTGAGGCAGGAGAATTGCTTGAACCCAGGAGGCGGAGGTTGCAGTGAGCCAAGATCACGCCACTGCACTCCAGCCTGGGCAACAGAGTGAGACTCTGCCTCAAAGGAAAAAAAGAGGAAGGAGTGCAGCCTACCTGAGCCTCCGGGAGTGCTGCCCAGCTGACACCTTGATTTCAGACTGGCCTCCAGGACGGTGAGGGAATAAATGATTGTCTTTTGTTCATTTGTTTTTGAGAGAGGGTCACAGCTCACTGCCATCTTGACTTCCCTGGGCTCAGGTGATCCTCCCACCTCTGCCTCCCGAGTAGCTGGAAGTACAGGCGTGCACCAACACACCAGACAATGTTTGTATTTTTTTTTGTGGAGACAGAGTTTTGCCATGTTGCCCGGGCTGGTCTTGAAATCCTGGGCTCAAGCAATCCTCACATCTTGGCCTCACAAATTGCTGGGATTACAGGTGTCAGCCACCATGCCCGGCCCACTTCTGTTGTTTTAAGTCATCAAATTTGGGTGGCATCATCTGTCACAGCAGCCACAGGATACTAACACACCCAGAGACAGAAGACGGGAGGACATAACTGCATTAACACTGAGCTAGGATCTGCACGCCTCAGGACTCTGCTTCCAGGACTATGCTGGAACTGCACTGAGTCAGAAAAACAGTCTCAGGAACCCGCTTGGATAGTAGGGAGTGGAAATGACCCCAGGTGACTGCAGCTGGACTCCTGGAAGGCAGGTATCAGGTGAGCTTTCCTGTAAACAGCCTGCAGCTAATTTTAAACTCCGGGTCACCTGGGCATAGTGGGGGGAGGTTGGGTTGCAGCTGACGTTGGCAGGCGGGGCATGGGACAGCTACTTCACAGAGGGCCAGGGTATCTATGACTCTCCTGACCATGGAAAGCTGCAGATGCTCGTATAAATAATTCTTGGCTGGAGGATTAGGTGTCTAGAGTACAGGCTGCTGGGTTGGCCAGCAGAGGCCCCAGGTAGAGAAAATATTATTCAACTGCACAAGGTTGAAACCTCTGGGAGAGCAGCTGGATATTTCTACTGGGATCAGGGGTCCAGGCCTGACTGGCCCAGGGTGATGGGGAGTGGGGTGGGGGTTGGGGGATGGGGAAGATTTTAGGGAAAAGAGTCAGTGCTCAGGGACCTGCTCATCTGGGGCTGCAGCGCTGCACAGTGATTAAGCCCCAGGCTCTGGTGTAAAACTCTCCTGGGGTTCAAATCCCATCTCTACCACCTAACAGCAGGATGATCTTGAGTGAGGTCAGTTCATCTGTCTGTTTTCTCACCTGTACATTGAGGATTATTATTATTATTATTTTTGAGACGGAGTCTCGCTCTGTCACCCAGGCTGGAGTGCAGTGGCACGATCTCGGCTCATGCAACCTCCACCCCCCTGGGTTCAAGGGATTCTCCTGCCTCAGCCTCCCAAGTAGCTGGGACTACAGGGACGTACCACCATGCCCACCTAATTTTTTCATATTTTTAGTAGAGACGGGGTTTTACCATATTGGCTAGGCTGGTCTTAAACTCCTGACCTTGTGATCTGCTACCTTGGCCTCCCAAAGTGCTGGGATTACAGGTGTGAGCCACCGCACCCAGTGAGGATTATAATTTTTAAGCCCCCCAACTCTCCAAATCCACTTGGCTGTCAAGTTCAGAGAGTTTGATAGTGAAGGGAAACCAAGTTATCTGATTCTTTTTACTTTCTGAATTTTAGAAAGCTATATATATAGTACAAAATATATGTATTTTACAAATATATTTTACATATATATATATTTTACATATATATACAAAATATATGTATTTTGTACAGACAGGGTTTTACCATGTTTTCCAGGCTGTTCTTGAACTCCTAAACTCAAGCCATCCACCTACCTCTGCCTCCCAAAGTGCTGAGATTACAGGCGTGAGCCACCGCACCAGCCCAAGTAGTGATAATTTGGATAGCACGAAATTTATCTGAATAAATTTGGCTCTGAAGTTTAGAAAGCAAGGGATACCTATGGTTTTTACCTAAAAGGCGTGTTGTGAAGGGTTAATTTGACCTTTGCATATAAAGTTAGCAACCTGTGGGAGGAGAGTCCGTGAAAAAAATATGAGATAAAATTAAAATAAAGGGAAAAGTAGAATAAAGAATGGGGCCGGGTGTGGTGGTTCATGGACTCCCATGCCTATAATCCCAGCACTTTGGGAGGCCGAGGCAGGTGGATCACTTGAGGTCAGCAGTTCTAGACCAGCCTGACCAACATGGTGAAACCCCATCTCTACTAAAAATACAAAAATTAGCCAGGTGTGGTGGCATGCACCTGTAGTCCCAGCTACTTGGGAGGCTGAGGCAGGAGAATCGCTTGAACCCAGGAGGTGGAGGTTGCAGTGAGCCAAGATCATACCATTGCACTGCAGCCTGGGTGACAGAGCAAGACTCCTTCTCAAAGAAAAAGAAAAAATAAGAGATTAAGAATTGTATTTTAAAGAAAAAAATAGCATGCAAAATAGGGCCTGGCATGTAGTGTGCATTCAAGAAATATGGACTATTTGCATTCTATTATTACTCGTCTATAACCAGAAGTGGCAATATAAAAAGGCAGCCAAGGCCAGGCATGGTGGCTTATGCCTGTAATCCCAGCATTTCGGAGTCCGAGGCAGGAAGATCACTTGAGGCCAGGAGTTTGAGACCAGCCTGGACGGCATCGTGAGATCCCATCTCTATAAAAAAAATTTAAAATAAGCCTGGTGTGGTGGCACACACCTGCAGTTTCAGCCACGTGGGAGGCAGAGGCAGGAGGATTACTTAAGCCCAGGAGTTCGAGGCTGCAGTAAGCTATGATTGTGCCATTCCACTCCAGCCTGGGCAACAGAGCAAGACCTTATCTCTAAAACAAACAAATAAATAAGACAGCCAAGGTAGACTCTTCTGGGAAGTTATTGAAGTTCGAGCCTTTGGGCCTCTCCCTTGCAAGGCCCCTCCAAAGTGTTATATCTCATTCCACACTCATAATTTGGTGCTCTTTTGTCTAAAGAGAGACCCTAAAGCTGGATCCACTCCTATGCAGGAGAAAAGAGAGCCAGACCTGGGTTTGCTCAAGTCTCTTCGCCACCTGACTATGAGCTATGTAAGGGCAGACACTGGGCCTGACTTCTGGGCTGTATCCCTGGCGGGGTGCAGCCACACAGCAGGTGTTCAGAATGTGCTGAATGATGAATGGGCAAGACCCTGGGAAACCATCCTTTGGGAGGAAAGTGGGTCTCAGTCACATGTTAGCATGAATCACACAGGTATTTTGGACGAGGCAGCAGTGGGCAGGTGCATAAGCAGAGCCCCATGATACTCACCTGGGAGAGGTGTCCCATTGGCCATGAGGGTCAATTGGTCGGCGATGGCTTTGGTTCGGGAGTAGTGGTCTATGTGCTGCCAGAGGCCAGGAAAAACAGAACGACCAGAGAGGGTCAGCAATGCTGCTGGCAATGCTTGCCCAGCCTGGCCCAGCCCCAGGGCTGCACCTTCCCTTGGGACTCCCACTGGGATATGGCCAAGCCCCGAGCCCCATGACCTTTCCTCTCCCCCGGGTGGGAGAACAGTGCATCTCCTTCCAGAGCCACAGGAGCAGAGGAGCACTGGAAGAGCAGTAACAATGACTAGGGGCAGCCCAACTCAGGGAGACTCCTGCTGGCCCCAGACACCTGTCCTTGCAAGGCTGATGCTGGACACACGCTGGATGAATTACCTACACATGGCTCTTTTGTGTTCACATGGCATTTTCACATTGGTTATCTTACTTCCTGCTCTGCACAACCCCATGGCAGTAGTGTTACCAAGCTGGGATGAAGAAACAGAGGCTTTTCTGGGTGCAGTGGCTCATGCCTGTAATCCCAGCACTTTGAGAGGCCCAGGAGGGAGGATTGATTGAGCCCAGGAGTTTGAAACCAGCCTGGGCAACACAATGAAACCTATATCCACTAAAAATACAAAAGTTAGCTGGGCGTGGTGGTGTGCGCCTGTAGTCCCAGCTACTGGGGAGGCTGAGGCAGGAGAATCACTTGAACCCCAGAGGTGGAGGTTGCAGTGAGCTGAGATCCTGCCACTGCACTCCAGTCTGAGTGACAGAGCAAAGCAAGACCTTGTCTCAAAACAAAACAAAACAAAAACCGCCTGTAATCCCAGCACTTTGGGAGGCTGAGGCTGGCAGATCATGAGGTCAGGAGATGGAGAACATCCTGGCCAACATGGTGAAACCCTGTATCTACTAAAAATACAAAAATTGGCTGGTTGTGGTGGTGTGCACCTGTAATCCCAGCTACTTGGGAGGCTGAGGGAGGAGAATCGCTTTAACCTGGGAGGTGGAAGTTGTAGTTAGCCAAAATCGCGCTACTGCACTCCAGCCTGGTGACAGAGTGAGACTCTGTCTCAACAAAAAGAAAAAAAGCCAGGCGTGGTGGCTCACGCCTGTAATCCCAGCACTCTGGGAGGCTGAGGCAGGCGGATCATGAGGTCAGGAGATACTGACTATCTTGGCTAACACGGTGAAACCCTGTCTCTACTAAAAATACAAAAAATTAGCCGGACGTGGTGGTCGGCACCTGTGGTCCCAGCTACTTGGGAGGCTGAGGCAGGAGGATGGCGTGAACCCGGGAAGTAGAGCTTGCAGTGAGCAGAGATCACACCACTGCACTCCAGCCTGGGTGACAGAGCGAGACTCCGTCTCAAAAAAAAAGAAAAAAGAAAAAAAGAAAAAGTAAAAAAACAACAAAAACAAAACAGAGGCCCAAAGGGCTTAAGTGATTTGCTCAGGGTCAGGGTCACATGGGTAGAATGTGGCCAGGTTGGGGAGTGCTGATGCCAGCCAGTTTTGGGGGCCCCTTCCTGCTAGGATGCATCCTGAGTTGTGAAACCAACCTTGCTTCCACCCATTCCTACTCTCTGAGCTGTGGGTCCCTGGCCCGCGGGCCCCGCCCACCTCTCCCGGAAGACAGGTACCTCGTCCAATGGGAAATATGGCACGGAGTCCTCATCGCCCAGCTCTATGGGCTTCCCGCCAAATGCAACGTTGACAGTGCTGGTATAGATGAGCCTCGGAACCCGCTGGCGAACACAGACTGCAGCAGCAGGTGCACATAGCAACAAATACACACACACACGTGCAAAGACACAGACACACACACGGGACACATGGGACACATGTGAGCATGGAGTCGGCTAAGGAGGTGCCATGCAGATCTCCACCGAGTTTTCAATGCACAACTTGGACCCCCGGGACCCTCCCAGAATCTACAGCTGTTCAGGAGGAAAGAGTCTTCTGCCCTTAACTTAGGGTGCAGGTCAAGTTCCTGCTCCGTGGGCCTCTGGGATCCAGGCCTGCTCCTTATTCTTTCTCACTGTGGCTTGGACCCCTGGGCTACCTTGCCAGAGACAGGTCAGAAGAAGGTCTCACTGGATGGAGACCTGGAAAAAGGCACTCTAGAATCAGAGACATACGGGATAAGGCAGGACATGTCCAGGCAGCCCACACATGGGTCTTCGATTTTGGTGCTTCAGCAACTTTTTATTGATTGATTGATTGATTGATTGAGACGCAGTTTCACTCTTGTTGCCCAGGCTGGAGTGCAATGGCACAATCTTGGCTCACCACAACCTCCGCCTCCCGTGTTCAAGTGATTCTCCTGCCTCAGCTTCCCTAGTAGCTGGGATTACAGGCATGTGCCACCACGCCCTGCTAATTTTGTATTTTTAGTAGAAACAGGGTTTCTCCATGTTGGTCAGGCTAGTCCCGAACTCCCGACCTCAGGTGATCCGTCTGCCTCGGCCTCCCAAAGTGCTGGGGTTACAGGCGTGAGCCACCATGCCCAGCCTTATTTATTTATTTTTAAATTTTATTTATTTATTTATTTATTTTGAGACGGAGTTTTGCTCTTGTTACCCAGGCTGTAGAGCGGTGGTGTGATCTCAGCTCACTGCAACCTCTGCCTCTCAGATTCAAGCGATTCTGAATTGATCAAGCGATTGGCCCTGCTAATTTTTTTGTATTTTTAATAGAGACAGGGTTTCACCATGTTGGCCGGGCTGGTCTCGAACTCCTGACCTCAGGTGATCCACCCCTGTCGGCTTCACAAAGTGCTGGGATTACAGGCGTGAGCCACCGTGCCCAGCCAGCTTCGGCAACTTTTCTTTTTCCATCCCCTAAGCCCTCAGAGGTAACTCTGGTCCCCATGTTTCCAGACATGCTAAGACCACACTGACACACTCATGCGGGGCCCTGGGCAGGTCTGCAGTGCACAAGGGATGTGCTGCCCCCAGGCCCTCCCACTGATGGCAGAAGGGCCCCACCTCTGTCTCCCAGCCCTACACTCTGGGAGCCGGGCCTGCAGCAGGAGAAGGGAGAGAGGGGGAGATGCACAGCAGGTCATACCTGGTTCTGAGCACCTACCATCAATCACTAGTTTGGTGCCTCCGACATTTATAGACTCAATCTGCTCTTTCTGCAGCTAAAACACAAGACAGGTGAGAAAGTCATGGTGCTACCCATGCCCTCTTGCTGAGGCTGGAAGGCTGAGCTTGGGGTCAGGTGGGACAGGGCAGCAGGATGTTCACCTCAGAGACAGGGATCCCGAAGGCCCACCTGGAGTGTGGGTGCCTGGCTCTGCCACCATCTTCCTGGGTGGCCAGGGAAGGTTCTGCCCCGACATCTGGCCCTCAGCAACCTAATCTGTAAAGTGAGGGCAAACCTCCTCCCCTGGGTGGTGGGCGGGACTCAATATGACACTTGAGAGGACCTGGCACAATCACTGGCACAGAAGACAGGCTCAGAACCTGCTCTCAAAGCCTCAGTTTCCCTATCTGTAAGGTGGACATGGTAATATGGGCTGGGCCCTCATGAGGGAGCTGGGGTGTGAAAAACAAAAACTAGGCGGCTATGAGGGCTCCTATGGGCCAGGGACAGGGCGAGAGCTTCCCAATCCACGATCTTATTTAATTCTCATCACACCAGGAGATGAGCTCCATGCTTATTTTTAAGCTATATTTATTATTATTTTTTTTGAGATGGAGTTTAGCTCTTGTTGCCCAGGGTGGAGTGCAGTGGTGCAGTCTTGGCTCACTGCAACCTCTGCCTCCTGGGTTCAAATGATTCTCCTGCCTCAGCCTCCCGAGTAGCTGGGACTACAGGCATGCACCACCATGCCTGGCTAATGTTTTTGTCTTTAGTAGAGATGGGGTTTCATCACATAGGTCAGGATGGTCTCGATCTCCTGACCTCAGGTGATCCACCTGCCTTGGCCTCTCAAAGTGTTGGGATTACAGGCATGAGCCACTGCGTCCAGCCTATATTTATTCTCTTAAAAATGTTTGGCCAGGCGTGGTATCTCATGCCTGTAATCCCAGCACTTTGGGAGGTCGAGGCAGGTGGATCACTTGAGGTCAGGAGTTTGAGATCAGCCTGAGCAACACGGCAAAACCTCATCTCTACTAAAAATACAAAAATTAGCCAGGTGTGGTGGCGTGCAACTGTAATCTCAGCTACTCAGGATAATTGATTGAATCTGGGAGGTGGAGGCTGTAGTGAACCGAGATCGCACCACTGCACTCCAGCCTTGGAGACAGAGTGCAACTCTGTCTCAAAAATAAAAAAATAAATAAAAATAATAAAATTTACTTTTATTATTTTTAAATAGAGATGGGGTCTCATTATGTTGCCCAGACTGGTCTCGAACTCCTGGGCTCAAGCAATCCTCCCACCTTGGCCTCCCAAAGTGCTGGGATTACAGGTGTGAGCCACCATGCCTGGCTCTATATTTATTCGTGTTGCGGCTGTTTTTGTTTCATAGGCAACACGATCAAGGTTAAAAAGAATTCAAACAGTAAAATGGGTGCATGGTGAAAAAGAAGTTTCCCTCCCACTCCTGATTCCAAATCTTCCTTTTCCCTCCCCAGAGGCAGCCACTGTTAAATTTCCAGTGTTTCTCGAGATAATCTATTCTTGTTAATATCAGCATATAAGCATGTGTGAGTATAGAAATAAACAGTTTCTTTAGCTTTTTTTTGGAGACAAACAGAATGCCAAACACTGCTTTGCACCTTGGAAACTGTTTTTTTAACCTGCACACTTTGAGTTACCTCTTTCTTTTGAATGGCTGCATAGAATTTGACTGTAAAACACAATTGATTTAAATAGTCCTCAACTGATGGGTTATTTCTGGTGTTTTGTTATTAAAAACAACGCTGCAAATACACAAATGAGTGTAATTTCTGAGGCAATGGGTGTACGTATGTTTTGGTGGATACTATTACATCGCTCTCTGAAGAGGTTGTTACTAATAGTAATATCCTCACTTTCCAGATGATGAAAGAGGATCAGAGAGGTTAAATAAACTTGCCCTAGATAACACAGTTATGAAATGGCAGAACTGGGGCCGGGTGCAGTGGCTCATGCCTGTAATCCCAGCACTTTGGGAGGCCAAGGTGGGAGGATTGCTTGAGCCCAGGAGTTCGAGACCAGTCTGGGCAACATAATGAGACCCCATCTCTATTTAAAAATAAATAGGTGGATCACCTGAGGTCAGGAGTTTGAGACCAGCCTGGCCAACATGGTGAAACCCCGTTTCTACTAAAAATACAAAAATTAGCTGGGCGTGTTGGTGGTACCTGTAATCCCAGTTACTCGGGAGGCTGAGGCAGGAGAAGCACTTGAACCTGGGAGATGGAAGTTGCAGTGAGCTGAGATTGTGCCACTGCACTCCAGCCTGGGTGACAGAGTGAGACTCGGTCTCAAAAAAACAAAAACAAAAACAAAGCCAAATGCCTGAACTGGTATTTGGTCTCAAGGATGCAGGATGTAGAGTGGGAGTAGCCCAAGTCCTTCCTACAGTAGGTGAAGCATGATAGGGAAGGCATGGGCCTGAGGGCAGAGCCAGGACTGGAACCCCACTCTGTCTAACTCCAGGTGTTGTGTGTGAGGGGCCTACCTTCTCAGCCCCAGACATTCCATAGGAAGCCATGTGGAAGACACAGTCCACCCCTTTGAAGGCATGGTACAGGGCTTCTTCATCTCGGACGTCAGCCTGCACCAGAGGAAAAAGAGATGAGGGCAGGGGGTTCAAGTCCAAGGCAAGAGATAACACCTCTGCACCTTGCTTGGTCTCAGAGCTGGCCTCCTGACCCAGCCCAGTACAAGCCTCTGTAGCATCAGGAAAGGCTGGTGGGGAAGGATTCACTAAATGATCCTACAGGGCACTATGAGCATCATCCCCTGCTCATTCACCACCCCTCTAGGTCACAGGGGCTGTGCTAGGTTTATGTGTACTGTTTCATCAACTCCCAGTGAGACCCTGTGAAGTCGGTGTTAGTTACTATTGTCCCCTTTCTGTGACCACAGCTGCCCAGCTGGTAGCACTAGAGCCAGAGCTATAGCTCAAACAGTCTGGCTTCAGGGTCTGAGCCCCTAAACCCCACACCACAGGTTTCACATCAAACACTGGCTCCTGAGCATCACCACTACCCCAGTCTATTAAGACCCTTGTCCCTTGTACCTGGATGAACTCGGTTTCCGGGGACAGTTCCCACTGGGGTCTGCGGCGGTCAAGCAGAATGACAGGAGTGCCACTCTTGGCCAGGTGAGATCCCAGGCTAAAGCCCAGGTAGCCTCCTCCTCCAGTCACCAGAACCTTCTGCCTGGCAACCTTTGTGGGTTTGGCTTGAGTCTTCTGCTGCAGTGCTGGTGTTGGGGTTGTTGTTGACTCACTGGGTTTGGGTCCAGTCCCAGACCCCTGTCTGAGCCCAGGTCCTAGCTCTGGCTCAGGTGTAGACCCAGCTCCTGGCCCAGGTACCGATCCAGCTCCTGGCCCAGGTACTGACCCAGCTTCTGGCCCAGCTCCTAGACCATGTCCCAACCCAGCTCCTAGACCAGGTACAGACCCAGCTCCTGGCCCAGGTACAGACCCAGCTCCTAGACCAGGTCCAGAACCAGCTCCTGGCCGAAGTACAGACCCAGCTCCTGGCCCAGGTGTAGACCCAGCTCCTAGACCAGGTATAGACCCAGTTCCTGGCCCAGGTACAGACCCAGCTCCTGGTCCAGGTACTGACCCAGCTCCTGGCCCAGGTCCTTGACCTGGTCCAGTCCCTGAAACAGCACCAGGCCTCAGAGCAGCACCAGAACCCGCCTGAGGTCCTGGAATAGCTTTGGGCCCCAGTCCAGACCCTGGAATGGCACCAGGCTTTGGTGCAGGCCCTGACTCAGACCCTAAACCAGACCTTGGACCCGAGACCTCTCCACAGGCCTGGCAGACAGGGCAGCTCTTCTCACCCTGGCCTGCAGCTTTGCAGGCCTCTGGGGAGGAGCCTGGGGTGTTGGACTTCATCCTCTACTGAGCCATGCAGACCCAGAAACTGACCACCTGTGGGAAAAAAATAGAAGAAAGAATGCTCTAGAATCGTTTCATGTCACATAGATTATTAGACCTCTAGGACTGAGGGGAGCTCCAGGTGGAAATTAGAGACTTTCTGAGTTCCCAGGGAACCTGTCCCTTTCAGAATCTCAAGAATCTCCAGTGGGGGCCTGGCGCGGTGGCTCACATCTGTAATTCCAGCACTTTGGGAGGCCAAGGTGGGCGAATCACTTGAGGCCAGGAGTTGGAGACCAGCCTGGCCAACATGGTGAAACCCTGTCTCTACTGAAAATGCAAAAATTAGCTGGGTGTGGTGGGGCACACCTATAATCCCAGCTAGGAGACTGAAGCACAAGAATTGCTTGAACCCAGAAGGCAGAGGTTGCAGTGAGTTGAGATGGTGCCACTGCACCCCAGCCTGGGCAATAGAGTGAGACTCAACCTCAAAACAAAAACAAAAACAAAAAAATCTCCAGTGTGGCTGCTGTCCTCTGCACAGAGAGTCAGAGACAAGGAAGCCAAGACTTGGGTTTTAGAGCTAGGGAAATTGAGGCCCAAAGTCACACTGTGTGACTGAGGTTGACATAAAGCAACTGGTTGACTTCTCTACTAGTTTCTTAAAATTCCAGTTTCCATGGAGCACCAAAGGAAGACAGGGCAAATCATCCAGCGGGAACCTCACCAGAATGGGAGGTGGCTGCTTTCTGACTGGGGAGATGGGGAGGGCCTTCTGGAAGAGGGGGAAGAGAAAGAGGAGGAGGAGGAGAATCCACATGGATCCAAAAGGACTCTGCACCCTGGAAACTTGTACATGACTCCAAGTGCTGTGCCTGTCCCCACCCTGACACCTGCTGCCTCTGGTCCTTCCAGGTCCAACAGTAGTGTGGGTGGCTGGTACCACAGGGTCTGCCCAATCCCTCTGCATGCTTTAGGGTCTGGTCTATGGGTCTAGGGGTACAGCACTGAGGATCCTGTTATTTGCAGCCTCAGACTACTTTTTTTCCTCTGTCGCCCAGGCTGGAGTGCAGTGGTGCAATCATAGCTCACTGCAGCCTCAACCTTCCCTGCTCAAGTGATCCTCCCATCTTAGCCCCCGAAGCAGCTGGGAATACAGGTGCATGCTACCATGCCTGGTAAGTTTTTGCATTTTCAGTAGAGATGGAGTTGTTTACCATGTTGGCCAGGCTGGTCTTGAACTCCTGACCTCAAGTGATCCTCCCACCTCAGCCTCCCAAAGTTCTGGAATTACAGGTGTGAGCCACCGTACCTGGCTCCCAAGATCTTTTTTAGATTTTTGAGACAGAGTCTCACTCTGTTGCTCAGGCTAGTAGTGAACTCCTGAACTCAAGCAATTCTCCTGCCTTGGCCTCCCAAAGTGTTGAGATTACAGGCATGAGTCACTGTGCCCAGCCCTCAGTTTAGACTCAGGGCAAGCCAGGCTGTCAGTCACTGTCACCATCGCCCATCCCCCCACCCCCTCCTGACCTCCCGCTCCACCTGAGGACGAGGCTGGATGACCAGGGCCAGGTGATCATAACCACAACAACAGCAACCATGTGCTAGGGACCTCTATGCGTCAGGCCCTACATATGCAGATAGGCGCGTCTCTGCCCTGCATGGCATATACTAGCTGCATGAAAGAATGGGTATTTGTTGAGTGACTGGACTGATGAGCCCCACGTTTTTTGCTGGTGGTGGTCAGAGGGCAGGGACTCTGGCAGCTAGAGGGGCTGTATTTTTAATTTCCTCTGTTACTGCCCTGCTCACCAAATGTCTGGGTGAGGAATACAGTCCTGCCCTGTATGAGCACGAACACTCATGGCTTTATTTATTTATTTATTTAGAGAAGGAGTCTCACTCTGTTGCCCAGGCTGGAGTGCAGTGGCGTGATCTTGGCTCACTGCAACCTCCGTCTCCCTGGCTCAAGCAATTCTCCTCCCTCAGCTTCCCCAGTAGCTGGGACTACAGGCACGTGCCACCACGCCTGACTAATTTTTGTATTTTTAGTGGAGATGGAGGTTTCACCATGTTGGCCAGGCTGGTCTTGAACTCCTGGCCTCAAGTGATCCGCCTGCCTTGGCCTCCCAAAGTGCTGGGATTACAGGAGTGAGCCACCGTGCCCAGCCCACTCATGGGTTTAATGAGAGAGACCGCAAATCATCATGGAGGAGGGGCCTAAATCCCCCAGAGGGAGAGGAGAGGCTGCAGCCAGGTAGCAAGCCCTCCTCTTATACTCAGGCCCAAAGGACTCTGTTCTGGGGAAGGGTCTATGGGACCAGAGTTGACTTTCTACCCTAAGGAGATGCCTTTTGTGGCAAAAGCTGGACTCAGCCTTGGGTACTCACTTGTTGGGGTGTGCCCTTGGGTAACGGCCTTAAAACCTCACTGTACCTCAGTAGGCACAACTGCGAATGGACCCAAATATTTCTGGCTGCTCTGGCTCCTCACAGGGTGGTCATGAGAAAACAGACGCCAGAATGCCTTGCAAGGCTAGACTGCAAAGCTCCAGGAGGATTTCATTCCCTGGAGTGTCCCAGCACCTAGAACAGTGCCTGGCACAAAGCAGGCGGCCAGCGAATGCTGCTGGGTGAACAAAATCTCTGGGGCATGTTGGGGATCTGGCCGTGCTATGGTCGCGCGCCAGACCCACCCCGGACATGGCTGCACTCATTCTTTTGGAAGTTCAGTGAAGTACAGGCTATGGTTCCCATTACCCAGAGGTGGAAACTGAGGCCCAGAGAACATGAGGAAACTTTGATGGAGTCACAATGTCTCTGCCGGAATCCAGGTCGATGGGGACCCCAAAAGCGGGTTTGGTGGAAGGAACTGGCAAAAGGGTGGGGAGCGTCAGGGACTGACCCTGGGCGCGCTGGGCTCGCGGGCAGCTCGTGGGTGGGGGTCCCCTCCCCTCTTGGCCCCCTCACCCTCCCTGTCCCGCCCGCACCTGCGTCCTTCCCTGGCCCGCGTCCGGGCTTCGCTCACCTGGCCCGGGCTCCCGCGGCGCTGCGTGCTCCCCGCGCTGCGCCAGACTCCGCGCCGCCAGGGCCACCGGGCCACCTCCTCCTCCAGAGGGGGCAGAACGGGGCGGAGCGTGGCATCCGGACCGCCCCCCCCCTCCCCCCGCTCCTCTGCACCCGGCGGGGAGCACCTGTATTCTCTCAGGTGGAGACCCACAGGCTCTCATAGAGGAGAAACTGAAGCCAGTAGGGCCGGGATGGGCGAAATGGTCCACGCTTCTGGTGGGAAAAGACACAAAGGCCCTGCGTGCCGGGCTCTGTCCTGCCGGCCAAGTCGTCCTAGAACCCCAAGAAAAAGGGTTTCATCTATATCTGGGAGCAGAATTGCTGGGTCATATGATTACTCTGTGTTTAGAGAAGAACCGCCAAACTGTTTTCTAAAGTAGCTGCACTATTTTACAACCCTACCAGCAGTGTATAGGGTTCCAATATTTTCACATCCTTACCAACACTTATTATCTATGTTTAAAATTTTAACTATTCTGTTGGGTGTGAAGTGGTGTCTCATTGTGGTTTCATTTATATTTCCTGATAGCTAATGCTGCTGAACATGTTTTCATGTGCTCATTGGCACATTAATGTGTTTTCTTTGGAGAAGTGTCTGTTCAAATCCTTTGCTCATTTTCAGCTATTTGTTGATTTTTAAGAGTTCTTTGTATATTCTGTATATAAATCCCTCATCAGATAAATGATTTGCAAATATTTAAACAAAAAGAAAAAAAGTTCTTCTATCATCCATCCTTCCACCCATCCATCCAACCTTCCATCCATCCATCCTTCCACCTATCCATCCATCCTTCCACTTATCCATCCAACCTTTCATCCATCCATCCTTCTACCTATCCATCCATCCTCCCACCTATCCATCCAACCTTCCATCCATCCATCCTTCCACCTATCCATACATCCTTCCACCTATCCATCCAACCTTCCATCATCCATCCTTCCACTTGTCCATCCAAACTTCTATCTGTCCATCCTTCCACTTATCCATCCAACCTTCCATCCGTCTGTACTTCTACCTGTCCGTCCAGCTTTCCATCTATCTGTATTTCCACCTGTCCATATGACCTTTCATCCATCCATTCTTCCACCTGTCCATCCAACCTTCCGTCATCTATCCTTCCACCTATCCATCCAAACTTCCATCCAACCTTCCACCCATCTAATTCATCCCATATGTCTTTCTTTCCTTCCTTCTACCCATCTATCTACTCTTCCTGTCTTGCAATCTTCCACTCATCTCTGTTGATTTATGCATCAATCACATCATTCTACTTTTGATGGATGCTTCTTCAGTGTTGGATAATATCACCCTTTGAAAACTCATGTTCAGCTGGGTGTGGCTCATGCCTGTAATCCCAGCACTTTGGGAGGCTGGGGTGGGCAGATCACTTGAGCCTAGGAGTTTGAGACCAGCGTGGGCAACATAGTGAGAGCCCATCTGTATGAAAAAATACAAAAAAATTAGCCAGGCATAGTGTTATGTGCTTGTAGTCCCAGCTACTTGGGAGGCTGAGGCAGGAGAATCACCTGAGCCTGGGAGGTGGAAGCTATGATGGGCTGTGATTGCGCCACTGCAATCTCACTGCTGGAAAGCTCAGGCAATGGAGTGAGATCCTGTCTCAGTAAAAGAAAACTCATGTTCACGTGGTGGTATTGGAGGGTCAGGCATATGCCCAAGAGCTCACAACTGCTGTAATGGAGCCACAGGGGCTGAGAGCAGCAAGGGCTGGTCACTTTGCTCTGAAAAGGACAACTGAAAAAGCCTCCACCCATACAACACCCTTTGTGGGCATAGGTGTGGGGAAGAGAAAAACAAAATCTTAGTCTGCATGTTGTATGAGCCAGATGGTAAGAGATCTTGCTTAATCCTCATAACTCTGGTTTAGCTCAATCTTAGAGACAGGGAAACAGGTTCAGAAAAGGGGCTCCAAATGTGGTGGGGAAAAGCCATGGGGTCTGTCCTGGATTTAAATCTTGGCTTTGCCACTTTCTTGCTGTGTGTCTTTGAGCACCTATGAGGCTCAGTTTCCTCATCTGTAAACTGCAAATGATGTGCACTTAATCGTTGCGATGCTGTGAGGTTTATGACTAACATGCTTTATGCAAAATGTTGAGCATGGTGCTGGCTCAATCAGTGCGCAAACAGTGGTAGCTGTTCTTCTCATGTAATGAGAAGTTGGGATTTGAACCTAGGTCCTGTCCTTCCCCACTTCATAAGCCATGTGTCTGAGTCCAACCTTCCATTCATAAAGGCCAGCCTCTTCTCCCACCAACAGGGTCAGAGAACTCACATTCTCCGGTACCAGCTGCTGACATTGTCTTGCAAAGAGAAGCATAACATATCTGTGATGGGTTGAATTGTGTTCTTCACAAAATTCATATGTGGAAGTCCCAATCCCACATACTTAACCCTAACTCTGCAAATAGAGTCATTGCAGATGTAATGAGTTAAGGTCATAGTGGAGTAAGGTGGGCCCCTACTCCAGTATGACTGGTGTTCTTATAAAGAGGGGAAATTTGGACAGAGATACGCACATAGGGAGAATTTCATGTGAGGACCTGAGTTATGCTGCCCAAAGCCAAGGAACTACCAGAATGGAGAAGTCTGGAATGGATCCTTCCCAGTGTCTTCAGAGGGAGCATGGCCCTGAGGGCACCTTAATCTTGAACTTCCAGCTTCCAGAACAGTAAGACAATAAATTTCCATTGTTTCATCCACTCAATTTGTGGTACTTTGTTATGACAGCTCTAGCAAATGAATACAACCACCACAGGCCCTTTTCTCTGTATTTACAGAGGCGACCCAAAATGGCAGCTGTGCAAGATGGACCAGACTGAGATTAAACACGGCAGGGGCTGTGGTCACCACTGCCTTCCTGGACCCAGCACAGAGCCTGGCCAAAGGAGGGTCTCATCAAGCCTTAGCAAGTGAGTTTCTTTTTTTGTTTTTTTGAGACAGAGTCTCTGTCGCCAGGCTGGAGTGCAGTGGCACGATCTCAGCTCACTGCCACCTCCACCTCCCGGGTTCAAGCGATTCTCCTAACTCAGCCTCCGAGTAGCTGGGATTACAGGTGTCCACCACCACACCTGGCTAATTTTTGTATTTTTGGTAGAGACAGGGTTTCTCCATGTTGGCCAGGCTGGTCTCGAACTCCTGGCCTTGAGCCATCTGCCTGCCTTGGTCTCCCTAAGTGCTGGGATTACAGGCATGAACCACCACACCTGGCCACAACTGAGTGTTTTTAAACAACTTGATGAATTTTTACTTATGTATACTTCAATGTAACTCCTACCTTGATCAAGATATATAATACTTTCATCATGCCAGATGTCCCCTTTGTGTTCCCCATCCCACAGGGTAACTACTATTTTGACTTCAATCGCCAATAAGGAATTTGGCTGGTTCTTGAACTTCATATAAATGACATTATACAGTATGTACTCTTTTGTGTCTGGTTTCTTTTGCCCAATATTATGAGACTGATGCATCTTGTTGAATATAGCTGTATAGATCATTCTTTTTTGGGGGTGCAGGCAGGGTTTCACTCTGTTGCCCAGGCTGGAGTGTAGTGGCATGATCAGGGCTCACTGCAGCCTCAACCTCTCCTGGGCTCAGGTGATCCTTGCACCTCAGCCTCCTGAGTAGCTGGCACTACAGGCATGCGCTTCCAAGCCTGGCTAATTTTTGTATTTTTTGTAGGATGGGTTTTCACCATGTTACCTAGGCTAGTCTCAAACTCCTGGGCTCAAGTCTTCTACCTGCCTTGGTCTCCCAAAGTGCTGGGATTTCAGGTGTGAGCCACCATGTCAACCGTTCATTCCTTTTAAATCGATGCACAGTATTTCACTGTAAAATGTATCAGATTTTATTTGCACATTCTGCCAGTGATGGACATTGGGTAGTTTCCAATTTTGAGCTCTAATGAATAAGGCTGCTGGAAAAATCCTTACATGTCTTTTGTCTAACATATGCGCTCATTACCCTTGGAGTGGAATTACTAGATCATAGAGTAGGCATATGTTTTACTTTAGTAGAAATTGCCAAATAGTCTTCCAAAGTTATTGAGTCAAATTACACATCCCTACCCCAACCCCTACCCTATTGGAATATGAGTGTTCCAACTGTTCCACATCTTGATATTGTAGTTCTTTGTTTTGTTTTGGTTTGGTTTTAGAGACAGGGTCTCATTCTGTTGCCCAGGCTGGAGTGCAATGGCCCAGGCTCAGCTCATTGCAACCTGTACTTCCCGGATTCAAGTGATTCTCGTGTCTCAACCTCCTGAGTAGCTGAAATTACAGGTGTGCACCACCATGCCCAGCTAATTTTTGTGTTTTTAGTAGAGACGGGGTTTCACTATGTTGGCCATGCTGGTCTCAAACTCCTGACTTCATGTGATCTACCCACCTCGGCCTCCCAAAGTGCTGGGATTACAGGTGTGAGCCACCAGGCCTGGCCATTTTGTTTTTTGTTTGTTTGTTTTTGTTTTTAAGAGACAGGGTCTTACTCTGTTGCCCAGGCTGGAGAACAGTGGCACAATCACAGCTCACTGCAGTCTCAAACTCCTGGGCTTAACTGATCCTCACGCCTCAGCCTCCTGAGTAGCTAAAACTGCATGCATCAGGCCACCATGCCTTGCTAATTTGTTTTAAATTTTTGAAGACATGGGGTCTTGCTATGTTGCCCAGGCTGGTGTTGAACTCCTGGCATCAAGCAATTCTCCCATCTCAGCCTCACAAAGTGTTGAGATTAGAGGCATGAGCCGCTGTGCCCAGCCCCAGTCTTTTTGATTTTAGTCATTCTAGTGAGATGTAGTGGCATCTTACTGTGGTTTTCATTTACATTTCCCTGGCAGGTAAGGCTGTTGAGCACCTTTTCATGTACCTATTGTCCATTTTAAAAATTGCATGGGCCGGGCGTGGTGACTCATGCCTGTAATCCCAGCACTTTGGGAGGCCAAGGTGGGCGGATCACCTGAGGTCAGGAATTTGAGACTAGCCTGGCCAACATGGTGAAACCCCGTCTCCACTAAAAATAAAAATAAAAATAGCTGGGTGTGGTGGCAGGTGCTTATAATTCCAGCTACTCTATTCGGGAGGCTGAGGCAGGAGAATCGCTTGAACCTGGGAGGCGGAGGTTGCAGTGAGCTGAGATTGTGCCACTGCACTCCAGCCTGGGCAAAAAGAATGAGACTCTATCTAAAAAAAAAAAAAAAAAAAAAAAAAATTTGGGATGGGCTAGGCATGGTGGCTCACGCCTATAATCCCAGCACTTTGGGAGACCAAGGCGGGCAGATCCCCTGAGATCAGGAGTTCAAGACCAGCCTGGCCAACATAGTGAAACCCCGTCTCTACTAAAAATACAAAAATTAGCCGGACGTGGTGGCAGGCCCCTGTAGTTCCAGCTGCTCAGGAGGCTGAGGCAGGAGAATCGCTTGAACCTGGGAGGCGGAGGTTGCAGTGAGCTGAGATTGTGCTACTGCACTCCAACCTGGGCAACAGAGCGAGACTCCGTTTAAAAAAAAAAAATTGGAATTTTTTCTTTTTCTTATTGAAATCCTTTATATAGTATGGTATGAGTCTTTTAATAAAGGTTGTCACTAAAAACTTACAAGCACACACACACGCCAATGATCATTTCAAACAGTTAAAGTCATGTTGATCCTATTAGTGGAATAAAAGTAATTGTTTTTAATTTTGGAAAATGACCCCGGATGAGCAGCCTTCACTTCAGTTTGGTTGGGCAGGGATGGAGGGTGGTGGTGAGGCTCACTTGTTTCTTCTTCCTCCAGGATGGGCTGACTGTGACTCTGCATTAGCCTGTTATGGACCAGGCTGGAGACCACCCCATCTACTGCTTTCCAGAGCTAGGCTCCCACAGCTCAGCCGCCTGCTCACTGTTCATCATGCGTCTCCCATGTGGCAGCTTCTGGGGACCTGCAGACCCTGGGACAGTAGTCTCATCCCAAGGGAGCTCACAGTCAAGGAGAAGAGCTAGATCAGCGAGCAAGGTGGCGTGACATGGAGTGCTGAGTGCGAGAGTTCTGCGTGGTCAGGATGCTGCCAGAGAAAGACTGGAGGCCCCTGGCTCTAGGTGGGTCCCAGGGAGCTGATGTCATTTGAGCTGTGCCTTGATGGGTGAGCAGGAGTCTCCGGGCAGAGGAGGCAAGAAGCCCCGTTCAGGCAGGGGGTTGGTTTAGGGCTTCCCAGAGAGGGACAGTCTAGTGGCTGGAGAGTAGGGTGTGCTGCGGGACAGGGCTTGAGAGTTAGATTAGACCCAGGAATGGACCCTCACACAAAAGACAGAGCCTTTCCTTCCTCAGCTTCCAGGGAGTCCTGGTACCAGGAATCGTGTTCCCTGCGGGTCACAGCATTCCACCCCATCCTGCCCTCGGGGCCGAGATTTGGTCAGTGAGTGGTCCTTTGCAGGATGACATTTCTGTTTTATTGACCACAAAATAGAGCATGCCACTTGGTGCTTAGTGCACACTCAGGCAGTGTGGGGTCTAGCCCCTCCCCTTACCTGAGAACACTTCTCTGGGAAAGAGTGACCTTTGGTTCTGCATCATTTTTCTTCTGGAGTTGGGATCTGGTGGGCACGAGATGAAGAAAGATGGTCTCCCTGGTGCCCAGTGGGCTGGCTGGGAGAAGCAGGGCAGGAACCCTTGGAGCAAGGGTACCATGATGGGTGCGGCCCTTCTGGATGGGGTCCGGGGTCTCCATGGGCAGTAGCCAAATGGCAGGCGGGAAAGGCTGCGTGAAGGGCATACCTGAAGGACTGGGCCTGCCAGAGGAAGCTTCTGGCCTTGGTGATCTCCTGGGCCAGCCTCCTTAAATCATCTCCTTCAAATGGTGGCAGCGTGGGATCCTTGAAAAGGGGAAGTGAGTGTGAAGTTTGATCCATTAGACAGATGGGAGCTGAAAATCCAAAATCTCAAAAAAAGCATTTTAGAGCTAATCACGTTCTGGCTTCCACCCAGTGCAGGAAATCTTGTGAGCCTCCGCTTGTATATCTCCAGGAACAGGAAGCTCACTACCTATCAGGACAGTCATTCTGCAAAGGGGATACTTTGAAATACGATGTGTGAGAGTCAGTGTAGGGAGGGGACGGTGGCAAAGCAAGATAGTGTCAGAAATTGAGTGAAGGTGGCCCCACTCTGGGCCAGTGGAACAGAAATGGCATAGGTTCCTTATCTCACCGCTATTCAGTAAAATCTGTTCAGTCATTTTTTGCATTTCTTCTAGTAAAATAGATTCACGGGTATGCTTTTTATCTGGTTGATTTTAGACAGAGCCTTGCTCTGTTGTCCTGGCTGGAGGGCAGTGGAGTGATCATGGCTCACTGTAGCCTCAAACTCCTGGGCTCAAGCTATCCTCCCACTTCAGCCTCCCAAGTAGCTAGGACCACAGGCATCTGCTACCACACCTGGCTGAGGCATGCTTTTTAAAAAAATGTTAATAAAATTTCACCACCTAGCCTTAAAAATACATCTTACCAATCCTAGCACTTTGGGTGGCTGAGGTGGGCAGATCACTTGAGGTCAGGAGTTTGAGACCAGCCTGGCCAATATGATGAAACCTCATCTCCAGTAAAAATATAAAAATTAGCTGGGTGTGGTGGCAGGCACCTGTAATCCTAGCTACTCAGGAGGCTGAGACATGAGAATCACTTGAACCCAGGAGGCAGAGGCTGAAGTGAGCTGAGATCGTGCCACTGCACTCCAGCCTGATGACACAGTAAGACTTCGTCTCAAAAAAAAAAAAAAAGAAAAAGAAAAAAAGAAAAAAACTACATGTCTCACAGTTCATAAGCCCTAAGAAAGAGAGGAAACCATCCCTTCTGCCTAAGTAGCACAGCAATCCCAGTCTGCATGAAAAAACAATTCAGAGAATCTGATTTGATAAGGTATTAAGCTGAGAGCCTTAAACATATCATCACTTGTTTTCCTATGTAGTAAGGACACTTGGGTGAATATTCATTACTTTTACCAATTTGTTCTGTTCTCTGTATTATTTATGATACTTGTCCCTAGAAGAGCTAGTTGAACAAAGGAGTCATGTAAGGCTACCCAGACTTCAAAGATTATGCCAGCCGAGCCTGATGGTTCACGCCTGTAATGCCAACACTTTGGGAAGCTTAGGTGGGAAGATTACTTAATCCTAGGAGTTTGAGATCAGCCTGGGCAACATGGTGAGATCCTGTTTCTACAAAAAATTCAAGAAATTAGCTGGGCGTGGTGGCGCACCTGTGATCCCATCTACTCCGGAGGCTGAGGTGGAAAGATTGCCCAAGTTCAGGAGGTGGAGGCTGTACTGAGCTGTGATTGCACCACTGCACTTTAGCCTGGGCAACGGAATGAGACCCTGTCTCAAAAAAAAAAAAAAAAAGAAAAAGAAAAAAAAAATTATGCCATGTCCTGTGAAAGTAACCCTTAACCTCTGAAAAGAAATCTGGAATTCTGATTGGTTGTCTTACTTGATAATTTGTTGCCCTGGGAATGTTATCACTGGCAACACTGCATTCCTTAAAGGTATAAATATGTGCAGAATTTTCCTATTAAGTCAGAAGTAGATCACTGAAATCTATGACTTTACTAGATTTATTACTTCATAGATAACCTATGACTTTGCTAGATCTATTGCTTAACAGATAACTTGAATGTCTGTGTTTCAATGAATTGAACCCCAGAAGACACAAATATGTAGGAATTAAAGCACAAAGGTTAAGATCGTGGGTGTCTTGGGGCTCTAGCTATACCACTTCCTCTGACTTTAGTTTTTTTTTTTGTTGTTTGTTTTGAGACGGAGTCTTGCTCTGTCACTCAGGCTGGAGTGCAGTGGCGCAGTCTTGGCTCACTGCAAACTCTGTCTCCCAGGTTCAAACAATTCTGCCTCAGCCTCTTGAGTAACTGGGATTACAGATGCACACCACCATGCCCGGCTAATTTTTGTATTTTCAGTAGAGATGTCATGTCACCATGTTGGCCAGGCTGGTCTCAAACTCCTGACCTCAAGTGATCCACCCATCTCGGCCTCCCAACGTGCTGGGATTACAGGTGTGCGCCACCGTGCCCAACTTTAGGTGTATTCTTAAACCTCGCTGGGCCTGCTGTTCATCTGTTAAATGGGTATAATATTAAAAGAGGTAATCTACATAAAGCCACATAAATTTCCAACACAGACAAACTGGTCTGATCATCAGGAAATATAACAACACCCTCAAATCCTGCTTCTTTCCCAGTCTTGAGGAGAGTCAGCCTAAAAGGACAGTGGCAGGGAAACCCAATCCTTTTAAGTTAATATTTTGTCTCAACGAAAAGCAGAGATCTTTTTAGTCAGAAGGAAAACCGAGGACAGGCATGGTGGCTCATGCCTGTAATTCTAACACTTTGGGAGGCCAAGGTGGGAGGTTCACTTGAGCCCAGGAGTTCAAGAAGGAAAACCCCATGCCTGTTGATATTTTATTGAGCTGTTTCAACAGACCTCATGTTCAGTGGCTCTGCAACTCACGTTTTCATTGATGAAGCCTTTGGTCAGCAGGCCACACATTTTGGAGAGTGTGTCCTCACCCACAGGGCAGTGATAGCGTCCGCCAGTGAAGGAAGCCAGCTTTCTCAGGAACTCAACCGCCGCTCTGGAAGGAAGGGACAGAGGGCTGGTGGGGAGGCTGACTGACCAGCCTAGTTCGTGTGACTTCCCCAGGGGAACTTAAGTCTGTGGGGCTTAAGAGAAATCAGCCTGGCAATGGGCAGTGGCTTGTGCCATGGAGACCACCATTAGAACATCAAAGGACACTTTCCCCACCAATTTATGGATGGCTATAGCAACTGCTGCTGCTTGAGGGAAGAGGAGTCCCCGTGTTCCCCTTGTGAGTGTCGCCATTTAGCCTGGACCCCCTCAAACCACACAGCCCACACACTCCAGCCCCCATTTCTTCTTTTCTTTTTTGAGACAGAGTCTTAGTCTGTTACCCAGGCTGGAGTGATCTTGCATGATCTTGGCTCACTGCAACCTCTGCCTCCTGGGTTCAAGCGATTCCCCTGCCTCAGCCTCCTGAGTAGCTGGGACTACAGGCACCGGCCACCACACCAGGCTAATTTTTGTATGTTTTTAGTAGAGACGGGGTTTCGCTATGTTGGCCAGGCTGGTTTCGAACTCCTGACCTTAGGTGATCTGCCTGCCTTGGCCTCCCAAAGTGCTGGGATTACAGGTGTGAGCCATCGTGCCCAGCCTAGCCCCCATTTCTTTATGGGACACTTATCCAGTGCCTACTATGTGTTAGGCCTGCAAAGGACACATATTACACTTATGGGGCTTATGGTTTAGACCCAGAGATAAAATATGTCCCTATGTAGTCTGTTTTGCTAATAGTAAAGTTTTGATTTTTAAAGGAGCTGAGTCTTATCTGACGTGTTCTTTTTCACATTTTTGTTTTGCTTTGTAGAGAGAGAATCTTGCTATGATATCCAGGCTGGTCTCGAACTCCTGGCCTCAAGTGATCCTCCCACCTCAGTCTCCCAAAGCACAGGGATTATAGGCATGAGCCATGGTGCCCAGTCATAACACATGTTCTATAGTGATCGTTTATAAAAATAACCATGATGAGGCTACATTAATATTTTTCTTTCTAGCTTTTCCCCTAAATGTCCCCTAAATACTCACAAATGTGATCCCAGGGGAGAGTATGAGGGAGACTGTGACATGACTGTGTGAATCTCGTGCAAATGTGTTTCCAGGCTGGAGGAAGTCAGAGGGAAATGTCTGAGTAAAGAGAGGGGTTTTCACCCTGTGGTGTGACACCTGCTTGGGTGCTCTAGAAAAACAATGCTTCTTCTAATTTCTTTCTTTTTTTTTTTTTTTTTTGACAGTCTCACTCTGTTGCCCAGGCTAGAGTGCCATGGAGCAACCTCGGCTGACTGCAACCTCTGCCTCCTTGGATCAAGCGATTCTCATGTCTCAGTCTCCTGAGTAGCTGGGATTACAGGCGCATGCCACCACGCCTGTCTAATTTTTATATTTTTAGTAGAGACAGGGTTTCACCATGTTGGCCAGGTTGGTCTTGAACTCCTGACCTCAAGCGATCCACCTGCCTCAACCTCCCAAAGTGCTGGGATTACAGGCGTGAGCCAGCACGCCCGGCCACTTCTCCTAATTTCTGATTTGCAGGATTAGGACCCAGGAGAGATTGGTGTCTAAGCGAGCAGGTAGATTAGGTGGGGAGCTTGGATCTCCCTGCTGAGATGTGTGGCTCCATATCGCGCACCTGTCTGAGCAGTTCAAGGAAATGGTGTGCAGTTTCACATCTCTTTTCTCCCTGAGTCTTTGGACTTCATTTAGGACAAGGCTGCAGCTTGTGTCTGGCTTTCCGTCGGTCAGGAGGTACAGTCCTTCCAGATCATGGAAACTGAAGGCTTTCTGAAAGAACACAGGACGGCTGTCAGGCTCAGGGGAGAGGCTCACCCGGAAGACAAGAACCAAATGCCTAAAGGTGGTGCCTGCTGCCGCCTGCCTCTGCCAAAATGCATCTGATTGGATGCCTCTGACCTGTTCAAAAAGACTGAGAGATTCTCTTTCAGCCTCAGACAGACCAAGGAAGGTGCTGAGGTTTAGGAGGAAGAGCATGGCTCGCTGCCTAGCTGGTTAATCCCAAGCAAGTCACTTAACCTCTCTGAGCCTCTGTGTCTTCATCTATTTTTCTTTAATTTTTATTTTTTTGAGATGGAGTTTCGTTCTTGTTGCCCAGGCTGGAGTGCAATGGTGCAATCTCGGCTCACTGCAACCTCTGCCTCCTGGGTTCAAGCAATTCTCCTGCTTCAGCCTCCCAAGTAGTTGGGATTACAGGCATGTGCCACCATGCCCAGCTAATCTTCTGTATTTAGTAGAGATGGGGTTTCACCATGTTGGTCAGGATGGTCTTGAACTCCTGACCTCAGGTGATCCACCTGCCTTGCCCTCCCAAAGTGCTGGGATTACAGGTGTAAGCCACCGCACTCAGCCTGTGTCTTCGTCTATAACGTGAGAACATTGAGAATTCTTTTCTCACTGGCGTGTTGGGAAGATGAAATGTAGTGCTTTGTCAATTCTAAAGTGCCCTTTGTAAATCCTAAAGCATCGTGCAGTGTCAGCACAGGGGATGATGGTATTTGTTTTGCATCAAGGTCGGGCTCCATGGTGGGACTTGCCAGCAATGCTTGCAAGATGGAGGTGCTGCCCTGAGCTTGCAGGTGGGTCACCCATTGCATAGCCTCATGACACGCTGCATCTGTGGTCTCCACCAGCGTGTCCTGCCACAACTGAAGGCTCTCTGCAAAGCTGAGCAGGTTAAAACTGGGAAGGAGGAAAAGAGGAGGTGAGGGGCAGAGAAGGGGAGAAAGAGATTGGTTAGAATAGGCCTGTCTAGACTGAAGACCCCTACAATGAGCCCCGTGGCCTCTCAGGGAGAGGGCTGTGGGGCCTCTTGAGAATGAGAGGGTACATACTGACGATTTGGATGCAGACAGAGATAGATTTAAATCCCAGCTCAAGCCAGACACAGTGACTTGTGCCTGTAATCCCAGTACTTTGGAAGGCCAAGCTGGGAGGATTGCTTGAGGCCAGGAGTTCAAGACCAGCCTGGGCAACATAGTGAGACCCCCCATCTCTACAAAAAAATTAAAAAAAAAATTAGCCAGGCATGGTGGTGTGTGCCTATAGTCCAAGCTACTTGGGAGGCTGAGGTGTGAGATCACTTGAGCCCAGGACGCTGAGGCTGCAGTGAGCTATGATCACACCACTGCACTCCAGCCTAGGCAACAGAGTGAGACCCTGTGTCAAACAAACAAACAACAAATCCAAACAATCCTAGCTCAGCCAGTGACTGGTTACCCAATCTTCAGCAAGTGTCTTAACCTCTTGAAGTCTTGGCTTCTCTTTCTGAAAAATGGGGGCTGATAACAGCAACGCCTCACGGGCTCATTGTGAGAGTTGATGAAATGATGCGTGTAAAGCATCTGGTGCACAGGAAGTACTCAAGAAATGTGTACTCTGATTAAGGCAAGAAAGAGGCCTAGTCTAAGATGAGAGTCCCCTGGGGTCCCCTTAGGGTCAACCCTTCCGGATAGGGAAAATAAACAACTTCCTCCACTCAAAAATCAAGTTCACAAAAATTTAAAAAATTAAATAAATAATTAAAAAAAATCAAGTTCAGCTGAAAGCCATACTTTAAGGCCACATAGTGGTTCCTCTGCTGTGCCTGCAATTGTCCCTAGGCCTGAAATTGCGTTCCTTTTTTTTTTTTTTTTTTTGAGACAGCGTCTTACTCTGTTGCCCATGCAGGAGTGCACTGGTGCAATCATAGCTCACTGCAGCCTCAACCTCCTGGGCTCAAGTGATCCTCCTTCCTCAGCCTCCCAAGTAGTTGGGGCTACAGGTGCACACCACCATACCCAGCTGATTTTTAAATGTTTGTAGAGATGGGGTGTCACTTTGTTGCTGAGGCTGGTCTTGAACTCCTGAGCTCAAGTGATCCTCCTGCCTTGGCCCCCCAAATTGCCGGGATTACAGGTATAAGCCACCATACCCAGCCTCTAAAAACTGCTTTCCTTCACAGCAGAGCAGAATACAGTGCTCTTTCCTACTCAAATGCGTTACTCAGAAGAGCATCTCAGAAACTCCAGGCCTGCTGACACTGAGAGGAGACGGCGTGCTTGACCAGGGAAGCCCCGGGAACTGCCCCTTTGATCTTCCTGATCAGCCTTCGCCTCTTACCTGTCACAGCGCTTCCTCAGCTGTTCCCAAATCAGCAAAACCAGCTCTGTCTTCACCTGCTGCAGGTAAGGGCCCATGGACCCTGACGTGTCCAGCAAAATGCATACTTTGCTCTCCAAAATGGTGCCAAACAGTCGGCGGCTCCCTGCTCCGAGACAGGTGGGGCAGAGGCAGGGGGTGAGGGGTCCCTCCTCCTGGGTGGTTTCCCTCACTGTATCTATCAACTATAAAGTCTTGCAACACCTGTTGCCTGCCTGATCATTGATCGGATGTCACCCCACTGGGAGACGGCCTTTGTGGTGCTGTGGGAGGGGGCGATTGTCCAAGGGCAGACCTGATCAGTGGTTTGGGCTTTAGGAGATCAAGATTTCAGCTCTGGCTTTGTCTGTGATGAGTTGTACAAGCGGTTAAACCTCCTGGGCTTGAGTTTCCTCATCCTTAAAGTATCAATAGTATCATGATATTGCTATAATTGCTATAATGATATCAATAGTATCATGATATTGCTTTGAAGTATTAGATAGTGTTTGGGTGTGTACTGGTATGTCAGCTGGGGGACTTGTACTACAAAAGAAATCGCTGGGTCTCTGGTTTTAAGTCACCATTCCCAGGGGTAATGTGAACCGAGAGTAGAGAGAGGCTCATGGCTTCTCTGTCCCAGCTCAGCCTCTGACCTGACAACTGTACCTGGAGCAGCAGTTATCATGATGCCCCTGTCTGTGGACCATCTATACCAGGTCCTACTGCAGAGGACTGGACCTAATGAATTTACATAGACCCTGAGTGGCACATACAAGGCCACCTGTAGGATCTCCATATAGGACTCCCTTCCTCCCTCCTCCTATTGCCCTAGAAACCCTCCAGGCCCCATAGCCTGAATCCCCTCCTGTGCAGTTCTAGCTGTCTGCCCACCTTCTTGGGTTTGATGCTTCAGACCATCTCTTAATCCACAGCCCAACCCTGTCCATTTGCCTCTCCAGGAGGGGACTTGGTGCTCTCTGAAAAGAGGTCCGCAGTGGCTTACACCTATAATCCCAGGACTTTGGGAGGCCGAGGCAGGAGGATCGCTTGAGCCTAGGAGTTCAGAGCTAGCCTGCGCAACATAGCGAGACTCTGTATCTTAAAAAAATAAATAAAGTAAGCTGGGCATGGTGGCACGTGCCTGTAGTCTCAGCTCCTTGCAAGGCTGAGGTGGGAGGATTGCTTGTGCCCAGTTCGAGGCCGCAGTGAGCCATGACTGCACCACTGGACTCCAGACTAGGTGACAGAGCAAGACCATGTTTCTAAAATAAAATAATAATAATAATAAATAAACAGAGGGTTTCTGCTCTATTAGTTCCCCTTACCATCTGTACCTCCAGGGGTTGTTTTGCTAGGGCCCAGTCAATATTAAAGCAAACCTTTTGACAGTGAGCCCCTTGTCATTTGCAGGAAGGCAAGGTGTGGCAGGTGGCCTTGCAGAGCAGGCTGTGACGTGTGTGAGCTCCCGCTGGAGCTCTTGGGCCCATGTTCGACCTACCTGTTATCCAGCCCCTTGCCTGTCCTCTGAACCCACTGTAAGTTTTTATTTTGGACAGAGTTTCACTCTTGTTGCCCAGGCTGGAGTGCAGTGATACGATCTCAGCTCACTGCAACCCCTGCAATTCTCCTGCCTCAGCCTCCCAAGTAGCTGGGATTACGGGTGCCCGCCACCATGCCTGGCTAATTTTTTGTATTTTTAGTAGGGTATTTTTATATTTTCATCATGTTGGCCAGGCTGGTTTCAAACTACTGACTGGTGATCCAACCGCCTCGGCTTCCCAAAGTGCAGAGATTACAGGCATGAGCCACCACGCCCAGCCTCCCAGTGTCATGTTGTACCTGGATGATGTTCCTGGCCTAATCCTCTGATCTGCAGTTCTCGAAGGCCTGGCTTTGGAAGGACTGATACTGGGGTCCCTGGGGGTAGCCTTCCACATCCCCTCATGCTCCTCCACCCTTCAGGGCAGTGGACAGGCTCACCGGACAGCAGCCACTGCAGCCTCTGGACATAGCGCCTTAACACCTTCTCCAAGTGCCTGATGTACACCTCCATCTCCCCAGGCGTCCACTGAATGTGTCTCACCACTCCCTGGGTTAAGGCAAGTGGAGGCAAGTATCCACCCCATCAGCCGTTTCTTCATATCCCCATCACCCCCTAAAATTGTTTGTTCCATCATGGTTAACAATTCTCAAAACATTTGTTGGCTGGGCATGGTAGCTCATCCCTGTAATCCCAGTGCTTTGGGAGGCCGAGACAGGAGGATTGCTTGAGCCCAGGAGATCAAGACCAGCCTGGGCAACATAGGGAGACCTCATCTCTTCCAAAAACAGAAAAATAGCAGGCGTGGTGGCATATGCCTGTGGTCCCAGCTGCTTAGGGGAGGCTGAGGTGGGAGGGTTGCCTGAGCCCAGGGAGGTAGAGGCTGCAGTGAGCTGCAATTGCACCACTGCACTCCTGCCTGGATGACAGAGCAAGATCCTGTCTCAACAAACAAACAAAAACCCATAAAAAACAACCATCTGTTAAGCATATGTTTTTTGTTTGTTTGTTTAAAGCCTTTTTCTTTTATTAAACTAGTAGATTTATGGTTCTACAAAGGAGTAGGGAATTAGGATGATTTTGGTTTTTGGCAAATGCAGTTGCTGTATTAATAAAAATCATAATAATCTCTAATTTTTTTTTTTTTTGAGACAGAGTCTTACTCTGTTGCCCAGGCTGGAGTGCAGTGGTGCGATCTCGGCTTACTGCAGCCTCTGCCTCCCGGGTTCAAGCGATTCTCCTGCCTCAGCCTCCTGAGTAGCTGGGACTACAGGCGCACGGCACCATGACTGGCTAATTTTTGTATTTACGCTAGAGATGGGGTTTCACTGTGTTGGCCAGGGTGGTCTTGAACTGCTGACCTCAGGTGATCCTCCCGCCTCAGCCTCCCGAAGTGTTGGTACTATAGGCATGAGCCACTGCACCCGGTCAATGATCTCTAAATTTTAAAATAGAAAACTCTTAATGGTGGGGTAAGAAGTTCATAAATTTTGAACTAAATAATGACTTTGGGTGGAGAGGGGCAGCATACTAGAACGACCGTGTGTTCCTCTAGTGAATAATTTTGAATTTTGTGGCTATTTTTAGTTTCCCCTAATCTTGATAATGTAGGATAAAAGGGCAAGGAGAGGAATGATCTGATTTTCATTCTGTACTAAATTTACTTATTCTAGTGTCAAAGCAATAAAAAATCACCCCAAAATCAGAAAATAGAGAAGAGAACCCTTCACTTTCTATCACAACCCCTATTTGTTGCCATAACAGAACCATCCTCAGTATTGGGGTACAGCATTCTTATGGGTGAACACTTCAGCCATGGTCCAATCTTCTCAGCAATTGCTACTTTTTCTTATCTTTTCCTTTTTATGTTTTAAGAGACAGGCTCCTGCTCCATGACCCAGGCTGGAGTGCAGTGGCGTGATCACGGCTCACTGCAGCCTTGAATTCCATGACTCAACTAATCCTCCTGCCTCAGCCTCCCAAGTAGCTGGGACTACAGGTACACAGCTGCACCTGGCTAATCTAATTTTTTTTCCAGAGATGGGGTCTTGCTCTGTTGCCCAGGCTGGTCTCAAACTCTTGGGCTCAAGCAATCCTCCCACCTCAGCCTCCCAAAGCACTTGGTACTATAGGCAGGAGTCACCGCACCTGGCCTCAGCAATTGTTTCTAATTCTTACTCCAATGAGCCCATCTAACCCTGGAATGGGATCTTAGGCCCTCTGGGAAGTTGGCTTTTCTTCCAACAGGATTTTGCATCTCCTATTTGGTGAGGGGAGTCCCATTTTGGGGAGGAGGGCAGTTCCCACAAGCAGAAATAGAGGCCACAGTGCCCTACACTGCTCTCTGCCATTTGCAGCTGAGTTGGGGGAGAAAAAAAATGGTGATGAAAATCGTGACTTACATGGATCTCAACGCTGGGGAAGATGCTGCAGTGTTTGGCTGATGCTGACCTCTGTCCTGACTTTTGATGAGTGCAGCTGGGACCCATGCATCTGGAAATCTCTAGCTTCAATTTTTTGAGCCCATATTTTGCCATCCACTTTAGAATAAAGGAAAGAACTATTATCTTAGGCAATTCAGACTTAACTGAATGATCATCTGATTCATCTATGAGAACCTCATGTTTGAAACCTGTATGATGTTTGAAATGTGGGATTCCCAGGTCCTCACTGAGCATCCATCCCATGCAAATTCCTTCCCTGGCTTTGGGGGAGAAGTGCACAAGAAATATGGGGGGCAGGCTCAGCGCAGTGGCTCACGCCTGTAATCCCAGCACTTTGGGAGGCTGACAGGGGTGGATCACCTGAGGTCAGGAGTTTGAGAACAGCCTGACCAATATGGTGAAACCCCATCTCTACTAAATACAAAAAATTAACTGGGCGTGGTGGTGCATGCCTGTAATCCCAGCTACTTGGGAGGCTGAGGCATGAGAATCGTTTGAACCCAGGAGGCGGAGGTTGCAGTGAGCTAAGATAGTGCTACTGCACTTCAGCCTGGGCAACAAGAGTGAAACTCTGTCTCAAAAAAAATAAAAAAAAGAAATATTGGGGGTGAACAACAAAATCTATTGAGCACCTCCCAGACCCTAGTCTAGTGGATGCTGTTGCTTCCCCAACATCCATTTCAATCCCACCCACAACATTTGAGTGGAAAGCCCCGATTGGTCAAAAACTCAGACTCTAACCCAATTAGGATAATCTCAGTCTCCTTGTCACAACGAGGGACATCTGTCAGGGATGGCATCTGCCATCGACACAATCAGACCCAAGCTCAGGCTTTTATTGAATAGTTGTGGGATGACCATCCCCTTAGGCACAAGATGGGGGATTTCCGTTGATTTCACTTTAATGAATCTTCACATCAATCTTATTTGACAGGCACAATTGTCCTTATTTTACAAAGGCAGTGAGATTGAGTGTAGCTAGGTGACCTGCCCAAGGTCACCCAGGCAGGAAGTAGCAGACCTCGATTTTGAATCTGCCATAGTAAGGAATTGTTCTTATCAGGTTTGTCCTTTTTTTTTTTTTTTTTTTTTTTTTTGAGACAGAGTCTTCCTCTCTCACCCAGGCTGGAGTGCAGTGGTGCAATCTCATCTCACTGCAACCTCCACCTCCTGGTTTCAAGCCATTCTCATGCTGTAGCCTCCCAAGTAGCTGGGACTATAGGGCATGCCACTGCACCTGGCTAATTTTTAAATTTTTAGTAGAGAAGGGGTTTCACCATGTTGACCAAGTGGTCTCGAACTCCTGACCTCAAGTGATCCACCCTCCTCGGCCTCCCAAAGTGCTGGGATTACAGGTGTGAGTCACTGTGCCCGGCCTGTTCCCATTTCTGATTATCCCCCCACTCCTAGAAGTAATGGTTGGTGGAAGGAATTACCTATTGCTTAATGGGCATGTGCTGGTACAAGCGACTTAATACCTCTTGGCTTGAGCAAACTGTATCCTTTCTGGGTAAGTCAATAGAAGAGCTAATCCTTCTCACGCCCCTTCCTTGAGGGTACTTCTTGTACACCGAGCCTAGGAGAAGCAGAGTAAGGTCATTGCTATAGTTTGGATGTTTGAGCCCCTGTAAACCTCATGAAATGTGATCCCCAGTGTTGGGGATGGGGCTTGATGGGAGGTGTTTGGGTCATGGGAACGGTTCCTTCATGAATAGATCAATGCCCTCCCTGGTGACAGGGTGGGGAGCGAGTGAGTTCTCCCTCTATTACTTGCTGCAAATGCTGGCTGTTAAATAAAAGCCTGGTACCTCCCCGTTCTCTTGCTTCCTCTCTCTCCATGTGATCGCTGCACATGCCAGCTCCCCAGTGCCTTTCACCATGAGTGGAAGCAGCCTGAGGCTCTCACCAGATGCCCAAACTTCCAGCCAGCAGAACCCTGAGCTAAATAAATCTGTTTTCTTTATAAATTACCTAGCCTTGGGTATTCCTTTATAGAAGCACAAATGAACTAAGATGGTCACTCTGTGTACCTCTCTTCCCTCCCCCTGCTCCTTTTCACGTCAATTTCTCTGTCAATCAAGTCAGTTGTAAAAGTCCTTTTTTTTTTTTTTTTTTTTTTTTTTTTTTTTTTTTGAGGCGGAGTCTCGCTCTGTCGCCCGGACTGGAGTGCAGTGGCCAGATCTCAGCTCACTGCAAGCTCCGCCTCCCGGGTTTACGCCATTCTCCTGCCTCAGCCTCCGGAGTAGCTGGGACTACAGGCGCCCGCCACCTCGCCCGGCTAGTTTTTGTATTTTTAGTAGAGACGGGGTTTCACCGTGTTAGCCAGGATGGTCTTGATCTCCTGACCTCGTGATCCGCCCATCTCGGCCTCCCAAAGTGCTGGGATTACAGGCTTGAGCCACCGCGCCCGGCCTGTAAAAGTCCTTAGTGCAATTTGCTGAGAGGTATAAAGGGAGGCTGATGGGTGGATGGGGAAAGGCTGTTTGGGAACCTCCCGCCTAGCAATGAATTGTTCTTGGGATCTGCACCATTTCACAGCAGTCAATCAGGCTGGCCTAGGGGAATCATCTCCATCCCTTCCCATCTGCCTTAGAGCTAAGGAAACTGCACCTAGTCGACAGAGTCGGAGTGCCCGAGGATCTCAGGAGGTCTCATCTTCAATATTGACTTTTCTCATTCCCTGGTTGTTGTCAAAATTTTGCATGTCCATTTCCCGGGGCTGGGAGAACTGAGTTGTTTGAGGACAGGCTTGCTGCAGAGGCACCAGTGCCCAGGTCCTGGGACAGCAGGAGGGGTTCCTTCCCGCGGTACCTGCTGCCCTTACAGCTCCCCCAGGGGCAGGGGGCTGTCCAGACACCTGCATAGCCTCTAACTTACCCACGTTATTCCCTTTCTCTGTGTAGAACAGCGAAAGAGATGTCTCTGCTTCCCTTGACTTGGTCTTCCTCCTCTGTTCCATCATCCCTTCTTTCATCAGCTGGGCCGCAGCTGAAGAACATTTGGCTTGTTGGCTGGAGCAGCTGTGTGCATTCTTGCACTATAGCTGTCCAGCTTGGCTTAGGGACACTCAAGTTCAGCTATACTTCACCCCAGGAAATGGGGCTCCAGGATAACTTCAAGGCACCCCGTGTCCCCACCCCAGGTCTCTGGCTTTGCTTGGATCAGAAATAGCTATAGCTACCATTTACCGAGTCCAGATCCTTCCCTGGCATTGTGCTAAGTGCTTTGAGTATGCTGCCTCGCTTCATCCTCACAGTCCCCCAGTTTACAGATGAGGTAAGTGGGACTCCATCAATAAGAAGCAGGGCAATGATTCTACCTGGTCCTGCTGACTCCAGAACTCTGCTCTGAGCCACTCAGCCATACCTTTGACATCAGAAATAAAATATATGGTCTTAGGTTCTATGAGCTGAATATTTTCATAAAGATTGTGAAGGCCTGTTACCACTAGTGGCACATGATCCTTAGCCCCCCGAGCCTCAGTTCCTTTGTCAGTACAATAGGAAGCTGATAGAGTACCGATGCAAAGGATTGATCATTATAGGCTCTAAATGGGACAATCTTAGCAGATGGGCTGGCACATGATCAAGACTCAGGATCATTGATCGTTTCAGTTACTATCATTATTGCTATTATGATTATTATTTTAAGAGATGTGGCCAGGCGTGGTGGCTCACCCCTGTAATCTCAGCACTTTGGGAGGCTGAGGTGGATGAATTGCCTGAGCTCAGGACTTGGAGACCAGCCTGGGCAACATGGTGAAACCCCGTCTCTATTAAAAACACAAAAAATTAGCCAGGCATGGTGGCACCCACCTGTAGTCCCAGCTACTCAGGAGGCTGAGGCACGAGAATTACTTGAACCTGGGAGGTGGAGGTTGCAGTGAGCTGAGATCACACCACTGCACTCCAGCCTGGGTGACAGAGCGAGACTCTGTCTCCAAAAAAAAAAAAAAAGGTAGAGCCAGGGTCTTGCTCTGTCACTGAGGTTAGAGCACAGTGGTGCAATCATAGCTCACTGCAGCCTCGAACTTCTGGGCTCAAGCAATCCTCCCACCTCAGCCTCCTGAGTAGCTGGGGGACTACAGGCATGCACCACCACATCTGGCTTTTTTTTTTTCTTGGTAGAGATGGAGTCTTGCTATGTTGTCAAGGCTTGAACTCCTGACCTCAAGTGATCCTTCCACCTCAGCCTCCAAAAATGCTGGGATTACAGGCACGAACTCCCACACCTGGCTTTAGTTACTATCATTATTAACCCATGCCTCAGCTGTGACCATGACATCCCTCCACCCTGCTTGACTGTGGTCGTGCCTTACCTGGTGAGATGCCATCTCTGCTACTGAGTGGACGCCATTTCAGAGATATCAGCGGGGGGCTCTTCTCTCTGTCAGGGTCATCTTTAATGCTCTAGAAAACAGGTGGTCTTTCCTATTAGAGGAGTGTTCCCCATGGCAGGCAGGGCCCCAGTTACCCTGACCTCAATCTGTCCATGAGGAACTTTTGTAGGGAGGAGCCTAAGGGAGGGGACTCCTCAGATAGGTTTGGCCCCTCTCCTGCAGCAGATTCAGAGGGGACTCTGGGTTTTGAGGTGAAAAAGTATGGGTGTGTACATGTGTGTATGAGTGTATATGCATGTGTGTGCATGTGCATATGTGTATGTATGCATGTGTGTGCATGTGCATATGTGTATGTATGCATGTGTATGTGTGTGAGATGAGAGTG
The DNA here is from genome assembly GCF_009764315.1 of Trachypithecus francoisi. Classification (NCBI taxonomy): domain Eukaryota; kingdom Metazoa; phylum Chordata; class Mammalia; order Primates; family Cercopithecidae; genus Trachypithecus; species Trachypithecus francoisi. The sequence goes on from NW_022681455.1 coordinate 76,919,822, forward strand.
AGACAGCTGCTAGTGAGAGAGCTATGGGGGTTTGCCAGAACTTTCTTCATCAGTTACCTGCCCCTCTTCCTAATGGACTGGGATGTCTGGGCCTCCAGCACGACAACAGAAATTTAGGTAACTTCTCTGCCTTATCAGGCACCTCAGTTTTTTGTTTGTTTGTTTTCTTTTTTGAGACGGAGTCTGGCTCTGTCACTCAGGCTGGAGTGCAGCAGGATGATCTCAGATCACTGCAAGCTCTGCCTCCAAGGTTCAAGCAATTCTCCCTGCCTCAGCCTCCCGAGTAGTTGGGATTACAGGTGCCCACCATCACACCTGGCTAATTTTTGTATTTTTAGTAGAGAGGGGATTTCACCGTGTTAGCCAGGATGGTCTCAATCTCTTGACCTCGTGATCCACCTGCCTCAGCCTCCCAAAGTGCTGGGATTACAGGTGTTAGCCACTGCGCCTGGCCTAGGCATCTGTTTTAAGGGAAGAGTTCCTTCATTCTCAGCCACGACCGGAGTGTGGCGGTCATTAAAAAGTCACTCTCTGGGGAGCACCTGGCCTGGTTTCAGGAGACACTCAGGAAGCACTGGAGGCTCAAGAGGCAGCCCCTGAGGAGGGGGTGAAGTGCCTGAGCTGGCTCCTGAAACCTGGTGGAGTTCCCCGAACAAGGGCAGAGCCTGGCTGCACAGGCTCTCCTGGAAAGGCAGCCCTTTGACTGGGAATCTGCTACCTACGGTCTGGGATGGATTTCCACATTCTGAACATGGACTGCACTCACAGGGTCTGAGACATGCAATGCTGAGGGACTCACAGGTGTCCCTCCCAGTCTGCTCACAAGCACAGGTGCCTCTGAGGTCTTTCCGCTAGAGCCCTTCTGACTGCCAAGGTGGGTGGGTATTTTATGGAGGACAGAATTGACAGGCTGTGAATGGGGATAAACCCCTAGCAGGTGCAGCTCACCCTCAGGCTCCTATCGGCCCCTGCAAAGTCTTGGGCGGCAGTGGGAAGAGCCCTTAGAGACCCTAAATCCTTTGCCTCCAAGAGACCCTCCAGGATAAGCCATCAGATGAAACAGGTGGGTGTCAATTCTGTGGCATCCTCAGTACCAGGGTAGGGAAAAGGCTGGGATAGGCTAGCAGAGCCAAGGGTGGGGTGGGGGAGGCCAGAGGAGCCCCAGAACTGAGGAGCTGGCCCCCCGCGGGAGATTTTCCCCCGGAGGCCTGGGCAAGAGGCACCCACGGGACACTCACCACTGAAGCGCCCACCCCATCCCCACTGGCCCCAGCCATTGTAAGACCCAGGAAAGACCAGAGGACAAACAGGAAACCAAATCTTGTGCGTGTTATTAGGAGCGGAGTCAAACCATTCTGGCCCCCAAAGGGGCGGTGGGCCTGGGAGGGCAGAGCTTCTTGGGCTGACTTCTTAGCTGAAGTGTCTTTGGTTTTTCTTTCAGGAGGGCTGCACTTCCCAGTACTTTTCTTGAATGGTTCTTCAGGGAGGCCATGAGGAAGGCACACTGCAGTGGGATTGGGAGGGTCAGTGGCACCACCAGCCACTGTGGACACACACACACACACACACACACACACACAGAGCAGAAGGGACTGTATCCACTGGAACCTCTGACACCCCTTGGATTCCTCTTTTCATCCCTAGAAAGCCACCTGGGGCTGAGAGTGCTAAAGACCAATCCTATGAACAACAGTCAGGACCAGGTATGGGGGCCTGGGAGGCATAGGCTCTGGGTTAGTGGATACTTGGGAGTCTCCAACCCTCATGCCAACAGGTCACGTCAGCTACGCCAGTAGGGTAGGTGCTGTCGTCTCCCCATTTTACACATGAGGAAACCAAAGCTCTGAAGCTGTCAGCACAGAGTTAACAAGAATTCTGGACAAAAATCTAGTTACCATGAAGCCCTGATCAGGCTGCAGATAGCCCCACTTCTTGGTAACCTAAAGTCACATAGCACCAGATCCTGGCTGTTTGCATCCCCATTGTTCCTCTAGATAGGATTTCTGACATCAGAATCACAAGGCTTTTGTTTAAGAATTGCTTAAGATGTTTTTCAGACCCGAATTCCAGCAAAGTAGCTGATGCCAACCAGTTTGAAGACCCCCAGAGGAATAGGAACAGCATGAGAACACAGCTTCTTCATCTCCCCTGCCCATGACTCCAGCCTGCACTCAACTAGTCAGTGATCTCCACACTTCAGCTCACTGCAATACTCTTAAAAACCTTAATGCCAAATTCCCCGGGGAGATGGATTTGAGGTTCCCTCCCACCTCCTCGTTTGGCCGTTTGACAATTAAACTTTTTTTCTCTGCCACAACGCAGTGTCTCTGCGTATTGACTTGCCATGCATATCTGGCAACAGATCTATTACAGTTACAGCTCTGTGAGCTTAAGGTTCTCATCTAAGGCCATCTTATCAGTGTGTAGAGAAACTTCAATTCAAACCAGGTGGGTCTGGTTCCAAAGCCAGCACCCTTCCATTGTGAGACACTGTGGCCTCCACTTGTGGGCCGTTCAGCCTGACTGGTTCCCCAGCAATTATTCTCAATCAAAGCTCCAGAAGACACCACTCAAATGTAAATGAGCATCCTCTGGAAAGGTGAATCACACAGTCATTGCCCATTAACACCATATGAATGAGTTTATCAGATGAGGGAATGGGACTGTGCGCATCTGAGGGTAAGGGATATTTCTTTATTATTTATTTATTTATTTAGAGACGGAGTCTCACTCTGTCACCAGGCTGGAGTGCAGTGGCGTGATCTCAGCTCACTGTAATCTCTGCCTCCCAGGTTCAAGGATTCTCTTGCCTCAGCCTCCAGAATAGCTGGGATTACCGGTGCGCACCACCACACCCAGCTAGTGTGTGTGTGTGTGTGTGTGTGTGTGTGTGTGTATTTTTAGTAGAGACGGGGTTTCACCATGTTAGCCAGGATGGTCTCCATCTCCTGACCTTGAGATCTGCCTGCCTCGGCCTCCCAAAGTGCTGGGATTACAGACATGAGCCACGCGCCCAGCCGGGAAGGGATATTTTAAAAGCACCAAAAGGGTTCCTTTTGGGGAAGACAGCACAGGCACGCAGGGGGAGCCACAGATCTGCAGATCCAGTGGCCACAGAGGAATAGAAGATGGAGATGTGGCCCTGCCCTCCCAGGAGTCCACAGTTGTCTGGGAAGTGAGTCCTTCTGCAAGTGGTGGAGTCCAGGAGTCTCCTTCACAGGCTCCTCCACTCCATTGCCTCGACCACAGCCTTGCTAAGTGCCCTCTGTCCATCATTGTGGCTTAAACTGCCCCAAATCTCCATCTCCAGCCATGTCTTTTCCCACCTGCCTGTAGGGTACCCTCACTTGTTATCTCGCAGGCTCCACAAACTCACCCTTGTCCCAGACCAGCCTTCCCTGCACTGTCCTTCCATGGGCTTTTCCTCCTGTTTTCTCCATCTTGGTCAATGGCCTCACTGTCTACTGGGTGCCCCAGTGAGGAGCTTGGGGGTCACTTTGGATGTCTTCTCTTTCACACTGCCTGTTCAATCACTTGCAAGTCCAGGGAATTCTTCCTTAGATATTCATTGCTCCTCACGTGATCTGGCCCCTAGCTACCTCTCTCATTGTATCTTGTCCTGCTGAACTCCTCTCTCCGAGGAAGTAACATTTTAGTCTCAAAGGACTCCCACCTTGACCAAACTTTAGCCAGGCTCCTCTAAACCATCTTCTCAATGAGGCCCTGACCTTGGCCTGCTGAACTCAGTTTTGGCAAAGAAGTCTGCTAAGTCAGTTTAGTGAGACCTGTCCCATCCTTGATATCCAATCAAGTTCTTCATCTCCCATCTGAGATATCTTTTTTTTAATGATTTTTGAAAAATTCTTTAATAGAGATGGGGTTTTACCATGCTGCCGAGGCTGGTCTCAAACTCCTGGGCTCCAGCATCAGCCCGCCTTGGCCTCCCAAAGTGCTGGGATTACAGGTGAGAGCCACTGTGCCCAGTTCTATTTTTGATATCTAAGTCTTTGGTCTGCCTTTAGCAAGAGCTCTGTTTAACAAGAATCCTTTTACCTATCATATTTATCCAGTTCTCTTAGTAATTTTCCATCCACTGACTCTGCTCGTTGGCTATAAATCTCCAGCTATTTTGCTATTATTTAGAGTTGAGTTCAATCTCTCTCCCCTATTGCAACAGTCTTAAGTAAAGTCTTCCTTGCCATTTTAGAAGAGCAACCAGTGCAATTAAAAACAAACAGATACCAATTGCCACCAGAAGCCAGGGAGGGGCAAGGAAAGATTTCACCCAGAGCCTTCGGAGGAGCCTGGCCCTGCTGACACCTTGATTTCAGACTTCTAGCCTCTGGAAGTGAGGGAATCAATGGTTGTTATTTTAAGCCGCCCAATTTGTGGCAGTTATGGTAGCCCCAGGAAATGAATACAGAAGGCAGTGCAGTCATTGGCCCATGCCTAGGGCATACCTTTTGGGAGTAGTTGAGAGCCTTTTCCATCTCAGACATGATGGAACTGATGTCATCGCTCTCATAAATGCCTGGAAACAAAGCACATCGTGAGCATGGGAGACAGGGTGTGGATCCTGGCAAGTATCCCTATCATTTGGATACTAGAAAGCCACCTGGAGGTGACTCGAGGGCTGGGCTTGGTGGCTCACTCCTGTAATCCCAGCACTTTGGGAGGCTGAAAAGGGAGGATTGCTTGAGGTTCAAGATCAGCCTGGGCAACATAATGAGACCCCTTCTCTATCAAAAAATTTAAGAAATTAGTCGGGTGTGGTGGTGGACACCTGTAGTCCCAGCTGCTCAGGAGGCTGGGGTGGGAGGACTGCTTGAGTCCAGGAGGTTGAGGCTGCAGTGAAGTATGATGGCACCACTGCACTCCAGCCTGGGTGACAGAGGGAGACCCTGTCTCTAAAAAAAATGTTGCTTTGTGTACCATGTACTACTCTCTTCCCAACCACGTGCTGTGAACATGCCACCCTTCAAAAAACAATCTAAGGGATGTTTAGGGTGCCTTCTAGCTCTGACATTCTAAAATATATATATTTTTAGTTTTTAATTTTTTTGTACAGGCAGAGTCTTGCTATGTTGCCCAGGATGGTCTCAGACTGGCCTCAAACAATCCACTTACCTCAACTTTCCAAAGTGCTGAGATTACAGGTGTGAGCCACCACCTGACCCATAATATACTTTCAGAGTTTTAGTTCTTCTTCTTTTTTTTTTTTGAAACAGAGTCTTGCTCTGTCACCCAGGCTGGAGGGTAGTGGCATGATCTCTGCTCACTGCAACCTCTGCTTCCTGGGTTCAAGCAATTCTGTTGTACCTCAGCCTCCTGAGTAGCTGGGACTACAGGTGTATGCCACCACACCCGGCTAATTTTTTGTATTTTTAATAGAGACAGGTTTTCACTATGTTGGCTGGGCTAGTCTCAAAGTCTTGACCTCAAGTGATCGGACCACCTTGGCCTCTCAAAATGCTGGGATTATGGGTATGAGCCATTGTGTCCGGCCTACTTTTTTTAACTTAAAAAAATTGCAGTAAAATATACATAATATCAAACTTCCTAGTTCAATCATTTAAAAGTGTACAATTCAGTGGCATTAAGTGCATTCACATTGTTGTGCAACCATCACTGCTATCTATCTTCAGAGGAACAGTTTTACATTTTAAAATGGGATTTTCACAAGCTGCTTTTCTGGAATATATCTGTGGTCTAAGGGAGCTATGCTGGTGCTGAGGCAACTGTTTGGAATGAGCCAAAGGGATGAGGAAACACTCATGTACCTGTGTCTCCAAACCAGTGGAAGCGGCCACCTGCAGCCCGGGTGACCTCCTTGTAGGCGGCGGCCGTGTCAGTGCGACTGGCATAGCAGGCAGGGGGCGTGGTGTCCATCTTCGGCTCGCCCACGTAGAAGAGACACACGTTCAGCTGGAGGTCGCAGCCACTACAGGCCTCGGCCATGTAGGCGCTGAGTGTAGGCTGGTGGGGAAGAGAAGGTAAGAGGGGCACACAGCTGGGGGCCTTGAAGATGTGGGGCTCTGGGCAGCCCAGCCTGGCCATGTTTCTCCAGGGCCCTCTCTGTGCCTGGTCCAGTCCTTGGCACAAGGATGGAAAGAGATGAACCTGGGTTGCAGTTTCTCTCAATATATATATTTTTAATTTTTTTTTATTATTATACTTTAAGTTCTGGGGTACATGTGCACAACATGCAGGTTTGTTACATATGTATACATGTGCCATGTTGGTGTGCTGCACCCATCAACTCATCATTTACATTAGGTATATCTCCTAATGCTATCCCTCCCCCTCCCACTACCCTACAACAGGCCCCGGTGTGTGATGTTCCCCTTCCTGTGTCCAAGTGATCTCATTGTTCAATTCCCGTCTCTCAATATTTTAACAGAGTGTGGTCAGGAGCTGGACCTGAGAGCCTCCTGACACCAGGCGTGGTCTAGACCAGTAGCATCTGCATCCCCTGGAAGCCTGCTAGAAATGCAGACTCCCAGGCCCCATCCCAGACCTACTGAACCAGGATCTGCACTATGTATGTATATATGTATGTATATATTTTAAAGAGACAGGGTCTTGCTCTGTTGCCCAGGCTGGAGTGCAGGGGCATGATCATAGCTTGCTGCAGCTTTGACCTCCTGGGCTTAAGCAATCCTTCTGCCTCAGCCTCCTAAGTAGCTGTGACTACAGGCACACGTCACCACACTTTTTTTTTTTTGAGACGGAGTTTCACTCTTGTCGCCCAGGTTGGAGTGCAATGGCGTAATCTTGGCTCACCGCAACCTCCCGCTCCAGGGTTCAAGTGATTCTCCTGCCTCAGCCTCCCGAGTAGGTGGGATTACAGGCATGCGCCACCACGCTTGGCTAATTTTGTATTTTTAATAGAGATGGGGTTTCTCCATGTTGGTCAAGGTGACCTCAAACTCCCAACTTCAGATGATCTGCCTGCCTCAGCCTCCCAAAGTGCTGGGATTACAGGCATGAGCCACCATGCTTGGCTATATCTGGTTAATTTTTTAAATTTTATTTTTGTAGAAATGGGGTCTTGCTATGTTGTGCAGGCTGGTCTCAAGCACCTGAGCTCAAGCGATCCTCCCACCCCAGCCTCCTGAGTAGCTGGGACTACGGGCATGTGCCACCATGGCAGGTTATTTTTAAAATTTTTATAGAAATGTGGTCTCCCTATGTTGCCCAATCTGGTCTCCAGGGCCTGCATTTTAACAGCATTCTTAGGTGCCTGTCTATACATTAAAGTGTGAGAAGCACTGCTTTAGAAATCATGCTGCAGAAACCTTGGCAAGGTATCCACCTGGGGGAAGATGGATGAGGTCGCAAAGGATAATGGACATCCAGGACATGGCCTACCCACCATGTCCTGGTCAGGGATGCCCCCAGTGAAGAGGTAGATTCCCTGCGATTGGTGTTTGTCTTTGTCCTTGAAGTCCACTTCCACAGCCTTCCGCAGGGCGCTGAGAACATTCCTGCTGCCCCAACACCGCAGGTTCAGGGCCCACCTGGGGAGGCAGAGATGGCCATGCTGAGGGTCATTGGCCCATGCCTAGGGCATACATTTTGGGAGTAGTTGAGAGCCTTTGCCATCTCAGACGTGATGGAGTTGATGTCATCACTCTCACAAAGTGAAGACGGCCAGGTGGGGAGAGCAGCAGACAGAAGGAAGCTGTTTTCTGATTTCTGCCCATGGTTGTTTGGGGTCAGGGACTCTAGAGAGCTACTTCCTGGTGGAGAGGGGGACAGAGAAAACAATGCCTGCAAGCCTTCCCTCCGACACAGCCCTACGGAGTCTCTGCCCATCACCTACCGCCAGGCACTTTGTAAATTGTCGTGGCTCATGGGAACCATCTCAGGCCTCCAGCTTTCAATTGTGCTTCCAAACCTTTAAGAAGCAAAGAGAGTTCATTCTTAGGCTGGGGGGGGTCCACTTGGCGGCCCAGCTCTTTGGGCTTTGCAGCATTTTAGTGGGGACAAAATTCTGATGAGATCCCCTAAAATGTGAGGATGTCACTGGCCTGGGCCAGCCTTGAGATTTCCTTGTGGGTCATATGTCCCAACATGCTTCAGCCAAGACATGGCGTGAGCCAGCTTTGGTCAGCTTTCTTTCTGAAGCGTTGAGCTACAGCGTGTGGCCCCATTTAACCTCCCCTAGCATGGCTCCACATTTCCCTTCCCTATCCATACTTTAGTTTTTTTTTTTTTTTTTTTGGAGATGGCGTCTCACTCTGTTGCCCAGGCTGGAGTGCAGTGGTGGGATCTCGGCTCACTGCAAGCTCTGCCTCCCGGGTTCACGCCGTTCTCCTGCCTCAGCCTCCCGAGTAGCTGGGAATACAGGTGCCTGCTACCATGCCCGGCTAATTTTTTTTGTATTATCAGTAGAGATGGGGTTTCACCATGTTAGCCAGGATGATCTCGATCTCCTGACCTTGTGATCTGCCCATCTCAGTCTCCCAAAGTGCTGTGTTTTTTTTTTTTTTAAATACACATCTATGTAATCAACAGGATTTGGTAAAGAAAAAAAAATACACATCTAGCCTGGGCAGTATAGCAAGACCTCATTTCTAGAAAATTAGCTGGGTATAGTGGCACATGTCTGTCGACCTAGCTACTTAGGAGGTTGAGGTGGGAGGATCACTTGAGTCCAGGAGGCTGAGGCTGTAGTGAGCTATGATTGTGCCACTGCACTCCAGCCTGGGCAACAGAGCAAGACCCTGTCTCAAAAAACAAACAAATAAACCCCCAAATCCAGAAAACCCACATTGTCTCATTTGTCCTGTAAGACAGAATTTAAGATCCTTGAGAAGAGGATTTATACTCTTTATGAATGAAAAGTTGTCCCCTCTCTAGTTTAAGATTAATTCCTCCACCTGGCCTTTGACATCATCACCCATCTCTTCTGAAACTTTGCCCCACAGTTCTGCCCTCACATCCACACATTCCCAACTTCTCTCCACTTCCCTCTGCCCCCAGCACCTCTCTACCTGTTTCAGACTCTCTATACTTGATAAGAACATCCTCCTTCCACTGGGAAGCTACTCTATGAGCAACTTCACTCTTTCCTCTTTCCCCTTGTGGAGAAGCTCCCTGGAAACACGATATACCACCACTTCCTCACCTCCTCAACCCATTGCAGTCAAACTTCCACCCTGGGGGCATTCTCTGGTAGAGATGAACAATGCCCTCCATTCCCCCACCAGTGGAAATATATCCCTATTATCGCTGGATAATAAATCTGGGTTCAAGTGATTCTTATGTCTCAGCCACCGGAGTAGCTGGGACTATAGGCCTGTACCACTGAGACCCACTTATTTTTGTATTTTTAGTAGAGATGGGGTTTCACCACGTCAGCCAGGCTGGTCTCGAACTCCTGGCCTCAAGTGATCCACCTGCCTCGACCTCTCAAAGTGCTGGGATTACAGGAGTGAGCCACTGCGCCCGACCTTCATGTACTCCTTTATAGCAGTGCAGGAACGGACTAACATAGCGTCCCAACACCTTTCTCTCTTGTTTTCCTCCCACCTCTCTGGGTTCTCCTTTCCTGTGTTCCTTTGGTGGTTCCCTTCTTCTGCCCACCCTTCAAATGCTGGTGTTTCCCAAGTGCTGCTTTTGATTGTCTTCTCTCTCCCCTTCGCATCTCCACAGGTGCAATCCCTGCACTAACATTTATTTCATTCATATAATCAAAATGCTGATGGCTCAAAACCCCTTATTTCTTGGCTAGGTCTCCTCACTGGAGCTCCTCCTCCTCCTAATGTTCTCCAAACTCTTGAGTGTCTCAGACTCTGGATGTATAAAACCATCTTTCCCTTCAGAGATCTGTTCTTCTTGGGCATCATCTTCTCTTCACCATTCTTTCACCCCCTACAGCCAGGGACAACATTCTGTAGATTCTAACTCCCTAAAATCTTTTCCATGCACCTCTTTTTTTTTGAGACAGAGTCTTGCTCTGTTGCCAGGCTGGACTGCAGTGGCGCAATCTCGGCTCATTGCAAGCTCCACCTCCTGGGTTCATGCCATTCTCCTGCCTCAGTCTCCCGAGAAGCTGGGACTACAGGCACCTGCCACCACGCCTGGCTAATTTTTTGTATTTTTAGTGGAGACGGGGTGTCACCATGTTAGCCAGGATGGTCTCAATCTCCTGACCTCGTGATCTGCCCACCTTGGCCTCTCAAAGTGCTGGGATTACAGGCATGAGCCACTGTGCCCAGCCTCCATGCACCTCTTTCTTGATTAACTTTTATTTTGGGCTCAGGGGTACATGTGCAGGCTTGTTATATAGGTAAACTCCTGTCATGGGGGTTTGTTATATAGATTATTTCATCACCCAGGTATTAAGTGTAGTACCAATCAGTTATTTTTCCTGATCTCCTTCCTCTCACCCCCACCCTCCAATAGGCCCCCATGTGTGTTTTTCCCCTTTATGTGTCCATGTGTTCTCATCATTTAGCTCCAACTTATAAGTAAGAACATGCTGTATTTGGTTTTCTATTCCTGTGTTAGTTTGCTAAAGATTATGGCCTCCAGCTCCATACATATTCCTGCAAAGATCATGATCTCACTCTTTTTTATGGTTGCATAGTATTCCGTGGCATATGCGTACCACATTTTCTTTATCCAGTCTACCACTGTTGGGCATTCACATTGATTCCATCTCTTGCTATTGTTAATAGTGCTGAAATGCACATATATATGCATTTGTCTTTATGATAGAATGATTTATATTCCTTTGGGTATGTACCCAGGGATGGGATTGCTGGTTTGAATGGTAGTTCTGTTTTTAGGTCTTTGAGGAATCATCACACTGCTTTCCACCATGGTTGAACTAATTTACACTCACAACAAGTGTGTAATTGTTCCTTTTTCTCTGAAACCTCACCAGCACCTGTTATTTTTTGACTTTAATAATGGCCATTCTTACTGGCCACACACTCTTTCTTCCATTCACAGTGCCTTGGCTTAAGCCCACTCAACACTAGGGCAGGCAATTGCAAGAGTCAAACTGGTCTCTTCCCTCTGGTATTACATCCCTTCAGTTCCTCCTTCACAGCATTGCTCTAGCACTTGAAGATGCAAACCCGATCGTATTCGTACCTTGCTCGCAATCCTCCAGTGCCTTTATATCCTATAGCACAGGAAACTCGTGAGCATGGCCTGTATCAGTCCTCCATCACCTGTTATTTCTGTCATGCACATTCTCTCCCTCTCACCCCCATATCCATGCTGAACTACCTGATGGTCCCTAAAGCTCTAACATACCTCACGCCCCTGCTCATGCTGTTGCCTCTACCTGGAACACCATTTCTCCCTATCCCATCATTCTCAGGTGCTAGGCAAACACCTACTCATTCATCAAGACCCAGCGGAAGGGGCACTTGCTCCATGAAGGTGTCCTGAGCCTACTCCTCACAGGTGGAATGAACTGATCCTGCCACTGATACCTTGCAGTCCCATACCTAGCTATCTACTCATTTCTATAGAAAACACTTAATAGCACTTCTTAACATCCCTGTCTCCCACTGTTAGGCTGTGAGTTCCTCGAGGATGGGTTTTGTGTGTCTTCATGTCCATCTCCCCAGTGCCTGGCACAGGGACTGATTCATGGCAGATTGTCAATGAAACATTGCTGAATGAATGAATGGGTAGATAAATAAATAAAATTCCTTATCTATAATGTTACCATAAATATTTTTCTGTAGAGTTTATTAGGGAATGATTGGGCTCTGGTACAGAATAATATCTAGTACTAACTGTTGACTTAATAGGTTTAGAAAATGCCCTATTTCGTTTGAGGTTGTATAAAAATCTACTCTTTAAGTGGGTTCCTTTTCTCTCTGTCTTCCCTTGTTAGTTAAAATAGTATGCAATTAAAAAAATTATATGTATAGTTTTTATGGCTGGGCTCAGTGGCTCAAGCCTGTAATCCCAGCACTTTGGGAGGCTGAGGCAGGAGGATCACTTGAGGTTAGGAGTTCGAGATCAGCCTGGCCAACATAGTGAAACCCCATCTCTACTAGAAATACAAAGATTAGGCCGGGCGCGGTGGCTCAAGCCTGTAATCCCAGCACTTTGGGAGGCCGAGACGGGCGGATCATGAGGTCAGGAGATCGAGACCATCCTGGCTAACACAGTGAAACCCCGTCTCTACTAAAAAAAATACAAAAAACTAGCCGGGCGAGGTGGCGGGCGCCTGTAGTCCCAGCTACTCAGGAGGCTGAGGCAGGAGAATGGCATAAACCCGGAAGGCGGAGCTTGCAGTGAGCTGAGATCCGGCCACTGCACTCCAGCCTGGGCAACAGAGTGAGACTCCATCTCAAAAAAAAAAAAAAAAAGAAATACAAAGATTAGCCAGGTGTGGTGGTGTGTGCCTGTAGACTCAGCTACTCGGGAGGCTGAGGCAGAAGAATTGCTTGAACCTGGGAGGAGGAGGCTGCAGTGAACTGAGATCAAGCCACCGCACTCCAGTCTGGGCAACAGAGTGAGACTCCATCTCAAAACAAATACAAAAACACAAACAAAAACAAACTATATATATAGTTTTTAAATTAAAAATGCTAGATATGTACTATAATTACATATAATATATAATTTTAAAACTATATTAACATTTTAAAACTATACTATATATAATTTTAAAATTATATATAAATTTGAAGAAAGTTCAAATCTTCAAAACCTCTCTGATCTTCATTGTATTTAATTCCAAACTATACAGTTTTAAAAATTGCATACGATTTATATATATACACACACACACACAATTAAATGTATATGTATAATTTTTATTTATTAAAAAAGAGATAGGGTCTCACTATGTTGCCCAGGCTGGTCTCAAACTCATGGATGCAAGTGATCCTCTGTCTCGGCCTCCCAAGGAGCTGGGATTATAGGCGTGAGCCACTGCATCCGGCCAAATTTATATATACAATTTAAATTTAAATTTAGAATTGGAATCCTAAATGTTTGAAAAGGTGGGGCTTGCTGGAGTCAGGCTGAGGACTGAGACTAAGGCATGGCTGGAGTCCTTCCTTTCCTCTTCTGCCTGTTTTGTCTTGGAAGCCAAATGGGCCAATGGGCTGAATTACTTTATCCTGGTTGATCAAGCAGTGTGTTTTGGGGTCACTTATCACCTTTGCTCCAGTAGGACAGTCCTGCAACCATTTAATTATTCAATGCCCCAAACAAGATCATCCAAATCAGATAAACTGATGGCTATCCTAGGAGGCCGGGTGACTATGACGTCAATATCTGTCATCCGGCAATGTCCAAAGCCTCAGCATAACGATGGCATCCAAACACACACGACACACCCTTGCCCCCAGGAGCCAGGAGACACGTACGCGATGAGGTTGAAGTAGTCCTTGTTGGATAACTGCTCCTCCAGCAGCAGCCGCAGGGAGTGCTGGATATGAATAATGTACATGGAATTGGTCGCAGAGATATCGAGCAGTACAACCACCCTAAAAGGAAACACGAGCTTTAAGAGGAGAACCGAATCTCTAAGATAATGTTTATTTTGTTCCATTTTACTATTTAAAGTTTTTTCCAAGGGAATTTTGCATGCCAAATTCATAGCTGGCCAAAATCTTCTCTGTGGTTTGAGGCCAAGAGAGGTGGGCTTACAATGGTAGATTAATGGGGTCATGGAACCCCTCCTTCTCTCCCAAGAGATGCTGTAATAGAATAAAGCCTCATGGTGGAGGTGGCTTAAGGGGTAGGGGCTTCATATAATGATTTTCATAGATTTATTTTAAAGAATTAGCATTCAATATTTTTATAGGTCAGAATATGAATATACATACATACATACATACATACACACATACATATATTTTTAGATGGTCTCTCTCTGTTGCCCAGGCTGGAGTGCAGTGGTGCGATCATGACTCACTGAAGCCTCAACCTCCTGGGCTCAAGAGATACTCCTGCCTCAGCTTCCCAAGTTGCTGGGACCAAAGGCACACATCACCATTCCTAGCTAATTTTTTTTTTTTTTTTTTTTTTTTGTGGAGAGCAGGTCTGCCCATGTTGCTCAGGCTGTTTTTGAACTCCTGGCCTCAAGTGATCCTCCTGCCTTGGCCTCTCAAAGTGCTGGAAATACAGGAATGAGTCACTACACCCACCATAGGTTGGGGTCTTTGTAGAGAAAACAAAAACCAGCTGAGCAAGTAACATGAGGAATTAGGTATATCTGGGCCTCTTCGAAAATATTTTTATCTTTTTGTTTGCTCTCTTTCTGTTTTAAGATCTCTAGCCTCAGTCGTTCTTTCTCTCGTTTTACAACTTCAAACTTATATTCCTACCTCCTGCCCCATTCTCATTTTGAGACAGCTATGGATAGCAAAAGAAAATCCATGGGATTTACAGTCAGAAGACCTTGGTTCAAGTTCCACTTCATACCAGCTGTGTGGCCTTAGGCAAGTCATAAAACCTCTTTGATCTTTGTTTAAGTAGTTTAACTATAAACTACTTGTAAGACTCATCACAGGGTTGCTTCAAGAACAAAATTACATAATAGATGTATAGTGGCCAGGTGTGGTGGCTCATGCCTGCAATCCCAACATGTTGGGAGGCTGGGGCAGAAGAATCACTTGAGGCCAAGAGTTTGAGACCAGCCTGGGCAACATAACAAGACCCTGTCTCTAATAATAATAATAATAATAATAATATAATAATAATAGATGTATAGTATTATAAAATATAACAATTTATAAATGTTAATTCATCAAACAAGATATGGAATCATAATAATGGCCATAATAGATAACTATTGTTTCTCCCAACTCAACATCCATTACCTTATCTGGCAACACCATCCCGATTTTCCTTTGGGAAACACCTCTGCCTCTATCAGTCAATTTGAGTTGAGTGAAACTGAGCCCACTGCAAGCTTCAGGGATGGGCATTTGACCCTGGCCAATCAGAACATTACACCTCTGGCTGGGTGGGAGGATCCATTCATCCATGACCCATTTGCTCTGGCCAGGGAGAAGGTGTGATTTTTTTTTTTTTGTAGACACAGGCACTCGCTCTGCTGCCCAGGCTGGAGCACGGTGGCACAATCATAGCCCGCTGCAACCTTGAACCCCTGGGCTCAAGCGGCCCTCCTGCCCCTGCCTCAGCCTCCCAAGTAGCTGGGACTACAGGTGTACAACACCATGCCCAGCTAATTATTTTACTTTTTTGTAGAGACAGGGTCTCACTATGTTGCCCAGTCTAGTCTCAAACTTTTGAACTCAAGCGATCCTCCTACTTTGGCCTCCCAAAGCGGTGGGATTGCAAAAATGCTCAGTAACAAAACGATGACATTATTGACATCAATGATGGTGGTGGTGACTTTTTCCTCCCTTGAGGCTTCTGCTGAGAGATTCCCAATCCCTAATCTAAGTGATGGCTTCTGATGATACCAACAGGGAATTCATGAGTCAGATAAATGTCATGTCACACACCAGACCCACGAAGGATAAGAACCCTGCTTAGGAAAGGTACCTTTTTTCACACACAGTGCCCCAAATTCTTCTGCTGGCCAGGGAGAGCCACTCGATCCGCCTCTCGTACATCCGCATAGCTCTGTTGAGCTGTTTCTGCAGAGATGTGGGCCACAGTGAGCGGCTGCTCAAAGGCTGAGCAACCAAGGGGCCTGAGGGGAAGTAGGTATACCCAGGTGGGCTTCAGGGAATGGTGTGTCAAGTCCCTGGGAATCCAGGCAGTATAATCATTCCACTAAATCATGGACAAATTCGCCACAAGACCAGGAAGGGAAGAGTCACACGGTATTTCATTGCATCAAATGGGGGAGGAAGCAGATCTTTCCCCAGAGGATTAGAGGCTTTTTTTCTTTTTTTTCTTTTTTCTTTTTTTTTTTTTTTTTTTGAGGCATTGAGGTCCCTGCTTGGGGAGGAGGTGGCCAAAGCTCCAGAGGGCCTGTAGGTGGAGCACACAGTCCCTCTTTACAAGAAGGAGTTTAGTCAATGGCTTGGTGACTCCATAGCCCAGGGAACCTTCCTCCCATCTCCGCCTCCTGCACCCCATTTTCTGACTGACTGAACCCATCACTGACCTGGTACTCATAGAGGAAGGGTGGGTCCACATGAATGTTCTTCACTGTCCCATCGTGCCATTCAAATTGTATCATTGCCTTCTGTTCTCAGGCACGGGCAGGAGGGTGAGCAGGTGAACAGAAGTACATGTAGTTTAATTTGGGCACTGGTTCTCCAAATCAGGTGCAGGAGAGGGAAGTGGGCTCTGAACACATTTGAGGTTGGATTGAACTCCCTCCCAGAACTCCACCACACACATCCCACAATACCACCACCACCAGGTCATTGCCTTGTCTGGAACTGGAAGTAGAGAGCCTTAGAGAGAGTGATCCCCTGAATGGACCATGCCTGACAGCAAGCCTCTCAGGCTGTCTTCCTGAGAGGCTTTTCTGAACATCAGAGTCATGAAGATATGGTTGGAGGGTTTTAGTAAAAGAGAGCACAGTTGGAGACCTTAAAATATACTGGCCATAGCTTCTTAGGTTTGGAAACCTAGACAGGCCTTCACAGATGCTTTGAAAATCCAATTTGTTCATCTTGTTTTTTCATCCTCCACCAAGCAACATATCCATCTCTCTATCACTCCATCCATCTAGTCATTCATCCACGCACTGCTAGACCTATATGTCCCTTACTCCTCTCTCTTCCTTTCAGTCTTCCATCTTTCTGCTATCTTTCTATTCACCTATTATTCCTTCCTTCCATTTCTCCATCCTTTCACTCCTACATTCTTCCATCCTTACTTTAATTTCTACTTTCATTCTTTCATTTGTCCTTTATTCCATTTTGTCATCCACCCTTCCATTTTCCATTTTACCCTTCCACCTGTTCAGATTTCCATCCATTCACCCATCCATTCACCCATCCATGCATCCATCCATCCATCCATCCACCCACCCACCCACCCACTCATCTATTTATCCATCCATCCATCCATCCATCCATCCTCCATCCATCCATCCATCCACGTTTCCATTCATTCATCATTCTTTTCCTTCTTCTGGCCAACCCTCCTTCCAACTACCTTCTCAGCCATCCAGTAAACATTCATTGATTTCCTACTCATACTAAACATGGAGGATAGAGAGTTAGAGAAGAGTATTCCCTCTTTATACTTCATACTTGATGGGGATTTAAGTATGTAAAAATTCATGCATTAACCCTTTATGGGAGCAATAGCAGAAGTCTGCATTAGGTACAGCGAGGACATAAAGAGAGCAAGTCTGTCCTGTCTGAGTTGGGAGGAGAAAACTTTCATGGAGGGGGTGACTGTGGTACCTGATTTATCCCTCTTGCCCCATCTCCCAAGTTCAATTTTTCAGATCTTTGAAAACTAACAGCTACAGTGGATTTGATGTGCTTTCTAGGGTCCTGGGTGGGAAGCCTGAATCCCTGGTGATTCTTATTGCCAGAACATTTAAGAAGGTGGGAAAAGCCACCAGGGAGCTCTCCTGCGGAGGACTGGAGAAAATGATGAATCTGAATTACCTCATGGATAGTTGATGATACTGTTTTCTGGAGAATAGGTACAAATTCCTCCACAGGAGAGAATGCGTTGGGTGCCAGGACCTGATACAGACTTAATTTTTTGGCTGAAAAAATAAATTGTGAGGTTGTAAGCACTGCCTGGGAGGCTCCAAAGGGTTCAAGCTTTTATTTTTTTGAGACAGGGTTTTGCTCTGTCACCCAGGCTGGAATGCAGTGGCACAATCGTAACTCACTGTATCCTCAAACTCCTGGACTCAAAGTATCCTCCTGCCTCAGCCTACCTGAGTATCTGGGACTATAGGTGTATGCCACCACGCCCAGATAATTTTATTTTTTATAGAGATGGGGTCTTGCTATGTTGCCTAGGTTGGTCTCAAATCCCTGGTCTCAACTAATCCTTCCTTTTTGGCCTCCCAAAGTGCTGGGATTGCAGATGTGAGCCACTGTGCCTGGCCGG
The DNA here is from genome assembly GCF_009764315.1 of Trachypithecus francoisi. Taxonomy (NCBI): domain Eukaryota; kingdom Metazoa; phylum Chordata; class Mammalia; order Primates; family Cercopithecidae; genus Trachypithecus; species Trachypithecus francoisi. The sequence goes on from NW_022681455.1 coordinate 76,937,822, forward strand.
ATTCAAGCCTTTTAGTCAGTCACCTGCTTCCTGGGTTCTGCCCTCTTTGGAGATTTACCTTTCAGACCATTGACCTTAAGCCACTCTGCAGAAGTCTTGTCCAAGTTTGGAAACTCAATGGTGAGAGGAGCGTCATGCTTTGGGGGTTTAGGCAAGAGGCTTATGAGTAGCCCATTTGTAATCTCTGTGGAAATCTAAATTCAATGAGAAAGCCCTCATTACATAATCATATTTTAGAGTTGAAAAGTCCTCAGTCTTCACCCTCCACTCAGTCAACGCAAGTGGAGCATCTTAAACACTCCATGGTAGATTAAAGGCGGTTTTGCCTTTCCCTTCTGTCATCCCCTCCCCTTCTCTGATTTCTGGAATTTCCAGGGGAAGACGGAGGAGTACCCAGCAACTCGTTTGCTCTCACAGTGGCCTATGCTCCTGGCTCCCTCCCTAACCTTACCGGGAAGATCAGCACCACGGACTCCAAGATGACAGGTCGCCCCTCCATGCTTTGGAGAACTAAAAACTCCTGCAGCAAATCACTCAGTGAGCCCCCACGTGGCCACCCTGTGGCCACACTTACAAAGTAAAGAACCGAGGCTCTGAGAGGTTAAATTACATAGTGAATGTATAAGTAAAACATAAAACAGCAAGTCCCAAACTTCAGAGATTTGAGCACTGCCTTCATGAATTTTGCTATATCTGAGTACTACTGTATTATTATATTTTAAGAATCAACATGTAACATTAAAGCTTTTTAGTTATTAACTTGCTTTAAGTTTAAAAATTCAATCCCTTTCACAGTTTTAGAAAGAAGATCTATGATGACCATAATGAGCTAGTTTGAAATAGATATCATTTAAAAAATATATTAATCCATGCACCACCTAAAATTATCTTGCAAACTACAAGTAGTACATGCACTTCATTTTTGGAAACTCTTGGCAAGGTTTTGGGCCTTAGACCTGGGTTCAATCCAAACTCAATCTATTTCTATCTCTGCAATCTTAGGCAAGTTATGTAACCTCTTAGCTTCGGTTTCCTCATCTATAAAAAGTAATAATATACTTAACTCAGACTGTTGTTAAGATAAAGCATTTAAATAACTGAACATTGTGCCTATCTTATAATGAGCATTTAATAAATGATAACTACTATAATTTTTTTTTTTTTTTGAGATGGAGTCTTGTTCTGTCACCCAAGCTGGAGTGCAGCGGCATTATCTGGGCTCACTGCAACCTCTGCCTCCTGGGTTCAAGTGATTCTCCTGAGTCAGCTTCCCACATAGCTGAGATTACAGGTGCCTGCCACCACGCCTCACTATGTTTTGTATTTTTAGTAAAGACAGTGTTTCACCATGTTGGCCAGGCTGGTCTTGAACTCCTGACCTCGAGCGATCCACCTGCCACAGCCTCACAAAGTGCTGGGATTACAGGTGTGAGCCATCACACCTGGCCAAGAACTATTATAATTCTAATACTAATTGTTGTTATTGTATTTATATATTTTAAAAATTCTTTTTTGAGACAGGGTCTTGCTCCGTTGCCCAGGCTGGAGTGCAGTGGCACCATTATGGCTCACTGCAGCCTCGACCTCCCAGGTTCAATCATCCTCCCACCTCAGCCTCCTGAGTAGCTGGGACTATAGGCACGTGCCATCGTGCCTGGCTAATTTTTTAATTTTTGTAGAGACGGTGTTTTGCCATGTTGCACAGGCTGGTCTTGAACGGCTGGACTCAAGTGATCCTCTGGCCTTGGCCTCCCAAAGCACTGGGATTTCAGGTGTGAGCCATGGCTGAGGTGAGAATGACTCTCTTCAAGACAGCCTATTCTGGGTGGTTGAGGTTTTCATGATTCTCCCAACGGGGGGTAAGGGAGGGGACAGTGACAAGACAGAGGGGGTGGCAGGAGCCTGCTGATCTTTCTCTGAAATAAATTTTACAGTTAGTTAGTAAATCCACCACAATCTTTCTGGCACCATGGTAGGCCCAGCCAGCCCACCCAACTCAGAGCTCTGGGGTGCAATGAAGGGTGGGCCTTGCCTTGTTTCGATTTTAGGAAGTGACGGGCACCGGCAGCTGTGCCGTCTATGAACAGGTGAGAAAGGGGAACAAGGCCAGCTGAGTGCTGCTGGGAGAAGGCCCCAGAACTGACACTCATACCACCTACCTCCTCCATGGTGCAGGTGAGCGCCTCACAGGGGCTGCTGTGCCTCAGGGCTTGCACGTGGCTGAGGAGGCTCCGGGCCTTCTGAATTTCTGCCAGGAGCTCATCCATATCCCGGCTGGTGTAGAGCTGAGGGTGGCAAGAGCAATCAGCCAGCCAGAATCACTTGGCTACCTGCAGAGGCCAACCCAGGAAGGGGCAAGCAGCCAGGCCAATGCCCAGGCAGAGGGGCAGACTCTCTCCACTAGGCCTTATAAACTGCTACCCATGTGCCAGGAAGAGCCTGCAGACATGCTGTGCTCCATTTGTGCAATTGACCTCCTGTGTTTTAAAACAATTGAAGAGTTTTCTAATTGTAAAAGTATAAAGAAACACTTTACATGCTCTAGGATGGCTATAATAATAATAATTATTCATTTATTTTATGATCATTTTAAGAGAAAGGGTCTTTTTCTGTCACTCAGGCTGGAGTGCAGTGGTACAATCCTTGGTCACTGCAGCCTCGAACTCCTGGGCTGAAGCGATCCTCCTGTGTCAGCCTCCTGAGTAGCTGTGACTACAGCCATGTGCTACCATGCCAGGTGAATTTTTAAATTTTTTGTAGAGATGGGCTGTCATTATATTGCCTAGGCTAGTCTCAAACTCCTGGCCTCAAATGATCCTCCCGTCTCGGCCTTCCAAAGCACTAGGATTATGGACATGAGCCACCGTGCCTGGTCAAGCCACAGGTTTTAAGATAAAATATTTCTTAAACCAGTTAGTTTCAGTCATTTACTTTACCTTTCTTTTTTTTTTTTTTTTTTTTTTTTTGAGACGGAGTCTCGCTCTGCCGCCCAGGCTGGAGTGCAGTGGCCAGATCTCAGCTCACTGCAAGCTCCGCCTCCCGGGTTCACGCCATTCTCCTGCCTCAGCCTCCGGAGTAGCTGGGACTACAGGCGCCCGCCACCTTGCCCGGCTAGTTTTTTTTTTGTATGTTTTTAGTAGAGACGGGGTTTCACCGTATTAGCCAGGATGGTCTCGATCTCCTGACCTCGTGATCCGCCCGTCTCGGCCTCCCAAAGTGCTGGGATTACAGGCTTGAGCCACCGCGCCTGGCCTACTTTACCTTTCTAACCTCTGTAGTCTGAGTCACCTACAGACAGAGTCCAGATGATGAGGTATCAAGATAGGGTGCTGCCTGAGTTTGGCTCCCTGCTATGACAAGCAGGGACCTTGTGACCTTTGAATTCACTTGTGAGATGCAAACACTCATTTACTCATGGTTATTAATGGTAGGCAAGACACAGCCTGGGAGCGACCAGATGATTGCATTCTTAATCTTCCAAATGGATCTACACACGTTTGCTAATCATTGCCTCCCTTGTGAACACAGGGTGGCTGATGTCTAGTTATTAACTGGGACAAGGACAGTAATGGATGGATCAGTACAGAATGGATTGCTCATTTTGCTCTGCAGTGGGTCCCCTGCAGTAGCAGGAGTTGATCTAGGAGAGAAAATCAAGGCAATTCAGACTCAGTGCTTTCTGGGGAGCAGAGCTAGGCTGGGGCCTATATTAATGGCAACTGGAGAGTGATTGAGGATTCTGCAGGCAGGGTTTTAAAAGGCCCCTGGGCTCCCAGGCATGCAATCAATGCATCATACAGGCTGACCAAAGCATCTCCTGTGACTTCAGGTTGTCCCTGTTCTTCCCACATATTCATTCTAACCCGATTTTACCTGTGTAACCTCATTGAATACAGGTGGGGACAGGGAGAAAAGGAGAAACAAGTGTGTAGTGTGGTCCTGGCCCAGACCTCCTAGGTACAACCTTGGAGGCAGACAAGGAGAGAAGAAGAGGGGCCACATGTTGGCAGAAGGGCTTACCTCCATCTTTGGGCTGTAGCAGTGGTAGTAGCCCCTAACAGCTTCTGCAAGGTTCTTCAGGATAGCCTGCAGGGATGAGGCCGGGGTCAGCCCTTACTAGGGCAACACCAATACTCCAGTAAGTCTTCTCCTTGACTGAACCTCCCGATTATCCAAAGCTTCCCATTTTACCAAAGGGAGAACCAGGCATAAGGTCAGGTGCATTCTCGTCCACACTCGGGGGCCTGTCCAAGCATGAGGCCTCAAAGGCCAGCCCAACTCACTACCGCCAAAGCCAAGGGACACCTCAGAGAATCTCGGGCACTCACAGGGGGCAGCTGATCATCGCAGCTGTAGGTGATGAAGTGGATGATGAGGTCTCTTCCCATGGTGGACTGCTGGATGTAGTCGGACAGGATTTCAGAAGGCTGATCTGGGCTGGGGAGAAGGGAGAAAAGTGGACACCCCAGGTCAGATCACTTTGAGAACATTTCAGAGCAAAATGGTAATTCCCAAGGAACATCTACCGATTCTTAACTGGCCACCCGTGTCCCAGGTCATCTATGCGGGATGCAGGGCTAGGTGGACTGCAGGCCTGGCTGCCCTGCCTCCTCTGCAGATGGGTGGCCTGTGACTGCAGTCCTTCCCTCGTGTGTGTGTGAAGAGTCATGGTTGATGATCTTTTCTCTCTTTCCTTCTTTCTCTCTCTTCCTTCTTTCCTTCCTTCTCCTCTCTCTCTCTTCCTTTCTCTTTCCTTTTTTTCATTTTCCCTCTCTTCCTTCTTTCCTTCCTTCCTTCTTTCCTTCCTTTTCTTTTTCTTTTCTTCTCTTTCTTCTTTCTTTCCTTCCTTCTTTCCTTCCTTTTCTTTTTCTTTCTCTCTTCCTTCTTTCCTTCCTTTTCTCTCTCTTCCTTCTTTCCTTTTTCTTTTCTTTCTTTCATTCTGTTTGTCTTTCTCTCTCCTTTCTTTTCTTTCTCTTTTTCTCTCTCTTTCTGCCTGTGACTACGATCCTTCCCTCATGTATGTGTGAAGAGTCATGATTGATGATCTTTTCTCTTTTTTTCTTTCTTTTTCTTTCTTTCCTTCTTTTTTCTTTCTTCTCTTTCCTTTCTTTCTCTTTCTTCTTTCTTTCCTTCCTTCCTTCTTTCCTTCCTTCTTTCTCTCTCTCCCTCCCTCCCTCCTCTCTCCTCCTCCCTTTCCTTCCCTTTCCTTCCTTCCCCTCCCTCCCTCCCTCCCTCTCTCCTCCCCTCTCCTCCCCTTCCCTTTCCTCCCCTCCCCTCCCCTTCCCTTCCCTGGGTCTCACTCTGTTACCCAGGTTACAGTGCAGTGGAACAATCATAGCTTACTGCAGCCTTAAACTCCTGGGCTCAAGCAATCCTCCTGCCTCAGCCTCCCAAGTAGCTGGGACTACAGGTGCACACAACCATGACCAGCTAATTTTTATCTTTTTTTTAGAGATAGGTTCTCATTGTGTTGCCCAGACTGGTCACAAACTCCTGGCTTCAAGCAGTCCTCCTGTCTCGGCCTCCCAAAGTGCTGGGATTACAGGCATGAGCCACTGTGACCGGCCAATCTTTTCTCAAACAGTGGTTTGGTTCTTCAGTCCCTTTTGTGTAGTATGTCACCTGCTTAGGAAAGAAGACCTACCAGCTTCTCATGATGACCACCAGGGAATCCAGGCCCTTGAGAGTGAAGATCTTCTTCAGAGCTTGTAGCAGGTTGCTGCCTCCATCAGGCTGCAGTGTCTTTACCCAGAGCTTAAGTTCCTGGAGGCTGGGGGGAGACAACAATGGCAACCTAATTGTAAGACTGTTGTATTTAATTTCATTTTAATTTCTTTTTAGAGATAAGGTCTGGCTATGTCACCCAGGCTGAAGTGCAGTGGTGCAATCATAACTCACTGTAACCTCAAACTCCTGGGCCCAAGCGATCCTCCTGCCTCAGCCTCCCAAGTAGCTGGGACTGCAGGTGTGTGGCATCCTGCCCGGCTAATTTTTATATTTTATGTAGAGGGCTGGGCATAGTGGCTCATGCCTATAATCTCAGCACTTTTGGGGGCCAAGGTGGGTGGATCACTTGAGGTCAGGAATTCAAGACCAGCCTGGCCAACATGGTGAATCCCATCTCTACTAAAAATACAAAAAAAATTAGCCAGCTGTGGTGGCACATGCCTGTAATCCCAGCTACTTGGGAGGGTGAGCAGGAGAACTGCTTGAACTCCAGAGGCAGAAGGTTGCAGTGAACTGAGATTGTGCCACTCTCACTGCACTCCAGCCTGGGCAACAGAGTGAGACTCTATCTCAAAAAAAAAAAAAAAATGTAGAGATGGGGGTCTCACTGTGTTGCCCAGGCTGGTCTTGAACTCTTGGCCTCAAGCGGTCCCCCTCCTTAGCTTCCCAAACAGCTGGGATTATAGGTGTGAGCCCCTACACCTGGCCTGTAGTATTAGGTACCAGGCCCAAGACAAATATTAGCTCATTTAAACCTAATGATAACTTGTTGAGGTGGTACCTTTATTCCCCTTTTGTAGATGAGGAAACTGAGTTAGGACTTGCCAAAGGTGATAATGTAAGCAACTGTTAAAACTGAGATTTCAAACCAGGTCTGACTCTAAGATCTGAGCTTTTAGAAATTGTGCTATGTGAGGGTCTGGGGCTGAGTTCCTTCCTCCCCACACCCACTCTCTTGGGAGCCAGCCCTCGATAGGAGGCATGGAGTTAATTCCGCAACCCTAAGAAGGCTCTAAGAGAAAGCATTATGGCTGTGTGGCTTATGTCCCACGTGGGCTGGGGTACACACCACTGGTGAGAAGAAAAATAACTTGATTCTTTCTTGGCTAAAACTTTGCACAACACTAGTGAAAGAGGTCTGTTCTTTCTACTTCAAAAAATCAAAAATCTGAAAGAGAAAATCTCAGCGTGGTGCTAATAAGTTCATCTTTCATGATCATAACTGTCAAGTCTCCTTTTTGAACAGCAAGAACAAGTCCCAGGTCTAGCGCCTTCTCTAGCCAACAGATTTAAGCTGGAATTTAAAACCATTGTTTTTCTCTCATTGTATTTATATGGCTGCTTTCTTTCTTTTTTTTTTCTCAAAGCCATTAAAGAAAGATATATGGTTGCTTTCTAATTATAGAAATATAACGACATGATTATAGAAGTATAATCATGCAAGTGACATGAACTCCTCAGTTATGGTATTGATAGAAAGTTTCCTTCAGGCCAGGAGCAGTGACTCATGCCTGCAATCCCAGCACTCTGGGAGGCTGAGGAGGGAGGACCACTTGAGGCCAGGAGTTCAAAACTAGTCTGATCAACATAGCCAGACCCCATCTTACAAAAAAGGAAAAATTTAAAAAATTAGTTGGGCATACCCTTGTTGTCCTAGCTACTGGGGAGGCTGAGGCTGGAGGATCATTTGAGCTCAGGAGATAAGACGGCAGTAAACTATGACTGTACCACTGCACTCCAGACGTGACAGAGCAAGACCTTGTCTCAAAACAAAACGAAAAAAAACGAAAAAAAACCAAGTTTCTTTCAATAAAAAATACATAGAATTGAAGTAAAGAAAAATCAACAATAGTACACATGGTTGGCCGGGCACAGTGGCTCACGCCTGTGATCCCAGCACTTTGGGAGGCCAAGGAGGGCGGATCACTTGAGGTCAGAGTCCGAGACCAGCCTGGCCAACATGGTAAAACCTCATCGCTACTAAAAATACCAAAAAAAAAAAAAATTAGCAGGGCATGGTGGAGCACACTTGTAATCTCAGCTATTTGGGAGGCTGAGGCAGGACAGTTGCTTGAACCCAGGAAATGGATGTTTTGGTGAGCCAAGATCGCACCACTGCATTCCAGCCTGGGTGACAGAGTAACACTCCATCTCAAAAATAAAATAAAATAAAATAAAATAAAATAAAATAAAACAAAACAATGGTACACATGGTAAAGATATGACATAGGGATATGACAAGAGAATTCTAAGAGTTCCTGAAGATGCAGAACTTTTGGCTGCCATCCATAACAACCCAGGGGTCACTGCTCCACCTAAAGTGGAAATCAGAGTAAAAAACGCTCTCGTTCATTGAGTACCTGGCACTAGCCTGGTACTTTGTTTTCATTTCATCTCCATAACAGTCCTGTGAAGAAGAGTGGGTAGGATTGGCCTTGTTTTGCAAGTGAGAGAGTTAAGGGACTTGTCAAGAACACGCAGTGACTGTTGGGGTTGGGATTCAAAGCCAGAGGGCCAGAAGTGGGCAATTCTCTATCCCGAAGGGCTCTTCTTTACAACTAGTGTTGGCGAGGTGGCCTCCCTCTTAGAAATCTAAGCACATGCTTTTTTTTAAACTTTTTAATTTTTTTTGGAGACAGGGTCTCTCTCTGTCACTCAGGCTGGAGTACCGTGTCACAACCATAGCTCACTGCAGCCTCGACCTCCCTCCCAGTCTCAATCAAACCTCCCACCTCAGCCTCCCGAGTAGTTGGGACTACAGGCACATGCCATCACACCGAGCTAATTTTTAAATTTTTTGTAGAGATAGGGTCTCACTAGGTTGCTCAGACTGGTCTCAAACTCCTGAGCTCAAGCGATCCTCCCACCTTGGCTTCCCGAAGTGCTGGGATTATAGGCATGAGCAACCGGCCCTGGCCAAAGCATGTGTGTTTTCCTGGGATCTGGAATCCAATCCTGGCTCTGCCGCATTGGGCATCTTCCCTAAGCTGAGTCTGCATTTCCTCATCTACAAAATGAGGATAATAATCCTATTCCATGGGGTGGCTATATATACTAAATACAATCCTCTATGCAAAGTACCTAGTATGGCAACCGACACATGGTGGGTGACTGAGGACATTCCTTTCATGGAAAAGAAATTTCTACTCACTGGATAAATAGAAATTCTTACATACCTCCCTCCTATCCCTCAAAAAAACCCCAGGCTAGAAACCCCCAACTAAAGGACATCCATGCAGTAGAGTACTATGTAGCCATTAAAACAAATGAGGTAGATTTGTATGTATTGACAGAGAAAGAGATTCAAGACCAGCTAGAAAGCCAAAGCACAGAGCAGTGTTATATAGGTCCTGTTTATGTCAAAATAAGAAGGTAAACACACAGATGCATGTGTATGCAAATATTATTTGTGGAAGTGATATAAGGAACTATTTTGGGCCAGGCACAGTGTCTCACATCTGTAGTCCCACCACTTTGGGAGGCCAAGACTGGAAGAGCACTTGAGGCCAGGAGGTCAGGACCAGCCTGGACAATATAGCAAGATCGCATCTTTACAAAAATAAACCAAATGGCTGGGTGTGGTGGCTCATGCCTGTAATCCCACATTTTGGGAGGTCAAGGTGACAGATCACTTGAGGTCAGGAGTTCAAGACCAGTGTGGCCAACATGATGAAACCCTGTCTCTACCAAAAAATGCAAAAGTTAGCTGGGCATGGTAGCGCATGCCTGTAGTCCCAGCTACTTGGGGGGCTGAGGCACAAGAATCACTTGAACTTGTGGGGTGGAGGTTGCAGTGAGCCAAGATCACACCACTGTACTCCAGCCTAGGCAACAGAGACCCTGTCTAAATAAACAAATAAAAATGTAGCAGGGTGTGGTGGCACATGTCTGTAGTCCCAACTACTCAGGAGGCTGAGGTGAGAGGATTGCTTAAGCCCAGGAGGTCAAAGCTGCAATAAGCTATGATTGCGCCACTGCACTCCAGGTTGGGAGACACAATGAGATCCTGTCTTTGAAAAAAAAAAAAAAAGAGGGAGACTCATTTGCTATTATTTATCATCCTTTCATACTGTTGGAATTTTTAAAAAACATGCATGTGTTATTTTCACAATAATAAAACTATCTTTGCTAGTTTGCTGGATAAAAACGGTGTCTTGTGGTCACTTTGTCTGTCGGTTTATGAACTGCTGCATGGCCATCTTTCCAAAAATTGTTTCTGCTTTTGTGAGTTGTCTCTTTATACTCACTTATCTAGTAGTGTCCTGGGGTTTGCAGTTGAATTATTCAATAAAGACTCTGCTGGTTAGGGAGGAAAATGAAAAAGTAAATATCACCATCAGGCAGGAAAGCCACTCACACAGAGGCGCTGACTTCCATGGGGTCCGGCCAGAGGGACCTGGCGTTGGTGCCAAAGGACAGGACAAATAGCTTCTCCTTGTGGCTCAGCTGCTCATCGATGAGGCTCTGTTGGACAAAAGGACATCACTGGCTCCCATAGCCAGGGAAATGTGGAGCCTGGCTTTGCCTCTCTCGCCTTAGCCGGCCTCTCTGGGCTGGGTCTGAGCTGTGCTGAAATATGGCTGCTTGAGGCTGGACTTAGCAGCCAGCCAGCCCCAAGCCGAAATTTGCTTCCCACCTGCCGGGCCTCCTGTGGGTGGGATGAGCATCTGGGCTGCCATCTCAGTGTGCTATGGTTGGCCCCTTGGCACTTACCTGTGGCACCCAGAGAGGGAGGACAGAGGACGGGGCAGTGGTTTCTCTCTAAGGCATGTGAGCTGGAGATGGAGCTGGTGAGTATCCATAACTTCTCCCTCTTCTTCCTGGCCAGCTAGAAATTCCACCTGTATGCCACTCTCATGAGCTCTGCCCTGGCTAACAGTAGACCACTCCACCTGAGGGATCTTTGGAAACTCTGTCCTGAGGACTTGTCATGAAGGGGGAGACTGCTCTGCAACCTGTCCCCTGACATCCACTGAGACCAGGAACAGGGAACAAGTCTGGAGGACAGCCCCACACTGAGCCTCATAAAGGCTCTGCAGGACCTGTGCAAAATACAACGGGCTATTGCTGCCATGGTACCCATAAGAAAATAGCCTGTCCATACCACATCAGGCTGCAGAGGCTTTTCTCTAGGCCAGACTTCTCACTGTACACTTATGAGAAGACTTCTCACAGAGCACTTCACTTGCACAAGCTCCTTTTACCCTTATGGCAACCCTAGGTAGTCACTGTTATCATCCCCATTTTACAGAGGAGGTAAGACACAGAGAGATTAGTTAACACAGTCACATGGCCTGGAATTGGTGGAGGTGGCTGGGATTTGACTCCAGCCATCTGACTCTAGTTCTTAGCTTCTCTGCTATGGATGTGAGTTGGGGATGGAGCAATGGGCAACACCAGCCTGTTCACTGCTCTCAAGCTAGAGCTGGTGAGTATCCAATGGGAACCATAACTCCAAAGAAACCAGAATAGCTCCTCCATCCAGAAAAGGCCAGAAGCCCTGTGCTGTGCTATGCTATGCTATGCAGGAGTCTTCACATCCTCTTTCCAGGGAAACATGGGAGCTCTTGAGTCAAAGTCTAGTTGGCAGGTACTGTGGTGGTGAGAATACTGGAAGTTCACACTACAACCAAAAATGACTCTGTGGTTGGGTTTTGTAGAATTCAACATAGTTCTCTAACCATAGGTGCTAATTAAGTGTGAACTGTTCTTTATAAGACACCCTATCTTGCATTTGCTATAAACAAGCTGGTCAGCAAGCTCAGGAAGGAAAGGCTGGGGGTGGTGGGTGGTTCCAGGTGTTTCAGTGCGCCAGACAGACTTACCATGAGGTCCTTTTGGAACTCCTCTTTCTGAGGGCCACTGCTGACGGCTGACACATCTATGAGGATGCTGACTCTGGCCCCTTTGATGAGGCCAAATGCCTAAAACCAAAGAGGGCATTTGGAAACAGCCAGTACAAATCTGTGCGTCTCCTACACTGAGCTGCTCTGTGCGATGCAGTGATGCGAACACTTCCCTCACCTCTAACAAGCAGCAGCAGACAGAAACCCCATTTTATAAGGGAAAAGCAAAACCCAATATCATGACTTCAACTCTGGGCATGACTGCTCTTATTTTGTGGCAGCCTCTTCTTTATAAGTTTTTCCCCCTTATATGTATTGTCTAATCTTATGAAGTAATACATGGTCATTGTGGAAAATCTGGGGACTGTAGAAAAGCACCCTTTGTTTGAAGATATAAAATTTGATGGCTATTTGTATTAGCTTATCTAATTTCTCTATATCCTTATTTATTTTTTGCCTACTCTACCGATCAAGGGCAGATGTGTTAGCTTCACCAGCTGCAATGGTATCTCTGTGAGTTTCTAATTATGTTTCTTGCTTCTTCTTTTTGAGATGGAGTCTTGCTATATTGTCGAGGTTGGTCTCAAACTCCTGGGCTCAAGCAACCATGTGCCACCACATCCAAGTTTCTAATTGTGTTTCTAAATGCTATTATTACTCTACAGTTATTACTCCTTGACTTATGATGGGGCCACGTCCTGATAAACCCATCATAAGTGGAAAAATCATAAGTTGAACCATTCTAAGTCAAGGACTGCCTGTATTACTTGTTGATGCTGTTTGACTCTGCACATAAATGTTCATCTTGTTAAAGCTGCATTGTGGATTGGAACTTTCATTCATATGAAATTGATAGTTCTCTAGGGGCAGTAGGTTCCATTTGGTGTTTTTCCTTAAATCCTACTTTATTGGATATCTAATTTTCCTGTTGAATTCACTCTTCTACTCTCAGAGAGTATTTTATATCTTCTCTTACACCTGCAGCACTCCCTTTCTGTACTCTCCCAGCAAGTGATTTTGCCTCCAATTTTGCTGAGAAAACAGAAACAAATTGGAGAGAATTAAAAAAAATCTTTCCATGCAGAGTCTACTGACCTACCAGCCCACAGCCCTACACGCTTCACCTTTTTCCAGTTAAAATGCATCTAAGGCCAACCAGCAACGGTCTAGGCTAACCTTTGGCTTGCATCACTGGATCTTCTCTTGCTAAATAGGAACTCTGCTTCTGTGATCATCCCTTCTCCTGGATCATCCATTCCTATTGATTGTACAACTTCCATCATCATACGAACAGGTTATAATATCGCCCATCTTAAAAAAGATATAGACCTCTCAGGATGCCACCTCTCCCTCCTGCTGCTGTTTCATTTTTTGGCTCTCCATCTTAGCCACACGTCCTTACCTCCCGGGGACCCATTCAAGTTAGGGTCTCACCTTCCTATTCCTCTGAAACCACATGTGTCAAGGTGATCAAAGACCTTTGTCTTGCCAAGGATTTAACCCTTGTCTTGCCAAGCCCAAGGGTTAAATCCAAATTCTCAACTTTCTCGAACTCTGAGTAGCATATAGCACAGTTTGACTGTGTCAAGAATTTAACAAGTTAAAACACTTTGACGTGTGTCTTCCAGGACACCACATTTTCCCACTTTCCCCTCTATTTACTGCCCAGATTTTCTTAATTTCCTTTCCTAGAGAGTCCCTCCTCCTTGTTCCAAAGTCACAATACTGGCGTGCCCTAGGAACTTGCTTCTGAGGGTGTGGGTCATGGGCCGACAGCATCACCATCCCCCAACTTGTTAGAAATGCAGAGTCTCAGGTCCCACTCTAGGGGGCCCAATTAGAGTCTTTATTTTAACAAGGGCTTCCAGGTGCACAGTGGCACAATCATAGCTCACTGCAGCCTGGAACTCCTGGGCTCAAGTGATCCTCCTGCCTCAATCTCCTAAGCAGCTGGGACTATAGGTGTGTGCCACCACACATGGCTATTTGTTTTTTTAATTTTTTTTTAGAGATAGGGTCTTACTGCATTGCCCAGGCTGGTCTTGAACTCCCGGTCTCAAGTGACCCTCCAGCCTCGGCCTCCCAAAGTGCTGAGATTGCAGCCATGAGCCATCACGCCTGGCCACTCTCTTCTTTATCTACCCCAGGGTGTGCCAGCTTTGGCACTACTGACATTTGGCACTATTGACATTTGGGCTGGATAATTATCTTTTGTAGGGAGCTGTCCTGTGCATTACAGGATGGTGAGCAGCATCCCTGGCTGCTGATAAACTAGATGTAGGTAACAACCCCTCTCCTCCAGCCATGACAATCAAAAATGTCTCCAGACATTGCCAAATGTTCCTGTGGGGCAAAGTTTCCCCTGGTGGAGAACCACTGTTCTTTGATCACCTCCTAAGTGATCTGAGTGTCATGCCTTTGAATACCATCCAAACGCTAATAATTATCTGAGGTCCATCTTCAGATTTCTCTTGGAACTTCAGACCTGTGCACCCAACATCCTGCTCCGCTTCTCTGTCTGGAAGTCTACTAAGTCCTTCAGGCTTCACATGTCCAAAACAAGACCTCTTGGTTTTCCTTCTCAAGTCTGTTTCTCCCTCAGCCTTCCCCATCTCAGTAAATGCCATTCAACACTGGCCCAGGTGCTCTGGCCCCAAACCTATCTAATCCATCGGCAAGTTCTGCTGGTCCTACCTTTCAATTGTGCGTTGAATCTACCATATCTCATTCTGTTGACCCTAGAGGTTGAGTCTAAGCCTCCATCATTCTCAGCCAGCGCAGTTGTCCTGTTTCCACTTTTACCCCCTGTATAGTCAAGTTATGCAGCAGCCAGTGTGATTCTTTTGAAACTTGTCAGATCAGGTCACTCCCCCGCTTTATTAAAGCCTTCATCTTTGGAATCAGGCCCTCTCGGACTTCAACCTGCTCATCTAACCTTGTCTCCTTTCTCCACATAGCTCACTCTGTGCTTGCTGCACTGGCCCATGTGCTGCTTCTGGAACATACCAAGCTCGTTCCTGCCTCAAGACTTTTGGACTTGCTGTCTCCTCTGCTTGGAACATTCTCCCCAAAATATTGGCAGGGCTCACCTCTGCACTTTCTTTAGGTGCCTTTTCAAATGTCTCCTCTTCAGAGTGAGTATCCTCAACCATTCCATTTATTTATTTTTTACTTTATTTTTGAGAGGGAGTCTCACTCTGTCTCTCAGGCTGGAGTGCAGTGGCATGATCTCAGCTCACTGCAACCTCTGCCTCCTGGGTTCAAGCAATTCTCCTGCTTTAGCCTCCTGAGTAGCTGGGATTACAGGTGCCCACCACCACGCCTGGCTAATTTTTGTGGTTTTAGTAGAGACAGGGTTTCAGCATTTTGGCCAGGCTGGTCTCAAACTACTGACCTCAAGTGATCCGCCTGCCTTGGCCTCCCAAAGTGCTGGGATTACAAGTGTGCACCACCATGTCTGGCCTAAACCATTCCATTTAAATAGTCCTTCTGTTCCACTCTTGGTTCCCTTACTCAGCTTTGTTTCTTTTTACAGCATGTAAGCTCCATGAAGACAGGACCTTAGTATTAGTATGGTTTTTTCCCCCCAGTGAACCATTCCTTTAGCAACTACTGGTCATGTTGGTAGTCTCAATCCTAGAATAGTGTCTGTTATACAATGACTCAATATGTGTTTGTTGAATTCATGACCCAAATATGGCACAAGGCTTTCTAGGGTATTGCCAGTCTGGAGGCAAGAAGTTGAAATCTAGAGCCAATTCTATTTCTTTTAAATTAAAAACAAGCTGCCATGAGGACTTTACAGCTTTTGGAATTGAAAACATTCATTCCCTAAACCTAGCCATTGAAGTTCTAGACATTTATTCCATAGAAATAACTGGACAAGTATGTAAGAGGCAATTGGAGCCGGGTAATACCAGATATTCTCATTTTTCAAGAGAAGTCTGATAGCAGACATGAAAGTGAAATATCAGGATTTTAAAAATCTTGGCAACTAATTTGAAAAATATTTAAAACTAGGGAGCCCAGAACAGCATGGCTGTGGGCCAGATTTGGCCTGCATGCCACTAGTTTATAACTTCTCCTTATCCTCTGCAGACACAGATCCAGAGAAGTGAGGCCACTTTCTAGGGCCTTAGTGAGAGAGCAGAGCAGGAATAGTGACCAGCGATTATCTGGCCATCACTCAGGCTGCCTGCCTCAACACCCAGGGAGCCGGTGAGCTGATTCACAGGTGATCGCTTCCCTGGGCTCTTCCATGGTTTCTCTGTAGCTCTGTCAGAAAGGGGTGGCAGGAAGAAGGGGCTATCGATCCCCGCCATCTTTGACAAAGGTGCCAGGATGGGGTGATGGGGGTGGGTCAGTAAGAGCAGCATGTGCTACATGGATGCCTATGGAGTATGGGAGGATTTCATTCCTCTGGGGTCTCTCTGCCTGTTACCATGGGCAACCAGAGGGGTCCAGCTATAGCTGCAGACAAGCATCTGCTGACTCAACTTGTCCAAGCGAGTGAAGGAGGTTCTGGATCTGAGATGTAGACCACACCCTGGAATTGGCAGGACAGGCAGGCTTAGCACTATGTTGTTACCCACTGGTCTTGGGTAGAGGTGGGGATTGGGAGTAGGGAGCATGACTTTCAGCATCTGCTTTTCCCAGGGTTTAAAGCAAGAGTTGAAGATTGTACCTAATGGTGGAAGCAAACGGGAAGCCAGAAAAGTGCCAGTTGATGGCAATTAAGCTAAAACAAATAAGAAAGCAAATCAAAGGTTAATTTGCCCATGATCACTCTTTTACTGTTGGGTTCTGAGAAAAACATTTAATTAAAAAAAAATTTTTTTTTTCAAAGACAGGTCTTGCTCTGTCACCAGGCTGGAGTGCAGTGGCACAATCATAGCTCACTGCAGCCTTGAGCCTCCTGGGCTCAAGAAATCCTCCTGCCTCAGCCTCTCAAGTAGCTGGGACTACAGGTGTGCACCACTACGCCTAGCCCTTAATCAAACTTTTGTGGGGTTTTTTTGTTTGTTTTTGAGACGGAGTCTCACTGTGTCGCCCAGGCTAGAGTGCAATGGCATGATCTCGGCTCACTGCAACCTCCACCTCCTGAGTTCAAGCAATTTTCCTGCCTCAGCCTCCCGCGTAGCTGGGATTACAGGCATGCACAACCACACCCAGCTACTTTTTTGTATTTTTAGTAGAGACAAGGTTTCACCATGTTGGCCAGGCTGGTCTTGAACTCCCGACCTCAGGTGATCCACCTACCTAGGCCTCCCAGTGACCTGGGATTACAGGCATAAGCCACCACGCCCAGCCCTTAATCAAACTTTTAAGAAAAGTGATATCCAGATGATCAGCCTTAGTCTTCTAAATCTCATTGTGGGTCTGAAGTTAAATGCCTAGGGCACATCTGCATTCTCACCTGCCCAGTACCCGTTCTCCCTTCTGGTAACAGTGCTCTGGCCTTCCACATGCAACCATCTGTCTCCCTTTCTCAGTCCATGAGGGCTGGGGGGGCTAACCCCCAGTCTCTTTCCCCTTCCCCCATGTCTTTTTTTTTTTTTTTTTTGCCCTAGAAGTGAACACTAGTTCCAGGCCTAGTTAGATAGTATATTTCATCTCCTTGGCTATGTTGATTGGTGTAAATTGGTCAATGGGAGTCAATCCCAGGATTTGGAAATTGTGTAGGGAACAGGAAGTGAGATTCCTTTCTACTGGAGCTGCTGATCACCACCTTCCTATGCCTGAAGAGAGATGTCCCGAGAATAAAACCAACTCAGAGGAAAGCAGAGCCCACAGGCATAGAGGTGACATCATCTGAGCACCTGGATCCAGCTGTGGCTTGGGTTTTCATTTACGTAGGTTAGTAAATGCCTTTTTTAGCTTAAGCCAATTTACACTGGAGGTCTATCATTTGCAACTGACAGGGTTCTAACAAATACAGATGGAATGAGTGAAAGGGGGCAAAGAATTAAACCTATGCCCGTTACCTTCTTGCTGTTTTCTGTGAGCCACTGAATTCTCTCTTGATAGACTTCAATAGTGCTGTCAAGACATCAGAAAGACTCATCACCCAAGGTCAATGTCCTCACTGAGCAACAACAGCCACTTACATACACAAAAGGCAGGTATGAATAATTTTTTTTTTTTTTTTTTTAACGTGCATAGGGTCTTGGAAGAAGGTGGTGAACATTTTAAGTGCACTGTAGTGCACGCCTGTAGTCCTGGCTACTCAGGAGGCTGACTTGATCACTTGAGGCCAGGAGTTCAAGACCAGCTTGAGCAACCTAGTGAAACCCTGCCTCTACAAAAAATACAAAAATTTGCTGGATATGGTGGTGCATGCCTGTAGTCCCAGCTACTCAGGAGGCTGAGGTGGGAGGATCACTTGAGCCCAGGAGTTCAAGGCTGCATGGAGTTATGATTGTTCCACTGAATTGTTCCACTCAATTAAAATTGATTGTTTACTCAAGCCTGGGCAAAATCAAGCAAAGACAAAACTGAAGATACTTGGTTTGCTAGGGCACTAGGTATAAGGGGATTGCAAAAGGGGTCGAGTATATAGGTGCCGCTCTACTGGTGACACAGTGCACAGGATAAATGACAATGGTTTGGTGGATCAAGCGGTGGAATCAGGCCCTCCCGGACTTCAACCTGCTCGTCTAACCTCGTCTCCTTTCTCCACATAGCTCACTCTGTGTTCATTCTGCCCGCTGTGGGCAGGTCTGTGGAGGATGGAGGAGGGTGTTCTTATGAGAAAGTTGGAAGACCACCCTTGCGCTTGCTCAAATCTGTGTCTTCTCAGAAGAAATTGTTCCTAGTCTCCTGGAAACTGATCATAAAGGCACAAGAGGCAGTTAAGCAATCATTTCCACTGGACTGATTAACAAAAAACCTAGTTTCTGAAAAGTAGTCCGGGAGGGCCTGATTCCACCGCTTGATCCACCAAACCATTGTCATTTATCCTGTGCACTGTGTCACCAGTAGAGCGGCACCTATATACTCGTAGCTGGGGGAC
Organism: Trachypithecus francoisi; assembly: GCF_009764315.1. Taxonomy (NCBI): domain Eukaryota; kingdom Metazoa; phylum Chordata; class Mammalia; order Primates; family Cercopithecidae; genus Trachypithecus; species Trachypithecus francoisi. Next base: position 76,956,407 of record NW_022681455.1, read on the forward strand.
CTTCTGGAAGCTGCCTTATTGCATGCCTGGCTGGAGACTAGCATATATCATGTGCACAAGGTAAGGACTCAGTCACTTGAATTTAATTGACTTGTCCTCACTGGGGGCAGGTGAGATTTGGGGGCCTAGAGAGGGACAAAAGAGGTCTTTGGAAATGAGATCATGGGGTAGTGGGTGGTAGATAGAGTCATAAGGGACACATGAGTTATGAATAGAGCTAAGAGGATGAGCTTTATTTTTATCTTCTTCTTAATTTTATTTGAGACAGGGTCTCATTCTGTTGCCCAGGCTGGAGTGCAGTGGTACGATCATGGCTCACTGCAGCTTCAACCTCCCTTGGCTCAGGTGATCCTCTCACCTCAGCCTTTAAGTAGCTGGAACTATAGATGCACACCACCACAACTGGCTAATTTTTATATTTTCTGTAGAGTTGGAGTTTCATCTTTTTTCCCAGGCTGGTCTCGAACTCCTGAACTCAAGCGATCCTCCCGCCTCGACCTTCCAAAGTGTTGCGATTACAGGCGTGAGCCACTGTGACCAGCTGAAGATGAACTTTATAATAAAACATGTTTGTGTTCAAGATCCAGCTTTGCCACCTACTAGCTGTGTGACCTTGGACAGGTGTGGTAACCTTTCTGAGCCCCAGTTTCACCATCTCCAACATGAAGATAACAACAGGATTTGTTACCTTCAATTTGCTAAAAGTCAATTTACTGAAAGCCAATCCTCTGAAAATCAATTTGCCAAATGACCAATTAGCTAAATAGACTTGAACATTCCTTAAAATGCTGGATTCACAATTAAAACTGATAAACCAAAATATTGCAGAATTCTTTAAAACCTGTTTCAGCTTCCAACCTAATAAAAGTTACTATAAATTCTACAGTTCAATGGTTTTGAGAAATTTGAGCAATTGATCATTCCATGAATGGCCATTCAGCAATCAACTTTTGGTTAACTGGCTTGAGAGTGATGGTTTTATAAGGGGAAACCCCTTTCTCTTGATTCTCATTCTCTCTTTGCTGGCTGTCTTGTAAGATGTCCCTTTGCTCTTCCTTCATCTTCTGCCATGAGTGTGAGGCCTCCCCAGTCATGTGGAACTGTGGGTCCATTAAACCTCTTTCTTCTGTAAATTGCCCAGTCTCGGGTATGTCTTTATCAGCAGCATGAAAATGGACTAATACACATGTGCTATCAAAACCTGGTTTAGGAGTGGGGATGCATGCACGTTTTTGCCATATATTTGCAAAGGTATGAAAGCAATCAATTTGACATTGAAAGTCATTACTCTTAAACATTAAACACCAGATGAAGCTGTGTCATCCAAGGGACTATGGATTTCATTTTATATTTTTTTAGAGATAGGGTCTTATTCTGTTGCCCAGGTTGGAGTGCAGTGTTGTGATCATAGCTCACTGCAGCCTCGAACTTCTGGGCTCAAGTGATCCTCCCACCTTGGTCTCTCAAAGCGCTAGGATTATAGGCATGGCCCACCATGCCTGGCCCTAAACTATGGATTTGAAAAGGCTGACAGACATTGATCTGGTCCAACCTTTCTATTTGAGAAAAGAGGAAACGGGGGCTAGAAGTGAGAAGAGACCTGCCCATCTCCCTGGGTGGTAGACTTTTTTTTTTTTTTTTGAGACAGGGTCCCACTCTATTGCCCAAGGTCTCACAGATATTGCTGTTTGAACAAAGCTACTTCCAGGCTACCGAAACGACATAATTCTTTTTTTTTTTTTTTTGAGACAGTTATGCTTTTGTTGCTCATGCTGGAGTGCAATGGCGTGATCTCAGCTCACTGCAACCTCCACCTCCTGAGTTCAAGCGATTCTCCTGCCTCAGCCTACCGAGTAGCTGGGATTACAGGCATGCACCACCAGGACTGGTTAATTTAAAAAATATGTATTTTTAGTAGAGACAGGATTTCACCACGTTGGCCAGCCTGGCTTCAAACTCTTGACCTCAAGTGATCCACCTGCCTCGGCCTCCCAAAGTACTGGGATTAGAGGCATGAGCCACCATGCCCAGACCGAAATGACATAATTCTTGAGCTCCATGGTGTTGGGAGGATGCTAAGAAACATACTTACTCAGAAAGCTTTGACTCAAAGTGGCGGATGATCTGGGTGGAGAAACGTATTTTCTGCACAACATTGGTGTCCTCCTCCCTGAAGAAGCAAAGCCTTATGAGGGGGTCTCTTGGGCCCAGGGGGCTGCATGTGTTGCTGCAGCTGTGGGGGTTGTGGGGAACAGCTTCAGACTTACAGTACTTCTGTGCCCTGGCTTATCAGGTCAGCCAAGGTGAGCTTCTGACACTTTAAACTGTGAGCCGAAAGCCAGTCTTCAGAGTCCTCCCAATCTGAAGACTGGGTCTCGCTCGCCTGCAGCCTCTGCAAGACAAAAGCCAGAGTCAAACAGAGAAGTGGAAAGAGAGGGAAGGAAGAGGTTCCCTTCACACAGATACCCAACGGGGGCCAACTCAGACTGATCCTATCTTTTTTTTTTTGAGATGGAGTTTCACTCTTGTCACCAAGGCTGGAGTGCAGTGGCATGATCTTGGCTCACTGCAACCTCTGCCTCTCGGGTTCAAGTGATTCTCCTGCCTCAGCCTCCTGAGTAGCTGGGATTACAGGCATGTGCCACCACGCTCGGCTAATTTTTGTCTTTTTAGTAGAGACAGGGTTTCGGCATTTTGGCCAGGCTGGTCTCAAACTCCTGACCTCAAGTGATCCACCAGCCTTGGCCTCCCAAAGTGCTGGGATTATAGGCATGAGCTACCATACCTGGCCCCCTGGTTTGTCTGTTTTAGAAACAGGGCCTTGCTCTGTCACCCAGGCTGGAGTGCAGCAGTGTGATCATAGCTCACTGCAGCTTCGAAGTTCTGGGCTCAAGTGACATTGCTTTAAGTTCTGTGCCTGAGGTCTGCTCTGCCCTCTGTCTCAAAGGGAAATTAGCAAGTGTTGAAGAAGTGTGAAAAACACTCTTATAATTACTGCAAATACTTCCATAGCACTTATTACATGTTAAGCACTTTCCATATATTAACTCATTTAATTTTACAAAGTAAGTTCCATTATGATAACCCCATCTTGCTGACCAGGGAACTGAGGTACAGATAATTTAGGTAATCAGTCCAAGGTCATGCAGCTAGAAAGTGGCAGATGTGGAATTCAAACCCAGGCTGTGAAGCTCAAGTCATGCTTCTAACCATGGTACTGTGTTGTCCCTCTAAACTAGCACTAAACTGTGATCATCTCCATGAAGGAGTGAGAGGACTGAGGGGCCAGATTACTTTCTCATTGTGTGATTCTATGCTAACAAATGTCCTGCCCTTGAAAGGCACCACCTAAAATCATAGGTCTCTGTCTCATATCTAGGGAAATACAGCTCTCTATCACATGGACACTAGATGTCACTCTTCTCACCTTTCAGACTCGACCCTCTCCCTCGTTGGAAACACAGCATGGTAGACTTTTTTTTTTTTCTTTTGAGACAGGGTCTCATCTTATTGCCCAGGCTGGAGTGCAGTGCCACAGTCTCAGCTCACTGCCAAAATCTCAGCTCATTGCAGCCTCAGCCTCCCAGGCTTAAGTGATCCTCTTTCCTTGGCCTCCTAAGTAGCTGGGACTATAGGCACGTGCCACGATACCTCGCTAATTTGTGTATTTTTTTTTTTTTTTTTTTTTGGTGGAAACAGGGTTTCACCATGTTGCCCAGGCTGGCCTCAAACTTCTAGACTCAAGCAATCCTCCCACCTAGGCCTCTCAAAGTGCTGAGATTACAGATGTGAACCATTGTGCCTGGTGAGCATGGTAGACTTAATAATTCACCTTTCTTCCATCTGTGTTGCTTTTGAAATGATGTCACATTTTAGGACACAGATTTTGTATTATTCATACTTGAAGATACACTATTAAACACATTATGGATTCTGACTTTAGGCCATGCTGATTATGTAACTCAACTAGTTCATTTGCATAGAGAATGGTAAGATCTTTGTGTTGGAGCAATCCTTTCCCTCTTTCCTTCAGGTTCATCTGCAAGGCAAAGGAGGCCCCAGCTGTGGCTGATAAATATGAGAATGATCCTGTGTACACCTGGGAAGTCATGCATTTTGATATAAAATTAGAGGAAAGATGCATGTCATCAACATCTGAACTCATTACAAGACTTCTTCAGAATCTCAAAACTCTATCAACCTTTCCTCATCTCCTTTAATTAAACTTGCTTTCCTGTAAATGCCAGAACCTAAGTAAATCATGGGTATTTTTCTGATTGTTTAATTGCCAGCATTATAACTGGATTGTTTTTGACTATCATTTCAAAGGTATCATATTTAAACTCTAGTGTGGGTTAGATACACGGTTGTGCACTAGCCTTGCTTGAACATGGCAACCACTGATTGCCATTGTTTCCCTGTTAGAATGAATTCTGAGTTCTAGACAATCCACTCACCCTCTTGGGAAGGCCCATTGAAGGTCAGCCTAAAATCATAGTCTGGTAAGAGGTTTATTCTCCTATTATGCCCCATTTGTCCAACAGCACTTCCTGAAATGGATTTCTGAATCTAGATTTCAGGGAATCTCAAAAGCAAAGCAAATCTCAGGAAGGGGAATTTTAGAATCAAATGCTTAAGACTTCAGGCCTTGATAGCATGATCAGAGTCTTCACATGCTCCTGAATATTTAGTGACATGGCCAAATAGGCTATACAATTTCTATATAAACAGAGAGATTCTTCAGTCATTTCTAAAGGCAGAGGATTAGAGATAAATGCTTAATTAATCTTTTTCAGTCCTAGAATCCTATTAGAAGGAAGAAATCCCCAGAATTTAGCACATTCTGCGTTCCCTGAATGATTTGTAGTATCACGACCCAGTTAAAGTGCCATGGTCTTTACCAGTAAGTCCTGTGTCTGGTTAACGTGTGTAACCAGTAATCCATTGTCTGAATTCTGACCAAGTCCATTCACATTCTTCTGCTTTAGTGACTTCTTTGAATCTCTGCCAGTGTTTCTCCTAATGCTACAAAACATAAAGTAATTTGATGAATGCCTGTGCACTGGGCATTGATTGGTTTGACATCCCCAGTGCCTCCTCTCTTTGCCTTAGTCCCTACAGGGATTCTAGGAACATTTTTCTGTGCAGTAACTGAGAAGGGTTCCTGCAGAGTCCTGATAAAATGTGGACTCCAGTTCCATGAGATATTTTATCATTTAGATAACTAAAGCCCTCAGGTGGCTCTAAGAAGATTCAATGACCCAGTCTCACCCTCAGCTCCCATGAGCAAAATGCTGTTGCTGTTTTCATTTGCAAAATCAGAGAACTATGCTTACCAATGGTTTTCCAGAAGCATATTTTCTTGGCCATGGAAGACATGACTAGTTTGTGTAGCCATTGCAAAACACCCAATGCTTATTTTCCTAAAGAAGGAAAGAATACCAGAAAACAGGATAAATGTGGCATACAGACAATAGTTTTGGGGGGTATCTATATTCAGCACAATACTTTTCTACATTTTTAAATTAATTTTTTTTTTGAGATAAGGTCTCACTCAGTTGCCCTCGCTGGAGTACAGTGGCCCAGTCATGGCTCACTGTAGCCTTGACCTCCCAGGCTCAAGCAATCCTCCCACCTCAGCCTCCCAAGTAGCTGGGACTACAGGCACAAGTCACCATGCCCAGCTATTTTTTTCTGTTTATTGTAGAGACGGGGTCTCACTATGTTGCTTCGGATGGTCTCGAACTCTTGGGCTCAAGTGATCCTCCCACCTAGGCTGGGATTAGAGGTGTGAGTCACCATGCCTGGTCATTTTTTAAAATTTTATAGACAAGGTCTTGCTTTGTCACCAAGGCTGAGGTAATGTGGTGCTAACATAACTTATAGCAGCCTCGAACTCCTAGCCTCAAGAGATCCTCCTCAGCCTCCCTAAGTCATGGGATTATAAGAGTGAGCCATTGTGCCCAGCCAACCCTTCTTTACTTAATTCATTCAGGAAATACTTATTGAACACCTACCAGGTATCAGGCATTGTGCCTGGTGCTGAGGATACAATGGTGAACAAGACAAAGCTTTCTCAACTTCAACACTTTAACTCTTGGACCAGATCATTCTTTGCTGTGGGGGCCGTCCTATGTATTGTAGGATGTTTAGCAGCATCCTGGCCTCTACCTATTAGATATCAGTAGCATCCCTCCGCACTTTTTCCCAATGTGACAATCAGAAATGTTTCCAGACATTGGAAACAAAATTGTCCCTAGTTGTGAACCACTAAGATAGACATTGTCCTTGTCCTCCCAGCGCTTATATTCTAGAGGGGGAGACTGATATTATAAAACTAAATAAAACAATTACAAATTGTGGAAAGTGCTGAAGGAACTAAAAGGATGTGATAGAAAGTAATCAAGGTGCCAGGCACGGTAGCTTACACCTATAATCCCAGCACTTTGGGAGGCAGGCTGAGGCAGGAGGTCACTTGAGGCCAGGAGTTCAAGACCAGCCTGGGCAACCCAGCGGGACCCCATCTCTATAAACAAAATAAAGATATATTTGCCAGGTGTGGTGTCATGTGCCTGTAGTCCCATCTACTTGGGAGGCTGAGGCAGGAGGATTGCTTGAGCCCAGGAGTTTAAGGCTGCAGTGAGCTATGATTATGCCACTGCACTCAATCCTGGGCGACAGAGGGACATTCTGTCTCTAAAAAATAAACAAAAATCCACACCCAAATCCAATGTTACACCCCCTTTTCTCCCTCCTGCTTAAAACTGATCAAAGCCTTCTCTATTTCTAGGATGAAGACTGAGATCCTTCAGATGGCATCTGAGGACCCTCAAGGTCTGGCTGCTCCCATCTACCCCTCTAGCTTTCCCACTTCACCACTGCTCTCCTCTGTGTTCCACAAGGGCCTCCCTTTCCAGTTCTTGGAATTCTCTAGTTCCTTTAACCACAGGACCTTTTCATATGCTGCTTCTTTGCTCTGGAACATTCTTCTCCTTCTCCCCTACCCTAATCATCTTGGCATTTTAGCTCAAATATCATTTCCTCCAGGAAATCTCCAGCATCCCATTCTATTTCGGTTTCCTTTGTTTTATACAGACTTTCATAGAACTATGCTCTTTTAGGGCAGGTATTTTAATTTGAAATGATACATTCATTAGTGGGATTTTAAAAAATTTGTGTGTCTCTCCCCTTACACTGTAAGTTACATAAGAGCAGGGACTGGTAGACACTCGATAAATATTTTGAGAAGGGAACGTGAAGGGCCAGGAGGTTGAAAAACTCGCTTGGTTCTTTTTTTTTTTTTTTTTTGGAGACGAGTCTTGCTCTTGTTCCCCAGGCTGGAGTGCAGTGGCATGATCTCGGCTCACTGCAAACTCCACCTCCTGGGTTCAAGTGATTTTCCTGCCTCAGCCTCCCACATAGCTGGGATTACAGGCGCCCACTACCATGCCCAGCTAATTTTTGTATTTTTAGTAGAGACAGGGTTTCACCATGTTGGCCAGGCTGTTCTCAAACTCTTGACCTCAGGTGATCCACCTGCCTTGGCCTCCCAAAGTGCTGAGATAACAGGCGTGAGCCACCATGCCCAATCTGCCTTGGTTCTTGAATTTCTAATTATATATGTCAGGCACGTGTGAGACCTGACTTTCTGCTCTTGGGTTCCATGAGATACCCATGAGATACCGTTTCTTAGAATTCTCTACCTTTTTTTGCTTCAGCTAGCTCCTTTAGCTTTCTGTTATTTGCAACCAAACAAAAATACCAGCTAAGACACAGCAAGTGAGAGATTCTGAATAAAGTTGCAGCTTAAACATTAGAGTGTGTGTTCTTGTGAAATCACGAAATTAAACAGCCTAATAATGGTTTGGCAACTTGCTTTTCTCTTTCAGGTCTTTAATCTTTTATTCAGAGGATGCTTTGTTTTCTGGGAAGCACCAGGATAATGTGGCAATGCTTTAAAACGCGCGCACACACACACACACACACACACACACACACACGGCTTTACTTCAGCAAGCTGTCCTGGGAGACTCTAATGGCAGAGACTGTTGAAATAGAAATGCCTCATGAACACTGGCCGCCCCATAGTGTCTCACTTCCCTCTTTCCAGTCAGTGATTAACAGCTCTTAATGAATTCAGAGGACTGCACGACTAGATTCTGGGGTGACTGGTGCAGGCTGATGGAGAAGGGGTTGAAATGTATAAAAATAACAAAACAAAATAGTGCTCCAGAAAGAGCACGGGACTGGGTGCAATGGCTCATGCCTGCAATCCCAGCACATTGGGAAGCTGAGGCAGGGAGATTGCTTGAGCCCAGGAGTTTGAGACTAGCTTGACCAACATAACAAGACTCTGTCTGTATATTAAAAAAAAAAAAAAAAAAAAGCTGGGCATGGTGGTGTGCACCTGTAGTCCCAGCTACCGGGGAGGATGGAGTGGGAGGGTCACTTGAGCCCAGGAGTTTGAGGCTGCCGTGAGCTGTGATCTCATCGCTGCACTCCAGCCTGGGTGATGGAGTCAGACTCTGTCTCAAACGAACAAAAAAACAAACAACAACAACAACAAAAGTGCTGAACCTTTGGTTTCTTCATCTTCAGAATGGAATGGGGACAGCAGTAACTGACCTGCCTACTTCAACACCGTTATCAAGAGGATCAAATGAAATTGAGAAAGTAGAAGTGCTTTGTGAAATACAAAGTACTATAAAAATGCAGAATGCCGGCTGGGCACGATGGCTCATGCCTGTAATCCCAGCACTTTGGGAGGCCGAGGTGGGTGGATCACGAGGTCAGGAGATCGAGACCATCCTGGCTAACATGGCGAAACCCTGTCTCTACTAAAAATACAAAAAAAAATTAGCCAGGCGTAGTGGCAGGCGCCTGTAGTCCCAGCTACTTGGGAGGCTGAGGCAGGAGAATGACGTGAACCCAGGAGGTGGAGCTTGCAGTGAGCTGAGATCGCACCACTGCACTCCAGCCTGGGTGACAGAGCAAGACTCTGTCTCAAAAAAAAGAAAAAAAAAAAGTAGAATACCATAAAATGTGGGCTGCATCTTCAAGTACTTCAGCATATGACATGAAAACAATCATGTGTTTCATGAACATTTATAGAGCGCTCACTGCGTGCCAGAGAGAACAGGTGTTGGGGAGATAGACATGAACAGGACGCAGCTCTTTCCCTTAGGCCTTTGCTCAAATGAAATCTTATTAGAGATGTCTTCTGTGAGTACTTTAACTCAAACAGCACCTCCTCCATCTGCCTTTATTTTTCCCCACAGCATGTTTCACTATATATATTCACTTATTTACTTATAAGTAAATACATTCTATATATTTACTTATTTACTTGTTTTATAATTTCTCTATATTTAGTTACTTACTGTTTGAACCTCTGCGCACCCCTCCCACATAAACATACTAGAAGTAGATCCATTTGGGCCGGGACAGTAATGTTCACTACTAGGATATTTTTGCATAAAATAGAGTTTAGAACATAGTAGCTGCTCAAAAAACATTTGATGAATAAATGCATTCAGAGCAGGTCCAGAGTTTAGGCAAAGGTGAGCTGAATTACACTGGGGGGTGACTGCAGGAGAGGAAAAGAACAAACCAGTCCAGGGCAGATGGCATTTTGGTCCAAGGGAGAGAGGGAGCCTTGATTATTGGGTGAAAATAATAATAATAATAATAGGAGTCTTTCCTGAACCCCATTCACTGTGCCCCATCCCCCAGGGAGGAAACCATTCCTCCTGTGGAAGTTCCCCTGTCGCTGCCCCTTCACTTTGTCATATGGAGTTGTTATGGCCTGTCTCCCAGACCGGCTCCATGACTTCCTTGTCTAGTGGCACCCCCAGCATTTAGCCCAATGCTCAGCATGTAGGGAGTGGATGCTTCACACCCCAGGCTACCTCAATCTTGTCACTCAGTCCAGAGCTTAGCATCTGGCCTCCCCCACCCCCTCTGTCACCACCCCTGTCAACCCTTGTGACGCGCACCCTCACCTGTATTTCTTCGTTTATTTCTCCATCTTTAGGAGAAGGGTTCCTGGCACTCCAGGGCCTTGCTTCTCCTAGATCTCACTTCTGGTTTCTCCAAGCTCCTCCAAGCAACTCAGCAGTGAAGCTTGCCCTGTGGGAATGTGTTAGCTGGTCTCCAAGGTAACAGACTGCACCACTGCAGCTCGGGGCAGGGAAAGGGAAAACCTTCCTCACTCCAGGGAAGAAGTCACCGCTGTGTTGTTGATAACCACTTCTCCCAGGTCACTCTGCTTTTCTCCACCTTCACAAAAACCTGGAAGCAGGATTTAGACCTTTCTTCAAATTTCAGAACCTCTCAGTCAGCACAGAACTATGGTTTAGGCCAGTAAAGCCCTGGTGCCTGTGGCCTTCCTGTGGTAGGAACTGAGGAAAGTTTCCAGAGAACTCTGCCACGTGTGGCAAAGGTGGTAACTTTCTCTTCCTCCTCAGACTCCCTTGGGTTCCCTGAACACAATCCTTGGGAGAGGTCAGACAGTCCCCTATCCCTACCTGGTCCAGCCCCACCTAAACCTGGCTAATATAGCCAAGCTCAATGACCTCTTTGCATCAGAAGAGATCATCTGCCACCGTGGTTCCTCAGCCTGGGTGCCCATGAGAATCACCTGGATTGTTTGCTAAGAAAACATTCCCATTCAAGAGATTGATTCAGAACTGTGAAAAGGTGTGGGAATGCACATTTTTAACAATGGCCCCAGGTGATTATGATGTAACTAGTTCTTGGCCCATAGCTGGTAACCTCTCTAAACCCTTCTTTTATAGTGGTCAAGAGAGACAAAGTAATTAATGTCTCCGAAGTCAACCAACTTGCAAGCTGCTAAAGGATCTGTAGTTAGTTTTTCGAATCCAGGACATTTCTCAAATCAGTTTTCACTTTCTGAGAGTTTTCTAAGTTTTATAAACTTTTATCAGTTAGAACATAAGGTTGGGTGGTGGCTCATGTCTGTAATCCCAGCACTTTAGGAGGTTGAGGTGGGAGGATTGCTTGAGGCCAGGAATTTGAGATCAGCTTGGGCAACACAATGAGACTCCGTCTCTACAAAAATAAAATAAAATAAAAATTAGTCAGGTGCAGTGGCTTGTACCTGTAGCCCCAGCTACTTGGAAGACTGAGGTGGGAGGATTGCTTGAGCCCAAGAGTTCAAGGTTACAGTGAGCTATGATCGCACCACTGCACTTTAGCCTGGGCTACAGAGCAAGACCCTGTCTCAAAAATAAAGAACATATGCCACCTGTGGTAGTTATCATATGGTAGGGAACACCCTTCAGATGTGGACCCCAGCAGCCATGCCTATAGGCCAGGTCAGAAACAACCAACATGCTCAAAATAGAAACTGCTTATTAACCACTGGTCACCGGGGGTTGAGAACACCATGTATAAGTCCATGGCATTTGTTATGTGGCCAGCACCAATACGGCAGAAAATGAGGAAGATCAGAAAGAGGTAAGGAGGTCCCAAGGGGCTGTGAGCAACCAATGGCTACTCTATGAACAAGAGATGAGGGTACTTGTGCCCATCTTGATGGAAATTTTGGGTGGAAGGGGCTGGCTAATTTTGACATCCTTTTTTCTTTTAGGCACGGGAACCCCAAGCAGGTCATCTATCACCCTCACACCTTTCTTTGCTTCCTGGATATATGGGTTTTCAACACTGTGCATAGAAGTAAAGTCCAACACTGGAAACTCTTTGTTTCTGCTTTCTTCTACTTGAGCCTACACAACACACATTCTGAATAGATCTCTGCCAGGTGGATAAAGCAGAGTAAGCCTTTCAGGCTGTAAGACCCATCAAGAGGAAAGCTGTGTGGGTACCATCTTTCTTGGCTCCCTTCAGGATGCATATCATGATGACACCCATGGAAAGCATCAGAGCACAACAGACATTTCTCCTACCTTAGGCTCTTGGAAATGGATCAGGGTCAACTCATCTCTGGTCTTTTATTTAGGAGCTCTAGCGTGGTCCCATTGCCCAGGAGTATGGTGGGATATATCTTTCAGATATTAATTTGTTTTGCCTTCTTTCTTTCCTCCATTTCAGACCAGGAGCAGGTGCTTTGGGTTGGGTTGAGAAGCAGTAGCCTGAAGTAACTTTTTTCTGTTTTTTGTAAAAGCCTAAGCTAACGAAAAGATTAAAGTGACATGCCAAAGCAGGGGAGGTGAGGAATGTGTTTAATGTCATGAGGAAAGTGGGAGTGTAAAGATTATTTCAGTTAAAAGAGACAGAAACCCAACTCAAACTGGTTTAAGGAAAAAAAGGAATTTATTTTTTTAAATAACACAAGAATCCAGGGATAGTTCTGGCTTCAGGGATGACTTGATCCAAAAACTAAAGTGATGTTAACAGAACTGTCTTCCTTTCTCAGCTTCCTTTCTTCTAGGATGGCTTGATCAGGAGGCTCTTCAGGTGTGGCTGCCGGCAGTGCCAAACTTTTCCCCTACAACTTAGCAACTCTAAGAGAAGAACACCTCTGTCCAGGAGTTCCAGCAAAGTCCCAGGCTGGTCACATGCCATGCTAATTTCTGAATCTGTCACGATGACTCCGGCCAAGCCTGGCTTCTGTGTTGAGCTCTGAAGCCAAGGTGAAATCGGCTCCATGAAACCACATGACCTGAGGTAGGAAAGGAGTAATTTTTCCAAAGAGAAAGAGACTTAAAAAAAAAAAAAAAACCAAAGGGACCATGGTACTAGGCAAACATGCCTCTCAGGAAAGCCAAAGAGGAGATACTCTCCCAGACAGATTAAAAAAAAAAGAAAATCAGAGATCTAAAAATCAGAAGGAGTAGAGACTTGTTCCATGTTTGGTGGCAATACTTTGGTAAGATGGCAATCTCTAAGAGAAAGTGGGTCCTTGGTGCATTCTGGGAAGAGTCCGCAGACACAGGAGTTCCCAGCACACCAAAGTTTATCATTCCCCAAGGTTGAGACAAACACAGTAAAACTACTACCTCATTTAGCCTGCGACAATTGATGTCTCAGCAGTAACATGTAGACAGATGATCAACTAGTGGGTGGCGGCGGGGGTGGGGCGGAGCTTCCAAATGTTCGAACCATGAACTTCTGTACAACTTAAGAGTACTCCAATAACCCATTAATTCCTACCAGTCCAGTAGAAGGGATCCAGTTGAGTTTTAAGTGCTTTGGGAGTAGGGGTGAGGAGCAGCTGGTTTGGGAAAATTTCCCTGGGTGCTGGAATCCTGAAAGGGCCCCAATAAAATCAGTGCCCTCATCTAGCTTCATCCATCAAGGAAGTCGGCACTATAAAATACTAATGGGCTGCGGCATGGTGGCTCACGCCTGTAATCCCAGCACCTTTGGAGGTCGAGGCGGGAGGACTGCTTGAGGCCAGTTCAGGACCAGTCTGGGCAACAAAGTGAGACCCCGTCTCTACAAAATATTTTAAAATTAGCCACAAATGGTGGTGTGTACCTGTGGTCCCAACTACTTGGGAGGCTGAGGTGGGAGGATGGTGGCCCAGGAGGTCGAGGCTGCAGTGAGCAGCCAAAAACCAAACCAAAACCAAAAAACCGGTGAACAATGAATACAAAGAGAAAGCTCAACAATGAGATGGAAGATTAGACACAAACAACTTAATAAGTGGGAAGTTTTTCTTACATTTTTTTTTTTCCTTTCAACAAAGTGGAAAGTGTTTCTAAATAGGGACCACCTTTTATGGTTGTTTGCATTCCACATCCAGAAGAAGCAAACCATAGATTTAGCTGCTCATGTTTGAGCCAAGGAATCATGCAAGCAGGACAAGTTATTTTTATTCCCTTTAGACCAGCCACACCGGCGATGCAGGACAGCAGGAGTCCTAGATCTGAAGTCAGGGAGCCTGGCTGTGAAACCCAGATTCACCAGTTGCTAGTTACAGAAGATTCACCAGTTGCTAGTTACAGAACCTGGAGTGAGGTGTTCAGCCTTTTAATCCTTGGTTTTGTAGTCTATAAAACACCACTCTGTACTTCATAGGTAGAGGATTAAGATGACATATGGGAAAGCACATAACACATGAATTTACTGTTTCTTTCTCTAAACGTAGAGAATGCCACTATTATTTAACCACAGTACTTTTGAAAATAGGAATTCCTTTAATAGTTGACACGCTTCAGTTAGAATGTCAGGTTATTATGACATTTGAGAAGTTTTTGCTACCCAAGGCCTAAGTTCACAGCAGCATTATCTGCAATAACAAAAAACGGGAAGCAACCTCATGTACATCAAAATGGGGAGACACATATTTGATATGTATCAAATGGAATACTATGCATTTAAAATGAGGAAGCTCTATATTTACTGACATAGAAAAATCTACATCACAAATTAAGTCAAAAAAGAAAGCCACTGGGCATGGTGGCTCCCAGCACTTTGGGAGGCCAAGGCAGGAGGAGACTGGGAGATGAGCCTGGTCAACATACTAAGACCCCCATCTCTACAAAAAAAAATTTTTTTTTTTAAAATTAGCAGGCCGTGGCAGCATGCACCTGTAGTCCCAGCTACTTGGGAGGCTAAGGTGGGTGAATTGCTTGAGCCCAGGAGTTTGAGGCTGCAGTGAGCTAGGATTGTGCCACTGCATTTTCTCTAGTCTGGGTGACAGGGCAAGACCCTGTCTCAAAAAAAAAAAAAAAAAAAAAAAAAAAACAGTGGCAGGTATAGATAATATCTTGCTTTTGTTAATCTGATCAGTAAAATGTCTGTTAAAATGTTAAAACACCCAATAAACTGTTAACAATGGTTATCTCTGAAAGATGGATTGTAGAGGAGGGAACTTCTTGTTTCCTATATTATTTTTGTGTTTTTCAAAAAAAATCTACAGATATATGTTATTGTAAAAAGAAAATCTGTGTCCTGGTTCAGGGTCATAATTTCTTTCTCCACAATAGCACTTAAGGCAGGAAAAAGTTATTGATAACCCTGAAGGCAGAAACTAGGTGAAGTATTGAAGTGGTGCATGTAAGGGTGGGACTGCACCAAATAAGTTCATTTTGCCACTTACTACCTACCTTAGTAAAACATTTAGAAGATGAGGTAGTCAAAAGCCTTCTTAGATAAGTGAGTTTTTAAAGAGCAATTTATTATGGAAAGGATTTTGATTCTTCAACTTCTTTGCATTTGTCATAGAGAACAAAGAAATGGAAAAGAATGAGAGTTTTCATATTTTTTATTTAAGAAAATACTTGAATTGCCTTGGACAATATTAAATATTAAACAACATGAGAAAGAGTGGTCAGAACATAGTATTTACTTCACTGACTTGCCCTGATGGATAATGAATGGGGATTGATTTAATAGTGACCAAATACACTGGCCATATTTACTACAAGTGCCGTAAAATGGCCAATTGAGGACAACTGCGTCTAAAATGAGATGAAATCCTTGAGTCCATTCCTTTTAGCTGAAATGATTAAAACCATCTTGGCAGGACCAAGTCTTTGCAAAACATGTCAAATGGATGGATGGCTTCAAGACAGCAGAGAACCCACAAGCTTGAAGAGGCCTCCAGAGAGTTCACTCAGGATCAACGGGGTGCTGGCATTGTCCTGGTCCTCTCTGTAGAGTATCAGTGTTACAGCCCTGTGAGTTCAGTAGTAGTAAAGGATCTGGAGTCCATAGGGAAATCCGAAGGAGGTCAATGGAACTGACATATTATATAGCCAAATACTTATCAATAAAGTAACCAACCTTATAAAGGCTGATTTAGGCAAGCCTCTGCCTTCAGAAAGAAGTTCACTGAAACAAACCTGGCAGATTGATGACTCTGTCTTTCAAATCTCCAGGAAATAAGGTTTCATAATTTTCCTGTCCTGGAGCCCCAACTTTAATTTTCATAATTCAGTGTATAAAGCACTGTGCCAGGTCTCTAGGGAGTACACAATGAGGAAGCCATATTCTTTGCATTCAAGAGTTTATACAGTTATACAAAAGCACTTAGTAATGACAATATCAGCAACTAACATTCGAATGCTTACTATGTGCTTGGAACTTTATCTCTTTTAAACCAACAATAGCCCCATTAGGTGGGTAATATTATTAGTCCCATTCTACAGATGAAAAAACCAAGGCTCACATAAGTTACATGATTTACTAAGGGTCACATAGTTGGAATGGTGGAATTGAGATTTAATCCAGGCAGTCTATTCCTGTTTAGCAATTTCTGCTACAGAAGCATAAGCAAGAGAGACACAAAGCACAGATTAGATATATTTCAAATATGGGAGAATCTTAAAACTGAGAGGAGGTGGTACAGACACAGCCGGGGCAGGGAGCAGGTTGTAGTGAACGTAGAATGGAGAACAGGCTGGTTCTCAGTAAGAAGGGAAGAGAAAGAGAGGTGGGAAATAAGACTGAACAGAGAGCTTGAAGCCAGATCACAAAAGCTTGTCAAAGCTATGCTAAAGGAGTCTGGATTTCATTCTGTAGACAGTGGGAATGACAGAAATGTGAACACAGAAATCATATGCTTTCTTTTGTGTTACGAGTATTTTGGCAGAATTGATTTGGATGGATCGGAGTGAATGGCTATCAGTTGAAGGAAGACTGGTTCAATGGCTACAGAATATGAATGTTGGTCTTAAGTTCAAGGCCCACATGTCAAAGACATTCTTTCCTATGTCGAGTGCTCTGCTGATATCTAGCTGAGTGACTTGGGAAAAGTCTGAGGCCTCGGTTTCTTTACCTGGAAAGTGGAAATACTGGACATGCTCTGTGACATTTCATCCAGCTCTGAAATTTTATAGTCTTGTGAAAAATCTCTTCTTGAAATGTTATCTTGGGTGGTCTTAGATTGTGTGTGACTGGAACTGGGGCTGATTTGTAAAACCCTTGAATGTGCTTGAAAATACCAACCCACAGTGTTTTCTTCTCCTGGGAAAAGAACCAAAACTCTTAAAAAATATACATTGTGCTTTCTATCTTGAATACCATTTATAAATAACTACCTTTATTTTTGTTGCTGGGTAACTGTGACCCAGAAGAGTTGACTTTGCATAAAAGGAACCCAGAGTCCTCTAGTCTTGGTGTTTTTCCTATAATCTTCTCATAGTGGCTAGAAGAGAGATGATAGATGAGTAAGTCAAAATAAGGTATTTTTGAACCCATGTTATTGTTTTTAAAGCCACTGTGTTACCTTTTCCTAAGGTATTACCAAATAGAAAAAGTGTCCCCTCCACCATAGCAGCTCAGCATAAATCTACCATTACAATTTCCAGTTGACCTATTCAATAATGTTTATAGAAAATAACCCTCCAAAAACCTCTAACCTGTGTTACAAATCAGGAGAAGATTTAGATGGTGTGAAGATAGGGTAGGGTGACCAACTCATCCTAGTTTGCCTGGAACTTTCCCAGACATAGTACTTCAAATCTCACCTCCAAGGAAACCCCTCAATCTTATAACCCAAGAACATCTAAATCTTAACATGTCTTAATCCTCCAATTCCCCACGAGGGTCCTCAAAGGGCCACATGAGGAAGAATGAGCAGCAAACTGTAAATATTTTATTATTATTCAGTTGGGCTAATCTTGACACCCCCCAGAGAGAGCTACAGTTAAGCTGTGACATGGTCCCTGGGCCTCTGTATTTGCTCCTCCAGCCCATACTTTAAGATCTTAAAAGCTATGATCTTTTGGCCTGGAGTAAAGTAGAAACAGAAGACTGCAGCAAAGATGGACTTGGAGCTATGTGCAAGGAAGAAAGAAGAGAAAGATGGCTGACTTGAGGGCTTTGGCTTGGTTTCTCTCTCCTAGCTCATGGAAGCATGATGCAGAAGGGAAAGTCACATGTATGTGGTCTTTTATTGTTGAGTGACTCTTATGGGTAATCATGGCTTAATCCATGTCCTGAAATATTAATAGCAACTCTTCTCTAGCAGTGAGCAAAGAGTGGGAGTGGAAGAAGATAGGGAAGGACCGCCCTCACCCCCCAATGCCAACAACAAAACCAACCCAAGAGGCATGGAAGTGTCACTTATGAATATGTGAAACCTCTATAAGGAATAAATTTTTTAAATGAAGCTTATTTCAAAGTAATAGAATCCTTTTTAGTTTCTTTAGTAGACAATTTATTTTGATAAACTTGCTCAATAACAAAAATACAAGTGAAGAAAATTATGTTCATTTTATACAGTTGTATTAACAATTTGTTTTGAAACTATTAATTGAAAAATGTTATAACCAATTAGAAAACAATTCTTAATAAAGTTTGGGATAATATACAGACCTTGATCACAAACTTCAAAATCTCTTGAGGTGATACAACTACAAGTCCTGTGTAGGGAATCCTACCTACACGGCCACTTTTTTCCTTCATGTTTTTATCCTTCAAAAATTTTCTGAAAGACAGCTTACTGTTTTGAATTGTGAATGTAAATTTAATTTTTTAAAGATCAAGTGGGTTGATAAAACAGTTACTACAATCAGAGTAACTTGTGGCTAGTAGTCTTTTAACAAAGACAAAATAAATGCAACATGTTCTTTCCATGAAGCCCATGATGCAAAATAATAGCTAACAGCATATGAAAAGTTAGTTTCCAATACTGTATTTTTCAGGGCCTTTCCTCTAAATCAACAGATTGTTTGTCACCAGGACTATTATTTCACTTAATAGATTAAACAGTGAATTCACAGAACATCAAGTGAGGATATCAAAGCTTTAGGCAAAAGGGTAAAAACCAATAGTGTTTTGGTCATCTAGAACATTAAAAAGAAAAAAGAGCAATCCTTCAAAACAGAACAAATGAAACAGAAAATAGGTTTGTAAGAGGTGGAAGAGTCAGAAAAATTACATACACACATTAACAACATAGAACATGGATTACCTTTGGAAAGAATCATACTGAAATGTTTGCTTTTAATAAATTGAAGATTTTTCCTGTTTACAGATGTTTAGGCATGTTCAATAGGAGCTTCCAAAAATTTCAAACTAATTCAGTCTTGTGCAAATAAAACCTAAAAATAATTTTCAGCAGATTTTACAGTGATATTCTTAGGTATGAGAAGAATGCACACACTCTAAAAACAATGTAACAGACAAAAGTTTAACAAATGATTGCACCATAAAACAGTGTTTTATATACAGTTTACAAGATATGATTTCCTGCTATAAATTAATACTGTACTATATAGTACTTATAGTGACCTTTTAAAAAAGCAACTGCTGACAGTTGTCTATCTTTTCACTTATAGGATTTATAGAAAGTTATATGAATGAGTCCATTTCAATGTCTGGTCTGCAAGAGTACAAAGACTTGACTTTACATACTACTTGACGGGATTGTTTAATCCTGGGTTAGAGTGCTGACTGGCTAGAGGGAGTTTTCCCCCATCAGCCCTGTATGCACTGGACCTCCAAGACAATGATAAAATTAAAGACAATTTAATGGTTTGGGTAATAGATAGAAATAAAACCTTAAATTTTGTAATCTTAAATGCAACACCACCATAAGTGAAAGAAGTAAACAGTGGGGAAATTCTTAGCAGCTGAGAAACTTTCTCTCCCCATGCTCATGATCCAGTTAAAAATATTTTGAGAAACTATTTACAATACAATTCATCTTTTGGAAGAGAAAAGCTCTTGGTCATGTCATAAATTAATTTGAACCATACTTTGCTAACACTTTATCTCAGTGGTATATAACGGTGACAACCAAAGCTTTCCTTCAAAGTGATCCATTTGACTGAGGACCAATCAAATCACAATAGCAACTGCAATCCCAAATGTCCACAGAACATGTCCAGTGGTATTCTTACGCTTGACTAGACATCATAATACTTGGGGAAAAACAGCCTCCCTCAGGATCTCCTGAAGGTTTCTTTTACTCTGGGAAGGAAAAGTATGACATTCTCCCAGAACATTTAAGAAATGAACCACTGTGGTGGTCCATCTCTTTCCCCAATTCCTGAGTGAGCTCAAACACTGGGGTTTTCTTTCACAATAAAATATTGCTGAATTAACAGTAAGATGGAAGACTGTCAAACAAGCCAGTGTGAAACACATAAGCACCTCCATTTCATAGTTTGATTATCTGAGGAGGTAGCTCCTGTCTTTGAAGTAATCATTCTAGAACTGGTAATCTAGCTCTTAAAAAACAGTGCATTCATTTCTGCTTGTGTGAAGCACGGGCCACATGGGACTCTACTGATAGGGACATTTGGGTCACCAGTTCACTATAAAGAGGAGAAACTTAGCTCCACTGCCATGAAACACCCTCCAGTCCCACATTTCAAACAGGAGATTATCTATAGTGTTCACCAGGAAAACCAAGCATTGATGCGAAGGCATGGAGATGTGGAGAAGAGAAATACTGTATTTTAAAACTGTGAGTTCAAGGGTTAGCTGCGATACTTCTTTTAGGGAAGAACTTAAAGCTGTGGGTTTAGTACAGCCCTTTAAAGTAAATGCAAAAATATCAGTTTTTAGCAAACAAAGGCATATAACATATAAAGAAAATACTGTATTGCTCAGGTTTTGGTAAAGACGTATTAATAATGCTTACAGATGAAAATAATGAAATTAGTGCTGTAAATAGCCAAAATAGCCAGATATTTACTAGTGAACTTCGTATTTATGTAAAGTTGTGTACCTGAACATATAAAATGCATTATTAATGTAACAGACTGAGCCAGTAGAAAAAGAATCTCTGTACAATAGACAACAGTTGCCAATAATTTAAATAGTGTCAGATTCCCCAAATTATAAGGTTTGACATGATCTTACCTTCTGCTATCATATACAAATAAATTAACCCTACAAAGAATTTTTAGCTTAACTTAAAATCGCACCTAGAAAGGTATGGGATTGTTTGTACCTATTATAAAAACCTGTTAAAATCAAGGGCTGCTACAAAGAATGAGGTAAACTGAAGACTCTCTCCACTACGCAGCCTTCAGATAAATGGCTTTTTTTTCTATTGGGTTCTAGGTTTGCACACCACAGTGTTTTGCTAGCAAAGCATTCAGAATTCTCTTCCAGGAACTGTTTGCATGTGTGTGTATATAAATTTACACACACATACACACACACACATATATACACACTGTATACTGCATCAGCAAAATATATATATTATATATATTTATATAAATATAAGGAAGATTTCCCCCACCCACCCACCCAAAACATGTGTCTTAGTGTTTGATTTTTTTTTTTTTTTTTTGTACACAGAGAAGAGGGAATTTCAGAATTTTTACATACATTTTAGCAAACAAGTTTTGATCTATGGCTTCTTGGTGCAGTAATGCAACGGCAATCCATTCTGGTGCCAAAGGCTCATACTATTACAAGGAAGTTGTGAACACTAATCTCTTAGGAGGTGAGGCCAGCCCCACATGAACTTCTCTTGCCTCCCTCTGGTCCACCATGATACATAAATACTTAGACTGTTTTTTTCCTCTAATGAATCATTAGACATTAAAAACGGAACAATAGAGTCACAAAGGGCCACATGCTTTTCGGTATAAAGCATTCTCCTTCTCTAGGTTGCTATCACAGTGCAGACCTGACTGCCTGAATATGCTCAGGAGATTTAGTCAATATTGTCTGTATTTGGTTATGGAAAAGGCTCTCCTTTTTTTTTTTTTTAAATCCAAAGTGCATAGTGAGAACAAATCAAAGTTTTTGTTTTTTTTTCCTTCTCAGCATCAGTTTCATCTGAGCATGTTCCCATGAGAGAGCTGCTCAGATGCCTCGCCTTTGTCCTCTCCACCCTCCAAAAATAATAAAATAAAAAATAATAAGAGTCAAGCAATTTAGACATTCATCAGCCTGGTAAACAAACTTTGCCAGCAAATAGAAGTCCTACTATTGTAAAGAAAATTGATAAGACAAAAAGTACATATGATGACCCAACTACTGTGTTGTTGGGTAATTTATAAGGTTGACCTCCGACTTCATTGATGTAAAATCCTATTGGAAATATTAGGGCAGCCATACAGAAAAGGATCACTGTAAAACAAACCAAAACACAACATTAGTAACATGGTTTGGTGATCTGAAAAAACAATGAAAATTTGGCACAAAGGAAGCTTATAAGAAGGGTTGGCCAAACCTGTTAAAACATGGGCCACTTGTTAAAAATTTGTATATATTACAGGTCACATAGTATCCCTGAAGCCTAACAATACAGTAAAAGCTAGGTTAGCCTTTTATGTAAGTCTTAGGACCATTCTGAATATCAGGATTAAAAAAGTCCTTCTCCAAACCTAACAAATCCTCACAAATATGATTCCTAGCCATTTACGATAGTGATTAAGGGCACTAGCTAGAGTCAGATAGGCGCTCAATTCCAGCTCCACTGCCTACTAGCGGTGTAATCTTAAGCCTCTGGTTCCCTTCTGAAAATGGGGGAAATACTAGAAGGCTAAATAAAATAATGTCTAGTCCCTGACACAGTGCCAGGTAATAGTAAGTGCTGAATGAGTGCTGCATACCATTATCACCATAGTTACTATTTTGACAATTCTCTGTTCCTCTCCGTGTTAGGCAGAAGGAATTGGAGAAAAGGTATATATAAATAAGCACCACTTATCTTACTCTGATTTAAAATCAGCTAGTAGAGGCCGGGCATGGTGGTTCGTAACTGTAATCCCAGCACTTTGGGAGGCCGAGGCGGGTGGATCACCTGAGGTCATGAGTTTGAGACCAGCCTGGCCAACATGGTGAAACTCCATCTCTACTAATAATACAAAAATTAGGCGTAGAGGTGCAGGCCTGTAATCCCAGCTATTCAGGAGGCTGAGGCAGGAGAATCATTTGAACTTGGGTGGTAGAGGTTGCAGTGAGCCAAGACTGCACAACTGCACTCCAGCCTGGGTGACAGAGTGAGACTCTGTCTCAATACAAAAATAAATAAATAAAAATAAAATAAAACCAGCTAGTAGAAAGAACCTCAGATCTCTGGGATGATTAGCAAATTGTCAGAGTGGTTATCTCTTATCATGGATAATATTCCAAAAAACAAAGAAGGTAGGTAACCTTCTTTGAGTTTTGCATGTAAACACAAAGGAGTATATTATTTGTTAAAACGTTTTAAAAAGGATATCAGAAAACCCAGTATCCGGGTAAAAGTGATTCCACAGTCCAGTGTTTGAGCAAATGGCCTGCTCCCCTGTGCTACCAAAGAAATGGTCTTCTTAGTGAACACAAACTATTTACAAATAAGCTAGCTTTTCAAAGAAAATATTTTTGCTTCTTGAAAGCGTATTGCTCAAATGTTCATTGTCCTTCAACTTTTTCTGGCAGAAATACTTCTTCAGTGTAATGTGAGGACAGATTACTAGTCACTGTACATGAAGAGTTGAAGCTTTCATTATTAACTGAGTGAGTTTTCACCTCCAGGTGAAAACTATCCCCCAGAAATACTAACAGAGCCCTGGATAAACATTTCAGCTGACACTCGTCTCTACATTTTTTTGTGTGTTAACCAATCAACAAAACTTTCCAAGTTTTAAAAAAGTCAATTAGGAACCCTTTCCAGAAGGAATAACTCCAGCGATACAATGAAAAATAGTATTTGCTTAAGTAATACATCAGCTTAAGAAACAACAGCACTCTTACTTGTACCATTTAGGTAGATTATTTTATGTTATACAGACATATAACATATACAGACATAAAGCTTATTTTGGGCAAATGACCACATCAAATAATATTGTATAAGCAAACTTGAATTTTTTTAGATGCCTACTATAGAACAAATGAAAAATCCAGGCATTACATTTTAAAGCTTTTAGCCTTTTTGTTGCATAGTCAGCAAAAAATAACTATTAGTGCTGCCAATGTCCACCTGTCAGTGTGGTCTGTCACCAATTTCTAATGGTTCTACGGCTTAATATGGTCTGGTGAGTAAAATGAAACCACAATTTAGGTAACTACACGCAATCTAATTTAAGAAAATAGGGCAAAATTATTGTTGTAAAACAATTTTTTTCTTAATGTTGACTAATCTCAAGAAACAAGTAATTTAGAAAAGTAGGAATATGCAGATGTTAAATTTGTTCATTGTGTTAACATGCCAACTTTGTTCCTATCATTTCCTATTTTCTGCTATAAAAAAGATCTATCCTTTATAATGGAGTAATCATTTTGCAACTATAGAATTTAACAGTTTCAATAGTTAAATATTTTCCAAATTTGTTAGAAAAGGCTTAATTACATTTTAAGGGAACAACGAAGTCCTGTTTAACCTTAGTTTTAAATCAAAGGAAGCAGGCTCTCTATACTTCCTGCGAGCAGATTTAACGCAGGTGGATGAGTTTTTCTTTTAAGCTACTGTGAACTATTAAGTTACTTTAGAGCTTAAAATATTATTAATGCTGATAATATCAACCTTTGAAGGCTGAGCTTTGGATCCTAAATAAGCTTGTAAAGACACAATTTTCATATCTTCCATGGCACAGATTTTTTGGCACCGAGAGTCAGAAATCAGGTGCACTGTTAGATGAGGTTGGAAATTAGGGTGGCAAAGGAAAGAGCAAAGGCCAGACTTGAAGAACAGGATGACTCATCTTGGTTTCTCTTGCCCCCATAGGGAACCCCCATCATGTGGGGGCTCTTCTCTGAGACATATTTCTTCTCTGAGACATATTTCTCCACTGTGCACGGCCATCAGAAGATATCAACCTCATGTTATTATGAAAACTATAGCTTAACTGCAATAGAAATACATACAATAAAGTACATTTTTCAGGGGCGGAGTGGAAACACTAGGGGACGCCCAATTCCTCTCAGAACTGCCACCCCAGCCACTGGTTCTGGTACCAAAAACAATGTATTTAAGGAAGCTAAAAGCAAGGCAGCTCTATGCTTGCTTAAATGAAATTAACTCAAAGATATATTAAATTTAAAAACCAAGATACAGAATAGTAGAAAAAATTTTATATAAATACGTATGTATGAAACACACACATATAGATATGTTTCTATGCATTGAATACCTCTAGTAGGAAACCCCAGAAACTGGTAAAAATGGTTGCCTCCAGGAAAGGGGTTAATGGGATGGCTGGGTGACAGGGCCAAATATGATTTCACATGGTTACCCTTTCACAGATTTTGATTTATGCATCATATGCACATATTATTTCAAAAAGTTAAATTATTTAAAAAATAAAGGAAAAAATACATTGCATTTGGGGGCAACTATACATACTTAAATATTCTCTGTTTAAGGGGAATGGAAAACAAAGATAATCCTAGTTCTTTCCCTTCACTGGGTCATAAGAATCTATAGCTCATGAGAGCATTTAACATTTTGACTCACACTACCTTGCTAAATCATATTTTAGGTTTTTGATATTCAAGGCATATGCATTCCCAAATTTCAACTAAATCCAGAAACTAAATCCTTCTTTGATATTATTTTACTTCTTGAAGAGTGATTTCTATCTGGATTAGCGAATCTGTAAGTAAAAGATAAAGAAGCAGATTCTCTTTAAATTTCTCATCAATATCCTTAACTTTAGCGGCACTGTTTCTATGATTGCTTCTGGACCCTCTCTCCAGAAAAGAATTGTCACAGGAGGTCTGTTTGACAGGGAAAAGGTCACCAACTTGTTTCACTCTGCTTAACAAGGATGGAGAAACTTTTTTATATCAAAGGCAACTTGATCTAAATTTAAAAATTAAGGGCACTATAGATAAACAGAACCAGAAACATACACATTCAAGAGTATAAATTTCAGCGCATACAGGAAGAAACAGAAGCTCATGAAGGAATATCACTCTCCTGCAGCCTTTAAGGATAAACTGAGTTTTAACATTAATAGGGATACATGGGATTATCCCTTACCCCAATTATACACGTTCTAAACGAAAATATCAAGAGAAAGTCAGCTGTTATATTTATTTTTAAAAGCGTATGCAAACCTGAGATTATTTTAAGGCACTGAATTAAAAGTCTCATTTGCATAGGTACTGTTCTCCTGTTTCTTTAGAGCAGGATTTCTAAACAGTGGCTCTACTGCTACTTGGGACCAGATAATTCTTTGTTGTGGGGGACTGTCCTATGTATTTGTAGGATGTTTAGCAGCCTCCCTGCCTCTACCCACCGGCATTCCCCTAGTTGTGACTATCAAAAATGTTTTCAGATATTGTTAAATATCCCCTGGGGTACAAAACTGCTTTGGAGAGAAAGAAGCACAAAAGCAGAATTGCAAAAATGTCTTTTCTTTGTGCATTTTTGTTTCTTCTGTTTAACTTGAGATAAGTCTCTGATGTGTTGTGAAATTAAACCAGTTTTGCAAAGTACAAGAGAATGTGTAATATATAAACTTATACCCTTGGGCAGAGCTAAATGGAGTAAGAAATGTTGATAAACAATTATTAAACAACAAAATGTGTTGATTTTTCAATGGTTACAACATACAGCAGAAACTCAAGATCAGTATGAGAAAAATACTGCCACCTTCATCTAATTTATATTTTTATGTATTTGTTCTATATTTATTTTTATAGATGATACCAATAGCTTCAAGAAAAGGAAAAGACTCAGGCTACTGGTAACTCTGAGTCACAAACCTGGATTACTTATGTCACAATCTGAGCAAAAATAAAATTCATTAAAATAGCATTTCACACAAAGTGATTAAAGTTGTGGATGTCCTGGTCTCGCAGAAAGAGTTTTGAAGAAATGATGGGACTGCGTAGAGTCTATCTCACGGCCATACACAAGTGGTGCTCTTTGATGATTATGAAGTCCTTATTATTGATTCTTGATTATCTTCATAAAAACACCAGTGTGGGTGGGTGCCTTCTAGACAAATTTAGTAAGCACAGGTTACTTACTTCCAGTGAATGCTATCCATCGAGCATATTTTGTAGCTTCTCTTCGCCAGTGGGAAGCCACCAGCAAACCACATGTGACAGTCAATGAAATTATTCCCATGATGATAAAAAACAGTGTGGTGACCCACTCCGGGGGAAGCCGGGGAGGGATGCACGTCCGGTCTCGTCCATGGATTGTTTGACACTGTCGCACGAGGCCCACAGTGAGTGCTCCTGGGGAGATGCAAATGGTGGGAATACTTTAGTGGGTTTGGCCTGCCCAGGGAATATTCCTCAACACCACCCCTTTAGTTTTTAAATATCATTTATCTCTTTGTGGGTCATTCAAGCACTTAAATCCCAAGTCCTACTCCTCAGTATTCTGCTGTAGTTCATAACATAGTAATACTTAAACATACAAAGTGAACTTAAACAACAAATGACCTCAGAAAAGTCATAACAGGCAGTTCACTCAGGCATTCATTAAATAAAAACTTTTCCGAGTAACTGTGTCAGGTATTTTTCTAGGCTCCAGGGAAATAACAGCAGACAGGATGAGGTTCCTGCCCTCCCTGAGCCCGCATGCTGGCAGAAAGGACTGGTATTTTTTGATTCCTAGACCCCAGACTCATTGTATATTACTTCATTTTGGCTGAAAAGAAAATCACTTTTCAGGAAATTGAAGACAAACCTGAAATATGCCTAATTGTAATATAGAAATAAAATTAAACAATAGATTAAATGTTAGAAGCAATATATTTATGAAAGGTATAAGGTCTAAGAATATTACGATGTAAGTAGTTTTCCATTAAACTCAAGAAAATTTTGGAAAAACTAGGAGGGCCCTCTGTCCCAAACTTGGTATATTCACCAATTTTTGTAGAGTTTACCAGTGTTCACACTGCCAAACCATGGCTGGCATGCTTCACAGAAAATCACAAAGGCAAATTACGAAGGTAATTCTTAAAGTGTCTCTCCCCATTTATGTTTTTATAAAACATCAAGCGTTATTTTTCCATAAACATGTTCTCACGTCAAACCCAAGGACCTCCTCCAATCAAATTTGGGGTAATTTATAAAAACTTAGATTAGAAAGGTGACAGAGTAGTTATTTTATCTTCTTCCCCAATAAGAAGAATGTTTACAATGGTACTTTTTCAATAAAAACTACTTGTTTCCTCTTCCAAGAGCAACAGAAAATGGGAAAAGTTACCAAAAATATAGGAACGGAAATTTCTGGAGCTATTAAAAATATAATAGATTTTTGCATTTTGGGGGAATTTTTTGGGTCTACATTCCTTTCTTTTATTTATAGAGATGGGGTCTATGTTGCCCAAGCTGGTCCACAACTCCTGGCCTCAAGCGATCCTCCCGCCTTGGCCTTCCAGTGTGCTGAGATTACAGGTGTGAGCCACTGTGCCTGGCCTGCATTATTTTCTCAATATGAACACACACACAAAAAAGACATTGACCTCGAAATCATAGCACTTGCCATGAACAAATGTCTTCTGTGAAGGGAACTGGTGAAATTCCTAGTGGCATTTTGGGAAGCTGCCCTGGTGGGAAAAGACAGAGCAGGGATGGACTTGTGTGTGCACATGCATGTGTGGCTAGGTGGGTATGCTGGAAGGAGGGTACTTTTCTGTAACTTGAGTTTGGCCATTGATACATTTTTAGAAATAAAGCAACTTGTTGAAATAAAATGAAACAAGAAATCAGTTCTCTCAAAGTTGAGTTGGAGTCCTCCCTCAAATGCTAACTCTTAAGTAGAGAAGAAAATAAACAAGCTGTACTTTTTCTCCCAAGTCATCTAATAACTAGACCCATCTGGTGATCCCTGCCCAGGTGCAAGCAACATTATAATTATGGGGTTGTCACAGGCAAGAGGAAGGCAGACCAGACAGAAAGTATGCAAATCTTCACAAAAATGCCACACACTATGCCACACACCACCTTCTACTTGGAGCTGATTGACTTCATAGGCCAAAGAGAAGTAAATCAGTAAAAAAAAAAAAAAATTGTCACATTATTTATTGCTAACCTTTTAAGTTTCACGGTAATTGCTTGAAACCAGAAGAGAGGATTTGGTAGGGGTGAGTAGGCACCAGGGAATTGCATGACTGTTCTTAAACAAAAACACTAAAAAGTCTCCTCGAAAAACAAACAAACAAACAACAACAACAAAAAACAAACAAACAAAAAAAAACTTGAGGGAGTGTCTTATAAGGCATTTTATTGTAATTTTGGAAATAAAGAAGGCATTTACAGCAGTGCTCAAGAACTCTTAACAGGAAACTACTCCTGATCATTCAGCAAAAGACCGCTAACAAATTATCCTCTTCTAGTCACTGTTCCATTTATAAAAGATGTAACTGCTAGCAATGAAAGACCCTCTGACAAAATGCAATATTATGAATTATTATATTAGCAACTTTCTTCTCCATGTAACATACACAGTCTGTACAGTTATAAAGGTAACTACATACCTAGTGAACTTAGATTTACATTTGATTATATTTTGCTGGCAAATATTAAAAATTGTAGGTTTAGTACATCATAACTGAACTCTCTCTCCTTCTAAATACTTGAGTATCCTTATGTTGACTCTCTTACTCTCTCAGCGTTAGAAATGAAATTTAACTTAACCTCCTGTGCCTATAGATTGAGTGGAATTGCTTTTCTCCTCCTCTCTCTAGCACACCACACCAAGTGACTACAAACAGAACAAGTATGAAAATTACACCACCTTCTATAAAACTGCAAATAATCTGACCGTGGTTTAGCTTTAAAAGAATAGCTATAGTCTTATATTTATAAAATTCCTTATCACAATAAATCAAAACCAAATAGCATCTCTATTCTAGAAGAAAAAAAGCTAATGCTAATCGACGAAGAGGCATACTGTATATAAGAAAATCAATACACAAATATTTTACTGCGTGTCTCTCGTGCTCAGCATAGTAGCAGTCAGAGATTCAACAACTAATATGCTCACACATTCAGTAAAAATAGACTTTCCTTAAATATACAAGGGTTAATGTAAACAGTGGTCAGTCAACTCTGTTAAAGTTCATTTTCTTGAGTGAGACTCTAAGTCAACAACATTTATATCATAGTCATATATTTTCTGTAAGCTGACTGGGGGAATCTGTGAGGCCAACTGTGCTGTTACTATTAAATCTTATAAATTCAGGTACTGTTAGTACCCAAACTTTCACCAGGCCTTCAAATTTAATATTTTACCTCAAGGAATTATCTCCTTGAGCTTCAGACTCATCACCCACATTAACAGTCAAGATCTTTTACTTCCTCTAAATTCCCTTAACACATTTAGTCTGTATCATACAACCATGCACTTACTTTAAGGTAGCTTCTTTTTATCCCCGAATAGGACATGAGCTTCTCAGAGGAGGGAACTGCACCCACCTTCCACTCTACTGGAAACCCCAAAATGGCAGCAGCAGTGGAATTCATAAGCATTAAGTGAATTTAAATGTATTAAAAACAAGCTAAATTTTAAATCGCACTGCATTAAATAAGTTCTCCTCTATAGAGCTATCTTAGTATGGTTTCTGCACACTTATTAAGTACAAGCTCAGTCATTCACGAATTTTTGTTTTATCCAACAGGTCTTCTTGCCTCTTGAAGGGGCCTGTAATTCCATTCCCCAAACAGCCAATTCATCTGTACCCTGCAGCTGTTTCCTAGGTAACTAACCCAGCCAAATAAAAGACTTGTTCACAATAGGAAAAAGGAAATGGAACTAGAAACTACAGCATCCCACATGCCTCTCAGCATCTCACCTGTGCAGCATTACACACAAAAGGAAAGTCATCCTGAGTCTTACTCCATTAAGTGGGGGAATCTTAAGAAGCTTCGACACTCATCATCTGTAAATCCAGACACTGTTAAAACGATTTAATACAGCCAGTCTGAGCATGTCTGTTGCCACAATGAGGATGCTTATAAGGCATGTCATCACTACATGTAAAAAGTGTCACAGAAAATCTGTAACACAGGGGTTGGAAGGCAGAAGGGCGCACACCCACCAGTCTGTCAGAGCAAATCATGTGGAGTGCTTGCCAATGTGGCCAGAGAGAGGGTTTTCCCATACAAGGTTGGATTTGAGCAAAAAAATAGCAAAGTTAACATTAGCTATTGTCTTCTTCCATCTCCCTGTTATGTTTTCCTCCTACTGACAATGCTCTCCTCTTCTCAAGGGGCTCTCCCTGTCAGCTCTAGGTACTGTGATCTGGCGTGCCCAATCCCTACCACAGATGTGGATCTCTTGCTCTACTTCCTCCTTGGGGAAATAAAATCTGTTCTTGGCAAGCTGTTTCACTGGTTACACAGGCCAAAAAATACTCTATCACAAATGTCTTAATGATTGATAAAAGCTTAACACACTGCCTTTCCCAAGAGCATTTGTATTTGAGCAAGGGGAAGTATCCCAATTGAACTGAAATTACAGTTTCATGTTTTAGCAATGGGCTGGCTGAAGAAATTTAGGAGAACTGGATGGCACGTGAAGATGGAAGGGGAACAGGAAGTGGGGAGACCCTGATGTACGCAGCCCTGTGCACCTCCTTGGGTAAGTCAGACCCTGGCAGCTTGCCCTCTGAATAAGGAGAAGAACAAAAACAAAACAGCCTACGGGTAACTTAAAAACGTCACACAAACCAGCCGGGCGCGGTGGCTCACGCCTGCAATCCCAGCACTTTCGGAGGCCGAAGCGGGCGGATCACGAGGTCAGGAGATCGAGACCATCCTGGCTAACATGATGAAACCCCATCTCTACTAAAAATACAAAAAATTAACCAGGCGTGGTGGTGGGCGCCTGTAGTCCCAGCTACTGGGGAGGCTGAGGCAAGAGAATGGGGTGAACCCGGGAGGCGGAGCTTGCGGTGAGCCAAGATCACGCCACTGCACTGCAGCCTGGGCAACAGAGCGAGACTCTATCTCAAAAAAAAAAAGTCACACACCTAATTTTTTCCTCTGGAAACATAGCTAGCGGTGACGATTTTTATCTGCTATGATTTCTAAATTGTATTTTAGGATATAGGTGCTTATAAATAGCAAACTGGCCAAAAAAAGAGTGAACAGGTAAAAATAAAGAACTTTAATGAGACACACATGGACAGTGTCTGAAAACCTGAGTAGCATACTAGGCTGAGGCTGAGCCCTACTCTCCACTGGAGTAACAGCACCCCCTCCTGAGACTTTCACCTGTTCTTACCCTCCTGGTAGTTTATAGTCACTGATCCTTACACTTTCTCCCAGTCTCTCACTTTCCTCTTGCCTTCATGTCTTTTCCTACCTGGCCTCCAGTCCTTGATCCATTATGTTACCACCTTTTATCTTTTCATTGCACCCACCTGGCAAAAATGATAGCCCTGACTCAACAGAAATTTCTTCCTTCTTGTACTAACCTCCAGGCTGTGGAATGCCGATGGAGAAAATCGTATCAGAGCAGAGGGGTGCTGCTGTAAATTTCTAAATTTTAATCTCAGGGCCATCACCTCTGTCCAGAAACTAATTAGGCCTCCCAAATTCCGTGCTTCACCGTTCTTTGCTGAGGCTGTTCCAAGACTCCTGCACTCTCCTTAAATATAAAAATCTACCGCCTCCTTCACATTCAGTAGGTATCAGTCTATTATTTCTCAGAAAAAAAATAGAGGCCATCAGGCAGCAAACCTTCAACTGTCCACCATCAAACTTACAACTATATCTGAATACGTTCATTCTTTCATTCTCACAATCCTTTCTCCTTGTGTTTTGGATCCCATCCTCTCCTTCTTTGGGATCTTGCCCAACACATTATTTTCTCTTTTCATATGTATCCTCTTCTGGATCTCAAAAATGTTTTAATGTGTTTAAGTCTCCCCTACCATAAAACAAAACTACCCCATATGCCAACACATCCTCCAGTGGCATCATGCTTTCTGTTCCTGTCTTTCTTTGTCTAACCTCCCTTGCCCCCAGCCATGGCCAGATTTCCTCTTCCTCTGCTGCCTCTACTTTCCAGAGTCTCATTCATTCCAACCTACTGAAGGTTGGCTTTTGCCCCAACTACCACTTCGATAGAGCGCTTGTGAAGCTCACTCACTCCATATCGCCAACTCTAATGGATGCTTGTCTTAACATTTAAAGTCTTGGACTTAACATTTTAGCAGCATTTGATACAGCTTCTTCAAACACATTTCCTTTGGTTTTGGTAACTCCCTCCATATCTACTGGGTTTCCTCCTGTCTCTTTAGTTTCTCCTTCTTTCATATACACTTTTTTCTTTCCCATTTGTTAAAATTTTGTGTTCTTTAGGGATCTTTCTTGGATCTGGTTCTTCTATAGTGACTCTCTGCCCTAAATCCAAACTGTTTAAAATGGGCTATAAAGGTCTGGATTACACTGCTTCTAGTCTTTCATTTAATTACTTTTCATACTTGATATTCAAATTCTTAGATTCATTCTTAATTCATATATCTCCTTATATTATACATACCTCAGGCCCTCATATATGCTGTTCCCTTTGCCTACAATACTCTTCCAGACCTCTTTTCCTGGCTACTACCTATGACTAGAAATTATAGTTGCAGCTTAGAAGTTGCTCCTGGAATATCTTCCTTGACAAGCTCTTACACTCCCATCCTGAGTTGAGTGCTTGTCCTTTGGGCTCCTATCAAAGCACTCTTTATCTCTTTACTGAATCTGAGGAGATCATGGGAACCCCTAAAGTTGTAGCCAGTCAGAAGCAGAGGTAGCCTGGGGACCCCCGACCTTGTGGGTAGCATCTGCATTGGGGGCAGCATCTGAATGTGTGGAGAACTGAGTCCTTAATTTGTGAGGTCTGCACTAACCCCAGGTGATTAGTGTCAGAAATGAATTGTCCTACGGTGCACTCACTTGGGGTTGGAAGACACTACATATCTTTACACAAAAACTTGTATATGAATGTTCATAGCAGTATTATTATTCATAATAGCCAAAAAGTGGAAGCAATACAAATGTCCATCAATTGATGAATAAAAATCAAAATAGAATATCCACACAATGAGTAATTTTTCACAATGAGAAAAAAAAGAAGTACTGATACATGTTACAACATGAATAAACCTTGAAAACATAATGCTTTGTGAAAACAGCCAGACACAAAAGACCACATATTATATGATTCCATTTATGTGAAATATCCAGAATAGGCAAATCCAAAGAGGCAGAAAATTGACTAGTGGTTGCCAGAGGATGGGGGGAAAAAGAAATTGGGAAGTACAGGGTTTCTTTTTCTTGGAATGTTACAAATATTCTGGAATTAGACATTGGTGATAGTTGCACAATACTGTAAGAAAAACCATATATGTGAATGTATGAAAAACCACTATGTTGTACATTTTATTTTTTAGGACATTTTAAGGACTTTATAAGTTGTACACTTTAAAATGGTGACTATTACCTCAAAAGAAATCCAACAATCATTTAGTTAAATACCAACTTAAATTCAGTAGCATACTGAAACTTTACTCCAATATAGCTCCACTCTCTCCCTTGTCTTTATTATTATGCAAATTATATGTATACACTATAAGCCTATCAACAGTTTTATAATTATTGATTTAAAATAAAAAAGTTATAAGCAAAAATACATTTGTACTGACTTTTACATTTACCTATGTAATTACCTTTACCAATGCTCTTTATTTCTTTATGTGGATCCAAAATATTGACTAGTGTCCTTTTATTTCAGCCTGTGGACACACTTTAGTACTTCTTATAGAACATGTCTACTTGTGATGAATTGTCTCCATTTTTGTTTATCCTGAAATGTCTAAATTTCTCCTTCATTTTTAATGGATAGTTTTGCTGGATAGAATTACTGATTGACAGTCATTCTTCATTTCTTTTTTTTTTCTTTTTAGAGACAGAGTCTCATTCTGTTGTCCAGGCTGGAGGGCAGTGGCATGATCTTGGCTCACTGCAACCTCTGCCTACCAGGTTTCAAGTGATCCTCCCACCTCAGCCTCCCAAGTAGCTGGGATTACAGGCATGTGCCACCACGTCTAGCTAATTTTTTTGTATTTTTAGTAGAGATGGTGTTTCACCATGTTGGCCAGGCTGGTCTCGAACTCCAGACCTCAAGTGATCTGCCTGCCTTGGCCTCCCAGAGTGCTGGGATTACAGGCATGAGCTACCACACCCAGCCAAGAGTTTTACAGCACTTTGAACATGTCCCACTGTTCACTGGCCTAACAGTTTTTGATGAGAAGTCAGCTGTTAATAGTATTGAGGATCCCTTGCATATGAGGATTCACTGTTTTCCTGCTCCCTTCAAGATTCTCTTATGTCTTTGGCTTTCAACTGACTATGATATTTCTGAATGTATATTACTTTGAATCTATCCTACTTAGAATCTGTTAGATTTTTCAATGTATAAAGTTTTTCATCAAATTTGGGGAGTTTTTAGTCATTGTTTCTCTAGGCATTCTTTCTGCTCCTTTTTCTCTCTTCTTCAGGAATTCCCATTATGTGTATATTGATATACCTGATAATGTCCCATATGTTTATGTTCTCTTCACTTTTCATTATTTCTTTCTGCTCCTCATATGCGATAATCTCAATTGATGTGTCTTTTAAGTTTGATGATTCTTTCTACTTCTGATTTGTTTTAGCTATTTAACTTTTCAACTCCTGAATTTCTATTTTATTTCTGAAAATAATTTCTATCTATTATACTCAATGTGGTAAGCCACTGTTTTCAAACTTTCCTTTAATTTTTTTTTTGTAACGTATTTATAATTACAATAGCTGATTTAAACTCTGTCTAGTAAGTTCAATGTCTGGGCTTCATCAGGGGCCGTTTCTATTGAACATTTTTATTTTTCCTGTGTATAGGCCACATTTTCCTGTTTCTGTGTAATTTTTAGTTGAAAACTGGACATTTGAATAATATAATGTGACAACTATGCACAAATCAAATTCCTTCCTTCCCCAGGATTTGTTGTTGTTACTGTTTACTAACTTTCCTGGAATCATTCTGTAAAGTCTGTATTCTTTGTTGTGTGTGGCCTCATCTATTAGATTAGTTTAGTAGTCAGCTAATGGTTAGAATAAGGTTTCTTTACATTATTTGAACCAATAAGACTCTCAGCCTTTGCTGAGGGGGTCTCTCTATGCGCTGTGGCCATCATCAATCCTGCAGCAGGCAATTTACAACACTGCCTTGGCCCTCACTTCCTGCTCGCATTGAGTCCCAAATCAGGTAGAGGTGAGGGAGTAGGGCCTTCCCAGTTGTTTCCTGGGTATGTGGACAGTCCCAAACATGTGTGTGGTCTTTCAGGTTCCCAGAAATATGTTGGAGCTTTTCAAAGACTCCTATGGACATTCTGTTCCTCAAATTTTCCTTCATGTTTGCCTGTCAGTCTTTTGTTATCCCCAATACCTCAGGAACCTGCGGTGCTGAAAAACTGCTGACTGTTTTTAACAAATGCCCTAGGAATAGAACAGAGCAAACTCTGAATGTGATCAAATAAAGATAAGCCCTAAAAATTGAGACTTTTCAGTGAGCTGCCAGACCGATCAAACAGTGACAATTTTCTGGGGATGGGGTTTTAAAAAGTACCAATTCCCCTGCCCTCTCAATTGGTTGCTAAGCTGCTAGTTTTCACAGCTACTATAGTTGTGAGGCTACTGGCTTTCAAGGGTACTGGGGACAGGTAGATGGAATTAGCACAATTTAAACTGCCACAAAGTTTGCTACTCTTACCCAAATATAGGCAATTTTCTCAAATGCTCCTTTGATTGTTGCAAGCTTTAATTTCCAGAGTTCTGAAAAGGTTGATCTAATAATTTTGCCAGTGTTCTTGCTGCTTTTATAGAGGAGCAGATTTTTGGAAGTCTTTACTTTGCCATTCCAGAAGTTAAACTCAACAACAGGCCACAATTTGAATTTCAGTTTTGTCACTAACTTGGGCAAGTCAGTTAATCTTTCCAAGCCTGCTTCAGCAAAAAAATAGTACAACCACCATTTAGGTCTGTGTGAGATAATGACATAATACTGGAAGGCAATCAGAACTGTAATCACTGAATAACAATTACATATTTTCAGGAAAAGAAATCAGATATTTTTGTTTTGGTTAAAACATACACAGGACAGTATAAGACACACCAATTTAACACAGTAGTGTACTCATGAAACTTGCATTTCAACATAAAAAGGGTGCTAAGGCTATTGGTCATAAAAAGTAGTCACGACATTACTTCCCTGTTCAACTTTTCAGTATATTATTCAGGTTGATGACCACAAACAAGGCAAGTTTAGGCTTGCTGAAACAGAAGCTCTGAGGATGGATTTTATTGGAATACCAATGCTAGAAGCCTGGAGATTGAGAAAGCTTTGCTATTATAATGAAATAGCAAAATGTTTTGTTATTTAACAAGTAAAAAATGATCATTAGCCTTTGATTTTCTTTTTCCTTGCATCCTATTGGCTGTTTTCTTTATCCCAATTTAAAAGACGACTATTACCACCTGTTTGTAAGCATGACTGTAGTTTAGAGGCCTTATTTTACAGTTGACTAAATCATACCCAACACTGCCCTCACATTACAGCTTATTCTGTTAGCTCTTGCTCCCTAAACTGACCTTAGGTTTAATCCCATAAAGACATTACACACTAACTAGCAGCAAATCTCTATTTTAAAATCTGCTTTATTGACAAGTACAACATGCTACCAGAATCTGCCCTCACTATGACTCTGCCAATCACTGAAGCTCTTAACATACAGTGCATGAAAAATTCATTAAAGAAAAGCTTACCACAATATTTAAACTATCCATACAATGTATAGAAAATATGTGGAAGGATATTTGTCATATTGCCAAGATTAGCCTACTCTGGTTGAAGGGAATTGGAAGTGAAGTGGGGAGAGGGCGTGAGAACCTTTGTATTTTTACTCTGTCTTATCTAAATGTAGATAAATCCATACAATTCTTTGAAAAAAAAGAATGTTTGCTTCATATTTTAAAATTCTAAAAGGTTTATAGGATATTACACATTAAATTTAAGTGTGCTAACTGCATTTACATTACACACTATGAAATCTTTCAATAATGTATGAATTTAAGCACATACTCTGGATCTAAAAGAAATTAAGAGTATGCCAAATAAATTAGCATAAACCAACGTGAGTCAGGTAGAAGGCTAAAATGGAATTTAAATTACAATGTCTACATTTTCTATTCCATTTCAATTAGGATATCATGAGAAACTCCCATGAACATTTCCATTCAAGGATACTTATCGTTTCTTCCCTGATTAATCTGGTAGAAGTAACCCATTTTTTTTTTTTTTTTTTTTTTTGTTGAGACGGAGTTTCGCTCTGTCACCCAGGCTGGAGTGCAGTGGCCGGATCTCAGCTCACTGCAAGCTCCACCTCCCGGGTTCACGCCATTCTCCTGCCTCAGCCTCCCGAGTAGCTGGGACTACAGGCGCCCGCCACCTCGCCCGGCTAGTTTTCTGTATTTTTTAGTAGAGACGGGGTTTCACCGTGTTAGCCAGGGTGGTCTCGATCTGCTGACCTCGTGATCCGCCCGTCTCGGCCTCCCAAAGTGCTGGGATTACAGGCCCATTTATTTTACCTGAATGAATAACCTCTATGGTTTGTACACAGAACTGAGCTGGATTAAGGTGAGACTGGTAAAGAGAATGAAGGTTAAATTTGGTAGGTTAAATAATTCCTGCAGGCAGAAAAGTACTGTGGAATTATCTGTAAAAGTTTTTTTTTTTTTTTTTTTTTTTGAGACGGAGTCTTGCTCTGTCGCCCAGGCTGGAGTGAAGTGGCCGAATCTCAGCTCACTGCAAGCTCTGCCTCCCGGGTTTACGCCATTCTCCTGCCTCAGCCTCCCGAGTAGCTGGGACTACAGGCGCCGGCCACCTTGCCCGGCTAGTTTTCTGTATTTTTTAGTAGAGACGGGGTTTCACCGGGTTAGCCAGGATGGTCTTGATCTCCTGACCTCGTGATCCACCCGTCTCGGCCTCCCAAAGTGCTGGGATTACAGGCTTGAGCCACCGCGCCCGGCTGTAAAAGTATTTTAACAAAAAGACTAAACATTAATGACCCCATGGCCTCACAGAAAAGGACTGCCTATGGACAATGATCAAGAAACAAGCAAGCGATGCAGCAGACAACAGCAGCTCTCAATCAAGTAAAGCTCCTGGCCAAAAGCAGTCATAAAATTACAGAATTTAGAGCTGGCAGGGATCTCAGAGATCATCTGTTCTAATCTCCCCAAATTAGGGTTTAGAAAATACTGAAGCCCAGAGAGATTAAATGATTAATCCAAGGATACAAAGTTAACTAGCAGCACTGAGACGTTTTAGTCAGGTTTTGAATTATCCACTTCAAAACTTTCTAGCACATGATGCTAACTTCCCTGAACACCATTCATTGAGTAAAGAAAATGAACAGTATTCCTAAAAATACCTCCAGGAACATTCAGACTTCTATGAGAACAGACTTAATCACAATTTTGTAAGCACAGTGAGAGTGAATCTAAGGACTTTCACGGGAGGTCAAAAAATACATAGAGGGAGATGTCATCTTCGGGTTCCTCTTGTCAGTTCACAGGAGTGGCTCTCCTGGGTTTTGTTCCTTATAAAATGTAACCTCTTCCTACACTAGCCACCATTTCTCATAAACATTCAAGGAACACCCCCACTGTTCTCAGTTGATTCTCCTCAAAGAAACATCCCAATATCTTTGTCTGAAGAACAAAAGAAATCCCTACATCAACTTTAGGCTCTTATCCTATCTCCAAGGAAACTTGGCTATTTATAGTCTACTCTCAGACATCAAAATGAACACTCACATATTTGTCTTACCTATTTGCACAGACCAGAAAATGTGCACTACCACCTTCTCAGAAAGGAATTTAGAGAGTAAGTCACAATAGCAAAGGATCCATTTATGATCTCCAGGTCTATCAAAGTAACTGCTGTTTTTCAACTAGTTGATACTCCAATATTAAACAACTTTAAATCATTTCTCTACTAAATTATACTCCCTTAACAATTTACATATGTACAGTAATTCTCTGACATTAAATCAAATTCTAAACCACTTAGTCATGTATGTGTTGTCTTCACAGGGAGACAGCATATCAGCAGTTTGAGTTCAGGTTCTGGATTAAGACTCAAATCTGGCTGGGTGCGGTGGCTCACGCCTGTAATTCCAGCACTTTGGGAGGCTGAGGTGGGTGGATCACCTGAAGTGAGGAGTTTGAGACCAGCCTGGCCAACATGGTGAAACCCTATCTCTACTACAAATACAAAAATTAGCTGGGCATGGTGGCGTGCGCCTGTAATCCCAGCTACTCAGAAGGCTGAGGCAGGAGAATCGCTTGAACCTGGGAGGTGGAGGTTGCAGTGAGCTGAGATTGCATCATTGCTCTCCAGTCTGGGCGATAGAGCAGGACTTCATCTCAAAAAAAAAAAAAAAAAAAAAAAAAAAAAAAAAGGCTCAAATCCAGGTCCACCACTTACTGACAGTGAGATTTCGGGCAAGTTAATTAACCTCTGTGTACCTCAGTTTCCTCAGTAAATGCAGAATGACCTCCCACTATTGGGTGGATTAAGAGAATGTATACAAAGCACTCAGAACAAATGCCTGGCACAGAGTAGGAACTTGATAGATGTTAAATATTATCAATAATGTGTTGCTATGTCGATATACTCTTAAAAAAGGAAATAGGCCAGGCGCTATGGCTCAGCTCACACTTGTAATCCCAGCCCTTGGGAGACCGAGGCAGGAGGAGCACTTAAGGCCAAGAGTTTGAGCCTGGGTAGGCCGGGCGCGGTGGCTCAAGCCTGTAATCCCAGCACTTTGGGAGGCCGAGACGGGCGGATCACGAGGTCAGGAGATCGAGACCATCCTGGCGAACACTGTGAAACCCCGTCTCTACTAAAAAATACAAAAAAACTAGCCGGGCGAGGTGGCGGGCGCCTGTAGTCCCAGCTACTCGGGAGGCTGAGGCAGGAGAATGGCGTGAACCCGGGAGGTGGAGCTTGCAGTGAGCTGAGATCCAGCCACTGCACTCCAGCCCCGGCGACAGAGTGAGACTCCGTCTCAAAAAAAAAAAAAAAAAGAGTTTGAGCCTGGGCAACACAATGGGACTTTATCTCTACAAAAACTAAAAGAAATCAGCCGGCCATGGTGATGTGCACCTGTGGTTCAAGCTACTCAAGAGGCTGAGGTGGGAGGATTGCTTGAGCTCAGAAGTTTGAGGCTGCAGTGAGCTATGAACATATTACTGTATTCCATTCTGGGCAACAAAATGAGACTAAAATAAATAAATAAATTAAATTAAATATAAGAAAAGAAAAAAGAAATAAGAGAAACATAGTTTGGGATTCTTTCTCTTATTTTTATTTTTTAAATTTTAGTTTTCTCTTATATTTACTGTTGTCTCATAGTACCTTTGAGTCTCTTGCTTTCTTAGACTTAGAAGAAAAATCATGAATTCGTGTCCAATTTATGTAGATCCACTTATTTTTAAATGAATCAGAACTGTAAAAGTTTTGAGCGTCACAAATATGAGGAAAGCAAGTTTAACACTGAGGCAAATGTTTCTCTGTGCCATCAGTATGATGCCTCAATTATAAAGTGGATAGATTTAAGAGTGGAGAGCTTTGGAGAAAGACAAAAGTTCTAGTTCCGACATCTCTTCTTCCACTTAATCTTTAAGAGGAGCTTGTTTTCTCATTGTAGTTAAATTGGCATAAGATTAAAAATGTAAGGTGGTATCTCTCTCAATTTTCAACTTCTGAAAACATTACCTAAGCTTTTGCAGAAATATATAAAATAAATCCTTCATTAATTAGCTTACATTTGTGGTAGCCATGATCTCCTAAGCAAAGAGATGGTGGTCTAGAAAAACCATACTTTAGAGAAGGTTTCTCATGATCTTGAGAAGCCTGGCACCACACCATGAGCTATGCCTGACTTTTCCGTCCAAGTCTAGTAGGCACAAGTGTGCTATATCAAGCTTTCATTCATTCAGCAAATACTCACTGATCTGTGCAATACCTTGTAGGATGTATGAAGAACACATGAAGACATGATCCCTGTATTCCAGAACTTACATACACAGAGCCAGACGCACATCCACAGAAAGTTAAAAAGCACAATACATAGCAGGGTGTGAGTTAATGCCAAGGGAATTGTGCAGTCTTGTGGGATTAGGAATCTGGACATTAGCATTCTATCCACAGGCACCACTACTCACGGAATTTTGAGCAAAAAGCTTCATTGTCTTTAGGTCTACTGTCCCATTTTACAAGTGATACCCTAAAAGGCTTCTGATAACCCTTCACAATTGCTGACATTAGGTTTACTGAGGTCAAGTTTAGATATAATAAAATTCACATTTTAAAATGTACAATTCAATGAGTTCTGACAAATATATGTAGCCATTTCAATCATGATATAGAATATGTGCATCACCATAAAAAGTTCCCAGATTCCTTTGCAGTTAGCCTCCTCCCCCAGGCTCCCAAGATCTACATTCTAACAGTATAGTTTTGCCTCTTGTAGAATTTTGTATAAATGAAATCATATGCAATCATGAATAAGGCTACTATAAACATTTGCATACAGGTCTTTGTAAAGACACCTTTTCATTTTTCCTGTGTTAATACCTAGGAGTGAAAATGCTGAGTCATATGGTAAGTGTATGTTTAAATTTATAAGAAACTACCCAACTGTTTGCTAAAGTGGCTGTACTTTTTTTTTTTTCTTTCTTTTTTTGAGACAGAGTTTTGCTCTTGTTGCCCAGGCTGGAGTGCAATGGCGCGATCTCGGCTCACTGCAACCTCCACCTGCTGGTTTCATGTGATTTTCCTGCCTCGGCCTCCGGAGTTGGTGGGATTACAGGCACCTCCATAAAGCCCGGCTAACTTCTGTATTTTTAGTAGAGGTGGAGTATCACCATGTTGGCCAGGCTAGTCTTGAACTCCTGAGTTCAACTGATCAGACTGCTTCGGCCTCCCAAAGTGTGGGGATTACAGGTGTGAGCCACCGCACCCGGCCAGCTGTACTATTTTACATTCCCAGCAGCAATATCTGAAAATCTAGTTGTTCACCATATTCATCAACAGTTTGTATTTTCAATCTTTTTAGTTTTAGCCATCCTAAAATTGTAGAGGTAGGCATGTCTCTTACTGTGGTTGTTTCCCCAATGTTTAATGATATTGAACATATGTTCAGGTATTTATTTGCCATCTCTGGCCTGCTAAAATCTTCATCAATAAAAAAGTCAAGTTGTCCAATGATTAAATTTAAGAGTTCTTTATATATTCTGAATACCCCGAATACAAGTCCATCTTCTGACATTTGTTTTACCAATATTTCCCCCATAGCCTTGCCTTTAAATTTTCTTAACAATGGCTCTTGAAGGACAAATGTTTTATATTTTGAGGGTCCAATTTGTCAATTTTTTTTGAGACAGAGTCTCACTCTGTCACCCAGGCTGGAGTGCAGTGGCA
Source organism: Trachypithecus francoisi (assembly GCF_009764315.1). Classification (NCBI taxonomy): domain Eukaryota; kingdom Metazoa; phylum Chordata; class Mammalia; order Primates; family Cercopithecidae; genus Trachypithecus; species Trachypithecus francoisi. The sequence goes on from NW_022681455.1 coordinate 76,999,725, forward strand.
CAATCTCAGCTCACTGCAACCCCTGCCTCCTGGGATCAAGTGATCCTACTGCCTCAGCCTCCTGAGTAGCTGGGACCACAGACGTGCACCATCATACATTGCTGATTTTTGTATTTTTGGTGGAGACACATTTTCACCATATTGCCCAGGCTGGTCTCAAACTCCTGAGCTCAAGTGATCCATCTGCCTCAGGCTCCCAAAGTGTTGGGATTACAGGCATGAGCCACCATACCTGGCCAATTTGTCAATTTCTTATCCTCCCTTCTGTGGCTACTTAGTAGCAAAGGGGGAAAACCCCATTGACATGGTTTGGCTGTGTCCTCTCCCAAAATCTCATCTTGAATTATAATCCCCATAGTCCCCACGTGTCGAGACCAGGTAGAGGAAATTGAATCATGGGGGTGATTTCCCCCATGCTGTTCTCATGGTAGCGAGTTCCACAAGATCTGATGGTTTTATAAGTGTTTGGTAGTTCCTCCTGCGTTCATTCTCCTTCCTGCCACCTTGTGAAGAAGGTACCTTGCTTCCCCCCTTCACCCTTCTGCCATGGTTATAAGTTTCCTGAGACCTTCCCAGCCATGCTAAACTGTGAGTCAATTAAACCTCTTTTCTTTATAAATTACCCAATCTTGGGTATTTCTTTATAGCAGTGTGAGAGTGGACTAATACACCCATCATCTTAATCCCAGACTGAGGCTTAGGCAATAAGAGATGACATCAGTCAGGACACCAGAATAATAAACTTTTATCATCTCTAGAGCTCTCTCTGAGAGATGCCCAACAACTCATGAAAAAAGGCTGCAAAGGAGAATTCAACCTTCCATATTACATCTAAACAGACAGCTAAACATTGTATCACCTCAACCATGTATAGGACAAGAATATAATAAGAATGGCTCTTACTACTGTATCTAGACAAAACTGTCTAACCCAGATGCTTAGAAAACATCACTTATATTACCTTTGGATGATCAATGAATGGCCAAGTCTATTCACTGTTTGAATAAATAATAGATTATATACAAAAAATAAAGAGATGACAATATATCTGGCAAGAGAGAGAGAAGGTTACTACATCACAACAGAAAGTCTCAGTAGAACAACCAAGGTTATTTCAAAGTACAACTCTTATAAAACCAAAATATGTTAGGAATAAAAAGTATACAGAACATCACCAAAGAGTTCAAGTTGGTTCCCAAGCTGCCCTTTTCTGCTCACTCCATATTCTTCCCAGACAATCTCAGCTGGATTCACTGATTCAATTATCACCTAAAAGACAATGACTCACAAATTTATCTCTAGCTAAGATATCTCTTTTAAGCTCCAGATTCCTGCTTATTACTTACTTAAAATTTCCACTTGAGATGCCTTATAGGCATCTCAAGCCCAACAAATACAAAAACGAACTTATCCTCCATTTCAGACCTCCCAGTGTCCTTCTCAATGGTATCACTATTCATCCAGCTGCACAAGTCAGTTATTCTTAACTCCTTCGTCTTCTTTCCCCCATAGGTTCCCACTCTGAAATCACTAAGTCAAGTGGAATTTACCTCCTAAACAAAAGTCTATCCTCTCCTCTCTGTCTACATTCCAACATCCCAACCCAATTCAAAGTCAATTCTCAGCACTCAATTCTTATCCCTTCCAATCCTTTCTTCTTCATACTGCAGAGCAATTGTTTCTTTTCTTTTTTTTTGAGACAGAGTCTCGCTCTGTCACTCAGGCTAGAGTGCTGTACCACGATCTCAGCTCACTACAACCTCCGCCTCCCGGATTCAAGTGATTCTCCTGCCTCAGCCCCTCGAGTAGCTGGGATTACAGGAGCATGCCATCATGCCCGGCTAATTTTTGTATTTTTAGTAGAGACGTGGTTTCACCATGTTGGTTAGGCTGGTCCCAAACTCCTGACCTCGTGATTTACCCACCTTGGCCTCCCAAAGTGCTGGGATTACAGGCGAGAGTCACCGTGCCTGGCCCAGAGCAATTGTTTCTAACATGCTGATTTTTGTCACATTATCTTAAATCTTTTAATGGCTTCTATCACTCTTAGGATAAAGAACAAAATCTCTACAATGGCCTACTAGGTCCTGTATTACCTGAACTATGCCTATTTCTTCAGACAGATCTAAGCTCACTCCTCCCCCTTGGCTCTATACAAGTTAGCCTCATCGGTTTTCTTCAGTTCCTAAAGGCACCAAACTCTTTTCCACTTCAGGGCCATTTGCACATTAATCTTTTTGCTGGCAGAACCATTCCCTGCTCATGTTCTTGCTAACCCCTGCACTTCCTTTCATTTCTACTTTACATGTCATTTTCTTAGGGAGGACTTCCCTCGTAACTTCTTCCTGTTAATAGGTTCCTGTTAAAACTACATTTCTCCCTTTATAGCACTATGACAATTACATTTATTTTTTTGTGGTCTCTGAACTGCTAGATAAGTTCTGTATGTGACTAGTATCTATCTTATTTTCCAATATATATTTAATGCCTAGCACAGTGCCTGACATATGATGTCCGCAATAAATATTAAGTGAATGAACTATCAATCTCTTCTATGTAACTTTTGTGTCTATTATTTGAGAACTCACATGCTATAATTCAATGTGCAACCCAAAATTCATGTGTTGGAAACAATCCACAATGCAACTGTATTGGGATGTGGGGCCTAAAGGAGGGTGTTCAGGTCATGAGGACTCCACTCTTATAAGTGGATTTATGCCATTATAAAAAGAGCTTGTGAGAATGAATTCACTCTCTTCCGCCACGTGAGAACAATGTTCCTCCCTCTGGAGGATGCAGCATCAGGGCCCCATCTTGAAAGTGGAGACGGGTCCTTCACTGGACACCTAAGCTGCTGGCACTTTGATCTTGGACTTCCCAGCCTCCAGAACTGTGAGAACTAATTTCTGCTCTTTATAAATTACCCAGTCTTATTGTTATAGCAACAAGAAATGAATAAAGACACCACATTTTATCACATTATACTCTCTCTCTCTAAAATAATAAGTTAGGGAATAGTCGATAATTCTTCATTTTAAAGAAGGAATTGTTTGAACAGTGACTTTCCTAGGCCACTGATACTATTTAATTAACTATTTGAGAGGAAGGGAAATAGTATGTCAAATATGTATTTCAGCAAGTCAGCAAAACATGTTATATTTTAGGGACATATCCAGATAATAATTATGAATCCTGATAATGTTCTCATTTATTTCATGGACTAAAGGTATCCCTAAATAGAATCAGAAATGCATTTTTAACATGGCCAGCCAACTGTTATCTGAGATGTGTCTTGGGGAATATGTTGGTTCCTAATGGACTAGGCCGGTTCCTGGGACAGTGAAATATAAACATAGAGAAACTAGAGAGACATTAAAAAAAATTTGTTTGTCTAATTTGAGAGGAGGGAGAAGACCAGGCACGGTGGCTCATGACTGTAATCGGCTGAGGCGGGTGGATCACCTAAGGTTGGGAGTTCAAGACCAGCCCAACATGGAGAAACCCCGTCTCTACTAAAAAAAAAAAAAATGCAAAATTAACCTGGTGTGGTGGTGTATGCCTGTAATCCCAGCTACTCAGGAGCTTGAGGCAGGAGAATCGTTTGAACCCGGGACATGGAGGTTTCGGTGAGCTGAGATCATGCCACTGCACTCCAGCCTGGGCAACAACAGTTAAACTACATCTCAAACAAAAAAAAAAAAAAAGAAAAGAAAAAAAGAAAAAGAAAAGAGGGAGAAAAGGAAGTGACAAGAGAAACTCGAAGGAAAAAAAGACTACAGAATTGACAGTTAATGTCTGAACTCAGGCCTCAGTGGCAGATGTCCTAGAATATAAGTTATATTTGACAAAAGGTTTTAGAAAGAGAACTAAATAAGCCTAGTCCCCAAGAGGAGAGGGCTTCCGGGCAAAGCTATGAAGTCTAGCACAGGGTATCCAGGCTTACTTTTGCCACCTCTCTGAAAGCAGAAATATACCCCAAGGTTCTACTCTGCCTTGCCCCCTGCCTGCCCAAATTAGTCCCTTTAGGTTTACTGGTCTTTTGGGACCACAGTGTGGAGAACATATCACCAAAGAGCTTCACAATTCTGGCATGGTCCAATCACATGCTTTGTACTATTCAAGTCAGTAAGGCTGCCTAACTACTATTCCTCTAAAGTTAGTGAAAAACACAGGCATATAAGAGAGATATAATAAAAAGTCATTTCTTTTCCACCCTAAAGTGACGGCTAAAGGTTAAGATGACTACAATTACCAGCTTGCTATGTGAGCAACACCTACTGATCCACTTTCCATTACAAAACCTGATATGGGATAGAATTTTTGTGACTTGAGCTGCAAGGACCACTCTTTTTCAAGCAACTTATTTGCATTAAAGACTGATGATTGCTCTGGAAAGAATTAACTCTCATGAGAGAAAAAGTCTAGGAAGCAAAGTTAAGCTAGTAATAAAGTCTTTACTATCCCATCATAAAGAAGGAGTGATTCTGAGTACTGCATAGTGTCACTTGTATTTGCCTCCAGTGGATTTGTATCTAAGCACAAGGAGGATGCAAAGGTAGTGGGAAAAAATAGCTAGTTCCTTTAAAAGTCTGCAACACACTGGAGGAAGTGGCAATCTTGTTGTGGTACTATAAATGTCAGGGTGTAACATAAAATGAAACTATTTCAGTAGAGTATAATGTAGTTCATTTCAGCGTCCTATCACTGGGAGATACCAGTATGTCAACACTTAACCTAGAGGAAGTAGTGGTGTGACTGGTGGATGTAGCAGTACCCAGAAGCAGTGTGTTGACTAAGGTGACTAGGTGGATACCATGCTACCCAGTGGAAAGAGCATCAATCCTTGCAGTGCCTGTTGGTACTACACTGATGTATGATGTTGCACAGAGGCTGACCAGACTTGTTCACCCTCAAAAACAAACAGAGAGAAGGCAAGACTTTTCAGTGGGCTAGAGACTTATACTATTAAGAGAATTCATGACTCAGCTAAATACAGGTTACGCTTACAAAGTTTTAATCATCTATACCAGACATAATAAATGTAAAGGAAAAAAATCCTATCTTTATAAAAGAGAATGGATTAAACACTTTATGGAGATAAATGCCTTTGACATGTTTAAATAATTTTCATTTAGTAATAAGACCCAAATTATTCCTCTAAAATGAAAATGTGAAAAAAGTATCTGTGAACAGTCTTAAGGAAAAAGAAAGGTGTCCAATTAGTAGATTCTCTTTCTAAATAGCCAAGATAGTGGGTAGAGACACTGACTTTTGTTTTCTATCACAGGCAGGGCCTGAATAAAGGTTTTGGTGAGATTCTTATGCATTTAAATTGCGCAGCATTGTTCTAATATAAGTACTGCTTACTAAGAGTTGAAGAGAACTTATGAAGAGAATTAAGAAAGTTTTTTTTTTTCCTCAAAAAGATGTTAAAAAACATAAACAAAATTCCAGAGACTCCTTAGTAAACAATATAAAGAGAGAGGTAAGGTTGGTAAGGCTTGGGATAAGGGCTAAGAGTAGAGTATCATTTATCTTTGATAAATTATATTCTATGGAATTTAACTTTCAAGGAAAAATTGGCATGAGAGGTGAAATACCTACTCAACAAAAATTTGTCTTTCTGGCTGGGTGTGGTGGCTCATGCCTGTATGTCTAGCACTTTGGGAGGCCAAAGCAGGAGGATCGCCTGAGCCCAGGTGTTTGAGACTAGCCTGGGCAACAGAGTGAGATTCTGTTTTTGCAGAAAATTTAAAAATTAGCCAAGTGTGGTGGCATGTGCCTGTAGTCCCAGTTACTGGGGAGGCTGAGGCACGAAGATCACCTAAGCCCTGGGGATCAAGACTGCAGTGAGTTAAGATCCCACCACTGCACTCCAGCCTGGGCAACAGAGGGACACTTGCTCAAAATGAACAATAGAAAAGTGTCTTCTTTTTATTTCTTATATGGTTTGGCAAAACCTGCAAAGTTATCAAGGTTAGAAATGATACTAGAATTTCCTCAGCCATCTCTCACAAATGATAAGTGACTTTCCTTTCTATACACACATTTTTTTTTTTTTTTTTTTTCGAGACGGAGTCTCGCTCTGTAGCCCAGGCTGGAGTGCAGTGGCTGGATCTCAGCTCACTGCAAGCTCCGCCTCCCGGGTTCACGCCATTCTCCTGCCTCAGCCTCCCGAGTAGCCGGGACTACAGGCGCCTGCCACCTCGCCCGGCTAGTTTTTTTGTATTTTTTTTAGTAGAGACGGGGTTTCACCGTGTAGACCAGGATGGTCTTGATCTCCTGACCTCGTGATCCACCCGTCTCGGCCTCCCAAAGTGCTGGGATTACAGGCTTGAGCCACCGCGCCCGGCCTTATACACACATTTTTAAACACACATTTTTAAAACTGAAATTTGAATATGTACTATATACATTTGCTACAAAAATTCAAACACAATAAGGGTATAGCATAAAGTGATAAGTACATTTCCTTTCAACAATGGGCCTACAACTACTCAGTTTCTTTTCCTTGAAGCAACAACCACAGGGGCCTGCCACCACGCCCAACTAATTTTTTTTTATTTGTATTTTTAGTCGACACGGGTTTTGTCATGTTGGCCTGGCTGGTCTCAAACTCCTGACCTCAAGTGACCCACCCACCTCAGCCTCCCAAAGCGCTGGGATTACAGGCGTCATAAGATCCAAATTATTCCTCTTAATGAAAATGTGAAAAAAAGTATCTGTGAACAGTCTTAAGGAAAAAGAAAGGTGTCCAATTAGTAGATTCTCTTTCTAAATAGTCAAGATAGTGGGTACAGATACTGACTTTTGTTTTCTGTCACAGGCAGGAACTGAATAAAGGTTTGAATATGTACTATATTAACCGGGTGTGGTGGTGCATGCCTCTAACCCCAGCTACTCAGGAGCCTGAGGCCAGAGAATCGCTTGAACCCCGGAAGCGGAGGTTTTGGTGTGCCGAGATCACGCCATTGCACTCCAGCCTGGGCAACAAGAGTGAAACTACGTCTCAAAAAAAAAAAAAAAAAAAAAAAAAAGAAGAAGAAAGAGGGAGAAAAGGAAGCGACAAGAGAAACGTGAAGGAAAAAAAGACTACAGAATTGACAATTAATGTTTGAACTCAGGACATTAGTCTCCCTCTGTTGCCCAGGCTGGAGTGCAGTGACATGATATCAGAGCACTGCAACCTCCACCTCCCGGGTTCAAGTGATTCTCTTGCCTCAGCCTCCAGAGTAGCTAGGATTATAGACACGCGCCACCACATCCAGCTAATTTTTGTATTTTTAGTGGAGACAGGGTTTCACCATGTTGGCCAGGCTGGTCTCGAACTCTTGACCTCAAGTGGTTTGCCCACCTTGGCATCCCAAAGTGCTGGGATTACAGGCGTGAGCCACCGCGCCTGGCTGCAACCACCACTTCTTGTGTCTTTACAGGATGGATAATGTATTGCATATACAAAAGCATGAGTGTGTGTCTGTGTGTGTGTGTTTGTGTATTATTTTTTAAATGACCCATGCAGTCACGGTAACATATATAATGTTCAATACTTGCTTTCCAAAACTTATTTGTAATAATTAGTAAATATAAAATATTCCTAAAATTACATAAAGTTAAACAAAACTATCATATCATGAACCCCCACGCACCCACATGCCAGTTTAAGAAGAAAGAATAGGCTGGGTGTGTGGCGGATCACGCCTGTAATCCCAGCACTTTGGGAGGCTGAGGTGGGTGGATCACTTGAGGTAAGGAGTTCGAGACCAGCCAAGCCAACATGACAAAACCCGTGTCTACTAAAAATACAAATAAAAAAAATTAGCTGGGCGTGGTGGTGGGCCCCTGTGGTACCAGCTACTCGGGAGGCTAAGGCAGGAGAATCGCTTGAACCTGGGAAGCAGAGGTTGCAGTGAGCAGAGATCACACCACTGTACTCCAGCCTGGGCAACAGAGTGAGACTCCATCTCAAAATCAACAACAACAAAAAAAGATGGAAGAATATTACTGTTACTTTTTGAATCCCCCGTGTGTCCTCTCTAATCTTGTTTTCTCCCCTGAGGTAACCACTCTCCTTGATTTTGTGCTTATTAATTCCTTGCTGGTAGTTTTACTATGTTTTTTTCCCCTAAACAACATGTTTAGTTTTATGCTTCATATAGTTTAACGAATTATATTAAACTTCATATAAATGGAGTCTAATCTTACTATATGTATGTTTCCACAATTCACTTCTCTTGCTCAACATGACTGTTTAAGATTCAGATAGTTAGAATTCGTTTATTTTTCATGGCTGTATAGTGTTCTCAACATTTATTCATTCTACTCTGAACACAGATTTCTAGAAGTTTGTTGCTGTTTTGTTTTCTTATAAATGAACATTTCTTATGAACATTTCTGTTGCCTGGAGAAAATGAGCAAGAATTCCTCTAGAATCTGTTAACAAGTAAAACTGCTAGGTTATAAGGTTCGTACACATCTTTAAATTTATTAGATAATACCAAATTGTTTTGCAAAGGGGTTGTGTCCAAATTCACTTTTCTCCCAGCAGTATGTAAGGGTCCCACTTGCTCTATATATTCTTGCCAACGCTTGATACTGTCTGCACCTGGCAATTTTACTTAATAACATATAATAGAGAATCTTACTTATTAGCATATACAGGGCTACCTCATCCTGTCTAAAGGGCTTCACAGTATTCTAGCATATAGATACACTGTATTTGTACAGTTGTCTATTGAGGCAACTCTCTAGTATTTCCCTTTATTGGATTATTTCCAGTCTTATTTCAAACAATAACAATGGACAGTCTAATTTATCTGTTAACGAAATTCATTTCACACATGAAACTATATCTGTAGAATAAATTCCTAGAAATAAAATTTCTGGGTTAAAGAGTATATGCATTTAAAATGTTCACAGATATTGCCAAATTATTCTGCATATATATAGGAAAAAAACTCTCAAATCATGTTTTTTTTTCTCACTGTCACACCACAGCAACACAGAAGGCTTCTGTGACCACATGTGTGGGGTTTTTCCCCCACATACCAAGCAGTGGACACCAGCCAGGTGTCCTCCAATTCAATTCTGACACTGTCTACCTGGAGATAGTGTCAGATCCCATGGGTCAGTGGCTCAGTCCCCAAAACTGCCACCCACCCCATCCCAGACACCAGTAAGTCACAAGCTGGGGCCTCCAAAACTTCTGACTGGCTTTAAGTTGGGGTTCCCACGACCCCCTTTATGGGTCCAATTAACTTGCTGGAACAAGTCACACAACTCAGTGAATCACTTATGCTTACTGATTTATTACTAATATAAAGGATACTGCAAAGGATATAGATGAAGAGATGTGTAGGGTGAGGTATGGGGGAAAGGGCATGGAGCTGTTGTTGGTACTTCCCTTAATGAAGCACAAGAACTCTTTAAATATTAAGGAAATTAGCCATTTGTCTGTGGTTTGACCTATTGATGTTATTGATGTTTTAGCCTACTTTGTTATTTTTCTTTTGGAGTTTATGGTAGATTTTTTTTTGTATGTAGAAATTTTATTTTTATGTAGAGTCTTTTTTTTTTGGAGATGGAGTCTTGTTCTGTTGCCCAGGCTGGAGTGCAGGCAGTATCTCGGCTCACTGCAACCTTTACCTCCCAGGTTCAAGTGATCCTCCTGCCTTGGCCTCCTGAATAGCTGGGATTACAAGTGTGCACCACCATGTTTGGCTAATTTTTGTATTATTATTTTTTTATTATACTTTAAGTTCTAGGGTACATGTGCATAACGTGCAGGTTTGTTACATATGTATACTGATGCCATGTTGGTGTGCTGCACCCATCAACTCGTCAGCACCCATCAATTCATCATTTATATCATGTATAACTCCCCAATGCAATCCCTCCCTCCTCCCATTTTTGTATGTTTTATTAGAGATGGTGTTTCACCATATTGACCAGGCTGGTCTTGAATTCCTGACCTCAAGTGACTCACCTATCTCGTCCTCCCAAAGTGCTGGGATTACAGGTATGAGCCATCGTGCCCGGCCATAGAGTCAAATTTAATAATCATGTCTTTTATAGCTTCTAGGTTTTATACCATACTTTTGGAAAGGTCTTCTCTTACTCCAATAGTGAATTACTTGTGCATATATTAAACACAGCAGTTATCAGACTGGACTGCACTAAGAAATGAACTCTCAGTTTGAGTTTTCTCTACAGTAGGTTTCTCAAGCTCAGCAGAACCTTTTTTTTTTTTTTTTAAAGAGACAAAGTCTCACTTTGTCACCCAGGCTGATCATAGCTCATTGCAGCCTCAAACTTCTGGGCTCAAGTGATCCTCCTACCTCATCCTCCCAAGTGGCTAAGACTTGGACAAGCCTGACACAGGCATGTACCACCACATCCATCTACTTAAAAAAATTTTTTTAAGAGATGGGGTCCCCCATGATGCTTTCAAACTCCTGGTCTCAAGTGATCCTCCTGCCTCAGCCTCCCAAGCAGCTGGGATTAAAGACACAAGCCACCACACCTGGCCCACTACTAACATTTTGGACCAAATAATTTTTGTTGTTGGGGTTGTCTTGGGCACTGTAGGATGTGTAGCAGCATCTCTGGCCTCTACTCACTAGAAATCAGTAGCACTCTCTCCTTCTAACAGCTGTGATAATCAACATGTCTTGAGACACTGTCAAATGTCCCTGGGAGACATTGTGGCCCAAACTGTCCCTAGTTGAGAATCCCTGCTCTAGAAACAGGTTTACCTTCAATACTTCCTTCTAGTCATAGAAATGATCAGACCTAACCAATTGTATCTAACCTGAAAGGTGTCTCTAAAACATTGGAACTATTTTTTTTTTAGTTTAATATTTTCAATTAAAGTATTTGGTGCTGACAATTCTTTTGTACAGTTCTGTCTCTAGCTTTAGAATAGCTTAAGAGCAGCCATTACGTATGTCCAATGGAACTAATCAAGTATGTTATACAAAGACCACAAAGCAGAATGTTGACAGAGGAACCCAGGCAGGATCCAATTCAATTCACTCCACTTACTCTAGCTTAAGAAGGGCTTTCCTTTTAATTTTCAAAATTAAAGTCAGTTTTGAAATGATACTTCCACAGAGTGCTTACTTTCCAAGGTGAGCTCTCCAACCACGGCATGGATATAACAGCCACGATAATGAAGACTGTGTGGTAATGGTGCCAGAATAGATACATCTATCAACAATATGGAATCAAACACACCAAGAGAGCTAGTATATATAAGATGGCATTACAAATCAGAGGAAAGAATGGATTATTATTTTTTTTATTATACTTTAAGTTCTAGGGTACATGTGCATAACGTGCAGGTTTGTTACATATGTATACTGTCAACTGTTTTAGGTAACTGGCTTAACATTTACAAAAGAATTAAGATTCCTACTTATTATCATGCATCAAAATAAGACGGCAAATTAATATAAAAATTAAAATCATAAAAAGGAAAATATTCTAATTGACTTTGTGGTCTTAGGAATAGGGAAAACCTTTCTAGGTCTACATACAAAGTCAGACTATAAAGAAAAATACCGTAATTTAAAGGTAAACAATAACCTCTGTGCAACACACACGAAGGGGTAATAGTCTTTATATGTGATACCTTTCAAATCAACATGAAACCTAAAATCAAAATTGAAAAATAGAGAAAAATATGAACAAGCAATTCATATAGGATGGCATACAGAACATCAAAAGTATATACATTTTTTAAAATTCACTCTTTCTAGTAACCAAAGAAATGAAAACCACCAGCCTGGGTAACATAGCAAGACCCTATCTCTATAAAAGGAATTTTTTTTTTTTTTTTGAGATGGAGTCTCGCTATTGTCGCCCAGGCTGGAGTGCAGTGGCCAGATCTCAGCTCACTGCAAGCTTCGCCTCCTGGGTTCACGCCATTCTCCTGCCTCAGCCTCCGGTGTAGCTGGGACTACAGGTGCCCGCCACCACGCCCAGTTAATTTTTTTTGTATTTTTAGTACAGACAGGGTTTCACCGTGTTAGCCAGGATGGTCTCGATCTCCTGACCTCGTGATCCGCCCGTCTCGGCCTCCCAAAGTGCTGGGATTACAGGCGTCAGCCACCGCGCCCGGCCTAAAAGGATTTTTAATTAGCCAGGCCTGGTGGCGCATACCACCTTGTAAGACTAAGATTCTGAGTAATCTCAGTTACTCGGAAGGCTGAGGCGAGAGGGTCACTTGAGCCCAGGAGATTAAGGTTATAGTGAGCTATGATCATGCCACAGCACTTCAGCCTGGGCTACAGAATGAGATCCTGGTTTTTTTGTTTGTTTTTTTAAAGCAAACCAAGAAAAATTCTATACTTTGACTATTAACTCGGCAAAAACTAAAAACAAAAGCAAGAAAAATGGGTTGGGGAGTGCAACAGAACACTCTCCAGTAAAAACATAAGTTTCTATATGTATTTCCTCAGCGCAATTTGGCGACACATATTAAAACCTTTTAAAATGTTAATATCCTCCCACCCAGTATATATATAGGAATTGTGAATACAGCAGAGACAGCATCAAGAAGTATCAGGGGAGAAAAATGGCTAGTTAATGAAGAACATGGGAGCAACTGGTTATAGTTAGGAATACATAAAGCTAGATACTTATTTCAAATTATGAACAAAAATAAATTCAAGATGCTTTATAAAGCTGAACATAAAAAAGAGAACTATAAACGTGGAGTAGGAAAGTCTTTTCAATGTAAGAAAGAAAACCCTGAATCCATAAAGAAAAAAACTGATCCACAAAATTTTAAACATCTTTGTCAAAAGAAACCATAAATAATAATTAAAAAATAAATTTGAAAAACAACGTAAGACTGGAAGAAAATATTTACAACTATATAACAATATCTGGAGTATATGAATAGGTACCAAACATTAATAAAATTTAAAACCTCAAAAGATTAAATATGTGGCCAATAACATGAAAAGATGTTCAACTTAATAAAGAAATGCAAATTAAGGCAAAATACCATTTTGGGGGCCATCAAATTGTCGAAAGCTAAAAAGATTTATACTATCCAGCACTGGAAAATATATGGAGAAATGAATATACTTTTACACATCGTTGAAAGGGTTGGAGAAAAACTGGTGCACCTTTTGGGTTGATGTTGATGTTGCAGCAGCAGCATCAGTTAACTCTTATACAGTGTTAACATATCCCAGACACTATCCTAAGTCCTTTGTATACAGCAGCTCATTTAATCGTTCACAACCCTATGAGGGAGGTACTGTTATTTCTCCATTTTACAGATGTACAGATAAAGAACCTGAGGCATACAGATGTAGAGTAACATTTTTCTTACACAAAGATGTTGGACTTGGGAATGTAGCTCTAGAATCTGTGTTATTTGCTATGCTATACAGTCCTACACTGCAGTATAGCAACCATGGAGGTACACTGCTCAGATCTCCCCTGAAGATACCTTGCAGTTCAGTTCTGTTGTGCCTTTAGGACTTAACTCCCTCATCTTTCAAGATGAGGCCACTTTCTTCCCTTGCAGTCCCAGGTCAATAACTGAATACGTGGGAGTACCATGGCCTGCTATTTCTATCCAACTGGTAGTACTCTCCTAACAGGCAATCTTCACTCCAGAGTGCCCTACTGAATAGGCTGTAACTGTTAGATGTAAATCAGAATCTGAGCACTTTCCCTTCCTTCAGCTTCTGACTGCCTATCTTTCACAGGTACTCAATGAACTGTTTGCAGTCCTAACTCCGTCTCAGTGTCAGCTTCCCAGAAGACCTGACACAACTGCCTTTCTAACAAAACTTCAAGTGCATATACCTTTTTGCTTAGCAATTTCATTTTCACATATGCAACCCAGAGAAAAATCTGCATGTAGGGAAAAAGAAACAGGTACAAAGATGTTCACTGCACTATTACTTATAATAGAGAAAAACCTGAATACCTATCAATACAGGAATGGTTAAATTACGGTGCATAAACAGTATAGAATACTAAAAGGAAACAATTCTGTGCATATTGACGTGGAAAGGTCTCTAACACATGAGAAAAAAAGCAAACCACAGAATAGTATATATCATGAGATTTATTTAAACATTATATATATAAGTCCACATATTTATGAATATACAGAAAACTGATAGTAGTTCTGGAAAGATGCCAGGAGGGGTTGAGAAAGGTAGGGATGAGCGAGTCCTATATTTTAACTTTTCATTTTAAAATGTAGAATGCATTAATATACAGTCGATCCTCATTACTCAGGGATTCCATACTTGCAAATATGCCTACCCACTAAAATTTATCTGCAAGCTCCAACTCAATAGCTATGGCACTTTTGTGGTCATCTGAGGACATAATCCACTTGTAGAGTGGCAAAAAAATTTGAGTCACATGACAGCCATGTTCCCACATGCAGCTTAGCATGGCAATGCTCTGATGTCTCAGTTCTCCTATAGTAAGTGCATGTTTTTTCCGTGGTCTCTTCAGTGCCATGTCTTTCACATTTTTATGCCTTTTATCGATGATTTCACTGTTTAAAATGATCCCAGTTATAGTGCTGAAGTGCCATCTAATGTTCCTAAGTGCAAGAAGGATTTTCCCTTTCAAATATGTGTTAGGAAAACTTCGTTCAGACATGAGTTATAGTGCTTCTGGCACAATACTGTTGACATATATTATTGTACAGGATTATTAACATATAATATTAATGTAATTGAATATATATTAAATAATATGTCCTAAAACAGAGACACACAACGAGGTTATGTATTGGTCAGTTGATGAAATGTGACCAGAGACCTGCGAGAACCTAATCCTGTTTATCTCGCCTAGGGGCAATGATCCAGTATTCACTAATTCAGTGTTTGCAGTGACTTCATAGAACATAACTACCACATGAGAATCAACTGTATTACTAAAGTTTAAAAAACAAAAAAGAACTATGTTGGCCAGAGCAATAGCTCTAGCCTCTAAACAGCAATAAAGTCATTAATAGGGGTCAAAGTGTCCCTTTAGCTCTCCTGTGCACTCAAATCCCACATTCCTCAACTGCCTGCTTTTCATGGTGATGATAGGGCCATTTAAATACCTCTTAACTCAAATTTTTCTTGACAAGGCCCCCAAAGAGAATTAAAGAAATGAAAATGAGTTACTACTGACACCTGAATTCATTCAAAAAGACCTGCGATTTTTTCCCATAAATTATCCATAAGTATTTTAGAATATTGTATGGATACATTAATGATCCATAGAATATTTGCATTAATTATACTTACAGTTGAACATCCCAAATCCAAAAATCCACATGTGGCTATTGAGTAAATGAAATATACTATACAGTTTTTTTTAAAAACAGTAATTAAAGCCTTTTAAAACTTACTGCCACCCTTTTAGCATAGGAAATCTTTTTAAGAAATGCAAAAAGCAAATTTTTATTTTCAGGATCCAATACCTAATCACTTTTCTCAGTTCCCAAATATTTTACTACCCATCAAGGCCCAGAGCCGACACTGATAACATAATACATTTTATTTATAAAGACTATCATGATCTAGCCCCAGTGCTGCCTTTCTATGCCTTTCCCATTCCTGTAAAGTCACATTAGAAAACGTCACATTTTTCTAAAATACCCAAACTTTACACTATGAATTAACTATGAACATGTTAGAATCTTGATTGTGTATAAGAAACTATAGAGAAGAACTGAATCTTTCCTTTCACCTAGTTATATTATTGCTTTCTCTTTCTTTTTTTTTCCTTTTTGAGACAAAGTCTGGTTCTACTGCCCAGGCTGGAGTGCAGTGGCACGATCTTGGCTCACTGCAACCTCCACCTCCTGGGTTCAAGCAATCCTCCCACCTCAGCCTCCCGAGTAGCTGGGACTACAGGCAAGTACCACTATGCATGGCTAATTTTTTTTTTTTTTTTGTAGAGATGGGGTTTTGCTTTGTTGCTCAGGCTGGTCTTGAACACACGAGCTCAAGCAATCTGCCCACCCTGGTCTCCCAAAGTGTTGGGATTACATGTGTGAGCCACTGCATCTGGTCTATTATTGCTATTATATGTAAGTTCATCACATAATGCAGAATAATTTGCTAAACTGAAAAGTTATTCTTAACATGAGGGCCTATGAAAGGTAGCACAGAATAGTGGTTAGGAGACAGTAAGCTATACAGCAAGGCTGCTTGGGGCTCTGCCACTTACCAGCTCTGTAACCTTGGGCAAGTTACTTCTCTTTTTCCTACCTTACTTTCTTCATCTGTGAAATGGAGACAGTAGTACAGGTTGAGTATCCCTTATCTAAAATGATTGGGACCAGAAGTGTTCCAGATATCAGGATTTTTCAGATTTTAGAGTATCTGCATTAATTATACTTACGGTTGAGCATCCCCAATCCAAAAATCCAAAATGCTTCAGTGAGCATTTCCTTTGAGCATCATGTCAGCGCTCAAAAAATTTTGGATTCTGGAGCATTTTGGATTTGGGATGCTCAACTGTACCCACTTCACAGGATTCTTAGGAAGATTAAATAAATTTATTCTTGTAGGAAGCTTAGGAACAATCCCTGGCATACAGAAGTACTTAATAAATTAATTATTAATGTTTAGAGGTTGTGCCAACAATGCAAACACAACACTTCTGGCTACCTAACTTGGGGGAACAGGTAAACATGTATTCCTTCAGTGGACAGTACTTTATATAACTTTATCTATACTATTTTTATATATGGTATGGTTTGGCTCTATCCCCGGCCAAAGCTCATCTTGAATTGAAGCACCTGTAATTCCCACGTGTTGTGGGAGGGACCTGGTGGGACATAATTAAATCACGGCGGCGGGGGTGGGGCTTCCTCCCATACTGTTCTCATGGTAGTGAATAAATCTCATGAGATCTGATGGTTTTACAAGGAGTTTCCCCTTTCACTTGGCTCTCTCATTCTCTCTTGTCTGCAGCCATGTAAGACATGCCTTTCACCTTCCGCCATGATTGTGAGGCCTCCCCAGTCATGTGGAACTGAGTCCATTAAACCTCTTTTTCTTTATAAATTACCCAGTCTTGGGTATGTCTTTATTAGCAGCATGAAAATGGACTAATACAACATAATTGACACTTCAGAATTTCTCAAACCTACCTAAACTGATCATATATTTAAGGCAAGTCTCCATGATTATAAATTCAACTGCTGGTATACAGAACCACCTAGACTTGATCAGATTCTGTACCTAAGATCTAAAAGTAACAAACAACTCAGCTTTCTGTATGGCTGGGAGGGACAAACTATTTTGTCTTGAATCAAGATGTAATTCTGCATATCTCTGGATGGAAAAGTATAGTATGTTAGTCCTGTTTAATTAAATTAATGAATTCCAATTTTTCAGAACACAGTAGGCTTTCCTTGGGATACCTAGCAAAATGGCTGGAATAAAAGAAATGCTCAATAAATATTCATTGATAAAATACAGGAAGATGAGGCAAGAGTGTGTGAATAGTCAGATGATAGATAAGCATCCATGTGAGCAATGTAAAGATACATATTTAAGGAAAAATAATCCCTATATATGTCAAATGATAGTTATGTCAGAAATGGAAATGTACTGCTGTGACTAACAGACTAAAATACCATCAGAATTTAATGAAAACAAAGCAGAAAATTTTAAAATTCCTGCTATTCATAAAGCTTATCTGTCCTCATGAAGAATATACAGTTTCTATGTGTCATGCTAGCAACCTAATGGCCTAAGACAGTTAAAAGATCACAGAAACAGATGAAAAATTTTCCATATGTTAAATTCCCAATGCTGTATGTCTTTAATTATTGATCTTTACAGGGTAAGAAGTTGCTCCCAATGATAAATTGTTAATGAGTCAACAGTCCCACTGTTAATTTATGCACAAAAATAAAGGTGGCTGGACAGTATCCCACCAAATGTAGCATGATATAAAAAGGAGTATGGGGTATGGAATAAGACAGACATGGGTCTGACTTTCAGCTCTCCAGCTTCTTTCCTCTATGACCTGAGGCACTTCAGGCATGTGAGCCTCAGTTTCCCCATTGTAAATGGGGAGATTCCATGATCTATCTCAGAGTTGTTGCATATATTAAGAGTAAAGTAACAGCACAGTGCCCAGGTGCTTCACCCCGTCTTCATCTGAACTGACTCCGGTTTTTGCGAACCTGGAGACAACTCAGCAGGTTGGTTTCCTCTGCTCTAACCCAGAGTACTGAATTCACTTGGTGACAACTACGGTGATAGAGCACTGGGTGGTAACTTCTGGTGCCTGCATGAAAATATATACCTTCAACAGGGCTGGTCTTAGAAATAACAGTTGGTGAAATGATGGCAAGCATTACAAGCCTTGTAATTAAAATCCAGAAAAATTTAAACAGTGTGGAGAGAACAAATGTAAATATGTTCTAGCAAATCAAAGGAAGTATCTTTTGAGTTGAAAGGTAACTTTTAGATACTTTACACAGTAAATATATAAAGTTCATTATTGTAGGAAGTGGCATAGGCTGAAAGCATCCAAAAAGGTTTAAGTAAACTCCAGATGACAGCACCAGGATGAATTATTAGAAGATACATGTTTTTAGGACTATTCCTTGCCTAGAAAAGTGTCAAATAATTGCCGACTGGGTCCATCAAAAACTCATGCCACCTACTTAGCAGAACCCTAATGCTGCTCAGCGATGCTTATGTTCATCCTTTGTTGACTGTTCAGCCCCCACAGCAGCTGTTCCAAACCTCTTCACACTCTTAGTTCTCGCATATCTGCCCAAAGTAGATAACCTTTCTTCCCACTCAAAGGAAAAAATCAAGGTCATACAAATGAAGCAAACCTTATTTGCCCTCCTCCACCTGAAAATCTCCTGGAAACTCAGTTCCGAACATCTCAAAATTTCTCTTATACCATCTTCTTTTTCCGTTTGTTTTAAAGAAGATGAACAGGCACAGTGGCTCACACCTGTTATCCTAGCACTTTGTGAGGTCAAGGTGGGAGGCTCGCTCGAGGCCAGAAGTTCAAGACCAAGCTGGGCAACAAACATAGTGAGACCTTGTCTCTACAAAAATAAAAATAGAAAAAAAGTAGGCAGGCATGGTGGTACATGTCTGTAGTCCCAGCTACTCAGGAGGCTGAGGTGGGAGGAATGCTTGGGCCCAGTTTAAGGCTGCAGTGAGCCATGACTGAGCAACTGCCCAGCCTGGCCAACAAAGTGAGACCCTGTCTCCAAATTAAAAAAAAAAAAAATTAAAGTTAAAATTAAAAAATAAAGAAGATGAACTTCTTCTCTTTCCTGAAGCTTAGCCCTTTACTTTGGTTTTTAAAAATCAAATTCCCTTCTCATCCATTTATTTTTACTTCAATTACTCCCTGAACCAGTGTTAGTCAAAGTACGGTCTAAATACTTAACTATGTCAGAATCTCCTGGATGCAGGTTGGAGGTGATGAGGGTTATTTGTTAAAAAATGTCCTGCTCTGCAGACCTGCTGAATCAGATTCTCTGTAAGTGGTGCTAGCAATGTGCATTTAAAACAAAATTCCCGTTATTCTTGTGCATATTAAAAATTGACAATTGTCTTAGGCAACGGATCTTTCTGCTTTCTCTTCAAACTATGCTTCTGTATTCATAAAAAAACAAAACAAGGCAAGCTAAGCTTCCCTTAAATGACTCCACCTCAGATCACCACAGCGCATCTCTTCTCATTAGCTATGTGTGAAATTTATCTCACTGTCCACTCATTCTTCACACCTTTTGTAATATGACTTTCACTTCATTTCTGTATTTAAATTGTTCTTTCCCAGATCATGTCCTCTAAATCTCTAAATCCAAAGATCTTCCCTAGTCCCCATTTTCTTCAGTTTTCTGAAGCATGTAATATTCATAGCTATCTCCCCACTTCCTGGAACTAAATTGTCTTTGCTTTTTTTTTTTTTTGTGGAGACAGAGTCTCACTCTGCTGCCCAGGCTGGAGTGCAGTGGCGCAATCTTGGATCACTGCAACCTTCGCCTCCAAGGTTCAAGTGATTCTCCTTCCTCAGCCTCCCAGGTAGCTGGGACTATAGGTGTGCCTTTACTTTCTTAAAACCGTAATCCTGCTGTTTGCCTATATCTAGAGCTGCAGTTTTTCTGTTGAATGCTGTAAATCCCAAGGCCCTTTATTCTTTCTAGAATTTTAGCCTTCCTCTCCATCTGCTTAGATGTTCTATTACTACTTTAAACATACAATTGTATCTTACATGTAACCTTTTGACTTCCCCCATTTTATTTCATTCATTCAGATATTTACTGCCCATCAGTGCATGCCAGGCACTGTTTGTTCTAAATCTGGTCATAAAAAGTTATTGAAGGAAATGAAAGCAGATACCTCCAATGACAGTACTGTCACTCCATCAATCACCCAGTTTGGAAATCTTGGTATCATTCTTACTGCCTGCTTCTTCTTATGCCCTCTAATATGTCAAAAATCATCCTTCTTTGTAAGTTTTTAAAATACTTTTAAGTTCAGGGGTACATGTGCAGGTTACCTTGGTAAACTTGTGTTATGGGGGTTTGTTGTACAGATTATTTAATCATCCAGGTATTAAGCCTAGTATCTATTAGTTATTTTTGCTGATCCTCTCCCTTCTTCCACCCTCGGATAGGCCCTAGTGTGTGTTGTTCCCCTCTATGTGTCCATGTGTTCTCACCATTTAGCTCCCACTTATAAGTGAGAACATGATGTATTTGGTTTTCAATTTTTCTTATTTGTTCCTTCTGTTTCCATTGCTATCATTATTCCGGTCCAGATCTTTATGTCCTAATGTTGAAATTATTCCAATAATTTCTTAACTAGTCTCTCTGCTTCCTGTTCCTACTATGTTTCATTCATTCAACAAACAGATCCAATGTCTTCTATGTGCTAGGCATGTTCTGGGTGCTGAGCATAGCAGTAATAAGACAGATATTCCTTTTCTCATGAAGCATATATTCTAGTGGAGGGAGTCAGTAAAAAAGTGAACATATTAATAAGCAAGGTAACTGCAGAATCATAAATGCCATAAGAAAAATGATACAGGGTATGGCATTAGAGAGGAGGAGGGAGTGCTGCTATCTTAGATTCAGGGTGGTTAGCGAAGTCCTCTCTGAAGAGGTGATATCCAGCTGAGACACAGATCCTACCACACTACTTATAAATTCATATTTCTAAAACACCACTTTTATGTTATCTCCCGGCTCATGAACTTTTTTTTTTGTAAGTGATAAGGACTCATTATGTTGGCCAGGCTGCTCTTGAACTCCCAGCCTCAAGCAATCCTCCTGCCTTGGCTCCCCAAAATACTGGGATTACATGCATGAGCCACCACGCCCAGCCTACTCATGAACTTTTAAAGGCACCCTACTAATGATAAGACAAAGGCCAAAATTCCAAACCTAACTTTCCAATCTAATTTTCTAAAAAATTCCTTACAGATTCTGCTTCAACTAGCATTTACTGAGTGGTTAAAGGCTGTGTCAGGCATACTGCTTGACATTTTTTCCTCAAAATATACCCAGTCGAAAATCACCAACAAGTATTATAATTTCCCTTTTATAGATAAAAAGGAAAGAAACTTGCCTAAGGTCACCTAGCTTATAAGTAACAGAATTGGGTCACAAATAATGTTAAAAACTGCTACTTATTGACATTTATCATGTATCCCAAACTATGTGTTAAGGATTTTACTTGTTTCATTTAATTCCTATCACTGAGAATAGATGATCATGATTAGAAAACTGATATGATTCAGTATGATTATTATTAGGAAACTGAAGCTTAGAGAAGGTTAAGTAATCTGCCTAAGTCACTAAGCAGTCAAGATTAGACCTGACTTCAATGTCTATTACAGAGTACTACGCTTAGTTCATTCATTGCTTTCTCCCATGTCATGTGGGACAAATCCCAGCTTTGGATGAACACAATGGTCTCCTTTCCCACATCTCCACCCAGACTACTGAACTCTGCTGGGAAAACGTACATAACTGTAAGACTGGCATCATTAAAAAATTTATGCTGTAGGGACCCAACTAGGCCCTCATTACCACCCAGAAATCTGGTTTTTTAGCTGGCTCTCTCTTATTCTCTACAGTAGCTTTTCAACCATTTTTAAAAATATATACTATTTTCAACCTTCCTACAAGTATTATCACTCCCATCTCACTCCTAGCAAGTGACCCTTCCTGTTATCTCACAGAGAAAATATAAGCCACAGAGGTGGACTCCCTCAACTTTCTATCACCCATATCTATAACCTAACTTCATCTTCGTTGATCCTCACTTCCTTTCCTTTTGTCACAAAGGAGTTTCCTGTCTCCTAAAATCTATCCCTCTGCTATGCTTTACCACTCTGGTACTATGAGGGTCCTTGATCTATCAACTTTGGTGCATTATCCATCCCTCCCTCTCTTCTGGCTCCTTCTCATTACTATGGATGTTGACTAACCTCATTATCCCTTGCACAGGCAAAATTCCATCTTCACTGTTGTCTTACTCTTCCTACTAGTTATTTCTCAACCCACTGTGAATGAGGCTCCTACTTTACCACTTCACTGCAACCTCTCTCTCCAAGGTTACTAACAATCTCCTTAAGACTAATGTATTTTCAATTTCATCTTGTTATACTGTGAAATAAATATTTGATTTTCATCAGGCTTCCCAACACAGCTCTTGAGATTGCTGGTATTTTCAGAATGAGGAGGGTTTCTTTCGCAGCTAATGAGATGGCTGGTGGCTGGCAGCCCCTACGCAGCTTCAGGAGGGGCTGGTCATGGGGAAGGTCAAGGCATGATTAGAAGGCTGGGACTTTCAGTCCCACCCTGCCAATATCCAGGTAAGGGAGAGGGGCTAAAGGTTGAATTGCTTGCCAATGGCCAAGGATTTAATCAATCATGGCTATGTAGTGAAGCTCCCACAAGAACCCAAAAGGATTGGGCTCAAAGAGCTTCTAGGTAGCTAAACACATGGAGCTTCCTGAAGGGTGGTATGCCAGGAGAGGGCACGGAAGCTTCGCGCCCCTTCCCACATACCTTGCCCTATTCATCTCTTCATCTGTATTCTTTGTAGTATCCTTTATAATAAACCAGTAAAGTTAAGTAAGTGTTTCCCTGAGTTCTGTGAGCTGTCCCAGCAAAGTAGTTGAAACCGGGGAGGAGGTCACGGGAAAGTTGATTTCTAACCGGTTGATCAAAAGCACAGGTAAAAACAACCCGGGGCTTGCAACTGGCTTAGGAGTAGGGGGCAGCTTGTAGGTTTGACCCCTCAATCTGTGGGATCTGATGCTATTGCCAGGTAGATGGCATCAGAACTGAGTTGAATTACAGGACACCCAGCTGATAACTTGCTGTAAAATTGCTTGGTGAGTGGGGGAAAAACACACACTTGGTCACAGAAGTTTTCTGCGTTGTGAAAGCATAGTTGGAGAAACTGATCTCATACCTTAATTCCTTTTTGGCCAAGACTGCCAACCACTTTTTTCTTCTTGAAAACACATTTTCCCGTGGCTTCTATAATATCAAATTTTTGTTTGGTTTTCCTTTTTAGAGACCAGGTCTCATTCTGTCTCCCAGGCTGGAGTGCAGTGGTGTAGTCCATAGTTCACTGCAACCTTGAACTCCGGGGTTCAAGTGATCCTCCCACCTCAGCCTTTTGAGTAGCTAGGACTACAGGCACCGGCCAACACGTCCGGCTGGTTTTCCTCTTGAGTCTAGCTTTTTCTCAGCATCCTTAAAATGCTGGTGACCTTCAGGGTTCTGTCCTGGGTTCTCTTGTTTCTCCTTACTCTTGTTAACTCTCCCTGGAAAATATTCCTACAATAGCTTCTAAAATCAATCATAGGCTGATGACTTTTCATTCTGTAACTCCAGTCCCAGTCTGATTTATCAGTTTCACCTGCCCACTAGGCAGATTCTCTGGCTTGACAACTTCTTCAAATTCAAAATATTAAATTCAGGATTCATATTAAAATAGCCTCCTACTGCCCTTACAGTGGAGTCCAAATTCTTAACACAGTGTAAAAGGCCCTTCAGAAAACAATTTGGCAGTTTCTTAAATACTAAATTTGTGGCTGGGTACAGTGGCTCACGCCTGTTATTCCAGTCCTTTGAGAGGCTCAAGTTGGGGTGGGGGAATGCCTTGATGCCAGGAGCTGGAGATCAGCTTAGGCAACACAGTGAGATGCTGTCTCTACAAAAAACTTAAAACTTAGCTGGGCACCGTAGTGCACACCTGTAGTCTGAGCTACTCGTGGGGCTGAGATAGGAGCATCATTTGAGCACAGAAGTTTGAGGCTACAATGAGCTGTGATTGGACTACTGCACTCCAGCCTGAGTGACAGAGCAAGACCCTGCCTCTAAAAAAAACCCCTAAAAACCAAAAAACAAACAAAAATTTTAGGCCAGGCGCAGTGGCTCATGCCTGTAATCCTAGCACTTTGGGAGGCTGAGGCGGGAGGATCTCTTGAGCCCAGGAGTTTGTGACCAGCCTGGGCAACATCAGGAGACCCTGTTTCTACAAAAATACAAAAATTAGCCAGGCATGGTGGTGTGCACCTATGGTTCCCAACTACTCGAGAGGCTGAGGTGAGCGGATCACTTGGCCCAGGATGTCAAGGCTGCGGTGAGTCATGATTGGGCCACTGCACTGTAGCCTGGGAGACAGAGCAAGACCCTGTCTCAAAAAATAAATAAGTAAATAAATAAATAAAATTTAAAAGACAAGGATTTCTACTTTTCCAAAGTCTATTCGACAAGTACTGGAGGTTCCAGCTAGAGCAATTAAGCACAAAAACAAATCCTTTAAAACATTATTAGAACGAATAAGCTTAGAAAGGCTACGGGATACAAGATCAATATATAAAAATTAATTGTATTCCTATACACTAGCAGTGAGAAATCCAAAAATTAAGAAGGTAATGCACTTATAACAGCAAGCAAAAAAATACAAAAAAGTAACAACTACAACAAAATCCCAAAACAAGAAACCTAGGAATAAATTTATCTAAGTAGGTAACTTCCAATTTCCAGTCAGGCATGTAAGGAGGTTAAGAGTTGTCATCCTCATCCACGGAACAAGAAAAATGCTGAACAAAATGAGTATAAACAACTCTTCTTAAATCCATCAGAGAACTGAGGGCACAGGGCAAACCGCTACCTGCAAAACTGGAGAGACAAACAAGTAGATACAGACAATCACAAGCTACAGGTGTGGAAACCTCAAAACCTCCACAGAAACCTGAACGAAGGTAGGAAAACCTAACCTGTAAGAGGAATTCCTGAGGCTCAGTATGATTAAATCTGAGAGTTAAAAATTCCAGAGGGGCTCAGGCTTGAGCAAGGAGAGTGAGGGCACATTTTTGCGTTTTATCTCTAGGAGCCCTATGGGGTTCTCACAGTGAAGATTAAAAAAAAAAAAAAAAAAAAAATCCCCTCCTGCTTCTGGCAGGGGAAAGGGGAAATAAGTCATTTTGAAATAAGCCCAGAGCATACCGTTCTTAACAAGCCCTGCCTGAAAAGAAACTGTTTCACCAGAGCTGAACTGAATACCCAACTCCAGCCCTCTCTAGCTTTCCTGTCTCACCTAAGTGGGGCAGGGGACCAAGAAGCACTTGTGAAGATCACAGCCCAGGGCACAGGCTCACTCAAAGACTAAGATCTCCTCACAGGATTATAGAACTCTCCCCCTCCCCAGGTACCTTATCGTCACATTGACAGGGCTCCTGTATGATCAAAGGGGACTATAACTCAAAGAACTACGGATCTCAGGCCTTATTTAAGAAGTCTAGGCCAGGCACCGTGGCTCACACCTGTAATCCCAGCACTTTGGGAGATCAGGGAGGGTGGATCACCTGAGGCCAGGAGTTTGAGACCAGCCTGGGCATCATGACAAAACCCTGTCTCTACAAAAAATACAACAAAGATTAGCTGGGTGTGGTGGCGTGTGCCTGTAGTCCCAGCTACCCAGGAGGCTGAGATGGGAGGATCACCTGAGACTGGGTAATTGCTGTACTCCAGTCTGGGCAACAGAGTGAGACCCTATCTTAAAAAACAAAAAACAAAAAACAGTTTCTAAACCTCAAAGACATCAAGGGAGATAAAATCTACACACAGGTATACCATATTCAAATTGTAGAAAATCAAAGATAAAGAGGAAATACTGAAAAAAGTCCGAGAAAAAAACTACCTTACCTACAGAGGAGCAAAGATAAGAATTACATAAGACTTCTCATCAGAAACCGCAAGAGCAGGAAGAGAGGAGTGAAATATTTTAAGCATCGAAAGAAAAATAACATGAACCTAGACTTCTGTATCCAGTAAAATTATCTTTCAAAAATGAAACAGAAATAAAGACTTTCTCAGACAAAAATTGAGCGAATTTTTCACCAGAAAGTTTGTCTCGCTAGAAATGTTAACAGAAAATCTTTAGAGAGAAAGAAAATGATTTAGGTCAGAAATTTGGACCTACATAAGGAAAGAAAGCACATTAGAGAAGGAATAAATGAAGGCAAAATAAAATCTTATTCCTGACAGATAACAGTTTGTTCGAAACAAATAACAGCAACAATGTGTCAGTGATGACAGCTTATGGATAAGTAAAATGAATGACAGCAATAAGGAAGAGGACAAAGGAATTGGGAATATTCTGTTATAAATATCTGTTAAGTGGTATAGTGTTATTTGAAAGAGAACTTAGATTAGTTGTAAATGTACACAGAGGTCCCCGTGGTCCCTGACTTACAGTTTTTCAACTTGACCATGGTGCAAAACCAATATGCATTTGAGTACCTATAAAACCAGTTCATTTTTAACATTTGGTGCCGCCGTATTTTATAAATTACACAAGATATTCAACACTTTATTGTAAAACAGCCTTGTGTTAGATTTTGGCCAACTACAGGCTAGTGTAAGTATTGTGAGCGTGTTTTTTTTTTTTTTTTTTTTTTGAGATGGTGTCTCACTCTGTTACCCAGGCTGTAGTGCAGTGGTACATCTCAGCTCACTGCAAGCTCCACCTTACGGGTTCATGCCATTCTCCTGCCTCAGCCTCCTGAGTAGCTTGGACTACAGGCACCTGCCACCATGCCCGGGTGATTTTTTGTATTTTTTTTTTTTTTTAGTAGAAATGGGGTTTCACCATGTTAGCCAGGATGGTCTTGATCTCCTGACCTCATGATCCGCCTCCCAAAGTGCTGGGATTACAGGCGTGAGCCACCGCGCCTGGCCAGTACTGTGAGCATGTTTAAGATAGGCTAGGCTAAGCTATGATGTTTGCTAGGTTAGGTATATTAAATGCATTTTCAATTTACAATATTTTCTTATTTTTATTTTTATTTTTAGAAATAGGGTCTTGTTCTGTCACCCAGGCTGGAGTGCAGTGGCACGATCATGGCTCACTGCAGCCTCAAACTCCTGGGCTCAAGCAATCCTCTTTCCTCAGCCTCCCGAGTAGCTGGGACTACAGGTACATGCCACCACATCTGGCTAATTATTTTATCTTTTGTAGAGACAGAGTTTGTCCATGTTGCCCAGACTGGTCTTGAACTCTTGGCCTCACATGATCCTCCTACCTTGGCCTCCCAAAGTGCTGGAATTACAAGCATGAACCACTGTGCCCAACCTCAACTTAGGGGTATTTTCAACTTATGGTGGATACATCAGAATGTAACCCCATGTACTACAAACTCAAGGTCAATTACTAAAAAAAGGTTTTTTTTAAAAAAAGTACAGGCTGGGCATGGTGGTTCACATCTGTAATCCCAGCACTTTGGGAGGCTGAGGCGGGTAGATCACCTGAGGTCAGGAGTTTGAGACCAGCCTGACCAACAGGGTGAAATCCCATCTCTACTAAAATACAAAAATTAGCTGCGGCATCGTGGCGGGTGCCTGGAATCTCAGCTACTAGGGAGGCTGAGGCAGGAGAATTGCTTGAATCCAGGAGGCGGAGGTTGCAGTGAGCCAAGAGCATGCCACTGCACTCTAGCCTGGGTGACAGAGTGAGACTCCCTCTCAAAAAAAACAAAAAAAAATACAAGACTTGTACACTGAACACTATAAAATGCTGCTGAAATTAAAGATTTAATAAATAGACATTTTATACTCATAGATTAGAAGACTTAGACAATACTTCCAAGTTGATCTACAGATTCAATGCAATCCTTACCAAAAGCCCAGCTGGGTTTTTGTCGTTGTTGTTGCAGAAATTGATAAGCTGATCTTAAAATGTATATGGAAATGTAAGGGACTCAGAATAGCCATAGAATTTTTTACATAGAGGAAAGTTGGAGGATTCAAACTTCTCAATTTCAAAACCTATAATACTACAAAACTATAGTAATCAAGATAATGTAGCAGTGGTATAAGGACATAAATCAATGGAAAAAAACTTGAGAGTCCAGAAATAAACTCTCACATTTATGATCCGTTGATTTTCAACAAGGGTGACATGACTAATCAATGGGGAAAGAATAGTATTTTTCATAAGTAGTGGTGGGACAACTGGATATTCACATGCAAAAGAATCATATATGGACCCCTACCCACACTACATATAAAATTAACTCAGGCCAAGCATGGTGGCTCACATCTGTAATGCCGAGACTTTGGGAAGTCGAGGTGAGAGGACTGCTTGAGGCCATGAGTTCAAGACTCGCCTGGGCAAGATGGCAAGACCCCATGTCTATAAAAAAAAAAAAGTTAGATGGGCAGAGTAAAGTGCACCTGTAGTTCCAGCTACTTGGGAGGCTGAGATAGGAGGATACCTTGAGCCCAGGAATTCGAGGTGGCAGTGAGCTATGATTGGGTCACTGCACTCTTACTTGGGCAACAGAGTGATACCCAGTCTCAAAAACAAAAGAAAAAAAAGAGAACTGTTACAATTCAATATTAAAGACAAGTAATCCAATTTAAAAATGGGTAGAGGACCAGGTGCAGTGGCTCATGCCTGTAATCCCAACACTTTGGGAGGCCGAGGCCGGTGAATCACTTGAGGCCAGGAGTTCGAGACCAGCCTGACCAACATGGCAAAAAGCCATCTCTACTAAAAACACAAAAACTAGCTTGGACATGGTGGCGTGCGCCTGTAATCCCAGCTACTCAGGAGGCTTGAGGCACAAGAATCACTTGAAGCTGGGAGGCAGAGGTTGCAGTGAGCCAAGATTGCTCCACTGCACTCTAGCCAGGGTGACAGAGTGAGAATCTCTCTCCAAAAAAAAAAAAAGAGAGAGAGAGAGAAAAGGGAAGAGGATCAGAATAGACTTTTATCCAAAGAAGATACAGAAATGGCCAATAAGCATATGAAAAGATGCGCTACATCATTAGTAATCAGGGAAATGCACATCAAAACCAAAAGAGAAACTACTTCATACCCAACAGGATGGCTAGAATCAAAAACACAAATTACAAGTATTGGTGAGGATGTGGAGAACTGGAACCCTCCTATACTGGTAATAGGAATGTAAAATGGTACAACCACTTTGGAAAACAGTCTGATAGTTCCTCAAAAAGTTAAAGACACAATTACTGTATGACTCAGCAATTTCACTGCTAAGTATATATGCAAGGGAAATGAAAATGTATGTCCGTACGAAAATGTGTACATGGTTCACAGAGGCATTATTCGTAACAGTCACAAAAAGTAGAAAGAACCCAAATGTCTACTTACTGATGAATGGAAAAATAAAATGTGGTATATCCATACAATGAAATATCATTTGGTAATAAAAATGAAGTACTGATACATGCTGCAATATGTATGAACCTTGGCATTATGCTAAGTGACAGAAGCCAGTCACAAAAGACCACGTTATGATTTCCTTTATATGAAATATCCAAATAGGTAAACTATATAGAAACAGAAAGTACATTAGTAGTTACTTAGGAGTAGGGTAGTTGGAGGGGTGCTAGCTAAAAGGTACAGGCTTTCTTTTCGAGGTGACAAAAATGTTTTAAAATCAACTGTGGTGATGATTATATAACTGTGAATATGCTAAAGAAACAATGAAATGTACACTTTAAAGGGGTAAACTGTATGATGTGAATTATACCTCCATAAAACTGTTTTAAAAAGAAAACTGGAATTATATTTCATTATAGCTCTTCGTTATCTAGTCTCTGTTTCCCCATCCAGAGTCATCTGATGCCACTGCTTCCCTCAAACTCCTCCTGGCACACTGAGCTTCCCGGACCTCTACATGTAATATATTCTTTTAAATCTCTGAGTCTTCCTTCTACCTGGAACATTCTTACAACTCTTCCTTCTCTAGCCAAATCCAATTTGTTCTTTACAACTTGGCTTAGATGTCATTCCTCTATGTAGTTGTTTCTAAACTTCCATGCCTGAGTTAGAGGCACACCTAATATGCTTCAACTGCAATATGCACTTAACTACTATTTTAGCACTTTTCTTATTGACTTCTGATCAACTGTTGAATTGTATCTCCCACTAAAACTGGGTCTTATTTATTGCAGGTTGACCTAGAGAAGGTAAAAAAAACACTTTTCAAAAAATAGGATGAACTAATCATAAATCAGAATCACTTTGGTAATCATTTGTCAGCTCAGAAAAATGCTTAAAATAAAAATAAAAAAAAGATTGGGTGTGGTGGCTCACGCCTGTAATCCCAGCACTTTGGGAGGCCAAGGTAGGCAGATCACTTGAGGCCAGGAGTTCAAGACCAGCCTGGTCCACATGGCAAAACCCCGTCTCTACTAAAAATACAAGAATTAGTCAGGTGTGGTGGTGCATGCCTGTAATACCAGCCACTAGGGAGGCTGAGAATCACCTGAACCTGGGAGGCAGGGGTTGCAGTGAGCCGAGATTGTGCCACTTCAATCCAGCCTGGGCAACAGGGTGAGACTCTGTCTCAAAAAACAGGGAGGGGAATAGTTGAAAACAAAAAAGAGTCGCAAACTGCTGGAAATATTTAATTGTGAAGAGAAAAGTACTAATACATAATTTGCCTAAGAAATATGCACTTAATGTTCAGACACTAAGGAAGTTTGCAAAAGGAAAAATAATGACACTGTCTTAACTGGACAGGCTTTGTGCACGTTTAACTTGACTGTTTGGAAAATACGGTTTTGATTTTCAAATATGTTGACTGTATTTGAATCTTTTCTATAGTGATGTATGATAGGTTCTGGATCCCAGTGAATATCTATCTGCCTGCAGAGTCAGACCCAAGAGAGTACTAAGGCTCAGTGCATTCTTATCAATTCTAAGTAAGGGTGAAGGTAGAACAAATAGTGTAGACTCCATCTAGAGTCTAAAATAACATGGTGATGTCCTTTGTGTAGATTTCTTCAACCTTAAGTATGAATGGGTTTCAATAAGCAATTTTGCTAGGAAACTTCCAGAATTTGTTGGGGAGAGTAGAGTGGAGAAGCATGAATTTATGGTGACAGGAGTCAGAAGAAAACAATATTTTGAGACTAATTTTTCTGTGAAGCTGTTTAGCAATCTGGTAACTTAGAAATTCTGGCCAGATGCCGTGGCTCATGCCTGTAATCGCAGCACTTCGGGAGGTCAAGGTAAGATGAGCCCAGGAGTTTGAGAGCAGCCTGGACAACACGGTGAAACCCCACCTCTACAAAAAATAAAATAATTAGTTGGGCATGGTAGTGTCCATTCCTGTAGTCCCAGCTACGTGAGAGGCTGAGATGGAAGGATTGCTTGAGCCCAGGACGTAAAAGCTGCGGTGAGCTATGATTGCACCACTATACTCCAGCCTGGGCAATAGTGAGAAACCCTGTCTCTAAATAAATAAATAAATAAGTTAATTAACTCTACTAAAAGTCCAAATAACTGCTTAAAAGCCTTTAAGAATGCAACAGCACTTTTCTGTCCAGCAGACTTAAGTGTCTAAAGTCCCAGGTCAAGTGACTGCAAAGCCACATTTTGGTGATGAAACTGGAGGAGAGGAAAAAGCTTTAAAACAGGAGAATTCTGAAGAAAAGGAAAGGGAATTTTCTGAAACTATAAGATCTACAATGATGTACATGACAGTAAGGTATGCTGGATTTCTTCCCTAGACAGATGACAAGGCCAGAAATCTCTAAATGGCAACTCAAGAAATAACTACAGGCAACCCTATTTCATTTTATGAATCATACATGTACCTAACAGCCCAGAGAATGCATTCAAAATTGGAGGTATTTAAAATGTCAAGAATGTACATTAAACCATCTGACTTTTAGGACTTTAAAAAATATAAACATAGCTGGGCGTGGTGGCTCACACCTGTAATCCCAGCACTTTGGGAGGCTGAGGTGGGCAGATAACGAGGTCAGGAGTTCAAGACTAGCCTGGCCAACATGGTGAAATCCTGTCTCTACTAAAAATACAAAAATTAGCTAGGCATGGTGGCAGGTGTCTATAATCCCAGCTACTGGGGAGGCTGAGACAGGAGAATCCCTTGACCTTGGGAGATGGAGTTTGCAGTGAACCGAGATTGTACCATTGCACTCCAGCCTGGGCAACAAGAGCAAAACTCCATCTCAAAACAAACAAACAAACAACAAACAAACAAACAAACATAGCAGCGGGTACAGGAAACAATGCTCTGATAACATACACTCATTCAAGCCTATGGGAGTGAGGGAAGGTTGAGTATAAACATGGGAAAACGTAAAACAGGTAATTTACATCACCTTTGGAAAAGTAAAGTAGAAAGAGAAAAATTAAAGAAAATATGACTCAGTAGATTATATATAATAATTCCTAGAAGAGGCTAAGTATAGTGAAATGTCAATTAAAAAAGAAAGCAGTTGTTTTAGAAGTAAACACCCATCAGATGTTTACAGAGTAGTAATTACGTGATCCTGATGTCAAGATCCTCTCTTTTTAAGTTGTTGTTTAATGGGTGCAGAGTTTTGGTTTTGCAAGACGAAAAGAGCTT
Organism: Trachypithecus francoisi; assembly: GCF_009764315.1. Classification (NCBI taxonomy): domain Eukaryota; kingdom Metazoa; phylum Chordata; class Mammalia; order Primates; family Cercopithecidae; genus Trachypithecus; species Trachypithecus francoisi. Next base: position 77,032,635 of record NW_022681455.1, read on the forward strand.
TGTAGATGGATCGGGGTGACGGTGGTAAAACAATGTGAATAAACTCAATGCCACTGAACTGTACACTTAAAAATGGTTAATATGGTAAATTTTGTTATGTATATTTTATCAAAATTAAAAAAAAAACATAAAAAAGATCCTCTCTTTTTAAATTCCAGAGTCCAGTAGCCCTATCCATATTGCTAAAATGATTATAACAAAGCAAATATTATAACTTCTACACTACTTGTAACTGAGTAATCATAATAAAGGAAAGTTATATTTGTATGGATGGATGTATATGCATATGCACACATGTGTTTGGTATAATGATTGCATTCTGAAAACCTGAAGAAGGGAAAACTCCAGTAGTTTAACTGAAGATAGAGATTTTTATTATGATCCCCTATACTTTACATCTTCTGGATAAAAGACATACATCTTTTCAAAATGGATGGTACAACCTAGGAAGAGAACTGACACCAATAAATTCGAACTATACAAATCTAATGACCTAAAAAACAGACTTTAAAAATGAAAACTGCAACCAGATGTTCTTCCAAAAGGTTATGGTTAACTAGCCATAATAAAACTCCTGGAGACTGCTCTTTATGGCTTCAGTGAGCCAACTGTCCCCAAAGGAATATAGATATTTTCATATTGAGGCAGAGAAACTGAAGGCAAGGGCTAGGGGCAGGAAACAAATGAGAAATTCAATTTTCTTGTCACTGTACAAGTAGAGTAGGTGTTTAGCAGCTTGCTTTCTCACTTCCCAAACAGCATCTTCAGTGTTTTGGTTCAGAAAAATCTATTTTTGTCCTAAATTCTACTTTAAAACCTTGGGATTAAAATAAAGGGCACTCTGATAAGAAATTTTCTGTCCCTATCCCTCATAAGTCTGGAGGAGAAAAAGGAGAGGAATAAGGATAAATAATAATAGCTGCCACTATATTTTGAGTACTTTCTCAGTGCTGGGTGTAGTATTAAGTGCTTTATGTGTGCTCATTTAATTCTCAAAACAATTCAATGAGGAAACGGAGTAACAGGCTACATGATAAGGTACCAGCTAGAAAGAGTTGGTTAGAAGATGAACCAAGTCTAATTCCACAGCTGTGCTCAAAGTTTACTACTTAGGAATACTTTTGTATAATGGTTAAATTTTTCTTGAATGTTTGTCCCGAGAGTTAAAACTTTAGAAACATTAACAAAGATGTCTCATAAACACTGATTTCCCTAGACAAGTGGCGCATTTTCCACAAACCGCTATTTTGGACAGAAAATACTAAAATAATTTTCTCCAGGTGTTTAGAAATTCAGTTAACCTAATGAAAGGACTATAACACAGTTTTGCATTCTTACTTGTGATATAAAGCATTTTTTCAAATTAATCTGATTGCCCACCTTACTTCCTTTTAAAATTATGTTTAAATCCTCGCCCTAGATTTTCTTGAGAATTTCTCTGGTATATTACATAGAATTATATTTTAAAGCCACACACTGTAAAGACAGTTTAGAAGTGATTTAAAAAATGGAATTTCACTTTGATTCTGTTAATTCAAGAAGAGGATCTTCAAATGCTGTAATTTTTAAAAAGTTTGGAGACTTGCTACACGAATACTTTAAGCAAGAGCTAAATTCCTGAACAGTTTAACCCCTCTGATCATTTTTACTCAGAATTTCAAATAGCAGTTTGTGTACCCAAGTTATTTACATATTTTCTTCCTTAATCATCTCCTTTTCAAAGGACAGAGTTCATTTAACAACTGGTTATTATGTCCTAATTTTATTGCTATTTTTATTTGCTTTAATGAATGAATCATTTCCAAAACCAGTTTATAAAGTAAGACTCGTTTCTGCTATTTCATGTAAAAAGCACAGGTCCAACAACTGCATTCTTTTACACCCCTTCCTGTATGTCTCACCATCAAATCACCATAAGACATCCTAAATTACAAACAGATTAATGTCTTTAAGAATGCAATTCTCAGGCTGGGCACGGTGGCTCACGCCTGTAATCCCAGCACTTTGGGAGGCCGAGGTGGGCGGATCACCTGAGGTCAGGAGATCGAGACCAGCCTGGCCAACATGGTGAAACCCTGTCTCTACTAAAAATACAAAAATTAGCTGGGCTTGGTGGCACGTGCCTGTCATCCCAGCTACTCAGGAGGCTGAGGCAGCAGAATCACTGGAACCTGGAAGGTGGAGGTCGCAGTGAGCCAAAATTGCACCACTGCACCCCAACCTGGGCGACAGAGTGAGATCCTGTCTCAAAAAAAAAAAAAAAAAAAGAGAGAGAATGCAATTCTCTCATATCCAACTTCCAGACTTAGTTATCATATAGACCACAAGTAATTATGACTTGGACACTAGCTAATATTCCAGGAACTAGTTATTGGTGAAGTAGGAGGAATTAGGAAAAAAGCTATTAGGTCATGTAGGTCATCTCAGAATTTGTAAAGAATGGGTAGGTCAAATACCCCTTAGGAAAGCAGATTTCAAAAAACGAGGCCTGATTACATGGAATGAAATTATTGAAAAAAGGGGATTCAAATGGTTACTAAGTTCTTGAAAATGTGGTTCTAATAATTACAGAGGGTGTTAATAAGAGAGAGGTACGAAACAAACCAGGATGGTTAGCACAGGACTCATCAGAAACAGCACACTATAAAAACAGCAGTGTGGTTTAATGACTGCAGCACCATTTAATGCCAGGTAAATCATTCCCTTCTTTGAATATGCTTCTTCAACAGCAAAATGGGGACATTTCCCCTGCAGAGCTGTTGTAGGGGGTTTGTTACCCACTAAGATCAGTATTTCTTTGTAGTTATTTTTGTCCTTAGGTTATATCCCATCATTAAGGGAGCACAGTCAGAGTTCTATGCTGAAAAGTTACCTGATAATTCTTTTTTTCCTTGATGGTTACATGATTAATTTGATATACAGTTAGGCTCACTGATTTCAGTTTGTATTCAATATTGAAATTTACTTTTTCAATAGTTAGTAAGACTACTCTTCTAACCATTGTGGTCAGTTGTCCATGGACTAGCATTTATATGTACAGTAGAATCAGTATGGTAACATTTATATCTACAACTTAATATTTATTACAACAAAGTATTTATGATCAATTCTGAGATAACTGCCTAAGGCTCCTGAAAAGACTATAGCTAAGGATCTTCAAGAGTTAGTCTGATTAACTTCAGTTGACACTTACATAGTGCTATGTGCCAAGTACTGTAAGTGTTTTATATACATGAAACAGACCTCTGAGGTATGTTGCCCAAGATCATGCTGCTAGTAAGGTGAACAGATAGATTTTTTTTTTTTTTTAAGACAGGGTCTTGTTCCATTGCCCCGGTTGGAGTGCAGTGGCACAATCATAGCTCACTGCAGTCTTGAACTCCTACGCTCAAGCGATCCTTCTGCCTCAGCCTCCCGAGTAGCTAGGACTACGGGCACACACCATCATGACTAGCAATTTAAAAAAAAATGTTTGTAGAGATGCGGTCTTGCTTTGTTGCCCAGGTTGGTTTCAAACTCCTGGGCTCATGCGATCCTCCCATCTCAGCCTCCCAAAGTGCTGAGATTACAGGCACATGAGCTCCCATGTCCAGAGAGAACAGGCAGAATTTGAACCTAGGCTCTACAGTCTGTGCTGTTAGCCACTTTAATATGTCTCCAGCATTCTAACTGATTATACATATGTTTCTGCCATAAATAGGAGCCACAAAACTTAAACCTTTTCTGGTTTACTTAAATGTGTGACCTTAAGAAAATTATTGTATCATAACTTTCCCACTATTAAAAATGTTTTCGGCCGGGGCGCGGTGGCTCACTCCTGTAATTCCAGCACTTTGGGAGGCTGAGGCGGGCGGATCACAAGGTCAAGAGATCAAGACCATCCTGGCCAACATGGTGAAACCCCGTCTCCACTAAAATTACAAAAATTAGCTGGGTGTGGTGGCAAGCACCTATAGTCCCAGCTACTCAGGAAGCTGAGGCAGGAGAAGCGCTTGAACCCTGGAGGTGGAGGTTGCAGTGAGCTGAGATCATGACACTGTCCTCCAGCCTGGTGACAGAGCGAGACTCCATCTCAAAAAAAAAAAAAAAGTTTTCAAAGATAATCAGTCATAGACTAAGTCTCTTATACATATTTGTAAATATTATTTAGGCCAAATCAACTGCTCTACCTAACCACTAATTTCACTCATTCAATCAACATTCATTAAACACTGTTGGAAGTTAAAGTGAGTCAATTTATTCTCCTGTCTTCTCCAAATCCCACTGAAATGACCAAAGACTGGCCACTGAAATGGCCACTATAATAAAGAAACTGTCTAGAAGATCTAGGTCCAGGATTTCAATATAATTTTAAAACAAAGGTTGGCAATTAATTTGAAAATATGCTTTATATCAGAATTAAGAATGTAAAATAGTGTTATAGTCCTTTTGTTGGATAAACTAAGTTTCTTAAGAATATATATATGCACTGTAATCCCAGCACTTTGGGAGGCCGAGACGGGCGGATCACGAGGTCAGGAGATCGAGACCATCCTGGCTAACCCGGTGAAACCCCGTCTCTACTAAAAAATACAAAAAACTAGCCGGGCGAGGTGGCGGGCGCCTGTAGTCCCAGCTACTCGGGAGGCTGAGGCAGGAGAATGGCGTGAACCCGGGAGGCGGAACTTGTAGTGAGCTGAGATCCGGCCACTGCACTCCAGCCCGGGTGACAGAGCGAGACTCCATCTCAAAAAAAAAAAAAAAAAAAAGAAAAGAATATATATATGCAATTTATACAAAATTCTATAGCAGTATGAGAAAATGACAAGAATACCATCAACAAAGCAGAATCACTGAAGAGTTTCTTGAATCTGTACAAGAGAAAATGGGTTCACAGAAAAGGACTAAGTACCTCTGCAGCCTGTATCAATACAGTCAAAAGACAGTCTTCTTCATTAGATAAGTTGATGGATTTTCTAAAAAAAACTCAGTAAAACCCCAAGCTCAGAGAAACAGGAGCTGAGCACAGCAGAGGGCTATTTATTGGTAAAGACAATGGAAACTGACCACTGAGGATGGCTGATGATATCTGTACCCTGAACTTTTTCATCTGAGTAAGAACTGCTTGAATGGCCAAGTTGGATATTTGCCACAACAGGCTCCTAGAGAGGAAGGGTAGAGCACAGTAGGAGGTGATGAATAAGAGATACAATATTTTAGCTAATTCTAGGCTAATAAAAAGAGAAAAAAAGCAGTGCCCAGCAACTTACAGAGGCAAAAAATAAGAGAAATAGCACAGCAGGGAAAACACATAATGTACCCAACATCCCTGATAACTGTCAAGATAGTCACAATAAAGGATAATTAAACATTAAATACAGCGTAGTCTACTTAAAGCCAACATCTTACTTAACTAATGGTGCAATTCTAAATGGTTACACCATAATAGCTACCTACTGAACGGCAAGAACTTCAGAAAGAGTCTGAGGTTTCCAGGATTAGTCCTGTATTAGCAACATGTCAACATAAAAGAGTTTGTCTTCTAATCCTAATCCACTAAATCTTATCCGGAGTAGGACTCTAAAAGGTGATTTAGTAGGCTGATATATGACTATCTACATTTGTTTTAACTAAGATTCTTTGCTATGGTTTCTTAAGTGACTCAGTTTAAAAAAATTTAAAACCAAAGTATTTTGTCTACAGGATAAAAAAAAAGAGAGTCTCATATTTTGTTTCATCATAAGAAAATGAATAAGACTATACCATAAATTATCTTACAGGCTACCTGTGATTATCAATCATCCTTTACATTTAGAACCCTTGACTGACACTTGGTTACTGTCTTAGTCCATTTGGGCTGCTGTAAGAAAGGACCAGGTGGCTTAAAAGCAATTAAAATTCATTTCTTACATTTCTGGAGGCTGGAAATCTGAGATCAGGGTGCCAGCAAGGTCCGGTTCTGATGAGGGTCTTCCAGGTTGCCAACTGGTAACTTCTCATTGTATCTTCATATAGCAGAAAGTGGGCTAGGCCTCTTTTTAATCACCTCCCCAAATCCCCTCTGCCTAATACCATCATATTGGGGGTCAGGATTTCAACATGTGAATTTGGAAGGAGGGGTGCATTCAGTCCATGATAGTGACTAACCTCAACTAATGAGGTTAGGGTCATGGTTTACATACCTAGCCAGTTGGGGAAATCTACCCTAGGACTACAGATTACATCCATAACCCAGTTAGCAAATGTTGGCTAGTGTAGGAAGGTTGACAGGATGCTAGTAGCTTAGTACAATCTGTCATCACACTTGAAAAATCCCCAAATACACATTACCTTTGATATGCAGTACAGCACTTGTATACAAACATTTGGATAGGCTGTCTGATACTCTTAGTGTACTGAGGTGGAAGAAGGTAGCAATCCAAGTATCAGGGGCATGGTTACAATGTACATCGTGAAAGTGATACCGGCAGGACAGGGCGGGGGCAGTGGCTCACGCCTGTAATCCCAGCACTCTGGGGGGTCAGGGTGGGAGAACTGCTTGAGTTCAGGAGTTCAAAACCAGCCTGGGCAACATAGCGAGACTATTTTTTTAATTAAAAAAAAAAAGTGATATGGGCAGCCAGGGATAAAACAATGATATATCCTACTTTAAAAACATCAGATTGCTTTCAGTGACTGTATGGTGGGCAAATAATCAACTGCAATGTTTATGTTCTGTGCATCAAATGTGGTAAGAGATTAATCCATTTAGTTGCTTAACCACAATAACAACAGTTACCGTGTATGCCTGTACTGTGGTAGATGTTTCAGATACATTAACTTTAATTCTTACAACCACCCTTCATGGTAAGAAGTATTATCCCCATTTATACATGAAAAAATTATAGCTCAGAGGCCAAGAAACAGGCTCAAAGCCCCTCAGCTGGTAAACAGCAGAACCAGAATTTGAACTGAGTTCTGCCTTCTACCATATACATATATATACACATACACACATACACATACACATATATATATATATATATATATATATTTTTTTTTTTTTTTTTTTTGAGACAGGGTCTCACTCTGTCACCCAGGCTGGAGTGCAGTGGTCCAGTCTCAGCTCAGTGCAACCTCCACCTCCCAGGCTCATGAGATCCTCCCACCTACGCATCCTGAGTAGCTGGGACTATCACACCAGGTTAATTTTTGTATTTTTTGTAGACACGGGGTTTTGTCATGTTGCCCAGGCTGGTCTTGAACTCCTTGAGCTCAAGCGATCTGCCCACCTCGGCCTCTCAGAGTGTTGGGACTACAGGTGTGAGCCCAGTCCCCATACTCTTTTAACTATAACTTTCTGAATAAAATACTTTCCTAATAATTTAACATATCATATACACTCACTTCTATTTTCAAGTAAGAGGATATTCATGAAGATGAAGAGGGGACAGGAACTATTTTTCAGTTGGGGGAAAATATAGAATAACAAAATTTAGGTAAATTTTCAAGCACAAACAAAACATCTATGGGAAAGCCAGAATTAGAACCCAGACTTCAATATATGTACTCAAGTTAAAAAGACTTAATCTGCACCTTATCATACTTAAACTCACATACAAAATACTGTTTTTCTCCTTACTCTATCCAACCATAGAGGTCCCCTCAACAAACAGTAACCATTCTAGATCAGACTAATGGCCCTTCCCATGAGCTCAGATGAGGAACACTGGATTCAACCTCTTCCATTTCATCTTGCTTCCTCCTGGGAGAGATTATTTACCCATTACAAGTTCCTCACCACCCCCTGCCCACCCCCACCATAGCAAACTACACATATCATATGCACATGCATGCACTCATACATATCTTCCTCAGCTTCACTGAGTTAACTCTACCTCAGGTTATTCTACTTCAGGAAACCTCTTATACATACATTCTCCGTAATTCCTCTGATAGGGCAATTTATAAGCCAGAAAACTCAAAACATGTTGACATATATAAGAAGAATCTCAGTGAACAACTATATCACATAGGAGGAATGTTGTAAGCTTTGAAGTCAAACTGATCAAGAATCAGAGAAATAAGCTGCCCTTTCTTATTCCTTTTTATCTTTTGAAAATGCAAATAGTAAAGCAACTGTATTGCTTTCTATTTTGTTGCTGCATAAGTATTTCAACTACAACATGGTCTTGTGGGCTAGCCTAGAAATCTAACTTCCATATTGATCCAGAGAATCAACAAAACAACCTATAAATTAAGTTTCATCTTATAATGTTAAAGTCAGGAATATTATATAGCAGCTGGACTTCATTCTCCAAATGAAAACCAACTGATACCTTTTTTTTTTGGAGATGGAGTTTTCGCTCTTGTTGCCCAGGTTGGAGTGCAACGACAAGATCTCAGCTCACCACAACCTCCGCCTCCCGGGTTCAAGGGATTCTCCTGCCTCAGCCTCCTGAGTAGCTGGGATTACAGGCATGTGCCACCACACCTGGCTAATTTTGTATTTTTAGTAGAGACGGGGTTTCTCCATGTTGGTCAGGCTGGTCTTGAACTCCCGACATCAGCTGATCCGCCCTCCTCGGCCTCCCAAAGTGCTGAGATTATAGGCGTGAGCCACTGCACCCGGCCCCATCTGATACATTTTTTAAAAAATGAAGCCTGAATTCTATGGATATGCAGATAATTTGATATGTAACAATTTAAGTATCATACTTGTGAAAATGAGATAAGACTGGGGGTGCCAAATATTCCTGTCTTCTGAGCTCTAGTCCCTTTCTTCTTGCATATCCTACTCTCACCTCAAACAGAACATGTCTAAATCAAGTCCACAATTTTTTTTTTTTTTTTTTAAGAGTCTCGCTCTGCCACCCAGGCTGGAGTGCAATAGCGTGATCATGGCTCACTGCAACCTCCGCCTCCCAGGTTCACACCATTCTCCTGCCTCAGCCTCCTGAGTAGCTGGGACTACAGGCGCCTGCCCCCACGCCTGGCTAACTTTTTGTATTTTCAGTAGAGACGGGGTTTCACCGTGTTAGCCAGGATGGTCTCAATTTCTTGACCTCGTGATCCGCCTGCCTGGGCCTCCCAAAGTGCTGGGATTACAGGCATGAGCCACTGCGTCAGGCCAACTCCTCACTTTTTACAATCATCTCACTCTCTAAATTCCCAATTTTATTCCCTAGCCCAGATTCAAAATCTTAGTGTTAACCATAACATTTCCTCTTTCCTGTCATGTGCAAGCTTAGACTAAATGCTGCCTAAGATACAGAGATCAATAAATCATATTCCCTGCTCTGAAAGAACTTAAAAAAACTATACTAGAAAAAAAATTATACTAGAAAATAGGGCAAGTACCACACAAATAACCATGATACAAATATGCTATCATAAAAAATGTGCAAAGTGTTACCAAGGATTGGGGGGGGAACCACTTTAGGTAAGGGATCAAAAAAGGTTTCATGAAGATAGCAGCTGATATACTCAGAAGATGGGTAGGATACTGATAAAACAGGGACCGGAGAGAGTGAGAGGGTCAAAGAATTACAGATGAGAATACAGACTGTACATAGGAAACAGAAAGTAATACAGAGGGGCTAGAATGTACATGCATACAGGGAAAAAAAAGCAGGATCTAAGGCCAGAAAGTATTATAAGTTGGAGCCAGACTGTGAAAATCCTTGAGTGTCTTTTGTTCTGTGGAAGATGAAGTCACTGAAGGTTTCTGGTATAAGCACATGCAATAGTTAAGAGCCAGGATCCACTGAGTGACATTAGGCAATGACTTTTCTGTATTTTCATAGGGCTGTCTAAATAACAGCACTTACCCAGGGGTGTTGTGGGGATCAATTAACACATGTAAAGTGTCTAGAAAAGAATCTGTCACAAAGTAAATGCTATACAAGTATTTATTATTCTATTTGTTCTTTAGAGAGATAAAACAAGTTGCAAAACAGAGAAATGGACTGGAATAGAAATTTCACTGCCTTCTATCTTCCTTTACTCACGCCATTCCCTTTTCAAGAACAAGAACCACCCAAGTCTTCCTTATTACTCATTATTAAATGTATCATCTGTTAAACTCAAATCCCACCTCCTCTCTGATTGCCTGATCATATGCATATGTTGGTACATATTCACAAGGTACAAGACATGCAAGACACAATTTTATCTTCCCAGGGTATAGGGTACCTCAAGGACTTTTTCATTTGCTTAAACATAATCTCTAATTATTTCACTACAGATTCCTTACAGACCACAAATGCGTCAATAGCATTTGTTGCAAGACAGTCTGGAATGAAGTTCAAAGGCACAGGGAATATCTATGGGAAGATTTTAAAAATATTCATAGTAAATTAAAGATTTCTTTTATCAAAATGATGGTACTTTATAAACGAAATGGTCATGTCTCTGTGATAGTCCAAGTGGCCTTAAAGATTTTTGTCTTTGGAGGTCAGTGGCCTGATCAGCAGAACTGATCTGAACACGGCCTATTTTTGAAAAGAACTTCTATTATTATGGCTGAAATTAGACCCAACAATGTTCCAGGTAAACAACTTACTGTGAATATACTGCAATAATGAAATTTTGTTCTTCCTTTTTCTTACTTGACCCACCCAACTGCATTTTTTTCTACTCCTGTTTAATCTCTAACTATAGCAGTATATGGTCCCTAGTTGAACAGATCTATATTAAAAGTCAACAGCTGCCTTTTTGCTCAATATATACAACGGCAAGTGTCAAAATGCCAAATGTGACATTTTATTTATAGCCAAAGCTAGTATAATGAGACACACAAAAAAGTGCAGCCTTTTGCTAATTAAAAAAATAAAAATAAAAAAAGGAGTGATTCAAAGATATGTCAGTTTGCTTCAAAAATGAATTGGAGTTACACACTGAAATTTCCCTTAAGCACACTATACATGTTAGTTGGTACATACTCACAAATACATGTAAGTATCGTTGATAGCAACACCCAAACCCAAATGCTCTTTATTTTGTCAACTCTAAAGCAATAAACCCCAAAGGAACATCACATTCTACTTGCTCACTGTGTATCTGGCAAGAATTCTCCTCCGTGTAATTTGCAGTTAACAAAAGAATGCACAGTAAAGTTTACAAACAGTATATTTAAGTGAAATACACAGTAAGGGTATATTATTGAAAAATGATTTTAATCCAGGTACCTATTTTTAGGTATCCTGATATTCAAAGATCTTCAGGTTTCCTCATGGCTCTTATCTAAGCCTCTTTAAGATTTCTACAACAGCTTTCCCAACATTACTTTTCAGTTTGTAGTCGATAAAGGATGAAAAACTGCTACTTTCAATCTGTTGTTATCAATTGGATCAGGTTTTCTAATTATAAAGCCTCTAGCTGCTTAGTTGGGCAAGGAATTCTAGAAAGTACTGGGAAAAAATGTGTAGTTCCAGAACTTGAAAATACAACATCCTGACAACCAAAAAGACATGAATGTCATGTTATATAAACCATCACAAAGGTAAGGCTGTAAATATGAAATTTATACCTATATTCTTGTCACTGCTGTCACTGTACAATCTAATTTCCTGGGTCTCTTAGAGAAGCATATCAAACATGGTCACTATGTAAATAATTATGCATTCGGGTTCATGAACAAGTTCTTATTTATAATTCAACAGTAACAATTTCATAAACAGGAACACTTCATTACATGTCTAAATTTCCCCTATAAGATTATGCAATATGGCCCACTGCCTAAGTATGCATTGAAATGGGTTATGGAAAAAATGAACTCATAGCTGCATTACAGAAGCTAGTAACTAGAAAAAAATTTATTCCATAAACTAAATCTTCAGTCATACTGCTTGCCAGGTTTCTATAAAGAACCAACTATCTCATATATTTCAAACTTATTTTCACACTTCGAGGTGAGAAAAATTGACTTGATACTCCAACTGTACTACCAGCTCTTAAATTCCTTTAAAAAATAACTTCTGAACTAAATGATCTTAACAATACACTGTGGTTAATACTCTTTAACCCACAGGAGAACAAAGTTGAAGTCTACACCTGCATAACTATTAGAAGTGCTGAAAGAGGTATTAATCAGGTCTAAATGATATAATTTTTATTAATAAAAACCCTCAACTGCAACTTGTCTAAGATCAATTACATGGCTTGTAAATAGTGGGACTGGGACTCGGCTACACGTCAGTTTGCCCCAAAGCCTGTGTGCCATTTCCACTATGCTAGGCTGTCTTTCATATAGAAAACCTCTTCAATCTGTTCCAGCAACATTTAAACCCAAGTACTCCTTGGTTTTGGTAGTTACATGTGTTCCATAAGTGTATATTACCACAACAACTGACTATGCAATCTCTCTTCCCAGATTGGACCCAGCTGGGGTCACAAACATTCAAATACAGACACACCATGTTGCCTTAAATCTCTTTCTGGAACAAGGCAGGGTATAAGTAAATAAATAAGACAGACAGTACAAAAGGGAAACGCTAAAAAATCCACGTTTTGATCTTTTATATAATAAATGACTAACACTTGAGCATTTACTATGTATTGGACAATGTGCTAGTCTATTATATGCCACATTGTATTTCCTCACAACTATCCTTTGAGGTAAATATATTGTCTCCATTTTATAACTGAAAAATCAAATTACATGCCCCAAATCATAAAGCTAATAAAAAGGGAATCCAAGAATCAAAATGAGATACGCCTGACTCCAAATCCTACAGAACCATTTTACTATACTGTAACTCCAACACAAACTCAGTATTTACCAGGAAAGGGATTAAACAATGATGTTTTTGGTCACACTAAACAGAACAGTGGAGAACTGATATATGTAATTACTACTAGGCAAAATTTGAAAGCAGCAAAATAAGGAAGGACTCAGTAAGTATGGCCAATATAACAAATGCATCAGCAGTCTTTACTCTAATTTTTTTCCTTCTGAATTTCCTTCTTTTAGTGATTTCCATTTACTCATGCCTGCTGTTCATGTTCTTAATCCTAAATTCCCCTTCTCCAAAAACATTTAGGCTTATTTATACTCTTAAGTCTGAAGTGGTTTTATCTCTGTTGGTAATGGTAAAAGAGATGATGTTTGGAACTAAGGTTGTAAAGGAAATATTAATGCTTTGTTCAGGAGATCTAACTTCCTGTTGGAAAATCTGGTCTACCCTGGGAATTCACAGTATCATAAATGATCTCAAGCTTTGAGCATGTCCTATGACTACTGTAAAAAGACCGGTTTTTGAATTTTTATTGATAATTATTACTTGATAAGCTGAAATAAATTATACTGATAATGTCACTTTTTCAAAAACCACATTTAAAAAACATCTTTAATCACTTTATCTTCATAGCCTTTTATGCTTGGAAGTAAAAAACTGAGTGGTCCAAATGTCCACCAACTGATGAATGGCTAAATAAATGTGGTCTATCCATATAACGGAATACTTGGCAATAAAAAAGAAATATATAGCCAAGTGTGGTAGCGTGCATCTATAGTCCCAGCTACTTGGGAGGCTGAGGCTGGAGGACTGCTTGAGCCCAGGAGTTTGAGTCCAGCCTGGGCAACATAGCAAGATCCTGTCTCTTAAAGAAAAAAAAAGCCATAACATGGAAGAACTTTGAAAATATTATGCTAAGTTTAAGAAGCCAGTCACAAAGGATCACATAGATTCTATGATTGGAAATGTTCAGAATAGGCCAATCAACAGACAGAAAGCATATTAGGGGTTGCCTAGGAGGATGAGACACCTCTAAGCCTAGTCTTGGAGTAATGAAATGTTCTAAAATGGACTATGGTGATGGTAGCACACAACTTTATGAAGATACTAAAAGCCACTGATTTGTATACTTTAAATACTTTATTTGTATACTTTAAATGGATGAATATTATTATGTGAATTACATCTCAATAAAGTTGTTTAAAAAATTTACTGGAAATAGGCTCAAAAGGCCAATGAAGAAATATTATTAATGCTTTTTAAATTCAAGGAGAACACAATCTCAAAATTTTTGCCCTTTTAGGTAACCAAATCCCATCCCTTCTCTATAAATCATGTCCAAAGTGATTAATAAAATGAAGTTTGAGACAGGTTTGTTTAACAACTGATGTTACAGAGTTCTTTCATGTCAAAGTACCTTTGTGATCACTGAAGTTGTCACAGTTCCAGGGAAAGGACTTATGATTTAACCATTTTCTATTACTTAATGAACAGGTCTGCTTAAGCAACTTGTAATTTTAATGTTTTAAACTTAGGATCCCCAATGCATAGGCCGGGATCTACTTGTAGATCTTGAATCCTTATGAGACAGATGTCAAGCTCCACAGTCCCTTATCTGAGGCTTCCCAGAGTTTCCTATGAAGTAGGAGGTAGCAGAATAGGAAATGACACCCCTCACCAAGTCTTTCACTTCCCTGAACACCTGCCAATCTTTAGACCTGAGGAAAATGAAAACTCTTCCTCACAAAATGTCAGACATATAGCGGGTTTTAAACAGGTAAGTCTTGCTTCTTATTCCCGATTTTACTATCCACGAGCAATGGAGACCAGGGGGAGAGGACAGAATCCTGTTAGCATAATACTTTTAGCTTATTGAGTCTCCTCACTTAATCCTTGTCAGGTAATGAGGAGTGACTTCATGTGACTGGTAGTTTAGAAGAAAATACTGGGCATATGTGATCCAACATTTTGCCTTTGGAAGCACTCATCTCTCCTCTGTCATGCTGGAAGTGCTATAGGGGCAGGTCCCCCAGTTCTGTCCGGGAATGGATAGTTAAGTCTGCTCAATTTTGAGGTCCAGGAGTAGGAAGTCACTTGCCCCCAAATGTAAGTGACATTCTCCAATATCCTCTTTCTTAGTAATAAAATAATATTTTAGCCCCTAAATACCTTATTTCTTTTTTGCCCCTCAACTAGTTCAGAATACAAACAGGGAAGAACATGTCAGTTTTTGAGACCTCCCTAAACAGTAACATCCCATCCAGACAATTTTAAAAACAAGAAGAATGAAAATATCTTCAGAAATGAATACACTAACCTTAACTTCATTATGACAAACTGTAACATGAATATGATAA
The DNA here is from genome assembly GCF_009764315.1 of Trachypithecus francoisi. Taxonomy (NCBI): domain Eukaryota; kingdom Metazoa; phylum Chordata; class Mammalia; order Primates; family Cercopithecidae; genus Trachypithecus; species Trachypithecus francoisi. Next base: position 77,047,687 of record NW_022681455.1, read on the forward strand.
CCACTTTAGGGAAATTTTGATGAGACATAAGGGAGAATTCTTTCAGCTACTTGAAGGAGACTTTTGGGGAACATCTGGAAATCTTCATAAAGAACATAAGGCAAATCCATCTAGGATGATTAGAATTACGGTCACTGAAATCCTTGCTGTGAGGGGATAATGCCTCCCTCACTAAAGGGATCTGTAGACCATTTATATTTAGAGAAGCAGCTTTACTTAACTATTTATCTTGTTAAAATTAACTAACACTAATTCCCGCATCCCCAGAAAAAAGTCTCTTCAGGGGTGAGAAGAGAGCAACAGTGAAATTAAGAAGCTTGTACAAAGCAAAGACTATCACTTTAAGACTGAAACCCAAGTCTCCTTCTTTCCCTCTTCTGTAATCTGGGAAAACCTCCAGCCACTGAAGAATTTTAATTTCACTTAAGATAAGTAAAAGGTGTGCATAAATAACATATAAGTAATACTTTAGTGAAGAATGTTCTTCAACGGAGTCTTTGCAGCACCGAAACTCAAATCTCACATGCAAAGCACTGCTATGTGGGGGGAAATGTGAAAATGACTATTTTACATTGGCCAAATATAAACACCCTAAGGAATCAGATCAAGTAATGGATGTCAAAGTGCTTCAAAAACTATGAGGCATTATATAAAATCAAAGATACTGTTATTGATATTGAGTTCCAGTAACCAGCAGAAATTCGACCTTAGCATAGCAGAATTATGTAATTTTGTCACTGTATTCATCTACCATTTAATATTTTTGGTTACACTAACAGAAAGAGTCATTAGAGTGTCTTCCCCCATACATATAATATGATGTTTCAGATCTTCAAAAGTTTGTGCATAATCCACAAGCCATTACAACAAGCAGATGAAATGTTAATCACATAGGTGAAAATGAAAGGCATGTACTTTCTCTGTATCTAGACCAAGACAATAAAAATATGAAAAACTCTGTTGTCCAAAGTATGGTCCACAATCTTATAGTAACATAGTTTATCAATAGGGATTTTGGGAAGTTACTCTTTTTTTTTTTTTTTCCTAGTTCCTTCTACGGTAGTTCAAGCAGAAGCTGAGGACAGAGATTAGACTATGGAGATGAGAGACTGGAAGAGGAAGAACAGCATGGAAGTGGCAAAGAAAGTCCAAAGCCAAGAGGGTCATATATTTAACTTGTTCTAAGCACGGCTGTATTATCCTTAATGTCTCCTTATTTCCTAGAACATCTAATAGAGAAAACGTCATTTCTCACAGTTCTGGGCTTTCATTTCAAAACTGGATTCTGACACCTGTTCTTATAAACTAGAACAGCAATATAACAATACGTAATTTTTATTGAGCATTTACTGTGTGTCAGGTACTGTTCTAAATGTTTTACATGGGTTAACTCAGTTAATTACCACAATATCCAAATGAGATGGGTACTTTTATTATCCCTAAGGCTAAAGAACCTGCCCTAAAGCTACAGAGCTATGAAGTGATGAAGTCTAGACTTGAATTCTCAAACTTTCCCTTAGTAGTTCACTGCAGTGGTTTTCCAGCTACATTCTGCAGACTCTTTCAGCTCCAAAAGTTCTGTTTCTAAAATACATTTTATCCTGTTTAAAAACTGCAATGAAAACATCATGATCAAAACTAGAGACTGAATATAATACACCAAAGGGAAACAACACATTAACTTTTTGTTGCTGGGTTAAGTCACTTTTGTGCAGCTCTTGAAATAAAGCTAGACCTGTCACCACTGAGATCTTATTTGAACTTCTTGTAAATGTTTCATTGATTTGGAAGGTGTAACTCTGCACTTTTTTTTTTTTTTTTAACTCAAGACTACATCTGCCTTCTCAGGTGAGACTGTACAGCATACAAGCTCAAGCATAACAGTAAACCAAGGAACATACTATCCCATTCGTTTTACGTTTCAGGGGGTTTACTGCCTGACATGTAAGATAAGAAATACATGCTAGATAAGAATTTTAAAAATTTCCTATGTTCCTACTCTTATTCCTCTTTCTAGCCATAATATTTAACGGAATGGTATCCTGAGATGGCAAGGGAAACTTTTAGAAAAAAAGAATCACTTCCTCCATCCCACATCAGCCACATACTGTCACTGTTACGCTCTGGACCTTGTGCCTACGATCCCGTCATTCCACTTTGCTGTACTGATCACTCCCACTCTGACTGGTCTTCAATTTTATTGGGCCCCCTATTCTACTGGCCATGTACCATCTGCTATTTGACTGACCAATCCATTAGTTTTTATTCACTTTCACTCTTTATCCAGCTGATACTCCATAAGCCATCATTACAATACTTTGGCCACTATCCTAAATACCTTGGCTGCTCTGTCATTTTGTTGCAACGTATCTGGCAAACCCTAACCTTGAATGAAGCCTTCACATTATTCTTTATTATTCATTATTGTATATGAGGCTTTCACATTATTCTTGATGTTTCCTTATTTCCAAGAACACTTGGAAAATTCACCTACCTCAGTACCAAAGCGACTGAGCACTACTAGAAAAGGTCAAGAGGGCAGATGGATTATCACACTGTATGTTCATGACCTCAACTTCCACGACGCATCAGTGCTGCTTAGAGAATCCTACTTATCACTGTTGGCAAGCTTTCTCTGCAATTATTTTTTTCTAACAGTTTATATTTCCTCAGACTTTGGACATTCATCGCTCCCATCTCCGTGGCAACTCACAGCCAATTTTGCCTCCAAATTTGAGAGAGTTATACTCATTCTATCCTTGCTTTCTTCGGAATACAAGAGGAGCTTGCCTTTTTTTTTTTTTTTTTTGACAGGGTACCACTCTGTCGCCCAGGTTGGAGTGCAGTGGCACAATCTCAGCTCACTGCAACCTCCACCTCCCGGGTTCAAGAGGTTTTTTTTTTGCCTCAGCTTCCGGAGTAGCTGGGATGACAGGCATACACCACCGCGCTAATTTTTTTGTATTTTTAGTAGAGACGGGGTTTCGCCATGTTGGCCAGGATGGTCTCAAACTCCTGTCCTCAGGTTATCCGCCCGTCTTGGCCTCCCAAAGTGCTGGGATTACAGGCATGAGCCACCATGCCTGGCTATGCCCTTTTCCATCTTTGGAACGTTTTGCTATCACTTATCTTTCTTCTCTTTCATATATAACAATTCTTCTCTTTCAACTATATCTTTTGCACGAACATTTAGTCTGTTTTATCTATTGGGATTCTATCTAAAACTTCTTTGTAGAAAGGTTCTTTCTGCTAGAGCACTGAAACCCCTTTTCCCCTAAGTAAAGCCTGAAAGTCAGTCTCATAAAAGGAGTCAATCCACATATAAGTAGGATAAAAACATCAACAGGTCACGAACTGGATGTCATACATGTAACCGTGTTAAGTTGTCAGGCAGCAACAATATTTTCGTTAACAAAGCCCATAGTACCACCAAATTCGAAACCATCCTGATTCTTTCTTCGTATATTTTACTATTAAGAGTTCTGCTAAAACTCTACAGGCAAGAAAAGTAGCAGAATTTTTAGAGTGTTATTTTAATAAGCAGTGAATCTGACAGCATGATTTTGTGTTACTAGGTCTACATCGGGGGAGTGGAGGGAGGGAGGAGGAAGCAACAAATGTCCCAGCTACCACTCTTTTTCTAAGAGCTAAAAATATTGCAGGATAAATACAGAACCATAAGTAATACTTAAAAAGTAAGTTTTGACAGCACAGTGATGCTTTTTTTTTTTTTTTGAGACAGAGTCTCGCTCTGTCGCCCAGGCTGGAGTGCAGTGGTGCGATCTCAGCTCACTGCAACCTCCGCCTCCCCGGTTCAAGCGATTCTCCTGCCTCAGCCTCCTGAGTAGCTGGGATTACAGGTGCGTGCCACATGCTCGGCTTTTTTTTTTTTTGTATTTTCAGTAGCGAGGAGGTTTGCGCCATGTTGGTCAGGCTAGTCTCGAACCCCTAACCTCCTGATCCCCCCGCCTCGGCCTCCCAAAGTGCGTGAGCCACCGCGCCGGGCCGCAGTTTTACAAGAAATTATCCACGGAGGGAGCTTGACATTCCCAACCCCCCCCCCAATAGTTTCTTCACCTGCACTGAATAAGCAGTTACAAAACAAGACCATTCCTTAAATCCGAGCAGCTCTCCCGACAGCTGTTTACATTAATTAAGGTTTGGTCTCACAGGTTTGGGAGAGGGGGAGAAAGAGAGGCGGAAGAGCGGAGGAAGGAGAGGTAGCAGGGAAAGAAGTGGCCCAAGCTGAGAAAAATCTTGAAAGCGCATTCACCTGAGGTACCCTTCAGAAAGATGCCCGCCTCTTTCCCGAGGGCACCACCTTGCCTCTCCCGCCCACAGCTCCGTGGTGTTACAGCAAGCACTGCTCTCGCTGCCGGGCTGCCTGCAACTCTAATGTGTTATTTAATTTTGTAACTACTATTAAGATCTCTCCAGCGTTTTTGTGATGCGCTGGAATGAAAGACGCTCCATAAAATGAGGTTTATTATTAGTAGTATTATAGCTCCCGGGCCTAAAATAAAGCAAAATTATAACCACATACACACTTCAAAGGGAAAATCCGAAGCCACAAGCGTCTCAAACACTGCCAAGCGGGCAGGGGATGGGCGGGGGCGGGGTGTAGAGGGGCTCCAATCCGGCGCCCCCCACTCCCACCAACCCCACCAGCTCTTCCAACACCCACCATTCACCCTGCCTGGTGGGGTCTGCGCCCACAGCCCGGGCTCGCTCCCGGCCGCAGCTTCCTCTGGCGGTGTAAGGTCTGGAGTCGGACCTGACCCCTCTCGGCCTCCTCTCGCCCACCAGCTCTCTAGCGGCTCCCGCACTGCCCCGCAGGCTGCCTCACTCCCAGCCCCAGCCTCTCCGCCTGGTTTCTAATTTCCTTGCAAGAGCCTCAGTTTCCTCCCGTCTGCCACCTTGACTTTTTTTTTTTTTTTTTAATCCAGAACGAAGCTGGTTCCTCTGCGATCCCTCACATGGGAGGGCTGCTCCCCTCCTCCCCGGTCTGGGACTCGCCAGTCTAGCCCAGGTCTCCTCGGCCACTTTTCAACCAGCCTGGGGCGCCTCTCCCCTGAGCCCGGGGGTCCCGCTGGCGCCCGGCGGCTTCCTCTTCTCTATCCCCTTCCTCCGCGGCCCGGGTCTCCCCTCCGCCCCCGGTCTCCTCAGGCTAGCCCCCAGCCGGGACCCTCCACCTCGTCCTCCCCTCTGTCCGGGTCTCGCCCCCCTCGCGTCGCCCTCAGCCAATTCCCCGCCCGGCCCCGCGCGCCTGCCGCTCACCCGCAGACTCCCCGGTGTTGATCCAGTCCGGGTTGGCGATGCTGGCGATGGCGAAGATATCGGCAGCCAGAAAGAGACATCCTGAGATGATGGTCAGTTTATCCATCTCCCCGCCCCGCTCCCCCCACCCCCCGAGCCCCGGACAGGCAGCGGCCTCACGCCTCCCGCCCCATGGGCCGCCGCCGCGGCCCGGAGTCCCCGCGCCGCTGCCTCGCGCCCACTCGGCCCCCGCGCGCCGCTCGCGCCCTCCGCGCGCCCGGGACCAGCAGCCGCGGCGCGGCCCGCACAGACGGAACCGCCGCCCGCCCCGGAACTGCTCGGCCCGCCCGCCCCTCACCCGGAAGCGAAGCCTGGGCGCTGGCGAGGCTGGTGCCGGCTCCCCGGCAGCCGCACCCTCGCTCTGTCCTCCAGGCTCGGCCGGCCGCCCTGGGCCCCTCCCTGCACTGCCTGCCTCGACCTTCTAGACCCGGACCCGACCGGCCCGGCTCCGGTCCCTGCCACGGGTCCCGGTCTCTTCCGGCAAGCCACGCCACCTCTTGGCTTTCTGCCCACTAATAAGATTGTTGTCGTTGTTGATGACTGGGCACAGGCTGCGGCCGCTCCTGAGCCCCTCAGAAGCAAAACTCGAATGAGAGTGGGGAGCCGCCCGTCTTCCAGCAGGAGGCGGGCCCCGACTCCAGCCGAGCGACTCCGGGCCCCGCGCGGTCCCTGTCACCTTGTATTCTCATTGCCCGTTCCGCGGCTGTCAGCTCACAGGATTGCCCCATTTAGAAAATAGCTCTCGACACCCCCTCTGCGTCAGGCGCTGTAGGTGCAGAGGTACTGGAGTGGACAGAGACAAGGCGCCCGCTCTCGGGGACCTCATGTTCTGGTGGGAAGAGACAAACACATTAAGAACCTGTCTGTAAAATAAGGATAATTTCAGGTGCAGATCCCTGAATTCAATGGAGGTCAGTATGATGGGAGTCGGGGCGATACCTGCGATAGGGAAGGATGCATTTCCGCTGAGAACATCATGATCATAAAGACCTGCACTTTGAAGACCTGGCGCAGGACCAGACAGAGAGAACAGCCAGTGCAAAGGTCATTAGGGGAAGGGGGCAGAAAGAGATCAGCGCGTCCAGGGTATTGCAAAATGGCCTGTGTGGCAGGAGAGTAGTATGACAAGAGGTAGGCAGAGGCCAGGTGTAGGACTTTGGGGGCCTTGGATTTTGTTCTGAGTGCAATGAGAAGGCAGTGGAGGGTGTTTGCAGGAGAATCCCATGATTTTACTTAATCTGTGAAGATCGGTAGTGTAGCTTGTATGGGGGAGAGGCAAAGATGTCAACAGGGACGCCAGTTAAGCGGCCAAGTAGTCCTCGAGAGAGAAGTGTAGCTCTGGCTAGGTTGAGAGTAGTGAAGACGGAGAGGAATGGACAGACTTGGATGTTCTCTAGATAGAGGGAAGGACCTGAATGGGGAAGGAGTTGAAAGAGAACTCAAGAATAAGCTTTTGACCTGAGCAACCAGGTGTTATGATCCTGTTTACTGAGTTGTGTGTGCACCGTCTTAAGTTGGATGAATAAACAGGAAAAATAAGGCATTTGCATAATTTGTCAGCAAATTATGCTATGATGGAGTTTTCTTTTCTTCCACAGCTCATGGGCCGAATCACCACTAACCCTGAAGTTGGATTCAGCTCTCCCTAATGGTACTCCGTGCAGCAAGTGGAGATGAAACACTGATTTTCTCCTTAAATGCCACATAGGTCGTCTCTAGAAAGACCTAGAAGAGTGACATCTGTCTCTATTTTTGGAATGCTTACATGTCCACAAAATTCAGAAGGTTTCAAATTCCACCAAATCCAACAGCCTTGCAGAAATGTGCACAGAGTATCAGTGTCACTACATAGCTTGGAGAAGGAAGGGTTTGATTGCTGGTCTATATTGACTTTTCTGTCCCAACATTGGTCTCTTGGGGGAAAGGATTTTTTTTTGTTAATATACAATTTATTTTTCCTCTGCCACAGAAATTGACACAAGATAATTCATATACTCCAAGGATCCAGATATAATCCTTATCACATTACTGCAATAGTCTTCAGTTTCTTTTTTCTTTTCTTCTTCTTTTTTTTTTAATAAGTTCTGAAGAAGTTTAATTGAGTCATATTCTTGGCTTCTTGTTGGGGTTTTCTATTGCCCAGTGATAGAAGAAACTGTAACTATACAGGACTAGATTCCCAGATAATACTCACTGATGTTTTCTGCTGGCCAGCTTAGAAGAATCCTAGGGCTGAATATTAGGACAGTTTGCACCTATTCTAACTCCAGCTGAACAGAATGATGATGATTGGGTTCTTGTGTTTACAATAAATACAAGTAGCCAAGCATGGTGGTTTGCACCTATAATCCCAGCTACTCAGGAAGCTGAGGTGGGAGGATCGCTTGAGTCCAGGAGTTCAAGAGCAGCCTGGACAACACAGTGAGACCCCGTCTCTAATAAATAAAATAAATAAATAATACAGTTCTTCCTTTTACCCTCTACAAATGGTTCTGGGTCTAAGATTAAAGCACAAGAACAACCAGTATTGAGTTAAAAGAATTTAAAACATTTTTATCATATTAATGGCTGCACATCAGTACAGAGAATAGTTACCTATCCCATCCCTTCCTGCCATCCAGAATGGGAGGTAGGATTGGCAGGTGCCAAACTGTTTACAGATTTCCCATTAATCCATGTTTTTATCCCTATATCTCTTTTCTTTCTTTCTTTTTTTTTTAAGAGATATGGTCTATGTTGCCCAGGCTGGATTTGAACTCCTGGCCTTAAGTGATCCTCCCACTTTAGCCTCCCAAGTAGCTGGGACTACAGGCCCACACCACTGTGGCTGGCTGGTGTTTCAAAGTCCCCAGTCTCTGAGATCTGCAGGACAGATCAGTTCCCTTCTCTGTATCTCAGTCTAGATTTTAGTAGAGGCAAACCCTAAGGGTTTGGGAGAGGTGATGTAGTGAAGCAGAGAGAATACATAACTATGTTCTAGTTCCTGCCCTGCTACTTACTTGACCTTGGGAAAGCCATGTTACCTCTCTGGGCCTTTTTCCCCCACCTGGCCTAACAAGGCTCCTGGACTCAGTGACAGAAGCATCCCATCCTCTCACCCACCCCTAAGGAGAGCAGCTGGGACTTTTCAGAAATGAGCCACAAGACTCCTTACTGCAGAAAGCCTTGGGGACCCAGAAGAACACAGAACGCTTCCAGGAGGGAGCTATGCTGTGCAGCCCAAAGTCATAAATAGCCATTCTGCAGCTGTTAAAGGGCCGTGAGCATGGCATGCTTTATTGTGATGGATGATAGGCTTTGGCCAGAAGAGGCTGAATCCAGATGGGACCGCGGGCAAAGCTGTGGAAGGGACTGTGTGATCACTCTTCTCTTTAAGGAGTATCTTCAGCCTGACAATAAACACACTGTCTCCCTAGGGGTTAGGTTTACCACGTGGGCCAAGAGCATGGTGGATGCACCACACATGTGTACCTGAGGTTTCTGGGGTTAGAGAAGACACAAGAAACTAAATCCAGAGTTAGCAGCTTGCGCCGGGGCTCAAATCTCAGTTTGTTTCATAGATTGGTTCCCTTTGAGCTGACTCAGAAATGCGATTATTGATTAGTGTGCAGGAAGTTTATTAGAGAGCCCTTGAGAATCAAGTCCTATGGGGAAAGGGAAGTAGGGGTGGGAAGAGGGAGAAGTCAGTCTGTGCTGTAGTCATGGGAGGCTTTGGCAGACCCCCAGGGGAGCTCTGAAACTGGGATAGCTGCTCTGAGTTGGCCTGAGTTGGAGTAAAGGGGCCAAGCCTTTTCATCCCTGCACTGACCTGCCATGGAGCTTGGAGGGCAGCTCTCTTTGAACAAATATAATTCCTCAAGAGGGCTGACAGCTGAGATCTGTCAACCTACCACCCTCCCAGTAGCCAGGGAATAGTCCTTCAGTCCTGCCTGAGGCAGTGTAGTGCAGCATTTGCAATAGTGCCCACACGGTGCTGTGCCTCTCATTTGCTACTCAAGTTTGGAGAGCAGCATTTTCAGGACCCTGGGGCATCTTCTCCTGTGGGAAACGTATGGAGGAGGGTTGTGGGAACTATAGCTCCTGCCGCTGCTACAGCTCATCTAGAGGCATAACTAGCATACCCTTCAGTCCCTTCTTCTATCCATCCTAGAAGCCTCTCTCCCTCTGCCAGCATCTTAGATGATCTAGGTGGCCTACATGATGGGGTGGCCTAGACCTCCATCCCTAGAGAGCTTGAGCACCTAGTTGCTGGGCACTTCTCAGGCAGTGGTTGCTGTATTTGTCCATTTACTGTCCAAATAGGGCAAAGCAGTATTAAGAGACACCTAAATAGATCACGTGGGCGCCCAATGTTCCTCCCTGCCCCGATATGAAGTCTCAGCCTGATTCCTTCCTGGTGATTGAATACTCTTGTCTGCTTCCTCCCCCTGGTAAACCATCCCATTTACTGCCCATAAAAAATTAGCCATCTTAGAGTTTCCCTCTGCCAGAGGCTAGCTATGCTCCTCCTGTACCAGGGATGGGCTCCTCATTATTACCCGGGTATTAAGTGATCCATCCTAGCATCTACTCTTTGGAAGAAGAAATAAAGCAGGGGCCGGGCGTGGTGGCTCATGCCTGTAATCCCAGCACTTTGGGAGGCTGAGGTGGGCAGATAACATGAGGTCAGGAGTTCGAAACCAGCCTGGTCAACATGGTGAAACCCCTGTCTGTATTAAAAATACAAAAATTAGCCAGGCATGGCAGTGGGTGCCTGTCATCCCAGCTACTCAGGAGGCTGAGGCATGAGAATTGCTTGAACCTGGGAGATGGAGGTTGTAGTGAGCCGAGATCACTCCACTGCACTCCACCCTAGGCAACAGAGTAAGACCGTCTCAAAAAAAAAAATAAAAATAAATGAAAATAAAAATAAAAAAGGAATGAAGCAGGACAGGGCAGAGGGAAAAGTCAGGCTGCAGTGGACCACATGGAGAGCTCTGAACCTGGGATGGCCCTGCATTGACCAGTCACTAGATGCTAGTTGATCTGGGAAGGTGAGATCTTGGGCAAGCGGTTCTTTTCAGCCAGTAGTAGTAGTGAAGGTGGGAGGTGTAAGTCCTACAGCCCTGAGGGGGGAACCTAGGCAGGACATTTCCCACGGCAGTTTGCTTCCTGCTGTACCACCAATCAACATGACCTTGGCTCACTTGGCTTGGTGGAGTGTAGAGACCTCTGCTGTAAAGACACTTTTCAGCCTGGGGTGGAGAGAAGATTAAAGGGACGTCAGGCACTGATGTGCTCCATTACAGAACAATATATGCTGATGGGTTCTAGTCCCACAAACTCTCACCCTTCCCCTGCTGGTAGAAAGATGGAGGAAAAGGATGTATTTTATGATAGAATTAAGTTGGTATCTATGTAGACCCCTGCCAGACTATTTGGAAGAGGAAAGGTGACCTATTACAAGAAGCCACCCACAGGAGACTTGAGGTGGAGAATAGCTCTTTGTATTGGTCTCCGCGACACAGGATTTTTCTACTGAGAAATCTGCCCTGGCACTCATGCGTGTAATCCCAGCACTTTGGGAAGCCAAGGCGGGTGAATCACCTGAGCTCAGGAGTTGGAAACCAGCCTGGCCAACATGGCAAAACCCTGTCTCTACTAAAAATACAAAAGTTAGCCAGGCGTGGTGACACAGGCTTGTGGTCCCAGCTACTCTGGAGGCTGAGGTGGAAGGATTGCTTGGGCCTGGAAGGCGGAGGTTGCAGTGAGCTGAGATTTCGTCACTGTACTCCAGCCTGGGTGACAGAATGAGACCCCATCTCAAAAAAAAAAAAAAAAAAAAAAAGGAATCTAAAAAGGAATCTGCCCTGGCTTATTGTCTGTGTAGAGCCACAGAAACAACAGGATAAGCTTGGACATAACCAGATCTCCCACGGAAATTTTTGCACAGTGCCTGACACCTAATCAGTGCTTAATGACTCTTTGTTGAAGGGATGGGGCAAGGTGCTTAGCCTCTCAGTTTCATCAGACCGGGGATAACACCAGGGCCTACCTCATTAGGTTTTCTCTTTCTTCTAGAATTTATTAATTCATTTGTTCGTTTTTATTTTTGGAGACAGGATCTTGCTCCATCACCCGGACTGGAAGGTGGTGACTCGATCATAGCTCACTGCAGCCTTGAATCCTGGGCTCAAGTGATCCTCCCATCTCAGCCTCCTGAGTAGCTAGGACTACAGATGTGCACCATCACGCCCAGCTAATTTTAACATTTTTTTTTATAGAGAAAGGGTCTCGCTATGTTGCCCAGGCTGATCTCAAACTCCTAGGCTCAAGCAGTCCTCCTGCCTCAGTCTCCTGAGTACCTAGGATTACAGGTGTTAGACACCACACCTGGCCTAGAATTTATTTTTAGTAATTTATATTTTCCTACAATTGTCCACTTCATCTGTTTATTAAGTACAGGTTTCAAGAGGATAAAGCCTGTGTTTCTGTATTTGTCTTGCCTACTGTTGTGTCCCCAGTATCAGTAAACGACAGAACAGCTCCCTGTAAATACTTGTTGTATGAGTGAATGTGTGTGGGAGGAAGAATTATCTTGGAAAAAAGAAGGAAGCATTAATAGGGCCTCTCCTAATAGTGACTCTTTTTTTTTTTAGGCCACCCTGGGGCCTTTTCTTACCCAAAACATTCATGAAAAAAAGTGCAGTTCCAAAGCATTGGAGCTACTGATGTAACAATTTTTTAAAAATACCATTATTTGGAGCACAGCGGGGGATTCTCTGATCTTCTAGGTATTCTGTGATCTCCTGTGATCTTCTGGCTGTGATCTTCCTCTGCACACCACCTGTCATCTTTGAGACACCCTCTTCTGTGCCTTCTCCCCCTCCCTGTTTCTTAGGTTCACCAAGAATGAATGAAGAAGCCAAGCACGGTGGCTCATGCCTGTAATCCCAGCACTTTGGGAGGCTGAGACGGGCAGATCGCTTGACCCCAGGAGTTCGAGACCAGCCTGAGCAACATAGTGAGACCGCCCCCCCCACCCCCTCACCCCTCTCTTAAAAAAAGAAAAAGAAAAGAAAGAATGAAGAACCCACCGTGGGTCAGGCACTGTGCTAGCCTCTGTAGAAGCTTCCATACAGTACACTGAAGTGCAATACCCACGCTACGTTTTGCAGGGTCCACGGGAAGCCTTGCGGCGACCTCACTCCGCCCAATTTCTGGGCAGCGGCGGCGCAGCGCCCCCTGGTGGCCATCTCGAGGGCGTTGCCCGCAGGCGAGGTTCGAAACTGTTGGGATTGGGGCTGACTCCAGCCTCTGCTCCGGGAGGCCCTCCAGAGCTGCCCGACCTCTCGGAGCCATGCAGAAGGCCTCCCGCAAAAACAAAAAAGGTAACTGGGGAGAAGGAAGCGGGTGAAGAAGCCCTGGGGACCAAGCCTTCCTCAATTTTCCTCCTCTGTAAAATGGCAATGGTACACTCTTGGCCTGGGAGATAACCTCTCTCCATCGTTATTATTATTATTATTATTATTATTATTATCATCATCATCATCATCATCATTTGAGAAGGAGTCTTGCTTTGTCCCCCAGGCTGGAGTGCAGTGGCGCGATCTCGGCTCACAGGATTACAGGTGCCTGCCACCAGGCCCAGCTAATTTTTTATTTTTAGTAGAGATAGGATTTTGCCATGTTGGCCAGGCTGGTCTCCAACTCTTGACCTCAAGTGATCTGCCCGCCTTGGGCCATCGTTATTTTTATCAAGGTATAATTTCCATGCAGTAAGATCCCCCCCTTTAAAAGCACAGCGGTATGAGTTTTGACAAGCTATACCCACGTTGAATCACCCCCTCCATCAAGATAGGAAACAGTTTCACCACTCCCTAAAATTACTTTGCAATGCCCAGTTGCAGCCAAACCCCACCCCACTGCAGCTCCTCACACCCCTATCTGTTTTTTACAGTGGTTTTTTTTTTTTTTTTTTTTTTTTTGCCTTTTCCATGGAGAACATCATAAAAATGAAATCATATCGTAAGGATCCTTTACAAAATTATACCAATGTAAATAGGGACTTTGGCCCTTTCATTTTTATTAAAAGGGCACATAAATCTCAAAATAGCATACTGGTCACTTTATTTTATTTTTAGAGACAGGGTCTTGTTCTGTTGCTCAGGCTGGAGTACAGTGGTATCCCAAGTAGGTGGGATTACAGCTCCTGGCTCACTGCAGCCTCCAACTCTTGGGCTCCAGCAATCCTTCTGCATCAGCCTCCCATAGCTGGGACTGTAGGCATGCACCATCACACTCAGCTAATTTTTTTTTTTCTGAGACAGAGTCTCGCTCTGTGACCCAGGCGGGAGTGCAGTGGCATGATCTTGACTTACTGCAACCCCCGCCTTCCAGGCGGGTTCAAGTGATTCTTGTGCCTCAGCCTCCAGAGTAGCTGGGATTATAGGTGTGAGCCACCACACCTGGCTGATTTTTGTGTTTTCAGTAGCAATGGTGTTTCACCATGCTGGCCAGGCTGGTCTCGAAATCCTGACTTCAAGTGATCCACCCACCCTCGACCTCCCAAAGTGCTGGGATTACAGGTATGAGCCACTACGCCCGGCCTAAATAGAAGAGATGAGGTGTCACTACGTTGCCCAGGCTCTAATCACTTTATACTTCTGCTAGCCCCCAGGTGGGCTTACCAAAGGCTGCAGATTCCTGCATTGAGCAATTCTTGTTCTTTATGGCTTTTTTCCGAACAGCATCAGGATTTGATAATGACTCGAGGTTGGCGAAGAGGCTGAACCAGGCAGGCAGGTGCCAGGCAGCCTTAGGCTTTTTCACTGAAGGGCTTTTGTCATTTGGACTGCTTGTCCTTGGGAAGGTTGACATTGCTGTCTGACTAGCCTTGTAGCAAGACCTGTAAGTCTTTCATATTTTAATGTGGTGCTTGGGGTCTGGCTCTCCCAGGACCACAGTGCTGCCTCCTCCACCTGGTTGTCCCCAAACACAGCGGCTCACTCTTTTTTTTTTTTTTTTTTGATATGGAGTCTCGCTCTGTTGCGCAGGCTGGAGTGCAGTGGTGTGATCTCGGCTCACTGCAAGCTCCGCCCTCCGGGGTCATACCATTCTGCCTCAGCCTCTGGAGTAGCTGGGACTACAGGCACCTGCACCACGCCCGGCTAATTTTTTTGTATTATTAGTAGAGACGGGTTTCATCGTGTTAGCCAGGATGGTCTCGATTTCCTGACCTCGTGATCCGCCTGTCTTGGACTCCCAAAGTGATGGGATTACAGGCGTGAGCCACTGCTCCCGGCCGCCACTCACTCTTTTCTGAGCTCATCCTCTTCCAGGGAGGAAGCATTGAAGATCTCACTCAACAGCAGTAGGGTCACCTTTGTCAGTACCTTCGGGTTCCAGGGTCCCTGCCACTGGGCCCAAGCGAGCACCTTCCTCAGGTTTGATGGCTAATAGTTCATCCTGAGCATGCGCTGTGTGAAGAGCCTTTGTCTAAGGCATATCTTCAGTTCTTTCCTTGTAGCAGTTTCCATCCTCTAATGAAATTAATTGACTCAGCTACTGCACTGCCACATCTGCGCTTTCCTGCTGGGTGAGCTTCTTTTCTTCTCAACTAGTTTTTTCAGAGGGTTGTGTAAGCGCTTTAAAGTAGTGACTTCATATGGCTGATAACCTGTGAAGCTCTCATGGATGGCTGCCATAGTGTGAGAAATCTCCCCAAAATGAAGCGGAGTGGTCTGGTACGTTGCTAGTATGTGAGACAGGAGATTGCATGTATTGACTTGCTCCACGAAGATCCACATCCAACTTCACTTTGTCAGGTTTTTTTTTTTCTTTTCTTTTCTTTTTTGAGATGGAGTCTCCCTCTGTCACCCAGGCTTGTAACTGGGATTACAGGCACACACCAACATGCCCAGCTAATTTTTTTTGTTTGTTTTTGAGACGGAGTCTCACCCTGTCACCCAGGCTGGAGTAAAATGGTGCCATCTCAGCTCACTGCAACCTCTGCCTCCTGGGTTCAAGTGATTATCGTGCCTCAGCCTCCCAAGTAGGTGGGATTACAGGCGCGTGCCACCACGCTCGGCTAATTTTTTGTATCTTTAGTAGAGACAGGTTTCACCATGTTGGCTAGGCTGGTCTCGAACTCCTGATCTGGTGATCTGCCCGCTTCAGCCTCCCAAAGTGCTGGGATTACTGGCGTGAGCTCCTGCACCTGGCACAAAGTTATTTTAATTTTGCAAGATGTACTTTGTGTTTCTTGCCTTCCTGAACTTCTGCATTTGCTTATAGAGGTCTGGATCAAACTCCTGAGACACGTCCTTCATCTGTGAGTTAGGAGCCTTTTGAGTCCGGCTTCTTTTACTTAACCCTGCTGACTTTTAAAAGTGGGCTCCTGGTAGCTTACCTTATAAGCACATTGAATTTACAAGCTGAGATAGGAGCCACTGGACCTTGCCCAAGATGTGACTTCTCTGTTTGCTCAGGAACCAGAGGCTCAGGTAGGGCATATCCTGCCCCTAGTTGCACCCAGAATCCCAAAAGGTCTCTGAAGATGGTATCTCGTTTATATTATGCTATTTTATTTTCCCAAACAAAGAGCATCTGTGGTTTGGGGGAAAGTGAGGTTAGAGATGGGCAAGGACGTTTGCTTTAGAGGAAAGGGCCATGAACCCCTCCAGTTCCCTACAGCCAGAGGTGGGGAGCTGGGGGAGCCTTTCCCTTGGCAGTGGCCCTGAAAACACCACAGTCACATGGACTTGGCAAGCTTGTGTGTCACTTGTCCTTATGGAAAGGAGTTGTGTGTGAAATACTGGAAAAGTGTGCCGAAAACAGATCTCCCCAGGAGCTTCCTGTGTACCGAAAAGGAGTTTGCTAGCAGCTTCCTCTTGGGAAATTAACTTGTTGTTTTGAATGTCCTTTTAGTCCCTGAAATTTTTCTTGTGAGATTTGGTTCTGTAGAAAACATATTTCAACCCCTCCCATTACCCCTTGTCTCCAAGGCCTTCGGATTTTCCTCCCATGTGCTTTTTGGATCCATCTACTGCTCATTTCTGCTGTTACTGCCATGACATGCACCACAACCCTTTCATTTTCATTTCATTTCATCTCATCTAACCATGTCCAGCTTAATTCACTTCTGAGCTTTTTCACTAAGGAAGTCTGAGAAGCAGCCTCTGCTTGGTCCTCGCTCCTCCTGCCTCCCCCTCCTCTGACAGGGCCGGTTCCTTCCTTTCTCAGACCTTAACACAATGTGCTCCTGATCCACCTTTCTTTGCCTAAATATTTCCTATTGGTCCTTATGGCCTTAATTCAAATTTTAGCCCTGCTGGAAGCCTGACCCGCCATCCTCAGATGAGACTTTGGCCCTCTGTTACTCATTCTCAGAGCCTCCGTCCATTTCTTTTATAACATGAGTTACAGTTTGTTATCCAACACATATTTACATGACTGATTGATATTTGTCCTCTCCACTAGGCTGTAAACTTCATGAGGACAAGAAACACATGTGGGCCGGGCATGGTGGCTCACACCTGTAATGCCAGCACTTTGGGAGGCTGAGGTGGGAGGACTGCTTGAGGCCAGGAGTTCAAGACTAGCCTGGCCAATATAGTGAGACCCTGTCTCTACAAAAACAATAAAAATTAGCCGTGTATAGTAGCGTATGCCAGTAGTCCCAGCTACTTAGGCGGCTGAGGTGGGAGGAGCCCTTGAGCCCAGGAGATTGAGGCTGCAGTGAGCCGTGATCATGCCACTGCACTCCAGCCTGGGCAATAGAGTGAGACCTTGTCTGTTAAAACCAAAAAACCCAACATATCTGTTTTGCTCACGGTGGTAAACCCAGGGCCTAGCACACTGTCTGTATCAATAAATATTTGTTAAGTGAATAGATAATACTAACTAATATTAAGTACTCATAATATGCCAGACTCTGCAAAAGCTCTTTAATGCTCCCATTTAATTTTCAGAAGAGCTCTCCAAGGTGAACACTTTTTATCCTCATTTTACCAACAAGGAATCTGAGGAATAGGGATTAAATAACTGTCCCAGGGATCCGGCTTCAGAACCCCAGTGGGTATGGCCATGCTTCTGTCTTGGTGAAGGACTGAAATAAGTTCCCCTCTTTTGGTTAGAAAGAGGAGTCAGCATCAAGGTCAAAACATCTGTACACAACTTGTGCAAAACACAGCAGACCAAACTCACTGTGGGCAGGCTGGGATTAGGCCTCATCATCATCCAGCATGGACCCTACCTCCAGATCACCCACCTCATCAGGAAGGGGGCTGCAGCCAACGACGGGAAACTTCAGCCAGGTGACTGCCCTTTCACCGTGCTTCCCAACCACCCATCCTGCCCATCTGCCTGAAGGGAGACTCGGGTCACCAGGTTTCAGTGTAACTATAAGGATACAATGGGCATGCTGGCTCACGCCTGTAATCCCAGCACTTTGGGAGGCCAAGGTGGGAGATCACTTGAGGTTAGGAGTTCGAGACCACCCTGGCCAACATGGTAAAACTTTATCTCTACTAAAAATACAAAAACTGTCTGGGAGCGGTGGCTCACGCCTGTAATCCCAGCACTTTAGGAGGCTGAGGTGGGTGGATCCTGAGGTCCAGAGTTCGAGACCAGCCTGGAAAAGATGGTGAAACCCTATCTCTATTAAAAATACAAAAATTAGCTGGGCATGGTGGCACACGCCTGTAATCCCAGCTACTTGAGAGGCTGAGGTAGGAGAATCACTTGTACCCGGGAAGCAGAGGTTGCAGCAAGCTGAGATTGCGCCACTGCACTCCAGCCTGAGTGACAGAGACTCTGTCTCAAAAATAAATAAAAATAAATAAATAAATAAATAAATAAATACAAATACAAAAATTAGCTGGGCCTGGTGGTGGGTACCTTAGTCCCAGCTACTCAGGAGGCTGAGGCAGGAGAATCTCTTGAACCCCGGAGGCGGATGTTACAGTGAGCTGAGATTGCACCGTTGTACTCCAGCCTGGGTGACAGAGTGAGACTCTGTCTCAAAAAAAAAAAAAATAAGATATGACAACATTAGTTGAGAACTTACTATGGGCCAGCCAATGGCTATCACTTATATAACTATCACAGTTAGGCATATTAATTCATTTAATTCTGGCCAGGTACAGTGGGCTTATACTTGTAATTCCAGCACTTTGGGACGCCAAGGTGAGAGGATCAGGTGAGGCCAGGAGTTCAAGGCCAGCTTGAGCAACATAGTGAGACGCTGTCTGTATTAGTCCGTTCTTGCACTGCTATAAAGAAAAAACTGAAACTGGGTAATTTATAAGAAAAGAGGTTTAATTGGCCCATGGTTCTGCAGGCTGTACAGGAAGCACAGCTGGGGAGGCCTCAGGAAACTTACAATCATGGCAGAAGGTGAAGAGGAAGGAGGTACGTCTTACATGGTTGGAGCAGGAGGAAGAGAGAGCACAGGGAGGTGCTACACAGTTTAAACAACCAGATCTCATGAGAACTCACTCGCTATCATGAGAACTCACTCGCTATCATGAGAACTCACTCGCTATCATGAGAACTCACTCGCTATCATGAGAACAGCAAGGGGGAAATCTGCCCACGTGATCCAATCGCCTCCCCACAGGTCCCTCCTCCAACACCGGGGACTACAGTTCAACATGAGATTTGGGCAGGGACACAAATCCAAACCATGTCACCATTTCTACAACAAAACAAAAGTAGCCCGGCATGATGCATGCCTGTAATCCTAGCTACTTGGGAAGCTGAGGTGGGAGGATCACTTGAGCGCAGGAAGCCGAGGCTGCAGTGAGCTATGATTGTGCCACTGCACGCCAACCTGGGTAACAGAGTGAGACACTATCTCTAAAAAAATAAGAAAATTAAATTTACTTAATGAGGGTCAGTGAGATTGAGCTCCTTGTCCAATTCACCTGTTTCTCCTATGTGGGGATTCAGGGACCACAGCTCCACAGCTATGGCTGTCAGTGCACAAAGGTATTTTCTTTTGTAGGCAGTATTAAGCATTGCTAACACTTAGCTGCATGATCTCATTTCACTCTCACAAACCCTGAGCTAGATTCTGCATGAAACCATCTTGCAGACAAATCAGGTATTTAGTAACTCTCCCATGGTCACTCCGAGGACCTGGGATTTCATTGAACCTTCTCTGTCAGACTCCAGAGCCTAAGGGCTTTACCAGTACCGCCCTGCTCCTCGTGTCTTTGGGTGAATGAATTTTCTATGCTGTTCAAGAGGTGTTTTCTCAGTGCCTGGCCTGGGCCTAGTGCTCTGCCCAGGAGCTGGGGAAGCAGAATGGGCTGGCGCAGTCGTGAGAAGGAAAAAACATATTGTGTTAGCTGTCCTGAGTCAGGCCCAGGGTCTGACACTTTTTAGTTCTGTGACCCTGGGCAAAGCCACTTAACCTTTCAGGCCTCAGTCACCTCATCTTGAATTGGGAGAATCCTGTGTTTGTCAGACGTTGCTAAGATTTGATGAAATAGTGCGTGTTTTTTGATAGATGGGGTATCATTCTGTCACCCATGCTGGAGTGCAGTGGCTTGATCATGGCTTATTGTGGCCTTAAACTCCTTGGCTCAAGTGATCCTCCTGCTTCAGCCTCCTGAGTAGCTGGGACTCAGGCGTGTACCACCATGCCCAGCTAATTTTATTTTATTTTTTATTTTTTTGTAGACGTGGGCAGTGGAGGCGGTGGGTGGGTGGTGTCTCACTATGTTGTCCAGGCTGGTCTCAAACTCCTGGCCTCAAGCAATCCTCCCATGTGGCCTCCAAAAGTGCTGGGATTACAGGTGTGAGCCATTGAGCCCAGCCTGATGAAATAATTTTTATGAAAGTGCTTTTAAAACTGAAGTGCTATAGAAATATTGGAAATAATCTCTTAGGCTGTTCTTACAGATTCTCTAGACTTTTGCCTGTGTGTGTTTTAATAAAAAATGATGGCTGTATGGGGGTCCCAGTGGATGAAGCCACTGGTTTGCAACCCTGGTTACCTATTAGAATCATCGGGGAAGTTTGTAAAACCAAGATGCCTGGTCCCTATCTCCCCACAGGTTTTTGATTCAATCGTTCTTGTACTGGGACAGGGCAATTTATGTTTTAAAAGCTCCTCAGGTGATTCTAATTTGCAGCTAAGGGTTCCAAGCAATGGATTAAAGAAGAAAGCAGATACATAATGGTTTTACAAAACAGTTTGCTATACCTTAAAATCCAAAGCATTTCCCCCACACATCACTACTTGGTAGTAGAGAACAAACGGCAACTGGTGGAGAGTTCTGGACTTACCAGAACAAAAGAACTCCAGGACAGGTCCCATGGGGTTTTCTGCTTCTCCTCAGCTTCTTCAAGGTCAGGTGACAGATGCTGGGTGATGATCCGGGTGCATACTCCAGGGTGCTAGAGTGGGACAGGAGCATGCTTTTAGGTGGGCAATAGAGAATCTCATGGCAGGGCTATAGTTAGGGGGCTCTTTGAGGTTAGAAGCAGTCTTGAATTTCATCTTTTCAGTCCAGGACTCACCTACTCTATTAGTGCATTCTCACACTGCTGTAAAGATACTGCCTGAGACTGGATAATTTATACATGAAGGAGGTTTAATTGACTCACAGTTCCGTATGGCTGGGGAGGCCTCAGGAAACTTACAATCATGGTGGAGGAGGAATCAGGCATTTTCTTCACAAGGCGGCAGGAGAGAGTGTGAGTATGTGAAGGAGGAGCTGTCAAACACTCATACAACCATCAGATCTTATGAGAACTCACTATCATGAGAACAGCATGGGGGAAACCGCCCCCATGATCCAATCACCTCCCTCCCTCCACACGTGGGGATTACAGGTCCCTCCCTCAAAATGTGGGGATTACAACTGGCAATGACATTTGGATGGGGACACAGAACCAAACCATATCATTCTGCCCCTCCATCTGCAAGTTGAAGAGCAGGGAAGCCAATAGTGGCTCAGTGCGAGTCCCAAAACCTCAACAGTTGGGAAGCTGACAGTGTAGCCTCCAGTCTGTGGCTGAAGGCCTGAGAGCCCCTGGCAAACCACTGGTGTAAGTCCAAGAGTCCAAAAGCCAAATAACTTGGAGTCTGATGTTCGAGGGCAGGAAGCATCCAGCACAGGAGAAAGATGAAGGCTGAAGACTCAGCAAGTCTGCTCATTCCACCTTTTTCCACCTGCTTTTTCTAGCCATGCTGGTAGCTGACTGGATGGTTCCCACCCAGATTTGAGGGTCGGGTCCACCTCTCCAAGTCCATTGACTCAAATGTTAATCTTTTCTGGCAACACCTTCATAGACACACCCAGAAACAATACTTTGCATCCTTTGATCCAATTAAGTTGACAATATTAACTGTCACACCTAAAGTAGTGGCTCATTTATTATGTCTTTGCTTAATAAATAAATAAATAAATAATAAATGAATATTTCTCCCAGGCATTGTGAGAGATATTTCCCCATTTATTATCTTTTTTTTACTCCAATTTTTAATTTTATTTGTATAAGAGACATGGTCTCACTGTCACACAGGCTGGAGTGCAGGAGTGCAGTAGTGCAATCATAGCTTACTACAGCCTCGAACCTCTGGGCTCAAGCAATCCTCCTGTCTCAGTCTCCCAAAGTGCTGGGATTACAGGCATGAGCCATCTCACCTGGCCCCATGTGTTATCTAATTTAAAGTTTGCAACACTCCTGAAATGTAGATAATGAAAATATAGAGGATTAGAGAGACGAAATAACTTGTTCGTCTTAGTTAACACAACTGAGTCTGTGTTCAGAGCTGGGATTTGAACCCATGTCTGCCTAGAAAGCCCATACCTTTCCATCCAATTGCCTAACAACTAGAAATGAGATTTGAATACAGAGTAAGTCCAGAGCCCCAAATCTCTTTGTGACAAGCCTGCCAGTTCTCCTCAGCATCAGTCTAGGCTTTAAAGTCTGTAACTCAGTGGTTTTAGACAATGATGATGAGATTTTGGGAGACGATAATTGTAGAAACATGCTATTTCTTTGATCCCATTTTCTTTCAGCCCCATTATCTTTTATCTATGTGCTGAAATCTCTCTCCTTTGGTGTTTCAGGATAGGGTTTCGCCTTGATTTCCTAATTTATTTTGTGTTAGTTTATTCTGGCTAAACTTTAAGTTCCTTTTGGCCAGTATGGCCTTAACAGCTTCTGATATTCTAAGTCTTAAGAAATTAATGTAGGCCGGATGCGGTAGCACACACCTGGAATCTCAGCACTTTGAGAAGCTGAGGCAGGCAAATTGTTGGAGCTCAGGAGTTTTGAGACCAGCCAGGGCAACATGACAAAACCCCATTTCAATAAAAAATACAAAAACTAGCCCAACATGGGGGGCATATGCGCTTGTAGTCCCAGCTCCTCCCAGGGCTGAGGCAGGAGGGTTGCTTGAGCCCTGGAGGTCGAGGCTACAGTGAGCTGTATTTGCATCCCTGCACTCCAGCCTGGGTGACAAAGTGAGACCCTGTCTCAAGAAAAAAAAAAAAAGAAAAAAAAAGAAATTAATGTAGCTTCTACAGTAAATACAAGTCATAGACTGGCTACTGCCTAAGCATTTCCTGAAGACCCAGTGTGTGCAGACACCCAGCTAGGCACTGGGGATGTAGTGGTGAACCACACAGACATGGTCCCTAGCCATGAGGAACTTAAGGAACTTCCAGCCTAGTTGGGAGAGATGAAAAAATAAAATATTTTTCAGTAGTGGCTTGGCTACTGCAGAGTTGATTTAATGTAGGTAATCGAGACAAAGTTTATATAATGTCACCCTATAGCCCATTAAAACAGAAAAAAATGTATAATGAGGTTGGTGTTCATAAATACCAAATTGGTGTTTCTGTATGAAAGGCAATGTTAATATCTATTGCTAGAGTAAGCACATTCATATGCTGACATGTTTGGTTTACAGCCAGAACGGTCAGGAAATTAAGCTGTTTATCTTCTGCCCTCTTGATAAAAGTCACCCTTTTACAACATAATTAAGCAGAATGCCAAGCCATAGCTTTCAGCTATAAACACTGCTTTTAATATTAGGTAAGTAAACTCATCTGGGGAGTTTTGTTTTTTTTTTTTTTGGCCATTGTAATTAACCTCAGTAGGATGAGCATCTGTTTCGTATTGCTCAAGCTGCAGGTAGCCTTGTTTCATTCTGAAGTGAGCTTCAGATACATGGTTGATTGTATTACCCCCAGCTACTGCTTAAGACCAAACGAGAAGGTTTTTCTCCACCCTTCTAAGTATCCATTTTCTTGAATTCTGGGAAATTTGTTTCTGATAGGATCTAGAGCTATGGACATTTGTCCTTGGCATCCTTGGAGGCTTCTTTTGGGATCAGTGTAATTCCTGATTGAGGCCCAGTGCATGCATCAGAGAAGGCACTTCTTCTTGACCCTTTTCTTCTCTGAGGTTAGGCTTCAGCTGTCTTAGAATGAGGCTGACTGAGGGTCCCCAGCAGGTCAGTACTAATAAGATCTGAAGACTTAAGAAATTGCCCAATGTGAATTGGTCCTTAAAAAGCAAATCCTTTGTATTCCTTTCTGAAGTCTTGCTGAATGCCGTTGTAGCAGTCAGAGTTCCTCATTGCAAAAAACAGAAAACACTTCTGTTAATGCACTGAATTTGGGATACTGAGTCTGACAGAATCGCTCAAAAGGCTGGAGAAGCAGGCTTGGAAAATGGTGAGAACCAAGAGCTGTGTGTAACTACCCCTGGCAACTAGAAGCTCCTGTCACTCTTCTGCGTCTCCTCCTCCAGGTTCAGTGACCCAGGTGGGAGTGTCAAGTGGCTGGATCTCACTCACAGGTCCATGACCTAGCTGCTGGAGGTGGGGACATGGGGGAGGTTGGAGCAAGTGAATAATTGGTCTTTTTAGGTTCTTTCAATTTGGGGGTTTCGGGGGTTAGTGCTCAAGATGTAGTCCTCTTCCCACCTGCTGGGGACTCAGAAGCTGCATGGTTGACCATCTTGTTTCTTTCCTTGTCCTGCATTGCCCTAAGGTAGGGAAACCTAGCTGTCAAATCCCTTTAAACCAACATACTCACTGCACACACATCTTACAGTTAATTAAAGCATGCCTAATTGCCCAATGTTTTATACAGAATTATTTGCTCAATACTGCACAAGGGTAGAGAATTAAAATGAAAGGTTTTATGTTTAATGTGGTCTATTAACTGTAGAGGGCACTGGAAATTGCCAGGCAGGTATAATAGAAAGTAGGTCATTTATTCATCACTTAGTGTAAATGGTTTTTTCTTTCCTAGTAATAGCCATTCATTTTATTTGAAACTAATCTATTTTTAGAATCCTAAAGGCTGGTTCTGATTATAAATGTTTTTTAGCCTCTGTCACACCAAGAACTTCAGAAATGTCTCAAAAACATCATATAATGTCTACCATTATACTGCTATTAAGAAACATCTTGCATATACTCTTCATTATGCAAAGGACATTCATATCATGGAGATGAACATCTTTATTAAATAAGGGCTAGGCCAGGCAGGGTGGCTTACGCCTGTCATCCCAGCAGTTTGGGAGGCCGAGGTGCACAGATCACCTGAGGTCAAGAGTTTGAGACTAGCCTGGCCAACATGGTGAAACCCCATCTCTACTAAAAATACAAAACAAACAAACAAACAAACAAAAATTAGCCTGGCATGGTGGCACGTGCCCATAATCCTAGCTACTTGGGAGGCTGAGGCAGGAGAATCACTTGAACCTGGGAGGCGGAGCTTGCAGTGAGCTGAGATCGCATCACTACACTCCAGCTTGGGCGACAGTGAGACTTCATCTCAAAAAAAAAAAAAAAAAAAAGGCTGAAGCCTGGTTTTGGTTCAAAAAGAATCAACAGTATGAACACATAAAATGAAATACCTCCCAATAAAGCCAGAAATAAATATGGCCCCTTTAAACCCCTAGTTTTACTGATATATAATTTTTTCCCTCTTCAGGTGATGTTCTGATTAGTGTTGGCCATGCCAACGTGTTAGGATATACTCTTCGAGAATTTTTACAGCTTTTGCAACATATCACCATTGGAACAGTGCTACAAATCAAGGTTTACCGAGATTTTATTAACATTCCTGAAGAATGGCTAGAAATATATGATTTAATCCCTGAGGCCAAATTCCCAGTAACAAGGTAAATAGTTCATTTTAGGAACTCTTTGTTATAATACAGAATCCCAGGGCCTGTGAGGCACAGATGGTTTAATGTGACAATTATCAAATAAGGATAATGACAGGAGGACTGGTGACACTGTCAGAGTAATTTCCTGGGTTTCTGGTATTAGATCTGTAGGATCTGAGAAAGCATGATAAAGTCAACTTGGAGTTAAAAAACAAGTCATCAGTTGGGAATTTTGTCCCTGTGCCTACCTGAATGGTGCCTCTCCTTCCCAAGTCAGCCCTTAAAATTCTTCTTGTGGGCCGGGTGTGGTGGCTCATGCTTGTAATCCCAACACTTTGGGAGGCAGGCGGATCACGAGGTCAGGAGATCGAGACCATCCTGGCCAACATGGCGAAACCCCTTCTCTACTAAAATTACAAAAATTAGCTGCATGTGGTGGTGAGCACATGTAATCCCAGCTATTCAGGAGGCTGAGGCAGGAGAATCGCTTAAACCTGGGAGTCAGAAGTTGCTGTGAGCCGAGATCACACCACTGCACTCCAGCCTAGAGACAGAGCAAGATTCTGTCTCAAAAAAAAAAAAAAAAAAAAAAAAAGGCTTCTTGCAAATCCTATTTTCTTTTGCATATTCAATTTTTTTCTCTCCGGGTCCTTCCCAGTAACATCTAAGCCTTTTTAAACTTCTCTCATCTTGGCAAATCCTATCGTCAGTCCACTGTCCTCTCCCTACCCTCTCTGGCCACTGGAGTCTCTTGCATCCCCTCCCAACTTGCTAAAAGCTGTATTAGACACCTCTGTTTCCTTGAGAGATGCCACTTCCCAGACACTCCTCAACACACTTCAATCTAGGCTTTGCTTTCATCCCTTGGCTGAGTCCTTTTCCCAGGGCCACCCATAGCCTTCACACTTCTCATCCCACTACATTCTTCTGTCTTTATCTTGCTTGGCTTCTGAGCAGCACTAGACACTTAACACTTTCCACCCACTCTCTTCTTGAAATAGCACTTCCCAGGCTTCTGTGACACCACACTCCCCTCATTTTCCTGTTTTCCTATTACCTCTGGCCATTTCCTCTTGGTGTCCTTTCTCCTGGCCAATTTCATTGATGCCTGTGGTTTCTCTATCCACATGCTAATTACTTTCAAATTGTATTATCACCAAAACTGTATTTTTTTTTCTTGGTTTTGCTCTTGTCGCACAGGCTGGAGTGCAGTGGAGTGATCCTGGCTCACTGCAACCTCTGCCTCCCTCCCAGGTTCAAGTGATTCTCCTGCCTCAGCCTCCAGGGTAGCTGGGATTACAGGCGCATGCCACCACACCCAGCTAATTTTTGTATTTTAAGTAGAGACAAAGTTTTACCATGTTGGCCAAGCTGGTTTCACACTCCTGACCTCAGGTGATCTGCCTGCCTCGGTCTCCCTAAGTGCTGGGATTAGAGGCTTGAGCAACCAAGCCTGGCCAGAATGATCTTTTTGTAATGCAAATCTGATCCTGGCATGTTCCTATAAAAAATCTCAAGACTTTTTGTTCTTTGGATAAATGTCAAAATCCTCACATTGGCCTATAATGCTCTACGGGGTTCAGCTGGCCTCGGCATAGCATTCCAACTTCAACTCATACTGCCTTCCCCATCCTTCTCTATCCCACTTCAGCTTCCAGCTCCCTGCCTTTTGTTGCTCTTTGCCTCAGGGTCTTTGCACTTGCTCTTCTCTGTCTGCAACATGCTCGTAACTTTGCTCTTCAGTAGTCACCCTTGAAGGCTCCAGTGTACCTTCTCCAAGGGGTCTTCCTAGAAACACGTCCATCTGACATATGCCTTCACAGCTCGCTCCTTCACATTTATCCCAATTTTAATGAAATAATCTGTGTAATCAGTTGTTCACTGTGTTTCCCTGGGAGAATGTGAACTCCATGAAGGCAGGGACTGAGTCTGTCTTGTTTTGCTAAAATTGCCCTAGGACTTTCATGTGGTCAATGGTTCATTTGT
Source organism: Trachypithecus francoisi (assembly GCF_009764315.1). NCBI lineage: Eukaryota > Metazoa > Chordata > Mammalia > Primates > Cercopithecidae > Trachypithecus > Trachypithecus francoisi. The sequence goes on from NW_022681455.1 coordinate 77,075,119, forward strand.
TTTTAATTTTTAATTTAAAAAGTCTTATTTTTGAGACAGGGTCTCACTCTGTCCCTCAGGCTGTAGTGTAGTGGCATGATCACAACTCACAATCAAATCCTACTGAGCGACTCCTACACTGGAGGGCACGACTCTAAAACCATGGGCTCATCTTTTAGATGACAACATAACAACTATGTTCTAAGCATCTTCATTACATGGAGGAGTTCTGAGATCCAGAATATTAAATTCTAAGGATGGCAGACTGACCATTCAAAAGCAAAGAAAAGATAGAACAGCACAACTCAAGTATGAGGCGAAAACCCGCAAACTTAAATAACAATACCAAGCACCTGCTGACTCCCTTTCTTAATTAGGCAAAGTACTCATATCTACGGCATTTTAGTAACTTAGGTGTAATGGGGCAGGGAAAGAAGAGAAAGGAAAAAGCTGCTTTCACAAAGCTGGTATAACCTTTTCCAGGAGAAAATGGCACCGGGTATACACACTGGAGAAAATTCTCCATTTAACGCTCTGGGTAGGCCGAATGGTCTAGAAAGTTTGTTTCTAGCCAATCCTGACCCCTGCAGGGTTGTGGCTTTATTACCTAATGATAATTTACCTGTCCTTTATGGTTACCTAACCATCAGAGTTGCCAAGGATTCACCCTGCAGTCTGAAAAAAAAAAGTTATTAATACTTGGATTTTTAAAAAAAATTCATGTGCTGTTCAGGAAGACCTAAGTGTGTCTGAAGGCAAATTAGACAAAGAACATCAGTATTTAAGACTAGTGGCTCTTAGTAAAAATTACTCATTATCAACTGTTTATTAGTGGAAGAGATAAACTTTAGGAAAAGCCATTCAAATTCTTGGAAGCAAATACAACAGGCAGATCGCCAAGGTTATTAGTGATAACACCAGAAGTCTTAACAGGTTGGCAGGGAAGAAACCTATTTCCTTTTAGCAGGGCAGAATGTACCAGAGATTTGTAATCACAGAGATTTGGTTCTGCTGGGCAACAGCACCAGGATGAGGGAAAGCAGGTGACAAAGCACTCATTCTGGGAAGTTAAAGCAAGCACAGGTACTGTAGGCATTAGGAAAGTTCAGAGACCTGAAGGTACTAGCAGGCAAGCACCACCTAGTTTCAACAATCAAGAAAGCCAATAATTGGAGAAAGTTAAAAACAACAACAACAAAAACCTGGCTGGGCACAGTGGCTCACGCCTGTAATCCTAGCACTTTGGAGACTAAGGTATTCTTCGAGGCCAGGAGTTTGAGACAGGCATGGGCAACATAGGGAGATCCTGTTTTTACAAACAAAACAAAACAAAACAAAACAAATTAAAAATTAGCCAGGTGTGGCAGCACACAGCATACACACCTGTAGTCTCAGCTACTTGGGAAACAGAGGCCAGAGGGTCACTTGAGTCTAGGAGTTCAAGGTTGCAATGAGCTGATTGTGCCACTGCACTGCAACAAGGGTGACAGAGGAAGACCCTCTCTGAAAAAAAGACTCGAAGACTTACTAACGACTAGGATGTTGAAGATCCTTAAGGCCCACTATTTCCTGACTTCCTGAGTCATCTGGAAATCAGTGATATTCTGTTCCTGCCACGTGAGCCACAAGAACAGAGTTCTCAGGAGATGGTCAGGTTGAACCTGTCACTTTAGCTGCACTGAAATTAACCTACCCTTTAACACCTCCTAATATTCTGGTCAGTAGTCTAGTATAAGTCTGCAAAACTTTTTAGGGCATGGTAAAGTAATTTAAGGCAGAATTTGATTTTCATTTAGAAATGGAAAAAGATTTAAAGATAATTTTTAAAAGGGAAACATTTCAATGACATAGAAAGGTAGTGCTAAGGCTAAATTGTATCTTCTATGAGTCAGAAAGCGAGTTATAAGGCATCTTGTTAGGGGACCATAAATGTTGAGACATGAAGAATCTATTTTATTCACTATTCTTCCATTTCAGCACACCAAAGAAAATTGAGCTGGAAAAAGCTGAATCTTTCATAAGCAGTGATGATAATGAAAATGTAGATTTAGATAGAAGACTTCAATATTATAGATATCCATGGTCAACTGCGCATCACCCTGCAAGGAGACCAATATCCATCTCCAGAGACTGGCATGGATATAAGAAGAGGAACCATACTATTAGTGTAGGAAAAGACATTGATTGTGACGTGATGATTCACAGAGACGATAAGAAAGACGTGAGCGCGCCTTCTCCATACTGGATAATGGTGAAGCAAGACAATGAAACCTCTTCCTCCTCTACTTCCTCTACCTCAGATGCATTTTGGCTGGAAGATTGTGCCCAAGTTGAAGAGGGTAAAGCCCAGCCAGTATCAAAGGTTGGTTAGCAAATCTGTGGTCATATGAGCATTTATCTTGCAGACACCCAAGTTTTGTGCCTCACCAGGCACAAGTTTGCTATACTTATCAAGGACTGTCTGTAGACTCACCAATTCTCTTCTCTTATGACTGCGTTATTAAGCCTTTAGAGATGTTCTTCAATAGGATGATCTAAAGACTTCCCTGGGTTCTTGCAGGCCTCGCAAATCTTATTTTCAGAATAAAACCCTTCTTTCTGAGAAGAATTTCTTTTCTTTTAGAAAATGCAGTAGAGAAATCCAATATCAGAATGTCTGAACATAATAGAGAATGTCACTTTATGTAAACACCACACTTTTCTTTAAATATTTAGTTTCTCTCTTTTTTTTGGTAAACTTCAAGTACTATAATTAAAATAACTAAGAGACATATTCCTTGGCTAGTTATTCACATTAGAATTCTTTGTTTTTCCCTTTTCAGCCCTTCTTTTACTGTAAATGTTGAATTGAGAGTTAATTACTTGGAAGAGACAGGATAGTAACAGATAAGGGAGAGACAGCAGATGAGCAAAAAACAATACTCTGTCAGTGAAGATAAATCAGACACAAAAAATGAATGGGAATATAGGATATGATTGATAGGACATTCATGTTTTTCGGAAATAATTTTATTGCAAAAAAGGCAAAACGGGTAAAAACCAGGCCATTTAGCTGTTGATACCCAAAATGACAAATTTTGAATTTGCTCTCACCTGAAAAGCCACCAATAGTAACCTGGCACTATTTATACTGATAGCCACGTAGCCTTAATTTTAATAGTTTCTAATGCTTCTATACTCAATAATTATATTCCTGTCTCCTTTAAAGCATCTAAAACAAAAATATCAATCAGCACATAATAAATACTTGTTGATTAACTCATTGAGAAAAACGTAAGAAAAACACCTAAGCAGAATGTTTTATTGACTTTAGGTCAGCTGAGAATAATTACCTGCATTTATGCCTTATTTTACCTCACTGGAAAAAAGACAAATGTTTTATTAGAGATTTCTGACTTTCATGTGTTTGCTGCTCTGGGCTGAGAGAATGTTCAGCTCTCTCCTGTAATGTGTGCGTCAGTATTACAGCTCATCAACAAAAGGTGTATGTCCCAAATTTCCACTTGCTGCCATCGACTTCTGGCCAGAAACAAACTTCTTTGCAGCCTTTAAAGAAACAAACAAAAGACAAAGTTAACAAAAATAAAAATATATGTCATCAAGCAGGTGAACTTATTTTGTCATTTTAAGAATTTATGGATAGGACATTCTTTTTTTTTTTTTTGAGATGGAGTCTTGCTCTGTCACCCAGCATGGAGTGCAGTGGTGTGATCTTGGCTCACTGCAGCCTCCGCCTCCCAGGTTCAAGCAATTCTCTGCCTCAGCCTCCCAAGGAGCTGGGATTACAGGCATACAGCACCATGCCCAGCTAATTTTTGTATTTTTAGTAGAGACCGGATTTCGCCATGTTGGGCAGGTCGGTTTCGAACTCCTAGCCTCAAGTGATCCACCCATGTCGACCTTCCAAAGTGCTAGGATTACAGGCATGAGCCACCAACCCGGCCTTGGATAGGACATTCTAAGCCAGCAATTACTATAATAGCTGTTGTGAAAATTAACTAGGAGATGGCTGGTGCTTTAATTTGTGACAGTGTGGGAAAAGCTTAGCTGCCCCTCTGAATGTTCCATTGTATGTGTAATGAACCAAGCAAGAGCAATGCTCTGGTAAGAGGGTAGCTGTTAAAAGAGAGATAAGGAAAACACCACTGATACTCTCAAATACAGTAGTGTGGCTTCAGGCAGGGATACACTTTCCTGTTTCTGTATTACAATGGCAAATCGTCTGGGTCAACAAAAATACAATGATTGTTAACTTAAAAGTAAAACTTTATACCCTAGAGGATTCTTTATGCCACTACTTCCACGTTCAAAGACTGGTTAAGTGTAGTGTCATGAGTCAGGTGTAGGTGGAGCAGCAGCCCCCATATTCTCAGGCCAGCTTATCTTATCACTATGAAGGAGAGGTGGTGGTGGAAGCAGTTGGGTTGGGATGCACATGATGATGGGATATAAGATGAGGACAGTCACTCAGAAGAGTACGAAATGAGCCGGGGCTGTGGCTCACACCTGTAATCCCAGCATTTTGGGTGGCCAAGGCAGGCGGATCACGAGGTCAGGAGATCGAGAACACCCTGGCTAACACGGTGAAACCCCGTCTCTACTAAAAATACAAAAAATTAGCTGGGCGTGGTGGCAGGCACCTGTAGTCCCAGCTACTCGGGAGGCTGAGGCAGGAACATGGCGTGAACCCGGGAGGCGGAGGTTGCAGTGAGCTGAGAGCGCCACTGCACTCCCTCCAGCCTGGACAACAGAGCGAGACTCCGTCTCAAAAAAAGAAAAAAAAAAGAAGAGTATGAAATGATGATGATTAGGGGCCAAGTGAAATCAAGTCAGGGTTACTTTCTTAAAATAGCCTTGTCTCTTTTTTTATTTGAGACAGGGTCTCACTCTGTTGCCCAGCCTGGAGTACAGTGGCATGATCTTGGCTCACTGTAACCTCTGCGTTCCCAGCTCAAGCCACCTTCCGACCTCAGTCTCCTGAGTAGCTGGGACTACAGGCACATGCCACCAAGCCTAGCTAATTTTTGTACTTTTTTGTAGAGATGGGGTTTTGCTACATTGCCCAGTCTGGTGTTGAACTCCTGGGCTCAAGCAATCTGCCCACCTCAGCCTTCTAAAGTGCTGGGATTACAGGCATGAGCCACTGCACCCAGCTTGGTTTTTTATTTTTTCTTTTTTCTTATCCCCACTGTCCCTATACAAAGTAGACCTGTTGGTGAGAAGATGGCTGAGACATGTACAATGGAAGGCGAGTTGGTAAGTTTAATGTAGAAAATGGGGAAAACCCACTTACTTAGGATTAATTCTGTAGGTCATGTGCTTGTTAGGCACAGTAGGGAACACAAAGAAGTACATGACATAGTCCTTGCCCTCAAAACAGCTCAGTCTTGTAGGGAACAATAACATATGTGAAAAAAAAAAATTAACAAGAACGGAAGAATGTCTTAGGCTTAGAAGAGTAAAGAAAATCTTAAGATGCTGGATGGTGAAATACTTGAAGAGGAAAAATAGCAAACTTCATATTTAGGTTGGATGACATGAAACTGCCAATACTTGACTCTTCTTTACCTCTAGTCATCTAACATAAGCCCGTATTATAAACTACCATTAATTTAACCTGATGTTTGATACATCAGGTGTATTAAATGCACTTCTGACTGCCATCTCAGTGGACGGCAGCGCTCTCACTGACAGCAGAGTTTAACCTAATGGTAGTTTATTTGAAGGAGGAAGATACATACACTCGAGCTGACAAGGAAGCTTGTTGCAGATCTTATGGGAATGGGCCCTCCCGCCTCCATATTAAGTAGATGGGCACCAAACATGAGAATAGCATATACCGCCCGAGGACGCTTATGCATCCTTCTGAAATTGGATCATTAAGTTCCATGTTGTTAAATCGTACGTTTTCATTTACTTACATTGATGATATCAGCATTAGCCACTGAATCAATCTGCTGAAGGACTGTGGATGGTGGCACGTAAGAACCAGCCACTAGAGCCTGGGACCCGACTTCTTCCAGGAAACGCTCAGAAGACTCCACTGACATTAGGTATCCAGCTTTCAGCTTGTTCCTGTGCAATAAAAGGCAGAAGTCAGTTTTACAGAGCTACAGAGCAAGGCAATTATTATTTTTTTTCTGGATGGTAGCGAGGGGCTGCGAACATCAAAGCTTTATTGAATAGATATAGTAACGGCGTGTCTCCCTCTTCCTGAATTCCCCAAGAAGAACGGCGCTCCCTTCTCTGGAACATGACACTAAAACAGTAAGTCTGAAGGGAAGAAATCTCGTCAGGGTTGCCAAAGTGTCCAATTGAGGGCCCACTTTGGCCTCCATTTGTGGGTCCATATGCTGCTACAGATTTGAGTGAGACAGCTGGAGAGCTCCCTAATGCTTCCCAAGGCCTCTGGATCTGGTTGTGCAATCTGGATCCTCTACACGTCACTGGCCAGTCGCAGCATGCTCTTTTTCCTGCCTACTGGCACAGTGAGGAAGATCTCTCTGCTGTCAGTGAGAGGGTTGCCATCCACTGAGATGGCAGTCAAAAGTGCATTTAATACACCTAACGTATCCAACATCATAGCTTGGCCCAGCCTACCTCCTATGTGCTCAGAACACTTACAATAGCCTGCAGTTGGGCAAAAGTCATCTAACATAAGCCCATTTTATAAGAAAGTATTGATTATCTCATGTACTGTATATCACTAGCCTAGGAAAAGATCAAAATTCAAGGTATAGTCATATACTACATAATGACGTTTTTGGTCAATGATGGACCACATATATAATGGGGTCCCATAAGATTATTAGGGAGCTGAAAGATTCCTATTACTTAGTGACAACATAATGCTGTAGTGCAATTTTAAAAAAATAAATTTCACGTAGCCTATGTTTACAGTGTTTAGCATCTACAGCAGTGCACAGTAATGTCCTAGGCCTTCCCATTTACTCACCACTCACTCACTGACTCACTTGAAAGCAGGAGTTTTTGGTCCTGCCAGCTCCATTCATGGTAAATGTCCTATAATGGCATATTTTTTTTAATCTTTTGTGCTTTATTTTTACTGTACCTTTCCTATGTTTAGATGCACAAATACTTACCATTGTGTTATAACTGCCTACAGTATTCAGTATATAGTGCATGCTGTACAGGTTTGTAGCCTAGGAGCCACAGACTATAACACAGACCTATGTGTGTAGTAGGCTATACCACCTACATTTGTGTAAGTACACCATGAGGTTCACACAGTGATGAAACCACCTAACACCACATTTCTCGTAACGTATCCCCATTGTTATGTGACCCATGACTGGAAGCTGAAATTGCGATGGTATTGCTCTGTAGCCAGGTTGAAAAACTGTAAGGTGATCCATGGCAAGCTGGGGACAGTGTGTATTATCAACCTACCTTCTGGCTGCTAGAGTGTGCAGACTAGGGATCTTGAAGACCCTTCTGTCAAACTGGGGTGTCACCACAGACAACTCCACCTGGCCCACGGCTGGGGTCACAGTGTCATAAAGGTCACAGTCTTGACCTTTTCCTTTTGCCTTTTCCTTGTATGAACTGGGTTCTCTTCTTGGATGGAGGATACCTTTCGATGCTTACAGTTTGAAGATTCTCATGTTTATTTTCTTCTTATGCTACCATTTCACTTGTATTACCTGTGAGTTTTGGCAGGTTTCGGGGGTGTCTGAAAGAGCTTCTGCTGTCTATTTCTGCGGTATCCACTTCAGCTGTTGCTGCCTCTTTTAGGGCCTGTTAGTTTCCACCAAGGGTGAAGTAGAGTCAAGCCAGTTCCTCTTATGCAGTGAAACAGGGCAATTTTAAGGTATTCGCCCCAAAACTCTTCAACGTGTTTTTGGTAAACAGGCAAACTAACAACTTACAGTGCTAATGGCCTCCATTCTATTTCTTCAGTTCACCAAGTACTGTACTGTATACATTACTATTTGGAAAGCTGTCAGTACAAAACTGTACTGAATAAACACCAGAGATTGCTTTCTGATTTTGGACTAGAACTTGGATCTAGGTAAAACTATTTTAACGTGAGGTTTTGATTAGTGAAGCAACTCCTGCCTCTTGCTGAGATTTGTCTCAGTGAGCACAAGGTATGATTAAAAAGGCAGGTGGGGAATTTTGTAGTGTGCTCAGCATAACAAAACTTAACAATACTAATGGAAACAGAAATGACTAAAAAGTTGTTCCATCCTGGGTTGTAATTCACCCTGTCATACTTCCCCTGTGGGCAATACTAAATGATCATAACAACCACTGGAGTTGCAAAATTCACATTTTGAATTGTCCTAAGTAGATGGAGTCAAACTTAAATGTCTTAAACTGCTATATGAAAATGCAGATTGATTTCCAACTTTGTCCCAAGTCTTTCTTTTAGAGAAACCCTCGAACTACTAATGAATTAGGAGTGTTGTTAACACCTTCAATCTGGACAGTGGGGATTTAAAAATTGCCAAAAAGCAGACAAATATTTTAGTCTTTCTTATAAAACAAAACAAAATCAGATCTGTTTTGGGTATAAATCAGTAATGAAGAAAGAAACTATTGTAGAATAGGTACTCTTACATACTGGTGGTATGATTAGAAACTGGTACAATCTCTTTAGATTTGTGACTTAGAAATATATACCTTTTTTTTTTTTTTTTTTTTTTTTAAGAGACAAGGTCTTGCTCTGTTGCCCAGGCTGGAGTGCAATGGCATGATCTTAGTTCACTGCAACCTCAAACTCCTGGGCTCAAGCAATCCTCCTTCCTCAGCCTCCTGAGTAGCTGGGGCTACAGGCACACACCAACACACCTGGCTAGTTTTAAATATCTTTTTGTAAAGACAGGGTCTTGCCACATTACCCAGGCTGGCTGAACTCCTGGCCTCAAGCGATCCTCCTGCCCTAGCCTCCCAAAGTCCTGGGATTACAGGTGTGAGCAACTGCGCCTGGGCAAATGTATTATTTAAATATACACACATATATGCACTCTAACATGGAGCCTTTCATTATGTTTATAACTCTTTAACTCAGTTGGGAATCTACACCAAGAAAGTAATATGAAATACAAAAATATTTTAAGCCCAAAGATATCTTTATAACTGCAGAAAACGCACAAGTGTATTTTGACACACCAATGAATATTGTTTAAATTTTTAGTAATTTGAATCAATGAAAATATAGAATCATTGGTAGGGAATCAGATTATTTTTGTCTTTTATTTGTAATTTTCAAACTTCTATAATAAGGATGCTATTTAAATAGGATAAAAAAGTATACAGATGGTCCTAACTTACGATGGTTTAACTTATGATTGTTTGACTATATGACTGGTTTATCAGGGTATTAAATGCGTTTTTGATTTATGGATTTCTCAGGATGTAACCCCAGTGTAAGTCAAGCAGCATCTATATATACAATATTAACAATTATGTTTAAAAATGTGTGATCAATAAACTAAGAAAAATGTTAACAATTATTCTCTAATTTTTGTGGAGACAAGGTCTTGCTATGTTGCCCAGACTGGTCTCAAACTCCTGGTCTCAAATGAACCACCTGCCTTGGCCTCCCAAAGTGCTGGCATTATAGGCGTGAGCCACTGTGACTGGTCAAAATGTTAACAATTATATCTTTAGGTGGTAGGATATGGGGATGTTTCCCTTTTTATGCTTTTTGTGCTTCTCAGTCCTTATGAGCATATATTGTAATATTGTTATAATATGAAAAGAATACAACTTTCAAATAACAAAAACATAAAACACAGTTAACACGGAGACTTACTTGGCAGCTTGGACATCTGTGTTGGAAAGGTTTCCTTGAGCTATTGTTTTGACTTGATTATACGCAGCCTTGATTACCTAGGACAGATAAGTAAAAGTTGGTCATCTGTGGTCAGTACCAGAGTCTCCTGCAGCACTGACACGCTTCTTTACTGAGGCAAAGACACAGATGGAAGGTTAGTTCCAGACAAACAGCACAGTGTCCACGTGGAATGCTGTCATCACTATGGGTTCCTTATTCTTCCTATGTTCATAAAGCAGCTGTTTGTACACAATCCTTCTGCCCCAGCCTCCCAAGAAGCTAGGACTACAGGTGCATCCTACCAGGCCTGGCTAATTTTTTAGTTTTTAGAGATGTGTGGGCTCAAGTGATCCTCTCACCTCAACCTCCCAAAGTGTTGGGATTATAGGTGTGAGCCACCACACCCGGCCAAACACATAGATTTCTAATCACCCATAAAGAATAAGCACCTTTAAAACTTCTCCAGACTCTTGCAGTGTCATGCCATTAATACTGCTATCTCTTACTATTCACTAAGAAGAGAGTAGTAATCCATACACAGCCAATTTGTAAGGCTTGTCCATACTTACTAAGCCAGAGTCAAGAAGGAATCTGAATCCTTGTATGGTATTTAAAAAAAGAAAGAAAGAATAAAGTTCCAGGGATGTGGGTACTTGGTAAATATTTGTTGAATAAGTAAATAAATCTGGCCATGATTTTCTCCATCCCAATGCTGGCTGAGTCTGCTACTTATTTTTCCCTCTGATCACCTAAATTCTAGGACCTCTGTTTCCCCTTCATTTTTGCTGCCCATTTTCATAGCCACACCCCAGACCTGATCATAGCCTAGATTTGCATACCTCTGAAGTCCTCAATTCTAAGACCCCGATCTCAGTCTTTAATTTCACTATCCTTATTCTTCCACTTTATCAAGATCTCTAGTTCCTTGACTTGTCCAGTCTTTCAATTTATCAGGCCCCCTCTGGCTTCACTTCTCTATTGAGCCTAGATCCCTGAATCATCCTTTTAATCACTCTTGCCAATGCTCCAATGCTCCCAACTCCCTTGCTATATCCTCATACTTCTGACCTGCCCACTTTGCAGGATTCCAACCTGGGATTAACTCTAATACCTACCTCCTCCATTTCTCCATTACGCTTGTGAATGCAACGGAGGAAAAATTACATGACAGTGCTGACTGACTGTACTATGAATTTGTGGTCGCTGATTTCAAGGATACACCTATACTACAGCGAATACCCACTTTTTGTGTACCTCACTATTTGTCCCAAACTTCCCTTTTCTTTAAACTTTCCTCCCTTCTCTGTCAAAACATGACTTAGCCTCCTGTCTCACTGAGGCGTTACTTCCCCATATTCCCAGTATCTTCCAATATTAGCCTGTCTGTAAGGCTAAACAGTCCACTTGTGTGCTGGATCCCACGTATTCCTTTCTCAGACTTGAGCCATTTATAATTTTCTGTCTCCGATAACTGCTCCGATCTTTTTGTTCAGTCTGAATGTCTCTTTCAACTTAATCTGTGTAAACTCTCCTAAAACAGCCTGCTCCTTGAATGTCTAAGCTCCACTAGCCTACACCAACCTCTCATTTCTTGTCATTCATTCCTTAATCACTACACATTTTAGCCAGTTTCCACTACTCTAGTCAAAACTGTTAAGATCACCCATGATGTCCCAGTTTGCTGAAACTACCAGACTTCTCAGTGGTAATGAATGTTATTTCACTGTGGGTCAAAATGGTGTCAAACATTCTCTCTTTCCTAGCCTTCAAATATAACAGCTTCTCTTTTTCTTTCTGTTTACCTGGGCCATTTTTCTTAGCCACTTGCTCCTTAAATGGTGTTCTTTCCCAGAAACTGAGCTTTAGTTTTCTTTTCCTACAATCATTCATACATATCCCTGATTTCTACACAATCTCTATACTGAAGACTTGCAAATAAACATCTTGGCCTTCCCCTCTTCTGGGTTCTCAATTTAGATGTTTCAGAGCCAACTCAATGCAACTTGTCCAACCAGAACCAAAATTTCAAGTAGGCAATTCTCTCCTCTTTCCTGGAAGCATTAGTATACATGTGTAAATTTCCCTATAGCAGATAATGCTTCAATGATATCATACTATACAGAGCTCTGATAAGTTATTGCACTGCATTCAAACACTCCATATTTTAACTGAAAACATGTTCATGGCCGAGGGGGAAAATAACTTGTTAATGAAAGAAGTTTGGTGAGTATGCAACTTACATCTCCAGCAGCTGTGGCCTGGGAGATAGTATAAATCCCGAAGAGTCCAGAATCTGAGTAACTGGCATTAAATGCGGAAACCTGAAAGATAATGAGACTTTACTGTATGATATTCTGCCAGGTAAAACAGGGCACGATTTCTTTTAAGTTTGCTTAGAAAAAACTTGGACCTTCACAGTATAAACAAAATAGGTTAATATTTTACTTAATCAGTTCTGTCAAGAACTAAAGTATTCTGTATCTTCAGAACTATCACGGCTTTGTTTCTTCATTTAAATATTTCTAAAATGACTGCTCCCTTTCCCTTATGCTGGGTATTTTCTAACCCTCTTTAGATGATTAAAGGTTAATGCAAACACGAATCCACAAATATTATTATTATAATACAGATGGGCTTTGGCATTAGGCAGACCTGGTTTCTTCTCTCTGCTGCTGGTAGGGACTTTTTCACCAATTTACTTTTATTTCTCTTATACACTCAAGTCAAAAAGTTAAGAGAAAAATTTCTGCTTAGTGGTCATTATCCAGATGTCCAAGGTATCAAGAGTTTAGCCTCTGAATAACAGGGATATTGCTATCTAGTTTGAGCAGAGCTTTTAGCTCTCTAGGGTGAACCCGATTTACAGTGATTATGTGGACCATTTATGTAAAAATTACCTGAGTTCTTATTAAAAATACAAACTTTCAGCTTCCTGAAATGGACTTACTGATTCAGGTCCCTGTGGATGTAGCCTGGGAGCCCAGATTTTTAACAAGTGTTCCAGGTGATTCTTATGTACATTAAACTTGGCGAACCATTGGCTCAGTCCATGTAAAGCATAAGAATGGACTTCAATTTCTTTTTTTTTTTCTATTTTTTGAGACAGAGTCTCGCTCTGTCGCCCAGGCTGGAGTGCAGTGGCACGATCTTGGCTCACTGAAACCTCCGCCTCCTGGGTTCAAGTGATTCTTCTGCCTCAGCTTCCCAAGTAACTGGGACTACAGGTGTGCGCCACCATGCCCAGCTAATTTTTGTATTTTTAGCAGAGACGGGGTTTCACTGTGTTAGCCAGGATGGTCTCGATCTCCTGACCTCGTGATCCGCCTGTCTTGGCCCCCCAAAGTGCTGGGATTATAGGCGTGAACCACCGCAGCTGGCTTGGACTTCAATTTCTTTAATTGTAATTCTGAGGCCATCCTATTTATACTCCAAATTTCTGGCCAAGTTCTGAACTAGGAATTTCTATTAAATTACTTTATTGGATTAGGAGAGATGGGGATTTCACCATGTTGGCCAGGCTGGTCTCGAACTCCTGACCTCAAGTGATCCGCCCACCTCAGCCTCTCAAAGTGCTGGGATTTTAGTCGTGAGCCACTGTGCCCAGCCTCTCATTTTTCTTTTTAAATTTAATCTCAAGTTGGAAGAGTGAGTCTGTAAAAATTTCTTGGTGTTCATCTTGTCCACTTGGTTGGAAAACAAAGAATAGTGAGATTCAGGAAGTAGCCACAAGAACAGAAGGGGACAAAAGAAAATCTAGAAAAAAAGACTAGTTAGAATCCAGGGGAAAGTTTAATATCTACAACTTCATTCTAAAGGGAACGGATATGTGGATTCCCTTTATTTCTAAGCATTAAATTCCTTTTTCTATATGACTAATGACAAGTAATAGACAAAGTAGAAAAGCCAGTGAGTTTTTGATAGACCCTCAAATATACTAAAATCAAGCCTGGCTATCTCTTCAATTGTACAAAGATTTTCTGTGTGTTTGTCTTACTTTTTAAGAGTAGATTATCAGAATTACATCTTAAATACTGAGCCTTTGAAAGCAAAAGGAGAGATACCAACTGTTCAGACTCACATCAAATGGCTGCTGAGTTGCTTTGGCAACAGCCTGGTGCAGATGGCTGGTGGTGTTGCTGCCCCTCTTGACATGTGGCCCAGCACCGAGGACATGCTGAAGAACACTAAATGCATTTGCCTCTGCACTTCCCGCGACAGCACTTTCTGCTACAAGAGCAGCATGGACAAGACTGTCTCCATTCTGTTCTCGGATTTCACCTGGGGCCAGGTTAAGGATAGAAGGAAGAAGAAAATGGCTTGTTCACCATTGGTTTCATTCTTCACTATTTCCTAAAACACAGTATTGACCCACGAGTCTTTTCTGTGGCTCCATGCTTTCCCCATACCATCCTGTCCCCAAATACACACAAAACATATGCTTAAAATACAACATCCAAGTCATCCGATTCTACGCCGAGACTGTTGAATAGTAAATATTCAGGCCTATTCCACCTCGACATGCTATTCTAGTGGGGAAACGCCCTTCTGACAAATTAACCCTAATAGAATGAAATGCTTACCTCCACGGTATTTGGCCTTCACACCAGATAAACCAAACCCACCCCTCATGTTGAGAAACTGTTCAGCAACTTGCTTTAGAACAGGATGACTCACACCTGTTTCAACAAAAGTAAAAACAAAGCTAGAACCAGAATTACTAAAACACAATCGTAAAATATTTTTTCTTTGTTTTAAAAATATGATTGTAAAATCCGAACATTACAGAAATAAGTAAGTCTTCTTGCCATAATGCCACTCTTCCAGAGATACCCAGTTTACTATAGTTTACTATTACTAAACTATTTACTATATACTTAGTATTACTATTCATCTAGAATTTTTTTGTGTAGTTAATATTATCCTCAATTTATTTCTAAAATGGTATCATTCTACTGATGTTGTTTCTAACTGATCTTTCATAATTTAAAAATTTCTAAGTGTTTAGTCTATATCAAATATTTAATGGTTATAAAGAATCCCTTTCTATGGCTGTACCACCATTTATTTGATCAGTCCCCTCCTGAGGGACGTTAGCATGTTTCTAATAGTTGGCTCTTAAAACAACACTGCATTGTCCATCAAAGAACACTATATCAAGAAAGTAAAAAGAGGACCCATGAAATGCAGGAAAATATTTGCAGATAATATATCTGCTAACAGCTTGAGTATCCAAAATATATAAAGAACCTTTACAACTCAACAATTAAGAAAAAAACCCAATTAAAAAATAGGCAAGACTTGAACAGACATTTCTCCAAAGTCGACTGGGCACGGGGGCTCACACCTGTAATCCCAACAGTTTGGGAAGCCGAGGCAGGTGGATCACCTGAGCTCAGGAGTTCGAGACCAGCCCAGCCAACATGGTGAAACCCCATCTCTACTAAAATTACAAAACTTAGCCAGGAATGGTGGCGTGCACCTGTAATCCCAGGTACTTGGGAGGCTGAGGCCAGAGAATTGCTTGAACCTGGGAAGTGGAGGTGGCAGTGAGCTAAGATTGCACCATTGCACTCCAGCCTGGGCGACAGAGAAAGCCTCTGTCTCAAAAAACCAAAAAACAAATAAGTTATACAAATGGACAAAAAAAGCACATGAAAATATGTTCAATGTCATTTGTCATTAGGGAAATACAAACCAAAACCACAACAACCACTTCCCACCCAGTAGGATGGTCATGGTCAGAAAGACAGACAGTAAGTGTTGGTAAGGATGTGGGGAAATTGACACCTTTGTGCATTACTGGTGGGAATGTACAATGGTGCAGCTACTTTGGAAAACAGTCTGGCGGTTCCCCAAATGGTTAAACAGAGTTGCCATATGTCCTGGCAATTCTATTCTTAGACATAACCAAACGAACTAAAAACAGGTGTCCTAAGAAAAATGTACACATGAATGTTTATATTTACGACAGCCAAAAGGTGGAAACAACCCAAATGCCAATGAATGAAGAAACAAAATGTGGTAATGGAGTATTCTTGAGCCATAAAAGGGAATGAGACATTGACACATGCTCCAATATGGATGGACCTTGAAAACGTTATGCTAAGTAAGAAAAGCCAGTTACAAATGGCCACATACTGTATGATTCCATTTATATGAAATGTCCAGAACAGTCAAATCTATAGAGACAAAATAGATTATTGCTACTTAGGAGGCTGAGGTCGGAGGATCACCTGGGCCTAGGAGTTCAAGTGAGCTATGATTGTGCCACTGTGCTCCAGCTTGGGCAAAAGAATGAGACCTCCATGTCTTAAAAAAAAAAAAAAAGTAGATTAGTGCATGCCACAGGCAGGGGGAAGATGAGAATGGGGAATGACTGCTAATGGGTATGGGGCTTTTGGGGGGGATGATAAACACACCCTGAAATTAGGTAGTGGTAATAGCTAATTTATTAAAAACCACAGAACTATACACTGCAACGGTGAATTTTATGGCATGTAAATAATATCTTAAGCTGTTATTTGCAAAACAAAACAAAAAATATTACAAATGATATTCTCATGCAACTATTTTGTAAACTTGACCTAATGTTTCTGTAAGACAAATTCTTAAAAGTCACTGGGTCCACGAGTATAAACATTTAGAATTTTATTTTTTTGAGACAGAGTCTCGCTCTGTCGCCCATGCTGGAATGCAGTGGCATGATCTTGGCTCACTGAAATTACTGCCTCCCGGGTTCAAGCGATTCTCCTCCTCAGCCCCCCGATAGCTGGGATTACAGGCTTGAATCACCATGCCCGACTAATTTTTGTATTTTTAGTAGAGACGGGGTTTTCACCAGGTTGGCCAGGCTGGTCTTGAACTCCTGACCTCAGGTGATCCGCTCATCTCAGTCTCCCAAAGTGCTAGGATTACAGGCGTGAGCCACCATACCCAGCCTAGAATTTTAACAGATATATTCAAAAAGATCTCCCAAAATGTACTAGTTTATATTCCTACTAACAATTTGTGAGAGTGCCTATTTCTCCATACTCTGGTTAACTCTGGGCAGTGTCTTTTAATTTTTAATTTTAATTTAAATTTTAATTTATCTTTTAATTTTGCCAATATCACAGATTAAAATTTTCTTAATTATTAGTGAGGCTGATCATTTAAAACAAAGATAGTTGGCTACACATATACAAACACATTTCTCCCATGAACTGTCTGCTCATGCCCTTTGCCTGTTTTTCTAGTAAGCTGTACTTCCTTTTAAAAAACAGTCTGTAAAAGCTCTTTGCTTTGAGAAATTCACCTTTGTCACAGGTTTTACAAATACTGTAAAGAATTTAAAGCCAGAGGTTTACAAATTTAAATGGTGGATTCTACTTTCCAAAACAAATGACTAGCAATTAAAATCCTATGATATATTGCCTGTCTGACATAAATAGAAGGCTGAAATTTTCAAATTTTGTTCAATCCTATGTTCATGTAATTAGTTTAAGGAATTGCTCTTAAGGAAGCAAACTGATAGGCAGGCAATACTCAACTTACCAAGTCCAATCAAAGCCATTCTTGCACTTGTGAAATGGTTCTGAACGAAGTAATGTAACTGGGGAAGTTAAAAACACTATTAGGTTATATTAGCATAAATACAAAAAGCTGTAAAAACATAAAAGTACAGTTTGGAAGAAAATCCTTAGCCTTATATAAATAGCTGCTGTAATACACTACATGGTACTGAGGTTAATTACCCTGGGATTTTATTATAAAAACCATTGCTTAAAAGAACTAGAACCTAATTGTGGTCATGGTTGCACAACTCTGTGAATATAATGAAAATCACTGAATTGTGTACACTTTAAATAGGTTGTATAGTATGGTGAATTACATCTCAATAAAGCTGTTATTTATAAAAGGAATAAAAAGAGGCTGGGTGCCTCCCAGCACTCTGGGAGGCCAAGGCTGGCAGATTGTTTGAGGTCACGAATTTGAGACCAGCCCGGGCAACACTCTGAAATCCTGACTCTACTAAAAACGCAAAAATGAGCCAGGCGTGGTGGTGTATGCCTGTAATCCCAGCTTCTTGGGTGGTTTGAGGTACGAGAATTGTTTGAACCCAGGAGGCAGAGGTTGCAGTGAGCTGAGATCGTGCCACTGCATTCCTGCCTGGGTGATAGAGCAAGACTCTTGTCTCAAAAAAAAAAAAAGGAATAAAAAGAAATTAGAGCATACACTGGCCTAAACTTGAAAAAAT
This sequence comes from Trachypithecus francoisi, assembly GCF_009764315.1. Classification (NCBI taxonomy): domain Eukaryota; kingdom Metazoa; phylum Chordata; class Mammalia; order Primates; family Cercopithecidae; genus Trachypithecus; species Trachypithecus francoisi. The sequence continues at coordinate 77,093,136 of NW_022681455.1, forward strand.
GGACTATAATTTTTATTATAATGTAGCTTACGTAGTGTATCAGGTTTCTTTTGTGTTTATATAGGTAGTAATGGAGCACTATTAACATTCTATAACAGGGCTAACAGAGTTTTACCACAACACCCTTCTCGTCCATCTTTGAAGCCAATCTCTACAAAGCTTTTCTGACCATGAAGTCATTGTCTATACCAGGGTGTCCAAACTGTATGATCACAGAATTACTCAGAGAGCTTGAAAAACAAAAACGGTCATTGTCCCCCATTCTTGGGACTTACCCTACAGACTGATACAAAATATTAAATGTGGAATCCTAGAATTCTTATTTAAAACCAACGAACTACCCATCCATCCAGTCAAACACTTAGGGGATCTGAAGATTGGCGAGACTTGGTAATCACTGGTTTATACTATTACCTTAGGCTTAATATACAAAAGTAGGGCTAAAACTTGTACTTTAAACAGAAATGCTATCCCTTCCAGATGGGTGAAAATTGGTTTGGGGTAACTAAGAAAAAAAAACTCACTACTTTTATGTATAAGGTACAAATATACAGTACATAAACTGTATCTGTATCTGTAGTATTAAAAATAAGAGGTTTAGAAAAAAATGGCTTGAAAGGCTCCTCAGGAAGGAAAGTGATAACGTTTGAGAATCACTGGGCTAAAGTAATGAAACTGAGCTTTTAATCAATTTATCATAATCCATGCCCTACAATGAATGGTGTCTATATCTATAGAGTCACCTTAGAAAGTCATACTCTTTTTCTATTGATGTTTTTCTATTGATGCTGCTATTGCTCAAAGTATTCTAGCGCCAATTTCTTTAGTTTCCTTTAGCCTAGGGACACATTTAAAAAATACTATTAACTTTGAGATAACCAAGTTATCACAGTTAACACCTTGGTATTTGTCTAAATGCATACATACATACCTTTTGTTAAAAAAAAAAATGGGACCTTTTGGGATGTCCTATTTCGTCAATTGCCTTTATGTGACAATATGCTGTAAGTTTTACATATCAACTAATATTTTGGAATGGTTGAATACTGTTCCATTCTATAAGTTATTTAACTAGTTCCCTAATGCTGGATATTAACTTGTTTCTAATTTTTCACAATTATAAAACAATATTACAATAGCTATTCTTGTGGATAAACCTTTGCTATGTCTACTCTTTTAGCTATCTTAATGACACATCTTCATGAGGGTGAATTTGATTTCTAAAAAATTTCAAAACATTAGAGTCCAATCTTATGAAAAACTGCTGTCTGTTCAAGTTGGATGATATAAGTTAAAATTTCTAAATAAAAGTGCCATATGAACGGAAGGCATCAAATTATTAATTGATAAGTCAAAAAGAGAAGGGATACAGTTTAGTTTTCTGTAACAGCTAACTAGGAACGAAACGAGAATAAAAACCTTAAATTTTTGAGTCAGATATACTTTGAAGGTGTTGATAATTCCAAATTTTTCTCTTAATGTCTTTGGATAAAATTTGTTTTTGGGTCTGGGTGGAATAGGAAATGAAGATTATATGCACATACCTATACTTGTAGATTTAGCATTCAATGTTTCATGTTTTGGAAACTAAGTTATAAGATGCACATATGGCTGCGGCATGTGACAAATCCCAATAGCCAGCAAAGGGAGGCTGGTGTGCCAAAGAACATGAATGAGCGAGCGAGGATGGAACGGGAGCTAAGGAAGTGGGCTCAAGTCTTTTTTTTTTTTTTTTTTTTTTTGAGACGGAGTCTCACTCTGTCGCCGGGGCTGGAGTGCAGTGGCCGGATCTCAGCTCACTGCAAGCTCCGCCTCCCGGGTTCACGCCATTCTCCTGCCTCAGCCTCCCGAGTAGCTGGGACTACAGGCGCCCGCCACCTCGCCCGGCTAGTTTTTTGTATTTTTTAGTAGAGACGGGGTTTCACCGTGTTAGCCAGGATGGTCTTGATCTCCTGACCTCGTGATCTGCCCGTCTCGGCCTCCCAAAGTGCTGGGATTACAGGCTTGAGCCACCGCGCCCGGCCGGAAGTGGGCTCAAGTCTTATTTACGAATTCAGAGAGACTAAAGAGTTTTAGTCAAAGGACCTATTTTATATATATGTACGTATACACACACTTTTTTTTTTTTTTTTTAGAGACAGGGTCTTGCTATGCTGCCCAGGCTGCTCTTGAACTCCTCGCCTCAAGTGATCCTTCTGCCTCGGCCTCCCAAAGTGCTGTGATTATAGGGGTGAACCACTGGGCCCAGCCCCTATTATGCTACTTAAACATTTAAATACTGTTTAAAAAAGATACACAGGCTGGGTGCAATGGCTCATGCCTGTAATCCCAGCACTTTGAGAGGCAGAGGCAGGAGGACTGCTTGAGCCTAAGAGTTCAAGACCAGCCTAGGCAACACAGCAAGACCCCATATTTAAAACAAACAAACACAAAAGATACATACACACAGAAAAGGATTTAGAAGAAAATATACCAGGTATTAACATTGAGTGCCTTTAGGTGTGTGAGATGTTATCTTTTCCTTCATTTTGCTTGATTTTACTTTTTAATGATCATGTCCCTTTAGTCATGAAAACATTTCTTTTTTTTTTTTTTATGAAAACATTTCTTAAAGGATATACAAGAATTGCTCAGATAAAATTTTAGTTAAAAAGCAGGCGGATGAAAAAGCAAGCACGTTGAATTTCTTAAAGTTAGAAGATAAAAAGAAAAATTAACCAACAAACCTGAGATGGTAGATGTTCAATTTAATGTGAAAAACAAGCACATTTCAAAGTATGTTTTATTGGTACCTCCTCTGATGTCACTTTTCCAATCCTATAGTCAGGACAATACAAGGGATTAGCCAAGGCGTTCCGGTAAGCTGCTGCATGCAAATTTTCAATGACGTCTGTGAGATAAGTGAAGAAGCATTTAGGGAAATGCACTTTCAGTCAAGACAACGTTTTTAAACCTAGAAAGCAACAAGTCTATACAAATTTGGTCATCTTCTGGCATTCATATGTTAAGAGGACTTAAAATTATTATTATTTAACCTCTAGTAACTGCCAGTTTCTGTCAGTAGAATGTGCTAAGGAAAAAAAGAGATTACATGGCAACAGCTTCTATATACTGGAGTCTACCTAAACCACTTTTCTAACTTTAACCTAGCTGGTATCACTGGGAAGGTATATCGGCCTGGGTTTCAGGACGTCCCCATCTAGTTATGGTTTTGCTGTCATCTTGCCATGTGATCTAGCACAAGTCATTTGATCTGAATTTTACTGACTTCTAGGTTTCCTCTCTAGGTAATAAGGAGGTTGTCAGGCAGCTTTCAGGGGACCAATGTGAGCTTCCACTGGGACTTATTCCTCCGTGGCGCTTGGTGCTTTCCCTGCTTTCTTGCTTCAATGCCTTTTTGCCTGCAGTGTTTCCTTTAGTTGCTCATTACCTGGCAACTTCCCTATGCGAGGCACTGTGCTAGATGCTAGAAATACAGAGATGTGGAACATACAAGGCCTGCCCTCAAATTTTAAGACGAAAACCTGTGAAATGAAGTATTATGGGTGCAATATCGGCAGTGTGTCAAAAGTGCAACAGAAGTAAAAGGGAAGGGCAGTGGGAATTAGAAAACAATTAATACAAGTAACATGTGGGATCCATCTTACAGAATGAGCTGGTGTTTCCCAGGGGAAATCATTTGGGAACAGCAATTTAGGTGTAGGAAGCAGACAAAACAAAGGCATAAAGTATAACAATAATTTGATTCAAATGGGAATTGCAGCTGGGACGAGAAGAGGGTAGAGCATGAAGAGAAGTGGGCTGGTAAGATCATGCAAGGCCATATACGTATATGCTGTTTAGACTTTATCCCACAGCTAATAAGAAGGCTTACTTTCATGTCAGAAGGTCGCTGTAATGGCTGTGTGGGAGATGGACTCAAGATGTAAACCTGGAGGCAGAAACCAGCCAGGAGACCACACAGTAACTGTTCACACAGAATAGATGCAGGCTGGTGTCTCACTGCCGCCAGTGGGGAAGAAGCCACTCTGGACACATAGGTCATCTTTTCTAAAATTGTACTATTCTATCTATTTCTTCAGTAGAAATCCTGAGCAACAAAGATCATGCTCCTCTATGACACCAAGCATCACCATGAAATAACATCAGTCACCAGGCCAGCATGTGGAGGGGAGCCTGTCCCATGCTGAGCCACTGAGTTGACCTATTTCTGCTCTACCTGCACATTTCTGCTCCCACCAGAAGTTGAATGACTCCCAGGAGTCAGCAGCACTTGTTTATAGACTTGTATTACCAGTTGTACTTGTCAAGATTATATAATCAGACATTATATAAACATAAAATATAAAAGCAAAAAAGATTCCTACTTAAAAAAATTAAGTTACTTACTTTGGAAAGATTCAATAAAGAGCAGATGGCTAAACAATAATAGCAATACAACAGTAAACGATAATAGCAGCAGCAATAAACTGGTGCAGAATTTGGTGTAAGCGAAACAACTCTTAAAAATCATTGGGAGTCAGGCACAGTGGCTCACGCCTGTAAACCCAGCACTTTGGGAAGCTGAGGTGGGAGGATCACTTCAGCCCAGGAGTTCAAGACCAGCCTGGGCAATATAGTGAGACCTCATCTCTATTAAAAAAAAAAAAAAATTAGCAGGGTGTGGTGGTGTGCCTGTAGTCCCAGCTACTCAGGAGGCTGAGGTAGGAGGATCAACTGAGTCCAGAAGGTTCAGGCTGCAGTGAGATCATGCCACTGCACTCCAGTCTGGGCAACAAGCAACACCTTGTCTCAAAAACAAAAAAACAAAAACAAAACATTGGGAAGGAAACAGGAAAAACTTCTAGGATCCTACAATTTACTTACCATCAAACATGAAAAATGATTATAAATGTTTAGAAACAAAAGAATAACATATCTAAATAACAAATTTTTGAAAAATACATTTTCAAATTCAAGTAGTAAAACATTTGGCCAGGCATGGTGGCTCACACCCGTAACCCCAGCACTTTGGGAAGCTGAGATGAGTGGATCACTTGAGGCCAGGAATTCAAGACTGAACTCCAGCCTGACCGACATGGCAAAATCCTGTTTCTACTAAAAATACAAAAATGTAGTCAGGTGTAGTGGTGCACACCTATAATTCCAGCTGCTTGGGAGGCTAAAGCAGGAGAATTGTTTGAACCCAGGAGGCAGAGGTTGCAGTGAGCCAAAATTGTGCCACTGCACTCCAGCCTGGGTGACAGAGTGAGATTCTGTCTCAAAAGAATAAATAAATAAAAATAAAAAAATAAATTTTGACAGCATTTTTTTTTTCTTCTATAAATTGATATTCTAAAAAACCCAGTATCTTAGAAACAAATGTGATCTGGAAATGTACTTACGAGTCTGTGGATTCTGAAAGGCCACAGCTTTGTCAATTTTTAGCTGAGGCTGAAGGTCAGCTACTTCCCAACGACGAAATTCTGGTGCTGTGGTGACATTGAGCAGGAACTCCATTAGAATATCACTACAGAAGACATCGAGATAAGAATTACGAGTCAAAAATGTAAAACTAACATTTGAGATTCTACATAGCTGTAATGCTCTCAATGTGAAACTTTAGGCCTTGTGGTAAGCACAGTGTTTATGAGCAGTTTATGAAGAATAATCCAAAATGGAAGTCAGAGGCCATAAGGATGCATTACAAAGACCAGAAGTGAGCAGTTTAGCATTTCTTTCAAAGCAGAAGTCCTAAACACACACAGGTACTTACACATCACCCCGCAGGCATTCCACAGTGTAAGCCATGGTTTCCCTTGTTGCGGTCACACTGAATTAGAAAATAAACTACAGTAAATCATCTGAAGCAGGATAGTAAGCTTTCCCTTATAATCTTCTGTTGTATCAACCAATCCCTTCGGAAAGAAAATTTCTGAAATATAAAAGGTGTGAACGACAATACAACAAAACTCCACATACTCATCAACTAAAATTTAAAATTTTTTAAAAAACCAGGAAATATTTTATTTAAAAAAATATTTATTTAAAAAACCAGGAAATTTTTTAAAAAACCAGGAGTTATACTTGATATAAATGACGAATTGATGGGTGCTGACGAGTTGATGGGTGCAGCACACCAACATGGCACAAGTATACATATGAAACAAACCTGCACGTTATGCACATGTACCCTAGAACTTAAAGTATAATAAAAAAAAAAAAAACAGGAAATAATTCCACCCTAAAATGAGTGAAATCTGGTCACATGTTACAACACAGATGAACCCTGAGGACATTATGCTAAGTATAATAAGCCAGTCACAAAGGGACAAATATTGTATGATTCTACTTATGAGGTACTTGGAGTAGTCAAATTTGTAGAGACTGAAAAGACAACGGCAGTTGCCAGAGGCTGAGGGGAGGGGAGAATGAGCAGCCATTGTTTAACAGGAGTCAGAGTCTCAGGTGGGAGAAGATAGGAAAGTTGTGGAGATGAATGTTGGTGATGGTTGCTAAATGCCACTTAACTGCACACTTAAGAAAATGATAAATTTGGGCTAGGCGCGGTGGCTCACACCTGTAATCCCAGCACTTTGGGAGGCTGAGGTGGGCAGATCACTTGAGGTCAGGAGTTTGAGACCAGACTGGCCAACAAGGGGAAACCGTGGTCTCTACTGAAAACACAAAAATTAGCCAAGTGTGGTGGCATACGCCTGTAATCCCAGCTACTCAGGAGGATGAGGCAGGAGAATCGCTTGAACCCGAGAGGCAGAGGTTACAGTGAGCCAAGATCACACCACTGCACTCCAGCTGGGTGTGGTGGCTCACTTATGTAATCCCAGCACTCTGGGCTGAGGTGAGAGGATCACCTGAGGCCAGGAGTTCAACATCAGTCTGGGCAACATAGACCCCCATCAGTACAACAAATAAAAAATGAGCTGGGCATGGTGGCATGTGCCTGTAGTCCTAGCTACTTGGAAAGCTGAGGGAGAAGAATAGCTTGGGCCCAGGAGTTCGAGGCTGCAATAAGATATGTCTGCACCACTGCACTCTAGCTTGGACAACAGAGTAAGACCCTGTCTTTAAAATAAATAAATAAATAAGAAAGAAAGAAATGCTGTTTCTGTCCTGATTGTTCCACTGACCAGCTGTTCCCCAAGTCTCTCTTCTTCTCTTTGGGCCTTCCTACTCCTGAGACACAACAATATTGAAACTAGGCCAGTTAATAACCCGACAGTGGCCTCTAAGTATATAAGAGAAAGGAAGAGTCTCATGTCTCTCACTTTAAACCAGAAGCTAGAAAGGATTAAGTTTCTGAGGAAGTGAGGCAGGCATGTTAAAAACAGAGACAGGTCAAAAGCTAAGCCTCTTGCACCGGTTTAGTTCTTGAAGAAAACTAAAAGTGTCACTCCACCAAACACATAAAAGATATGAAAGTAAAACAGCCTTATTGCTGATAATAGAGTTTTAGTGGTCTGGATAGATCAAACTGCATTACCTTAAGTCAAAGCCTAGTCCAAAGCAATGCCCTAACTCTCTTCAATTATATGAAGGCTGAGAGAGGGAAGGTGCAGAAAAAAAGTCTGAAGCTAGTAGAGGTAAGTTCATGAGCTTTAAGGAAAGAAGCCATCTTCTTAATATAATAGTACACAGTGAAGCAGCAAATGCTGATATGGAAGCAGCAGAAAGTTATCCAGAAGATCTACATAAGATCATCCATGAAGGTGACTACACTAAACCACAGATTTTCAATGTTGGCAAAACAGCCTTACAATGGAAGAAGATGCTATCCAGGACTTTCATAGCTAAAGTCAATGCCTGGCTTCAAAGCTTCAAAGGACAGGCAGACACTTGTTAGGGACTAATGCGGCTGGTGACTTTAGGTTGAGGTCATTTACCATTCTCAAAATCCTACAGCCCTTAGGAATTATGCTAAATCTACTCTGCCTGTGCTCTGTAAATGGAACAAAAAAGCCTGGATGATAGTATATCTGTTTATAGCATGGTTGACGGAGTATTTTAAGCCCATTGCTCAGAAAAAAGATTCCTTTCAAAATACTACTGCTCACTGACAATGCATTTAGTCACCCAAGAGCTCTGATGCGGATGTAGAAGGAGACCGGTACTGTTTTCATGGCTGCTAATAGTACATCCCTTCTGTATCCCATGGATCTAGGAGTAATTTTATTTTCTTTTTTTTTTTTTTTTTTTTTTTAGACGGAGTCTCGCTCTGCCGCCCAGGCTGGAGTGCTGTGGCCGGATCTCAGCTCACTGCAAGCTCCGCCTCCTGGGTTTACGCCATTCTCCTGCCTCAGCCTCCCAAGCAGCTGGGACTACAGGCGCCCGCCATGTCGCCCGGCTAGTTTTTTGTATTTTTTAGTAGAGACGGGGTTTCACCATGTTAGCCAGGATGGTCTCGATCTCCTGACCTCGTGATCCGCCCGTCTCGGCCTCCCAAAGTGCTGGGATTACAGGCTTGAGCCACCGCGCCCGGCCAATTTTTATTTTCATCTCTTATTATTTAAGAAATACATTTTGTAAGGCTATAGCTACCACAGACAGTGAAGACGCTGATGGATCTGGGCAAAGTAAATTAAAAAACTTTCTGCAAAGGATTCACCATTCTAGACACCATTAAGAACATTTGTGACTCATGGGAGGATGTCAAAGTATCAACACTAACATGAGTTTGGAAGAAGCCAATTCCAACCCTCATGGATGACTCTGAGAGGCAAGACTTCAGAGGGAGAAGAAACTGCAAATATGGTGGGAGGAGCAAGAGAACTAGAAGTGGAGCCTGAAGATGTGACTGAAGGGCTGCAATCTTACGATAAAACTTGAACAGATAAGGAATTGCTTCTTATGGATGAGAAAAGAAAGTGGTTTCTTGAGATGGAATCTACTCCTGGTTGAAGATGCTGTGAACATTGTTGAAATGATAACAAATAATATTACATAATCTCCGTTGATAAAAAAGTGGTAAAGTTTGAGACAACTGACTTTAATTTTGAAAGAAGTTCTGTGGGTAAATGGCTAAAAACAGCATCTCATGCTACAGAGAAATCTTTCATAAAAAGAGTCAATCAATGCAGCAAACTTCATTGTTGTCTGATTTGAAGAAGCTGTCAGTCACCACCACCTTCAGCAACCACCACCTTGATCAGTCAGCAGCCATTAACGTGGAGGAAAGACCCTCCACCAGCAAAAAGACTTGCTGAAGATTCAGATAACTGTTAACATTTTTAAAGCAATAAAATATTTTAAAAGTAAGGTTATGTACTTTTTTCCAAGACAAAATGTCATTGTACACTTAGTAGACCACAGTATAGTGTAAACATAACTATTATATGCACTGGGAAACCACAAAATTCCTATGGCTTGCTTTGCTGCGATATTTTGTGGTGATCTGGAACAGAGCCTGCAATGTCTCTGAGGTATGCCTATATATTGCAGATATCTGCTCCCAGTCAGTTACTTAAATTTTCACTTTAAGACATAAAGATGTTTTACATTTTGATGTACTCAAACTCATCAGTCTTTTCCTTCTTGTGTTACTTAAGAAATCCTCAACCTCCTTGATAACAGAGAAAAGTTCCCTTACAATTGAATATTTTCTGGCATTTTCACTATTTCCTATTACTTATTTAACAAACCTTAATTTGCCACCAACTGCTTCAATTCCACGGGTTATCTTGAAAGATGAAGCTCCTTTTGTAGTCTTGAAAAAGAAAAGAATGATTATCTTTGTAGTTTTTCAATGCCAAGTTTGCTAAACATCACACTATGTCAAAATCTGTTAACTGTTATGAGCAGATTTAAAAAGAATTTTACTAAATTCCTGCATCCTTTTTAGTTAAGAATTATAAAACAAGGCTCAACAAAAAGCTTAAGCATAGATTTTTATATTAAGTACATTCATATAAAATTTCCACTGTCAAACACAAGTTTACTGGATTCATTAGTCTATTCTGAAAGAGACTTGCATATGGGAAAAAAAAGTTAATTTTCTTTCAATTTATGGCACTTCCTTTTAAAATTTTGTTTACTGATTTCTTATGCTCTAATATCAACATTCATATGGATACTAATTTAGTGCTTCTCTGCAGCAAATATGTTGTGGTTTCTCATTTTACATTAAGGGTCTGCAATGGGTTAAACAGTGTTCCCCCCTAAATTTATGTCCAGCCAGAATGTTTGCATGTTACTTTACTTTGTAATAAGGTCTCTGCAGATTTAAGTACTTAAGATGACATCATATTGGATTATGGTAGGCACTAAATCTAATATAAATGGTATCCTCATTAGGAGGAAATGTGGACACAGACAGAAGGAAGGCCATGTGACAACAAAGGCAGAGACTGCAGTGATGCAGCTGCAGGTCAAGGAATGTGAAGGGTTGTGGGCAACTGCTGGAAGCTAGGAACAGGCAGGGGAGGATTTGTGCCTTCCTAGAACCTTTAGAGGGATCACAGCCCCGCTGATATCTTGGCTTGGCTTAGATACTTTGACTTTGACTTCCAGCCTCTAGAACTGTGACAGGATAAATTTATTTGGTTTAAGCTACCCAGTCTGTGGTAATTTGTTATGGCAGGTCAAGGAAGCAAATATAAAGCCTTTGATTTTAGTTTTTCTTTTTCACAGGACCAAGATACCACAGCATTTCCAAACACTTGAGGTAATGAAGATACTTACCAGACTGGATGCAAGTCGCAGCAAATGGGTGGTTCCTAAATTGTTGGAGTCCTCATATCTACTGCCTGCTTTAATGAACAAACCAATTCTTGATAGAGGGGCATAGTTTTCCAAAGAAGCAATCACCAAGCCATTTGGTAACTTGGTAAACTGTATTTAAAATAAAGTAGAGATATAATGAATGTCTTCATATTACCAAAAAGAGTAAGGCATGTATGGGTTCTAGCGAGCAAGTTAGTGGGACTAACCTCAAGGTCCTGAGGTTGTGGCGGTGCTCCTGCAGGCGCAGCTGTGGCTTTAACTTTGGGGGCAACTTTGAGGGAATAAAATCTCTAAACACAAAAAACACAGGTCACACATATTTCTTACATTTATATAAAAGTACGGTACCTTAGGGTACCCAAGCAACAGAGGGTGCTCAGGGGTAAAAGGAGCAATAATCACCTCCATGGGAAGATTTAGCTGCATAACATTTTTTTTTGTTTTTGAGACAGAATGTCCCTCTGTTGCTCAGGCTAGAGTGCAGTGGTGCAATCTTGGCTCACTGCAACCTCCACCCCCTGGGTTCAAGCCATTCTCCTGCCTCAGCCTCCCAAGTAGCTGGAACTACAGGTGCGTGCCACCATGTCCAGCTAGTTTTTGTTTTTGTATTTTTTAGTAGAGATGGGGTTTCACTGTGTTGGCCAAGCTGGTCTCGAACTCCTGATCTTAAGTGAGCCGCCCGCCTTGGCCTCCCAAAGTGTTGGGATTACAGGCATGAGCCACTGCACCCCGCCTAGCTGCATAACTTATTAACCCACCAGTTTACCCAAGCCATTCTTAAACCTCTATTTATTAGTGATTTATAGAGTTCTTGATGTTTGTTTATGATGTAAAGAATCGCTGTATTTTCTTAACTTTCAGTTACCTTATAAAAGTTTCATCATTCTTTGTAGCTCTAAAGCTTTGGCATTTTTTGAAAAAGTGTCAGATCGCCCCATCCACAACCTTTTGAGACCAAGTCATACTCTGTGTCCCAGGCTGGAGTGCAACGGCGCAATCTCGGATCATTGCAATGTCCGCCACCCGGATTCAAGCGATTCTCCTGTCTCAGCTCCCAAGTAGCTGGGATTACAGGCACATGCTGCCACGCCTGGCTAATTTTTTGTATTTTAGTAGAGACGGCATTTCACCATGTAGCTCAGGCTGGTCTCCAACTCCTGATCTCAGGCAATCCACCCACCTCGGCCTCCCAAAGTGCTAGGATTCCAGGTGGGAGTCACCACACCCGGCCTGCCTCCACAACCTTTTGGTTTTTTTTTTGTTTTTTTTTGTTTTTTTGAGACGGAGTCTCGCTCTGCCGCCCAGGCTGGAGTGCTGTGGCCAGATCTCAGCTCACTGCAAGCTCCGCCTCCTGGGTTCACGCCATTCTCCTGCCTCAGCCTCCCGAGTAGCTGGGACTACAGGCGCCCGCCACCGCGCCCGGCTAGTTTTTTGTATTTTTTAGTAGAGACGGGGTTTCACCATGTTAGCCAGGATGGTCTCGATCTCCTGACCTCGTGATCCGCCCGTCTCGGCCTCCCAAAGTGCTGGGATTACAGGCTTGAGCCACCGCGCCCGGCCCCACAACCTTTTATAGGTTTCAGCTTCTTGCTTCTTTTATCTGCCCAATGAATCTCACCCGTTCAGTCTATTTTCCAATTGAAATGGTTTCATCTCCTTAATCGTCTTAGTAACCTTTAAAAAGACAAAGCAGCCGGGCACGGTGGCTCACACCTGTAATCCCAGCACTTTGGGAGGCCGAGGTGGGCAGATCACCTGAGGTCGGGGGTTCGAGACTAGTCTGATCAACATGGAGAAACCCGGTCTCTACTAAAAATACAAAATTAGCAGGGTGTGGTGACGCGTGCCTGTAATCCCAACTACTGGGGAGGCTGAGGTGGGAGAATCACTTGAAGCCAGGAGGTGGAGGTTGCAGTGAGCCAAGATTGCACCATTGCAGTCAAGCCTGGGCAACAAGAGCAGGGGGAGCGGAGCGGAGGGGAGGGGAGGGGAGGGGAGGGGAGGGGGAGGGGGGGAGGGGAGGGGAGGGGGAGGGGAGGGGGAGGGGAGGGGGGAGGGGAGGGGGGGGGGGGGGGGGAGGGGGGGAGGGGGGAGGGGGAGGGGGGAGGGGAGGGGGAGGGGGGAGGGGGAGGGGAGGGGGGAGGGGGAGGGGGGAGGGGGAGGGGAGGGGGAGGGGAGGGGAGGGGGGAGGGCAGGGGGAGGGGAGGGGGAGGGGAGGGGGAGGGGAGGGGGAGGGGAGGGGGGGAGGGGAGGGGGAGGGGGAGGGGAGGGGCGGGGAGGGGGAGGGGAGGGGGAGGGGAGGGGGGGGGGGGGGAGGGGAGGGGGGAGGGGAGGGGGGAGGGGAGGGGGAGGGGGAGGGGGGGGGGAGGGGAGGGGGGAGGGGAGGGGAGGGGGGAGGGGGAGGGGGAGGGGAGGGGAGGGGAGGGGGGGAGGGGAGGGGAGGGGAGCTTCCTCCAAGTTCTCATATTTTTCATTGTATCTTCACTCTAATGTGCTGCATTAAGACCACACAACCAAACGTCTTACCTTTTTTGACTAAATAAAACATTTATGACATGTATGTCATCCTTAGATTAACAATGGCTTCATCCACGGCAGATTCTCAATATATAAAATGCAGTTACTGGTAGGGTAAAAGGGTCCCATTAAATATTAGATAATGGGCCCAAAATTCACTCATTTTATTCAGTTTGCTTGGGCAAATGTTATACAATGCCATAAAAATCATTCTGATTATGACTAAAGTTCATGAGGTTATCCGAGGAGATGATGACTGAATAAAACCTGGTGCTCCCAAGACCCAATGAACACCTCGCTGGAGTTTCCCAGACATCCCCGCACAGGCTGCAAGGACTCCACTCTGCGCTGTCCAGAAGGCTATTTGTTGTACATCCAGCACTAGTGCTGTACTAGGTTGACTGCTGGTTATCATTTGCTTTTAGTACTGCTTTTCAGTTATGAATTACAATTAGCTTTGCTTTATCATCATCAATTTAGTTTGCTGAGTATGGTATAGTTAACCTTCTTTGTAATTTTTGCCTATGATTTTCCAAAAACTAAACTTTGATATATGGGCATACCAATTCAAACATGAATAATCTATAGTTCCGCTACCAAGTGAGACTTTTTGTTTTCCAACCAAATGTGCCCAAATAGTGACACTTTGTTGGATATATATATATATATTTTTGAGATGGAGTCTCGCTCTGTCGCCTAGGCTAGAGTGCAGTGGCGCGATCTCTGCTCACCGCAACCTCTGCCTCCCGGGTTCAAGAGATTCTCCTGCCTCAGCCTCCCGAGTAGCTGGGATTAGAGGCTCCCGCCACCACGCTGGACTAATTTTTTTTTTTTTTGTATTTTTAGTATAGATGGGGTTTCACCAAGTTGGCCAGACTAGTTTCGAACTCCTGATCTCAAGTGATTCGCCTGCCTCCGCCTCCCAAAGTGCTAGGATTACAGGTGTGAGCCATCGCGCCCGACCGGTAAATGTGCTTCTTAATCGTCCCATTCAAATCAGCAAATTATCCTAGTAACTGTCATGCAATTACTAAATTATTTTGTTCTAATAACAAGATATATTAAGCTTATTCTCCTATATAAAATGCTAAAATTAGAAACATAAATAACTGCTTTCACGTTTACTGCAATTTGTTTACTTTGGGCCTCTCCAACTGTTTTCTCTGAGCTTTTTCTATTGTAAAATAGAATGGAGAAGGACATTTTGGGGTCTTTTGCCAATCTAACCATGCTTCCCTTAAAGGGTAATCACTGGTGTGTCTAGGTATATCAGGAAGGTTAATGCAATTACAGCCTAAATTGATACAGCCCACAGCACATTCACGTAAACATAAAGCATAAGAACATTCCATGCCCAGGTCTGGTCTTTTGCATCTCCATCTAGGAGGGTTTCTCAACACAGGTACTACTACTGGCACTTGGGGCTAGATAATTCTTTGTTGTAGGGGGAAGTTTAGCAGCGTCCCTGGCCTCTCGATGCCAATACCACCCTCTTTACAAGTTGTTGCAACTAAATATGTCTCCAGACATCGCCACCGGTTCCCTGGGGGCATACTGTCCCTCGCTATATGTTTTTTTAAAAAGTGTCCCCCCTTACCCCGCTTAATAACCACTGCCCCATCGTGATATAACGCTAATGTGTGAGTTTTCCCCAAGTGACAGCTATGTTTAATTAAGGCTTGAAGGGGAAACTTAAGTAAGGCGCTTCCGAGGACAGAGACGTCTTGGAGGAACCGTCTAACAATCAAGAAAAGCAACGTTAGACTACTAAGACACCGTAGTAATTAACAATGAATGAAGTTCCAGACACTATGATAAGTGTTATATCTGCATGAGCTCCTTTCTTTTGCTTTTATTCGCTGGGGAAACTGATGCTCCGTGATAAACCAAGGAGCAGAGGCTGCAGTCGATAAAGTGAAGGTTGGGGGCTAAGTCTGTGCCGTCCTCCCGCTCCCTCTCCCGTTTCGCGTTCTCGTTCTCCAGCACTTGAGTACCGGAATGACCTTCATAAGTCTCTCCAGGGAGTCGCTTCAACTCCGCTCTCACGTCCTGCCCCTCTCTTCAGGTTTCCCGGTGTTAGGTCTCTTCTGCTCACAGCATGAGCTGGGCCTCCAAAGCCTGACCCAGTCTGCAGCCCACTTAGCCCGTAGGGTTCAGCTGAAGGGCAGACCGAATCCCAAGGCCCGGACCCCAGACCAGACACCTCCGCCTCGTATCACCTTGTCAACACACTGCTCCCCAGCCCTTTCCCAAACCCGCCACCTGAGCTCACCGAGAAGGACCCGGCTCTGGTTAGTAGCTTCATGATTCAAGATTATTCTGACACACGGTCCTGCCGGATTAAGGAAAGCAAGATGGTGGCGAAGGCCGAGAGTTTCCCAGCGTTCCCCGCCAGCTCTTTCCCACGTCCCCTTCCTGAAGGGTACTCTCTATACTGCCGCGCTCTACTGCTCCCTGCAAAAGGTTGGACCAGTCCAATTCCTCCAAGACTCAGAATAGGGAGACACACAATTTCCCAAGTAAATATGCAGAAGATAATGTACGTCACTGCTTTTTGCGTTCTTCTCCTGGCCTGAATATCCAGTGTGCACCCCTTTTCTAAGTACGTCTGCAGCGGCCCGTCACAACTCCCCCCGCTACCTTGGGCTCTTCCGCTCGGGATTGTCCAATGGGACGCGCCTCTCTTGGGACTGCGCAGGCGCCCCTCGGACTGACACCTGCGCTGGGGGCCTTGGGTTTCCGCGTCCCTGGACACTGGGGGCTTTAGGAGGCTCCTGCCATTCCGCCTTTCTGCAGAGGTACTGGGCATCGAAGCCCAGCGCAGTTGCCTCTTGCTGGGTGAAGTCCTTACTGGATCTTTAGCTCCGTGAAACAGGGGCCTTGTTCAGCATATTCGCCGCTGTGTCCCCCAGAGCAGGCCCGGGACACACCGGGAGGGTCAGCAACCTAGGGGAATCATCACAAGGTCTCTGGTCTCGTGGAACTTACGTCCTAGGCTGGGGCTACATAGAATATAAAAACCTTAACTATAGTTTTTGTGTGAGAAAAATGGAAATGTTTTGGACAGTAGGTGTGTTATGTGAGCCGAAACCGGCCGTTGGAGAAAGGCAGTCACGTGACGATCTGGGGGCGCGTTCACTCCGGTCCTCGGCGAGTGTTAACCCATAAAGTGCCTTGGGCCAGGCACTGTGCAAACGCGGGAGGCGTGGTCCCTGCCCTTTAGGGACTTAAGAATTTCGTACCTTGCTACGTTGCTTGGTTGGGAAACCGACAGTATCAGCATCAATATCATTTGGGAGTTGATTAGAAATGTATGAACTCCAGGTCCCATATTGGATCCGAATCGGTGTTTTTACAAGATCCTGAGATGATTTCGTATGCACAATAGTTTCAGAAAGGCTGGTGGTGTAGACGTTACAAGGCATAGGCAAATTTACGTCCTTTTTCCTTTTTGCCTTGTGTCTGAATTGCTCCAGGCCTACAACGGACTCGGGCTGTCTAACGATTTAAGGTCCGGGCATTAAGAACCTGGCATCAACCCAATTTCTGTGCCTGCTGGGGACACCTTCAACCCAATTCATACCATACAGTTTCCCCACGTGTGGTAGACTTAACACTAGTGGTGCATGAGATGATTTTAAGTTGTACATAGATGAACACTTCCATTTTTTTCCTTTTAAAAATTTGTATAAATTTAAGGGGCGCAAGTACAGTTATGTGAATATATTGCAGTAATGGTGAAGTCTGGGCTTTTAGTTTACCCATCACCCGACTAATGTACATGGTGCCCATTAAGTACTTTCTCATCGTTCACCTCTCTCCCACCCCTCCACCTTTCGGAGTCTCCAGTGTCTATCATTCCACACTCTATGTCCATGTGTACATCTTATTTAGCACTGTTCCATTTTAATAATATATTTATTTTGATTAAGACAAGCAATGCTACTAGTGAATTTCCTCTTTAAGTACATTAATAAAATAATAAAAGTTGGTGTAAAAACGTTAAGTAACTTGATGATACGGAGATACGGCAAAAATCATGAATGTATTATACAGGTACCATTGAGTGATTTGGCCACCTGCGACAGCCACGTTTTTCAGGATAAAGTTCAAGTTCATTAACATGGCATACAAAGCTGTTTCCAGTACTTCAAAATCCCATTTCGCAAGTTAACTGCGACCCTGCGTCCAGTCATTGTAACTTCATTCAACAGTTCAGGTCAGGTAGGAGGAACACACGAGACTCAACGCTCAAGTACACACACACACACACACACACACACACACACAAAATCTGCTTATAATGTCCTCTCATTCTTAGGTTATGACCCAATATCGGAAAGGGGCAAAAATAAATTCTGTTCAAAATAAGGCAGAATTTGAAACATAATTCATGACACCAGCTACATAAATCATAAAATCCCGTTTGTCCATTGCAAAAGGTCCTATTAAGCATTAAACTACAAATTAGGAGTGCCATCTTGTGGACACATCTACCACTTCCACATCATGTCACTTCCTAGCCAATTCCATGGCTGCTCTCACAGTGGAGGTCTCTGCCACAACTAGCATTTTATTGCAGAAGAAAACCCAGTCCTTGAACTGGTTTCTGTGTAGAACACATTGAAAGCCCTGGGAGTGGAAACCAGCAGACAGGAAGAGTAGACATGGAAGAGCAGATGAGTTCATTGCTGGAAAGCTCGAATTGTTAGTTTTGTTAATGTGCAGTCCAGTTTGACTCCATGGAGCCCAACTACCTACCCTGAGCCCTCATGGTGAGTGTGTTTGTGCATGGGGTGGGAGAATGTAACGGGAAAGGAGGCAACAGTAGGAGTAAAACACACCAAAGGAAAATGATGTGGGTTTATACTTGGGAACATTACCTTGCCATCTTAGGGCCAGAGGCATTAATCATGGCTCTCCAATGCATAATTTTGATGTTGGCATTTCCTTCCCATTCCTTTCAGAATCCTACCCTGTCAAGTATTATCTCTGATGAAATATTCCCGGGGCCGGGTGTGGTGGCTCATGCCTGTAATCCCAGCACTTTGGGAGGCTGAGTGGGTGGATCACCTCAGGTCAGGAGTCCAAGACCAGCCTGGCCAACATGGCAAAACCCTGTCTCTACTGAAAACAAACAAAAAAAAAAACAAAAAAAAACACAAAAATTAGCCGGGTGTGGTGGTGGGTCACTGTAATCCTAGATACTTGGGAGGCTGAGGCAGGGAGAATTGCTTGAACCTGGGAAGTGTAAGTTGCAGTGAGCCGAGATCACGCCACTGCACTCTAGCCTAGGCAACATAGTGAGACTCTGTGTCAGGGAAAAAAAAAGGAAAAAAGAAAGTTCACATAAATTTATAATATGCTGTAATTATTGTTTTTGGTCACATACACTTTTTCCATGTTTTGAGGTGAACAGATTAGTCTTCATTCTAAGACTGTGTTAAGTTATATTGATTGATTCAAATTATAAATAAACCTTTCCTTCCTGTTATAAATGCAGCTTGGTCTGGATGTTTTATTCTTTTAATATACTGCTAGACCTAATTTGCTACTAATTTGTTTAGGATTTGTGCATTTATGTTCCAGAGTGATATTGGCTTTAACTTTCACTTTTCATTCCCCCTATTCATGCATTTTTCTATCATAGATAAAATGAGTTAGGAAGTGTAGAAGGAAAAAAAATCTCAGGACCCCCAAATTACTAAGCCAAAGGGAAAATTCAAGCTGGGAATGATGTCAGACAAACCTGCCTGCCGTTTTATTCCTAAATAAGACAGCTATAAGGATAAAAAGCTACATAACCTCTCTCACAATTTGCCCACAGGGAAATTCCATGCGTGTCTGAAGATCTTTACCCTAAAACAGTTCTGTTGAATTTCACCCTGGCAATGTAAATTGATAGCTTAATTAATTAATTAATTAATTTTTATTTATTTGTTGTTGAGAGAGTTTCACTCTTATCTCCCAGGCTGGAGTGGAATGGCACAATCTGAGTTCACTGCAACCTCCACCTCCTGGTTTCAAGCGGATTCTCCCGCCTCAGCCTCCTCAGTAGCTGGGATTACAGGCATGGGCCACCACGCCGGGCTAATTTTGTATTTTTAGTAGAGACAGGGTTTCACCATGTTGGCCAGGCTGGTCTCGAACTCCTGACCTCAGGTGATCTGCCCACTTTGGCCTCCCAAAGTGTTGGGATTACGGGCGTGAGCAATTGCACCAGGCCTGATAGCTTATTTTCATAGGTTCAGGACAAAGGACAGAACTGAAAGTTCATCTTAAATGCATATCTGATTGCTTTCTCTGCCCTATTGTTTACATTATATTATGTAAAAATAATGAAGATTCTCTGAGCCAGACAAGGACGTAAGTGACTATTCCTCTGCCCATCCTCTCACATGTAAATTGTATATTCAGTGAAAGGCTGATCAAAGATTCAAGAGGATGCAACCCTTTGTCTCTTGTGTACCCACACATTTTTAAATTTTTCTCTTTTTTTTTCCCTTTTCTTTTGAGACAGAGTCTCGCTCTGTCACTCAGGCTTGAGTGCTTCCAGCACTTCCTGGACTCAAGCAGTCCTCCCACCTCAGTCTCCCGAGTAGGTGGGACCACAGGCGCATGCCACCACATCTGGCTAATTTTTGTATTTTTGATAGAGATGGGGTTTTGCCATGTTGCCCAGGCTGGTCTCAAACTCCTGAGGCCAACTGGCCTCCCAAAGAGCTGGAATTAACATTTTAAATTTTCTTCCTTTTCACTCATATCAATCCTTTCTCCTTAAATATTGAAGCCCTCAAAATCATCTTTGGAGAAAGGCATAGACATGGCTGTCAGGAGCTCATCCTTAACCTTGGCAATGTAAACTTTCCACATTGATTGAGACCTGTCTCAGATACTTCTGGTTCACAGAAGTAAACGTCTTTCCCAGCTTTCGTATATTTCACATGCTCCCTTTGATTTTGTCAGGCTTTTATTTTATTCTTTGTTAGGGTGGGTCTATTTAGGTTTTTGATCTTATTCTAGGACATGATCTTTATTTCTAAGGCATGGCTTTTCTGGAGTTAAAACTGTAAGGGGTGCTCAGTAAGGTGTCTCTACTGTAGCTCAGTAAGAATTCTGACATTCTCTGCACTATGTAAACTCCGGGTATACGTTTGTTACAGGTAGACAGGTATGAGCAGGGCAGGAGAGGGCTCTCCCCACACCCACCAGGAATGTTGGGTGATGATTTGGCAGTTACCACATTGCCTCTCTAAAAGTGATAAATTGGGCCAGGTGCGGTGGCTCACACCTGTAATCCCAACACTTTGGGAGGCCGGGGTAGGTGGATCACCTGAGGTCGGGAGTTCGAGACCTGCCTGAACAACATGGAGAAACCCTGTCTCTACTAAAGATACAAAATTAGCTGGGCATGGTGGCGGGCGCCAGCTGCTGGGGAGGCTGAGGCAGGAGAATCACTTGAACCCAGGAGGTGGAGGTTGCAGTGAGCTGAGATTGTACCACTGCACTCCAACCTGGGCAACAAGAGCGAAACTCCATCTCAAAAAAAAAAAAAAACAAACAAAAACCAAAAAACCAAAAAAACAATAAATTGGAGAGGCCATTTCCTGATAGTCAACACCTGTTGCACGAAATTAACGGTGTTAATTGAATGCAGACACCAGGGAGAAGCAACTTCCTGGGCATGTGCATTACGAAACAAAATGGCGGAGTATGACTTTCCAGGGTTACTCCACCAGAACTTTTGAGGGAAGAAAGCCTCAGATAGGCATGTGGACAACTTCCTGAACACGCTGCGCGTGCTCACCTCCAAAGGGTGAGGGGGGCACCAGGCATGCGGGCAGCCCACCCTAAGGGAAGAATCATGAGAAAGAGGCCAGCCTATAAAGTCCTAGGATCACTGTTAAACAGGGTGCTTGACCTCGGTGCCTGGTTGGGTCTCTTCAAGCATACTTTCCTTTCCTTTTTTATCCTGTTCTAAAGCCTTTTAAATAATATTCCACTCTGCTTTGAAACTTGCCTTGGTCTCTTTTTCTGCCTTATGCCCCCTCTGTTGAATTCTTTCTTCTGAGGAGGCAAGAATTGAGATAGCTGCAGCTGCACACCGATTCACCGCCAGTAACTCAGCTATCTTCCACCGGTAACACATTCAGTTCTCAGTCCAGCAGGTGCCATTCTCTGATAGGCCTCACAGCATTTCTCCCTTTGCACATGGCACAGGCCAGCTCATGACTCACAGCAAACCCCATTCAAATTTCTGGGCCCTCGCTTCCTCTTTACCAGCACCCTGCTCTTCAAATTCTAGCTGCTTTAGCAATCCTAAACTCTCTCTTAATTGACAGCTTTTGAGATTCAGAAGCTACAGTTCAAATAAAACTAAGATTTATTGTTTCATTTCTGCAAAAGCAAGATGTGAAGCTACACTGATTTGCCTTATTACTCATATCTGAAACCTAGTAGAACATTAGATAATTTCATAATTAAGTAACTGTGGGAAAAGGAGCCTAGGTGTTGCTACGGGCTTCATTTCAAACAGCAGGGACAAAAGGAAGCAGCTCAAACATTAGCAGCATCAAGAAAAGGTGCAGCAGCATAATGACTCACCTGTAGGTGTTGATAAGCTCATCAGCATGAGGCTCCAGTTCAAGTGAATTCAACCATTTTGTTACAGTTGGATCTGGGGCTCAGAGACTCCCCATAATCTGGCATACATGATCATTATTTCCTGAGCAGTCATATATTCTAGCAAGACATCAAATTCAGGACAATAACCAATTCTTGACCTTAACCTAATTACAAGAATTGTATTAAGTAAAAACCCAAGTCATCTATCCCAGTAGACAACCATGGATAAGATGGCAAACCTGTAGTCTTCCAGGCCATACTTCTAAGAGTCCTACCAAGATATTTTCTTCTAAAGGACTACAGAAGTATAGCTGTCAGATCTATTGTAGGTCATTGGAATAGTAGTTTCCATAATTCAGTTTTAATGATCTTGGGGATAAAGAAGTTAGAAATGAAATTCCAGAGCCTACTCATTTTGGAGGAGTACTAGATTATGAGATGGTCTTCTCATTAATCAATAACTCCAAGGGGAATGGCCGCCATGGATGTATTTGCACTGTTCAACCTGTACAACATCTTGTCCATATAAAGGCTGAACCAGAACCAAAGCCTTTCACCACCCCGCCAACCTGCAGACTGCCGTGAGTGTTGCTTTAGCAATTAGTCAAACCCCTCTGTTGATTTACACTCAGGTGAGCATAGCCTACGAACCAGAGAAAGAGCTATAAATTCAATTTTGTTTTAATTGGAGACTTCTTATACTCCTAGACACTTCATAGAAACAAACTCAAATTCCCTCTTTATCTAAAAAACAAACAAACAAAACAACAACAACAACAAAACAAAAAAACAGTAAGCATCTGGTGGATGTCACTTTATAATCAACAATATCCAAGTAAGGATTTGAAAACACTGAACAAGTCATCCCAAAACAGAGCAGCTTTATAGACTCTTCATCTTGCAATTCTACAAGAACCATCCTAGTTTTCTACTCAGTTGTCTATGAATCCTGAAGAGGTGATTAGATTTCTCATATTATTTATGGGGGACTCCAAGTATTTGCCTAGGCAAGAATCAGAAGAAAATATCTCTGTGTCCCTCCCTCTTCACTTTATTTCTTCTTCTTTTCTTCTTTATTAGAGGGGAGACAATGGTAGAAAACACATTATTTTTAAATAATCCTTTTTTTTCCAAATGTTCTTGGTGCAAAAATTCTCTTTCAACTGAAGCATATTAACTTTATTTTGGATGTTTGAAATAGTAACCCAACTCAGCCCTCCAACATTGATGATTTATATTAGATATACATGTATGTGCATGTATATCTGCACCTGTGTGTGTGAATGTGTGTGTGGTGTGTGTGTGTGTGTGTATCCATGGGAAAGCTAATGTGATCCAGGCCTTATGCTCTTCTTATCCATAACTCAACTGCTAAAACATGAAGCTCTTGTTCTTTGGGCTGTTCCATCTGACAGCTCCATCATTACTGGATCTTTCTGTTCAAATGTCCAGAACCCTCAGGAACAGGTTCCTGTCCCAACCCTGACAAATGCTGCTCTTTCATATCTCAAGGAGAGAAAACAGGAATTTCACCAGATGTCTTCGGATTTGAGCATGCTGGATACACAGGCTGCTCATCTAAATCTGCAATGAAGGGGACAAACTTTCTTTGGGAAAATCTTTATTATGTAAATATATTTACACCAAGATATACATGCACAGGAAGGTCCCCCTATGCATCCAGGTGTCATCTATGAAAGACACGAGGGTCACTGGTTGTAAGTGAATCTCATGGCACCTCATTTTCATCATCACTGGATACTTTCTCTGGGTTAGCAAAGGTCAGGAAGACTTGTTCCAGTGTGATCTGACTGACGGAATAGTCTTCTAAATCAAATTGCTCTTTAGCTTGCTCCAAAATGCCAAACACCTTTAACAACAGCAACAAAAACGCAGTTACCATTGCAATCTCCCCTTCAGCCCCCAACTCAGATGAGCCTCTCCTCCACTCCCCCATTCCTATCAAGTGTATATTGGAGGACAAAAGGCACAGAAGGGAGAGGTGAGAAGGTGGAAGAACAGAGAATTGAGAAAGTGAGAGAGGAGGACATTCTCTGTTCCCATTCGCTTGATGGATATGGAGTAATAATGGAATTCAGGACAAGAAATTGTAGCTATTGAACTCTAGGGGTGTTTGAAAAGCAACCTAATGGTGCTACTCCCCCAACAATGCCAGGTTCCCATTCCACATTCCCGAATCCCAAATACTCCCCATCGTTAGTGCTCTCTTAACATGCAGTGTTAGAAGGGCAAGGTTGCTACTATCACCTTTCCCCAGCGATTGTCCTTGCTAGGAATGTAGTAGTTAAGGATCCCTTGATTCTCATGTTTTAAGACACTACCTAAAAAAGGAAAATAGGACAGGCGAATAATCTTACAGGCTTCATTTGAAATTGCCAAAATATTACTACATTTAATTATATACTGTGGAGGGGTGAATAGAGGAGGTCAATATCAAAGGAGATATGACCCGCTAACCCACTCTCTTTGGTATCCATGACACGGTTAATGCTTTCAGTAGATTTATTCCTCATGAAATCATCTTATTATGTGGAGTTCATAGCAATTATTGAAGGCAGGATGTGAGGTACAATAAATTGTCAGCTGACATGCCCAATGTGAAAAACCTGAGCCTTCTAAAAGTCTTATGTTTGCAGAGGGACCCAATCCAAGACAGCCTCTTAGAAGTGGCTGTGGTTCACAGTACTCACAGAGAGGAATGGAGAGGAGTGAGTGAATTTAGCACCTTCAGCTGACATATCCAGGTTCTCACATTGGGACCAACTTGGCTAAAAACTCAACCCATGGAGAACAAGGAAGAGCACGGGGTGGAGATGGTCCACCAAGGAGCCCCATGGAACCAAAGGAACCCCCACCCCTAGCCAAGAGAAGCAGCGAGTGATTGTGAGACCCTGCCCAGGAAACCATGCTTTTCCCATGGGTCTTTGCAACCCACAGCTCAAGAGATCCCTTTGTGAGCCCACACTACCAGGGCCTTGGGTCTGATACACAGAGCTGTGTGAAGTCTTGACAGAGCATCCACTCAGGTATACACAGAGACCCAGGAGTTTTATATACTCCAGCCTTGGGATCCTTGGCAAGGTGGGAGGTCCATCTGTACATATCCCTAGGAAGGAAAGTGAATCCAGGGAGCCAAGCAGTACATTCTGCAGGCCCCACTTCCATGTCACGTCACAAGTTAAGACCTACTGGTTTGGAATCCCAGCCAACCAATGGCAGTGAGTTGGAGTCTCTCTGAGATGGGTCCAAGTTCCTGGGGGAGGGGCAGCTGCCATCTCTGTGGTTTGGTCAACTCAGCCGCTTCAGCCTGTCAGCTTTGAAGAATACAGGCAGTCCAAAAAAGGAAAGGTCCCCCACAACACAGCACACCTGCTATACCAAAAAGCAGCCAGACTGCTGCTTTGGGTGGGTCCCTGATCCCTTTCCTCCTGACTGAGTGAAACCTTCCAACAGAGGTCTCCAGCTACCTCCTACAGGTACATGTAGGCTGGTGACCAAAGGAGGGACTGCTCCCTAACTCATTCTATGAGGCCAGCATCATCCTGATACCAAAACTGGACAGAGATACAACAAAAAAAGAAAACTTCAGGCCAATATCCTTGATGAAAATCAACGCAAAAATCCTCAATAAAATACTGGCAAACTGAATCCACCCACACATCAAAACGCTTGTCCACCATGATCAAGTTGGCTTTATCCCCGGGATGCAAGGCTGGTTCAACATATGCAAATCAATAAATGTGGTTCATCACATAAACAGAACTAAAGACAAAAACCACTAACTCAATAGATGCAGAAAAGGCCTTCGATAAAATTCAACATCCCTTCAGGTTAAAAATTCTCAATACACTAGATACTGAAGGGACATACCTCAAACTCATAAGAGCCATATATGACAAGCCCACCACCAATATCATACTGAATGGGCAAAAGCTGGAAGCATTCCCCTTGAAAGCTGGCACAAGAACAAGGATGTCCTCTCTTACCACTCTTATTCAACATAGTATTTGGATACAGTATCCTGGTTGGCAGGTTTTTTTCTCTTCAGTAATTTGAACATGTCATCCCACTCTCTCCTTGCCCATGAGGTCCCTGCTGAGAAATCTGCAGCTAGCCTTATGGAATCTCCCTTATATGTTATTTGCTTTTGTTTTTTCTCTTGCTGCTTTCAGGATCCTCTCTTTGTGTTTGATTTTTGACCATTTAATTATAATGTCTTGATGTAGCCTTGTTTGTATTGAATCCGAATGCAGATATGTGACCCTCTTGTACCTGGATATTTATGTTTTACTTAATACTTGGAAAATCTTCTGCTTTTACTTCTTTAAATAATCTGTCTAACAATTTGTCTTTTCTTCTTCCTCATAAACTCTAATAATGTAAACACTGGCTCTTTTGATGCTGTTCTATAAATCTCATGAGCTTTCTTCATTCCTCTTAATTTTTCTTTTAATTGTCTAACTGTATGTTTTCAAAAAGCCTATTTGAGTTGAGATAGTTTTCCCTGCTTGATAAATTTGGCTGTTAATGCTTTCTACTGCATTCTTCATTTTATTCACTGTATATTACATATCCATGATTTCTGTTTGATTTTTTAAGAAGAAATTTCTATGTTTCTATTAAGTTACTAGTCTGGGTAATTTATTGTTTACCTGATTTTGTTGAATTGTTTTTCTGTATTATCTTGAAGTGTGCAGAGCTTTTTGTTTTTAAGATGGAGTCTCGCTCTGTTGCCCAGGCTGGAGTCCAGTGGCATGATCTCAGCTCACCGCAACCTCCACCTTCCGGGTTCAAGCGATTCTCCTGCCTCAGCCTCCCGAGTAGCTGGGATTACAGGCACCCGCCCCCATGCCTGGCTAATTTTTCTATTTTTAGTAGAGATGGGGTTTCACTATATTGGCCAGGCTGGTCTCAAACTCCTAACCTGGTGATCCACCTGCCTTGGCCTTCCAAAGTGCTGGGATTACAGGTGTGAGCCACTGTGCCTTAGCCTATAGAGCTTTCTTAAAGTGATTTATTGATCACATCAAATCGAACTCTGACACAATAAGTCCTCAAAAATATTTGCCACACAAATGCATAAGTGAATATTCAACTTCTTAATGGACATATCCATCTACATGTATCAAGGGCACATCATAAACACTATGACCAACACCAAGGTGATAATTTTTCCACACAGCTCGTTCTTCACATATGCTTGACCATCCATTTCATATCTGTTTTCTGATTTTCTTTTCTTTTTGCTTTTTTGAGATGAAGTCTCTCTCTGTCACCCAGGCTAAAGTGCAATGGCATGACCTCTGCTCACTGGAACCTCCACCTCTCCAGTTCAAGTAATTCTCCTGCCTCAGCCTCCTGAGTAGCTGAGATCACAGGTGCACGCCATCATGTACAGCTAATTTTTGTACTTTTAATGGATATGGGGATTCATCATGTTGACCAGGCTGGTCTTGAACTCCTGACCTCAGGTGATCCACCCACCTCAACCTCCCAAAGTGCTGGGATTACAAGCATCAGCCACTGTACCTGGTCCTGATGTTCATTCTTACTGTGTAATCAATTTTGCTATTTTCCATTGCCTAGGAGACAAATTTTCAACCCCTTAGCCTAACACACAACAGGAACTTCTGTGGTATTTTGCTCAGCCTAATATCACAAACTAAGATGAAAAGCCAGAATTATTAAAAGCCTTGCCATTGCCCATGCTTTAGGTTAAGGAAAGAGAGATAAGAGACAGATCGAAATGATGGTCTCTCTTGTACTGTTCCATGTAGGCAGAGAGGTGCTTACTGAATTTAGCATGAAGAAACGGCACTCAGAAACCAAACTACTCTTGAAAGGAGAGAAATATGTTCTTGAGAAATGTATTACATTGTATTTGTTGTTCTCACCATTCATATGATTTATGTCTTCAATACCAGTTTTCTGTGAGTTATTGATAGGTATTGATTCTCTATAATGTTCCTTTGGCAACGTTCTTATTTGCATTTCAATACCATATCCTAGCTGAGACAGCAAAAGCATAAAGTTGCATGTGTAGTGTGAAGGAAAAAACCTTAAAATTTGGCATGAATAATCTGTGAAAATGATTGAGAATTATGCTAAAATAGGACTTTAGATATATAATTTATTTTTAGTTTTTATTTATTATCATTTTTTTTTAGAGATGGGGTCTTGCTGTGTCACCCAGACTGGAGTGCAACAGCACAATCATAGCTAATTGCAGCCTAAACCCTGGGGCTCAAGCAGTTCTCTGGACTCAGCCTGCCAAGTTGCTGGAAGTACAGGCGTGAGCTACTGCACCCAACTAATTTATATGGACAGCACAAACATAAAACTGCCTTGTTAGGTGATGTAAGAGTTTGTGAGAACCTCTGTTTTTTGTGAAACTTAGCATAATCTGCTACAAGAGACTTAGAGTATCAAACGTTGCCAAAGGAACATTATAGAAAATCAATACCTATCAATAACTCACAGAAAACTGGTATTGAAGACATAAATCATATGGATGGTGAGAACAACAAATATGATTTAACACATTTCTCAAACTCCTGAGCTCAAGTGACCTGCCCGCCTCAGCCTCCCAAAGTGCTGGGATTACAGGCGTGAACCACTGCACCGGGCCACTTTAATATATTTCTGACAAAGGTAGCACAACTTAATTTACCTGGAAATGTTGTTGTAACAAAACGTTTAAAATCCTCTAATTCATCTTTAGTCTTGACCTTGACCTTCAGGATGTAAATGTTGCCAAACTTGTTCTTGAGATGCTGAGGGCTGCCCAAGCACATGAACTTCCCTTGCACCATGACGGCTAGACTGGTACAGAGGGCGTCACATTCCTCCATACTTGCAAAACAAAAGGGCAGAATGTTGTAAGGGTAAAAATAAAAAGTTCTCTTTTGGAGGACACTGTGTAGTTCAATCAGAGCCAGAATTTTGTGACCCTATTTTCAATCAGAAGTTGTATTTTTCCAATCATAAAACTCGTCCATGGGAAGTGGGAATTTTTCAAATGAAAAAGAACATAGTGCCCAATTTTCAAATAGAGCATCTTCCGAAGTTCTGTCTTTTCCTCACTTTTTTTGTTAAACTCAGTGAGGATTTTTAGTCATTTGATTTATTAGGATTAACATGAATCCTAATTCCTAATGAGGAACTAACATACTCAGGCAAGTTTACTGTCCAATATGATCCACTGGGCCTAAATAATTCCCTCTTATAGCCACTACAACTCTCGCTAGCCCTCAACCAAGCCTCCCAGTGAGCCACACCTGTGGGAGGTTATAACGATGGCTTTTCCACTTTCGCGTGTCTTTGTCACTGTGTTCCAGAGCAGGCGTCGGGCTACTGGGTCCATGCCAGTTGATGGCTCATCCAGGAAGATGACTGAAGACCTTCCCATTAGGGCAATAGCAGTACTCAGCCTACGTTTGTTTCCTTCACTTCATGGCCAAAGAAGAAGAGAAAAAGTGAGAGAAGACATGGCTATACATATCAGTTATGTATAGCAAAGAGTTAGTACAAATTTCCCAAATGCTGAGCATCCCAGCAAACACTTAACATGGACATCCGCAATGCTGATTACATGTGACTTTGATTAGGTAGCAGGCCCAATTACAGATGTGTATATCAATTCATTTAAATTTGAGATATAGAGGAGTGACTTTTATGTAATAAATTTTGGCAGCATTATCAGTGGCATTTATTTACCCATGTTCTTAGAGTGTTACAGTTTCCAAATCACATAAATCACGTCATAATTCAAAGGGCCTACATTCCTCCTTACTTGGTAGACAAAGAACTATAGGGACCCTAGAAAGAGAAAACACTCCTTTTTTTGAGGTTCAGAGGATATAGTTCAAATAGAACCAAGACTTTGTGTTTCATCTCTGCAAAGGGAAGATGTGGAACTGTATTGATTTGCCTTATTACTGGCATCTGAAGCCTAGCAGAACATTAGATAGTTTCACAAGTAGGTAATTGTGGGAAGCGGAGCTTAGGTAGAGCTGTAAGCTTCATTTCAAACAGCAAGAACAAAAGGAAGCACCTCAATGTCAGCAGCATCAACAGAAAAGAGCGGTAGCATAGTGACTCACCTGTAGGTGTTGATAAGCCTGTCAGCATGAGACTCCAGTTCCAGTGAATTCAACCATTTGTTCACATACAGCTCAATCTGGGGCTCAGAGACTCCCCATATTCTGGCATACATAATCATTATTTCCTGAGCAGTCATATAGTCCAGCAAGGCATCAAATTGAGGACAGTAGCCAATTCTTGACCTCACCTAATAACAAAAATTGCCTTGAGTAAACAGCCAAGTCATCCATCCCACTACACATCCATGGATGAGATGGCAAACCTGCAGTCCTCCAAGCCATGCTTCTAAGAGTCCTACCAAGATTATTTTTTTTTTCCTAAAGGGCTACAAAATTATAGCTGTCAGACCTGTTGTAGGACATTGGGATAATAGCTTCCATAATTCAGTTTTAATGATCTTGGGGATAAAGAAGTTAGAAATAAAATTCTAGAGCCACACAATTTGGAGGAGTATTAGAATATGAGATGCTCTTCTCATTAATCAGGAACTCCAAGGAGCATGGCCACCATGATGCTTTGGCTTTGTTTAACCTGTAGAGCCATATGTATATCTTGTTCCAGAGTAAGGCTGAACCAGAAGCAAAGCCTTTCCGCATTCATCCCCAAATCAGAGACTGCAATAAATGTTGCTTTACCAATTAGTCAGACTCTTCTGTTGATTTACACTGAGTTGCACATAGCCTAAGAGCCAGAGAAAAGGCTATCAAATTAAATTAAATTAAATTGCTAATTAATTTACAGTGTTTCCAAACTATTCATGCCCCCTAAACTCCTGGCATGGCACGAGCCCCTGCCCCTCTGTTTGAAGGGACAGGGCTTTAAAAGACTAGCTCCCTTTACACACCATCCTTCATTTTTCTCATTTTCCTCTTTTGGGATTCATACATTAAGTATTAGGGCATTAAAACACAACTGCATACATAAATAAAACTATAAAGTAACCACACATGCTCAGGGCAAGACACAGGCCCAGAAAATGCCTGAGAAGAACTTATTTTCACACCCCACGCTGATCCTAAGCACAGAGACAGCAATCCAAAAAACAAAAACAATAAATAAAAAGTAACAAACAGCAGCAAACCTAGGAGAATGAGGAAAATATAATTTCCAGAATTACCACTTTGTTAGAGTCAAATGTCCAGTTTTTAATAAAACTCAGAATCATAGAGGGAGACAGGAAAGTATGACCTATCAAAGGATGAAAGGAAAAAAAAATGAATGGAAACTGTACTGAAAAAGACACGAAGGCAGATATACTAGAAAAATACCTTAAAATATTGTCTTAACGATGCTTTAAAAACTAAAGGGAGATGTGGAGGAAGTCAAGAAAATGATGTACAAACAAAATGGAAATATCAATAAGAGGTAGAAAACTCTAAAGGGAAACAAAAAAATTCTAGAGTGGAAAAGTACAATAACTGAAATAAAGTATTAACTAGTAGGATTGAAAGTCATGTTTGAGGCTGGGCGTGGTGGCTCACGCCTGTAATCCCAACACTTTGGAAGGCCGAGGCAGGTAGATCATGAGGTCAGGAGATCTAGACCATTCTGGCTAACACGGTGAAATCCTGTCTCTACTAAAAATACAAAAAATTAGCCAGGTGTGGTGGCGGGCGCCTGTAGTACCACCTACTCGAGAGGCTGAGGCAGGAGAATGGTGTGAATCCGGGAGGCAGAGCTTGCAGTGAGTCGAGATTGCACCATGGCACTCCAGCCTGGGCGACAGAGCAAGACTCCATCTCAAAAAAAAAAAAAAAAAAAAGTCATGTTTGAATAGGCAGAATAAACGATTAATTAACTTTACTGTAGGACAATGGCAATTATTTAGTCTGAGGAACAGAAAGAAAAAAGATCAAAAAAAGAGAAAAAGAAAAAAGATCAAAGAAATGTAAACAGAGCCTAAGGAACCTTTGGAATACCATCAAGTGGACTAATGTATACATTGCAGTATTCAAGAAGGAGAAGAAAGAAAAGGGCAGAGAGATAATTTGAAGAAATAATGATTGAAAACTTTCCGAATTTGATTAATAGAAACATCCAGGAGCCCAATGAACTCTAAGTAAAATGAACTCAAAGAGACCCACATCAAGACATGTTATTATAAATTTGGCAAAAGCCAAACACAGAGAGAGAATCTGGAAATCAGGAAGACAGAAGCCATGGATCACGTTAAAAAAAATCTCTGAAGATTATCAGCAGATATCAGAAACTTCAGCAACCAGAGGCAGTGGGCTGAACCAGAAGAAAAGCCTTTCCCCATCCACCCTCAAAACTGTTAAATTAAGAAAACTGTCAAACAAGAATATTGCATCTGGTAAAACTATTTCAAGAGTGAAGAAGAAATTAAGACATTATCAGATAAATGAAAGTTGATGGAGTTTGTTGTCAATAGACCTATCCCGTAGGAAATGCTCAAGGTGGTCCTACAAGGTGAAATGAAAAGACACTGGACAATAAGTTAATGCCATAAGAAGTAAAGATCTCAATAAAGGACAATACACAGGGAATTATAAAAGCTAATAGTATCGTAACAAAAGTTTGTTACTTTACATTTTGTTTTCTATGTAATTTAAAATTTTAATGCATTTAAAATAATTATGTTTTGGGCACATAGTGTATAAAGATGTAATTTTGTGACATCAACAACTGAAAGGGGTGGTGATGGAGCTGTAAAGGAGCAGAGTTTTTTATGTTCCTGAAGTTAAGTTGATATAAATTCAAATTAGTATTATAACATTAGTATATTAAATGTACTGTCTGATAACTACAAAGAAAATAGTTATAGAATATTTACAAAAGAAAATGAGAAAGAAATTTAAATGTTTTACTACAAAAAAATCAACTAAATACAAAGGAAAATAGTTATGCTGGCTGGGCGTGGTGGCTCACATCTGTAATCTCAGCACTTTGGGAGGCTGAGACAGGTGGATCACTTGAGGTCAGGAGTTCGAGACCAGCCTGGCCAATATGGTGAAATCTATCTCTACTAAAAATATAGGAAAAAACAATTAGCCTGGTATGCTGGCATCAGCCTGTAATCTCAGCTACTCTGAAAGTTGAGGCAGAAGAATCACTAGAACCCAGGAGGCGGAGGTTACAATGAGCTGAGATTGTGCCACAGTACTCCAGCCTGGGTGACAGAGTGAGACTCAATCTCAAAAAAAAAAAAAAAAAAGTAATGCAGGAAATTGGGGATATAAAAGCTATAAGGCATATAGAAAAAATAGCAAAATGATGGAATAAGTTTCTCCTTATAAGTACTTTAAATATAAATACATTAAACTCTCCAATCAAAAGACAGAGATTGGCAGAATGAATTAAAAAAAAAAAAAGATTCAACTAGATGCCATCTCCAGGAGACTCACTTTAGATCCAAAAGACATAAGTAGACTGAAAATGAAAGGATGGAAAAAAAGATATTTCATGCATTTAGTAATCAAATGGGGTATAAGGGCGGCTACACTAATATCAGATAAAATAGACCTTAAATCAAGAAAATTGGCTGGGCGCGGGGGCTCAAGCCTGTAATCCCAGCACTTTGGGAGGCCGAGACGGGCGGATCACGAGGTCAGGAGATCGAGACCATCCTGGCTAACACGGTGAAACCTCGTCTCTACTAAAAAATACAAAAAACTAGCCAGGCGAGGTGGCGGGCGCCTGTAGTCCCAGCTACTCGGGAGGCTGAGGCAGGAGAATGGCGTAAACCTGGGAGGCGGAGCTTGCAGTGAGCTGAGATCCGGCCACTGCACTCCAGCCTGGGCGACAAAGCGAGACTCCGTCTCAAAAAAAAAAAAAAAAAAAAAGAAAATTTAGAAGAAGCAAAGAATATTACATATTAATAAAAGTTCAATTCAGAATGGAGATGTAAAAAGTAAAAACATTTACACATCTAATAGCAGATCCTCAAAAAGATGAAGAAAAAACTGACAGAATTAAAGAAACAATTCTATAATAATAGTTGGATATTTTATTTATTTATTTATTTATTTATTTATTTTATTTTTTTTTTTGAGACAGAGTCTCGCTCTGTCGCCCAGGCTGGAGTGCAGTGGCCGGATCTCAGCTCACTACAAGCTCCGCCTCCTGGGTTCACGCCATTCTCCTGCCTCAGCCTCCCGAGTAGCTGGGACTACAGGCGCCCGCCATCTCGCCCGGCTAATTTTTTGATTTTTTTAGTAGAGACGGGGTTTCACCGTGTTAGCCAGGATGGTCTCGATCTCCTGACCTCGTGATCCGCCCGTCTCGGCCTCCCAAAGTGCTGGGATTACAGGCTTGAGCCACCGCGCCCGGCCTGGATATTTTAATAGCCTACTCTCATTAATGAATAGAACAACCAGACAGAAGATCAATAAGGATATAGACACCTTAAATAACACAACAAACCAATTAGATCTAACTAACATATGCAAAACACTAATCATCAAAAAACAGAGTACACACTCTTTTCACGTGCACATGGGACATCTTCCAGGATGAACCATATTTTAGGCTATAAATTAAATCTCAGTAGATTTGAAAAGATAAACCACCTTTTCCAACCATAATTGGATGAATTTAGGTATCATTAACAGGAGAAAACCTGGAAAATTCACAAATTTGCAGAAATTAAACTACACACTCTTAAACAACCAATGACTAAATGAAGAAATCATAAGAGAATTTAGAAAATGCTTAGAGATGAGTGAAAACAAAGAAAACACTACACAAAAACTCATGGGGCCCAGCAGAAGCAGTGTTCAGGGGGAAATTTATAGCTATGTTCTGTCCTTGGAGCCAATGGTCAGTGTTGCCCCAAAAGTGGTGGCTGAGGAGTTCTTATAGTGGACTGTTCCACATCACCCTGAGGTAGGGCCAATTGGGATTCCAAAGAAAGAAACCCTAGATAACAGTCCAAAACATTTGTTAGGAAAATTTACCTATGAGAGTTGTGGTGTCCTTGTGATGGATAGCAAAAAAGATGTTCTACCTGGGTATGGCTATAAGGAGGGAGTTGGTTTAGAGAGTGTTTAAAGAATTTGGCTCAGGGCCAGGGCTACTTTCTATGTATTTAGCAAGATATTTGACCTTTCAGTTTTGGGTAACAACTTAAAGAACTTTATCAGTGTCTTGGAATGTTCCTTGGCACCTTCCAGGCCCTGGCTTGTGTCCAAGCCTGTAGGAGAAGGCATAAAGCTGGCCTTGAACAGCAACTCAGTTTGGTCAAGGCACTCTGTTTTCTCAGTCAGCACAACGATAGAAAATAGGGGA
The DNA here is from genome assembly GCF_009764315.1 of Trachypithecus francoisi. Taxonomy (NCBI): domain Eukaryota; kingdom Metazoa; phylum Chordata; class Mammalia; order Primates; family Cercopithecidae; genus Trachypithecus; species Trachypithecus francoisi. Next base: position 77,128,365 of record NW_022681455.1, read on the forward strand.
ACTGGGGGCCATACAAACTATAAGTGCTTACATTGAAAAACAAAGAAACAAAAATAAACATGGAAACCAGCTGTGTGATTCCTGGATGTAAGTCAAGTTTCCATGGACTCTGGCACCATGAAAAAGTGACTAATTCACATAAACCTTGCTACTTCAACACTTAAAAAAGGAGTGCCACCCTTGTATTTAAAATGAGATCTGCCAATATCCCATGAGCCATAGATGCTGCTCAGCATGTCTCTGAGTGGGAAAAACCACAAAATATCAAGCACAAAGTTGACTGATATGCATAGATTTGAACTAGTTTGGTCACCAATATGGCCTTCTATGTAATACCTTCATAGCCCTGACTAGGAGTTCTTTTTCCCTATCCTCCCATAACTTTTTTTTTTTTTTTTTTTGAGACGGAGTCTGGCTCTGCCGCCCAGGCTGGAGTGCAGTGGCCAGCTCTCAGCTCACTGCAAGCTCCGCCTCCCGGGTTCACGCCATTCTCCTGTCTCAGCCTCCCGAGTAGCTGGGACTACAGGTGCCCGCCTCGTCGCCCGGCTAGTTTTTTTGTATTTTTTAGTAGAGACGGGGTTTCAGCGTATTAGCCAGGATGGTCTCGATCTCCTGACCTCGTGATCCGCCCGTCTCGGCCTCCCAAAGTGCTGGGATTACAGGCTTGAGCCACCGCGCCTGGCCTCTCCCATAACTTAATGGTGCTGGAGACCAAGTCATCTGTCTCTTGACTCTATTATAACCACTATAGCAACCATCCAATTTTTTTTCTCCAGGCAGAGAATGACAATATAACAACAATGACAAAAAAGGCAGCATCCTAGCAAATTATAACCATGATCCAGTTTTATATCCCTGAATATTCACTCAGTCAGGTTGCTTGGACCCTGACTTCTATTTGGAAAAGATAGTTGCATTTGATATGAAGTCAGATCTCATAGTTAATATAGATTCTAAGAAGCTTAGTGGTAATGTTGTGGCACTTTCCAAGTTAATCAAAGTGAGTTTTTCTATACAGTTCTCTCTTCTCTGGATTTATTATTTTCCTTTTAGTTTTTCTTGAATTTTTATTCATCTATTCTGTTCATATTGTGCAAGGTATAGGGAAATTAATAGATCGATCTATTTTTTTCTTTTAAAAAATCAGTTACATTTCTATATGCTAACAATAAAACCCCCCAAAAGGAAATTAAGAAAACAATTCAATTTATATAGCATCAAAAAGAGTAAAATGCATAGGAATAGACTTAACCAATAAGTTAAAAGTCTCTTACACTGAAAACTATAAAAATTGCTGAAAAATTAAAGAAGACATAAATAAATAGGAATATATTCCATGTTCATGGATTGAGAAACTTACTATTGTTGTTACAAATAATCGCCAGATTCAATGCAATTTCTATCAAAATCCTGATAATTTCTTTCTTTCTTTTTTTTTTTTTTTTTGCAGAAGTAGAAAAATGCATCCTGAAATTCATGTAGAACCTTCTGGGACCCAAATGGCCAAAACAATCTTTTGAAAGGAAGGATGAAATTAGAGGACTCATACTTTATAAATTCAAAACTTACTGAAAAGTTTCAGTAATGAAAAACTGTGTGGCATAAATACACACATATAGATCCATAAAAGGGAACAGAGATCTAGAAATAAATCCTCAGGAAATGATCAATTAATCACACATGGGTGCCAAGACCATTCAATAAGCAAAGGACAGACTTTTTAACAAACGGTGTTGAGAAAACTGGATATTCACATGAATGAGATTGATGCTGGATCCTTCCCTTACACCATATACCATAATAAACTCAAAATGGATCAAAGACCTAAACATGTTAGTTAAGCTATAAAACTCTTAGAAAAAAAATAGAGGAAAAACTTCGTAGCATTGAATTTGACAATAATTTTGTGGATAGGACACCAAAATCACAGGCAGCAAAAGAAAAATTAGATAAAATGAACTTCATATTAAAACACTTGTGCACCAAAGGATACCCGAAAAGGCAGAAAAAGCTTCTTTCTCAGGTTACACCCTCTCTTCCAGGTGGCATGTGCAGCCAATGACTGGTAGATGCAGAGATACAAAGGCTAGCAACCTTGCTTCAATTGCAGGACTTGTGAAAGGTCATCTTACTGCAGAGCTCTCAGTAAAATGGAGCAAGGCCTCAGGTGCAACTGAATTGTAGGTCATCTTCTCCTTCTGCCCAGTCTTGCCATCCTTACACCCTTATAGCACCTTGTCTGGCATATGTTATATGTAATGGGAAAAAATATTTACAAATCATGTATGAATTAATATCCAGAATATATAAAGGATTCCTCTAATTCAACAGCAACTGAAACCAAACAACACAATTTAAAATCGTGCAAATGATTAATATAGGCACTTCTCCAAGAAGATATACAAATGGCCAATAAGCACATGAAAAAAATGCCCAATATCACTAATTGTTAGGGAAATGCAAATCAAAACTACAAGGGGATACCACCTCACACTCATTAGGATAGCTACTATTAAAACAAAAATTAAGAAGAGTTAGTGATTACGTGAATAAATTGGAACTCTTGCGCATTGCTGGTAGGAATGTAAAATGACGCAGCTGCTGTGGAATACAGTATAGAAGTTCTTATGAAAATAATCATAGAATTACTATATGATTCTGCATTCCACCTGTAGGTACATATCCCAGATAATCAATAGCAGGGGCTCAGATATTTGTATACCAATGTTGATGCATTATTTGCAAGAGCCAAAAGGTACAAACAACCCAAATGTACCATAAATGGATGAATGGAAAAGCAAAATGCTGTATACTCATACAAAGGAATATTATCAGCCATAAAACTGAATGAATTGTTTTGTTTTTTTTTTTTTTTTTTTTTGAGACAGAGTTTCGCTCTTGTTGCTCAGGCTGGGCTGGAGTGCAATGGTGCAATCTTGGCTCACTGTAACTTTTACCTCCTTGGTTCAAGCAATTCTCCTGCCTCGGCCTCTCAAATAGTTGGGAATGTAGGCACACACTACCACACCTGGTTAATTTTAGTATTTTTAGTAGAGATGGGGTTTCACCATGTTGGCCAGCCTAGTCTTAAACTCCTGACCTCAAGTGATCCGCCCACCTTGGCCTCCCAAAGTGCTGGGATTACAGGCATAAGCCACCGTGCCTGGCCAAACTGAACGAAATTCAAATACATAGGTGAACCTTGAAGGTATTGTGCTAGGTGAAGTATACCAGATATACAAGGAAAATATTATGACTCTACTTACATGAGGTACCTAGTATAGTCAAATTCAAAGGAGTAAATGAAGGGATGAGGAGTTGTTGTTTAATGAGTAGAGATATTTAATTTAAGGAAAAAGTTCTGAAGATGAACTTTTTTATATTATGCATTTTTCAATTTTTACATTATGCATTTTTACCACAATAGAAAGACAATGTAAAAATTTTTAAGGTCCGAATAAATGAAAATATTACCATCTGTTACATAAAATATGATAAATGTTTTAGAATAGCAAATTTGGAGAGATTCTCTCAGGCTTGAAAGAGTTCCCTCAGATTTACTGAACTTTGCATCAGTCCTTGCAAAAGGCTGACGTTTTACCCATATGCCTGTTCTTTTTTAAAATACGACATTTTGTATTAACTGTCTTTTTAGTTCCCAATTTAGCTTTTGCTCCTTGGTACCAGATTCACTTAAAATTTTTCTCCATTACTCACAGTCAGGAGACTGGACTGTTTTATGCCACCCTTATGTTCCCCAAGGGGACAAATAGTATGAACAAAGATAGTTAGGGGAGACCTCATGTCCCCTGACTTTTTTGCAAGGACCACCTGGCAGGAACAGATCACCTCCTGCCATCATGTATCACTCCCTCCTCTGTTTCTTTAACTCCTCCTCTTCTAGTATAAATGTGCTTCAGTTATTCACCCTATGAAATATTTTCTGTCCTTATTACAAATCTGGGTGAATTTTCATTCTTCATTTTGCGTCACAGCTAACTTTCTTCAAAGTATAATCCACATTTTTAGCTTCACTTCTGGTTACCAGATGATATGCTTTGGCTGTGTCCCCACCCAAATCTCATCTTGAATTGTAGCTCCCATAACTCCCACTTGTCATGGGAGGGACTCGGTGGGAGGTAATTGAGTCATGGGGGCAGGCCTTTCCTGTGTTGTTCTTGTGATAGTGAACACATCTCATGAGATCTGATGGTTTTAATGGGAGTTCCCCTGCACAAGCTTTCTTGCCTGTCGCCATGTGAGACATGACTTTGCTCCTCATTTGCCTTCCTCCATGATTGTGAGGCCTCCCCAGTCATGTGAAACTGTGAGTCAATTAAATCTCTTTCCTTTATAAATTACCCAGTCTTGGGTATGTCTTTATTATCAGGATGAGAACGGACTAATAAACTAGACTACTGTTTATCCCGCAGGATGCCGACTCTGCCAACTCCGTTTTCCTACTTCTATGGTGATAGTGGCTGATATGATGAAGTGAGGAGAAATGAATTCACTATTCACACTCTTGTTACTACCACCCACTTAACCCTAGTGCAATTGCTCTTGCCAAACTCATCAATGAAGTTCTACTTACTAAAGCCAATGTACATTATCCAGGCTTTACCTTGCCTTAATCTTCCTGGTGTTTGACACATTTGCTAATTCTCTTATTCTTGAAATTCTCCCCACACTTAGCTTCTTTCCAAGGTTACACCCTCTCTTCCAGGTGGCATGTGTGGCCAATGACTGGCAGATGCAGAGATACAAAGGCTAGTGACGTTGCTTCACTTGGGGGACTTGTGGAAGGCCATCTTGCTGCAGAGCTCTCAGTAAGACGGAGCAAGGCCTCAGGTGCAACTGAATTGCAGGTCATCTTCTCCTTCTGCCCAGCCTTACCATTCTTACACCTTTACCATACCTTGTCTGGCATATGTTAGATGTAATGTTGAAAGAACTTGCCTTTTACTTTTAACAAAGAACACAGAAGACACTCTTGTTTTAGATTCTGCTCTTACTGCTTCACTCTCTCTTCAAAAGTTTATTTCCCTCTCCAGAATCCATTGACTGCATCAACAAAATAAATATCAATACATCCAATATTTCCCATCTCCCTTCCCTAGCCATCTACCTGTTACCTGAACCTGAGTCATTCCTTATGCTTCTCACATCTTAGACTGTAACAGCCTCTTACCTGTAGGATATCTTTTGTGATGCTAAAGCCATCAATCAACACATCTCCAGAGGTAGGGCTCGCTTCCCCAGTCAAAATTTGGAAAGTGGTTGTTTTTCCAGCTCCATTGAATCCAAGCAATCCAAAGCACTCCCCCTTTTGGATTGCAAGGGAGATATTTTTTACAGCCAGAATGGCTGGGCACTTAAAATATATCTAAAAAAAATCCAGGAAACACAATTCAGTAAAGAATACTTATAGGTAAAATACAATTAGTAATATCTCAGACCCCTATGGATCACTACTTGAGACAGTTTCATGATAACTCTTCTGTTCTACTGGGAGAATACATATAGAGCCCAAAGAACCACAGTGAGCCCTTGGCACCAGTGGCACACTCTTAAGTAGAAATGAAGCCAGTGTATGTTAGCCATTGAATTATATTACCTTTATGAGTTCTTTAATAAGTACTATAGAATCCAGCAACTCCTGAGGCTGCTCCAGGATTCTCTTTCTTTCATTTTGTACATCTTCATCTTCAGATTGCCCAGATAATTCCTTGGACACTATATCCTGTATTTTCAAAACAAAAATTATAGAGGTAGATACCCTTTAGGCATCTGTTTTAGCCTGGGTGGCTTCATAAAAGCTAAATTGAGGGATAATATTAAAAGATGTTAAAACAGAAAGTTTGAGTCGTTTCTAAGAGACTTCTTGAATAGCACTTCAGCGCTCACGTATAATTTGATAAGTTGTGAGTAATGAATAATTCACCAGAGAAAGAAGAATGAGGACCAGAGGAGAGGAAAAAGGCACTCAGATGGTAGAGAGACTATGAATTAACATGCTACGATGTGTACTTTAATACTTTGAAAGACAACTTAAAGCATTTAAAACAGAAAAACGATTTTATCACCTGGATCTTTAAGAAGAAAGTCATCTCAAGAGAGTAAAAAAGCTTTTAAACATAACAGTAATGAGTTTGTAATGATAAATGCCCTTTGAAGGGAATGGGAGCTAAGAAGTTCAGCAAGATTTAAAAGGACTTTTCCTAAGAAACTCACTGGACCCCATGGTCTATGTTTTCAAGATAAATGTTGCAAATATTAATGCTCTTTAGTCACCTTGACTAGACCAAGTAGTTTCAGGAAACTGATCCAAACATGTTAGAGCAGAAATTTGGCATAATTTTCAAGACATTTTTGTCCAGTTATTTCAGAACACATTGATTTCTGTTTTCTATAGATTAAGAAATTAGGATTACATAACTTGTTTTTTCATGAGGTGAATTAGACACCTCATGAAAAATTGAAGCCACACTGAGATAAACAAATATGATTTGTTACAACCACAGAATGTTCAACACATAGAAAGAATAATAAGAACTGATATTATAATAATAAAAACTCTGTTTTATGAAGGAGAGAGAAAAAGTCAGTAAGACTTGATATGGAATAATTTTGAGACTTCCAGAATAACAGTTTAACAGGTCTGTAAACCTATACCCCAGTGAAACTGGTGAAAGTTATTTTAAAATATAACCACTTAAAGCCTTTAGTAATGATCCTGCCTTAGTCCATTTTCTGTTGCTTATAACGGAATACCTAAAACTGGGTAATTTATATAAAGAAAAGCAATTTATTTATTGCAATTATGGAGACTGGGTAGTCCAAAGGCATGGCTCAGTATCTGGTGAGGGCTTACTCCTGGTGGGGGCTTTCTACAGACTCTGAAGGCAGCACAGAACATCACCTGGTGAGAGAGCTGACATGCTTAATCTCATGCTAACATGCTTACTCAGGTTGCTTTCCCTCTTTTTATAAAGCTACCAGTTCCACCTCCATGTTAACTCATCAATCCATTAATCAATGGATTAATCCATGCATGAAAGCAGAGCCCTCAGCATTCAATCACCTCTTAAATGCCCTACCTTTCAATACTGCCACATTGGGGGTTCTGTTCCCAACACATGAAATGTGGGAAACATACTCAAATCATAGCAGATCCTAAGGGCATACAGCAAATGAAGAAACATTTATTCAAGGAAATCTATTAGACTTGTTAAGAACAGTGAAATCCATGGTCCACATCCTCTCCTCCCTTCCCACAGGCCAGTGTGACAGAATGTTACTCTAGGCAAGTTCAGCCAAAAATATTAGACTCCCTTTTCCCCCAGCTTCCAATCAACGGCTAAGGTATATTTCTATAAGGGGAAGAAGGTTAGCATTTCTCATCCTATCCTTAGCAACCTTTTGCAGAGGTTATGTTTTGGGTAAGTATAGCTATGACTTTGGGTCTCCTTTCTTCGACTCAGCCCCTATTCATAAGGTGAAGGCTACCTTGGGCATGAGGTGCTATACTGGGGACTGGGCCTTGGCTCATTCATAGGGAAAGGGTTTTATGCTTGGAGAGGCAAGCCAAGAAGACCAGAGACTACTGTCCTCCACTGAGCATCCAGCCCTGAAGCAGAAAAGCATTCCATTATCCCAGCTCAGAGGTTTTGCCCAGGGGGAGAGTTGGGCCATAAGACAGAGAACACCTCTGCTCTCCCCAATTTAATTGACTTAATTTGAAACAGAGGATGGAGGAAGTTAAAGCCTAAGGATGCTGTAAAAAACAGACCAGGTGCAGTGGCTCACACCTGTAATCCCAGCACTTTGGGAGGCCAAGGCGGGTAGATCACCTGAGGTCAGGAGTTCAAGACCAGCTTGACCAACATGGAGAAACCCTGTCTCTACTAAAAATACAAAATTAGCTGGGCATGGTGGTGCATACCTATAATCTTAGCTACTTGGGAGGCTGAGGCAGGAGAATCATTTGAACCTGGGAGGAGGAGATTGCAGTGAGCTGAGATTGCACCATTGCACTCCAGCCTGGGCAACAAGAGTGAAACTCCATCTCAAAAAAAAGAAAAGGAAGTTTTGATGGAAAGCAATTAAGAGGTGACTGCTAGCTAGCTCCATTACAGGTATAAATAAAACCATATGCTAGGTAGTTTACTGAAGAGAACCAAGGAAAAAGACAGCTATGAAGAGCCCTCCTAGGGTAAAGATGAAGCTTAAACCCTGACTTCAAATTATTCATATAATTTAATTGGATCAGTTTTTGGAGAAATTCACACCCCAGGGCATTGTTGAAACCAATAAGAAATAAGAGATTAGTCAAGTTTAATAGCTGGATTAATATTAAACTTAGTGGAGTTTAATAGCTGGATATAGTAATGAAAAGAGACAGTCAAGAACGCTGTAAAAATCACTGTCATCCAGGGATGACTGTGCCCATGCCCAGGTCTGCACCCTCTGAGGAACAACATCTGAGGCTTCACACAGGAAGGGAAAGACTTCACTGAAACTGCTCAGCAAGTCACTAAACAATAAACTAGCAAACAGCAACAACTCCCTTGGTGAGAATAGTACCCACGGTCACCAACATATATTATCAAAAAAGTTCAGAGTTCAGTTAAAAAAAAATTACAACATATGCAAAAAAAATAAAAGTTTGTATCACATATAGGAAAAACACCAGGCAACAGAAACTGTGAAAAAGTGACCAGACATCAGTTGTAACAGACAAAAGCTTTAAAGTAACCATTACAAATATAGTCTAAAAGTAAAGGAAACCATGCTTAAAGAAATGAAGAAAGGTGTTATGCCAATGTCTTATGAAACAGAGAATAATGAGATACAGATTATTAAAAAGGAACCAAATACAGGTTCTGGAGTTGAAAGGTACAATAACTGAAATGAAAAACTCAGTAGAGGAGCTCAATAGTAGATGTGAAGAAAGAATTAACAAACATGAAGCTAGGCAGAAAGAGATAATGCAGTCTGAAGAACAAAAAGAAAACATATGAAGAAAAACAAACAAAGTCTCAGGGGAATTTGGGACACCATTAGGCATATCAACACTCCCATAATGGGTATGCCAAATAGAAAGTAGAAAAAGGAACAGAAAAATTTTTGAAGAAGTAATGGCTGGAAACTTCCTAAATATGATGAAAAATATTAACTTACACATCAAGGGGTCTTAACGTACACCAAGCAGGATAAACACAAAGATGTCTGTACATAAACATATCAGTAAATTTGCTGAAAGCCAAAGACAAGGAAAAAATCTCTTGAAATAAGAAAGAGAAAAACACTCATAACCTACAAAAGAACCCCAATAGGTTGACAACTGACTTCTTATTAGAAGCAATAGAAGCCAGAAAGCAGGGGAATGACATGTACGAAGTGCTGAAAGAAAAAACAAAAACAAACAAACAGAAAACTATCCCCAAGAATCTTATGTCCAGCAGAGCTATGTTTAAACAATAAAGGCAAAATAAGGCCATTAACACATAACAATTTTAAGAAAATGTTGCTAGCTGACCGGCTCTACAGGAAATCCTAAAGGAGGTTGTTCAGTCACAAGCAATTGACCCCAGACAGAAATTCGAATCCATATTTTAAAAGTGCTTATAAAGACAGTTATGGAACTAAGAAATGGCACACATGCATGTTTCTTCTCCTTTCTTCCATTAGCTGACTTAAAGAACAACTGTACCAAATGATATGTATACACTTTTTTGTATGTTTGGGCCTATAACACAGAGAAATATAATATATTTGCCAATAATAGCACAAAGAAGGTGGGAGTGAGCAAATCTGTGTTCTTCTAAATAAATGACACTAGATGGTAACTCAAATACATAGGAACAAATGAAGAAAACCAGAAATGGTAAATACAATGGTTAGTATAACAAGGGCTAAAAATACATACTTGCTGTCCATTCTTCTCTTAGTTTATTTAAAAGACGAAACATTACATAAAGTAATAAGTATGATAATGTATTGCTGGGTCTATAACATGTAGATGTACTATGTATAATAATAGAAAAAAGAGGAATAATAGACAATACTGATATACAGGAATAAAGTTTTTATATCTCACTGAAATTAATTTAGCATTAAGCTGAGGTAGATTTTAATAAGTTGAGTAGATTTGATAAGTGAAGCATATTGCAAGTCCTAAAACAACTACTAAGGAAATTTACTCAAAAAACATAGTGAAAAAATAATTGAAAGAATTGAAATGTTACTTTATAAAATTTTCACTAATTGCAAAGGAAAGCAGCAAAGGATGAACAGAAGAACAAACAAATGATACAGACAAAGTGTAAAATGGAAATATATCCAACTATATCAATAATGACATTAAATGTGAATGGATTAAACAATGCAAACGCAAGGCAGAAACTGTCAGACTGGATTTTTAAAGCCGCAACTATATGCTGTTGTGATGGTTAATTTTACATGTCAACTTGGTTAGGCCATAACAGGCAGATATTTGGTAAAACACTAATCTAGATGTTGGTGTAAAGATATTGAAACCACCTTTGCAAAAATTATAACTGAGAAAATTATGACAGTGAAAGAGATCTAACCTAACAGACTCCATCATGCTTCTAACCTCCAAGCTGTCCTGGCTCATTCCTGGGCATAGGCTGCATTAACTTTAGGAGGAACTTAGTTTGCAGTTTAACTTTAAAACAAATACAATAACAGCATTTTCCCAAAACAACCCTTTTCCTGCCTGGGGACTAGACTGTCTTTGCAGGACTAACAAATTAGTTACAAGATTAGAAATCATGGTTTAGGGGTCATTCGGCTAGAGGCTGCAAGATTCTGAACCTCCCCAAATTGCTCTGGGGGTAACATGACTGATCTTAGGTTAAAACCTAAGATGCTTTGCAGACCCTGTACTCAATGGATCAGCTGGCACGACCCAGATTGATAAAATGACTCATCTGGTCTTGCGGCCTTCACACAGGAGCTAACTCAGCACAAGAGGACCACTGTGACTCCCTAAGATCTCATCTCAGACCTGATCAATCAACACTCCCCACTTTCTGACCTCCTACCCACCAAATTATCCTTAAGAATCCCAATCCCCGAGTTTTGGGGCAGACTGATTTGAGTAATAATAAAACTCCAGTCTCCCATTCAGCAAGCTCTGTGATTTAAACTATTTCTCTACTGCAATTCTCCTGTTTTGATAAATCAGCTCGGTCTTGGCTATGGGAAAGGAGAACTCGCTGGGTGGTTACAATATTTTAAAATCTTCCCTGGGTCTCCAGCCTGCTAGCCTGCCCTTCAGATTTTAAACATAACAGCATCCACAATCATGTGAGCCAATTTCTTAAAATCTCAATCTCAATCAATCTCTCTCTCTCTCTGATAGTCCATGACTGATGTGGCAACAAAGATCTGAAACCACTGGACACTCATAATCAAATTCTTACAAGAGGTAAGATACTGGGTGACCAGGTATCCATATGTATGATACTGGTGAACATTTTTGTCAAACTAACAAGCATAATGAGATTAGCTAGATGCTTCTAATTTTGCATGACAAAATAGGGAAAGAAAAGGATAAGCGTAGGGATTCAAATTTCCAGATGAAGGGCTACATAAATGTCCTTAAATGTGTACGTCTGTCAAGAAAGAGACTCACACAGCCACAGGGCTGAGATTGCTAAAAAACAACCCCACAGCCTCATTCTGTGGGTGGCTGAATTACAATACAAATTGAATTCCCAACTTTGTAGACTAACTACCATTAAAGTGAAGGCATTGCTTAGGAAAGAATGATATCCTGAAGACTGGAATGAGGACAAATGAGAAGATTCTGATGAAGCTGGGAATAATGAACTCCCACATTCTTATGAGACTTGTTTGCCAGTGGAAGCAGGTTCTCTGTACCTATGTAAAAAAATTAACACTACTGCAGGGCGCGATGGCTCACGCCTGTAATCCCAGCATTTTGGGAGGCCGAGTCAGGTGAATCACGAGGTCAGGAGATTGGGATCATCCTGGCCAACGTGGTGAAACCTCGTCTCTACTAAAAATACAAAAATTGGCTGGGCGCAGTGGCTCACGCCTGTAATCCCAGCATTTTGGGAGGCCGAGTCAGGTGAATCACGAGGTCAGGAGATTGGGATCATCCTGGCCAACGTGGTGAAACCTCGTCTCTACTAAAAATACAAAAATTGGCTGGGCGCAGTGGCTCAAGCCTGTAATCCCAGCACTTTGGGAGGCCGAGACGGGCGGATCACGAGGTCAGGAGATCGAGACCATCCTGGTTAACACGGTGAAACCCCGTCTCTACTGAAAAAAAAAAATACAAAAAACTAGCCTGGCGTGGTGGCAGGTGCCTGTAGTCCCAGCTACTCGGGAGGCTGAGGCAGGAGAATGGCGTGAACCCGGGAGGCGGAGCTTGCAGTGAGCTGAGATCCAGCCACTGCACTCTAGCTGGGTGACAGAGCGAGATTCCGTCTCAAAAAAAAAAAAAAAAAAAAAAATTAGCTGGGTGTGGTGGCAAGCACCTGTAGTCCCAGCTTCTCAGGAGCTTGAGGCAGGAGAATCGCTTGAATCCAGGATGTAGAGGTTGCAGTGAGCTGAGATCACACCACTGCACTCCAGCCTGGTGACAGAACGAGACTCCATCTTAAAAAAAAAAAAAAATTAACACTGCTTTGTCTGAGAAAACTATAACGGCCTCCCCTGAAGTAGATGTCTTGCAAAACATTGCTGATTCTTCTCAGGACCCACCTCCACACCTTTTTGGTTTTAGAGCCATAACTAGAGTCATTTCTACCAGGCCCCTAAAGGTGAGGTACAAAGTGTGACTTATGAGGAGCTGTGCTACACTCCAAAAGAACCACACCAGTCAGGTCCCTATATCCTCCAGACTCCAAGTATTTAAGTACTTATAGTACTGAGCCTCCAGTCCTGCCCGGACACCAGGACAGATACCAAAGTCCCAGGATCCAGGCCATATTTTGTCCCTGGAACACCCCACCATCCACAGCGTAGAGCTGGCTCCCACAGCCCTACACCTCAGGCCTTCCCCAACACCAGGCTGACCCTCATAGCCCTAGTCATCAAGTTGGTACTCACAGACTGAGCCTTCAGCCCTTACTCGGTGGATACAGGCCACAGATGAGCAGCCCCTGTGGTCACAGGCTCCAGTCCAGTAAAACAGACTTGATCTCCACAAAGAACCTAAGGTATGGACCAGTCTCCAAACCAGGCAGTCTTTGGACCCACTCCAATACCAGGTCAGCCCTACAGATTCAGGCTCCAGGCCTACCTCAGGGCCAGGACAGTGCCAGTGGCCCTGGGCTCTGAACCATACCCAGAACTTGGCTGACTCCCATAGTCATAAGCCCCAGACCAGATCCAGTGGCTCCAGGTACTAGGCCAGCATCCATGATCTTAGAACTCAGACCAGCGCCCATGGAACCAGGCTCCATGCTGGCTCTAGCACCAGGCTGGCTTCACCTTCTAGGA